>NC_051309.1:163780607-164993523 GCF_015220235.1 Choloepus didactylus | reverse complement strand
TCCCTCAAATTGTACCCATGTTACCAAAGAAGTTATAATTCCTAGAACACCGTATTTTCATATCATTTCCCCATCCCAAACCAATGAAAGGAGGAGAAAGGAAGTGGCTGCAGTTAAACACAACTCAGATTTTGGGCAAAAATGACTTGTGTTCAGAAATCAATGATTTACACAGATAGCTGGTGATTTTGAGTCAAACCCAGAGGTGAGACAGACCATTCCAATTCTGACATTTGAAGAGACTGTAAAGAATACTAAACAAAGTCAGGCATGTTGTTTTACATATACTTTCTAACTCTTATTTCTAAGTAACAACTCAAAATTCTTCTCTGGCATACACATCTTTTTAAACACTTGCTCTAAATCTATTTGCATTGTGTGAATGAAGTGGATAAAATAAGAGCTGAGAAACCCTCCCTAAGAAAATGTTGTTTTTGCTAGGATCCCTGTCCTGCTACCTTCTGAGCTCCTTGAAGATGAAAATCTCTGTATCTTCCAGATGACAGCCACGTTTTGGTAGAATTAAAATAGCTCTCTCAGTTAGAAAGCTGTCTGTCAGGAAGAGTCCTGACAGATACCAGATTTGGCATGCAGGAGGAAGCAAGAAATGGTCCATGGAAAGAGGTTTGGTGGAAGCACCTGGCTAGCTAAGGAGCACGGCAAGAGGGGTGCTGGAAAACAGTGCAATCATAAACACCAGACCAAGTAGAAAGAAACCCACAGGCATTTCCAGAAATGACAAATAATCTTGGGAGAGGGGAGAACAGGGAGATGGATGACAAGTCCCTATTTCCACTATTAGCTCTTGTGGAATTTTAAAAGTTCTATGATTAGATGGAAGATGCAAAGAATTGGAAGTCTTCCATTTGTGAAAGGAATCAAATACACTTGCATACATAGGATTATCTCTCCCTCTAGTGGTGGGGTGGGGACCTTTGAGGTGACACCCTATCACTGCATAACATTGCTTCAATAGCAAAGATGAATTTCCAGCACAGTGCATTTTGCCCATAATAGTGGATTTTCATTAGGTGTGCTGCTCTCCCTTATGGTGGTTCTCAAAACATTCCCAACACTCCACGTAAGTGAGCAAATTGTCTCCTAAGTAGCCGATTACCAGTGGTAAGGTAGCAAGGGATTCCCTCTCCTTTTGGCTAGAAGGTGCCCATGCTCACTTCTGATACACAGGATTCCCCTCTTCACCATAGGGCTATCACAGGTGGAGCCATGGTCTGTTCAGAGACAGCTCTCCTCTCTTGTGTGGACCAGAACAACCTGAAGAGCTAAATGAGAAAGACAAGGGAGCCTTGCCTAAAGTGAAGGTGGGAAATATTGAAATTCAGAGGAGACAGACTAATAACGCGTCTAAAGAGTGTCCTGAACCAGAGATAAAGAGAAAGAGATCATAGGTTATAGCTGTTTAATCGATAGGTTATTGATCAATAACTGAAAACCTATTAGTGTGAAGTATGCAGAGTATGCAACTTTTCTCTCTGCTGTATACTCAGAGTTAGGCATCAGTGATGCCTTGGAAGTCTCCAAGGCAACCAAACTCATGTTTTCCCTGCAAGCTTGTTCCTTATTGTTAACACTTCGTGTTAGTACCTTTGTTACAATCGCTGAACCAATGTTATTATAATTACACTCTTAATTGTAATCCATAGTTTACATTAGTGTTCACTGTGTTGTACAGTCTTATGTTTTTCAAAAATTTTTATTCTAATAACATATATAAAACCTTAAATTTCCCCTTATTTCAAGTTATAATTCAGTGGTGTTAATTATGTTCACAATGTTGCACTACCATCACCACCATCCATTACCACAACTTTTCCAACACCCCAAACAGAAAGTCCGCATTGATTAAGCATTGCCTCCCCATTCTCTACCCCTCGCTCCAGCCTCTCGTAAAATGTATTCTAGTTTCTGCATCTTTGAATTTGCTTATTCTAATTATTTCATATTGGTGAGATCATACAATATTTGTTCTTTGGTATCTGGCTTATTTCACTCAACATGATGTCTTCAAGGTTCATCTATGTTGTTGCATGTATCCGAATCCCATTCCTTTTCACAGTTGAATAATATTCCTTCATATGTATATGCCACATTTTGTTTATTCATTCATTGGTTAATGGACACTTGGGATGCTTCCATCTTTTGGCAATTGTGAATAATGCCACTATGAACATTAGTGTGCAAATATCTGTTCAGGTCCCTGCTTTCAATTCTTTTGGGTATGTACCTAGAACTAGGATTGTTGAGTCCTATAGTAATTCTATGTTTAATTTTCTGAGGAACTGCTGAACTGTTTTCCACAACAGTTGCACCATTTTACATTCCCACCAATACGGAACATATGTTCCTATTTCTCCGCAGTCCCTCCAACACTTATTTTCTGCTTTTTTTTGTTTTTTTTTTTTTAACTACTAGGCATTCTAGTGGGTGTAAAATAGTGGTTTTGAGTTGCCTTTCCCTAATGGCTAATGATGTTGAGCATCTTTTCATGTGCTTTTTGGCCATTGGTGCATCTCATTTGGAGAAATGTCTATTCAAGTCTTTGACCCATTTTTTTTTTTTTTAATTAGAGAAGTTGTAGGTTTACAGAACAATCATGCAAAAAATACAGGATTCCCACACACCACCCCACCACCAATATACTGCTTCAGTATGGACTATTCATTACAGTTGATGATAGCATGTTTTTAAGACCGTTCTATTAAAGTCCATGGTTTAACTTAGGGCTCACAGTGTACTGTAGTTCCATGGGTTTTTTAAATTTTTTAAATTCTGTTACCATATAGATAATCCAAAATTTCCCCCTTTTAATCATATTCAGATATATATTTCACTGCTATTAATTGCATTCACAATGTTTAGCTACTAGTACTACCATTCATTATCAAAACATTTCCATCATTCCAAACAGGAAATCTGTACATTTTAAATGGCCCATTTTTAAATTGGATTGTTTGTTGTTGTTGAGTTGTAGGACTTCTTTGTGTATTCTCAATATTAAACCTTTATTAGATATTTGGTTTCCAAATATTTTCTCCTATTCTGTAGGTTGTCTTTTTAATTTCATGATAGAGTCCTTAGATGCACAAATGTTTTTTTAATTTTGATGAAATCCCATTTATTTATTTTTTCTTTCGTTGCTTATGCTTTTGGGGTAAAGTCTAAGAAGCCATTGCATAACAAAAGGTCTTGATGTTGCTTTCCTATGTTTTCTTATAGGAGTTTTATGGTTTGGGTTTTTTATATTTAGGTTTTTAATCCATTTTGAGTTAATTTTATTATGTGAGGCAGGAGTCCACCTTCATTCTTTTGCATATGGATATCCAGTTTTCCCAGTTTCATTTGTTGAAGAGATTATTCTTTCCCCATTGAGTGGACTTAGCACCCTTGTCAAAAGTCACTTTTTTTTTTAGGTGAATACTGTGGTGAACAAGACAGACAAGGTTGCCACCTTCATGGAGCTTGTGGAGACAGAATATAAACATCAGATAGTCATAAGCACTGTGTGGAAAATTAAAATAGGGTGATCCAATATAGAATGGTTGAATGGCTATTTTAGATTAGTGTTCAAAACCAAGAAATTAGTGGGAGTTTTAACAAGGGGTATGAGTTCTGAAGCAAAGGAAAAAAAAAAAAAAAAAGAGAAGAAGTCCCCTGGGATGGTGTTATTTGTCATCAAATAAGACGTTACTGCACATAAGTAAGAAGAGTGGTTAAGATAATGGCCAAGAACAAAAGGGAGATAAGTAAAAATGCAACTGAAAGTTCTATCTAGGGCTGTTTGTCTCCAAGCACCTCTGCTTAAATACAGCACTATTACCTTTATGAAAGTATCCCATTTGTGTTAACTTCTTTTCTGTATTTTCCCTCTCCCTCGAATTTGAGCGCGATGAGCAAGGTGGTCACGAGTGTCTTTCTCACTGCGGAATCCCCAATGCCTAAAAACTGTGCCTGGCATATAGCAAGCACGTGAATAAGTATTTGTTACACTAATGTTCAAAGATGTGTGTGAAGAGGGAGGGTAGACAGAAATAAGTGAATAGGGTGGGCGTCCAAGGAGTCTTCAAGGAGACGTCAAGGTCATTTACTTCAACTCTCAAGGTTAATTGGGCTATAAAATCCCAGTTGGGCTTCTCAGCATTGGATCTCAAGCACCAAGTGCACACACTCAAACTCAAACAAGTTCACGGTCACAATTCTCTCCAGCTCCCCGCTAGGAGGAGTCACACCTCCCGATACAGAAATCCTCCCACCCCCTATATTTCTCTTTCCCTCCCCTCCCCGCTAGAGTTCCGACAGCATCCAGGTCGCAATGCTCCCAGGGAATAGTAGTCTTCCGGTCTGAGCCTGTAGCGTTTTTATACATTTCCAGAACTACGCTTCCCAAGTAGCCTCGAGGTTGACTGAGTCTGTGTCACCTGACCAGGACTCTGGCGGTACAATGGCGGCGCCCATGCTGCGCTGGGGCTGTGCTGGAAGGCGTTGGGCTTTAGCCTGCGTTGACCGCGGTTCCTCCCACGGAAGATGGGCGCCGACTGGGTCCACCTCCAGCGGGATGAGGGGACAGTGCTGTGTGGCTCAGCAGCCCCTTATCAGGGCCCAGAAGCCAAGGAAAGGGTATATATACTATTTTATGTCATTACAGCCCACTTAAGCGTAAGGTGCAATTGCGGGACTGGGGAGATGGTGGATTACAGACGACCCTTTAGTGTAGACGTTTTGGTGAGCGGGACGGTGTTGAACTATATCTTGGAGCCCTGAAACCTAAGGGAAAACAGAAAACAGACCCTCTATCTGCCTCGCCCCTACACATAAATCATTGTCTTCACTTAGACATATTTGGGGAACTCGCGGATGTGAAATACCCAAGTGTATTCTTGAATCGAAGGCTGCAAAGACAGAAGAGTGGATTCAGTCATTTTATTAATTACTTGTACCAGTGGCGCGTTCGGTGACACTTGGAGAGGGATCATATTTAGCTGACATTTATTTAGCTCCAGTATGGGTCAGCACTGTACTAAAGGTAGAAAGGGAGCCTTTACCTATAAGCTTTGTATGGTGGTAGCTGAACGTCGTTAATTGGTAAACACCAGCTATTTATGGAGACCTTTTCGTGGAACGCATTTGTGTAGACCCAGGAGGAAGCAGCTAATGAAAAAGATTTTTCCTCTGAGTATGTAGAAAGTTTTGCTTATTTTGTCAGTTATCCTCTGAACAGCAGTTTATGCTTCACTATATGAGATTTAAATAGTTTCTTTTTAAAACCAGAAACATATGACATGTTTCTACTATTTTGTTTATCCTTTAAGATAGGTTGACATTATTTTTGCTTTTGAGTTGGAAGAACAAAGTGAAAATGTCCAGAGGCATTCCATTTCTATTCTATTCAAAATTAGATCACCTCATTGTGAATGGAGAGTATATTTTTCGCTCATGTAATGAAACTGCAAAAATACTTGGAGTAATGCTTCAGTGAATAGAGAATTTTTGATGAGCTCTTAGTTTAGTTCCTCTCAGTTAAACTGTCTGTGCTTCCACTCCTTAGAAAGAAAGAATCTTGCACACTATAGACATGGAACTTCATGTGTTGAAATAATTGAAACAAAACTCAATACATGTATACAGAAAAATCTAGGTAATATACAGAGTTCCTTGGGAGAAGAGCAGCGTAGGGATAGACAAAATATGGAGAGAGTATGTATAAACCGGCCATTTGGAGATTGACCAGCATACATGGGTTTCAGAAGGAATAGCACACTTGCAGGAACCTGGAGAGACCTGTTTGAGACCCAACAGAGTAAAAGTGGCCAGATAAGAGAAATTACAGCTCCTTATATTTGGTAGCTAATATGAACAAATGAGCAAAAGAATCTGACATTTGATCTTAGGTGTAAATGATTTGGGGACCCCCCACCCCAAAAAACACAAAAAGCTATACCTGAAGGTTTAGTGTTTTCCTAGGCACAGAATTTCCAGGAGGAGTATCATTTAGTGGTAATCTAATGTATCTTTGTCACCCTGGTAGTTCTATTTGCAAACTTTGTCACTCTGG
Organism: Choloepus didactylus; assembly: GCF_015220235.1. NCBI lineage: Eukaryota > Metazoa > Chordata > Mammalia > Pilosa > Megalonychidae > Choloepus > Choloepus didactylus. The sequence goes on along the minus strand of NC_051309.1, from coordinate 164,987,453 downwards.
TAATTCTGTTTGCAAACTTTGTCACTCTGGTAATTCTATTTGCAAACAAGTTATAAAACATGTATGTATTCACATGATTGAGAATTTCCTTTCCTTTCCTTTTTTAATATTGAGATCTGGAGTGATTTATTTACCATTATTCCCCAAGTAATAGAATCCTGATGTTTATGTTAATTCTAAATAATGTTCACAAGATCAGCTGTCTTCATTTACTAAATGTTTAGATGATAAGGTACAGTTAATTTAGAAAGTGCTGCTTTCACTGAAACCAGCCAAGTGGTTGTCACCTGATACCCATTTCTAAATTGTTTTAAGATGCCAAATTGTTTCATTCTCTATCCCCTTTCTGTTTGTACAGTGAGCTCCCCTAATGCCAAGTAGTAAATGAATTTTATTTTGCCAATATTATTGCAAGTTGATCATTATGTGCTGTTTTTATTCAGTCACCAATAAAATAGGACACTTCTATAAAAGTAAAGATATAAAATATTAATAAGTTAAAAACTCCAAGTAGGAAATTAATATTTGGGGTTTAGGCTCATAGAAATTTATGCATGGTGATAGATCTATTCTTAACCATTGTATCTTTCTCTTTAGTGAACATGAATGGGCAGCTGTGGTAGGTTTGGAAATCCATGCCCAGATTTCTTCCAACTCTAAACTCTTCTCTGGATCTCGAGTCCATTTTGCAGCACCTCCAAATTCTTTGGTTTCTTTTTTTGATGCATCTCTGCCTGGAACTCTGCCGGTAAGGTTTTTATTTAATTCTGTCTTCAGTAGTAAAACTTCTGTTATTGAGTATGGATAATGATTTCCTTGTTTTAGTATCCTGACACAGCTCTTAAGAAATACTCGTTTAGAGAATTGTGGATGAGGTGGGATGGACTACATGATTTCGAAAGACTCATCCCTAAAATTCTGTCTCTAAGTCTTGACAGTCATCCATTAATTCATACATTTATTCACTTATTTCACAAACATTTTATACTGATTACTAAATACCAGACAATGTACTATGAAATGAAACATAAAAATTAGTAAAGATCCTTGCCTTTGAGGAATTCAAACTATTGGTGAAGAATTCACAGACTAGTCTTTATAAAGAAATAGAGCATATTTTTGTTACTTTTGTGAGGGTAATATGCATGGGATGGTTGTGGGAAATTGGAAGAAGGTTAAGGAAGGGATGCCGAAGGAGGTAGTGTCCAAGTTTTCTGAGAAGTCAAGTTGGAATTAAGCAGTAAATGAAGCAGGAAAAATCTAGTCAAAGGATGCATTGAGTTAAAAATCTCATATAATAGACTCTTTATTAGCCCAAATATTTGCATTGTTCCTTTCATCCTTTTCTTGAGAATTTAACCAAATTTATGAAAATATATGCTAAAAATCTTGATAATGGGTACATTGGACCCAGTCATTCCCTGGGTTCACGTGAAAATGAGTAGTGATTTTAACTCAATGCATATTGTGGTTGACTTTTTTCTCTATTATTGACCGCTTCTTAATTTTCAATGACCATAATCATTATTGACCTTACACTGTAATATCATATGTGATATGTGCTGCTTCCTTTGACAGGACCTCATAGATACAAAAAGCACAAGTATAGATTCAGGACCCATTCAGGGTGTGAGATTTCCTGGGCCATCCTTGGAGGGAATGTGTACACATAGTGGTGATAAGGGGAACAGGATTGTCATGGCTGAATTTCCATAATCTCTGACATTTAAGTACAAACGAGAGCTGGTTAAACTGAGCACTGGCAGGCTTGGAGGGATGGAGGTATGCTCTCTCCAAAGACAGTGTCCAGAATGGAAAGCTATGGGCAGTGTCTTTAATGTGCTTGCTGTAACTGGGGCTTTGGTTCTATTGGGGCAGCATCTCTGTCTTGGAACATTTTCTTTAGTTGTGCTTGTTTGTCAAGGAGGACTTCACCCCTATAAGCCTTATCTGGGGTCACTTTTGATTAGCTGTTGGATTTCCCTGGAGGAAGATGGGTGTAGGCTTTTCTCCCTCTCTCTCTAGCTCTCTCTGTGAAGAGATTATTTTTGGAAAAAAGACAGTTTTTTTCAGTTCTAAATCTGTGAGTTCTTTTTTAGGCAGAGACTGAGATACAGTAGAAGTAATATATATTCAGACAAGTGAAATGGAAGACAATTTATCACACACCTCTCCCTTTTTCTTTCTCTGTTCAAATCTTTTTTTTTTTTTTTTCCTACTTGGTTGTTCAATATCGAGCGACTACACATAAGCTCTGAGCTTTTTCTGGGTTTTTCTAGTTGGGAAGGTGATATCTAGCAGAATATCTTTTTGTAGTTCACACTTAGAAGCAGACCCATCTGCAGATAGGCATGTTTCCTGTAAATTTTCCCTTCAGCTCTGCTTAAATTGTCAGTTATTAGAGACAATTCAAAATAACTGAAATGTCAACGTGTTTTGAAAGATTTCTTGTTACACATCAATGAAGCATGTACTTGCCCATTGGTGTTTTGGAGATTTGGGCTTTGAGAACTTGGCTTACATTAATTAAGTGACAGACAAAGACTACAGACCTGGTTTTTGCTTGAGCTAGGATTTGTTTTTCCTCTTCAGAGCCTACAACACTCATGGTTTGAGTAGTCTAAATGGGTTATTCTCTAGACAGAGCTCTCTTTTATTGAAACGTTTGTTTTTAGAGACCTGTTTTAGTACATGAGCTAAATTATACCAAAACCATTAGAATTAAACATCATCACTCCCATAGCATTTCAAAACCCTCTGATTTACCTATATATGAATTTAAAATGTACTGAAACATTTAGATGTTTGTCAATCTTTCAGCCTTAAGGAGAGGATGTAGTAATCTGTTATCCTGACTCTGCATGTGGTAACTGCTTGTAACAAGCTCAATAGTTTGAGAGTGTGCTTCTGTTTCTGAGAATTTAGAGTGGAACATTATTTTATTGTTCTGCTATCAGTTAAGCCAAGAAGTGTGTACGATTCATGATGATATTTAAAACTGTCTCTGCCCAAGGCCTATGTTACTGTCTTTTTGCCTGCTTCTCCTGCCTGTCCTTCTCATGTGGCTGTTTTACCCCACCCAGCCCTTAAATGTGGTTTTTCCTGATTCATTCCTTGGCTCTCAATCACTTCTTGTCCTCTATTTCTCCTGGTTAATCTTGTTCACCCTCACATAAATCTCCTTTCTCTCTCCTAGATAACAAATCTGTATTTCTGATTTCCTACTGGACATTTCCATTTGAATGATTCATCAGTATCTCAAATATAGCAGTTATAATATTGAGCCTATTATCTTTTTTCCCCTAAGTTTCACTGCCTCCTGACAAATGAATAAACCAACAGATTAGTGGGAAAAAATAGTCTGCTCTGAAATGAATGTTAGAGGGGAAAGTGTATGTATGTATGTCACACACACACACACATATAGCAAAGAAAGAACAAAAATCAGTAGGAAAAGGATTTTTCAATTCATGGTGTTGGAAAATTGATTACCTAGTTGGAGAAAAATTATATTTAGAATTCATCTTATATATCAAAACAAAATTCAAGTGTATATAACAAGTTAAATGTAAAATTAAACTGGGAAAAAAACCCAGAATATTTGTTTGTTCCCAGGTTGGGGGGAGAAACTTTATGAAGTTAAAAGAAAGAGAAAAAATTAATAAGGCAAAATGATAAAGATTTGACTACTTTATTAGACCAAAAAAGATTTATTGACTCACTAATTCTTCTAAGAATCTGCCCAGTAAAATAATTAAAAATGTGGGCAAAGAGATATACTGAGATGTCTATAGCAGGATATTTTTAATAGTGTAAAACTGAAAGCCTGCATTCCCTGGTGGTGGGTGAATGGTCGAGTAAATTATGATACATCTGTACAGTGGACTATTTTGAAGGCACTGTAAGGTTTATAAAGGATATAAATTTCAGTGAGATGAATAGAAGTTTCATGTACATTACTTAACCCTTTTTTGTAAAATGAGGATAATTTGATTCATTGGGTTTTTGTGAAAATTAAATTAACTAATACCTTTAAAACACTTTATTTATTTTGTGATTGCATATAAGTAGTCAGTAAATTTTACCTGTTAGTATAACTTGTAGTGATCAATGGTTTCCATCTTTACTAAGGCCCTCCCGGGTTACTGAGAACAGTTATGTTGCTAGTGACAGCAAAAGTCAATGCCACACACAATAGTTAGTCACTTACCTTGATTTCATTAGTTAAGTGACCTACCCAACAAAAAGAACCTGGTGTTCCCTTCACCTCAGAGGTATGTGGAGAATTAAGAGAGCAATAAAAAGTTAAAAAAAAAAATTGTATAATGGATAAAATGATTTCTGATTAAGAATTAATTACTGTGTTTGCAAAAGAAAACACTAATGATGCCTTTTAAAAGTCATTCAATTTGTGGAGGTTGTTTTGGTACAGAAAATGGTGGTCAGTTGTTTGTCAGGCACACCAATAAGAGGATAGCAAAAGGCAGTCAAAAGAATTTAGGTTATAAGGTAAAGTCTCCTTCCTTTATGTAATTGTAATTGCCCTGTTGACATGGTTAAAGGGATGCCCACAATTGTAGAAGCACCAGATTCTTACAAGAATAGTAGTGCTTTAAAGTGTCTCAAGATTAATCAACAGTAAATATTTATTGATGTCTTCAATATGCAGGGTATTAGAGTAAAAATAAGATTGTTACTTCAAGAAATGATGATAATGTTTCTTTTGGAAGGCATTTTATTCTCCCTGTGTCTCTCTTGGTTGTGTCTTCATTCATTCACTGAACTGCTATTTATTGTCTGCCTACCATGTACCAGCCATCATAGTAGCTCTAGTGACACAGCTCTGAACAAGGTAGAAGCTGGACAAGGGTCTTGCCCTTATACAGCATGGATTAGTAAGCAGGCAATTGCAATCCTTTAATAAACGTGTTGTAGTGGAAATATAGTGGGAGCTTATAGGAGGGGCATTGAACAAAGACACAGGGAATCAGGGAAACTTGCCAAGTGAAAAGTGAATAAGATGTACAAAGACCAGAGGAAAAAACATGACATGGCTTGCTCTAGGAACTCAAAAAGGTTCCATATGTTATAGCATAGAACCTGAATATGGGCATGTCAAGAGATGAGACTGGAGGTATAAGCATAGCCCTTATCATATAAGGCATGCTGAGAAGTTTGGATGTTACTAACTGGTTTTCAGGCAAGAGACTGATAGGATCTCATGTGCTGAGACGTGAGAAGAAATAAGGAGAGTGCAGGGTCACGGAATCCAAGAAGGGAGTGTTTTAAGAAGAAGGGACTACAACAGAGTCAGGAGCTACTGATAGGTCAAGTACTGAGAGGTGAAAACTGGGAAGTGTCCATTGGATTTATCCACAAGGAGTGTCATTTGCCAGAATGGTTTCTCTGAACAGTGGAGTGAAAAGGGTAGAATGAAGGCAATGGTAGATTGAGAAATGAGGGGGCATTGAGGAAGAGGTGAGAGAATGTGGATGACTGTTTCAAGAAGTTTGACCATGAAGAAAAAAAGAATGCAGTAAGTGAAAGGAGCCATGGAATCAAAGGAGAGACTTTTATTAGCCATGTTTTCTGTAACATTGGAGAGACATGAGATTGTTTAAATACTGATGAGAAGGAGCCAATGAAGAAGCAACAGTGAAAGACAGGAAAAGCTTTTGATTAATGTAGCAAATTGAGCATATGCCTTTTGATTTATCTCCTTCTCTCCCCTCAAAGAAACCCCCCTGAAATGGTAGTGGAAGAATTTAAAAGTTATAAACCTACAAGAGGACGGGAAGGGAGACAAGGGTGGTATGAGATGGTAGATGCAGGTAGTGCAGGAAGGAGGACCTGGCTTAGCAAAGCAGGGTGAGCTATAAGCCATGTGCCTGCAGAAAGACACACCAGTGTGAAATGAGATAGTTTGCCCTACACAACATCAGAAAGGCTCAGGACATGGGAGCAGCAGGTATTGTGGAAGGCCGGGGTGAGGTGAAAGCAAAGGATGAATCAAAAATCTGAATACAGAGCAGTTAGACCTGGGTCCTCTCTCTGACTCTCTGTAGCTGCCCCACCCCCACAGGAGCCCAGGGCTATAGTAGCTGGAGAAATTCAGTTGATGACATGCTCCCCTTGGGGACACCAGGTAGAGCAGAAGACGCTGATGAGGTATCAGTGTCTGCACACTGAACTTTGGGTCCTTCATAGTCCTTTCCCTGCCCTATTTCAAGAACTTGAATGACCTAGTATGTCCATCCCTTTTCTTCTCTTCTCCACAAAGCAGAAATCTGCAGGAACTTCTTTGAAGAAAGTATGTATGTCGTTAGAGGGAAGAACTTCAGATATTGATGTTTGGGAGTTCCAATAAAAAGCTATCCGGCTACCTGATTGTCCTAGAGTGAAGCCCACCAATCAGCAAGCCCTGGGCATTTGCATAGAACTTTAAAAATCACCAGACATTTGAGGAAACCTCCAACATGATGGACAAAGAGCGAAACAGAAAACTATAAGAAATGGGCAATAGATAATGCACAGGATAAAGGAATACTTAAAAAATTAAAGGCTTTTGTAAACATGCTCAGAGAGATAAGAGAAGGTAGCTGCATCCTTGAAATAAGAACAGGATACTATTTTTAAGAGATGAACAAGCAGAACAAAAATGAGCTCTTGGTAATTAAAATTATGGTGGGGGAAAAAGATCCAGAAGTGTTAGAAGGGAAAGTCAAGAAAATCTTCCAGAAAGTGAAACAAACATGCACTGAATTAGACATTAGGAGGAAAAAAATATATTAGAGAATCAATCCAGGAAGTCCAACATCTGATTATTAGGAATTCCAGAAAGAGAAATGAGAGAAAATAGACAAGAGGAAACTATTAAACAAATAACACAGATTAATTTCCCAGAATGAAGGACACGAGACTCCAAATCAAAAGGGCCTGCCAACTACCCAGCACAAGGAATAAAAGTAGTCTCACATCCAAGCACACCATCATGACATAAGATACTAAAGCTTACAGAGAAGAAAAGTTAGGTCACTCACAAAGGGTTGGGAATTAGAAAGGCATCAGACTTCTCAACAGCAGTACTTCAAGCTAGCAGACAATGGAGCAGTTCCTTAAAAATTCTTAGGAGAAAAAAATCATTCTAAGCTAGAATTCTGTACTCAGCAATATCAGTCAAATGTGAAAGTAAAATATTATTTTCAGACAAGCAGGAGCTCAAAAAATGTATCTTCCATTATCAAAGGGACCTACTGAAGTAGTGTGGGCCTGATGGAGGAGGAGGGTGGTTGGCTCCAGAAGAGAGGAGAGGTTTCTAGAAAAACAATTGGAGGTAGGAATAGCAGATATCTGATGTTTGTGTTGAAAAGGGATTTTGCATATAAACTGGAGTCTTTGAGAAGAGTGAGCAATAGATACTTTAAAAGAATGAAGCAAATGAAGAAAATAAAGACTTATCAACTCTAGGAGAAACTAAACATTCAGGAAAGCATCATGTATTACATTTAATTGTCATTGTCTCTTTAGTTGCTTTTTTTTTTAATTGTAGAAACATGTACAACATAAACTTACACATCTCAACCACTCTCAAGCTTACTATTGAATGGGATTAATCACGTTCACAGTGTTGCGCTACCCTTACCACCATCCATTACCAAAACTTTCCCATCACCTTAAACAGAAACCCTACACCCATTATGTATTAACTCATTAACTCCCCATTCTCCCTTTCTCTCCACTACCCTGGCAACCTGTACTCTACGTTCTGTTTCTATGCGTTTGCATATTCTCTGATATTTTCTTTGTGATTACAATGGGGCTTAAATTTAACATCCTAAATCTATAACAATCTTCTTTGCTCTGTTACCAACTTAACTTCAGTAGTATATACAAACTATGTTCCTATACCCCTGCCCCTCCACCTTTGAGTAGTTCTTGTCACAGTTTACATGTTTATACATTATGAGTCCTAAACCACTGATTTATCATTACTTTTTATGTATTTGCCCTTTAGATGCTATGGGAAGTAAAAAGTGTAGTTACAAGCCAAAAATACAACAGAACTGGTTATATTTCCCACATCTCCCACACTCACTGGAGATCTTCATTTCTTCACGTAGCTTTCATCTGTTGTCTATGACCTTTTCTTTCAACCTGCAGAACTCCCTTTCACATTTCTTGTAGGATTGGCCTAGGGTGACAGTCGTCTTTGGCTTTTGCTTATCTGGGAATGTCTTAATCTCCCCCTCACTTTTGAAAAATATTTTTTGCCAGATATAGAAGTCTTGGTTGGCACTTTTTGCTTTCAGCACTTTAAATATGTCACCCCCTGCCCTGCCTTCTTGCTTCCATGGTTTCTGATGAGAAATCAGCAATTAATCTTACTGAGGCTCTTTTAAACATAACACATTGCTCCTCTCTTGCAGTCTTCAGAATGCTCTCTTTATTTTTGGTATTTAGCCATTTGATTATAATATGCTGTGATCTGTGTCTGTTTGGGTTTACCCTGTTTGGAGTTCATTGAATGTCTTGGATGTGTGTATTTATGTCTTTCTTTATATTTTGGATGTTTTCAGCTATTATTTCTTCAGATATTCTCTCTGTCCCTCTCTCTTTTTTCTCCTTCAAGGATTCCCACAGTGTATATTTTGGTATGTTTGTTGGTGTCCCAGAGGTTTCTCAGGCTCTGTGCACTTCTCTTCATGCTTCTTTCTGCTCCTCATATTGAATGATTTCACTTGTCTTATCTTCAAGTTCCCTGGTTCTTTCTTCTGCCAGCTTCACTCTGCTGTTGAACTACTCTCAGGATTTTTTTTATTTCTGTTGCTGTGTTCTTCAGTTCTGATTTAGTTCTGTTTCTTAATTTCTCTTTATTGATATTCTCTGTTCATCTTAATGTCCTTTGGTCTTTTAGTTCTTTGTTCATTTTTTCCTTTACTCTTTGAGCATGTATAGGACCATTTTTTTTTTTAAATAGGTCTTTGTCTGGTGTGCCCCAGGTCTGGTCCTCCTCATTGATAGTTTCTAATGCTTTAATCTTCTCCTTTGCATGGGCCATCACTTCCTGTTTCTTCAAATGTTTTAATCTTTTGTTGCTACCTGAACCTTTTGATATTTTAAGGCCTCCATTGCTGGAATTTATACTCTGAAGTGTCTGTCCCTTATGCTTGTATCCAGCTAGTGTTGTGATTTCCTTGAATGCCAGCAGCTGACAAAAAACAAAAAAGAGAACACCATTCCCATACCTTGCAGATCAGTCTGTGGGAGTGCTCTGCTTCACAGCTTAAACATACAATGAGTTAGAAAACAGCCCATGGCAAAAGCGTAGGGATTCCCAGGTCTTATCTGTGTATGGGTCTTGTCCTGGGCATGTGCATGTGGCCCTAGGAATTTTCCTGTTTACATGGAAACAAATGTCCTCATTCCCCTAGGAAAAAGTGTTTCCCTGCAGTCCCAGGTGCTGCACTATATGCCCCACAGCTGGCACTCCTTTGCCCCAGGCAGCTGGGATTTGACTGTTTTACAGTGATCTGTAGGAGAGCTCTTTGAACCACTTCTTACATGCAGGGCAAATTCTGGGACAATGAGCCTGTGAGCCTGCAACAAGTGTCCTTGTTCTGTGCTTCAGGTTGCCCCAGACTGAATAGCACAGATATACATGCACCCTAGTAACAAAGGTTCCTGTGCTCCTTCTGAACCAGTACCAGGGACCCACACTGGGAACCTGTGCCAGCTCTGTGCCAGGCTGGTGAAGGCATGAGAGAGGGGCAAGCCAGGGCACCAGGAGACCCTACCATTTTTAAGTTGTCTTTTTTTTTTTTTTTTTTTTTTAAGTGCTTGCCCTGTTACTGCAATCCTTTATCTGTTTCCTGGAGCTTTGAGAAAGATGTTTCTGCCCATTCTGCTTGCTATTCAAAACTTCTGTTGGGGTACTGAGCCCTATAGCATCTCACTCTGCCATCTTGATCAGGGCAGGGTCCCCCAAACTCTGTCTTTTATTTTTAGGATAAGGCAATGAGTGAAAGATTTATAACTCTGCAGACACAAATTATTTGTCAAAAGGGTTTCCAACAAGGTTTCTTTTTTTTTTATACATAAGATAATATGAAACAATCACATGTTACCTGTGGTAGTTTCTGAGCCTTCTGCCTGTGAAATTTCTTTCTTTTTGTTTCCAAAGTCTAAACAGTGAAGCCACCCCCCAACAATCCCCACCCTTCCCCTGATATTAGGAGGAACAGACTTATCCACATTCTAGATTCATCCACCCTCAAGCTTACGCATGTGATAGGGGTCACTGCCTCCCCCAAGGGTGAAGTGACATACCTTCCTTTTTCCTACCTGAGATGGTGAATTCTGTGTTACCCAACTTATCATTTGGGGCGCTTTACGGTGGGCATATTTTTATTCTTGAAATAAACAAGAAAGCAGCAAGCATGTGTGAATTCTTGTATCACAGAGGAAGATGTAAAAGTATTGAAAACCATCTCATATGTATATTCTCTCACCTTGTAACATATAAATTATCTCTTGGGAATAGAATGGGCCAAGTCTTGTGGCTCCATGTTCTAGAAACAAGTATACTCTGCTATTGTGGCAGTTTATCCAGTCTGTCTTTTTTCCCAGATTAAAGAAAGGTTGTCACATGGCAGATGGCCAAGATGCCTTGGCCAGCAGGTGATAGATTTTCCAAAGGTCTCCTGGTACAGCACATTATATAAAAATAGGAAGATAAATACCCAGTGAGACAGCAAAAAGATCTGAGAGTGGTTGCTGCCAGGAAACAGGACTAGGTGTGCAAAGGGGTGGGGGTAGGGGCAGGGGACTGCTACTTTTCTTTATAAATTATTTTAAACTGTATGCATGTAATATATAAATTTTTAATTTAACATTAGGTTAAAAAAATAAAGATATACGGGAAAAGGAATTGTTGATAGAATGTAGTTCCTGAGAAAGTAGGAGGAGATGTCTCCAAAGCACAGGGACAACTCTTGCACTGTCACCTGACGGAAAGATGTGTCCGTCCTCCCATGGTGAAGTCAGCTTTGAGGTTTGGTCATGGAACGTTGAGGAAGCTCCCATGTGATTTTCTTCCTTTACTGCTGAACATTGTTTCACTCTCCCTTTCTGGTGCTGTTTCCTGTCTGTTTTAGTACCTCTTGTATTCTGGCTCTGTGGGTGGTGAACACACTTAGTTTTTGTGTGCCACCATTTCTGTTTTCTCCCTCACTCTTGAATGATAGTGTAGAATTCCAAGTTGACAGTTATTTCCCCTCAGCTCTTTGAAGACATTATCCATTGCCTCAGGCATCTATTATTGCTGATGAGAAGTCTGCATCCTTTGTAGAGCTGTTTCTTCTCTCTGATATCTTCAGCGGGGATGTGTCCGTGTGTGGGTTTGTTGTTATTTATTCTGCTCAGTCCTCAGTGATTTTTCAACCTAAGTACTGTGGCCTGAACTGTGAGAGTCTCTGTTGGATGAATTCCTGGTGGCCTCTGGCAGGGGCAGAGGCAGGGCCCTTTGGGGAAACCAGTTTCAATGCTAATCTCTCTGCCCTTGACTGTCCCTCAGCTTGTGCCCACTTTCCTGCCCCATGCCCAAGCCAGGTCCGGCACCAGGAGCTCTGATTTCTCAAGGCTCTTTTCACCCATGGCCTGAGGTGGGTGGCCTACTCCATAGTGAGTCCTCCAGGTGGTGGCAGAAGATTTTCTGACTGGATCAGGATTTTTTGGCTCCCAGCTTTATGCAGCGAGACATTGCAGCTCCCTATCCCGCATGGGCTTTCGGCCTGGACTTCTGCTCCTGAGATGCTGTAAATCAGCAGCATCTGGTGCCTTTTCAGCCTGGTTAATAATAATGATAGTAAAATCAGCTAACGTTTATTGGGTGCTTACTATATTGCAAGTACTGTTCTAAGTGCTCTCTATGTGTTAACTTATTTTAACTTCATAACAACCCCTTGAGGCAGTTACTGTCATCATCCCAATTAGAAAGTAAGTGAAGTCGTGGTTCAAACTCAGTTGTCTGGCTTCAGAGTTGATGCTCTTAACCCCTTTGCTGTCCTGCTTCTTGGTTACTCCTGAGTAACTCCCACCATCATGGTGGACCCTGGAATGCTTTTCTTGCTTTTGAGCTTTGCTCTGTGTGTGGGCATGTATTTGCATATTTATATGTATATATAAATGTATGTGATATAATCATTTTTCCATCCCCCCATCCCCCCTCTCCCTCCACCAGTGTGTCTGCATCACCTAGTTGGCCCCCTTGACCAGTGGTTACACCCTACACCCCCCCCCCATTCTGATCAGTAACCCTGCTTTTAAATGTTTCTTACAACTACAGGCATTTTACCTTTTTATTTCACCTTTAGTTTTAGAATTATATGGAATCCCTTCATAAATCTTCAGACTGAAAAGGTCATCAGTCCATTTTCCTGCTTACAGGCAGGATTATAGCAAAACTAAGGACAGCAATCTTTGTTTTTATTAGCAGGGATTCAGCCTCCCTCGTTATTTTGACCTAGTAAAACGTCTTTCTTACTCTGGTTCTAGGTGTTCCTTAAATTATGAAATAAATATTCTTCTACAGAACTATAGACAGGATCCGAGGTTGTTTATTTCTGGTTAGTTCTTTTCTATTTGTCAATGTCATCCCAATTTCTCTACTTGTTGTATTGGATGTGGATATGAAATGGGAAGAAAAATAGGAAAGAAAGGAAAATATCTTTGATAAAATGTGAGTGTATTTACAAGTCTTTGTTTCATAATTTGCTAAATAATGTCTCTAGTAGTGGTGAGATTTTAGCAAGCCATCAAGTTTGTTTGAAATTTATCCATGTGCAAGCCTGCATTTGTGCACACACACACACACACAAAACTCTCTTTGTTATTTGAAATGCTTGCCCCTCCTTGTGTCAGTCCCTGCGACAAGCGACAGAGGACAGAACGTTGTTGCTTCTGCTGTTGGCAGCTGGTAGCAGTGCTCAGCTGGGGCTCCGCAGATAACTTCTTCGGATAATCAGGCTGCACCACAATTGGATTAATTAGAAACTGATGACTCTGCTCTTGTTTCACTTATCTGTACATAACATAGAGCCCCTTGCAACTCTGAATGTCTCTCATTTCCAGAATTGGGGCAAAGGCTATAAGAGCTGCTTTTCACACATGTATGCAAGAACAGTCTCCTTGCTTCTCAGGGTCAGCCTGTCTAAGAATGCATTTGGGGCTTTCTGTATTAGAAGTGTTGGGAATTGGCCCTGGCAGCTATGGAATGGAAACCAGGATATTTCTTGGTTTACCGCATTTTGTGAATCTTTCTTTTATTCAGAAGAGCATGTACTTTTATTAATGAGGAGAAGGGGAATGAAGAGGGGAGGGTACAAGAATAAATATGCTGTGATCCCTGCCTCTGGGAACTAACAAACAATACAGATACCATGTTTTATGCTGGAGATTTGTTCTTGAACACCTGTAAGCAGACTGCACCACGAGGGATCTTGCCCCTTGAAATGATAATGTGAATATTTTTTTAAAGTCTTTTTGGATTAATTCATTTAAGAAATTTCTTATGACAGAATTGTGTAAAGCTAGGTAAGTCTTCAATATTCTAGCTTTATGAGCATGGCAGATATTGGTAATAACTTTTGTTTTGAAGGACCTAATAGACTTAAAAATACTTGACTAGTTCTAAAGATTATCAGCTGAAATGCTTTCCTGATCCTCAATTCTAAGTGTAACTATAAAAGTTGTCTTTAAATCAGAACTTAGAAATGAATTAGAAATTCAAGAACACATTATTAGGGAAAAGTATTTAAATGCATACATTTATAATCAGATCTATATTTGCCTCTCTGTCCATTCACAGTTAGATGATGTTTAGTTATTTAGTGAAGACAAAATGTGACAGTTTTCTATTATTTTTTCCCATTTCAATGATTTGCTTTAATGTAATCTGTAGAATTTATAAGTACATTGTGTTCTGCAGTCTTTTCTCTAATCTTGCCAGCCACTCTAGGAGTCCCTTGTGCTTTCCTTCATTCCTTTCTGCACGGTATGTTCTAGGTGTGAGGTGTTGTCCCCTCTGATCTTTCTCCTATAAAATAGGCGTGAGTCTGTGAACTCACACACACACATGGGGAATGTCCTCATTTCAGCCTTTCCACTCTTCTGGTCCAAACCTGCTTATAACGTCATTAACTGGATGTGCCCCATGAACTAGAGTGACTCAGGATGACTGTGGACTTACACGTTCAATAGGCAGCATGAGCTCACCTCCCTTTTTGTGGGAAGCATTTGACTCCTGACCTACCACGTGTCTTTTTCCAGCTTTCAGTGGATTCTTGAAAGCCTTCCCCTTCACAACCCTTTTTGTTTTCCTCACCACACTGCCAGTCTTACATGCATTGTTCCTGCATGAATCTGTTTTAGTACATGATGCTCCTGTTTTATATATAAAATATGTTTGTTTCATACAACTGTCCGTTTTTGCATGTTTTTTATAGTGATTTCTATGTTTGATTATGAGGTTCTAGAAGGCAGGGCATGGATCATTCTGGGGCCACCTGGCATCTTGTGTAGAACATGTTCATAACACCCTTAAGTATTTCTCTATGTACTTGCATACACTCCCATGCCCATACATGAGGAGTCCATATGAAAGAATTTTCCAGGTATCTAAAACCCTTTTGATACTTTTACACTTCTTTATGGGAATATTTCTAAAATGCATTATATACTTTTCTCCATTTAATAGGGTATTTGAACATAAGGTAACCTTCTCTTGATCACACAAGGTTATCATTATCAACATCAATTATTGTTCAGTGTCATAATAAAATGGTGCTTTCAGGTGTACTGAGGTATATAATGCTGTCTGACCCTATAGTAATGATTCAGGACAGCCGTTCTGTTTAGGTTTCATATTCTGGTCTCTTTCGTTGCTGTTACAGTCATCACTCCTTACCCCCTTTTTTAAACTATTGTCAGTCTAAGAATCCCTTCTTGCCCATTTTACTCAGCTCAGTTATTATTTCTGATCTTCTCTGGCCTGGAAAACCAGACTACCACATTTGTTAATACAAATAAGAACACAGTTCTGAGTAGAGCCCTGTCCTACAAAATAAAGCCTATGGATGGTGTGAAAGTTATTTGGTTTCTTAAAAATTATAGACCATGTGTGTTTAGAGCTGGAAGAGATGCTAGAAATCATTCGGATCAGTCCTTTAATTTATACCTGAGAGAACTACTGTTGTGACTTGTCCACTGTCACATAATTACTTAATGCGCATGCCATGTGTCTTATTCCTGTTTTAATGCTCAGCTTCCAATCTGTATTCCATTATATTTGGAGTTAATTTATGTAGGTAGCGATATTTTCTGGGGATGTGTATGTGTGAGTATATATCTCAAAACATTAACACCATTGACAGATGCATATGTGATATGTTAATAGATGTGAGTCCACAGGCTAATACGCACACAGAGGTATTGACTGTACGATATTGACACTTATTGTGCTGTGCGTTCGGATATCCTATAAGTGTGAGATATAAACCCAGGGAGAGAGAAAAGAGAAGAAGAGAGCTGGTTAAGAAGAAGAAATGAGTAAAAGGAGATTTAACTTAGTCACTAGTTCAACTGCCCCATGTACTGGATTTTTTCCACCATTGAAGAGCAGCCCTCACTTTGGGAAGCTCTCAACTGTACATATCACCATGGGAATAGCAGACCCCATTCCCCTGGGTCCTTTTTAATTGCTAAGCTTTTTTCATTAATCAGAGCTCTTTGGTTTACCATCCATGAATCTGGGTTCTAGACCCTGTACTTCTATGGCAACCTGCTGCCAAAGCCTTCAGCCACAAAGCTTCTTTCATTATGGGGTAGTGATAATAACAAGAACAACAGTAATAATAGCTGCTAACTTGAATTTCAAGATACTGTATTAAGTGCTTTATATGCAATATAATAGTAATAATAGATAACATTTACGAACTTTTATTATGTACCAGGCACTGCTCTGAGTACTTTACACATCTTAATTTATTTAATCTTCACAAAAGTCCCATGAAGTAAGTACTGTTATTATCCTCAACTATTGAAAGAAGAAACTGAAGGACAGAGAAGTTGAGTGACTTGTCATGGTCACACAACCTGTAAGTGGCAGAGCTAGCATTTGGATCCAGGCAGTCTGGCTCCAGAGCCTGTTTTCTTGAAGTACTATGGTATTTTCATCAGTCCTCACAACAGGCATGTGGGGTGGGTACTGCTGCTATCCCCATTTGCAGGTGAAGAAACTGAAGCCTAGAAAGTTTAACTGAGTTGCTCAGTGTTATAGAACCAGCAGGGTAAGTTGCTGGTACTCAAAACTAGGTCACCCTGATGACATCCAGTGCCTCTTCTTAACTGATATGGTATCAAGCCTCCAATTGGGTTAACTGCAGAGGTTTCTTCCCTCATCTTGTGGGACCCGAAGAAAGCTCGTATTTTTTCCAGACATCAATCTCAGTTCTCAAAGCTTCAGATGCACATATGAACAGCTGTCCTGTCTCATGGGGGTGTTCTCCTTATCTCAATTGGTCACAATGTAAAATTCCTTTAGGACCTTCTGTCTGTGCTGCATTCTGGCTAGTTTTCTCTACACTTTCTTCCAGTTCACTAATTCTCTCTTTGGTAAGTCCACTCTATTCTTTAACATGTTCATTGAGCTTTTTTTATTTCACAGAGTATTTTTCACTTATAGAAATCCTATTTGTTCTCTTTTTAAAATCTCTCTTTTGTAAAGTATCTCATTCCTTTTTCATGAATTCAGGTTTTTGTTTCTTTAATAGTTTTCAGTTATTGATACCCTGTTCAGTAATTCTATCGTCTGTAGTTCTTGGGAGATCTTATTGTGCTTTTAGTTGTGTCTGCTGATTCTGTCTAATGGTGGATGATTTTCTTGTCTATGTTGTAATTTTGGATTATGAGGTCCTGTTTGACAGGATTAGTGGAAATCTTGTGGCAGGGTTAAGAGTGAGTACCTCCAAAGTCTTTTTCATTTGCTTTTGCCAGATACCACAGGTCTAAGCCAGGTTCATTTATCATGTTTATCTGTTAGCTTGGGGGTTTCAGGACTGCAGAGTCAGTAAATTCAAATCCCAAACCTGCCTGAGACTCTTAATTCTTGGGACAGACTTTTTTTTAATTTAAAATCTGGGCTGAGACAGCAAGATTTGTTGTCATCTTTTGTCTGTAAAGAGATTTTTTTCCCCTAGTCTACTCCCTTACTAAGTGTGAAACCTTACAGGAGAGAACTGAGGGCATGGCCATGTAGCTCAGGTCACTACACTTGTGGGTGACTCAGAATGGGGCAGGAAAGGCATCTTCATGCCTCTCTCTGGCTTTCTTTCCTTTTGCCATTAAGATACTCCTCTCTTCTCATCACAGTTATTTTATGTTGTTTTGGGATTATTAGAGTTCTTCATGCCATATACCCATTCCAATTCAGCTTATCTGTTCTCTTGTCACAGACACAGATCAAATGATTGATCTCTTTCCAGATTCCTCCTACATGTGCAAGGATGCCCTTTTTCGCTCTCTCCCATCGCCTTTAAAGATTATCATTTTCCCAAAAAGTTTCATCCTCAATGAATCATTCCCTTAACCTTTGCATTAAAATGATGATACTATCTCATTCCTCTGAAGGAACAACAAAAAGCAGTACAATAGGACTGCGAGGAGCAGGTGGCTCTAGTGGGAGGAATAAATGAGGAAATTGAGGGTTTGTTTTTCCTCCTCTGCTCTAACCCTGGGGAACATGAGGAGCCCCATCTGGCCTTCACCCTAGTTGAGTCTCCTGGGCCTGTACCTTCTCTCTGATCCGAAGGTGTTTCTTGGGAGCTGTGTGCTCCTTTCCCGGTGAGAGAATGTCTCAGGCAGTGTGGCTCATCTCCCCAGAGATTCATTCTCAAGCAAAGAACTTTCAGAACTGTGTTTGGGAAGGGCTGTTCTTGTATTTCCGTGTCTCCTTATGATGGTTTGTTTCCCCCTCAGAAATATACATGTGGACGGGATATTGAGCATGATAACAGGAAGTCCTTGTCAGAGGAGGTAGCACACTGTTTAGAATGAATTTTGTACACTACTGCACCAAAAAATTTCTAATACCAGAAAGTGAGGTGGAAATGTGTAGAAAATAAAATATAAATGCATTACCAAAAATGCCTGGGAGTGTGAAAGTTTAGGGGTCTTTTGCTGATATAAATATGTAGTAGTTAAAAAAAATACCTAACAGTGTTCTGTGACACTATTTTTATCTCTGACATTCAGGTAGCTCATACAGGCTTTGTTCTGGTGATTTATACTAGAAGCCTGTAATGAAAGTGCAGCCTGAAATCATGCAGCTGGGCACCATTCATTTTTTTTCCATGGACAGTTCCAGAACTTAAAAAATTGCAGCAGACCTATAAAAGCTCTTCCCTCTCAGGAATCGCATGCCTGGCCATGGCAGCTGCCCTCTTGGGTTTCTTCTGCTTGCTGGTGTTATTGGTGAAGCTGTGGGGGTTTCAAGATCGGGTCTGTGAGAGCTAGCAAAGAGTTTCCAGGGAGATATTATGAGGTCTTAGGGGCTCAATAAAAATAATACCCTCTTTCACTCCTGAATTCAGAAACAAATTAAGAAATAGGCATAGAAGGCATTCAGATGGAGATAGAAATATCAGCTTTGTCACTGATAAAAACTTGATTGAAGAGTGCAACTTGATATGTAGCCAACCGACTTCTAGTTCTTTCTGCCTGAGTTGAACTCAGCTCCCCCAAACTGCAGGCCTTCCACTTCTAGGACAGAGCCTGCTTCTGCAGAAAGCTTGTCCAAATATGGCCAGAAGTAGTAGGACTTCAACTTACCATCTCTGAGGGCATGCAGTTCAGAAAAAGTGCTCATATAGGCTTTGTTCTGATGGTTTATACCAGAAGCCTGTGATAAAAGTGCTCAGCCAGAAGGGTCTGACCCACATGGGCTCATTTCCTTTTCCCAGAGTCACTCGTCAGAAAGATCACACTTCTTCCTTTTTTGAGCACAAGAGAGTATGGAGTAGAGTAGAGAGTGAAGTCCTGCCTTATGGAAACAGGACGGGCTGTGGAGGTTGCCCAAGTTCAACCTCAGAAAATTGAGGTCAGTTTTACATCATGTCTGGGAATAGATGTGAGGCACTCTTTTTGGTTGGTGGGTTCTGTGGAACTCTTTTTCCAAACCACAAGTATATACACTTGTCTGAGGCCATTTAGATGGGCCTTCATTATTTAGCTATTTTTATATGTATTTTCATCTTGACATTTAGAATGGGTTGTGCAGGAGGTTCTAGGGGCAATTGGCTATCACCTACATAGCAGCATCTTGGGATATGTGTTTTCTTTAGCTCTTTCTAAAATCTTGGCAAAGTTAGGAAGTCGTTTTGCCATTGGCATCCCGAAGATGACAAGCGTGGGTTTGGTGATTTTGAGATGGTACAGTCAGGCTAGGCTCCTCCAAAGAGCATTCTGTTCCTCATGGCAAAAGCTTCTTCCCAGTGAGCCCTTTGTGATTCTCATCCTTCTACCTCTGAGTGCATATATACATGGGCTGGAGCTGAGGGAGGGGGAGTAAGTGGGAATCCAAAAACATTATCATTTCCAGAACCCTGAGCAGTATTCTATTCCAAATCCTGATGCATCAATCTCCTTTCACAAGTGTAAAAGCAAGAAACATAATCAATCAAGGGTCTTTGTCATGCTCTGCAGCTTTCTTAGGAGATGCAGACAGGCAGTAATAAGTGATTGTCAATGGCATTTTGTATTTTCAGTGATGTTTGCCAACTCATAAGCCACCCCTGTGAGCAAGGTCAGGGCCTCCAACCCCAAATGATTGGACTAGAAACTAAGGGCCTCATTGACTTGTCCAAGGACACGGGGAGGTCAGGGACCCAGTTAAAAATAGGAGTGAGAATTGCCTGTTTCCCATTCTTAACTTAAAGCACCAGACTTTGATTCCTTCTGCAACATTTGCTAATTGTTCATTTCTGACAAACTACAGAGAATTTTTCTTTTGTAGCTGCTTGTAAACAGCTTTATATAGGCTTTAAATGCCTATAGTTACTCATAACCTTTGTTTACTTTCACAGCCAGCTAGCTAGCTTATTTAACTTATTCCTTATTCTCTTCCATTTTCACATCTATGCAGGGAAGTAAATGTATATGAAAGCACTTCGTAAACTCCCAGTGGCACATAAATGTTATTTGGTATTATTACAATACTCATATTCTTAACTTTGCATCATTAAAATATAAAGACAAATACTTCCTTTTCATAGTGGCCAGTGGAGCTGGGTAGGGGGTTGGGGTGATAAACACTAGGGTAACACTCTGCTGAAATAAGATGATACATATTTGCAGCCTGAATAACAATTAGTATGAAGTTTTGAATCATAGGTGCATTTTGGAGAAGCACAAATTGAGAAATGACGTGAAGTTTTACATAATGAGGCAACAGAACAGAAACATTAAAGAAAATAGGACATGTACCTCACTTTGGGAGAAGCCAAAGGTATTTTCAACTAGAAAAGATATAATTAGGCAACATTATTTTTTTTTACCAGGTAAAAGAACAGGTCTTTCTTGCATATTCTTGTACATACAGTGTTCTGGTTTGCTAATACTGCCATTATGCAAAATACCAGAAATGGATTGGCTTTTGTAAAGAGGATTTACTAGGTTACAATTTTACAATTCTAAGGCCATAGAAGTTCCAAACTAAGGCATCAATGAAAGAATACCTTCACTGAAGAACAGCCAATGGTGTCCGGAACACCTCTGTCAGCTGGGAAGGCACTTGGCTGGCGTCTGCTGGTCCTTTGCTCCCAGATTGTGTTTCAAAATGGCTTTCCCCAAAATGTCTCTGGGTTTCTGTCTCTCTTAGTTTCTCTCAGCTCTCTGCTTGGTTCTCCTGGAATGTTTCTCTCTAAGCATCTGGGGGTCCTCTCTTAGCTTCTCAGGGGCAAACTCTGGGCTTCATCTCTTAGCTTAGCATCTCCAAACGTCCTTCTGTCTGCATCTCCAAGCGTCTCCAAGCATCTGTGTCTGTGTGGTCTCTCAGCTTCTCTTGGGGCGTTTTGTCCTCCCTGCTCTCTGTGTGAGCTCTCTTTAAAGGACTCCAGTGATCTAACTTAAGACCCAGTCAGAATGGGTGGGGTCCACACCTTCCTGGAAATGATTTAATCAAAGATCTCACCCACAGTTGGATGAGTCACATCTCCATGGAAACTCAGTCAAAAGTTTCTACCCAACAAGATTGGATTAAAAGATCATGGCTCTTCTGGGATCCGTAACAGTTTCAGACTGGCACATGCAGTTTCTGTATGCAGGATTATATACTTATTGATTGCTATTGCAGAATTCTGTTAACAGATTTTTCATGCATTAAGAGGGTCACATCATACTTCATTACCTACAAAGGGGCCTTAATATGTCTCATAACTTAATTAAATCTACGTCATAGGAAAGTTTTAGATAGATAAATACGTTGTATGAAATATTTTTTGTAACTTTTTCAGCAACTGAATGGAAGCTCCAGGTCCACACGTTTGGTTTACCAGTTGGCAGTCAGTTTACATAGCTCCTGCCTCCTCTGGCTCTATCTCCTCATTCTCCTCATAGTTAACATATTCCTCGGATTTTGTGGGAGAGGCATACAACATCCCACCATCCTTGCAGGTGGGAGAATTATCTCTCCCCTACTCCCACTTTTTATTTTGAAAAAATTCAAACTTAAAGAAAAGTGGAAAGAATAGTTCAATGAATATACTTACTGTATCTAGATTTTTTTTTCCCCTTTGGATGAGTCTTGTGAGAATAGGTTGCAGATATCATGACTCTTTATCCCTGAATGCTTTAGCATCTATATCCTAAGAACAAAACGTTCTCTTACATATGACCACTGTATAATTATCATACTCAGGAAAGCTAACATTGATATAATACTATTGTTAAAATACAGTTCATATTCAGATTTCCACAGTTGTCCCAATATTGTCCTTTATTGTTTTCTTCGCCAATTCAGGATCCAATCAGAGATTACATAGTGCATTTAGTTATTGTGTCTCTTTAGTCTATTTTTTTTCTATTTCTTTTCTATTTTTTTCTTCCCTTCCCTTTTCCTTCTTCCCTCCCTCCCTTCCTTCCTTCCTTCCATTGCATTGACATTTTTTAAAAGTCCAGGCCAGTTATTTTATAAATATCTTATTATCTACTCTTGAGGCAAACATACTTAAGGAACTATGGGATTTTCCCCTATGAAAGCTTGGACTTTTTTCTTTTAACCTCTATGATTTTATGGCTTGGCCTAAAGCCTCTAATGAAATGCTGTATTCCTATTGGATATGTAAAATTAAAGATAGTTTTTTTTTTCCCCTAAAAATCTTTGTCCTGATGGACTCTTCAACATTCCTGGGACTTATGATATAGTAGGTACACTTTTGATAGAATGGCATGTGTCTGTAGGAATTTGTTTTTTGATATGCACAGACCTCATTCCATCAAATTCCATATCCATCACCAATAGTGAATACCTAGCTAGCATTTCTTATTTACAGTTTGGTTAGTTCGAGCCATTTATTACTTTCTCAGCATTAGTCAAATTTTTCCACTTAATACATCTATATAAAGATTAAAAGTAGATCTCATTCTGGATGATTAAAGCTTTTTATGCCTTGTCTTAGTTTCCTGTGCTGCCATAACAAATTACCACGAAGGGTAACGTAGAACAACAAAAATTTATTGTCTCACAGTTCTAGAAGCCAGAATTCTAAGATCAAGGTGTCAGAAGGGCTGTGCTCTCTCAGGGGCTCTGGAGGAGAGTCTCTTCTCCACTTCTTCCATCTTCTGGTGGTTGCCAGCTTCCTTCCTTGGCTTGTGACCACACCTCTCTGTCTGTCTTCCTTTTGCTTTCTCCTCTTCTCCCTTATAGGGATACTTGTCATTAGATTTAGGGCCCAGCCAGGTAATCCAGGATGATCTCATCTCAAAATCCTTATCTTAATTGTACCTAATAATTAACAGATACCAGGTATCTGGAAATGGATATAACTTTTTTTTCTGGCAGGGGGGATGGAGGGCACTGTTCAGTCACTACACTCATGAAATTAATGTTTCTTATAACCATCACTGTATGATCTTAAGGTTTCAGGAATATGAAAACATTGGTTATTCCATCTAATCTACCCAGGTCACATGAGTAAATTTTAGGACAGGCCAGAAAGGACTTGGCAGTTTCAGTATGGAGCCAAATCTAAAATGAATAAGGTTATGTGTTTTAGACTTTTTAATATAAATATGTTCTTCTTGAAAGTTAGACCAAAGAAAGACAAATATTCAGAGTAAATGTAGGTAGAATCTTTCTTCATTAAAGATACTGGCCCCATCCCAAAGTTTTATTCAAAAAGAGCAGTGATTTTTTTTCTTTTTTTCACTTGATCCCCATTGTCCACTCCATACCTTCATACATCTCCTCCCCAGAGTGTCGTTGAACTGAATTTCAAAAGTAGCTGCTAAAAGACAAGAAGTCACAAATGTGTGGTGGGGAACATTGAGATGGGGGTAAAAATTGGCTCAAGTGACTGGTTCATAACTGTTTAGCTTGTTAGACAAAAAGTTTCTTTCACTTGAGAATAGGAGATTTTCCAGCCACAAGGCAAGCATACAATGTTATCAAGGAAATTTTTCTTCACTATAGAACACAGAAAATGAAGTAATATGTGATTCCCATGGCTTTAAGAAATATGGTCTCCATTCCACTGAAGATAACACACTAGTTATCACAAAAGGTATTAGTCATCATCTAAAGGGGAAATATTATGTTGACATAATACATAAAGTTAGCATCTGTTGTTCCTTACTTTGGATTATAAATCCAGACTAATGGATCTATGGAGCTGCTGAGACCTTTTTTCATTAGATTCCCTTGCGTTGTAGATAAGTTTACATATGAAAAATTCAGCTGAGATGGGCCCTTTGAATTTGATTACACTTCCATTCTGATACTAGTATTTACTAAATGCTACCACTGCCAAGTTATTTTATATAATTCACAGAACAATCTGCAAAATAACTCTTCTTCCCCTAACAGTTAAGGAAACTGAGACCTAGAGAAATTAGGCAATTTCTGCAAGGTCACACAGCAAATAAGTAGCAGAGGTGGGATTTAGACACAGGTCCTTCTGATTCAGTTTTGCCCCAGTTCATGTATTAGTAAAAGTCTTCCCTGAGATCAGGTTAATTACCTATAAGCCTATCTGTAAGCCAGATTTCTAACTATTGGGAATGTTATAGAAAAGAGAAATAGAAACTGGCTAACTACACACCCAATCCTGTCTTTTACTGGCTTCCAACCGCTGTGTAACATTTCCATCTAACTTGTCTACTAGTCATATACGAGACTCCACAAATGAACATTACAGTCATTGGGCTATTGTCCTCCAACCCCAAAGTGAAATTCAAGCAGACCAGGCTGTGTCATGTGAAAACATTTGGCCTAGAGCTGATGTAGGCCAAGGGCTTTTCCTTCCTTTTCCTACAAGCCTAGATGTGAATCTCAGATCTTAGCATTCCAGTGATCCATGAAAAAGCAAGAGAGTTTGCTCCAGTATCAAAGGCCACACTGGTTGAGGCTCCCCATCTCAAGTCCTCTCTTGTGGTGACTGTGGGCCCAGGCTCTGGGCCACCTGACTGTCCCAGAAGACAGAGGCAGTAGGGAGAATGGAATCCCAGAGCAGGACAACAGGGCTGCTGACACTTCAGACCAAAGAAATATCCCTGCCTTGATCCTGACCAGTCCTGGGGTGGAACTGGGGTAGAGGGCTGGGAATAGAGAGAAACATTGGATCTGAAGGTCAGCTCTAACTGCCAAAGCACACCCCTTTTCTTTTGAACCGAAATTGTTTCTTATGACATCACTGTTTGATTCCCCCCATCCCCACCCTGCACCCCCTCACCTCCTTTGTGAAAGACTGATTTAAGCAAAAGAGAGATCAGGGCATTCATTTTTTCCTTTTCCCTAGGCAATGCCAATCTTAAAGCATAAAGAACATATATATTTTTGCGGGTATATTTACAAAGTATATATTACAAAACTAGTATATACAAAGGTATATTACAAAACTAGTAACTTCTGATGGTAAAATTCCACTTTAAAAAAAAAAAAAAACTCTTATCTGACTCACCAGTTTTAGCAAGCTTGATTATCATAACAGAAAATTTCTGTTTTTGTTTTGGGTGATGATAAAAGGGCTCCGTGGTGAGAAGGAGTGTAGGAGTGAGGAAATGAGGGAACAATTTACTTTACCATAATGAAAATTTATAGGTGGCAACTTTTGCTTTGAATGACAATCAGAGGGATTTCATGCTTTGAGACACATTTATGGTTAGCAGTTAGATAAAGGCCCTTTTACTGCCTCATTTTTACATAGTAAATCTTAATGATTATCTCACTGTTTATTAAAACATTTACCATGCTATATCCTAATCATCAGAATTGTCATATATAGCATTTGTTTCACGGAGTATTGTCATTTGGGCTTTTTGGGATATATCACATTTTTGCCTTTGTTTTAATGCTCCAAAATAATTGGTAACTGGGTTACCAGTTCTAGTCATGTGAGCCTTGACATGTTGCCTTAACATAAAGCAACTAATCTTGTCATGTTGCCTTGATTTTTAAAGGACGTACTGATACCTGTTGGACTAACAGATCTTATGCATCATGGACTCACTAGTTGAGAGTCAAGTAGAAGGGGAGAAAAATGGTGTGAATTATAGACTTTTTTGAAAAACACAATTGTATTCCTTTGAAGTACATCCAACATATTTCCCAGTATAGAGACTGACTTTAATGAATAGATTCATTTATAATTAGTAGATGTTCACATAAATGTGCTAAAATCCTAGAAACTATTCTATCACCTTAAGGTGATGCAGTGTTGTTTATTGCATTAATTTGCTTAGAGAATCCTTTCCTAACAGTTGAGTTTGGTTCAATCCTGGTTATCACAAATGTTCCTTCTAAATTAGTAACATTTCCTAATTCCAGGTTCCTGGTATGTGAAAACAGAGTCCACAAAATGTTCAGCTTTATGTTGGCTGGACCATCTTGAGAGTGGCATCATTTAATTGATTAGCTATTTCCTTAACAAAAGAAAAAGACACAGAAATGAATACAAACTATGCATTTGCTGTGCCAGTTATGGCCTGTGTGTCCTCACCATTTCCCCTGCTCTGTTCTATACGAAGCTGCAGTTCCTAGTGCCCAGGTCAGATGGCTTCTGGACAGGTCAACAGGAGGCCCTGTGAAAGACTGGAGAGGTGAGGGAAGGAGCAGCAGAGTATTTCTCCCTCCCGCCTGCCCCTGCAATGTCTCTGCTAGGGGCTGGCTCTTGTCTGTGTCCAGATTCTGTGAGACAGGTGTGCCCCATTTCCAGCTTCCTCTCGGTGACCCCGCCCCTGGCTCTGTAGTGCCACTGCTCCCCACCTCCGTGTCCCTCCAGCCCTGGGATAGAAATCACCTCCTGCTGTCAGGAATCCAAGGTACCTCACTCTGCCCTCTTTGGCTTCTCAGCTCTTCTATCATCTGTATAATGAAGCTTCTGCTATTAAATTTGTTCTGGTTTGCATACCAAGAGTGGTTTCCTCTTCTTGACTGATACATTTTAGAGAACAATTGTGCTTTTGTTTCATAGCTTATGATCTTGTGGGTGTTCATAAAGGGACTATTAAATTATTGATTATCTCAGTCAGTGTTTAATCAGCTTAGTATTTGTGGTGGGTTGAAGCTGTATGTACTCCAAAAAACGTGTTTTAAACGTGTTCAAAACCATTTAAATTTAAATGGTATAATCCATTCTGGTGGGTGTAAATGCATTGTAATTAGGACCTTTTAATGAGGTTACTTCAGTTAAGGTGTGGCCCACCTCAATCAGGATGGGTCTTTACCCTATTGCTGGAGTCCTTTATAAGTGAATGAAATTTGGAAACAAAGAGAGAAAGCCATAGGAAGCAAGAAGCTGAAATGGAACCCAGAAGAGAAGGGAGAGACGAGGAGACGCCAACATGTGCCTTGCCATTTGACAAATTAAGAACCAGTGGTCACCAGCAGCCAGCCCCAGAACACCACTGTCTTTGGGAGAAAGCATTGCCTTGATGTGCCTTGATTTGGACATTTTCCTGGCCTCAGAACTGTAACCTAATAAATTCCCACTGTTTAACCCAACCCATTTCATGGTATTTGCTTTGAGCAGCCTAGGAAACTAAAACAGTATTTATACCTAGATGATGGAGCACGGAAGAATTCTGTGACTTGACACAAGTAGCTCTGTCTGGTTGGGGAGACTTTAGGAAGCCATGGGGTTAGTGCTTTCCAGACTGCCATGGGAGCTAAGAATGGAAAACACCTAGACTTGGGTAGTGTTGGGAAAGACTTCACAAAAGAGGTGTGTGTGAGTCTTGTCAGATATTAAGCAACTAAATATCTTCTGCTAATTGAGAAAACCTAGAGGCTGTCCACTCATTATTGCCAAAAGCCTCACATGCCAGAGGGTCTGTATTGAGTGTTTTACCAAGTTAGAAGGACACGATGCTTGCCACCTAGGAGCTCAATATCAGAAAACAAACTTATATATAGAGAGAAATAGGCAAGAAGAAAACATAAGAAACAATATCTGCCTTTAACCTGCTACTCTAGAATTATGACCAGGTGTTAGTAATCTTGATAACTTAAAATAGTATGCTTTATTCTTTGGAGATTTAGGATCAAGCATAATGGCTAGGTTCTGGGGCTCAGCTTCCTGACTCTGACGCTTACCATTTGTCTGACCTTGCCAAATTACTTAATCTCTCTGCTTCCATTCATTATCTGTAAAATGAGGATGATAATAGTATCTGCCCCAGGATTGATGAGAGGATTAAGTGACAAAGTATGTGATGTGCATTGCACACCACCTGATCTAATGCAAGTTCTCAGTCAATACTTGCTGTTAATCATTACTGAAGCCAAGTGAAGAAAATGTAAGGCCCAGGTGAGAAAAGCATGGTGTGCAAGTACCAAGGATTAGTGCTTTCCTTCCACATGAATGCTGTTATGGCTGACCCTGAGAAACTTTGTAATCACTTCATATTAGTTTCTTCAGGACAGGGTAGGCTTTTGAGTCCTCATGTCTCAAGTTTTCAAGTTACCTCCTTGATCACATCAAGGAGTGATTGGTTGTCACTTCAGGGCACTTCCAGTAACAAGTTTGAAGGCCAGCAGGTGCAGGTAACTCCTTTGAGGAGACTCAGGCATCACTGCCCCTCTGAACCTTCCCCTAATATCCATCACCTCCCTCCTCATTTGAGTTCAGTGCACATTAATTAAGCACCACTATTTTTCAGGTTCCCTATTAGGCTCCAGGGATATAAGGGTGAAAAGGCAATTCCCATCCTCATGGAACTTACAATATGATGAAAATATATGTAAACAGAGTCAGTGCACTGTAATACAGGCACAAATGGAAGTGTGTAGAAGATCAGAAGATATACATAAGATTATAGTAAGAAAGGTTTCACAGAGGTAGTGACATCTCAATACAATTTCAAAGAGAATAAGAATAGGGAGAGTAAAAAATATCAGCATGGTTTGTGTGGGGGAACTGGACCATCGATTTTGAGTAGGGCTGTGTAGGAGATGAAAGTGAAGCTGTTGGCAAGAGCCTGGCCTCTGTTTCACATGGGCATTGGTAATTGTTGAGTTTTAGGCAACTGAATGCCATAAGATTTGCATTTTAGCAGGATCACCCCAGCAGGCAAATGGAAGATAAATTTGAGAAGGAAGTTGGAGATGCT
Organism: Choloepus didactylus; assembly: GCF_015220235.1. Lineage (NCBI taxonomy): Eukaryota > Metazoa > Chordata > Mammalia > Pilosa > Megalonychidae > Choloepus > Choloepus didactylus. Next base: position 164,958,578 of record NC_051309.1, on the reverse strand, counting down.
GGCAGCTTCATGTCACTACTGCAGATTCCTTGAGGACAAGGACAGAGTCCTGTCTATCTTTGTATCCCTAATGCCTAGTCCATGATAGACATGAAATTTTTTGGAATAAAAACAGCCCAAGTTGAATTTCCCAGTTCTGCATCCTATCCTCAGAACATGCTGACCTGGACCTCCATCTGTCATGAGCAGCCTGGCTAAGATCATCATAAATTCTGTTTCCTTGGCATTCTTTTAACTGGCGCTCTCTATTTACTAGCCCCCCTTGTGCAACTGTAGTGTAGTGATGATTGATGCTTATAGTTCTGACCCTGGGCTACTTCAAGCCTTCTAAATCATCAAAAAAAAAAAAATTAAAGTATATTCAATATCACTCTAATGTTTGTGTGTTTCACCGCATTCTCATTCTTTGGAAATTGATTGTTTATCAAGTGCTGTGTGGACATGTGCAGGGGCATGATGAGAGTCTGTGATTAGCCTACTCTGCACTGACTCCCAGAGGAGTTTATTAGCAACACGTGCTCAAAAATGAACAAATGAAACAAACCTAGGTTTTCTTCATGCCCAGAGGAGGGAAGTAAGTTGGTCCCAAAGGGGCAGATTGGACAGAAATGGTGGCTGGAAAAACAGTGGGAGAGATAAAGCAAGAGCTGGTGCAGACTAAGCGGTCACACAGCTTCCAGGCAGGCCCCCACTGCAGCCCAGCTCCAGGAGGAGCAGAGCTCAGGCCGGGACACCAGCTTCACGTCCCGTGTGCCTCGACCCAAATCTTCAAGCCTGGGTTTGGCAGGATCCTCCATCAGCTCTATTTGTATTGCAGGAAAATGCCAAACATTCGCAAGCAAAAGCATCAATAATTAGAGCATGTTCCCCACACATATCTTTTCATGAAAACCTCTCTGACTGCAGAGCTGACAATATTATTAGATGAAGAATGAAGAACTCAGAATAGACACTGTGAGATGACTCCATTTTGTAACCTGAATTCCAAAAAAGGAGAGGTGATGTTGTCACCAGGAGGGAGATTGCTGTTTGGGTTTCTTTTGGGGGGTTGAGTATTGCAGTAAATGCCTCTCACATTTCATCGTACCAGTTTGTTTTAAAAATCTGTTTGTTTCATCATCAAGTTGTTCCTGTGCCAGGGCAACGCTCATTGCCCCAGCCTGGAGAGCCAGTCCCAGAACCATAGGGGCTCCCACTTTCCATCCTCCAGGCAAGAGCACGTGTAGGCTTCGGAGCTGGCTCTACCACTTGCCAACTCTGTGAATTTGGGTCTTCATTTTTTTCTTTATCTTAAATATTGGGATAATACAAATTCCTTTTTGCATGGGGTTGCTGTGAGACCAAAATAAAAGAGTGGCTGTGAAAATGCTTAGCTGGAAAGCTCTATATAAGTAATAGTACACTAAATATACTAAAGGGTATCATAAATATTCTAATAAAAAATAAAGATGTTTCATTAGCAAGCACAACATCCCCCCAAAGGCCCTCAGTGTAGGGTGGGGGAAATGAGCTGTTTAAGTCTCTACTCTAGGCGAGGCATTCTGAATGTTACTTTTTCTGCTCTATGAGGTAGACATTGAATCGCTCTTTCAAAGTTGAGGAAATTGAAGCTTCTAGGCCCACAGGCACACTGAGCAGAAGTGGGATTTGGACCTGACTAGAATTTATGTTCTGTCTCCCAAACCATGTTATTTCTGCTTGTCTATCTTGTTCTGTATCCCCCAAAGTTCTTAAAACCTCTTCACTGGGGCTGGGAAGTTCGTTAGCCATGTCTTGGTCATTAGCTCCTTCAGAGGGGTAAGGTGGGTTCCAGAAGGATCTCCTGGGCTCCAGGCACCCTTGGTGAGGTCACCAGCACTGGGCTAGTCCGGGCTGGGTGGGCTGTCACTCGAAGCTCACTTTTAAGGATGGGCCAGGTCCAGACTGAAAGCTAGGAGGTGGGAGTGCCCATTTTCCAGCCCCTCAGGAAATGCCTACAGCCCCGTGGTTTCCAGAAGTTCAATGGGGAGTTTCCTGTCGGATCCTCCTCTCGGGAACCAGTGCCTCCTCGTGTTCTCCAACTGGCTCCTCGTTCTGCCTGCCGTGGGAGTGAGTGAAGTTTATTCCACATAGTAGCCACTCCATTGTGCTTTCCTGGGACTCTTCCTATTAACTTTGATGACACATGTTGGGGGAAACTTGCCTTGATGTGGCTGTTCATTAAGTGCCCAGCGGGACCCATGGCTTCATGTGTTTTCTAAATAAAGTTTTCCCAATTCACAGAGTTGGCTTGTGAACTTGAGCTGCCTGCTCAGAAAACCAAAGATAATGCCTGTTGAAGGGCCAAAGTGAATATTCACTCAGGCTGTCAGTGTGTGGGGGAAGCATTTGTTCAGGCTGTGGATCTGAGAGTTGCTGTGTGTTGTGTTTCTATAGGTTCTCAACAGGAGATGTGTGGAAGCAGCAGTGATGACAGGCTTGGCACTGAACTGCCACATAAACAAGAAGTCCTTGTTTGACAGGAAGCACTACTTCTATGCTGATCTCCCTGTAAGTATGCTTTGTGATCTGTCCCTCCATAAAACCTTAGAGCTGGACCAGTTCTGCTGTAGGGGGCTGGGATGGGGGGGACTGAAGCGAGGTGGTGGGGGCAGTTGCCTCTCGTGTTTCCTGTCAGTGCTCCATCCAGCACAGCAGGAAGTTGTGCCAGGCCCTGATGAAGGCAGGTGCCCCCTGATGTTTACTAGATTGGATGCAGTTGTCCTGATTGCTGACTCCTTGCTTGGCCTCATGCTTCTGGTGGCTCTCTCCTAATTGCACGGGGAGTAGAAGAAGCCAATGTTCTCAGGCTTAGCCCAGACCTGGTGTTTGGTGCTTTATTGCCTGTGAGGACAAAAGCAAACTGTGGCTGATGCAATGGCAAATGCATACTGTGGCTCTGTAGACATAGTGAGAGCCTCTCTCTTTTCAGTTGAAGTTCCCAATAATAGAACTGTCTCCTCTGGAGACATTTCTGTCGTATCACTAGGAACATGTAGGTGAACAATAGTAAGCAAGAGACATGCACCAGAAACCTCAACTAACAATGGTAATTGGCTGAGCAATAAACCCAATAGTAACTGGCTTTTTCCTTAAAATTAATTTTTTTTTTCCTGAATTGAAGCCAGCTTGAGTTAGAGCCAATTTTTCATAATATTGAACTGAAACAAAACTGAAACGTTGAATAGGTTTCCCAAAATAATGTTTCATTTGATCTGAGCCTCTGGTAGTAAATATGGATACCCTTCAGATTTAAAAAACAATAGTGATAATGTTGCTTTACCTCATTCTTCTTGAACTGAAGAATAGGATGAGCTGTTTTTTTACTGGGTAAAGGCACGAGTAGAATTAAATAAAAAAATATAACTAGGATCTGAATTCTCCAAATGCTGCTTCTCTTTGCTCTCTGGCTGCCAGCTTTTTAGCACATTTTACTGCTTGGTAGAGTGGAGAGAATTAAACTACAATTTTCTATTTTTTAAGAGTGATAACCAGTTCCATTAGCAGGATATAGGCTAAAATGAGATAGATGTTTTGATTGTCTATGGCCCAAATAGCTCAGATAATCCAGAGTTAATTTGTCAGCTATTACATAAAACATACTTATACTTAAATATATATATTCCTTGTTTCTCCAAAATTCAAATGTAACTGGTCACCCTGTATTTTATCTCTGGCCATCCTAGAGTTTAATTTTACAAATTGAGACTTCCTATCTCAACATAGAGAATCAGTTTGTCTCATGCAGTGGTTCTCAAAGTGTGGTGCCCAGTCCACTAGCAGCAACCTTTCCTGGGAACTTACTAGAGATATAAATTCTCAGACTCCACCCCAGACCTACTGAATATTGGGGCAGGGCCCAGTAATCTGTGTTTTAACTAGACAGCCAGGTGATTCTGATGCAGCTAAAGTTTGAAAAGCACTGACCTAGTGGTTAGGAGCACAGTTGCTGGAACCAGACCATCCAGGTTCAAATCCTTATGTCGATACTTACTAGCTCTGTGGCTTTAGGCAAGGCCATAACCTCTTTGGCCCCATACCTGCCTCACAGGGTTGTCATGAGAATTGAATGAGGGTAAAGTAGTGAGACCAGTGCCCAGGACTGAGCAAGAGCTGTAAACGCATTAGCTCTTATTCTCTTCTTCTGCAATCCTCCTGCCATCTCTTTAGTGTATGTTGATGCATGTGTGCATTGGAAGAGTGTTCTTTTCCATGTAGAAGGAAATGAGGGAGTCCTTGCAACATTCCCCAGTATTTTAGTACTGTGTACGTTCAGTTAGCCGAATTGTGTGTCACAGCGATTTTTGGCTACAGGAGCAAGGGAAGTTGGGTCAGCAAGGCAGCTGGCACAGTCGGTTTAGCTTAAAGAACAGAAACAAAACAAGTTTAAATGTACTAGCGACTGCTGTCTGTTGTGTTGAGAGTCGAGATGCTTAGTCAGCATCTCCTAATAAGGAGGGTCTGTCAAGAGCCCAGTAATCAGATGCAGAGTTTAGGCTAATGAGCTAAGTGGAAACAATAAATTCTTTTCTTAGGGGTCCCTGACAGTGAGATTATTGTTAGTCCTGAAAATGGCACTTTGCTAAGGAAGATGGGATCTGTGATGTTTATTGCCAGTCATTATTTAGGTTGGGGGAGGGGAGGTCATGTATGGGAGGTTAAGGGGGAATATGATAATGAAAGCCAGAAGGGGCCAGGCTAAATTATGGTGCAGTTTTCTTTTCCTTTTTTTTTTTTTTTTTTGGTCGTTGTTGTTGTTGTTAAGTAAGCCTGTAGCTTTGTGATACTAGAAGGAATAGTAAACCAAGATTTCAGCTTTTATTTTCAAGTCAACAGACTGGACTGGTGACTATGTAACCTGTGTTTGTGCAGGCAGGCTACCAAATTACCCAGCAAAGGCTTCCAGTTGCTGTGAATGGAAGCTTGACATATGGCATCTGTGTGGGGAATAAGCAGAGTCAGATGATCACTAAGACCGTGAGGATCAAACAGATCCAGTTGGAGCAAGACAGCGGCAAAAGCCTCCACGATGACCTGAGGTCCCAGACACTCATTGACTTGAACAGGGCGGGTAGGCTTGGAGTGTTTTCATTACTTTCCCTTCCAGCTCCCTCTGTTGTTAGGTTTTAGGCATGTCTCTTCCCCTCTAGAGTTTTCCCAAACCAATTGAGGAAACAGGCACAAGTGTCTGATAGATGGAGATCCAGCCATCCACCTTGCTGTTGGTGTAGCTGGTTAAAGAGCCTGACCGAGACAGTGATTACTGTTGGGCTTGCCAATAAATCACCCCTAAAATTAGACAAACTTATCCACCTAGTTACGGACCCAACAGCTTGATATCTTAGACATTAAAAGAAAAAAGTGAACCAAAGTTAGGTATCAAAAAGTGGGAGGAAAAAGAAAATTCAGAGATTAGAACCACTTGGAGAAACCCTAAGTTATACAGGGTTTTCCTAAGACTTAAACCTCATTTATCTGCTGATCAGATTGGAGAGCTCCAGTTGGGCTGACTATCTCTCTTTGGTAGGAGTTGGCCTCCTGGAAGTGGTCTTGGAGCCTGACATGTCCTGTGGAGAAGAGGCAGCCACGGCCGTCAGGGAGCTGCAGCTTATACTTCAAGCCCTGGGGACCAGCCAGGCAAATATGGCAGGTAGAAGCCCCAGAAACACCCTTTCCCTCCCCCCTTTCTGCTTCCAGATCTCTTCTGACTTGAGTTTCATCCCCTGGCTGATATTAGCTACCTCAGGGTTGTTTACATCGTTTTTTCAGCCTTTTGCACCCTGTGTTTTTCTTTTGTTTTTGTTTTTGGTTTTTGGTTTTTGTCTTTTTCTTAGATTCTTTTCTGAGCCTCTAATCCAAACCAAAACAAATCTACAGACAATGACAGCAGTGGAGAGACATTGAGCTCAAGAGTGTGAGGTTGCAAGTCAGAGTTCTAGATACCTTTTCCTGGCTTCTTACTTCAGCATGTTGTGAGGATTAACAAAATGATGTATTTGAACAGTTAAATCTTTCTCACAAGGAAGACACTGTTTATCAAGAATAATTCTTGGTTTGTGAGTTCTGTATACATTGCATTTAGTTGCTAGTTGCTACTTTTCCTTTAGGTCTCTCCCTTTTCTTTCTTTTGTAGCATTTTCATCCATGCACAGCTAAAGCCACATTATATTGACTATAAGCCAGGAGTATGATTCCACAAAACTTTAACTTTGAGATAAAATCCAAAGTTCAGTAGAAATATGGTAGAAAGTTAAACCAAACCAACGACCAAAAGAAACACTTGTTCCCTTGGGAGCAAGCAAACTGCAAGTTTTAAGTGTTTGCAAATTGGATAAAGAGATTGCATATTTTGGCTGAAGTTGGTTTCTTCATGACTCTGCTCCCCTGGTCCCTGCCTAGTGCTGCTTTGCCCACCCTTAAATCCCCTGAAGGCTAGTCTCTCCTATGGTTTTCCCTGTTTTCTGTTCCCCAGGCTTTTTAAAAACTTCTGCGCCACACATAGCACTCCCAGACAAGCAGGGAAAGAATACATGGTCTGATTATTCAGTTGCATTCTTCCATAGCAAGGCACTGTGGTCATAGTGGATGCCCGGTAAATACTTACACTGACGGAAAAGATTCATCTCTCTGCTGGGTCATAATACTAGCAGTACTGTTCACCAACATGATCCTGTCACGTGGTATATCTGCATGTTACAAAGGGACTTCTGAGCTCTTATGCCACATTTGTCACCTAGAACATCTTACAAACAACAAATTGTAACATCAAAGTCCCCGGTCAAGTTGAATCTGAAGACAGAACTTGCCTGTATGCTAGCTTCTCTAAGCTAAGGAGTGGAAAAATACAGCCACATGAGTGAGTGGCATAAAGGTTAGCTGCCCACAGGTTTGCTTTATAGAAATGAGTCACTATTTTAGAGGAAGAAAATTTTCTTTTTTGTATTTATTGTTCATGCTGCTTTTTTACTCATAGAACATAAATGAAATATGGGTAGATTGGTGGTTATCCATTTATGTGCTAAGTGTTGATTTCCTGTTGCTTTAAAAAAGTTGTTATTATTCCATTCTTCCTCAGAATAACTGTAAGTCCTGCTAGACCTGTGGAATAATAAACAGGCCACCTGTTAGCTGAGGAATAGTCCCATCTGGGTACTTGCCAAGAGATAAACCATACCGGCAAGAACGCATCACTCAGTGACAGCTGAGAAGGTTCATTAAATCTTATTTGTTGTGACACTTTGTTTCTTTTAAATACAAATCCAACAGCTTTGCTCGCAGCACAGCAGCAGAGCCGCAGTGGTTGCTGTGAAGTGCTGTGGGGAGTTAAGGTCCTCAGGAGTTCACCTTCTTGGGGCTGTTAGTATTTTATCAGCCCCCACCCCTCTGCTCATTCTTCTGTGCCACCCCCTGTGACCACTGTGTCCACATTGGAGCCGGAGAACTGAGGGCCCCCTAGAGAGGTGACGCCCAGAACCAGCAGACCCCCAGGGTGCTTTTGGAATGAAACAGAAATCGTTCTGGCCTGTGTGTGACTCAGTGAGTTCCTGATACTTTTGCTAATGAGAGTGCACCGGCTTGTCCTGGTTCCCAAAGTCATTTCTTTCTTGGTGGACCAAGTTTTGCCACTGCAGAGGAAATCCTCAGAGCAGTTTACTGAGTTGAATGTGTACAGAAGTAGTGTGTCGAATGACAATTGTATCTACCAGTTGGAACATTTAACATGTAGCTAGTCAGTTTGTGAAGCATTTTTAAAAATTAATTTATCATCTCATTTAACCTTTGTGACATTCCTGAGAGGGAGGTAATATTGTGCATGTTGAAGAGGTGAGGACGCTGAGCCTTTGAGAGGTCAGGTTATTTGCCCTGGGCTCACAGGAAGTGGCTGAGCTGGGTGGAATTTGAGCCCAGCCCTTTCTGATTCCAGAAGTGCTTTCTTTCAGCACTGTGTTGTGCTGCTTCCTAGTGGCAGCCACAGCAGTGTCACCAGTGTGGTAAGACAGCTGGGAGAGACGGTGGTGCGTGGCTGGGTTGCTGAGGGCTTAAGTCCAGACTGGGGTTGGAATCCTGTCCTACCACTTCTAGCCACAGGAGCCTCAGCAAGTTATTTGATTTCTCTGAGCCTCAGTTTCCACACTTATAAAATGAACCCCAAAATAATTGTGTGTGAAAAGGGAAAGGAAGAAATCAAGGGAAGAAAACTCATGGAAGAAATCCATGGGAATTGGGGCAGCTGAATGGGGATTTACTGAGCTGGGGAAGATAAGGAGAGGAATGACTTTGTGGGATGGAATCCAGAATTCCGTTTTGGATGTTAAGTTTGAAATGCCTAAGGGATGTCTGTGTCGCTTTGCCATTAAGGCTGTATTGTAGAGAATGAATATGACAATGTATATAAAACTTAGCATAGTGCCTGGCAGATAGCCTGTGCTCAGTAAACATTAGGTGGTTTAGTAGCAATAGTAGGCAGGATTACTTTTACGGAATTACCATTCATTTGGATGAATAAGCTTTGTGAAATATGTTGGATGAAATTTGGTCACATTATTTTTTGTCATACTGTGTTATTTTAGTTCTAGAGAGTGTTCAGTGATCAGAACGAGACAGCTTAACAGACCTTCTCTCCAAATCCTCTGGCCCCTGCTGTTTACAAAACAGTTTTCTGTCCTGATATTATATTTCAGACGTGTGAATATGTTTTAGAGAAAAATATGTAACTCCACCAAATCACTGTGCTCAGTGGTATAGGTTGTTAGTTTTGCTATTACAAATCTCTACTTCTAGAGGATAGAAATTGAGCTTGATAACGTTTGTGTGCTGTGTGAATTAAGGCTCTCCCTCAGTGCTGCAGAATGCATGGAAGTCGACTTGATTGGTGGTGAGGCTTTGGGGCACTTGAGGCAATTTTACCTAATTTATTTAAAAGGTATTTTGTCTTTTGTTAATGTTTGATACTATATTTGAATCCAGGCTAGTGAATCTCTTTCTACACTGCAGGATACTAAATGATTCCTCTCAGACATTTATGAAGTATGGTCTTCTTTGGGAGAGACTAAAATTCATGCTTTTATTCATATGCCAAATTAGAATTTTAAATTTTTGAAAGATGGTTTTGTTTTTTAAAGCAGGTGAGGCGCAATTCATGGTTTCCTGAGTTCAAAAAAAGCTTCTTGCAAGTGTCGAGATTTAGTTGGGCAGAGTGCAGCATACTTTGGAAGTTCTTCTTTGAGCTTGATAGGCCTTTCAAATGATTCCAACTGCAGATTAGTCCTATTCAGACAGGACTTTAGAACTATCAGGAACATACTCTGAAGCATCCATTCTGCTTACTCATTGCTCAGGCAGGTATAAGCATTTTGGCATTTATTCATTCGTTCATTCATTCACCAAGGCATTAATTTATTGACTAATTACCATGTGCTAGACCCAGCTATAGGTTCTGAATATAATAGTGTTACAAGCATCATTCCTGCCGGATGGAGCTTATATTCATTAAGGAGACAAATATATTAACAAATAAAACAAAAGAATTGTTAGTGATAAGTACTCCAAGGAAATAAATAGGGCCGTGGTGTGGGAAGGTGAAGATGTTGCTTCTTAAGGCATCTCCAAGGAGGTAACATTTACTTGAGACCTGAAGAATGGCTCAAGGCCCCAGCCAGCAGAGAGCCAGGGGATGGGCACTCCAGGGAGCAGATAAAGCAGAAGCCTTGGGATGAGCTAGAGCTTAGAGTATTTTAGGAGCTAGCCAAAGACCACTGTGGGAGAGCATGAGATAAGGCATGAGATACAAGGTAGTTGGGATAGAGTACAGATAATAAGTTTAGATTTCTTTGAAGTGCAATGGGAAGTCACTGAAAGGTTTTTAAGCAGGAGAATGAGGTAGTCTGATTACTGTTTTAGAAAACCACTGTGGCTGCTCTGTGGGAGTAGATTTGAAAACGCTAAGAGTAGAAACTCAGAGACCAGTTGAGAGGCTTTTGCAATCAGTCATTCAGATGGAAGTTGATGCTGTTTTGGACAGGGTTGGTGGCAGTGAAGATGGAGAGATCAAGATAGATGGATTCAAGATGGTTTTTAGAAATAGAAATAGCAGGGCTTGTTAATAGGCAGGTGTGGAAGGTAAGGGACAGGAAGAAATCAGTATGCCTTCAAGGAACTTTGAGGAGCTAGGGGATGGTGCTATTTACTGAAATGAGGAAGATGAGGACAAGAATGGTTTTGTGAAGGGGAAAGTCAGGATTTAGTTTTGGAAATTGAAGTGCCTGGGAGACCTCTAGGTAGAGGTGTCAGATATTGCAGGTAAATGTGGAGCTCAGAGTAGGGGTCTGAGTTAAGAGAGAAATTTAGAGGAGTTAGTGCATTGAAGGCATCTAAAAATCATGCACCCCTACAGAGAAAATATAAGTAAAGAAGAAGGTCCTCAGTTGGGATAGGAAAGAAACAGAAATAGAGTATCAGGGAGGTAGGAGGAAAGGTCACAGAAACCGAGAGAAGAAACTATTTCAAGAAGGAAGGATTAGTTGATAAGTCACATGCTGCTGAAATGTCAAGTAAGATGAAGGCAAAATGTGTCCTTTGGATTTGGCAGTGGGAAGGTGGCTGGTGACTTTGACAAGAACAATTTAGAGAGGTGGGGACAGATGCCAGACTGAAGTGGGTTTATGAGTAAATGGGAGATGAGATAGTGGGGACAATATGTACAAAACACACACACACGTGTACTTTGAGAGGATTTGCTGAAAAGAGAAGCTGAATGACTGAAGGAACAAGAATTGGGTTCAAGGGAGTAGGTTTTTAGTTTTTAGTTTGTTTTTTAATGAAAACTATTGCGTGTTTATATGTCAGAGAGAATACTGAAAAAGTGATATTAATGACTATAGTGGGAGAGGGAAGATAAATGAGAGTGAAGTCTGTGAAAAGGCAAAAGGAGTGGGCATTAAAAATCTGGGTCCATGGCATTGTAGGATTGAGAAAGTCTTCTTGACTGAAAGAAGGAAAAAAAATGAAACAAAATAAAGTTTCAGTGGCTGAGAGATTTCAAATGGAGTCAAGAGGTCATTCTGGAGGTTATTCTTACGCATTATATAGATACCACTTTTTAATTTTTAGTGTGTTGGAATAGCTAGAAGGGAATACCTGAAACTGTTGAACAGCAACCCGGTAGCCTTGATTTTTGAAGACAATTGTGTAACGATACAGCGTACACTGTGACCATGTGATTATGAAAACCTTGTGACTCACACTCCCTTTATCCAGTGTGAGGACAGATGAGTAGAAAAATGACAAAAATTAAATGAATAATGGGGGGGATGGAAGGGGATGGGATTTTTTCAGTGTTCTTCTTTACTTGTATTTTTATCCTTATTTTTATTATTTTTTTGGAGTAATGAAAATGTACAAAAATTGATTGTGGTGATGAATGCCCAGCTATGTGATGGTACTGTGAATAATTGATTATATATTGTGGATGATTGTATGGTTTGTGAATATAACTCAATAAAACTTAATTTAAAAAAATCTGGGCCCTCCGGGGCCTTCCATTCTAGGTTTTTTTGGTTTTTGTTTTGTTTTGTTTTTCTTTTTTTTTCTATTGTGGTAAAATATACATAACATAAATGTCATTTTAACCATTTTTAAGTGTACAGTTCTGTGACATTAAGTACACTGACAATTTCACCTCTATCTGCTTCCAGAACATTTTCATCATCCTAAACAGAAACTTATACCCATTAAGCAGTGACTCCTCATCCCCCTCACCTCCAGCCTCTCACAACCACTATTCTGCTTTCTGTCTTTATGAATTTGCTTATTCTATGTGTTTCATGTAAGAGAAATCATATAATATTTATCCTTCTGTGTCTGGCTTCTTTCACTCAACATGATGTTTTCAAGGTTCATTCATGTTGTTGCATATATCAGAGCTTCATTCTTTTTTTATGGCTGAAAAATATTCCATTGTATGCATATATACCATATTTTGTTTATCCATTCATCTGTTGATGTACACTTGGGTTGCCTCTGTTTTTTGGCTATTGTGAATAATGCTGCTTTGAACATTGGTGCACAATATCTGTTTGAGTCCCTGCTTTCTATTCCTTTGGGTATATACCTAAGGAGTGGGATTGTGGGTAATATGGTAAATCTATATTTAACTTTCTGAGAAGCTGCCAAACTGTTTTCCACAGGACTGCACCATTTGACATTCCCACCAACAATATATAAGACTTCCTATTTCTGCATATCCTTAACACTTGGTTTACTTTTTTTAGTAATAGCTTTTCTAGTTTATACGAAGTGGTACCTCGTTGTTGTTTTGATTTGCATTTCTCTAATGACTAAATGATGTTGAGCATCTTTTCATGTGCTTAATGGCCATGTGTTTATCTTCTTTGGAGAAATGTCTTTGCAAATCATTTGCCCATTTTAAATTGGGTTGTCTTTTTGTTATTAATTTATAGCAGTGCTTTATATATTCTGGATGTTAAATCCTTACCAGATATATGATTTACAAATATTTTCTCCCATTCTGTAGGTTGTCAGTTCACTTTCTTATTAAATGTCCTTTGATACACAAAAGTCTTTAATTTTGATCAAGTCCAATTTATCTATTTTTTCTTTTGTTGCTTGTGTCTCCGGTGTAAAATTCATAGCCTACTACAAGATCTTAAAGATATTTTCTTTTGTTTACTTCTAGGATTTTTATAGTTTTATCTCTTATATTTTGGTCATTGATCAAATTCCCTTTGAATTAATTGATTCATTTTAAATTAATTTTTATGTATAAGAGATAGGGGTTAAATTCATTCTTTTGCATATGGATTTCCAATTGTCTCTGCACCACTTGTTCAAGAGAATATATTTTCCCCATTGAATGGATTTGGTGCCCTTGTCAACTGACCACAGATGTGAGGGCTTGTTTCTGGACTCTCAGTTGTATTTTATTGGTCCATATGTCTATCCTTAGGCCAGTACTCTATTGTTTTAATTACTGTAGCTTTGCTAGTAATTTTTCAAAGCAGGAAGAGTGAGTACTCCAACTTTATTCTTTTTCAAGATTGTTTTGGCTATTTGGGGCCCTTGCAATTCCATATGAATTTGAGAATCAGCTTTTCCATTTATGCAAAAAAGGCTTCTGGAATTTTGATAGGGTTTGCACTGAATTTGTAGATCACTTAAGCTAGTTTTGACATCTTAACAAAATTAAGTCTTCCAATCCATGAGCATAGGATGTCTTTCTATTTTTTTTAGGTTGTCTTTAATTTCTTTCAGCAATGTTTGTAGTCTTCAGTGCCTTAGTCTTTCACATCCTTGGTTAAAGTATTCCTAGGTTTTTTATTCTTTCAGTTGCTATTATTGTCAGTAGAATTGTTTTCTTAATTTTCTTTCAGATTATTCATTACTGGTGTACAGAAACACAACTGATTTCTGGGTGTTGGACTTTACCCCTGCAACTTTGCTGAATTTGTTTATTAGCTCTAGTAGCTTTCTTGTGGGTTCTTTTAGATTTTCTATATAAATGATCCTGTCATCTGCAAATAGGGATAGTTTACTTCTTCCTTTCCAATTTGGGTACCTTTGCTGATTGCTCTGGCTAGAACTTCCAGTACAATGTTGACTAATATTGGTGACAGTGGGCATCCTTGTCTTGTTCCTTATCTTAGAGGGAAAGCTTTCATTCTTTCACATGGAGATGATGTTTGCTATGGGTTTTTCATAAATGCCCTTTATTATGTTGAGAAAGTTTCCTTCTATTCCTAGTTTTCTGAGTGTGTTTCTCACGAAAGGATATTAGAGGTTGTCAAACACCTTTTCTGCGTCAATTGAGATCGGCATGTGGTTTTTGTCCTTCATTCTATCAATGTGGTGTATTACATTGATATTCTTATGTTGAGCCACCCTTGCATTCCTGAAATAAAATCCTACTTGGCCATGGTGTATAATCCTTGTAATATACTGTTGGATTTGGTTTGCCAATGTTTTGTTGAGGTTTTTTACATCTATATTTATAAGGGATATTGGTCTGTAATTTTCCTTTCTTGTGCTGTCTTTATCTGGCTTTGGTATCAGGTAATGCTGACCTCATAGAATGAATTAAGAAGTAATACCTCTTCTATTTTCTGAAAGAATATATTAATTCTTCTTCAAATGCTTGATAGAATTCAGTAGTGAAGCCATCTGTTCCTGAACTTTTCTTTGTTGTGATATTTTTGATTACTGATTCAATCTCTACATACTATTGGTCTGTTGAGATTGTTTATTTCTTTTTGAGTGAGCTTAGATAATTTGTGTGTTACTAGGAATTTGCCCATTTCATTTAGATTATCTAATTTGTTGGCATACAATTGTTCATAGTATTCTTTTTATTTCTGTGAAGTTGATGTATGTCCCCACTTTCATTCCTGATTTTAGTTATGTCTTTTTTCTTTTTCTTTGTCAGTCTAGCGAAAGGTTTGCAGACTTTATTGATCTTTTCAAAGAACCAACTTTTAATTTTGTCAATTTTCTCTGTTGTTTTTCTCTTCTCTATTTCATTTATCTCTGCTCTAATCTTTATAATTCCTTCCTTCTGCTTGCTTTGGGTTTAGTTTGCTTTTCTTTTTCTAGTTCCTCTCAGTGTGAAGTTAGGTTATTGATTTGTGATCTTTCTTCATTTTTAGCATAAGCATTTACAGCTATAAATATCCCTCTGAGCATGGCCTCTATTTCCTTGTGATCTTATGTCTAGATGTTCTATCAATTATTGGAAGTGGTATATTGAAATTTTTGACAGTTATTGTAGAGCTATCTATTTCTCCCTCCAGAGTATGCTTCATATATTTTGTGGCTCTGTTGTTATGTGTGTATGTCATTATAATTGTATCTCCTTGTAGATTGAATCTTTTATCAATATATAATGCCCTTCTTTGTCTCTTGCAAACCTTTTTGACTTAAGATTTATTTTCTCTGACTATAATAGAGCCAACCTGGCTTTCTTTCACCTATTAGTTGCATGGAATATCCTTTTCCAAAGTGTTATTTTCAGCTTCTTTGTGTCTTATATCTAAAGTGAATCTCCTGTAGGCAGGCTATAGATGGACTATGATTTTTCACCCAGTCTGCTGATCTCTGCCCATTAGTAGGAGAGATTAATCCACTTACATTTCAGATAATAACAGAGAAGGAAAGGTTTACTTCTGTCATTTAGCTATTTGTTTTCTGTATGTCTTGTATGTCTTTTTTTCTCAAGTATTCCATTACTAGCTTTGAAATGTATTTAATTGATTTTTATAGTATATCTTTTTGATTCCCTTCTTCTTTCCTTATTTCTATATATTTTTGGTTATTTTCTTAATGGTTACCTTTGTGATTACAATTAATATCTGTGATGGTTAGGTTCATGTGTCAACTTGGCCAGGTGATGGTGTCCAGGTGTCTGGTCAAGCAAGCACTGGCCTAACCATTACTGCAAGGACATTTGTGGCTGGTTAATAAACCAGAAGATTGGTTTATTAAGTCATCAGTCAGTTGACTGCAGCTGTGACTGATTACATCAACAAAGGGAGAGAATTCAATCAGCTGGATTTAATCCAATGAGTTGAAGACTTTTAAGGAAGAGATAGAGAGGACCTTTACTTCTTCTTTGGCTAGCCAGTGAAGCATTTCCTGAGGAGTTCATAGAACACCTTCATCAGAGTTGCCAGTTCACTGCCTGCCCTATGGAACTTGGACTCATGCATCCCCACAGTTGCATGAGACACTTTTATAAAATCTTTTATTTACAGATATCTTTTGTTGATTCTGTTTCCCTAGAGAGCCCTAATACAATATCTTAAACTAATAACAACCTAGTTTGAATAACACCAACTTAGTTTCAGTAGTATACAAATGATCTACTCCTGTACATCTCCATCCCTCTCCCTGTATAATGTTATTGTCTCAGATGACTTCTTTATACATTGTATGCCCCCTAACGTAGATTTTAATGGTTGCTTTACACATTTACCTTTCAAGTCATAAAGGGGGAATGAAAGCAGTTACAAACCAAATTACAATAGTACAAGATTTTATATTTACCTATGTAGTTAACTTTACAATGTTCTTTATTTCTCCTTATGTCTTTGAGTTACTATCTAGTTTCCTTTTATTTCAGCCTGAAGCCATCCTTGTAGGAAAGGTCTTCTGGTAATAAACTCCTTCAGCTTTTGTTTATCTATAAATGTCTTAATTTCACCTTCATTCTTGAAGGATAATTTTGCTGATATAGAATTCTTGGTTGACAGTTTTTTTGAATATGTCATCCCACTGTTTTTCTGGCCTCCATGGTTCCTGATGAGAAACAAGCTGTTAATCTTATCCAATATCCCTTATACGTGTTAAGTCACTTTTCTCTTCCTGCTTCGAAATTCTCTCTTTGCCTTTGGACTTTGACAGTTTCACTATAATGTGTCTTGGTATGGATCTCTTTTAAGTTTATCCTGCTTAGAGTTCACTGAGATTCTTGGAAGTAGACATTAATGTCTTTCATCAGATTTGGGAAGTTTTTAGCCATTATTTATTCAAATAGTTTTTCTGTCTTTTTCTCTCTCTTGTCTGTCTGGAACTTTTATGATGCATATATTGCTGCACTTGATTTTGTCCCCTGGGACCCTCAGGCTCTGTTCATTTTTCTTCATTCCTTTTTCTTTCTGATCTTCACACTGAGTAATTTCCATTTTATTGTCTTGAAGTTCACTTATCCTTTCTTTTGCCTGCTTAAGTCTGCTGTTGAAACCCTTTAGTGAGTTTTTCATTTCAATTATTTTACTTTTCAGCTTCAGAATTTGTTTCCTTTTTATAATTTCTATCTCTTTGTTATTTTCAGACAACATTTTCAAAATTTTTGGTTCTTTTCCATGGTTTACTTTAAGTTATTGAACATATTTAAGAGACTTGATTTAGGAATAACAGGGACAGTTAACTAACACTTCCAACTTCAGGGTTGGTTTCTGTCAGATTCTTTATTTCCTATGGAGGGGTAATACTTTCCTGTTTCTTTGTGTGTTTTGCAATATTCTGTTGAGAACTGGACATTCTAATTATTGGTTGTTGTAATTCTGGAAACCTTATTCTACCACTTCTTGTTGAGGACTGGAGCCATTAGTTTGTGACTTTTCCATACATATTTTTGTTTCCAAATGGGGAATGACAAGAAAAGAGAGAAATTTCTTTAAGATTTCTCTACCCTTCTGTCTTGCTGTGTTGAGGCAATGGCCACCCTCCTTGCCAGGTCCTCCAGTGATCAAGAGCAGTGATCTGCAGTCACACCGCACACTCCAGTTTTTTGGAGGGCAAGGTCCTTAATGCCCACCATGACTCCAGAAAACCACCCCAGAAACAAAGGCTGCACATGGAGGGAGGTTGGGGGATGGTAGCTGCTAGAGGGATGGTGAAATTCACTGATATTTATTGAAATTTATCTGCTTCTTCATCCAGCTCTTCTCTGGATGCTGCAAGTGTTCCACTAGACCCCAGAGTTCCAAAGTAATTGATTCAGACAGTTCCTGCCAGTTTCATAGTTGTTCTGGTGGAGGGACTGATTCCTGGAGCTTCCTATTCCACCATCTTCCCATGGTCCAATGAGAAGATTTAGTCAAAATATACTATAGCCATATGCTGAATCTCTGGTGTAGATTATACTTATTAAAATAGTTCAGAGGTGGAGGCTTCTTAACAAAGGTTTCTTGGAGGAGGTGGTGGTGTAACTTGAAGGATAAGCAGAGGTTGAGAGAGGGAAGGACAGTATCACTGATAAAGAATGTACAGGAGCCAGCAGGGTGGACAGGGAGTTGTATGGAGAGAGGTCCCCTGATTGGAGGGAGCATCTTCAAAGAATGAGTAGTGGAAAAATGTAGGTTGTGTCCCTTGGGACCAGGTGAGGACTCATGTGCACCAAGCAAAGGGGACACAATGATCTCATGGAAGCTGCTGATGCACTTGAGTGAGGAACTGAAATAATGAAAAACACACTGCGCAGGATGAAGGTAGTAGCCACTTTGTAGCTGACTGGACAAGGGAAAACTACTGTGTTAAGAGTCGGGATACAATTACATAATCCAGACCTTGAGTTCTGACACCTCAGGTGAAGTTGGCAGCAGTAGAAATGGATAGGAAGGGACAGATATGAGGGATATTTGGAAAGAAGAAAGTATAGGCTTTAGTTGTCAGTTTGGAGATAAAGAGCAAAGAAAATGGAGAAGCAGAAGAGTCTGATAATGTCAGGAATAGTTGGATTTCTTGAGATTCATGTAAGCACAGACTGTCCAAAAGATGAATAAAAATAAGCGGTTACAAGATTTTGTAAAAATATTGAAAAGTCAGTGCTAGAGATATAGTTTGAGAAATTTTTGAGCAGAGAGACACCTTTTCCTGACTGTCAGCATAGGTGTTAGTTGGAGCCATAAGGCTGGGTGAGCTTTTCCTTTTTCCTGAGGGAATGAGAGGAAAGAAGGACAAGCAGACCTGTCCGCTGTCCTGAGCTTGGTGGAGGATTGAGCCTCTACAGCTCGGCAGTGGGGCAATGACAGAAAACCAGTTCCAAGGATCTCATCTCTTCCTGGAATGTTATTTATACTTTTTTCTAACATACTTTTGTTATTTAATCTTGGAAAATGAATTTCTTTATTCAGCCCATCAGAACACTCATATTTGGCAGATTACTTTTTAAATTTAAAAACCTAACTAGAAGCCAAGTGGATACCTGGGGGCATGAATTCTAAGCAGAGGGAACAGCAAGTGTGAATGGCCTGAGGTGGGCTAGTGTGTGTTCTGGGCACACAAGGAGGCCATCGCGGCTGGTAGGAGCGAGCGAGGTGGAGGGGCTAAGAGCTGCATGTGCTGGTATAAAGAGATGCTGGTACAGAGAGGGATTAATGCTGCCTGGAGTGATCAGGAAAAGCTCCTTGGGGTAGACACTTGAGCTGGCATGTCAGACAAGGTTCGAAAAAAAACCTAACTAGGAACATAAAAATCTAGCATTTTGTCTGCTCTGTTTTAGATATTGTAAAGGGTAAAAATGTGATTATTTCTTATCTTCATCTCTATTTGTCTTGGGATTTTTACATCCTCTTTTCTTCAATTGTCCCTCAGTCCTCTCCACAAATCACTTGTTTGTTTGCAGGGTTTGGCTCCCCATCTGAAGGGGCTGTCAGGGCCAGAGAAGGTTCTCCCAGAATGGGGTCCGCCCCCACTGGGAGTCCCACCGCAGAATCTCTACTTCATAATAGCAGTGTCTTTCTGCTGCAGCAAATCCTTACAGCATCAAGAAGAATTCACAATCATGTTTGTTGAAGGAAGAGATTATTACAGTACTTGGAGGAAGGAGGAGGGAAAAAGCCCAGGTTTCTGGCTCTTGCCCTTGAGCTGTAAATTCTCAAGGACTCTCTTATAAATCTCCCAGAATCACTGTTAGAAATCCACATTCCTTTGGAGAGCAGTGTAGGGCTATCAAGTAATCATTTCTGAGGGCTTCCTGCCATCCCAGCTCTGACACATAAAAAAAATTTCACAATAAAAGTGCTGAGTAAATCTCCATTTTTAACAGTGTAATTTTTCTTATTTAGCACAAAAGAAATTAGATCGCCAGCTGGTATATTCAGAATTTCTCCCCTCCTCTGCATTTGCATAGGTGCACACATATGTACACACACATGTATATGCACACACCCCTTATGCCTTAGGACTATAACTTACTTAAGTGGACATCCAGCCATGTATTTCAGACCTACTGTGTGCCTTCTCTACAGTTAGGTTGCTGTAACTAAACAGCAAGTAGAATTAGATACTGCTTACCTACACTGTCTCCTTCCTAAAGAAGACCATGTTGCCTCAAAGAATTTCTAAAGAGATGTCTTTTTTTTCCCCCTCCTTCCAGAGGGCCAGTTGAGAGTGGATGCCAATATATCTGTTCATCATCCTGGGGAGCCTTTGGGCGTTCGAACTGAAGTGAAGAATCTCAACAGTGCCAGGTTCTTGGCTAAAGCAATAGGTGAATGTCAGCTCCTAACATACCTCTTTATATCTGTTGTCTATTGCTGTGTAACAAACTGCCCCCAACGTAGTGGCTTAACGGGGTAGCCATTTTAGTCTTCACAGTTTGTGAATTGATTGATCTTGTGTCTCGCCTGGGTTCACTCACGTGGCTGTAGTCAGCTGGCAGCTCCGCTGAAACCAAAGGGTCCAAGATGGGCTCACTGGTACCACTGGGGCCTTGGTGCTGGGTGTCTGCTGGGCAGCTCCATCCCCGTGGTCTTCCTGTCTTCGTTTGTCTAGCCTGAGCTCCTTATCTGGCAGTGGAGTGTTCCAAGATAGTAAAGGCGAAAGCCTCAGGGCCTGTTGAGGCCTGAACTCTGGAACTTGCACAATGTCACTTCCAGAGCATTCTATTCAAAGCAGATTGAATTCAAAGAGGAGAAATAGATGCCACCTCTTTAAGAGAGGATCTGAAAAACATAGTGGCTATGTTTTTCCATTTACCTCATTCTTTCTGACCAGCCTGAACTTTTTAAAGTTATGTTTGTTCATCATAGATCAGCCATACTTTGGCCTACTCAGTCAGTATGTTTTTCCATTTTTTACTGTTTCGGTAATGGACCGCATGTGTCTGTGTAATCAAGTATTGGTCTTAGTGGATGATCAGTGATGGTAAATATATTAATAAATACATAACAATGTAACAATAATTATAGTAGAACAGTTGAGTAAGATAAGCATCTGGGCAGTCCCATAGAAGTTGAAGACTGAATCTGAGGGGAGGGACATCTCAGAGGTCTAAAAATATTCTGTCTAACCAAAGATCTCTAGAGAGGGAGAGAAAAGCTCAAGGAGGGGTGGGATTTAAAGAGCACCCCTTCAAGTGTACACAGAGAACAAGACAGCTGAATGTGTTGCTGCAGCCAAAATGTGTAGTAGAGTCTTGAACCTTGTCAAGAAAAATATTAGAAACAATATAGGAAAGGTTATTCTCATCTTATATAAAACCAAGATTTCCTTGAACCTGAAATGATTGATCAGCTTCAATGAAGACACTCTTGAGTCTACACATTTTCTGGTAAAAGGCATTAAAATGGTTAAAGGGCCTGACACATGGGAGGGGAAGGGGAAAGTTCCTGTATGGAAACAGGCTAAAGAAGATAGAGTCCTTGGTCTCTGTAAGGGGCCACAGTCCATGTTTCTAAAGCCATGAAAGGTTTGGGTCAGGGCAAACCCCTCATAGCCCAAATTTAAGAAGGGGAAGCTTGGAACGAAGGGAGTAGCATTGTGCTTCACCTTGTAGGTCCTGAATGTTCTGGGACTCATTATTCTAAGAGGTAATAATGGTAATGTAAAAAAACAAACAAGCAACAAGATTTAGGTAGAGCCATCCATAGTGAGTTATAAAGGGGACCCCTGGCTTGTCTTTGGCTGCCCCTAAACTTCTCTTGTCATCTGGGCAACAATCGCAGACAGAATTCTGGGCTTGGTGGACCTCGGGTCTGACTCAGACTGGAAGAACCAAAGCTTTGTTATTATGGGCTTAATTCTCAAGTCTGTCATTTTCCCACCACATTTTTCTCCCTACAGCAGGCCTTTTAGCCAGCGTCTCATGACAGTCAGAGATAGCATTGGAATTGGGGGATGGGGAGAAAAAACCTGACATTTTGTGATATTGTGATGTTGCTTTGCTGCTTTTTAGCAGCTCAGGTAAAGGGTTTAGATTTGGGGGAGGGAAAGTGTTGCATGGTAGCATGGGAATTGAGGGGGAAGCTGAAGCTATTTTTGCAAAGAATCTTAGAAATTGTGGTTATGTTTTGATTACCTCAGCCTGCCTTGTTTTATGGCAGAGGGCAAATGGCATGGAGCAGTGATTCTTAATCATTTTGGGTCGCAGATTCCTTTGAAAATATAATGAAAATTCTGGACCCTGTTTCCAAAAATTTGCATATGTAAATACCTACATTTTGCATATAACTTCAGGAGGTACCAGAACCCCTCTCAGGCCATCCATGGCTACAGTCCTAGATCTGGGATCACTAGACCTAGATATTCATCCTAGCCAAGTTGTAAGTATATAGTCAGTCATTTAATTTCTCCGAATTTGAGTTTTTTCAAAAAAATTAGGGAGTGGGACTAGAAGGATTCCTAAGGCCTCTTTCAACACCATTATTCTGTGATGGTGGTGAGAAGAAAATATAGCATGTAGGAGAAGAATTAGTATAAACCACCCTCTTCCTGATTACTTTTGACTTAAAGATTGAAAAAAACATTTCTAATTATTGCCTGATTGGATGAAAGGTATAATCAAAATCCCCAAATATGATACTAAACAACTGTGTTTTTCTTAGACTATGAAATTCAGAGGCAAATCAATGAACTTGAGAATGGAGGTGAAATTCTGAATGAAACTCGCTCATTTGATTCCAAGCTGGGGTGAGTTTGCATTGAGAAGCATCCTGAGGCTGCGGGGGGTCGGGCGTGGGGGGCAGGCAAGGGAGGCCTGGGCTCCACCACAGAGAAGGAACTCAGCTGCTCTGCACTTTGGTGTCTGCATTAGTAAAATTAGAAAACTACTGTATCCTCCTGGGATAGAATATACCCTCTAGGGATGTCGAGAGGCTTAAACTGTACATAAGTACTTAGCCTTTGATTCTGGACCTTCCCTTGCTTCCTGTTTGCCACTTTGCTGCAAGAATTTTTATTTCCTGAATAATCTATTAGACCTCTGCCAGCTTAAGCTGGAGGTAGAAGAGAGCTAAGACCTGGTTATAGAGATATCTTTATTTGTTTGTTTAGATAACTTTGACCCTAATTTTCTGACTCTGAATTTTGAGAATTTTCTACTTTTAGCAGAAGACTGAATGAAACTTGAAAGGCTAGTGTTTGAGCTGGTTAAAAGCTGGAAACATTGAAACAATTTTCCTTTTCTTGTTAGTCATTTCAAACATTTCTCTTTCCGTTATTATTCATATTTTTAAAATGTATTTGTATAAGTATCCCCTTTGAAAGGTGAAGAGCTGAAGAGCTTGAGTGGAACTGTGTCCCTTAGTGGTAGGGGAAACCCCTCTCTGCATGTATGCTGGCCCATGCTGTGTGCCATGTTTCTTTAATGTTTTCTCATTTAACTATTGTAGGTGCACCGTGCCGATGAGAGACAAAGAAGGAAAACAAGACTACAGGTGGCTACTCCTCTTTTCAAAATACCATTACAATGTTGGAATTAGGGGCAATTTCAAATCATTTAAAGATCAACATAATGATCCTGACTAGTTTTTAGGAACCGCTTCTTATTGTTGTTATTGTTATTGCATGATGAAAAATTTAGATTCTCTATGTGTATACTGAGAGAAGTAATATTTTCATGATTTGGTAGCCTCAGAGTGGCTTGCTAGACTGGATCCAACTGTTGGAAGATGCCTGTTATCTCACTTCCATGCCAGAGTTGTTATAACTGAGCTAAAAGTTTGGCAGCTGAGATTGGGGCCTAGGCTATTCTAATTCTTATATTCAGAAACAAATTCAGTAATATACTAAGTTCCTGGGAAGAAATGAGAAAAGAGATGTGTATTTTTATGGGTTCCCTGCAAACCTCAAATTTGAGAAATTAATTGAGAAATTTATCAGAGACCCATGAATAAAGCAAATAAGGTTAGTGTCAAGATAATGCGAACCTTTTACAGGTTTAGCAGATGGCAAAGAATGAGCTCTCAAGCAGCAAAGTTGTTGAGGTCAGTCCACATTTCCTTTGTGAAGAGCAAGGAAATCTAAATGTAGCTGTTGCTCTCCATGAGAAACAAAGGTAGCATGATTCTGTAGGAAAGAAGCGGCTCAAAACCATAGAGTGAACCTCACTTTGAAGTATTCCTTTCATGTGTTCTGCCAACGTCAGGATTATTTTAATTATTGTGATCTTCTTCTGGGTTTAATCTGTTCTTCCCAAGAACCTTCTTTGTTCTTCAGTGTTGCTCCCTGCTCTATTTATGCTACTGTCTTGCCGGGCATGGAACTTAGCTTTTAATCCAGCCATTGGCTTCAGCAGGAACTCTCGGGTTACTTGGCGGTGGGTTTGAGGAAGGCTCACTTTGGTTTCCTTCAGAGTCAGGCTGAGTCATAGCACAGATTTGGCATTCAGGTCATGGATTGCTTCCACTTCTAACCTATTTCTTTGGAGCCGTTGATTGTTCTGCATTACTCTGCTTTACATAAGCCCTTTGACGAGCATGGGCAGAGAGAAAACATTAGTGCTGGAGTAGAACAGAGGGAGGGGCATCTTTGTTTCAGAATAAGATCATATGCAGTAGTGCAGCTTCCACATTTTATTTAGACAAAATCCATTTATTTCTTCTACCTCTCAGGTAGGGTAGCTTTTTTCTTAGACTTTTCATTTATTATACAAACACTGCTATAAAATAGTAGAAATCAAAATATGAAAGGCAATCGTCTTTCTTCCTAACAAGTGAATTGCTCTCGTTTGGTCTGATTTTTTTTCCAGCCAACATCTTTATGAATATGTACTTTATCCACACTGATAAATCATAGTGTGTCCTCAGCACTTTGTTATGCTTAGTTCACTCATCATTACTTTATAAGCACAAAGAGTAGCAGAGTTGGTGGCTATGACCTATAGATTAATTGGTGCAAAGACTAGCTCCTGGGAAATGGGAAGAATTGATATTATAGGATATTTAGCAATCTTTGTAATGGCATCTAAACACAGAACCATTCGTTTAATGACAGATTATTTTTTCCTTATCAAACCAAACATTTCTGATTTGCCTGGTCTGCTCTCCCTGCCCAGGTTTATGCCAGAACCCAACCTGCCCCCACTGGTGCTCTATGACACAGCGTCCCTGCTTGCTGGTGCAGACTCACAGCAGGTGATCAACATTGACCGAATTCGGGAGCGGCTCCCAGAGCTCCCTAGCAGGACCCGGGAGAAGCTCATTGAACAGTATGGGATGCTGCCGGAACACAGCTTCACCTTATTGGTAGGTGTATTGATCAGATGCTAAAATAATCCCAGCTCAGCAGTTTGGTTAATGCTATCCAGAGGCCCCTTCACAAACAGTTGGCATTTTCCCCATCATACCAGAGATGCTTCTGAGAATATGTTGTAATAACCTTTGCTCACTACCTGTTATGGTAAATGCTCCTCATAAAACCAGAAGATGAAAAAGAAGCTTATGTTGGTCATTTCTTGAAGGCAGTCCACGTCTTAGGGATAAGTATTTTCTCATGCACCTGCTGAACAAAAGAAAATCAATGTATAGGGTTTCTAGATGTCTAGCAGTATTGAACCATGACAGGGTCTGGCAGGATGTTAGGTTCTCAGAACCCAGCAGTGTTTTACCAAGTGTAAAAGAAACATTTATTCCCAGGAAATGCTGAAAACTGTATCAGTCCTTTGAGGTTTGAGTATGCATCTAAAGGGGCTATTAGAGAATCTGACACCACTGAGACCTGCTTAGGGATTTTCTATCCTTTTCAGAGCGTCTTGGGGCTTTGCTTTGTCATGACAACATTAAAGTGATATGGAATCAGTATGTTTAGCATTTTGTCACAGTCTACTTGTCTCTCAGGGAAGAAGTGGAAAGTTTTGCAGCTGCATCTTTCAGAGAGCAGATATGTGCCACTCTTATTCTAAAGTGGCAGAATATGTGGAAACTCTGAATTTTTGCATTTTAAATGAGTAGTAGTAACTCTAAAGGAATGTCAGAATCTGACACATAACATGTATGTGTATATATGTGTGCATATATATATGTACACACTTCAAAACCAGCAACCTAGTACAGTTTCCAGGACAAGGTCGGCAATTAAATATTTGTTGAATCAATGATTCTCTCTATCCTCCTCATCCAGAAATTGGCTATTTGGAGAATTATCCAGAGAGTCTCAGATGAAAACTCCTTTTTCATTGCCCATAATGATTAGGCATGAGAAGGTATTTTCGAATACTTTAAGTATTAGCCCACCTCCTGTGGGCTCCTGTTGTATCTTATTCAGGTCTCTGTAGTGAGGCTATCACTGTATTTTAATTTTTTAATAGTGTATCTGGCCCAGCCACTAGAGTTCCCAGCACCTTGAAGGCAAGGGCTGTTGGAGCCTCTGTCTCTCTAACAGTGCTTCATGCCAGGTCTTTGAATGTGTGAACTGAGTCTTCGTCTTCCCATAGGGACCACCTTTTATGCTGAAGCCTATTATGACTCATGTGCTCTTGCTAGCTCAATTTAACACAGCTGAGCTGTCTTACAAATCATCCCCACTGTCCTGACCACTTGAATTTCCCAGCCCACCTGAAATAATTACTAAATTCCAGACCTTCATTTTATTACATATTTGCCAAATTAAATAAGGGGTGGGAGAATGGGGACTGAGGCTGCCCTCCTCAAAGACATGGGTTATCTACCGCCGTTTGATTTTCTACCAGCTGGACAGAGCAAACCCTTTAAGACTGTGTATGATGAATCAAGGTTTCTTGGCTCAAGACTGCAATTTCAGAGAAGAGGAATCCACTAAACCTAAAAGTTAAAAAAAATTACATATGTCAGCTTTCTCCATAAGAAGTGAAAGAACCTTTCAGTCATTACTTCCCTTCAAGGCACTGTCTGAGGAATACGCTGCCTTCGGAGGGCATCTCTGTAGAACCGTCACACTCGGCCTCTGATGTGAGTGTGCAGAGAGCAGCTGCCTCCCGTTCTTTGAGCGTGTTCAGACAAGGGCAAGGACATTCTTGTGTTCCTGTGTGCATCCAGCCTCCACTCACTGTCTCTGTGCCAAAAACCAGGAGGCCTTGAATAAATGTGGAGGGGTGGGGAATGAATGAGTCTGTGTTTTAATAGTTTAAGGCAACCTCCCTTTGATGAATTCATTTCAGCACTTTTATTAGTATCTCTTATATAGTAGGTACTGAGAGAGGGACAAAGATTAAAAAGAAAAAGATGTTTTCTTTGCATTTTGAGAATTTATATCCTACACCACACTACAGGCTAGTCAAGCCCATGGAGCAGATTGCCACAGATAGGGGTATAAAGTCCAGTGGGAGCCCAGAGGAAGTGACAGTTAACTTGATTGGGGCAAAAAGGGAAACATCAAGAAGCAGGTGATTTTTGAGCCAGATTTGAAAGGTTTTTTTTTTACCCCCTTGGTATTTTAAAAATATGCTTATTTTTATAGCTTCCATATAATGTATTAGGTGATTAGTTACTTTTTTTGAAAAGGCTAGTGCTTGAGATTTCCCACACGAGTGAGAATGGGAGAGAAAGAGTGATTCAGACAAATTATTTTCCTACAATTAGACAGCCCGGGCCCTTAAGACTTTGTAATCACTGGAAGCCAAGTTATTCATAACATACCCGAAAATGATATGTTCATGTTGTTTTCCTGCCTTCATCAGAAACACAACAGATTGCTGAGAACGGCAGATGCACAAATCTAATGAACCATTTTTCAATCTAAAGAGTGCCCGGGAGGATTCATTAGATAAATAGCAGCAGTAGAGGTGTGTGTTGCCGAGCCTCAGCTCCATGCACCATGTCTTTGGATTGCTTATTAAATTAAGCGTTAGGCACGTACCCCGCCCCCGCAACATGCTTTACCCACAAATAATAAAAACTTCAGAATTTAACTCTAGTCTTAAATTTATCTTGTCGTTTCATTGTGCAGTAAGCACTGAATTATATATTGCTGGCATTATCCTTGATATTTGCAGAATTCTAACACTGTGTCTCGGTGTATATTCCTCAATGCCGGATGTGCAGTAGGCAGTCAGTGGGTATTTTTGTTCAGTGGACAGAGGACAGGTGAGGGAATGGAGGAGGGACTGTCACAGTATACATTAAGGTCCTGGGAGAAGCAGGTGTCCACGATAAACACATCCTGTCTCTGATGGTCAGCCTATAAACCACTCTTCTGACTTGCCAGCAAATCATGGGTGACACAAGTGTCACTGAGCTCTGGTCGGGAAGACCTGGCCTGCTGTTTCGGTTAGGCCATGTGCTGTCACCTTGGGCAACTCACCTGGTCCCTCTGCCTCCTGTTTTCTGAACTGGTTTAAATAGGACATTAAGTCAAATCTGCATCCTGATTTTCTCTCTTAAACCCTCCTGATAATCCCCTCCCAACAGAAAACTATTATTCTTTTTTCCTCTGGCCACATAAGAAATATCTTGCCCCACCTGAAACTTCCACCTTGCATTCCTATCTTGTGTCAAATTTAGCCTTGATTTCTGACCTCGTTTGTTAGAATTAATGAATAGAAATGTGGAAGCTGAGCTCCAGGTATTAGCATTGAGAGATTCTGATTCTCACAGCAAATCCTTCTCTGAGTCAATATATCCAAGCACATCTAGTAATTATTAGAATAATCAGGATTACATGCATATGGATTTTTCTTGGCAAAATAATCCCAGGCTGATTTCTGTGGGGCATCGCTTCCTAAACTCTATCTGTCTCTTGCCTGACTCAGGGAATGCAAATTAATTTTAGTCATTTGCCTAAGCAGCACATAAAAAACTGCTTACAACATGCTCTGCAGTTTACAGTGTAGCAGTCTCCTTTTTCCTTACACCTCTGTGAGGTAGGTATTGTTCTCTCCACTTTGCAGGTAAGGAAACTTAACTTGTATGGTTAAGTATTAGACAATAGGCAACTTTCCTAAACACGTGGTGAAGCCAGGGCCCAGGCTCTTAATTTCTAAGACCTACTGCCTGCTTGCCTGTATAATGTGCCATAAAGCCAAATATAAATAATGCTTTGAGTTCCTTGCTGTTGGGAGTCACTTTAGTTTGATTAGGGAGAATAAAGTTTTTACCTTATTGTTGTTAATGTCAGCTCTTTATACAGTTCCACTATTGCTTCATGAACACAGGCTCATTTAACAACTTTTGACCCCTCTGTTGATTTTCAAGATACCAGACTGCCCAATTAATAAACATAAAGTGCTCTCTACTAAATTTAAATGAAAGTCAGTCAACTCCAATGACAATCAGAAATTGTCTTCATTTTCCAAGTTGAAAAAATTAAGTCAGAGACAACAAAGGTGATTTAAGCCTTCTTCTGCAGATTTATTTATTTTGTTGCTTAAACTTCCTGCTGAAGGTCCTCGGCTCCTTCTGACGAATCGTTGAGAAGTGCCCCCGGTTCGGGCAGGGTTGTGGGTTTTGCAAGATATTTGGCCTGGTGCCGCCTGGCACACAGTTGTGCTTGGTAAAAGGAACATCAGGGGAGGCGGGGCAAGATGGCAGACTGGTGAGCTGTATGTTTTAGTTACTCCTCCAGGAAAGGAGGTAGAAAGCCAGGAACTGCGTGGACTGGACACCACAGAGCAATCTGACTTTGGGCATACTTCATACAACACTCATGAAAACGTGGAACTGCTGAGATCAGCGAAATCTGTAAGTTTTTGCGGCCAGGGGACCCGCGCCCCTCCCTGCCAGGCTCAGTCCCGTGGGAGGAGGGGCTGTCAGCTCCGGGAAGGAGAAGGGAGAACTGCAGTGGCAGCCCTTATCGGAAACTCATTCTGCTGATCCAAACGCCAACCATAGATAGACGGAGACAAGACACCAGAGAATCTGAGAGCAGCCAGCCCAGCAGAGAGGAGACAGGCATAGAAAAAAAACAACACGAAAAACTCCAAAATAAAAGCGGAGGATTTTTGGAGTTCTGGTGAGCATGGAAGGGGGAAGGGCAGAGCTCAGGCCCGAGCTCGGGCCCTGAGGCGCATATGCAAATCCCGAAGAAAAGCTGATCTCTCTGCCCTGTGGACCTTTCCTTAATGGCCCTGGTTGCTTTGTCTCTTAGCATTTCAATAACCCATTAGATCTCTGAGGAGGGCCCTTTTTTTTTTTTTTTTTTTTAATCCTTTTTTCTTTTTCTAAAACAATTACTCTAAGAAGCCCAATACAGAAAGTTTCAAAGACCTGCAATTTGGGCAGGTCAAGTCAAGAGCAGAGCTAGGACAGCTCTGAGACAAAACGCAATAATCCAGTGGCTGAGAAAATTCACTAAACACCACAACTTCCCAAGAAAAGGGGGGTGTCCGCTCACAGCCATCATCCTGGTGGACAGGAAACACTCCTGCCCATCGCCAGCCCCATAGCCCAGAACTGCCCCAGACAACCCAGTGTGACGGAAGTGCTTCAGATAACAGGCACACACCACAAAACTGGGCGTGGACATTAGCCTTCCCTGCAACCTCAGCTGATTGTCCCAGAGTTGGGAAGGTAGAGCAGTGTGAATTAACAAAGCCCCATTCAGCCATCATTTCAGCAGACTGGGAGCCTCCCTACACAGCCCAGCAGCCCAGAACTGCCCTGGGGGGACGGCACTCACCTGTGACATAGCACAGTCATCCCTTAACAGAGGACCAGGGGGTTCACGGCCTGGAAGAGGGGCCCACTTGCAAGTCTCAGGAGCCATACGCCAATACCAAGGACTTGTGGGTCAGTGGCAGAGACAAACTGTGGCAGGACTGAACTGAAGGATTAGACTATTGCAGCAGCCTTAAAACTCTAGGATCACCAGGGAGATTTGATTGTTAGAGCCACCCCCGGCCCCTGACTGCCCAGAAACACGCCCCATATACAGGGCAGGCAACACAAACTACACACGCAAGCTTGGTACACCAATTGGACCCCACAAGACTCACTCCCCCACTCACCAAAAAGGCTAAGCAGGGGAGAACTGGCTTGTGGAGAAAAGGTGGCTCGTGGACATCACCTGCTGGTTAGTTAGAGAAAGTGTACTCCACGAAGCTGTAGATCTGATAAATTAGAGATAAGGACTTCAATTCGTCTACAAATCCTAAAAGAAGCCTATCAAGTTCAGCAAATGCCACGAGGCCAAAAACAACAGAAAATTATAAAGCATATGAAAAAACCAGACGATATGGATAACCCAAGCCCAAGCACCCAAATCAAAAGATCAGAAGAGACACAGCACCTAGAGCAGCTACTCAAAGAACTAAAGATGAACAATGAGACCATAGTACGGGAGACAAAGGAAATCAAGAAGACCCTAGAAGAGCATAAAGAAGACATTGCAAGACTAAATAAAAAAATGGATGATCTTATGGAAATTAAAGAAACTGTTGACCAAATTAAAAAGATTCTGGACACTCATAGTACAAGACTAGAGGAAGTTGAACAACGAATCAGTGACCTCGAAGATGACAGAATGGAAAATGAAAGCATAAAAGAAAGAATGGGGAAAAAAATTGAAAAACTCGAAATGGACCTCAGGGTTATGATAGATAATATGAAACGTCCAAATATAAGACTCATTGGTGTCCCAGAAGGGGAAGAAAAGGGTAAAGGTCTAGGAAGAGTATTCAAAGAAATTGTTGGGGAAAACTTCCCAAATCTTCTAAACAACATAAATACACAAATCATAAATGCTCAGCGAACCCCAAATAGAATAAATCCAAATAAACCCACTCCGAGACATATACTGATCACACTGTCAAACACAGAAGAGAAGGAGCAAGT
Source organism: Choloepus didactylus (assembly GCF_015220235.1). Taxonomy (NCBI): domain Eukaryota; kingdom Metazoa; phylum Chordata; class Mammalia; order Pilosa; family Megalonychidae; genus Choloepus; species Choloepus didactylus. The sequence goes on along the minus strand of NC_051309.1, from coordinate 164,927,085 downwards.
TCTGAAAGCAGCAAGAGAAAAGCAATTCACCACATACAAAGGAAACAGCATAAGACTAAGTAGTGACTACTCAGCAGCCACCATGGAGGCGAGAAGGCAGTGGCACGATATATTTAAAATTCTGAGTGAGAAAAATTTCCAGCCAAGAATACTTTATCCAGCAAAGCTCTCCTTCAAATTTGAGGGAGAGCTTAAATTTTTCACAGACAAACAAATGCTGAGAGAATATGCTAACAAGAGACCTGCCCTACTGGAGATACTAAAGGGAGCCCTACAGACAGAGAAACAAAGAAAGGACAGAGAGACTTGGAGAAAGGTTCAGTCTAAAGAGATTTGGTATGGGTACAATAAAGGATATTAATAGACAGAGGGGAAAAATATGACAAACATAAACCAAAGGATAAGATGGCTGATTCAAGATAGGCCTTCACGGTTATAACGTTGAATGTAAATGGATTAAACTCCCCAATTAAAAGATGTAGATTCGCAGAATGGATCAAAAAAAATGAACCATCAATATGTTGCATACAAGAGACTCATCTTAGACACAGGGACACAAAGAAACTGAAAGTGAAAGGATGGAAAAAAATATTTCATGCAAGCCAAAGCCAAAAGAAAGCAGGTGTAGCAATATTAATCTCAGATAAAATAGACTTCAAATGCAGGGATGTTCTGAGAGACAAAGAAGGCCACTACATACTAATAAAAGGGGCAATTCAGCAAGAAGAAATAACAATCGTAAATGTCTATGCACCCAATCAAGGTGCCACAAAATACATGAGAGAAACACTGGCAAAACTAAAGGAAGCAATTGATGTTTCCACAATAATTGTGGGAGACTTCAACACATCACTCTCTCCTATAGATAGATCAACCAGACAGAAGACCAATAAGGAAATTGAAAACCTAAACAATCTGATAAGTGAATTAGATTTAACAGACATATACAGGACATTACATCCCAAATCACCAGGATGCACATACTTTTCTAGTGCTCATGGAACTTTCTCCAGAATAGATCATATGCTGGGACATAAAACAAGCCTCAATAAATTTAAAAAGATTGAAATTATTCAAAGCACATTCTCTGACCACAATGGAATACAATTAGAAGTCAATAACCATCAGAGACTTAGAAAATTCACAAATAACCTGGAGGTTAAACAACACACTCCTAAACAATCAGTGGGTTAAAGAAGAAATAGCAAGAGAAATTGCTAAATATATAGAGACGAATGAAAATGAGAACACAACATACCAAAACCTATGGGATGCAGCAAAAGCAGTGCTAAGGGGGAAATTTATAGCACTAAACGCATATATTAAAAAGGAAGAAAGAGCCAAAATCAAAGAACTAATGGATCAACTGAAGAAGCTAGAAAATGAACAGCAAACCAATCCTAAACCAAGTACAAGAAAAGAAATAACAAGGATTAAAGCAGAAATAAATGACATAGAGAACAAAAAAACAATAGAGAGGATAAATATCACCAAAAGTTGGTTCTTTGAGAAGATCAACAAGATTGACAAGCCCCTAGCTAGACTGACAAAATCAAAAAGACAGAAGACCCATATAAACAATATAATGAATGAAAAAGGTGACATAACTGCAGATCCTGAAGAAATTAAAAAAATTATAAGAGGATACTATGAACAACTGTATGGCAACAAACTGGATAATGTAGAGGAAATGGACAATTTCCTGGAAACATATGAACAACCTCGACTGACCAGAGAAGAAATAGAAGACCTCAACCAACCCATCACAAGCAAAGAGATCCAATCAGTCATCAAAAATCTTCCCGTAAATAAATGCCCAGGGCCAGATGGCTTCACAGGGGAATTCTACCAAACTTTCCAGAAAGAACTGACACCAATCTTACTCAAACTCTTTCAAAACATTGAAGAAAATGGAACACTACCTAACTCATTTTATGAAGCTAACATCAATCTAATACCAAAACCAGGCAAAGATGCTACAAAAAAGGAAAACTACCGGCCAATCTCCCTAATGAATATAGATGCAAAAATCCTCAACAAAATACTTGCAAATCGAATCCAAAGACACATTAAAAAAATCATACACCATGACCAAGTGGGGTTTATTCCAGGCATGCAAGGATGGTTCAACATAAGAAAATCAATCAATGTATTACAACACATTAACAAGTCAAAAGGGAAAAATCAATTGATCATCTCAATAGATGCTGAAAAAGCATTTGACAAAATCCAACATCCCTTTTTGATAAAAACACTTCAAAAGGTAGGAATTGAAGGAAACTTCCTCAACATGATAAAGAGCATATATTAAAAACCCACAGCCAGCATACTACTCAATGGTGAGAGACTGAAAGCCTTCCCTCTAAGATCAGGAACAAGACAAGGATGCCCGCTGTCACCACTGTTATTCAACATCGTGCTGGAAGTGCTAGCCAGGGCAATCCGGCAAGACAAAGAAATAAAAGGCATCCAAATTGGAAAAGAAGAAGTAAAACTGTCATTGTTTGCAGATGATATGATCTTATATCTAGAAAACCCTGAGAAATCGACGATACAGCTACTAGAGCTAATAAACAAATTTAGCAAAGTAGCGGGATACAAGGTTAATGCACATAAGTCAGTAATGTTTCTATATGCTAGAAATGAACAAACTGAAGAGACACTCAAGAAAAAGATACCATTTTCAATAGCAACTAAAAAAATCAAGTACCTAGGAATAAACTTAACCAAAGATGTAAAAGACCTATACAAAGAAAACTACATAACTCTACTAAAAGAAATAGAAGGGGACCTTAAAAGATGGAAAAATATTCCATGTTCATGGATAGGAAGACTAAATGTCATTAAGATGTCAATTCTACCCAAACTCATCTACAGATTCAATGCAATCCCAATCAAAATTCCAACAACCTACTTTGCAGACTTGGAAAAGCTAGTTATCAAATTTATTTGGAAAGGGAAGATGCCTCGAATTGCTAAAGACACTCTAGAAAAGAAAAACGAAGTGGGAGGACTTACACTCCCTGACTTTGAAGCTTATTATAAAGCCACAGTTGCCAAAACAGCATGGTACTGGCACAAAGATAGACATATAGATCAATGGAATCGAATTGAGAATTCGGAGATAGACCCTCAGATCTATGGCCGACTCATCTTTGATAAGGCCCCCAAAGTCACTGAACTGAGTCATAATGGTCTTTTCAACAAATGGGGCTGGGAGAGTTGGATATCCATATCCAAAAGAATGAAAGAGGACCCCTACCTCACCCCCTACACGAAAATTAACTCAAAATGGACCAAAGATCTCAATAGAAAAGAAAGTACCATAAAACTCCTAGAAGATAATGTAGGAAAACATCTTCAAGACCTTGTATTAGGCGGCCACTTCCTAGACTTTACACCCAAAGCACAAGCAACAAAAGAGAAAATAGATAAATGGGAACTCCTCAAGCTTAGAAGTTTCTGCACCTCAAAGGAATTTCTCAAAAAGGTAAAGAGGCAGCCAACTCAATGGGAAAAAATTTTTGGAAACCATGTATCTGACAAAAGACTGATATCTTGCATATATAAAGAAATCCTACAACTCAATGACAACAGTACTGTCGGCCCAATTATAAAATGGGCAAAAGATATGAAAAGACAGTTCTCTGAAGAGGAAATACAAATGGCCAAGAAACACATGAAAAAATGTTCAGCTTCACTAGCTATTAGAGAGATGCAAATTAAGACCACAATGAGATACCATCTAACACCGGTTAGAATGGCTGCCGTTAAACAAACAGGAAACTACAAATGCTGGAGGGGATGTGGAGAAATTGGAACTCTTATTCATTGTTGGTGGGACTGTATAATGGTTCAGCCACTCTGGAAGTCAGTCTGGCAGTTCCTTAGAAAACTAGATATAGAGTTACCATTCGATCCAGCGATTGCACTTCTCGGTATATACCCGGAAGGTCGGAAAGCAGTGACACGAACAGATATCTGCACGCCAATGTTCATAGGAGCATTATTCACAATTGCCAAGAGATGGAAACAACCCAAATGTCCTTCAACAGATGAGTGGATAAATAAAATGTGGTATATACACACGATGGAATACTACGCGGCAGTAAGAAGGAACGATCTGGTGAAACATATGACAACATGGATGAACCTTGAAGACATAATGCTGAGCGAAATAAGCCAGGCACAAAAAGAGAAATATTATATGCTACCACTAATGTGAACTTTGAAAAATGTAAAACAAATGGTTTATAATGTAGAATGTAGGGGAACTAGCAATAGAGAGCAATTAAGGAAGGGGGAACAATAATCCAAGAAGAACAGATAAGCTATTTAACGTTCTGGGGATGCCCAGGAATGACTATGGTCTGTTAATTTCTGATGGATATAGTAGGAGCAAGTTCACAGAAATGTTGCTATATTAGGTAACTTTCTTGGGGTAAAGTAGGAACATGTTGGAAGTTAAGCAGTTATCTTAGGTTAGTTGTCTTTTTCTTACTCCTTTGTTATGGTCTCTTTGAAATGTTCTTTTATTGTATGTTTGTTTTCTTTTTAACTTTTTTTTTCATACAGTTGATTTAAAAAAGAAGGGAAAGTTAAAAAAAAAAAAAAAAAAAGAAAAGAAAAGGAAAAAAAAAAGATGTAGTGCCCCCTTGAGGAGCCTGTGGAGAATGCAGGGGTATTCGCCTACCCCACCTCCACGGTTGCTAACATGACCACAGACATAGGGGACTGGTGGTTTGATGGGTTGAGCCCTCTACCACAGGTTTTACCCTTGGGAAGACGGTTGCTGCAAAGGAGAGGCTAGGCCTCACTATGGTTGTGCCTAAGAGCCTCCTCCCGAATGCCTCTTTGTTGCTCAGATGTGGCCCTGTCTCTCTAGCTAAGCCAACTTGAAAGGTGAAATCACTGCCCTCCCCCCTACGTGGGATCAGACACCCAGGGGAGTGAATCTCCCTGGCAACGTGGAATACGACTCCCGGGGAGGAATGTAGACCTGGCATCGTGGGACGGAGAACATCTTCTTGACCAAAAGGGGGATGTGAAAGGAAATGAAATAAGCTTCAGTGGCAGAGAGATTCCAAAAGGAGCCGAGAAGTCACTCTGGTGGGCACTCTTATGCACACTTTAGACAACCCTTTTTAGGTTCTAAAGAATTGGGGTAGCTGGTGGTGGATACCTGAAACTATCAAACTACAAGCCAGAACCCATGAATCTCGAAGACAGTTGTATAAAAATGTAGCTTATGAGGGGTGACAATGGGATTGGGAAAGCCATAAGGACCACACTCCACTTTGTCTAGTTTATGGATGGATGAGTAGAAAAATAGGGGAAGGAAACAAACAGACAAAGGTACCCAGTGTTCTTTTTTACTTCAATTGCTCTTTTTCACTCTAATTATTATTCTTGTTATTTTTGTGTGTGTGCTAATGAAGGTGTCAGGGATTGATTTGGGTGATGAATGTACCACTATGTAATGGTACTGTAAACAATCGAAAGTACGATTTGTTTTGTATGACTGCGTGGTATGTGAATATATCTCAATAAAATGAAGATAAAAAAAAAAAAAAAAGGAACATCAGATGCGAGCTCACAGGGCAACTGGCCGTGTATGAAATCTGTGGGAACAAAGATTTAAACCTTGTTTCTTCTGTCATGAGAGATTTCAGTGGAAGAATGTTACAGTCTCCCCTATTAGCATTTTTTGAGGACCTCCTGTTGTAAATGTCTCCCAGAGCTTACTCTTTTCCATGTTGCTTGTAAATCTCCTGAGCAGCCCTGCGGGATGATGGATTAAAATACTGAGTAGGGGACGGACCCTCTTGATTCCAGATCTCATGGCTGAGACTAAGCAGGTGGGAGGGCTCTGAAGAGGTTGCCAGGTCTATGAACCCCACCCATCTGCCGCCCAGCTGAAAGAGGAGGGAAATGATTCACTTATCCTGAAGGTGATAGATACAGCAGAATCATGATTGAATCTAAAGAAACATCTAAATTTGGCCGAGTAGTCTCCCAGGAACGTGCTGCCAGGGAGAACATTGTCACCAAGCAGTACCAAGACCACATAAGGCAGAGTTTTAAGAAAACTCCAGCATGGTCCCAGGGGAGCTGTAGAAAAATGCAATTGTGAACCCCTGAATCAGTAACCTCCTCTGTCATGGGTGTCTGTATTCAACCTCAAGAAGTTTTGTCTTATTTGAGCCACTTCATTTTCCCCAGCTGGTTATTCCCCAATTTAAGTCATAATCCTTTGTTTCTGACATCATGGAAAAGGTTATGGTGTCTCCAAGGGACAAAGAAACAGAAAAGGTTTCATGACTACAGTTGGTTGTTAAGTGGATTGTTTTTCTTTGAGTTTCTAGTAAGCCTGAAAGGGCCTGGCTTGCTGTCTGGATGAATTGCCTATCAGGTAATTTCCCATAATAAATATCTGTCTGTCCTGTATGTTCTACTACTTTAAAGCTAAATAGTTTTGAAAAAGCGTCTGAAACCGTATTGACTGGCTTTGGACTGCCAAGATTTACTATGGTGCAAAGTACTCACCTCCTAACTACTGTTTAAGGAAAATCCATTTGGTCAGCATTGCCATTCACCATATTTCAGCTCTGTGTAGTTTTCAAAATTGATTTTATTCTCCCTTTTACAAAATTGCACACAGTGCTTGCCTGCTTAAGGGTGTTTTTATATTTAGTTTGTGTACTGAGAAAATAGCCAATATTTTGCTCTGGTAAAGTTAAATATAAGGATGCATCTTCTAAGTCAACCTCTGCAAAACCAACAGTTCATTTCTTCCACTTGTGTGTGACCAGGGTCTTCCAGAGTGATACTCCCGGGCTCCCAGCCCCCTGAGCCCCCAGGTACCTGCCCATTGAGGTCAAAGTGCAGGGAGCGATGACCTCCTGAGTACCCAGCCATGGGGGGCCTGAAAGGGTCTGTCCCCAGTCCATCCTGAAGCTTGATGTCCTGTTTGTGGAATGATTTCCCTTTGGGGACAATTTAAAGTGTGTTACTCAAGTTTATGTCAGCTCTGGAGTTGGTGAGCAGAGCCACACTGCCTTTAGGCTTTGTTGCCGTTTCAAGCTTCAACCAGAAAGCCCCTATGGAGTGACAGAAGTTCTGGATGTTGAGACTGTTTGTCTGACAATGGTGGTTTTAGGCACACTGGAATGTGATTATAATCAAAATTGATTTTTTTGGACAGCACACTTCTTATGTCCCATTCTAGCAGATGTATTCTTCGAACTATGCCTGTCTGCTGTCAACTTTTATTACCCAAATTCTTTGGATTTTGATTATCCAAGGGAAATTCTTACTCCCAGATTGGTTTCCCTCAATAGCTCCTAGAGTTAATGTGTCTTAGAGAATGTAAACTCATTTTCACATTAGCCTAAGCCAACTGTAGGTGAGAAAACTCCCTGGATGGAACTGGTACCCTGATTTGAACTCAGATATGTATATTTCCTGGCTTTGCTGGGAACATACCACAAATTGAAATTGTTGGGACCAGAGTTTTGCTAAGATTTTAGGGGCTGCCAGGCCCTTTGGGAACATGACCCAGAGGTGGAAATTGTGGGGACCAAAAAAGGACCAGAGGCCTCTAGTCATGTGCCCCTTGGGACAGGCTGGAGATCATCCCCTTGATGTTTACTGCATTGTTCCAGAGCTTCTCCAGATCCCCATCGTCTTGAAAGTCGCAGTGATGGCTCAGGATTCTGCCTTTCTCCTGATGTATCCGAGTGGAGAGCCGTGTGCTTTCCAGGCCCAGCTTCACATCACAAATCAACTACCTTTTCTTTCTCCCCACTGAAGAGTCCTCTCTCAAAGAGTACTTTTTCCATTCACTGGAGCATTTGCTGAAAAATTTTCACAGCTGCCTCCTGTTTCCATGAAAAGCAGAGGGAGGACTGGCATGCACCATGGATCCAGGCCACCGCCCCACCGAGCAATCCCTCCTTCCTCTCACCATCACGCTTGCTTTCTGGCCAAGAACCGTCACTCCTGCCACTTACCTTCCGTTTCCAGCCCCACCATGAGTGGTGTTATTTGGGGGGCCGTTTTTCACCAGGTTGTGAGATTTGGGTTTTGTTTTTGTCACTTTGTAAGAAAGACCAAATTCACCAGGATAACGAGGGAGCAACAGAGCCCCCACTGCTGTGCAGATGCTGCACCCTCTTCTGACGTCTGCAGCGGCATTTAGGGCTGCCTTACCTAGCACCCCTGCCACACAGGGGGGTGCAATTCCAGTTTGTGCCTCTGCAGAGTGAGGGATGATGACCCATGAGAGACCGGTTGAAACCACTGTAATTTGGTCTGCAGATCCTGGGTCTCCCGTACAGTGTGCTGCCTTCACCACAGGCACAACCTGCCTGCTGAGGTACAAACACATTCTTCTCACCCATGTTAGAGAAACTAGAATGCTATACAATAAAATATGGTATGCTTAATACCAAAATGATGTAAGAGTTGATGGGATTTGTTCTTAGGGACAGAAGGTACTTCAGAATTGTGCCGCCTTTTGGTTTGGGCACGCTCGGGGTACATTCTCTGTGGAGAGGGGTTGGGGGTGCAGAACAGGAGCACGGGGAGCTCCAGCCGCCCTTCCATCCCCTGGAAGCCTTGTGTGGCCTGGGTGGCGGTGCCCATCTTTACCCAGATCTGGGTGCAGGTGTGTGCCATGCCACGAGATCTAGGTGTTCCCTGGCAAAGACTACGTGAGCTAGCCATTTCCTCCTAATTTCTAAGCTTATTGCTGGGGCATTTGTGACAATACATGTTACAAAACATTACATGTTTCAAAACATGTTAAGAACCTTTGAACAGCTGGCAGCTGTCAACTAAAATGATGGAAGCAGTGAGGAAGTGCCTTCTTTAGATGAGCTAGTTATTCACATTGTGCCTGGCACAGGGCAGTGCTCCGTTGCAGCCTCCAGGAAGGCCAGGACCTGTGACCTTTTCTTCATCAGAGGTGGAGTAACGCAGAGGTTAAGAGCACAGGCTGCAGGGGATGGCCTTCTGCTCTGCCACTTTCCTTGCTGTGTGACCTCAAGCAAGTTCTTTAACCTCTCAGCTCCTCAGTGCCCTCATCAGTAAAAGAGTTGTAATAGTACCTACCCCATAGCATTGTTGGTATTAAATGAATTGATGCAGAGAGGGGGCTTGGAACAGTACCTCTACCTATTGTTGTTGCACTTCTAATTAGCATCATTGTTGTCATCATCAACCCCACCAGCTGTGTGCAGCTCCTGACTGTGCTGACTGCTGACCACTGTCTCTCGCAGGTATTCAGTAACCACTTCTGTGAGCCTTTAGATGCCCTGTATTGCTAACCTGGGGTTCCTTATAGCGGCCAGCTCATTCCCTGCCACATTATCAGCTGTTCCTCAACTTGTATTTTCTGGGCTGCTTTTTTTCTCAAGTCTGCCATTGGGCAGCTGTCTCTATCAGGTTTCGTTCTACTTATAAATATTGCCCACCCTCACTTGTGGCCTTTGCAGTGCCCCTATCACCAAGATCACAGGACATGTGTCTTAAACAGAACTAGAATTGCAGTTGAGAAATCAGCCTTCATCCTATTCCAACTGGATAGTCTCCCTATATTTTATCATCTCAGAAAGAAGACTGCAAGAGACAGCTTTGGAGCAAATAGCTTCAAGGGCACAGTGCAAGGGGAAATTGGGGGTTCTTCCCAGAACAGGCAACAAAGGTGGGGTGTGCCTCTGCCTTGTCTCATGCCAGCATTGATAAACCGACAAAACCATTAGCAGTAGAGGATTCCTGTTAACTTCTGAGAGCTTGACTTGACATTGGCTCTGGATATAAATTGAGTGCTCTGGGAGATTTGATTAAAATGTGAAAAAGATGGGTTTCCCAGTCATGGAGCTGTAGACACCATCTAGTATTATACAGAAGATAGGATCAGTTACCCCTGCTGCTTTAGCTGTCTCTGAAGGAACAGTCAGAGCCCCAGTCAGCCAAGAAACTTGACTCCTGGTGTAGCTGAAGCTGCAGTTCTGTCCTATGTAGGAGAGATTAGTGCTGAGTTGAATGCTTTGCTTATTATTGTCTTCAAGAAGGATGTTACAAGGTCCCCTTATGTAGTAGCCTTTCTGCATTGCTCTAAATATGATATTTATGTAAGGGAATTAGTAGCCCACTGTTTTTCTGAGAAAACCAGATGGCTGACACTGCCGCATTGACCAGGGACTTCTGAGATTTGTGCCAAGCTTATTAGCATTTTCCAATCTCATAGAAAACTAAGAATACCTTCCCTAGAATGCAATGGGGTTTTTTCCTGAAAAGTGGGCTTCTGCTCTAAAGAGCCAGAGCAGGCAGCCCATGTGCAACTTCTATTGATCCCTCATTCTCTGGGCAGCAGCAGCTCAGCCCCCTCCAGCCTGGCTGTCTGTATCTCCCCCATCACAACCACAGATTTTCATGTCTGCTTTAAATTGTGGACTGAAATCACGTATCCCCTAGTGAAGTACAGTTCCAGCTCCAAAAGGCTTCATCACAGCACTGACATGAAAAGACAAACAGAAATCTGACTTGCCGTGTTATCCATCCAATAAAAGATCCACCCAAGGGTAGAGGAATAGATATTCATCACGTCCCAGCGACTCAGCCAAGCGGGTGAGTTCAAATGCAGTATTTCTAGGTGGATTTAGAAAACCTTTCCTTGGCAAAGCAGAGAGTTCTCCTCCTGACAGCTTGTTTCACCAGTGGGCGAGCCTGTCTGGTTGAGAACAAAGGGAATTCTGCCTGTCTGATTTAGGCTGGATAGTGGTTTTCTGCTTCCCCAGTGATTTGTGTACCATTGTGGAAGTTGGAATACTTTTTCATAAGTTAAGCAGAACTTCCTCTTCATGTTGCTTGAGTTTGCCTTTTTCTGTAGTCAAGCTTCAGCTGCTCTGTTGGCCTTTTGCCTTGGTTTAGCATGAGCAGAATAATAGCATTGGCTTGAAAAGAGATTCAAGAGATGATTCTGGGCTTACTCAGTAGGCTTGTCACCAGAGAGTTTATCTGTAATAAAAGAGCATGTGGGTTTTTTATTATGGAATTTCAACTTTATCAAACTTGTGCCTTTTGGTAGTATACCTTGCTTCTTCCCAGCATCTTACTTAAGAAAGTTCTTTGTTAATGAAGGTTCTATGCAAGGGGTGGGAGTGGGAGCCTTTGCACAGTGTGAACTTAAAAGGGAATATTTCAAGGAAAGTGTGGTTTGATTTGAACTTCAGCAGGTAGGGAAGATCTGCTAGTTAAAACTTGATCCCTCCACATTTGGAAATTCCAGTCTTCCCTTATGAGAGTGGAACATTTTTCTTACTGAGAAACTAGGGGTAGACTTTGCTAAATTTCTTGAGTCCTGCCAAACCAAATTGGGCTGGCAGCTAGACATAGTTATAAGTTAATGAGTTCTTCGGAGGTTACTCTTACGTGCATTGCAGCAATTCCTGTAATTAAAGGTGAATGTGGTATGATAAAGAATGAGAGCTCACATGTGATTTAAAACAAACACACCTGGTGGAGGAAGACGTTGATTCCACCCACCCATATTTCCCTAAGCCCAGCCCAGACTTAGGCTGCAGTTATGGAATGAAGGAGAACGGCAGGGCCTGGCTTACAGAGCTCACAGTCTGCAGAGGGAGAAGCAGTAAAGTCTTCATCACACTAGCATCCTTGTTGAACCGGCCCAGCTCGTCCTTTTCAGGCATCAAGATGAGAGGCCATGTCGGTGGGCTGAGCCTGCCCAGGACACCTGGAGGCCGGGCTGTCCCTCCACTCATTACGTGGCCAACGAGGGCCACGTGCGCCACGTTCTTCCTCACATTGAAAACACGTCACCACCCATCCTGTCTACCTCCTGGGATGATGTGAAGATGAATACAGTTGCAATCCACTTTTGAGTTTTCAGAGGGAGAATATTCAGTTTGTTTGTTGCTTCTTGATTTGCTTCTTTTTTCATTTTCTTATTCCACCAATCATTAGGATTTCCAGCAAAAGGATAAAGGTTGAGGATGGGGGATGTCGCCATCCCTAGTGCTCAGAGTCAGGGCTCTCTAAAATATATTCACTCCTTGAGAAAATGCTATTTAAATACATGGTGACAGTAGGAGAAGTAGAATATTTGCTGTTTACCAAAAGTGATCAGAATTTTCTGGTGACATCTCAGTGTTTAGTAAAGAAAGAGTGGATGTCTCAGAGGAGGGAAAGGGTGACAGTTAAGTGCCTTCAGAATGCTGAGCTCTCATTTTTGGGGGAAGCTTTATATATATATATATATATATATATATATATATATATTTTTTTTTTTTTTTTTTTTTTTCACAGAATGAAGTTGGCCTACTGGAGTTCTTCCAAAATGTGATAAAAGAAACTAGGGCAGCACCAAAAAAGGTGACTAGTTGGGTCCTCAATACTTTCCTGTGTCATTTAAAGCAACAGAACCTTGCTGTCAGCGAGAGGTGAGTGAACTTTGGGGATTTCTTTTTTTCTGTTTTGATGAACTCTGTGTCCAGAATCCATTAAAATGGGGTAGGCCCAGTTTTTGCTCTTCCTTTCCCCCCTCAGAATATTCCAACAGGACAAACATCCCTTGTGAATTCCAAATTCTAAGGATGTCTTCCATCCCATTTGAAAGCTCAATCATGTATTCAAATCTCTGACTGTACACTATGTCCTTTGTACCATGCTGGGGACTGGGGACCTAAAGAAGAGTTAGACAAGCTTACGCATTTGTGGGGATGCAGACACGTGAGGAAACAAGATCACCTCAGGCTGATACTGTTATGCTGGACACGGCATGGGGGGTCGCAAGTGCACCAACGGGAACCCGAGCTGAGGCCAAGGAAACCAAGCAAAGTTTCCCTCAGAAGGTGACACTTGACCCAAACCCTGAAGGACACGTGGGGGTTGCCACGTGGTGGGAGGGGCGGGAGCATTCCACATGAAGGGAGCAGCACTCAGAAACTAGCGGGCGCGAAGGCTCAGGAAACTCAGAAACTCCAGGGTGGTGAGGTGGCCAGCAGGCATGGAGGGGAGAAGCTGGGCTGAGGGACCGCGGGCCACCTAGAGGACTTGTATGTCTTTGTCAGAAGTCCTTGGAAGCCACCAGCAACAAGCTCACTCTTGTTTCAGTTTGGGGGAATGGGGTGGGAGAAGAGACTTAGAGGCAGGGGCACCTACTGGGAGGCTCTGGCGGGAGTGTTGATGAGAACGGGCCTGACCCAAGGTGGCCAGGACAGGGCTGAAAGAAGGCGGCCGAGGTCAGGGCACTTAGCCTCACGCCGGCAGGACTTCCCGATGTCCTGCTCAGGCAATGGGGAGAAATGGAGGGCAGTGATTTTCCATCTAGTAGGAGGTAAAGGAAGAGGAATAAGTTTAGAGGAAAGGGGTAGAAGGACAGTGTCATACTCCATTTTGGCCATGCCAGATTTGAGCTGCCTGTAGCACAGACATCCCTTCATGGGGGTAACCAGGAGGCAGTCCAGATATGGATGTGCAGCTTCCAAGAGATATCTGGGAAGTATAAATTTGAGAGTTCCCATTTGTTCCTTATTCAGCACATGTTTATTCAGTCTCTGCTCTGTGCTAAACACTGGGAAAAGCCAGTCAACAAGGCAGTCACAGTCCCTGCTCACAGAGAGCTGGCAGTCTAGAAGCTGGTGGCCACAAAGCAGTGAGGGAGGTGCTCTGAGTGGGGAAGAAAGGAGCAGCTAAGCTGAGGCCTGAGTGGGGGCTGAGCAGGGTCAGCCAGGCAGAGTCGAAGGGGGAAAGTTTTCCAGGCATAGAGAACAGCTCATGTAGAACTTTTGAGGTGTCTTAGTGACTCTTTGGGGAGTGCACGTGCATCGTCCGTGAAATTAGGAGCAGGTAGATGGCAGTTGACGTCGTTGGAGTGGATGAGAACCGGGGGTGAGGTTACCGGGTGATAAGCTGGCTGAGGAAGCAGCCTGAGACTCTCTAGCCCTTAACTGAGATATGGGCCAAGAATAAGGAAACTGAGAAGAAATGGCAGAGAAGTAGCAGGAAAACCAGGAGGTAGTGGTATCCCAGAAGCCAAAGAAAAGGAGTATCAAGAAGGAAAAATATGAGCAGCAGTTTCAGTTGTGGAGGGTGGGGGAGAGAGATTCACTAGGGACATGGAGGTGGTTAAGGGCCCAGTGAAAGCTTGGAGGCCCCTTGGAGGCCCTGGTCTGGATGGTGTGTCATCATCTGAGGAGCATCCCACGGTCACAGAGAAGTGGAGTGGAGAAGGCAGACATATATTGATATATGATTACCAAAAGGTTGTTTGTGAAAATAAGTTAACTCTGTACAGTAGCAACTTCCTGCTGAGTTTTGCTCTCAGTGTAAATATGCACGTGTTTATGTGGCTCTGTGTGGTCGGTCACTTCCTTACTTGGCTGCTTACCAGTAGTGACCTTGGTTGAGTTCCATTCTCTGAACCTCAGTTTCCTCACTGTAAAATAGAAAGGATAGTACCTGCTTCCAAGGGTTTTTGAGAGGAATATGCACAGTGCCTGGCCCAGAGTGAGCCCTCAATGTTAGTCCTTCTCTTGGTCATGCTGGTATATTAAATATCAAATCTGTGCTGCTCTTAGCCTAATGTGGCTGGTCTCCTGGACTGGCATCTGTTACCTTCTTGTCTTTCACTCAAGTCCTGCCAGGTTCGACCTCTCCATTCAGAAACTTATCCATCCACTGTTTACACCCCAGATATTATGGCCATTCAGTGAAGAAATCAGTGAAGGCTGGAGCCATCTGGAGGAGTTAGTGGAGGACATACAACTGTACCAGAGCCTCAAAGGTGGATAGGATTGTGGAGGGTGAGGCTGGGTGATACCAGTGGGGAGCAGACGTGAGCCAAGATGTGGGAAAGGCAAAGAACTGGTGTGTTTTTGGAATGGGGAAGAGTGTAGCTGGTAGGAGCAGAGAGCAGAAAATGGCAGAGAAGTAGGTTTGGTTGTATAAGTGGAGTGGAGACAGAATACAGAGGGTCTGGAAGGTCACAGAGGAATTCAACTGTGCATCCAGTAAGTGGATACAGAGCCTCACTCTGCAGTGGATGTGTAGAGATGAACAGGACCCAGTTCCAGCCCTCAGGAAGCTGTCAGTCTCCTGGGAAGGATTAGACATGTGCATTAATATTACAATTCGAGACAGAATGGGGTGCTTCTTGTCT
Source organism: Choloepus didactylus (assembly GCF_015220235.1). Taxonomy (NCBI): domain Eukaryota; kingdom Metazoa; phylum Chordata; class Mammalia; order Pilosa; family Megalonychidae; genus Choloepus; species Choloepus didactylus. The sequence continues at coordinate 164,911,901 of NC_051309.1, read as the reverse complement.
TGGAACCATACACAGTGCAGTAGGAGCAGAGAGGAGGGAGATTATTAGCCAGAAAAATCCAAGAAGCCTCCAAGAAGATGGGGTGTTTGGGTTTCTGGAGGACACATTAATCTCTTCATTAAAAATGTATGGTTTCCATCTTGTTGCGTATGGTTCATAGGGTAGCTGAATTTTGGACTTAGTAGGTTCAGCCCTCATTTAGCAGATGAGAAAACAGACCCTAAGAGGTAAGGTGACTTACTTCAGGTTGCACAACTGCTGAGACTAGAATCCAAGTCTCCTGACTTTCGATCAGTTTCCTTATATGTTGGTCTTTAAACTTAAGGATTTGCCTGACAACCACTTTGGGAGCACTTCTAAAGGAGCTGAGGATAAATAAGCCTGTTGAGTGAACTTGGAGCCCCTGGGATTTGCCCCTCCAAAATTCATAAGCACTAGAGCTTTTAAGAACCCAAAGGGTATATGCAGTTCTAAATAAAAGTATCCTTAGTTGTTCCAAAATCAGGGTAAAGAGGAAGCTAAGCAACAGTTCTGTTTTGTAATTTATGTAGAAGAGCTGAGGAGCCACAACCAGGTTATAGCAGCTCTTTTTCTACACAGTCCAAAGAGCTTTTAGCCTCACAGGATGCACCAGCCTAACCCGAGCAAACAGTAATTAATGATCAGCTTCAGCCATTAGCGTGGTTTGCAGCACTTAGAAGAGAGATAGCTACAAAGCTAGCCATTTTCTCATGATAATCCCATGCCAGGAACACCCTAGGGATCAATAGCAGGGGCTGATTTTTCAAATGAGCGTTCACCTGTAAGGGCCTCTCAGAAGACCTGCACTTAAAGGATCCAACCAGAAAAGCTCTTGTTACGTGTGGCTTTTTAATTATTTTGAGTGTCTTGCTTTGAAAGTTGTTTGTTGTTGTTGTTGTTGTTAACGTATTCTAATTCACTGTTAGTAACAGGTTTGACTTTGATAAGAAAGTGGAAATTGCAGATTCCCTGGCCAAGTATTTCATGGAATTCCAGGTTAGCTATGGGGCACTGGGAAGCCAGTGGAAGAGAAGGCACATGATGATGATGATGGGAAGGTGGAACAGCATCCAGGAATGGGGCTGCAGGGTTGGAAGCTTGTTAGAGATCACTGTGGCCATATTCACAGAGATATCAGAAATGGTGGCACTGGGAACGCAGAGGAAGGGAAGCTATAATTAATGTTTTGAAAGAAGGAAGATTTGAAAGAGCCCATTTCCCTTCCTCTTCGGACACCTTGACCTTGCAAGACTGGAGGGGAGAGAGACAAGCACACAAAGCTTTAGCTTCAACCTGTGATGTCAGAGTCTTCTTCAGTGAAAACGCATTCACTGTCCAGAAATCTGATAGCAACAAATTAGTAATTTGTGCCTCTGCTACCATTATGTTCCACATCTGAGGGTTTATTTATTTAACTGATGGTTGGGGTTTTTCAGGATTGGTGTGACAGGTACTGATCCTTGTCATCCTGTCTTCCTAAAGTTTTAGCCCTGGATATCTAAAATCAGCATATGCAGTAGACCAGATGTTCCTGCTGGTGGGAGGAATTCAGTGCCGTAAATACTGTTGACCTACTATGTGTCAGGCACTGTGGGAACAAAAAGGTGATTGAGAAATCCCAGGTGCTAGTACATCAGGAGAGATGCTTTATAATGTGAATTTATGACTTAACTAGTAAATTAAGGTCAATGGATGGATTTCTTGAAGGAAAAGTATTTTTAGTTACTTTGGGTTCTTTTTCTGTCCTTCTTCACCCCGTTCCTCACCTCCACACTCCAGTCCTCTGTATCATCAGCTCATAAATCCAGTCCAATCTCAGTGCTTATCCCGGGTTCTACACACGGTCTGCACTCTTAGATAATTGCCTACTGTATTTTCTAGGATTACAGAACATTCAAGCACCTTGAAAACCTGATTCCTTATTACTTGTCAGTAAGGGTCTAGGTTTGAACAACAACAGTATTGTTTTATTTCCCAACCCTCTACCCCTCTTCCTGTTGAGAGTTAATCAGGATGATTCACAGATGTTCAAAAAACCAATTTAATTCTCCAAACCTAATTTCCACTTGAAATTACCTCTTATCCATACTTCGGGATAAACAGACATCTTAAGCATGATGGTGTGCTTCAGTGTGTTGGCTGTTTTGAATGAAAACTGGAGTGCGGCTCCACTGTACTGAACTGGAGCATGTGGGAAGTCACACCTCGTTAGCTTGGACTCTTTCGGCTTGGAATTTGTGGAAATTGGCATAGGGGCTAAGCTGTAGTTTCCATTTTATTATCTAGGGGCTTATATAGAAATTAATAGTGGATGATGGAAACCCAGACTTAAAAAGCAGGTATTTTCAAGTGCTATTAGCATTTCAGAAACCTTCATTTACACAGACACACTAATGTGCTATTTATAAGCTGTTCCTATCTATTTAAAACTCATCCCCTAATGACCTCGGATAGACTGCAATGCATTAGCCTAGTTTCTGTATGTGTTTAGAAGTAATCAAGCCATATATTTCTAAAGAAACAGTCCGTAATTCAGTCTTGTCATTTCACTAATCTAGGCATGCACCCCCGTACCCCTACCCCCAAATGTGAATTAACACTTTACTGTGCCTTGACCTTTTATATCCAGGTTCCAAACAAGTCATGTCCTAAAAGTATTGATATAATGTATTCTGGGCCCTTTGTGTCCAGAATGCTGTTGTGAGCATGTGAGGAGGCCCACAAGACCTGATAAAGACGTGATAGCCATTGTGTTCCCTTAAAGAAAATCTCTTACAATGAAAAGGAATTGATATTTGCACAAAAACACTCAGAAAAGTGGCTTCATTAGCTGTTTTGTTTGGAGTAATTTTGAGGCTGATCTTTTAGTTGAAAATATTTAATTTCTGGATTTTTTTTTCCCCTTTCTTGTCATGGTTCATGAATTTTGCAGCCACCTCCTTTTTTTTTTTTTTGACTAATTAAACTGAGCGGTTGTCTGTTGCTACAATTTCTGCCAAACAGCTGTTATTGTTGGTTGGTAAAATAAAGAAAAAATAACACTAGTCACAAAAATTTGTTATATCCCAAAATACAAAATAAATAAATAAAGTAGAGCCCAATTAACCTGTCAAAATTTTCATTCCTGGGTATGGGTTTAATTATTTAAAGTGTTCTGATTCTGAACAACATAAATGAACACGCTGACAACTCTGTCTTCTCTCCTTTGGGGCTGCTAGTCCTGTCACGCCTTCTGCACTTGCTGAACTTCTCACCCTGCTGGACAGGAAGGTAATTTCTTCATCAGCAGCTAAACAGGTATGTCCCAACTTCCCAAAGCTTCGGAATGCTCTGCTGTCCCAATCAATTGTTCTGTGAAATCCAAATGCCATTGCTGAGTGCATTTTGTAACTGAAGTATTAAATGCTTATAAGTGAATTTTTATGTTGAAAAATAGAAACATTTTATTTAGCAAGGATAAATAAAATGCAATTTGCTTCCCATCTTTGCTAACTGGGGAAGATAGTTAATTGTTTGGCTTTGCTCCAAACATTTGCATATTGCGTATGTTTAAAGCTGGGCCCTGCAGCTCATGGGGGCTACTGACCGCCTGCTGCTCCCCCTGGTCCCCACCCACCCGCAAGGCCGGCCACAGCCTCGCCCCCCCCACCATGTGCCCCTCCCAGCCAGTTCAAGCTTGTTTGCCTTTGTCACGTGATTGCTCTCTGCAAGTGTCTTCCAACAAGGTGCCTGAGGTCAGTCTGCCGCCCACTTAGTGAATAAAATTGTACACATATACCCAGTGTGTGTTGAAAGCTCAGAAAAATAGCATCATCTGAAGTGGCCTTCTGCCTCACCTCCACCTGACAGCCCCAGGTGGGTGGAAGATTCCCGGAATTCAGAAAACTCTCTCACAATAAGTACTTAGAAGCAGAAAGAACACCACAGCAGCTGTCCGATCTCAGCCTCAGATATCCCAGCTGTCAGTGCTTCAGCCAGAAACGTAATGTTATTTTAATGGTGCCTTTTGCATGTAATATTTATACACACCGACAGTAGTGGCAGGTTACAAAGTGAGACTTTGGAAAAGCTGCTGCTTTTGGCCAATTATGAGCCACCACGGAGCCCACACCAGGTTCTGTGCTGTGAAATTAGAGACAGGAACTAATAAAGGCTCTGTTTACCCACCACTGAGTGATGCTGTCAGCTACAGGGACACGCCACATTTGGGAAGGTATTTTGGTTGCTTGGATGTCAGAGGAATACAAATGTTTATGACAGTGCTCAGTGGTAACAGAAAGATTCAATGGCCTGAGGGCAGGAAAAAACTATATATCTATATACATAAGAGCAGATGAATTGTAGCATTTGAAAAGGAAAAAAAATCTTTCTCTTCTTTCCCCTTCCTGTCCCACCAAAAAAAAATAAATAAATAAAACACCCTAAAGCAGTGAGTAAGACAGTTTCAGCAGGAAGAAATGGAAGATGCTGACAAGTGGGTTCAGATATAGAGACACTTTGGGCTTTTGTCAACTTCTGTCATGTTTAAAGGAGGTGGGTGAACCCTGGATTCTGTGAGGCAATCAAACTGCAATGAAAGCCCGATTAGAAAGGTGGTGTGTGTGTACTGTGTAAGGGATCCTCTCTTACCAAGCATGGCCTTCGGGTTTTAGTGTTTTTATTTTCTAATTTTTGTTTCCTGCTTTTAAGAAAATCACTTAATTTTCTGGGGAAAAAAATATGTCCATTATAAAGAATTTAAGTAATAAAGACAATTATAAAGACTCCCATATTCTACCACCCAGAAATAACTGCCATTAATACTGAGTGAGCATCATTCCAGGCATCCATTTAGGAACATGCACAGTTAAAGTAAGGATGGATGGATGGATGGTTAGAGAGACAAAATCTTTCAAGAAGCAGCAGTTACAGTGTACTTTTTTGTAATTTCAGAGCATTCTCATCACCCCAAAAAGAAATCCTGTACCCGTTAGCAGTCACTCTCCACTCCCCGTTCCTCCCAGCCCCTTGCAACGCCTAATCTATTTTCTGTCTCTGTGGATTTGCCTATTCTGGACATTTGGGATCATATAATATGTGACATTTTGTATCTGGCTTCTTTCCCTTAGCTTAATGTTTTCAAGACTCATCCTTGTTGTAGCCTGTATCATATTCCATCCCTTTTTATAGCTGAATAATATTCCATTGTATGGATATACCATGTTTTGTTTTATCCATCCATCAATTGGTGGATATTTGGTTTCCACTTTTTGGATATTATGAATAATGCTCCATGAACTCATATATAAGTTTCTGTGTGGACATATGTTTTTTGTTTTCTTAGATATATAGCTAGGGCTGGAATTGCTGAGTTATATGGTAATTCTGTATTTAACCTTTTGAGGTACTGCCAAGCCATTTTCCAAAGCGGCTACATCATTTTACATTCCTAGCAGCAGTGGATAAAGGTTCCAATTTTTCCACATCCTCCCCAACATTTGTCATTGTCTTTTTAAACGTACCCATCCTAGTGGGTGTGAGGTGGTATCTCATTGTGGTTTTGATTTGCATTTTCCTTAATGGCTAATGATGTTGAGATCTTTTCATGTCTTATTAGTATAGTGTGCTTTTTTTTAATGAAAAAATATTTTACACTTAATTTTATGTGAATTTAACAGAAAAATCCAAGTGTGCCTTGGGTTTTGGAAACCTGTGAACGAGGTAGGGCACAGGCAGAATAGAAAGACTCTCCATTGTCACCCCGATAGAAACTGGAAGAGTCTCCATTAGTGATTAGATGACCAAGGGGTGAAGAAGAAAGTCAGTGACTCCTAGGGATGACAGATATGCAGAAAGATCATCCTGACCTGAGAACATTCTGAATTCCAAAGAACCCCCCGACTTTTTGTTCTAATTTGTTATTAATCTATCTCTGTCTCTCCTTACAACATTGCTCGTTCTTTTCACCACTTACACATTTCCAGCAGTGCTTCTGAGATTTACAGACATCATCCCCTCAGCACCCTAGGGTGGGGTGGGGGAGGAAGTTAAGAGATTAACACCATGGAGCAGCCCTGTTTTTCAGCAATAGAAATAGAAACTCAAAGATTATATATCATTGAGGGCAAACTTCTGGTAACTGTAGACAAAAGCATCCTAGGTTTCTCTCACAAGACCCAGTTCTGTTTATTGAAGTAGCAGCTGGCAGTCCCCATCTCCTCCCCTCTCCAAGGACAGGGCCAGCTGGGACACACCAGTCACCGCTAACCTGCAAATTTCGTCCCAGTGAATTCCCAGCCTCTTTGTAACTCAGAGGCCCTGGGCTTTTTCCAGACTGCTGGCCAAAGTCAAGGCTCAAGGGGAAATTGTGTGGAGCATGTTTCTATGTCCTTTGTACATCCTGGAGATAGATGCATATCATCTACTGTCTCCCAAGGACTATCCAGTTAATGTTACCAGTGAGAGTGGGCAGGAAATTGCACTTTAACATTCAAGTGTGCCAGTTAACCACTTTTCCATTGTCTACTTTGTGGTCTGCTTTAAAGAGAAATCACCTGAAGTTCTTTAATGTAGAAAGTGTTATATGGACGATGCATTAAGACTGTGTTACAAATGACTTGATGCCTTTTCCCCCCTTTAGTTCTTCGCACATTTTACTGTGTCCTGGTTCTTTCAGGGTTGATGTGGGTGCGTTTCTGGAAGAATGGCCTTCACAATACTTGCTTTTGACAAAAGAGGGGACTCCCCTTCTGTAGTTGTCTTGCCTCTGTCTCTGAAATCTGACTCAAACAGGTCTTTCCTCCAAACTCTGACCTTGAAAGCCCCATGATGGGCAGGGACAGGTTAGGGGGCCTCCATGCTTTCCTTCCATCTTTCCTATGACATACTTTAAAAATAGCTTTAGCTAAAGAAACAGGTGGGTAGCAGTCAAGAAGGTGTGTGAATTCAGTCCGCAGGGAAGCAGAGTCTGTGTTTTTGCCCCATCTGTCAGAGCCAGCTCAAGTGGTTGGTGTGTGACTGTGGTGGATGTTCCCACTTACATCCCCTACTTCCGTTGGCCGTTTATTAATGCCGAGCACCCACACTCTGCTAGAAACCCCTTGTGTGTGATTGTCTTGGGTGGGCAGCAGCAGGACCTGGGAGCTGCACTCCTGGCCAGAAACAATTGCATTTCAACAGCACTTCCCAGGGTGGTGATCAAACACAAAAGCAGAGGATTTATGCTGCAATACAAGGCTCAGCAACCAGGGAGGCCATTATGTGAGTGTCAAGAGGGCCAGGGGAGCACTGGAGAGCCTGGCCTGGCCTCCGAGTGTGCTGGAGGCACATCCAGCTCCCTTCAGGGACTCCCACCCTGCTGGACTTGAGCCAGGGTGCATACTCCTCAACTTCAGTTGGAATAAGCAGAGGATTGGGAAGCTGGAGTCTTATCCTGTCAGCCAGGGAGCTGGGTCTGGCTATAATGGCCACTTCACTAATTGGTACACAGTTTGTGAAGTTAATAAGCTGATGTATTGTAGCTCTGGGAGTGAGAAACACACCGGCCACTAGGTGCCATTTGTTCCCAGAGGGCACTGAAATGTGTTTCTCTGGTGTCCTTCTTTTGTACCTACCCCGCCCCCCTTTCTCAGGGAGCAGCCAGCCACTCTGCGTTTACTTCCGTCCTGGCACTGAACTCCTTTTCCTTTTGAGCGGTCTAGTTGGGATGTGATCCCTGGAGTCTGGTTGTCACAGCGCCACTATTTGAGTTGTTTGGGCCCAGGCAAATGCAACCCTGTCTGAGCGTGTCGGGCAGGTCTCAGCCATACTGGGCCCCAGCAGAGGCCGAGTCCCTCGGGAGCCTCAGGGTCTGCTCTGTGCTCCCAGCGCACGCGGCTCCCGTGGCCGGGCAGGAAGAAAGTGCCCGTGTCTGTGGGTGTGGACGTGGCCAGAAGTGGCCCAGTGCCTGCCAGGCCTGGGCTCTGTGGAGTGACCATCTTTTCCACCTCTTTTCCTGTGAGAAGAGCTCATAGATTCATGAGCAAATCCTTGCAGGTGGTGTGCTTTTGGCCAGGGTGTGAAATCTCCATGGGAGTTCTTCCTGAATGTTGGCATCTTCAAGTAGGAACTTACCTAGGAGTCTCTGCAGATCAATGAAATATTTACTGGAAGAAGTCAACATATCTACCAGTAGGGGATAATTCAATTAAGCTATGATAAATGCATTTGATGGCTATTAGGTTTTTTATTAATGTAATTCTGTGATTTAAAAAAACATGGTGCAAATTGTATATACATTATGATCACAGCTATGTTTAAAAAGAAAAGAAAGGAAAAGAAGGGAAGAAAAAACAAGATATTAACATCGGTTATCTTGAGGGAATGGCAATACTGGAGACTTCTTTTTATCTTCTCTATATTTCCTTATTTTTACAGTGAACTTGTATTAACTTTTTATAATTGAAAACAGTATTTAAAAATTTTAAGTCTTAAGCCAAAAAAATTAAATATATCGGGGAAAAGAGCAGAGAAACTTTTCAGACTTGCTTGTGGGGCAGCTCACTGAGTATAAACCTCACTAAAAACTCTTCTGTTCTCTTCATATGCTGCCGGCACGCCATTAATAAGTGTGTTGAGGGCAGGGGAAGTTCTTAACTGCTTTTGCACCTAGCCCCTCTTGCAATGCTTTACTCATTGTCAGGTTAATACTAGATGAGTTGAGTTGAGCTGGAGGCATGTATTTTCATTATATTTCTCAGAGCAGGGGCAGACTTCCCATGGGAAGCCAGGGCTGGTGGCCAGAGGGGGTCCTATTAAGGAGCTCACAGACGGACCCCTAAATACAAATCTTAGCCACGTTCTCTGTCCTTGGCCTGAGAAGCTGAGCTGAAAGCACGGTGCCTGGCACGTCCATAGCTATAAGTATTTCTGGTTTGCTTTGATTCAGATTGGAGCAAACCTTGAGTCCTTCCCCTTCATTGGCTGTGCTATATGTGCTAATTACTGAAGAGCTCTGTTTTTCCTGGAGGAGTGGCTCCTGGTTGGCCCATTCCAGGCCAGAATGACAAAAGGGAATGTTCAGTGTTCAGGGATGGCCCCAGCCTGAGATGAAGGAGGTGCTAGCAGGAGACAGACAGACCCACCCCTGTTCCAGTTTATACTAGAAAAACAAGAGGAATGAGGAAAACAGCTACCCTAGGAATTGCCTTTCCTAAAAGTGTTTTCCTTTTTTCCAAGTTTGATCAGTTTTGGAATTTGTTGTTGTCGCAATTTTTTAAGTAGAAAAATATACATGCCACTAACCATTAATTATCCTAGTTCAGTTTGGCTCCAGCTCTACCTCTAGGGGATAAATGTGCTAGGCCAGAGGCCCCAGTGGATTATAATGTATGTTTTTTGTTGTTTTCCATTTTGTATCTTCATTATGGGGCCACTTTCTTGCCCCTCTGAAATCATGTTTCCCAGCAGGCAGTTTTCTAGACTTCATCTAAGTGCAGGATGTGGCCCCATCTTTTACCAAAATGTCACCTAACTCAGTGGACATGAGACAGATCTTTCACTGGCCCTCTGACTCCTGTCAGCAGGAATCCTGTGAGTAATCGTCACCCCCACACCTCCCACCAGGAGGCACTGCAAGTTGGGGAGCCACATGGGTGTCTGTCAGGGACCCCTGTGAGTGAGAACCAGAGTCCTGTCCTCCTCTGTACTGAGGCGCAGTTAGCATTCGGGAGAGACTGCTGTTTACATGCCATCGTGAGTGGCTTCATTCCCCGACCCACCTGTCAGGGATGCTTCAGGGAAGTCGGGGCACCCAGTGGCAACCACGTGCCCTTTCCTGCCGGGACAGGCCCGAGCAGCTGGGTGTTAATTCCGTCTGCTTATCCCTACCAGGGAACACTGGGCAGGGGGCTGCTGGCTGAAGGGCTGACTCACTTCTCTTTCCCGCTCTCCTTCCTCTGGCCTGTAGGTGTTTGAGGAACTGTGGCGGAGCAAAGGGAAGACTCCAGCACAGATTGTTTCAGAAAAGAAGCTTGAGCTGATGGAGGATCAAGCAGCACTGGAACAGCTCTGCCAAGCCGTGTTGGAGGGACATCCGGAACTGGTGATTATCTTGCTGCAGGGTGAAGAAGGGTCTTTTTAAGCAGCAGGAGAGAGGGTCCGCCCTCCTGGCCAGCCAAACCTGAAGACGTACGTGGCCAGGAGCCTTCCCACTGCTCCCTGTGGCAGCCCAGAGGCTCTTCCTAATAACAGCTGGCCCAGTTTCACCAATAATGCTCTATTTGTCAGTATCTTAGGTCAGAAGAGATGAAATTAGGTGAATATTGGACAAATGCAACCTATTTTCCTACTCCTGGATTTAATCAGCATGGGGTTATAATTTAAATGGGTGTTATCAAGCTCACTAGATCCAAGTTTTGGTCTCCTAGGTATGTCACCCTCTCCCAAGGTTGGCATTTGAATCTGTTTCAGCTAGCTCTATTTCAGAAGGAGGACTGCTCAGTAAAAGCCAGCAGGCGTGGCTGCAGAGGATAAAAACACTTTAGCTTCATGCCTTTAAGAAGGGGGAAGAAAAGCAGAAAAGAAAATTACTTGTAAATTAGGAAGAAAATCCTTGATGGGAGCATGGCTGAAAACCAAGTCATTTTGTGTTGTGAGCCTAGCACAAAATAGAAAAGCTAAAATGAGTTGCATTCCTCCCTCCCAAGTCTAACCATGTTGTCTGGAGATATTTTTTAGTGGGGAAGGAAACTGCTAGCATCTCTTTCAGAATAATACCCACCCACCCATCAGCTTGCCAGGGACACTAACAGCTCTATAAAGAGCTCTTGATAAGGAAAATGAGCTTGTGCTGGGTCCTGGCAGTCTCCATCTTCCTGCCTCATCTGTAGTGGCTGATAAAGTAGTTTCCGACTCGTCCTGTGGCAGGCACTTGAGTGCTGATACGCTCAGACGTCGCTGCTGATCAAGACACTGTGCAGCTGAGGTCAGAGGCGGCAGGGCCCTCTCAGTCAGTGGTTATTTGATAAGAATTCAGCACCTACTCTCTTCATTCCCACCCAACCCACCACCACCCCCCCAACCAAATGCTCTGTAGGAACTGCCGTTTCTTAGATTTGTGTACTAATAATGGATCTTACTGGCAGGGATGGGGTGGAGGAAAGCCATACGTTCCCAGTGACGGCCGAACACTGTTCCTGGAGAGAGGCATCCTCACTCTGATTAGGCTGGATAATTCACCTCAGAGAGATGATTCACTCGGAAGGTCTGAGAGGCTCTGTGTCCTCGTGTCCTTGCGGCACCCGGAAGGAGAGTGCCCTTGTTCTTCTGAGCCAGCCTCTAGCTGTAGGCAATCACTTGTTATACCTCAGCTTTCCCTCTTGTTCATTTTAATCAGAAGGCTAAGCAGCAAAAATCTCCTTTGGCAGGAGCCTAGAAACCTCCTAAGAAGTTAACCCTCCCCGCCCCCCTTTCCCTTCATCTAGTACTAACAGAAGAAAATGAATTTAATTTTCCGTAAACTTAAACCTTAGTTTAGGATTTTTAGATATGAGTATTTTCTCCTCTTAATTTCTATCATTAAAGGTTATGGGTGTGAAGAAGGGAAACCTCAAAGCCATAAATAAACTGATGGGGTTGGCCCGAAAAGCAACTCAAAACCGAGCAGATCCAACAGTGATAAAGAAAATCCTGGAGAAGAAGCTGTCAGCGTGAAATGGTTGCAGCCCTCTGCCAGAGAGAGAGAGAACAGAGCAGCCAGCACTGAAACCTGCTGTCCATGTGCTCCTCCCTGCCGGGCCTCGTCCAGTCCCCGGCTCGAGCCACACCTTCTCCGTGGTGAGGCCTCATACCCACTCCTGTCCTCGCAGACCTGGACACAGGCGCTGCCCCCACAGAGGACAGGAGGCAGGCCTGCCTCACTGACAGCAGCGTGGCTCGGTGACTGCTTCAGCAGTGACTGAAAAGGAGAAAATTCTAGTATTTAATAATTCTGAACTAAATAAAACCTGTTTCAAATTTTTGCATCATTTGTAAGAAAACTTTTCATTCAGCAATCCATTCAATAAGTATTTCAGAGCTCTTCCCGGGGCATTGTTCTAGATCCTGGGGAATGGTGATGATCAAAACAGACTATAATTTGGATGCAGATACTTTAGGCCTAAAAATAGGTTTATGAGCTGAAAACACAACAAAACAGAATAAACACAAAATCTCATGAGGGCAGGGAAGAAGGTATTCGTTGCCATCACCCTTCTGCCACGTACAAGTGTTCAACTCCCTAGGGATCCTGGAAGGCAAAAGTTGGTACGTGAATTTTGTTTTTTTTTGTAAAAAGACAACAGAAGTTTTCAAATAAATTTAATGGGTAAAATATATACTGAAATATCATAAAAAATTAAGTTACACGTCAAGATTGTGCAGTTGACAACCCACCAAATCCACCCCCATCCTTGAGCCAAAAAAGAGAAAACAATAAAAGCTGTAACCTTAAAATTGATCTGTTTTGCCTAGAAAGAATAAGATTATAAACTAGTAAATCTAAATCTTGACCTGTAACAACAATCATGGTGCAGCTAAGTCTCATAATGAAGGCTGGGTTGTTGTCACACCAGTTTTCATGACAGTAATGCTGTTTTCCCCTTGTGTACTGTGGCACCCCTTTGTTCATTATGCTTGTGCTACGTCTGACTCACAGTTCTTACTTTAAAGACTGGTTTTTGTTTCTTTAAAAGCACATGCCAAACAAACTATGACATAAGCAAGAGAACAAACTCTTTGAAAGCCCTGATTTTAAACTATGAATCCTTCAGCCCTCTCAGAATAACATTAAAAACCTTCCCAGTAGCATCAAGGAACTAGAGAAAAGTGTCCCTTCTGCCCTAGCACCAATTTAGTGGACCACTGCTATGGCTTCCCTCACTAAGGGCGATGAGAGAAGTGTCCCTCTTACCCAACCAAAAAAGCCAGGAGGGAAAGGAAGTCACTTGTGTGGTTTCTTTTAGACAAGCATTAGGAAGTAATGTTAAATTTTTTTTTTTAATTAGTGACTTAGAATTGTAAAAGAATATGTTACATCTCCTGGGAAGCCATGTGCCCCACATTCTGTTGCAATCCTGAAAACTACTGAGCCTAAAAGTAAAAAGTACACTTGTTATTTTTGGTAAACCTCCTTAAGACAGATAAAGATGGAGTCAATTCTCTTTCCTCCCTCCACAAGTCTCTGAATTACAAACAGGCAGAGGTCTGCGATTGGAATACAGAAGGGCCATTTATTTTGTAAGAAATAATAAGGTTCATTTTCACCAAAGATGACCTCTTGGACAATCAAACCTTACAAAAAGCACTGGAGGATTTCCCAGACCATTTTATATCCATTGCTTACTTAAATGCCACAGCCAGATGTCAGTTGTAAACCATATTAGGGACTAATCAGTCCCCAGAGAAAAATGCCATTATTAAAATACTTGATCCTTAAAAATGTTATTGTCCAGCTCTGACAATTGCCTATTGTCTTGAATGCCATGTTCTGAAATCCTGAAAACCAGACTTTTATAGTGATGTAACTGCTACTAGAGAAAAATCAAAGCCACAGCTCAGATATCTTACTCGGAACCTAACTAGATATTCGAAAGAGATGTTTATGTAACACCTTAAGAAATTCACAGAGTATGAATCTGCTCATATATGGACTTCAGTGAAATATAATTGTAAGTATGTCTTTGCAATGAGTGTGAATTCAGTCTGGTTTTGTGTTTGTTATTCAGGAGAAAATTTCATTAAAATGTATGAGTTGGTGCCACAGGTAAAGCCATTGCCATCTGTCACTGGAATCCACACACCTGTGGGCTGGGTGCGTGCTGCTGAGGCTCGGACTATGGGGTGAATGTGCCAGAAAACTGGCTGTCCACCAGGTCAGGCCCAAACCATGGCGGTTGCTTGAGGAGCTGGCTGGATGGCCAGTTTGTTCTGGTGAGAAGGGTAGAAGAGTGTCAGCCCCAGCACTCAGCAAACAGCCAAGCACAGCGTGAGTACAAAATTAATGGACGGCCTTCTTGTGGCTGCTTTGTATGAGAAACTGGTAGGGCCAACTACTAGGCTTTATGTTCTGGGCCATTTGGGTCTAGAAAGGAGCTTCTTGTCTGTTTCAAGGTGTTAGGTGGCCCAGAAAAAGGAACTTCAAACATGATTACAACAAAGTAAGAATGTTTTCGCTGAGCACCAACCTCTCCCCCAAACTTTTTTTGGTAGATATTGCTAATCTAGAAAAAGGCCATGAAATTTTAAAAATACACCATAGTGGTATGTACCCTTCCACAGCTCTTATGAGGTTAATTCAGTATACTGCTTATGGCCATGACCCAAAATTTTATTGTATTTTTCAACTCTATTAAATTTAGCTTCATTGTTTAAATGATTCCACATAGTGACATTAAAACCACTAATTTATCTGAAATGCTATGTTACTTACCGATTACCAAATGCAATGTGGAAGTGGTTATTACCATGCTTCTTTAGCAGGTTTTAGACAAATGCATTATTGGATTATTTGTGAACAGAGCTGACAGATTGCAAAATGGAAAGCATTCAATTGAAACTCTCTCCCTCTGCCTCCCTTGGTCAAATGACTTAGCAGGTATCATTTAAGTATTTAGTCATACCAAATTTCCTCTTTAAAAATATCTGCAAGGCAAAAAGAGGCCTGGCTACAGGTGGGCCTTTTGTAGCCTTGTCCCAATAAAAGTCAGCTGACATGCTAAGCAGCGTGAATTTTTGCAGCCTGAGCTCCATGAAGTTTATAATCTGGCCTAAGAGATCCCATCATCCTGTCAGGTTCTGAAATGATACAGTAAATCTAAACTCCAAAAGATGCCTGAAATGCATATCAAACTCACACTGAAAGAATCCTATTGGTAGTCTGGCTACTTGTATGGGTAACAGTGAGTTAGGTTAACTTCTTGCAAGAAGGGAACAAAATTCACCTTGAAACGATGGGATAGGAAGGGTCAGTCCTAACTAAAAATCATAATCAGGGTTAGGACTCCAAGAGGCCAAAGAACTGAAGGTTCCCCCATCATGTCCCGTTGTTTCTATTCCCCACAGAACCTCAACTGAAAATCTTTCACCAAAATCCTGTTTATCCAGTTAATGAGCTGCCAGGATAATCTGTCCTCCCAAAAAAGTAAGGCCTAATAAATGCCTGAATGCAGAGAGGATTTACTGAGGCGAAACTGTCCCGAAAACAATTCTTAGTCTTCTGAGAGCTTTTTTTCTAAAGCATTAGGTTTATTATGGTCATTCAAAAAAAAAAAATCAATTCCATTCTCTTTTTAAAATGTTTCCTCTATGATGTGACTTAATGGTGAAGTATCAACTGGTTTGACACTGTTTTGCTTTAAGCAGTTATTTGATGGAGAATTAGTATTGTGTGATTTTATAGACTTGACGGCTGAAACAAGAAGGGGTCCGGGAATATCTTAATGACCTAAAGCAGATGTAGCCTCAGTGACAAGAGGACTGCTGTTCCCAGAAGGAGCGAATACTGCAAAGTTGGCTGAAGTTCACAGAAAACCACTACAATACACTGGCCAGGGCCAGGAGCATGTGCAGTAATAGCTTTCCTGCTATAGAACATTTCATAAAAATGGCAAGTGTGATGGCCATTTCAATAAATAAATGTCCTTAAAGGAGAACTGAACATGTACAGTGGCACCAACAACTGCAGACATTAGCACCACACCAGTGACCCATCCCATCCCTGCTGGGCAGGGCTCCCTAATGAAAGCAACCTAGACATGCTGCTCCAAATTCAGAATGGGCAGGAAATCCACAACCCAAACCTCCAACATAAGGAAATCAACCCAAACAACCACTGCAGCCAAGTTGTTTCATAGACATTGAAAAAAACTCAACATGAGCACCCTTGGCTGCCCAATTAAATAGGTAACACAAATACTCATGTATCCCATTTCTAGATTCTATTCTTAAAAGAATATTTTCCTGACAACACCCCAGCCCCATGATGCCTTGTGAATTGAAAATCAACAGCTACATCTGACCTAGGTAAAAACCACCTGCTAAGGAAAGGGTACGCTTGAGAACCTGTAAGTGAACCAAATGCATCCCTTCTACACATGGCAGAGACATCAACTCCAACCTCAGCGCGTCAAAGTATTTTCCAAAATCATACTAACCAAAATGAGATCAATTTCACAATTCCTCTAAACAGCAGGAAAAGGAAGTATCTAATGATAAAGAAAATCACATCTCCAATTAATTGCTCCTGCATCCCCATATCATGGCCAAGAAATTGTAATCTACCCCATGAAACTATGTTTTAGGCTGAACCTAACCTGAAACTTCTTTTTTAAAAATTTTTAAAATATTTACTTGGCCATTTCAAAAGCCATTTTTAGGCATCCCAGTGTTCTCATATACTTCGAACAGCAAAATCCACTCAGTCTAGACCTTTAAATCAGACCCTGACTAATGTTGTGATGCTCCAGGAACCCTTGATTAGCCTTCACTGCCCAGGACCAGGAAGTAGGCTAGTCAGTGGTGCCCACTTCACCGGCTGTACCCAAGGGTCTGCGCCCACTGCTTCCCTCTTCCCTGTGTTCTCTCAACAATAGCGGGAGCCTGTCGCCTAGAAAAGCATCCACACTCTTGAAGTACATTTTCAAGCATTGCCAATTCTTTCAAAGTATTTTTCCCCTGACTCATTATTTAAAAACAGAAACAAAAACAAAACAAAACAAAACTATTGCTAAGGGTCTCACCTATTTACTTTAGGTCTAGAATATTCCACTCCATTACCATGATTTTTTTCCCACCGCCAAAGAGTTCCCATTGTCCCCTACTATTGTACGGTCTGTCTTCATATCTGCCTAAATCACTGTTCACTCCCCCAAATTCTTCAGGATTTGCATTTCTCCTGTTTATAAAAATAGCCTCAGGTCTCTGTTGTTTTTCCTTTGTCATGTCCATACCATTCCCTGAACCTCCTTATCTAAACCACTCCTGGCTATTTCACTCAACCATATGGGTTTTCCAGTTCCCTATTTCCAGTTTGGTTTTCTGCCTCCATTCTGAAGAACTGGACACAGCACTCCGGAGGAGGCTGCAACAGATTCAGAAACATGAACCAGTTTCCAACTCTAAATAGGAAGTTAGGGAGGATTATCAGATGCGTTTGCTACCAGCACCAGCACCTCCTCCCATGGAAAGTTAAATTTTCCGTCTCACCCCCAATACCATCATCTCTGTCCTCCTTTAAAGTCCACTTCAACAACTGTTAAAAATAATAGTAAGAGGCACAAACTCAATCTCTTCCTTAAGGGCACCTTCCACAAAGGAGAAGCAATATGGACTCAAGAAGAATCTACACCAGCACTAGGAAATAGAGGGAGGTGTAAATAAAACCAAAACCCTGAAGAATACAGTTTCCGGCTGTGGCTTTAGCACTTTATGTTCCTGTTAAGCACAAACAGGTAGATAAATACTTGTGCAAAACAAATGTAAAGGATAATAAATTACAACTGAAATTCCATCCTTAACTGTTCCTCTCTTTCTACGTTAAACTACCTTCTTTTCCAGTGGAGACTTGTGGGCTGTGCAAATACAACCAGGTGTTGGGGAGCTGAAAGTAGGCCAGACTGCTGGGCCTCACTTCTGAGCTGCTGCACCACGGTGGGACAAACCATTTTTCAAAACAGGCAAATTTGTAGTCAGAAATGTACAATGAATTGGTATCTTTGGTTTCTTGCCTAGACTCAGAAACTCTGCTAGGCTGGCTCCTTAGAGCTCACCCAGACCAGGCCAGATCTCCTGGTGTCTTTATTCCATAGGCTAGCTCTTTCTCTCTCAGTACAAAGCTACCTCGACATCCCCGAAACACAGAAAGGCCAGCTTCACTTCTCCGGTGCCTCAGATGTGATTCTCTCCTCTACTCTCCTCCTGTACTAAGGACCCTAACTGACACCAAACCAGTGCTCCTAAGGCACAACTCCATGTGGCTCCAGAGTAGGTTGCCATCAGTCACCAGACCTGTGGCTGTCCCAGGTCTCAGCAGGAAACAGAACTGGGACTTCCAACTTCCCTCCTGAACAGGGAGGTGCATCCTCATTACCTGCTTCTCACTGACAGAACTGGGTCCCAAAGAGAAGGGAGTGGAATTTAAAATCCATAAATATCAGTTTCTTGTGAGGTCATTTTTAGCCCACAATTATTTTGTGTGTTTCCCCTCTTGGTGGTAACTGTGGCTCTAAATATAATTATGCCTCTTGGTGCAGACTGAAAAGCAGCACAAATGTACTAATACATCATGTTGGGGCCTTCTAATGAACCCCATTACTCAGAAGGCAAAATTTCTGTATGGCTTTGCAGAGCTCCCTGTGACCTGTTTGCATCTGCATCCCAGCTCCAAAGTGGGCTGTACAGTACCTGTTTCTCTACAAAGTGCAACATACTAGCAAAAGCAAAAAGAATTAAAAACAATTACCAGTGTTTTTACAGATTTCATTTCGTTTACCTTTATCCTTTCTCCCCATTGTACTCCCCCCCCCCAAAAAAAACACCTTACCACAAAATAGCTAGACAAGTTAATCTGTTTGTGTTCATAAAGCACTTTAAATTAAATAACTATAGTTGTCTTCTTACCTAAGTATATGATACCATGCTTTCTTTATCTGATCAAAGTCCTAAAATCCAAAGTAACTGTCTGCATAGGTATATTTCATTTTGCACAAATCACATTAAAATAAGGCTGTTTTCAGTGTTTAGGTAGTGATATAACTGATTAAAGAAAACTCTCAAGCAATAAGAAAAATTCCCTGCATTCCAAGTTCTCTCCAAGATACAATGGACTTCCCAGGCAGTTAGGTGAGACCAGTAGATTTTCCTGCACCATAAGGCAATACATGTTGGGCAGAATCCAAATCCTAGAAGTAAAATTCAAAGGGATATGCAACATGTGCTTGTATGATGAAAGCAAGAGTGGGCTGGGCTACACATCTTTATTCTTCCCTTTTAAAAAACAAAAGCCAAAATGCAGAAGGCAACAGGACTTGCGTAAGTTGCAGACATGCATTTTCATGCTCTTGAAGAGCCAGCCTTCTGACATGGGCACTCCCAGAAATCACTGAGTCCCAATTATTCACTTGGTGTGATCTGAGCTGCAATATGAGTGACTGAAAAGGATGGGAGAAAAACACCCAAAAAATGTGAGGAAAAAAAGCTGAGCAAAGAAAACCTGCCAAGGGAGCAATCAGCTTATGAGACTTATGTTCTCTGTAACATAAGATGGAAAGACCTGGGTATTCAGAGAGGAGCTAAAAGAAAATCCACCCCCCTCCCCAAATCAAGTATTGTCAGGAAATATCAAAGTAGAAATTTTTATAAGCAGCTTTGCATTTAACAGTCAGTCAAAACACTAAAACCTTGTAAAATAAGAACCTCTCTTCAAAAAACAAACAAACAAAAAAGCTAACAATAAGAGTCCTCGAAGTCGCCCAGGATCTTGCAGCACAGGATGGAGTGTTCCTGGGCCAAGGCAGCCAGCTCCTTCAGAAACTCCGGGAAGAGGGCGGCGGCCAGCATGGTGTTCCTCACTGGCAGGGGAAGGTTTGGGGGCACCCCAGCCACCTTGGCTCTGTTGGTCAGGAAGGGCTGAAGCACCCTTGGAGGACCTTCCACCAAAAGGTTCTTGCCACTTGCAGTCCAGGAAGCATCATGAGTGGAATCTGAAAGCAGAAATGAGGACTGTCACTGTGACTTCCACACTCTTAAATGAAGAGCGTGTGTGGTGGGAAAGGGTTTCTGGTCATGGGTTCAGTTCCTATAACTGAATGAAGTCTGAAGACCCAGCCCTTGAGCACATACCTATTTCACGTATTTGTCCTAGCAGATAACCTCCTGCATAGGGCATGTGATATGAGAGTTTTATCCAATACCTGTATAAGGAACTTTGTGCAGAAACCACAGCAAGAGTGAAGGTTTATCAAGAACGCTTCATGCCCAGGATGTGGGATGGGGAAAAAAAGAAATGAAAAAGGCATCTCCTGCTGCTGGCATCAACCGAGTGAAGACAGCACATCAAGAAGGATATTTAGGGATGCCCAGGGGTACCATCTGCTCCCCCAATCTCCTAGTATTGAGGTGACTGGTCCTCCTTTGCTGTTAAGCCCTGTTCACATGGTGTAGCTACAGGAGGGAGGGTGGCTGAAACCAGCTGTACCCAACTCTGTACACCCAACTCAGCCTCCAGGGCTACCTGGTGACCCTCAGTCTCCTGCCCAGGGCCTCCAGCCTTTTATGGAGAAGAAAATGGAAGAAGCCTTTTTGCCTCCTAATTTTCCCTGAAGTCTCTGATAGTTGGAAGTAATGGAGAGGAAGTTGGGTGCTGTTAGAGCAGACTGGGAACTTCCCACAACCAACGAGATGTAGGGGCAGCGAACAGCTGATGCCTACTAGTTTAAGGAGGGTTTCCAGGGGGTTCAATCTCAATTTAAATAACGTAGGTCCAACATGATATGAACCCACACTTTAACATATTCAAGTGATTTACACTGTCGTATCAAATCAACTTTACTAAATAAAATGGCTCATACTTCCCTATTTAATTCCTAAACATTTCCAGCCCTCATTTATTTGTAGAAATCATCTATGTCTTTCTCTGCCCCCTACCCAAACAGTCTCTATCATTCCTTATAAATCATTATATTCGGGCTCTTCATTATTTTGGCTGCTTTTTGGAATTCAGTCCTATTTTTCAACACTCTTCTCAGAGTTGGAATTCTTAACTACAGTACTAAAAATTCTTGACATTTATAGTACTTTCCACAACTCACTACTACAGTCTTTAGTGTTAAAAAAAATCCTCCATTTTACTGCTGTAAATATCCTATTAGATTAAAGCTTATCACAGTTCATGCCATCGAAAATCAGACATCAAAAATCTGTCAGCTACTACCTCTCAGCAAAAAAATCACAAGATGCCCTGACAATAGAATGAGGACAAAAGTGTTGACATCACCGAGATACACTGCCAACCTCAGAGACACCCCCTTTACCCTGATCCTCAAGCCCTGTAACTCTCCAAAGGGCCCACGAAGCTCACACGGGAGGTTGGTATCTATATGAATAGCAATGGGGAATGGGCTACCCCTGGGCACCAGTCCAAGACCTTCATTGTCCATGCCGGTTCCACTGTCCATTCTTCTGCTGATTACACATCCCCCATAGCTCTGCACACCTGAATCGTACTAGCCGTGAGAGGCACTAGGTATAGTGATTAAGAGCACAGATCTGCCACTTACTGGCTGAGTGACCTCAGGCAAGTTACCTTACCTCTCTGCACTTCAATTTCCTCATCTGTCAAAAGCTCATAGAGTTGCTGTAAGGCTTAAATGAATGAATAGATATAAAGTAATAGTGACCTCTTGATCAGCATCAGCCATCATCACCAATTCAGCTGCCATTGACTTCACAAAGCAGTTCCTGTCTCCTGTCCCCTGTTCTAGCCTGAAACCCATTTTATCTATACCAACTAAAGCCTGCAGTGCACTTCAGTCTTGCATTGTTATTTATGTTTTATCTCCTCTACTACACTTTGAGCTTTCAGAGGGCTGAGGCCCTATCTGATAATGTGTCTTTCACAGACCCTAGCACAGTTGTTCATTATTTGTGGTAGAAGCTAATAAAACATTTGCTGAACGAATGAGTGAAGCAACCGACTGACATAAGGTTTTCCCTTCTCCTGATCCTCCCTAGAGATGTCATATTCCTCACCTTCATCTTTCTCTTTCAAATTCACTCTTCCTCTCCCCCCAAAAAGGATTTCTGTGGCTCCTTTTACTAGCTTGAATCCATGAATAAGGTATCAACACTAAGGTTCATTTATCCAACTTGACTCCTGGAATTTAAGTTATCTTCACTAACTGAGGCACCCAGTCAGGGAGACCGAGGGCTAGCAGGCGTAAATAATCCTTAAATCAATTCCGTCAGCAGCTGGGTCTTATCAACACGGCCTCACCTCTGGGTTATTGGCCTTTGAACATATCGCAAAGTACCAGAGCTAGGAGATCCAAGTTATGGTACCTACCTGACAACCAGCTTATCATATAGTCTCTCAGTTTCCTTCTCTGTACAGGGATAATACCTGCCTGACCTTCCTTCCAGAATTAGAGATCACTGATAGAATTCCGAATATAAGCAAATACAAGGGACTCTCTGGTTTGGAAAGTATTTAAGGGAAAAAATAAAAGCCTGGCAAGTGGATAACCTCAGAGACCAACAGTCTCAAGAATGACAATGTGACAGCTGGCACAGGAAGGCTGCCTGCTCTGGAGCAGTGGGCACACACACAGTTCCTTCTGCAGGTGCCTGAGTTACACCCCTTGTAAAAGGCCTCAACAAGTGCATACAGCACCTGCAGAAAAAGGCAAGGAGGAAGGGGCGTATAAATAAACAGCAGAACCAGGAGTGGTTTTCTGAAACATCGGCCTGGGTCCGAAAAACTACAACAGAAGGTTTTCAAGACTAATACTGGGAAGATGCCAGAAGTTATGAGAGAAATACATTATACACTCATCTTCCTGTCAACAGTGTTAGGGAATGTGCAAATAGACACTGAAAACCCAAATATCTGGCCCATTACCATGATTCTTAACTGTACAATTGCTCTGTGTCCCAGTGAGAAAAGGGCTCCCATATTCAACTCACTGACAGGCACTCACATCACACTCGATGCTTCAGAAGTCAACTTTGTACAGGGGGATATGAACCTTTCTCTTTCTGTTATTTTAAAGATTTTTTAAGTTGGATGGGGTGTGTTACTTTGCTAAACTGAAAGAAGCTAGAAAGTTAACCTGAGAACCTCAGTTAAAAAGAAAGTCTCATATCCCAAGAAAATCTTCCTACAGGTCAAAGTTCCCTGAGTGTCACAGTTCTTAAAAAGCATTGACCACTGCTGACAACCTCATGAAGTTGAGAGGTGGGAACAAGTTCTTCTGGGCATTTTTCTGGCAACCAGAGACTGCCTGACCAGAACCAAGCCCAGCTGTGAGTGATTCCACCACTCCCCACGCCACCATCCCTCACCTGGAAGGCACTGGTTAAGGCTCATGCAAAGTCTTGTCAAGGCTGGTTCTGGCCAACAGTATGCAACAGAACTGACCTTGTGTGAGTTCTAAGCCTGAGCCTCAAAAAGATTTTATATGCTTCTGCTCTCACTACTGAAACCCTATACTATGATACTGGCAAGCCTGGGCTAACCTGCTGGATGATGAGAAACCATCACCCCCCCAAACCCAGCTTGACCCAGCTGACACTCTGAGATGTGAGTGAGGCCATCCTACATATCCAGCCACTTGCTGACAGCAGACACACGAGTCCAGCCAAGATCAGCAGAATCCCCAGCTAACTGCATAGACTCACGAGCAATCATAAATGTTTTTGTTTCAGGCCAGAATTTCTGCAGTGGTCTGTTACGCACAAAAGCTAACTGACACCCCTTCTCTCACAGAGTAGGTTACAGCATCATGCTCCCTGTTCAGGAGGAGTGCAGCTAAAAGACTGACTGTCACTGTGGTGAGGAGAGGCCATGCAGGGCCTGCAGTCCAACCTCCCACTGAGATGTGAGGCTTCCTTCTCTCCATGAATGGCCTTGCCAGTTCTTCTCAGTCCAACAGCTTGAAGCCTGACCTCACGTTTTACCAGTAGCACAGACCCACCTTTCTTTCAAAATCTGCCTTGTAGTACCCTAAGGGCTCATCACACCCAGAGTTCTAGAGTCAGAAAGGACCTGAGAGAAGGAAAACAAATCTTTCATTTTAAGAGTCAAGGCACCGGGGACCCAGTGAGGCAGAGTGACCAAGATCTCACAGCTACACAGACGCAGGGTCAAGCCTTCAGATTTCTGGTTTCTTTTTAGCTTTTTTTTTAAAGGTTTGACAATTGCCCCACATTACATTTTTGTAGCCCAGGGGCTCTGCCTCCCACTGCCAATCTCGTTTCTTATCAGCCCAGGACTGAGAGCCACAAAGAAGTCTGACATGCCTATGGGGATAAGTAAGAGTCAGGGCAATATGGGGTACTGCCCAGTCTGTGCTCCCCAAGGCCTAAGTCACATCTCAGAAGACAACTTGTCAGCAAACCTGTCCAACCTGAGATCTGAGACAAAGCAGCAGCGTTCCCTGGCCTGGCTGGCAGCAGGACCATTCTTGGCAATCCCCCTCAGCACCGACCTACCACCCGTGCCCACCTGCTCTGCCAGGGCCCAGTTCAACCGCCTCCTCTAAGCTGATTAAAAGCAGCCTCAGGAATTTTGGGCTGAGCATAATCTTCACTTCTCCAAGACCAACTGATTGGTTTTCTACCTCCTAGAGTCCTAAAGCACATTTATTTTTGGCCAGAGAGCCTCTGAAAACATAATGAAGAGAACAGATGTCCTCCTCTGGGTAGGGCTGGCCAAAAAATGGCTTGGGGTGTATATGTAATGCCTCTTTCTGGCCCATATGTGCCAAGTTATTTACTTCTAGCCTGACAACAACCCATACATTAGATCCTTCCCTGAACCACTCTCAGGAAAATAAATGTTCCACTTGTCCCTTCAGAGTGGGAAGAGGCCAGATGTGGGAAGGGCAAAGCTTTCTTTAGGTTTAAGAACACTGAGAAGATGCCCCCCGCCCCCGGTAGGTAAAAATGAAAATATCTTTAAATGCTCCAGGACCCAGGAACCGAGGCAGCACCCATGAACCCATATAGGCTACCCAAACCAGGGGGCTGGGAAATCTTTGTATTATTAAAGAATATCAACTACAGATAAGGAGGAGCAGCAGTTTAAGAAGAGACAGAGTGGAGACACCTGGGTTACCTTTAGCTAGCGACTCAGGGGTCACATTGGACATGTCCACTCGGAAGAGCAGGTACTGCTGGGCTTGTATGAGGAGTCCTGGGAAATCTCTCTCCACAGAAGCAAACTGTTCAATTTTGTTTTTAACAGATGCAAGAACCTGTCAAAACAACATTAATGTTGTTAATGCTTCACAATGGAATTCCACCTTCAGTTATCAAAATATCTTTCCGGTACCTGCAGGAACTATTATGGTATCAGACATTTGCTCATTTTTAACTGCCTGGGTGTTCTTGGTGGGGCATCCTCAAAACATCAAGCTAAAAGAGGCTTTGCAGTTGGTCTAAAATAATCTACACAACTAGCTTAGTAAAACAGGGAAGGAAAGTAAATTAATTAGAACAGAGAGATTTAAACAACAATAAAAACAAAAATAACAAGGGAAAAGAAGAAAGGGGCCCTGCACATTAACACCCAAAAAATCAGGAGGTCGGAATGTGGGTCCAGCTAACATACCTGATAGAGTGAGCGTACACTTGGCTGGAAGACCATGTTGGTGTTGAGCAGAAAAGAGCGCAGGAGCGGCTGGGGGTAGCTGGCTAGCTGAGTAATGATCCCAATAAGCAGCAAATTAACATGCAAAGAGTTCTCCAGCATGTTCTCCAGCTTTGACAGCACCACGCTGATAAATGGGCCTGCAGGAAAAGCACAGGGCTTCAGCTGGTGGGCATGCAGGGATGCCTTTCCTCAACAACTAGGGAGCCACTGCAGCCACAGCTCCCAAACTGCCACAGGCCCACCAGGTCCAAACCCAGATGTGTCAAACATGATCAGTTCTTCTCCTGACTCAAACCCAAAACTAAAAACACCACCACCACAAAAAGAAAGCAGAAAAATAAGCCTGGAGACTAATATTTCCACTCCACAAACACTTTGAAGACTTGAAATCATAACAGACCTTGAAAAAAATCAGACCACAAATAATTTAATTTTAAAAATTAAAATATACTTCTCCACACTGTTTCTGTACTTCTTGAGACTGCCAGTGCTCAAAAACATGACATGCATCATCTCATGAGACTGTAAGACTTCATACAAACATTAGAGGCCATAAAAAATTTTAGCAATGCAAAAATCTTTGTATTATTAAAGAATATCAACTACATATAAGCTATGTGTATCAAACAGCAACATTGTGAATAGGGTTTGTCTACCTCAAACACACAAGGTGAAAAAAATTGTCTTGTCAAGTATCAAAATGTGGAAGAATGGGAAGAAGAGAAAGAAGGATTAAGCATGACTCTGGGTGTAACTTTAGCAGCCCTGGGCAACTTAGTAACCATAGTTTAATTTTAAGACGAAGAGAAGGGACTTAGTTTTGGGAGATACAGTTAGTGTCATCAGCTCCTTAAAAAAGAAAATCCACATGACTATAAAAGCAATTCATAAAATAAAAAATAGGCAAAAAGGAGCTTCTACTAATTGGGTCACTAGAAAATGAATATGCTTTATGTTTGAGCTCACTGAAGGCAGGGAAAAATCAAGAAAAAAGATATGACATTAAGAAAATTACTTTCATATGTTTTAAATTTTTACCATAAAAGTGTTCCATTAAGCAAAACCATTGAGAATTTTGTATTTTCCCCAGTGGAGCCACTGATGATACTTCTAAACCACTGCATATTTGTAACAAAAGCACTCAACCCTTGAATAAACATGTCTTACAAAGACTTCACTAACTCATTAATATGAGTTTAACAAAAACATACTTCATCACAAGATGCTTCAATCAAAGCCCTAGTGGTGTAAGAAAGTAAAACCTTTTGCAGGAAAATAGAAGGTATCTGTGAGAATGGAAGCACCAAATCTAAACCTTTTGCCATCACAGACAAGTAACAGAGTAATGGCACCATTCATCCCTCTAGGAATATAGAGAATGTCTCTAAGGGGTCTCAGAAAACATGAAAGGTGCCATTCCCTGATGTGTCAAATTGTCATCTGTTTAGCCTCAACTTCCCCAACCTTGGGAGGGGTGGCAGAGCTCCTCAGTCACTTTTCATGACACAGGAGGTCAATGAACTCTTCCAACTGAGAGCCCCTAGAGAAGCTTACAAAACAAAACTTGGCAGGCTTGCCAAACACATTCAGAAACTCTAGATTGGAACCCCAGTTTGAAAGCAACTAATGATTTTCCCATCAAGGACTCCAGAGTGCCATTGGTACTCTTCTTTAGGCATCACAACACAATTCTGGCTTTCCAGGGAGAGCTATAAGGAGACGGTTGCTCCCCTCACCCTCCACAAATCTAGACCTAGTCCTTCCCTATCCCCTCTTGCCCAGAGCAGTCCCTGGCTCTGCCTCTATTTCTTTCCCGAGGGGAGTCAAAGGCAGGTGAATGAAGACACAATGAGGTTTGTAGAGTCTTCCATAAAATATACATCCCAAATGTGATCCCTCAACTTCCCTTCCATATTCCCAGACCACATTTGGCCTCATTCAGCCATCCTACAAACATGAAAATTGTCGATCATGCAGTGACCAGGGGAGACCACTGGTGGGGGGTGGGCATGGGACACTTGAACCTGGTGCTGTGAAGAGTAAGATCATGTCATCATTTTCTCGTTTCAAGGACTGAATATTAGGTTAAGGTCAGCAGACTCTCATTATAATCCACTAATGACATTAGTTAAATTTCCTAGGCATGTGCAATAAAACACATATATTAAACTCTTTCAAATTCTTGTTTTATTCTTAGTTGGTTTCCAGCATTTTAAAAAAATCTCTTAGCAAAAAGCAGTTGCTAAGGGAAACTGGCAAGTAGCTGAAAATTCGAGAACTCAGCTACAATGCAGAAAGCCACAGGTGTGTAAGAGGGGTGAAGGGTATAGTATTTTTCCTCTTCTCCTGTGAGGACAGATAAACTCCCTACTCACAAAATATTTAATTTTTAGAACGACTAAGAGTATTTCCATCACCCCTCCCTGTCATTCACTTCTCTCCCCTCAAGTACCCCCTAACCCTGCCTGAATCAACCCACTTGCTCCTCCTTGTATTTCTTAACTCCCAGAATGGAATCTCCATCAATTCTGCCTTGGAAACATCTCCTGAATGCAGACTTTCACCAACATCTCCCCTGCCAGCACTGCCTTAGGCCAGAGTCTTTTCTTGTCTGGACTCCAGCACCAGTTTTTCTATTTTAATTGAGACTAAAATGATTTAAGAAAAAAAATTGAAACAGTATAAAGGTATACAATGAAAAACAGGCCTCCTCCCTGGAGACAACCCCTGTTAATAGATTCTAGTGTACTCTTCTAGAAATGTTTTATGTATATAATAAAATAATAATAACTGAATTATTATTGAAAACCTTTATTAAGCACTTACTATATGCCAGGTAGTGTTCTTAACACTTTTCATGGTTCAACTCATTTAATACAACCCTAGAAAGCATGTTTATTATTTGACCCATGTAAAGATGAGGCAGAATGCTAAGTGCACATAGCCAGTAAATGATGGAGGCAGAATTCAGACACTCTGTCTCTAGTGCTTGTACTCTTAACCAACACACTATCTTGCCTCCTAGGTGTGTATGTGTGTGTGTGTGCGCACATGCGCGTGTGTGCCCATCTCCTGGTATTTTTTTAAAAACAAATGGCAAAAAATGGCACAAAAATGAAGGAATTCACAGACTTTCAAAGGAAGTTCTGCACCTTGCTTTTCCTCTTAATATATCCTGGAGGCTGTCCCATATTAGCACATAGAGCTGCCTCATTCATCTCAGGGCCACAAAATATTCAATTGTTATGGGTGTCGCATAAGTAAACCAGTCTCCCTGGTGCACATTTGGATTGTTTCTGGTCTTCTATTATAAACAATGCTATAGCAGACATCCTTGTGTATACATTCTGGCACATAAGTATAAAAAATAAGTACAGCTGTGAAATGTTCCTAAAAACAGAACTACTGGATCAAAGTATTGGTGCACTTTGCATCTTGGTAAGACTACAAGAGTCTTTCACTTAATCTTCCTGGCACCAACCTCTCCATGCTCCAGTGCTCTCCGTAATATAAAGAAGCCAGCTTTTTTGAACAGATCCCCTCACTCCACTCCCCAACTTTTAACACTTCTGGGGCTCCTTAACTGCCAAGGTCCCCATACCTCAGCTTGGCTCAAAGGCCCCACAACATCAGCCAAACGTTCCAGCCTCATTTTCCACCTCTCTTCTCCAATGATCCATGCTTTAGACATATCCTTCCCCAAATACGCCATCACTGTCAGACTCTGTCTCCCTCTTGTTGTTTCCTTTGCCTGCACTACATTCTCATCCACTTTTACCTGTGAACTTCTATTCACTGTTCACATCCCTCCTCAGGGAAGCCTCTCCCTGTCCCTGCACTGGGCTCCCACAGGACTTGGCTGATGCAATGCACAGTGACTAAAAATGCATTTCTCTCTAAGAGAGTACAATTCCTTGTTGATGTCTCCTTTGAAAGTCTGTGAATTCCTTCATTTTTGTGCCCTTAATGCCCAGCATCAAGGTTGCCAAATACTAGGGGATCAATAAAAGACTACTGAATGCATGAGTAAATAAAACAAATTAAATAAAGGAATACTTTGATTTTGCTGGGAAGCAAATTCATCCTAGTGGAAATCAGGATTCCCTGACAGGAAGGACATTAAGCCTGATGATACAGAGCATACTTAGAAGTCTGGAAACTAAAGCTCACAGAAATGGAAAGAGAAAAGATGTTTCCTGAAGCTGTGTACAAGTTTCAAAGGAGGAAAAAGGTAAGGTTTTAGTTAAAATTACCCATACGTATCAAAGAACTCACAGTATGTTTTGTCAGTTCTCAGGCATATCATATGCAAACTACTGATGTTATTTAATAAGATGTTATATTAGCTGTTTTTTTTTTCTTTTGCCTTAAGCTATGCTTTGTTTCCTCAATTTACATAATTCCCAGAGATGAAGCTCCCTTATAAAAAGGTGGCATTCTAGAGAATAATTTTCATTAGCCATGGGCGGCCCTGATGTCCTCTAAGAACATGGCAGGACACAGGATGGGATTTCCTGCTGGGTGTGAGTTCGCGGGGCAGGCCTCAGGCAAACCTGTGCTGTGTGCTAGGTTACTTCCGCCACTTTCCTCTGACTGAGCTCTCCACCCCTCTTCCGGTCAGCCAGAGCCCTCCTGCCCCCAACTTTTATCAACTGGGAAAAGTGAGATTATCTAACCCTCTTTATGTATGATTGATTGACTGATTGAATTTTAATTAAAACTCATTCACACTGAAATGTTATCTCAACCACAACCTCAAGCCCTTTAATTTGCAATTAGAAGCTTTCTTCCTGTTTAAATACATTTTTAGGCATCAGTAAATAGATGAATATATACGGGGGAGGACAGTGCAAGAGCCCCTTGAAGTTATATTAGGCCTACTTGACTGGACCAGAAGGAAATCTGACTTAACCTATTTGGGGTGACACAAGGAGCCTCCTCACCAAGCGGCTCCCTGCTTGAGGCTGCCTGTAACAACTGTAACAGTGACCTCCACACGATCACATTCAGTCTCCACAGAGCTACAGGGGGTCTGGGGGCCACAGTCGTGTGACCTGTAAGTGCTGCAGCCAAGATTCACCCACAGGCCCGACTGCAAAGCCATTGTCTGTCCCTTTCTGTCGCTAGCTCCTTCCAGGGCCTCTCCTTTGCTACCTGCCCACCACTGAGGGGTCACAGCCCAGCCTTCCCTGATCTTAAGGAACCCTCTGTGCCAATTCTCTCTGTACTAGGATTTGTAGATTTAGATATTTTGGCTAATGTTTAGTGACATTTTCTGTCATAATTCCTCACCCTAACCCACTTATCTGATATCCTATCCTATACCCTTGCCCCTTACATGACTTCTACCTGTTACAGGGGTTTGTCACTGGAATGCACCTATTCTTTCATAGAGCTATGAGTTTATGTGGGTTTATTCTACTTTTTTTGAATGAATGTTGTGTGGTTATCTGAAATGAGCTCCTAGACAAAGGCATAACTACCCCCAATGGCCTCTAAATATGTGTACACAGCTACATTAATTTAAAAAGTATTGAGCACCTACTCTGTGCTCTGCTCACTGTTGAGGTGCGGGGAACAGAGCAAAGAGCAAACCAATATCTCTGCTCTCATAGAACATACATTCTAGTGGGGAAGAAAGACAATAATCTTTAAAAAAATACACGTAAAAATAAGCACTGAAGAAAAGATAAACAAGACTAAAGGAAATGAGACTGCTAAATAATGTGACTGGATTGCTTATGTGGCTTAATCAGTCCTATTACTTCATCATAGACATACTAAGGGAAGTTACTAAAACAGTAAAAATTTAACCCCTAATTTGCTAACAAACAATATATTCACCCCAAGAATTACAAAATTAAATTCAATTAAAATTAAACGACCCCTCTTTGCTCTTTACCAAAATATGTTCACACCTTTGTTAGGTAAACTGATAATACTCCTTACCTTCACCTACCTCACGCTCCTGTTCCAATACGTACAAGTACTTTGAAAAGCAGCAATCACAAGACAATCTAAGACCATCACCTGTGAACGGGGTGCTCTGAGTCCTCACTTGATGATGACTGGTAAAGGCAGTCTCATCTCTTGCCCCAAATGGGGAAGGCACAGTCTCTGCTGTAGGAGTTTCTGCTATAAAAGAGTCAAAGTCATCCTCATCCTCTTCTAGTTCCTTCTTTCCCTCCTTTTCTTCTTCCTTTGTTACTTCTTTGTGCTTTTCTTCCTTCCCCTTTTCTTCTTTTGTAGGAAGCAAGGGAACAGGTGTGGGGAAATTCGGTTCTATTAAGCCTTTGGTGCCACAGTCCAGTTCTTTAATGATTTGGTTATACTGGGCAATGAAATCTTCGCCCTCTGGGGTAATAACCATCAGGTTTGAATTGTGCTCTGCCTCAGAGATGGAAGTTGTTAACTCTGAGTTTGATTCTGGGGCTACTTCAAGTTCATTCTCTTGTTTTGGTTCCTCAGACACAATTTGAGACAGCTCTGACTTGCCTCCATTGTGTTCCTCTTCTGAATCTGTTTCTGGCTGAGGCCTGGGAAGGGGGCCATTGTTCATGGGGGGCCTCTGAACCTCGGTCTGGGCTTCAGTTGCTGACCTTGGGGATTCCTCCTGTGAATTTCTAGTGTCCTCAGAGTCCTTCTCAGCACACAACCTGTAAACCATCACGTCATCCTGAAAGTCTGACTCTTCGATGTAGGAGCCTTTGAAAAGCAGGATGGCATTCTTCTTCATCTCTTGGATGTGTTTGGGGGGTTCCATTGGCACTGGGGGGCCTGAATTCTCCAGATCCTCATAAGGCTCAGGGGAGTTCACGTCAGCCCCTGAGGAGATCCCAGTGTCATAGCTGTCATCCCATTCCAACTCTGTCTGACTCTTCTCATTTTTTGGAGCCAGCTGAGAGCCCATCTTATTTGGGAACTGCTGCTGGAGCCTGAGCACAGGGTAAGTTGAGTTCATACTGCTCTCCTCTGTCAGACTCTGGAGAAATGTCCCAGGGTCCGGGGACTCTCCATCGTACAGGGCAGACCAGACGTGGCAGTCCCTCATGCAGCAGAGGATGTTGGTGTGGGCCTCCCAGAGGTATTGCAGGTAGCTGATGTCCAGGGCCTTCCCACACTCCACAATGCAGGCCGAAGGAGAGAACACCTCGGGGAGCAGCTGCTCCACGGGCCCTGCAACAGAAGGCAGACACAAGTCAAAACAAGCCCTTTCTTACACTTAAGGGAGGTGTGGGCACAAACATATGGGCAAGGATGTGACTCACATGGGCTGTTAAAACTTTGTCTCATCAGCCATGTTAGTTCTAATAACGTCAGGTTAAATGATTTCTGAATAATAAAAATGTTTAGATTTTAAGAAGACAGGAACAGAAACTCTATTCGAACAGAAGATACAAAACTGATATACACAGTCAAATATTGTCTATGGTCAACGCAAAACTATTATTTGGTATCATTATTATCAGCTAATAATGACAACCTCTTAGATTGATGAGAGGATAAAATTAGATAACATACTTAACATAGTACCTGCCATAGAGGAGGTAATAATTAACAAATTTTTAAATTTGATTCTAAGAAGGCCAGTAATCCACAAATAAACTCTGAGTTTTTAGAAGAGGTATTAACTCATTCTGCCTACCTGGGAACTATCTGGATATTGATATATATTAAATGATATCACAGTAAAGTCATATTCGCTATCAAAATAGACATTTTAACTGTGCTTCCTGTGCTACTATATGACACTGTCTTTGATGTGGAAAGTTCTCAACCTCCTCATTGAAAGAGCTGTAAAAAATCTGCATTTAAGTTTACACTTTCCCTTGAAAACAAACAAAAAAAGAGACAAGCAATAATATATTCTGCCGTTTCTTAAACACCTACTATGTGGCAGGTGCTCTATCAATGCTATCTACTGTTAGTGGTATGTATTATTTTCCCTGTTTGCAGATAAAGAAATTGAGGCTCAGAGATGAAAGAAAACCTAAGTACTGAGTGGCAGAGCCACAATTCAAACACAGGCCATCTCATGCCAACCCCTCTGCTTTTTCCTTGACGCCAAATATTTGCAAGCCTCTCGTCTCTTCATTATCTAAATCTCTACCAACTTGGATCAGATTTGAAGAACACATTTTCAGGTAATTAGAGTGGACATAATTCATTTTTACAGCTCTACTACTAAAAGATTAATATTTACCCCTTAACTACTTAAAAAAAAATCACATACTACCAACATTTATTGGGCACTTATTACATGCCAGCCAGTCTCCTTAGAGCTTTACATATCTTAATTCACTTATCCTTGAAACAATTCTTTGAGGTAGGTAGGTACTATTTTTACAGATGAGGGAAAAGTTTTAAAAAGGTTGAGTTATTTGCTCAAGAAAATGGCACAGCCAAAATTCAGAATTCTAGCTCTTAACTACTGCACAATAATTATATTATCTATCTATCTAACCATCCATCCATTAGGGTATTTATCTTCTGTGAGGCAACCCCAGAGGCAGTTGTAATGAAAAGAACATGGAATTTGGAATCAGAAAACTTACCAGCTATATAACCTTGAACAAGTCAATTCCTCTCTCTGAGTTTGCTTCGTCATCTATAAAATGGAATTACTACCTTCTTCAATGGATTAAATGTGATAACACAGGGAAAGGACTTGGCAAGTTGCAAATGTTCAAAAATCATGTTTAACTTGGATTTTGAACCCTGACATAAGGTCAGCCACAGGATCATTCTTGAAGCAACTTTTATAATAAATTAAAAAGACAAGAACTTTTCAAATGTTTTTTAAAAAATAACAATTGGATAGGAAAATGTAAGATATTCACAACAGATTCCTAATAGGAAAATACATTTAAGACACAGCTTGTTATACTGCCACCTAATATAATTAATTTCCATGTATATATCATATCTTTATATATATAAAGACCAAGAATCAGTAAAACGATAATTTCTAAAAACTATATTTATGCCAAATATGCTGGTATTTTCAGTCAAATAGCCAGCTTATACATACACTTGATGTAACAGGGCTGTAGTTGGGTGGACAGAATGACACTGGGGAGATTCAGAACACAGATTAGAAACACTGAAATCAACACTGGACTAGACCATTTCCTATTGGTCACAGGACATAACCTTCCTGATCTGGAATAAACATTTGACCACCAAAGATACCCAAATGCCCCTTTGTTTCAGCTGCCTGCTAAAGGGCCAAGGTTGACAGAGATGGTATTAGGGAACAGTATTAAGGGAATTGTAGATGACAAATAGCATACAAGTACTATGACTTGTGTAAAGACAGATTATTTAGGAAAGCCTCCTCATTAGGTTAACCAAATGAATCAGATAGTGTTGCTGTATCACAAGTTTCAAATTTTGTAATGATATATTATTGACAAGCAAATAAGTTATGAATAGATCATTGTGGAAATTAACCTAAAGGCTAATTCTATCTTAACTACGGCCATCTCTGTGTCCCTCCCCCATTTTGTTTTAGAAGACATAACAGTACATATTTTCATATTTGGACTCTGAAGATGCCACTAGAAAGCCTACTTAAATGTCTGGGAGCACAACTAGGTAGTGGCTAGGTGCTTCAATGAATACTGATTACAAGTGTCCATAACTCCTTACCAAGCAGAAAAGGACCTTCAATTAGTTAATCATAGAAGAAACAGGGCACGCTACATTGTTCCCTGCCTATCCAAAGAGACAGGCATCCCAAGGAGAGATGGAATTTGGCAACCTTCTGTTTAAAGATAATCACCAGTGAGTTCCCACCTGAACTATCAAGTGTACACTTTGACCAGAGAATATAATCTCTCTCTTGGTTCCCAAGCGTCAGAGTGATCCCACTGGAGCAGCAGATGGGGGTCAGGGCGAGCAGCTTGGCTGCAGAAACAGAGTAACAGTCTCTCTCCTTCACAGCCCACCTTTGACTCAGCATCATGTGATTGCAGGGGATCAAATACCTGGAACAACAAAAAAAGCCTGCATTCAGTCTCCACAGTGACCTTTCCAGTCAACTACCTCCTAACCCATAATCAGGACTAGTCCAGGCCAGGTCTGGACTCATTTACTCTCCACTTTCCATCCATCCATCCCACCCAGCCACCAGAGTTCAATCCCTTGCTTACAACTTTTCAAGGGTTTCTTTGCTGTGAAAGAACCACTCCTTAGCAAACTGTTTAAAGGCCTTCACAATTTAACCTTCACCAATTTCCTCATCTCTTAAACTCTGTGCTATCCCTCTTTGCCTGTATACCCTCCCAGTGTAACCTTTACCAGAATGTCCTTTTAACATTCTCTGCCTGACAAATGATCTCTCACCCTTCAAAATACAGCAGTGTTATCTTCTCTGAGATTTCCCAAATCCCTACTCCAAGACAAAGCTAATCCACTATGCTCACAGTCCTCTAGTAAAGCACTATTATTTCCTATCGCATTTATTTCTGTTTCTGCCTCCTCAAAAGAATGTGCTACCACAGCAAGGACACTTTGGTAGGTTTGTCTTATAGTCTCAGAAATTCTGGCTCATAGTGGGCAATGAATGACAGCAGTTGCAATGAAAAGGCAAAAGAACTGCTCCATACTGCAAACCTCCTCTCATATTCTCATGGGTGATCATGAGAAAATATGATGGCCAGTCTCATGGATGAGCACTGGAACCCAATTCAAACAACACTTTTGGTTTAGTGATCAAAAGCATCTTGGCATCATTATGAGCCTGGAGACAAGAAAATTTGGGCAACCATTTCTGACATACCTGGGGCACATCAGCTGGCTTCAGAGGTAGATTAAAGCATGTTTAAATGGCTTACTCTCTTAAGAGTGAGAAAGACTATATCACTTGTGGCAGGTTGAATTATATACCCCAATTTAGAAATGTTCTTAATTCACATTCCTGTGGGTGTGAAAGCATTGTTAAGGTGTGGCCCAAGTGAATGAGGTTGGATCTTATTCCACATTACCAGAGGCCTTGTAAAGAGAAAAAACTAGAAGCCAGAAGTCAGTGGAAACTGGAAGAGCTGAAGAAAGAAGAGAACATTGCCATGTGATGGGAAACAGAGATATGAGTTAAGGAATCCCAAGGATTGTCAGCAATAGCACAAAAATGCTAGACTCCAGGAGAAAGCAAGCTTGCCAATATCTTGATTTTGGGCTTC
The DNA here is from genome assembly GCF_015220235.1 of Choloepus didactylus. Lineage (NCBI taxonomy): Eukaryota > Metazoa > Chordata > Mammalia > Pilosa > Megalonychidae > Choloepus > Choloepus didactylus. The sequence continues at coordinate 164,875,334 of NC_051309.1, read as the reverse complement.
TTCTTGCCTCAAAATCATGAGTCAGTAAATGCTGTGGTTTAAGCCAACCCACTGTGTGGTATTTATTATTACAGCCTGGCAAAGTAAGATGCCATTTATATAAACAAAGATGGAGCAAATGTGATGGATGTCTCATTGCCAGAGCTGGTCACCACATATTCGTGGAGCCAATTTCAGAAAAGCCTAAACCCTTATGTGAACAACCATAGCCTTCAATAAATTGGGTGCTTTTGTTTCTGCATTCAGGTTTACACATAGATGCAGATCAGAGGAAAACAAGCTATGATTAAGGATTCAGTTAACAAGATAAAAAGTACCGCTCTCAAGGTATGTCTTGAGGTCTGTAAACATGAAGATAATCTCCCACACCTCCTGTTGATCAAACTGAAGAAATCTATTTTTATATTAATGACTGGTCCCCTGCAAGGAGCCTGAGTCAAGGAGGAAAAGAGATTTAATTCTCATCATGGTACTTTACACTAAAGGTTTCAATAACATTTTCCAAGTATAAAATGACAAACTGGTCACTTAACCTTCAATTCTCAAAAAAAATCAAACAATTTCTCAAGTACTCTGAGTATCTAGATAGCTAGGTAGGGGGGTCAACTCTCCTCTCACCCTACCCCAAGCAAATATACATTCCTTGAGCATAAACTGCTGTTACTAAGGTCTAGATACATCCCACATGTCTGTTGTGGTGACATCTATTTTCATAAGTTCAATTTCATGAAGTTGAAGGTTACAAGAACAGAAAGGAAAGACAGAAGGGCAGTACAGGAAAGGGGACAGATCTGTTCTAACTCTTGGCTCAGTTTCAGGGACTTGTGTCTTAGCCCTATTGGATGTCACAGGCAGAAAGTGAAGGAGCTCTTTTCCATCAGTATCTCTGTAGAGATGCTTAAGTAACCAAGAATGCAACAGAGGAGAAAGGTGTTCTCCCCTCTCTCTCTGGCCCAGCACGCACCAGGGAATGCAGTGCTATGCCAGCTCCTCACCACCTCTGTACTCTCAGGAGGTGGCCGGTCTGAGCAGCAGGGACAGACGTAAGGCGGCACCAATAAAAGGGGCCAAAGCAGGTGAGAAGACTGTGACAGACACTGCTGTGGCAACCGTGGAGGGGAGACAGACTTGTTCATGAATACATATAAGATCCATCACTTGGGGGCCCCCAGAAATGATTATTGATGCTTTGCAGCAAGCCAAGGTCTTACACAAGGGGCTGGAGCAGAGACAGGGAAACTCGTCTTGTAGTTGTTGATATAAACTCTTCTGAACTCAAGGCTGGTGAGGCCTAGGGAAATTTAGGTCACACAAGATTTACTGTATCCTTATTTTGATCATTAATTATTTAAGAAATAAATGGCTTCAATGCTTTTATATACTGCAGGAACACAATGACTGCTTATAGCTCAAATCAAGCATATTTCATTAAGTTAATATACATAGATTTCTACTTCTTGTTTGAAGTATAAAAAAATGGAATGTTGGATCAAACCTAACAAAGCTATATATCAAATATCACTAGTGGGTAGCTTGAAATTGTATTAGACTAAAAAGCTACTGGGAATCTGCAACTATGCAAATCCAAGCTTTCAATAGAAACTAACAATTTTCTTCTGACTAAATCAAATGAAGGGAGATTCCCTAATCAGCTGAAGGAGAGAATCTATGAAACTGGAAATGGGGGAGTCAGTTCAAATGAATAACCCTATTGTATACAGAGCAGTAGTTGTGCTGTGCCTTTAAAATTAAGGAGCCAGGAAAGAGTGGAAAAACTTTACACTGACCTTTGGTCTTTCCACCATTTACAGAGAAAGATTAGGAACAGAATGAATGCCAGAAGCTCCCTACTTCCAAAGTATCAAAATGAAGTGAATGTCAAAAGCAGAAAATTCACTTAGGAATTTAACATGGGTATTTGTCATCAAACTATCTTTTAACTTATACTATATTAATTTTGCTTGGAGAATTTATTTAAATTTGAGAAGCAATAAAAATAACCAGAGACTAATAAATGTCTGATTTTAGAGGTCCTGATTACTCAAAGCCATCCTCCAACATAGCAGGAAAAAATATACTGCCCTTTCCTTTCTCATTATTTCTCAAACCCTCTACATCTCTGGGGCTATTCTCTATTTTCCTGGATATCACTTATTAAAATAAAACATCATGAGGGAGTGACATCATCAATATGGCAATGTAAACAGCTACTGAAAACTTCTCTCCAGAGAGTCAACCAAAAAAAGGACAATTACAAATTGTTTGAAACTCTGGAGAAGGATATAGACTGGAGAAAGACCCTACAAATGCCGAATTGAAGAAAGAGAAGAAATATCAGGTAGTAATCTTCCTTCCCAGACCAGCTAGTCCTCTCCTCTAGCCCTCACTCGGGCTCAGTGCAGGAAAGGCACAGAATCATCAGACATCAGGACCCCTCCCACCAGGGACACAGATTTTAAAATCTCTCACAGCAGTGAAAAATACTCTCACTATTTGAAGACCCAGTGAAGAGGGAAGGACATTTCAAAGCCCAGATAAGTGAGGGACAAAGAGACTGAGAAAACATGGACAGAGACTGTTTCCGGCCCTGGGTCTGAAAGCCCTTCCCCCAGCCTTGAGGGAAACAGCAGCCAGTGGCCGTTTCCTTCCCTTGGGGATGGCTGAAGTGCTGGGTGGGCTGAGGGAGTACTTGGTCACAGGTGGAGCCACACATTGAGCCAGGTTTTGGCCGGCAAATTGAGGGCATGGGAATCCCACAATTTCAGCCTCGCTGGGTCAGACACAGCCTGTGATCCGAGGCAAAGCAGCCTCTGAGGATGATTAAGTTACCAAATAGTACCAACTGCTGGACAGTCTGGAAAGTTCAAGGGGAGTAAAATACTTTTTAAAAGATGCTTCAGACTCTTTCTTAGAAGCACAGGAGCTGGTCTACACGCCCTGTCCAGAAACCTGGCCCTGTTTTGGTTGAGAACACAACAGTTAAAGCAGGGCTCCAAAACAAACCCAGGTCTTACTAGCCAGTGGAAAACAGAGCACCACTGAAAGCCAGCAGATCTGTATTGCTGGGGTGCCCAGTGCATACCTCCCATCCCTGTGGCAGGTCACAGTGGGTGCCTGATTTTGGGGGGACCACTGTGGGGAGGGCAAGCCAATCTGACAACTGGCCAGGGAGAGAAACAAAGAAAAGATAGAGATCAAAGATCACCAACAAGAAAACTTTAGGCAAAAGAGGGAAAACCTCCAGAATAAACCAATTAAGAAAATCAGATGCCTAGACAGCAAGGGACATACACGGGAAGCTCGACAAGACTAAGCGGAGATCTCTCAGCAGAAACCATGGAGGCAACAAGGCAGTGGTATGATATATTCAAGATACTGAAAGAAAAAAACTGCCAACCAAGAATCCTATATCCAGCAAAACTGTCCTTCAAAAATGAGGGAGAGTTTAAAATATTCCCAGACACTGAGAGTTTGTGAACAAGATACCTGCTCTGCAGGAAATACTAAAGTGAGCACTACAGATAGATAGGAAAAGACATGAGAGAGAGGTTTGGAGAAGAGTATAGAAATGAAGATATCAGGAGATAGAAGGTAGAGAACGGGCATTTGATGTTCAAGGAGTATAGAATGTTCTAGAGGACTGATTGTATGGATCCAGAAATGGATAGCACAATACCATGTGATGGTAGCACAATACTGTAAGTACACTGAGAAAAGGTGACTGTGAATACGGTTGAAAGAGGAAGGTTAGGGGTATGAATGACACCAGAAGGAAAGACAGAAGATAAATACTGGAACTGTATAACTTAGTGAAACCTAGAGTGGACAATGAGTGTGATTAAAGGTGCAAATAAAGGAATATTTTTCCTTGAGGGAGCAGCAAGAAGGAATGAAATTGTAAGGTATGCAACTAGCTGAATGGACCATGAGGACAGCAGGTTAAGTGAAACAAGCCAGAAATGAAAAGACAAAACATTATAATACCTCACTAATATGGACTAATAATAATGTGCAAACTCTGAGAATTGAATCTGGGAGCATGGGTTTTCAGGGAAAGGCTTATATAACGTTTCCTAGATTGTAAGCTCTTATAGCAGTCACATCTGTTTATGAGCTGTAACAGTTATTTTTAAATTTTGAGATTCTCAGCTGTTTGTGTGTGACCTGGTTGGTCCCTGGAGCTTTGGGTGTCTGTGTCATGCCTGGGACTCGGAGCCAGAGTTTGGCAGTTAAACTGTTAAAGGAGATAGCCTTCGATTGGAGATATACACGAAACGGACTTGGTTGAGATTGGGGTAGATGAGACTAAAGGGTAGAGGATGATATTAACTGTGTTTTACAACTTTGGCTTCTGTGTGGGACCAAAGGAAGAGATGTTTATTTGGTACAAAATTTATATTTTCTGTAGCACACTATACAATTTAACTTGTAATTATTCAAATTACATAATTACATGGAACCTGGACTAAGGAGTGAGATCTTACTGGTTTGCACAGGTTAGCATGAAGCCCCAATACAACCCAGAGTAATCTGGGTAGAGAATAAAAAGTATTTGCAAAGCCCCTTGAGGGACTGGGGGAAAATGTGGAAACATTCAACTTCCCCTGCTGGGGAATTCTTGATATTCTCGCAAGCATCAGAGTCTACCAGTTTAGTAGGCCAAAGACTTTGATCTTGGGGCTTGCCCTTATGAAGCTTGTTACTGCAACAGAGAGGCTAAGGCTACTTATAATTGTGCCTAAGAGTTATCCCCAGAGAACCTCTTTCGTTGCTCAGATGTGGCCTCTCTCTCTAAGCCAACTCAGCAACTAAACTCACTGCCCACCCCCACCCAATGTGGGACATGACTCCCAGGGTACAAATCTCCCTGGCAACATGGGATGTGACTCCCAAGGATGAGCCTGGACCCTGCATCATGGGACTGAGAAAGCCTTCTTGACCAAAAAGGGGAAGAGAGATGAAACAAAATAAAGTTTCAGTGGCTGACAGATTTCAAATGGGGTCAAGAGGTCATTCTGGAAGTAACTCTTATGCATTATATAGATATCCTTTTTAGTTTTTAGTTCATTAGAATAGTTAGAAGGAAATATCTGAAACTGTTAAACTGCAATCCAGTATTCTTGATTTTTGAAGGTGAGAGTATAACTATATAGCTTATATGGTGTGACTGTGTGATTGTGAAAACCTTATGGCTCACACTCCCTTTACCCAGTGTACGAACAAATGAGTAAAAAATGGGAACAAAAAATAAATGAATAATATGGGGGAGGAGGTGTATGGAATGTTTTGGGTGTTCTTCTCACTTTTATTTTTATTCTTATTTTATTTTTTGGAGTAATGAAAATGTTCAAAAATTGTGACGAATGCACAACTATATGATGATACTTTGAACAACTGTTTTACACTTTTATGGTATGTGAACATATCTCAATAAAAAAAGAGGAAAAAAAATATTGGAATAAAAAGATAATATCACTTCTGAAACAATTCAGTGACAATCAAATGATACCAAAGCAAATATACTGCCTATTGCTACACTGATATTAAAAACAAACAGCCCAAAGTGCAAGCAATGGAAGAAGAAACAGATAAATTTATCTCCTGAAAATTGAATACTTTTGTGTGTCTTTGTCAAGAAAGTAAAAAGGCAGTCTACTTTTTGGGAGACAATATTCAGAAACCACATATCTAATAAGGGTTTAATATTCATAATGTATAAAGAGATCCTATAACTCAACAAGAAAAAGACAAACAACTCAATTTAAAAATGGGCAAAAGACGTGGATAGACACTTTTCCATAGAGGGAATACAAATGGCTCAAAAAGCTCAACTTCACTAGCTATCAGGGAAATGCAAATCAAAACCACAATGAGATACCATCTTACACCTACTAGAATGACCATTATCAAAAAAACATAAAACTACAAGTGCTGGAGAGGATGTGGAGAAGTAGGTACACTTACTCACTGTCGGTGGGAATGCAGAATGGTGCAGCCACTCTGGAAGGCAGTTTAGCACTTCCTCAGGAAGCTAAGTATAGAATTGCCATATGATCCAGCAATCTCATTACTAGGTATATGCTCAGAAGAACTGAAAGCAGGGACACGAACAGACATTTGCACAGTGATGTGCATTATTATTATTCAGGATTGCCAATAGATGGAAACAGCCCAAATGTCCATCAACTGACAAGTGGATAAACAAATTGTGGTATATATATATGATGGAATATTATGTAGCTGTAAGACAGAATAAAGTCATGATGCATGCAATAACATGGATGAACCTTGAGGACATTATGTTGAGTGAAATAAACCAGAAACAAAAGAACAAATACTCTATGGTCTCATTAATATGAACTAACTATAATGAGCAAACTCGGAGAGTTAAATTCGGGAGCACAGGTTTTCAGGAGATAGATAGAAGGCAGAGATTGAGCAATTGACGCTTAAGGAGTACAGAATGCTCAATAAGGTTAACTGTAAAGGTTTGGAAGTGGATAGCACAATACTGTGTGAGGGTAGCACAGTACTGTAACTGTAATTAACAAAGCTGAGTATGAGACTAGTTGAAAGAGGAGGGCTAGAGTTGTGTATGTCACCAGAAGGAAAGCTAGTGGATAAAAACTGGGACTGTATAACTTAGCGAAACCTAGAGTGGACAATGACGGTGGATAATTGTATAAATATAATAAAATTCTTACTTGAACTAAAGAAACGTATGTCATCATTACAAGGTGTTAATAATAGGGTGGTATATGGGGAAAAAAAACAATGAATGTAAACTAAGGTCTATAGTTAACAGTAGCATTGTAATATCCTTGAATTAACTGTAATAAAGGCACTATACCAAAGCTAAAGTCAGTAATAGGGGGATATAAGGGATATAGGATTTTTTTCTTTGGAAAAAATGAGAATGTTCTCGTATTAGGTGTAGTGGTGAATGCATAGCTATGTGATTATACCAAAAACCACTGACTATACACTTAGAATTGATTATATGGTATGTTAATTAAAGTTTAAAAAAAAAATGGGGGGGATAAGGGTTGTGGGATGTTTTGGGTTTTCTTTTTTATTTCTTTTTTTGGAGTAATGAAAATGTTCTAAAATTGATTGTGGTGATGAATGCACAACTATATGATGATACTGTGAACCACTGATTGTACATTTTGGATAGATTATATAGTTTGTGAATATATTTCAATAAAATTGCATTTTATTGAAACAAGATGCTTCATATTTATGAGATGACAATAATCCTAATAATGCACCTACAGGCAAAAATATATATATAAACAAGTGAACATTGGTGAATATTTTTAAAAGACTGTTTGTTCTTCAAAGAAGTTCTGGCCATATTTCTCCTATTCATCTTCCCTTAGGCTGGCTGGCTTTCTCTTTGCTCTCTTGCAGACACCCAACCCCCGTGCAAAATGGAAATGTTCCTGAAGTACACTCGTAGCTTTTCTTCAAGCAAAACAGCCTCTATCTGAACCCAACAGGCAATGCAGTTTCATAAACCCGACAATGGACCAGCACTTCTGGAGGGAAAAAAAACACACTCTAACCAGAATTTTCAGGAATGGCAGAGTATTAAGCATTAAGTTTTGCCTCACCAGGGAAGTGCCAGGAAGCATGCAAGTCACTTCACTGCTTTCATCATTTTCTCCCTGCCTTTGGCCTATTATATGTCACCCCCATAGCATGGGACAATTTCTCCTCGTTTTTTTGTTCACCAAAATAGCTTCTCTTGTTGGGTCCTTTTTTCAACTTTTCTGATATTTTGCCAAATGAAAGAAACTTACATGTGTTACAAATGGATTATCACTTCGAGAAATGTTAATATTTAAGAGTATGGGGGTTGCCACAAAAATTGACATCTAATTATTATTCTTCTATCACGTAACAAATAACCTCATTAAAAATATTCACATAATCATCCCTGCTCTATTGCTTCTCAGTTCTACAAGTTTACCATGTACATGAGAATGACTACAGTGGCAAAAACAAAAAGGATGGATTATAAATCTAGTTCATTTTCTTACATTCCTTTAAAAAAAAAGTTTAAATGACTAGAAGAATCAAGATTTTTCATTGCCCTTGCTTTTGGTACAGATTCTAAATTAAGGAAGATACCGTTTTCATTAGTGTGTATTTCCTGGAAAATTCCCATCCTTTAAATTTGTATAATACTGTACAGTGTTTCAAAACATTTTCAAAGACTATTACCATACTTGATCCTCCCAGTAGCCTGATGAGGTAGCAAGTTCCAAAAACAGAACAGGTCAAATCAAATGAACAGTTCAGAAGGAGTACAGGAACTAGAGGTTTCTCGCTTATCTATTACATGCCTGACATTAAATCCTCTCATTCACTCTTTTTTTTTTTTAATGTGTTCTCATTTTACTATTTATTTTGATGCTCAACTTATTGCACATTGCTCTAGTGGGATCCCCTGCAAAATGATTCAAGTGAGGCTGCAAATAAGTCATCAGTACTTGGTTTAGGTGGGATTCTTGAGACAGGATAACAATTACTTGACTTCGTTTTCTAATTACATGCTATGTCCTAGGTCTCATTTCATTCATCAAGTCTTGTGGGCAGCAATCTTTGAATATTTAAAATTCATCAATACCCTTCTAAATTTTCTCTTGATAGACCTTTCTAGTCCCTACATCAATGCATTCTAAAGAGTATCTTGGTCACAGATATCTCATCATGTCATTCTGCCATAACTTTGTTGATGGGTTCCCACTGTCCTCAGAACAAGGACCACAGGTTCTTACACCTCTCATTTACTCTCTTCATCAGTTTCCCCCAGTCAGTGTAGTAGAATTAGAAATATAAGAGGCACTCAGTAAATGCCAAATGTTACTATTATTACTATTGTCTACATTAAAGAAACAAAGAAGAAACTCATCTCTGACAGCCTAGGACCAGGACATTAAGGCTCTCTTCTAACCTCAGGTTGGGCATTTTCCCCATTATTCTACTCAGAACTTGTAATAGCATGTCCTTCAGGCACTTTCTTGAGAAAGTAGTAGGCCTGATCCACCCTGGAAATGACTAGCCACGACTTGAACATGTAAATCTTTTAACCATGAGCTATTTCTTCACCTTTGTAAGGTACAGGGCTGGGTCTCAAAACTGTGTTAAGAACTGGTGCTGAAGACAGTTTTTAACACAGCAGACACCTCTTTATGAGTAGATAAAAGGCGCTCGGAGCTCACCTCGTAAAGGTCACTGAACAGCCATAGAGCTTTCACCACCTGGGCTAAATCTGACCTGGTGACCAAGTTGGGAAGCCCTATACCTCCTGACCAAAGCCAGGCTTCCAGGTATGCTAAAAAAAAAACAGCTGCTGTTCACTTCACGGAAGAAGCAGTATTCAAAAATTTAACATGTGACTACAAATCAGGTTTTGCCCATGTTGAAGACAAAGCTAGTTTGTGGCAATAAAAAGGCTTTAATCATATTGCTTCAGGATTTAATTCAGGCCTTGCTAATGCATTCTGTCATATCAGTAGAGACTTGATGGGGAGCTAAAATAATCCTTTTAGGACAGATAACTAATGCTCTATCCAGAATACTCACGGTGTTTCTTTGTGACCTGATTTGTTCTCTGCTAATGCCTTAGTATTAGTTACTAATGACCTGATCTCAACCCCTAAAAAGTTCAAAAACTCTTTTTAAACTTAAAAAACAAATAGGTGATACTCTCCCATAAAACTATAACTCTGTAAGGCCATCCACAAATAGACCATCACCAACTTTTCCAGGTGATTTTTATCACTCCTCTTTGCAGGGTGCCCCACTAGTACCATCCTTTAAACCAGGGGCTCTCAAATTTAGTCATGTATCAGAATCACACAGCTTGCCGGGCCCCAATCCCAGAGTACCTGATTCAGTAGGTATGGGGTGAGACCAAGATTTTGCATTCCTAACGTTCTCAGGTAATGCTGCTGCTGTTGGTCCCAGGACCACACTTGGACCCCTTTCTCTTTCCTAGAGCTACTGCTCTGGAAATGCTATTACATCCACCTGGAATGCCTTCTCTTTTGTAATCTCTACTCAAATCATGTCAAACTCCAAAGTGGAATAGGGGAATTCCACATCTCCTCCTTCCTTCCCTGCTCTCAGTTTTTCCAAGGAAGGGGTGAGTGAGTCAGAAAGTCACCAAGGAAGGAGAAGGGTGATACATGCCTGAGGACCCTGACTGTGCCTTGGATTCACAGGCAATTTCTCTTTTTCCTTTTTGCTTCCACACCACCAGAGACAGGAGTGTAAGAGCACAAGCCCTGGGCAACTCTCCCTCTAAAGTGCTTCTCAGCCTAGCCCTTTGCTGTTCTCTCAGCTTTGAGGTAACTTACTCCCTAGCTCCATTTTCTGAGGTGTTGGAGTGGTTTATTTAAAGTTTCAGGATTTCAGTTTAGCAAAAAGGAAGAAGGAAGTACACCATGGTCTAGCTCAGGTGTCTATAGTTCTGCACAAGGCTCAAACACTCTGAGAGACAGAGGTATGGCTGGGCCAAGGCAGGATTTGCTGCTCCTGAGTCCCCTAGCCAAATTACCAAATCATTGTCATCTTAACAGCACTCCACTTTGATTCCCAACACCTGTCTTCAAAAACCAGACACTTGATGAAAATTTCCCCTCCTGTACTTCTGAAGGACACACCTCTCCTACCTTGTATACGTCTTCTTCAATTCCTCCATGCCTTACTCCCTTCTGCATTGTACACAGAAAATACTCTTTAATATTTACTGAATTTAATTAAAACAGAAAATACTCTTTAATATTTACTGAATTTAATTAAAACATACTCACGGTAAGACAGTGCACACTGTATATTTAACTATTACCAAAGCAGGAGTCAACAGCATTTCATACTTGGAAAAGTTGTTTTTAATAACATAAGTTCCCTAAAAATGTACTTCAGCAAAAAGACATTCAGCTATGGACCAGAAGAGCTTTCATAATACTTATGAAAATTTCCAAACATTTTAACTATGGCTGTCAGAAGCATATTTAGGTTTTGTGGTGGTTTGAAGCTCTATGTACCCCAGAAAAACATGTTGTAAACTTAATCCATTATTGTGGGTATGAACCCATTGTTAGTAGGACTTTTAGATGAAACTACTTCAGTGAAGGTATGACCCTTCATTCAGGATGCGTCTTAATCCTATTACTGAAGTCCTTTATAAACCAAATGAAATTCACACAGATAAGAGAGAAAGTCACAGGAAGCAAGCAGCTGAAATTCAATGGAGCCCAGAAGAGAACAGACGCCGCCATGAAGAGAACAGACGCCGCCATGTGACAAAGCCAAGGACTAAGGATCACTAGTGGCTACCTCAGAATGCCAGTCTTCGAGAAGAAAGCATCAACTTGACACCCTGATTTAGATTTTCTCTTACCTTCACAACTGTGAGCTAATAAATTCCCATTGTTTAAGCCAGCAAATACTATACAGTTGCACAGTATCTGCTTGAGCAGCCAAGGAAACTAAAACAATATAATGACCATAGCCACCTAAAACTTTAAATGTTAAAACTAATATTAACCTTGGGAAACAGTGCAGAAATTAAATTCATGTACTTAATGATTTTCTCCCTTTGGAGCATGGGTACTACTTAGCATGTATTACCAAAGTAAAATAAAATAATATTATATAGAATGGGCTTTTTTAGAAGGGAACAAAAATGGCAACTCACCTTAGAACTAGTTGTAGCATCACATCTTCACAATGTAAACCAATGAGAGTTCTGAATAATGCCAGGGACACCACACAAAGCTGGGGAGCAATAAACACACATTCTATTTCAGATACTGGAACAATAGCAATATTCCCCCCCAGATGGCAAACAGAAATCAGAATTACAAAACAAAATGGCTCCTTTTTTAGCAATTTTGATAAAAAGCATGATGCTACCAAGAAGAATGAATATGTACTCAGGCTATCAGTTTTCTACAGAATTTGAATATAAAGCCTATGACTGGATTTACGCTATTATGCAACATAACCCTCCTACAAAATGCCTATGATCATATTGCAACTTTTAAAGATTCAGATATACACGTCCACCACAACTCCCCAATTCATACACATACACACAGGAAAGGATCCTTTGCTTATGTCATTTATTTTACAAAGTATTTTCAAATATGATATCAGCTATTTATAAAACAGGGCTAACAGAAAATTGCATACATCCTGACCAACTCTCCCAAAAGAGTTCTCAGTCCCAACTCTCGGCCCCTCTTTTGTGCTTTAGGCCATTCTCCTTGTTTCATTCCCCATAGTGCTGAGTGTATGCAAATACGCTTTTTTTGGAAGTTCAATCAATGTCTGATACTACAAAAAAAAAAGACAAACAACCAAACTGGAATGATACCCAAAATGTGTATTATAAAATCACTGTACCCTTTTAGGAATAACCTCATATCAATCCACCATGCCAATTAAGTAATTTAAGTTCTCGTTCTTTGTACGGAAGTTAAGTGCTAATCTGCTTCCTAGGTAGGATAGGCTTAAAATCTGCTCAGTGAAATCTATAATGGTGTCATAAAGAAACAGTTGTATTTGGCCTGCCCCCAAACATCTCTTGTAGTTACACTTGTAGTTATTCAGAAGCAACATACTCTGCCACGTGTTGTTTCTTTGCCTAGAATGCCTTTTTCTGTCTCCTCAGGCTAACTCCTACTTATTCATGAAGACTTAGCTTAGGCATCACCTCACTTCTGAGCTTTCTCCCACTCTTAGGACCCAACACTTCCATTATCTGGCCTCAGTTAGGTGTCCTTCCTACGTATCGCCATAGTAACCCCTGCAAATCACTGCGGGTGCTCAGCATGGTATACTTGTCTTTTTATTACTGAGTTGTAGGATTTCTTTATTTTACATACAAATACCCTATCAGATAGGAGATTTGCAAAATTTCCTCCCATTTTGTGGACTGCCTTTTCAATTTCTTGATGGTGTTCTTTGAAATATTTTTTTTTAACTTTGATGATGTCCAATCTATCTACTTTTTATTTCATTGTTCATACTTTTGGCATTATATCTAACAAACCACGGACTAGTCCAAGGACAAAAGTATTTGCTCGTATTTGCTCCTATGGTTTCTTCTAAGAGTTTTATAGTTTTAGCACTTATATTTCAGACTTTGAGTTAATTTTTTTATATAGTGTGAGGTAGAGGTCCAGTTTCATTCTTTTGCATGTGGCTATCCAGTTGTCCCAGGATCATTTGTTGAAGACTATTCTTTCCCCATTGAATGGACTTGGCATCTTGTTGGAAATCCACTGACCATAGACATAAGTGTTTATTTCTGGGTTCTCATCTCCATTCCATTGATCTATACACGGTATTCAAATTGAAGAGTACTGCCATCTTAATATTAGACTTTGGATCTATGAATACAGGATGTATTTCCATTTATTTAGGTCTTCTTTAATTTCTTTCAACAATGTGTATCTTTTGTTAAATTTATTCCAAAGTATTTTATTCCTTTTGATGCTACTGTAAATGGAATTTTTTCTTAATTTCATTTTTTTTGGATTGTTCATTGCTACTGTATAGAAATACAATTTATTTTTGTATATTGATCTTTTATCCTGAAACCTTGCAGAATTCATTTATTAGTTCTAATAGTTTCTTAGTGGATCCCTTAGGCTCTTTCATATATAAGATCATGTAACATATAAATAGAGTTGCTTCTATTTCCAATCTGGATGCCTTTTATTTCATTTTCTTGTCTAGCTGCCCTGACCAGAATATGCAAGTACAATGCTGACTAGAAGTGGCTACAGTGGACATCCTTCTCTTGTTCCTGATCTAAGGGGGAAAGCTTTCAATCTTTCAACATTAAGTACCATATTAGCTGTGGGATTTTCACAGATACCCTTTATCAGATCTAGGAAGTTCCCTTTCATTACGTTTGTTGAGTGTTTTTATCATGAAAGGGTGTTACACATATTACATCTATATATGTTCCACACCTAACAATACATTGTTATAATTATTATTCTTTTGCTTTTGGAATAATAATAATTGCAATTTAAGAGACAGCTTTTGAGGAGGGGGGCCTGAAGTGTAGCACTAATAGTGTAAAAGGACTTTCAAAGTAAATCAGAGTTCCAAACTAAAGAATGACTGCCTAAATTCACAACTTCACAGACTTTCATTCCAAAATACTCACAGACATAAATATGGTCTCTAATACCCAGACTTAATACCTCTGTGTCCTTGGCTTTACCTGCACATAAGCTCAAATGTTCCTCTGCATACTGCCTTCTCAGAAGCACATTCTGCTAGTTCTACAGAAGAAAGTGCCAACCCAGACAAGCAGAGAAAAATGTCCCACAAAAGGAAGTAAATATCACTTCCTTGCTAGCAGGACTCCTAATAGCAAAATACATTATACATTCATCTCTTTCAAAATATAAGAGAAGGTAATAGCTACAAGAGAAAAACAAGGAAAGAGAGAATATTTATAATTTCATTCCAAAAAGAAGTTCTTCTGAAATCTATTTTGAATTATGAATTCCCTTCCTCTAGAGCTCTCCTTACCCGAAAAGGGGTGTTGATTCGGCTCGTGAGAGTATCCAAGATGTGGACGTTCTCATGCTGGTGCAATAGGATAAAACGGAGGAAGATCTCAAGCAGTGCTGGCTCGGAGATGCTACGCAGGAAAAGGTCCAAATACGCAGTTGTGGTCATGACTTCCTCCACAGTTACCTGCGACCAAAGACAGAGTGAGCACAGGTGAGCACCCTCTTGATGCTATGAAACGTGCCTCCCCAAAGGTCCCCTGGCCTCACCACAATGACACCATCAAGGGAAGACATACCTGCCATGAGAACACACTTTTAAGAGCCTCAGCTGAAGCCCATAGCCTATTTGCATTCCCCAACGCCTCATGCTGCTTCCACCCCTTAATTCAGTAAGAGAAAAGCAAAGGCAAAGAGAAGCAATTCAAGTGTTCCAACAACTCCAATCATAAAATGCAGTTCAAATACCATAAAGATTTTATTGTTTAATCCAAAAGGAGAAAAAAAGATAATGGAAAGTATTCACATGTTCAGTAAAGGATTAATTAGAAAGCTCAGTATAACTTGTTTCATTATTAGTCATTCAATAAATATTTATTGCTACCTGCCATGTACAGGGAATGGAAACATCAGAATATGTTTTTTGTCCATCAGGAGGATGGGCTATTATTATAAAAAAATATATAATAAATGACAAATGAGAGGTATAGACAGGAGGTATGGTGGATACTCAGATGTGTTTCTGGAGAATTGCAAGTCAAATTTTTATAACTGAAAAATATTTATAAAGCGTTATATAAAGTGCTGTAAGAGCTTAATGCTTATAAAGTAATGGTGACTTTTTTTATCATACAAATTGATATCTTCCATCTAGTGTGATTTTCCTGCACAGTAAAATACCAGTCTTTCAGTGAACAAGAATCTAAAGTCAGGTTTTCAGAGAGCTGAGGATTTATTCCTTTAAACATCAAATTTTTAATTTTAAATGTTTTGATTGGAAATATTTTAAGAGCTAGTTTACACTTCTTTGTCCTCCTAAAAGGAAGATATAACATCTTGTGATAAAAGGGGTCATCATCAATTGTCTTACTGTTTGTAGTACAGAAATACCCAAACTTGGATACATGAAAATCATCAGGAAACCAGTTTACATTTTTAGATTACAACACCACACCTTAGAAATCTTAGCAATACCCCTTCCCTGTAAGTCAAATGCACTTGATGCTAAATGAAACAGATGACAAAACTCAGTGACTAAGTATACCTCCCCTCCTGTTTCCATCTTTTTTCTTCCTCCCTTTAAAAGTGTTAGCACCGGTTCGAGGTTGGTGGGTCAGTTTTGTACTGATGAGCTCGTCTTTCTGTTGTTTTCACTTGCTCTGGCTTAATCCGGTACCATCAGCCCGTTTTGAGGCCGAAGCTAAGAATGCAGAGGAGGGTCAGGACATAAATGGAGGCGAATCCTGCGAGATGCTGGTTTCCGGCCCTCTGGTGCGAAGATAATGGAGGAGCTTTTGGTAAGGTGACCTCAGAGGAATTTGAGAATCTAATGTGAGAAAATGTCGACTCGTAATTCAACGAAACCTTTTCTGCAAAACACCTTGCCGCAGTGGAATTCGAAGGGGCTAAGGAATTTTATTCTTGGAGATGTTGGAAAAAGATACCTGGGTCTGGAAGATAATTACTTGCAATATGCAGGAGAGGAATAAAATTGAAGAGTGTTTTTCTTAGAAAACATCATTTGTCAGATTTATCTGACCAAGAATTCCAAGAATTTGAAGATTTATATAATAAGGTAGTCAGATACATGGTTCCAATATGCATGAACATCAGTTACCATAGTTAAGTTAAATAACAACAGTCTGCTAAAAACAGAGTTAAAATTTCAGTTACCCCACAGTGCTGTGAGTAGCATCAAGTACAAACTTTGCTGCAAGCTCTTTTGTCCATAAATTATGCAAATAACAGATGTGCATCATGATCGATGGCAAATCACATTAATTCCTTCAAAGTCCGCTGGTGCTTGGTCACTGAGCATCTGTTACTCAGTTCATGTACATACAACAGTGTGTAGTCACTTGGCCTTGTCTTACGGTGGTAAATCCATGTGACATTTTACAAAAATGGATGATAGAGGGAGTTGGTCAACAAAGATGATGGGACCACGAAGAAACGCAAAGTGATAATGCTGGAAGTGAAATTGGATGTGATTAGAAGATTTGAAAATGGTGATAACAAAGCCAAGATAGGAAGAGACCTAGACCTGCATGAAGCTACAGTATGAACCATGTTGAAAAAGTCCAATGAATATAAAATACAAGGTAAAGTAGCTTTAACATATTTTAGCATAAATTGCACTAGGAACAAGAAGCCTCTCATGGTTGAAATGGACAGTTTACTACAATTTTGAATTGAAGACTAGTAGAAAATAAATCCCCATCAGTTTGACTAGCATTCAGATCAAAGCATTGAAGTTAGACGCTATGTTGAAAGAAAATGGTTAATTACAAGAAGACTGAAAAATAACATTTTACTGCCAGTAGAGGCTGGTTTCATTGTTTTCAGAAGTCAGCCTGAATTGATTAATGGTAAGCTATCTGGTGAAGCTTTTGGCTCAGATAAGGATGCTGTGGTGAAATGTGCCCCCCAATTCCAAGAATTACAGGCAGTCCTTGCTTTGCACAGTAGTACAGGACTGCATTGTGCAAAAAAATATGCAGGATTAGAATGGAATTGAAATGGAGTTACAGAAGGTATAGTTGACCATGGGAATGTTGACACTACTGCTGTTCAAAGACTAGATATGCAGCCAGAGGAACTTAGTGATGGTGACTTACAGGCATAAGTGAGGAAAGTGGTTGTGACGAAAAGGATGAAGTTGTCTCAGAGGAAGTGATCCTGGCAAGAAACTTCACATTACAGGAACTCTTGGGGACATTTCATGACCTTAAAGTGCAAAGGATAAAATTTTGGAAGCTGATCCAAACTTAGAAAGGAGTATAACAATTTGCCATGTCATCGAAAAGATGGTAGGTCCGTATCTTAAGGTACCTGATAAGAAGGAGGCAAGCACTGTTCAAATTACTCTTGATAAATTTTTTTACAAAGAAATAAAATTTTAATTCTCTATGTTTCTTAAGTTTTAAATTCAGCATACTAAATAGTTTACTTTTTTTTTTTTTTACATTGATAATAGCAGGAGAGTTTTTAATGTTTTGACGTAAATTTTTAAAAGTCAAGAACAACCATAAATATACAAGTTAAGTTTGTGTAGTCAAAACTTAGGACTGGACTGCCCACACTTAAAACAATCTAGAGAAGCTTCACATAAATACATCATGTCTAGAAACAGCTAAGTTTATCCTTACAGTAATCAGTAAATCAACATCTACTTTTCATATTACCTTTGTGTGCTATTAACTCAAAGTTTCTGAATAAAAATTTGTAATACTGAAAAAAAAAAAAAAAAAAAAAAAAAAAAAGTGTTAGCACCGTTACTGGCCCATTCCTTTTATACCACATTCCTCTTCCCTTATAGATTTCTCCTTTCAAAATTCACAGATCGGCTTAGAAACCACAACTACAAATCTCATACATAAGTGAAGACAGGCCCTGAGTAGACGCATCTGTGCATAAGGGCTTGGCAATATCTATTTTGGTTGTTTAAATTACTTAAAAATAAATCCTTGCTCTCAACTATATTCTAGATAGATAAGCCCAGATGAATAAGACATTACCAAATCAGTGTTGTCTGTTGCCTTTATTCTAAACAAGGCAGGCCTATACAATAAATTTGAATCCACTCTTTCAGAATCTATTGAAAACTCCCACAGCAGTGCCCTGAGTGGCCTGAGCACAGCATCAGAGCACAAACACCCTTCCCTTCCAGTTCAGCACCAATGCTATGAGCCCTTACACACTCAACACACCACTCTTTCACCTGATCAATTTTAAAGGACACTCTGTGCCCCAAATACAGCAAAGGAAAATAGGCAAGCATCAACCACTGGGCAAATAAACGACCTTGAGGAGAGTGTTCTTCATGGACTAGCCCTGCTTCTCAAACAAACTGCTCTGTCCTTGTATTTTATGGTGTTCTCTAGTCCTGTGCTCATGGCAGTGTCCTGGGACAAACACTGTGTCTTTTTCTTTATTACCCCAGTGTGGTACAAAGGGACTGGTACATAGAGGGTTCTTAATCAATGTTTCCTGAATGAATGTCAGCTCCCAAGGACCTAGCAATTTACATTTGCCAGAGTTGAGCTTAACTTTCAATTCCTTCCTATCCTCTACATGTGTTGGGAAGGCCCCAGAGAATGAGGATATTTTTTATAAAGACATAAAATAACTGATGTCATCAAATACAGCTAAGGGGGAAGTAATTCACAACCACAAACAGGGAGCTGCACTAGCTTACATCCTTTCTACTACTGCAATCTCAGGATTCTTTAACAGAAACTTAATCCAAACTAAGTTATGTAAAGTCTAATTCCCTAACAATCTTGATCACTAATCATTCTAAAAGGGCTATGTGTGTAGTTTCTGTAATATCATATTTACCTATTGAGCACTGCTGAACTGATGTGTCATGCAGAATTCTAGGAGCTGCCTTTGCACCAACAATGCAGCATCAGCTCCCTCCCCCCTTAAGTTACACATGACCTTAATAAGCTCAAAAGCACAGCGATAAACTCTACACGATAAGTCTCCATCTTCGGGAGCTGACATGAAAGGAGGGCGTTAAGCTTTTATGGTATACTACTCTCAGGCTGGATAAATGAAAAGATTTTCTTTCTTTTTAGAAATCAAAGCTGTCATTTATAAGCTAAGAGGATTTAAGAAAGCACTTGGAGGGGCAACATTTACATTACATACTATAAATATTAAAATCACAATTTAATTGAGCATCAAACTCTACAAATCAAGGTCACACTCACCTTAAACAAATACCAAAACTAGGAGAATCTAGTACCGTTCTCTTTCCCATCTCTTCCCTCCACCATATCCTCTTAGTCCTTAGAAGCCTTATATCCCAGAAAATCTTTTCCTGCCCCATTATCTTATTTTTCAGAGACTTCCTCTAATCCCCCCAAATACACAACCTCCTTAATGAGGATGAGACCAGAGCCTGTGATCACTTGAAAGATAAAAGAAGTTCTGTGCAGAATGTAAAACTGAAACTTAAACTAACACCCCAAAGAAGCAATTGCAAAATAAGAACCTAGCATCCTGTTTATGATCCAAGTATGAAGGAAAATCAGCTGTAATTTAAGTAAAACATTTTGCTTTATAGAAAACTGTCAATATTTATCTTGTTCTATAAAGAATTTCAAGTAGCTATAAATTCCCATAGAAATACAAGTAGAAATTTCATTCCATAGAAATCAAGTTCCACTTTTCTACCATATCATACACAATAAAGTTTAAGAATACTAAAGAATGTTATTTCTTACTAAAGGTGGAGCACAATGACCATTGTGACTGCAATAACCTAAGAAGAATTCAATTTTCACAAATAATTCTTGACAAGAATAAGCACACCCATGACCCTGAAGTATATATCTCCTAGGCCCTCTGATGTGCTTACTTTTCAGTCCAAGTTCTCTGATAGAGACCCTACTAGGGTACTTGATTTTTACTGCTATCAAGTACAGTTTAGTTCATCCTTTGAAATAATCTCTTTCTTTGCCCACTTTCTCCACCCTCCACTAGCCCTGTCTTTGTGTCAAGCACCCTTCACCAATCCCTTAAACTGATGTTTTTTCAAACTATAGTTTGAGACCCAATAGTGGGTAGTGAAATCAATTTGTTGTTTCACTAATGGTTTAGACCAGTTGCAAATAGAAAATATCAGAATACACTATGTATAGTAAGGGTAAGTACTGTTTTCTAAAATTTTGTCGACATATTTTGTTTAAATTATATATAAGGTAATATGTATGTATATGCTTTGCTTATTATTCAGTAAATATATATGCAAATGTATAAAATAAATTTATGACCGTGAGTTGTAGTCAAAAGCATCTGAACAACTGAAATACTTCAAGCAAACAATCCTTTCTGCCATCCTTTCACCCACCTGTTCTCTTCACCAGTTTTCTATATTCCAGGCTAATCTCCAACCTGTTCTGGTCTGGAAGAAGTACAGGCATAGTTGAGATCCGTTCTCTGATCAGGATTTCAACTGAATTTTCAGCCAATCTACTCCTTTTTATCTTAGCCTAAAAGCTCAAAGTGCATTTTTATTTTTTGTCAAAAATTCAAGCTCCCAGAAATGGACAAAATAGACAGTCTATCTTCTTTTTAAAAGGGGAAAGGCGGAAAGAGAGGAAGTGATACCATATGTCACATTCCACTTCTAAAAAGCCAACATGATAAAGAAATTAAGACAAGAACCAAAACTAGCCATTACGCCCAAAACAGCAGCACATTAACTTAATGTATAGTGTAGGAGTGAAATTAAGCATATAGACATTCTGACCTTTCTGTAACAAGCTCTAGTTGGGCAATTCCATTTGCATTTAAATTAGTACCAGAATCCTACCTGCAATGGCAGGTTTCTGTATGTCCTAAAAAATAAATTTCCCACCTGCTAATTGTTTTTTGGTGATCCAGTCACAATGGAACAAACAGATGGATCCTACCTCCTGTCACTCATGCAGGTGGCAGGCTGTGGGGTCAGATGACACTTGCACCCTCTCCAAGTAAGAAGCCATCTTTTCTTGGCTTTGCCTTTGATAACAGGGGAGAAAACTAGTTAGGCACTGGTTTGTCTGGGTCACCCATGAGCCCAAGCCCAGTTAGGAACAATGAGACTCAGGTGAACCTGGCCCACTGAAAGCAGCAGTAGTTTCAGGAAGGGAAAGACAGAACTGGATCACATGAAATGGGCATCAAAGGGCCCTTACAGGAAACCCTGCCTGCTGTGGCCAGAGAGAAACAAGCTGAGGGACAGGCAGGAGGCTTGTCCACCAGAGTGCAGCCAAGGGCAGCAGCTGGATGGGTTCTTCACAGCCATCTTCTTTCTTCAACGGACACAAAGCACAGTGAAGAATATTGAAGTGCAGAAGGAAAGACAGAGACTCTGGCTCTCAGCAAGCAGCCAAATATTTGGGACAAAAAACCCTGCAATTATTCAAGGTCCGAAAATAGTCTGCAGTTGATGACTCAGACTCCTTCCCTCTGGCCCCCTCACACCTCTCTTCTGCTCCTCGATTCTATGGACACTACCCCCAGAGGCAGGCTGGAGAGGTAAATAGAGGTGATGTCCAAAGCCAGTAATTTTGTCTACTTATTCCTAAAATACTTGAGGGAGGAAGAAATTAAAACCATGGCTACAATAATGACTTCAGCAACACATTTTGGGGAGAAGATGCTAAAAAGAAAAGCCTATCTCTGCCCTTCTTTTCCAACTTTTTTCAATGTATCTGTAGTACTTTTATAATTAAATATAATAAACTTGGACCTTCTAGGGGAAAAAGGAAAGAGTAAAACAAATGATTTTTCAGGATCCTTCCAAACCCTGAATGGTGAAGCACCTCTCCATCTACCCAGCAGAGGGCAGGGTTGGAGTCTGCAGGGGAGAATGGCGACCAAGCACCCGAGGTCCACTCCAGAGGAGGGCCGCGCATGCTGCATGGGCACTGGTGAACTAACACGGCCGCGGGCTTCCTCGCTGCGCACACACCTTTACGTTGCTCGCTTAAGCACCCCATTGGCCCAAACTCAAGGTGTGTTAATGAATACCCTTCTTACTGACTACCCCAGTATTTCAGATTTGGTTGATTTTTTTTTTCTGCTGTTTCTTTTCCCCTGTTTGTGATCATTGTATAGATTACCTTGTCATGACTAGTATCAGCTAAACTGGATGCTACACCTTTTGGAGTGTCTAATCCTTCCTGAGTTCCTGCAATGGGAACGAATCAGAAAACTACACTATTCAACAAACTTTTGTTAAAAGCACACGTGAAGCTCTGCACTAGATGCTGGGGATGAAAAGATGAGCGAGATATATTTCTGAACGTTTTGCTCTTTTTAAGCAGAAACCAAAAGTACTGGGAAATTCTAATTTAAGACCTGTACATATGTGAGATCTACACCAGGAGTTACCGAGTAATGTTAGCCTTGCAGAGAAAACAGAAAATGAGGCTCAGAGGAAGAAGAGAGACCTATTTACAGCAAGAACACAGGCTTTGAAGCTAGACAAACCTGAGTTCAAATGGTAATATTCATTAGCTGTATAACCTTGATTGTGTTATGTAATCTCTCTAAGCCTGTTTCTTCCTCTGTAAAATGGGGATAATCCATTACCTTAATAGTACTGAGAAGATTAGAGGCAATATGCATAAATCTTAACACATAGAAGGGACTCACTCACTAAAGGATGGTTATTTATTTTCTGATATGGGGCATCCACCTTAAACAAGCTAAATTGGAGCAAGAAAGGACCAAGATGTTGCAGAGAGGTGATTGGTGGTAAAAGAACAAAATGCATCCATCTGCAAATCTGGGGGGAAGTGGTAGGGGAAAAGAACAGTAGCCCTTACAGAAAATGGCCTCTTCTGCTTCCAACACCTCCCTACCCCCAGCCACCTCCATCTCTTGCCATTTCCTTTCCAGGTATTTTGCAGAATCAGGAGATGTTGAGGTGATCACAAGAGATGGACTAGGGCACCTTCAAAGAGGAAGTATATCCTAGGACAGGCTGAAGTAAGGGAGGGAACACTGGAATTCTCTAAAACATTTTTTCTTCTGTAATTGCCAGTGTCAACCAGCTCAAACCTAGTTCTAATCCCATAGACTCAGGTGAACAATATTTGAGAGGAGAAAATAAAGCTGCCACTGCCAACAAGAATGGCCCTATGTCCAATGGGTCCATGCTGAAAATGTACTGGCCAAGTTGAAGGATTACTGTCCGTAAAACATCAACATTCTAGGCCCTCTCTCTCTCTCTAGCTGAGCCACATCGGTGGGTGAACTCACTGCCCTCCTCACTACGTGGGACCCGACTCCCAGGGGTGTGAATCTCCCTGGAAATGCAGAATATGACTCCTGGGGATGAATCTGGACCCGGCATCGTGGGAGTGAGAATATCTCCTTGACCAAAAGGGGGATGCGAAATGAGACAAAATAGTTTCAGTGGCTGGAGATTTCAAATGGAGTCGAGAGGTCACTCTGGTGGACATTCTTAGGCACTATATAGATAATACCTCTTAGGTTTTAATGTATTGGAATAGCTAGAAGTAAATACCTGAAACTATCAAACTCCAATCCAGCAGTCTGGACTCCTGAAGATGATTGTATAACAATGTAGATTACAAGGGATGACAGTGTGATTGTGAAAACCTTGTGGATCACACCCGTTTATCTAGTGTATGCATGGATGAGTAGAAAAATGGGGACAAAAACTAAATGAAAAATAGGGTAGGATGCGGGGGATGATTTGGGTGTTCTTTTTTACTTTTATTTTTTATTCTTATTCTGATTCTTTCTGATGTAGGGAAAATGTTCAGAAATAGATTGTGGTGATGAATGCATAACTATATGGTCGTACTATGAACAGCTGATTGTACACCATAGATGACTGCATGGTATGTGAATATATTTTAATAAAACTGAATTTAATTTAAAAAATCAACATTCTTTCTCTTGCCTATCATAAACCTTTCTCTCCTAGGAGGATTTAGGAAATGGCTATTTCAAAATTTGTAACTTCATTATAACTTCATTATAACTTATCAGAGTGTAACTGAATATATGATCCATTATATGTGAACCTCATCCAATAGGGTTTAGCTATTGAAATACTTCAAATATCACAAAAGAAAGGTATTTCATAAAATGGCTCTGAGGTCAGAATTAACAGGGAAATTCTAGGATATTTTAGCTCAGAAGCAAAGATCTGGAGAGTATTTCAAAGAACACTTTTTTCATCCCTTTTCCTGTTTAGTAATTGTTCTGGAAAGAGTCTTCCTTTTTTATTCAAATTTCTTAGTTGCAAGCCCAAAAATAACTGTATGAAAAACAATAACAACAATAGCACATACCAGTTACTGAGTACCTACTGTGCAATTAAGGAAAGCAAATGGTGTTTCAGCTCTTTGAAAATACAGTCTTCCAAGGACTGACTCAAAATAAACTAAGCATAAAAGATACTCATCAAAAAGACACTGGGGTAAACTCACACAACCATCAGAAGGCTGGAGAAGCAGGCTTAGAAAAGGGACAGGAAAGAGAAAGGCCAGGAGCAGCTAGGATTACGACCTAAACTACGCGACAGAACCTGTCTGGGGAGGACTCAGCTTGTACCACTATAGCCACCCCCACTGGATTCTGGATGCTGCATGTGGCATCGCAGCCACAATCAATCCTGTTACCTGCATGTTGCTGCCACTTGTGCCAATGCAACTTGAAGAATTCTCCACTGTTTCTGCTTTATTTGTGTCACGGGCTCCCAGTTGTAACTTACTGGTCAAGCCTAGACCACACAGCCATATTCTGGCTGCAAGAGAGGCTAGGAAAGTGAGTACACAGCCTCTTCAGCTTCCAAGGTAAGAGGCAGATTCTACCCCCCGACCCCCACCACGAATACACACCAGAGGAAAGGAGGTTTTGATGCTGGGCAGCCAAAACACAAACATCCAACACACCTTTCTAAATTTTCCAGATAAGGATTACAGAGTTTCCTTTGGCAACACAGTTCAACTGGTAGCTCACCAGCTTTTGAATCAGAGTGCATGCGTAACAGTCAAGGGAGATTCCAGCTGGCACAATTTAAATTGCATCCCACCCTGCCCTCAGGTTAAGAAGTGGTGATGGACAAATGTCCCCCAGAACAAACCTTCCTTTCCTATTCTGAAATTCTTATTAAACCCCCCCAGTTCCCTCTTTTCTAGGTTAAATCAATTCCCTTTCTTGATTTTCTTAATGCTTTGATCTATACTTTAAGATTGCAAACTTACTGTAGAAATGGCAATGTCTGACACATCATGTGAATTCTCAAAGCACTTGGTGCACAGTCAGGAACTAAAGACTAATCAATAAATGTGTTGAGATGGAAACCAGCAGCCCAGTTAACACTTGGATTCACAGCCCATGTTGGCGATGCCTTCATTAGCAGAGTAAGGTAGATTAATTTGACGATACCTCAACAGCAAAGAGAATTTACCTTTTATAATGAATAATATTTCATTGAACATATAGAACCTAACTCATGCCATGCCCTTCAATTAGTGCAAACTAGAAAAGTGATCCATCGGGGAAACAAAAAGTGTTTCCTCAGGCTTCCTCCTATTTCTCATCTTGATTAATTGAATTCTGATGAGACTGACTTTTAAACCCAACAGTAAAAGAAAAATTGTCATGGGCCAAAGTCTCAACCAGCAGTTTCTTTAGAACAAAATGTCTGAGAACAATTACAAGAAGGTGGCATCTAGTGCCCCTCTTAAACCCAAATCAATCTGCTTGCTGGGTTAAAGGTATTATTTGGTGGTAGAATTTTATGTGTGGACTAGTTTTCCTAGACACCAAAACTATAACAAATGCCAGCTCTTGTGGTGAAAGATAGATTTCACTCCTAGCTTATTTTCCCAGAGAGTTGCAAAGACCTCAACACAATTGGAAGACTCCGGTTTCTGCCTGAATGAATTCACTAATTCTAGTAATTCCTGTCATTTTTCTCTGTTATCCGAAACCTGCTTATCCAATAACAACAGAAATATCCAGTGTCCAAACCTGGCACTGGATAATCACAGAGAAGCATCCTGTCAGAATTATTTCTTCTCTACCTCACCTGAAATGCAAGTCAGACATTAAAATCAGGAGAGACTAGGGCATTAAAAAAGTTAGTAGAGGGCAAGAGAAAATTATACCAAGAAGGTAAAATAAGCAGACTAAACTTCCTTTCTTTTTTCCTTTTTAGTTTTCTTACAATTACTTGAAGAAAAACTTGCAGGGCATTTGTTGCTGATAAATTTTTAATGTTCTCTTAGGAGAGTACAGGGAAAGAATAAAAGATTCACAAGTTTCAGACCAGATTCTCCTTCTCTCCACATTTGCTTCTAAGACAAATACCACCTGGCTACCTTAGACAAGGTGGAATTTTGTGTGAGTTGTTTTTTTTGTATTTCTCTATTTGGGGGGTGGGGGGTGGAGGCGGTGAGATCCTTCTTATCTTTTCAAATTCTGATGCTTAAGAACTGAGTTCTTTAGTACACCATTATCTCCCTCATGCACTTATTGAAATTTAATAAAAAAGAAAGAAGGAAAATCTAGTTTGCCATATCAAATCAGAAGTAAATGTAAGTTTAATTTATAACCCTAAATTTCCTGTCCAAAAAAGCGAGAGAAGTGACATGAGGTAGCATGGAGAGGTCAGAGATGCGAGGCTCTTCGGTACCTGCAGACTGGTTCAAACTCAAAAATTTACTGTTCGCACGTGTACGTGTATATGTTTTGGGTGGGTAAGGAAGGCAGTATTCAGAAAGGGCATACTGTGGTTCACTTGGAATTTGCTTGTGCTGGTTTATCCACCCCCTTCCCCACCACATAAAGTTACCACATATTTTTAACCATTAAATTTAAAGAAAAACATTCACTGCAATTATTAACTTACATAACTCAAAGAGGGTTAAATAACATGCCATCTCTTGAAGAGACACATGCTCCTGATGGTAACTATATGACTAAGCAAAAGAAGAAAAATACATTAAGACTAGACAGATAACACCAATTCTTGCTTTAATTATATGTTATTGATACTGAGCCTTGTGTATTTGACACCCTAGTGATAGTTTCCACATTGGTAAGACAATAAATGCTGTTTTGTCATTTAACTTCCATAATTTGAAGTAGTAAAACTAGGCGAGAAGAGCTTTACTAGGAGAATGGGCAGAACCAAGTAGGTCTAGAGTCAAATGCCTTTTGTTAAGATCCCCTCTAGGATACTTGGGACCCAGTGTTTGAGCCAAAGCCAACCCAGCATTTCTGCAAATTAGCAGAATGGTCTTCCTGGGCATTGTGGTCACCCACTACACGCCTGGACTCACAGCTTGGTAAGGAGATAGCTTAGCTGGAGCAGAAGATGCCTTTCTACCAATCAGATAAAGGTGCCCCTTCCTGTGGGTGGACACAGCCCCATGCCAGGACGCACAGTCTGACAAGCGGGATTTGAACTTCCTCTCCTATTTGCCCCTCAGCAGAGTGTCCTTGTATAACTTTAGGCAGTAGTCCCACCCAGCCTGCGTTTTTCCAAGAATAAAAGAAACTTCCAGCTTCTTATCAATTACATATTAACAAGTAATATGTGTTGATGTTTGTGGCAGTCATTGGTAATTGCCTCCTCAATATTCATTCTCCCTTTCTTCCTTGGGAATAAATCCTAATTTTATAGCTAAAAAAAACTACATTTCCCTGTTTCCTCTGTACGTAGGTATAGCTTTATGACTATATCCTGGCCAGGGGGTAGTAACCAGAAGTGGTGTACAGAATAGAAAAGGATCTTAAAGCGAATTTTCTGATTCAAATTGACACACAATTCTCTCTGAAAAGAAGACCATTTGCTTTGTAAATAAATAGTTATACAGATTTCATCCCAGTAATTAGAACTGTGCCTGGCAAATATTGGGTGCTCAAAATATATTTGTTGAATAAATGAATAAATAATGTTTTATACCAAGAGAACTCCAACTAATATTTGCAGTCCATGATAAAACAGAAACGTAATGTCATAAATAATCTCATAACTCATTTTCCAAATAATCCTCCAAAGCAACAGAATAGTGTTTTCCAAACTTTTCAAAATGATGACCCATCATAGAAATATATTTTACAATAATAAATACTTACCATTAGTAAGTGCAATGCACTGATATTTTCTATTTTATTTTTAACTATAACTAACCAAATTGACTTAGCGACCCATTAATGTGACATGACTTATTGTTTGAAAACTGTTTTAAAATATATATATATATATATGCACTAACATCTGCTAACTAATAAATGGCGTCACCTGTAAAGTTTGATTTTTTTGTTAAAATTTTACATGTTTTAATTTAATTAAAAGAATTAGTGATAAAAATATCCAAAACTGATGGTACTATGAACAACTGATTTTACACTTTGGATGATTATATGGTATGTGAATATATCTCAATAAAATTGAATTTTAAAAAAATCTCCAAAACATTCTGCTTATTTTGCCTTTGGTATCTCTGTACTATAGTTAAATATGATGACTGATATCTTGGTATCTCTACAACCTACAACAAATAAGGAAGCAGCACTGGGAATACTGGGACCGAGGAGGAGCCAAGAGCTGGCTAGGGGACCTGTCCTCCTCCTGTATGAACACCCTGCTCTCTGTTCCACGCCAGCAAAGGGCAGCATTCCCTCTCAGGATTCACCAAAGCAATGCTGCACTTTCTCCAAACTTAGCCCGTAACTTTTCCCCTGGGTGATAAATACTTGTGTTAACTGTTCTTTCTTGTTGCCAACCAGGAAATCAGAAGTGTTCTTCCTTTCTAAATGGAATTCTCTCCAGCTCTAAAGATAATAATGTAAAGAAGAAGGCGGCATCACAGGATAGTAAAAAATGGTCTGCAGTGGAAATATAAGACTTGCATCTTAATCCTTGGTATCTGCTAACCTTGAGCAAGTCAAGTAATCTTTTGGTGTGTCAACTACTGCAGCTTTAAAATAAGCATAGGTCTTCTGACCCGCATGCTATATAAACTAACACAGTAAGTTTACATATGTCAACAAAGGAGGTTAACAGTGAGATTTGGTGAAAGCTTCTGTGAAAAGTGCTTTCCTCCACAGATTTTGGTGAGAACATAAAGTGAGAATCTATAGGATAATAGAAAAGCACTTTGGAACATTTAGAGGACTCTCTAATGCAAACATAACGCTGCCACATAAGCTTTCTGTGACTAATCTAAAGTTAAGGAATTATAAGAACACTCATTTCATTTCCTCTTATTCTTCTCAAAAATATTAAGTTCAAAGACTCTGAATGTTTCTTTTCAAATCATAAGCCTTAGTTTTCTCTACTGAAAAATGATGGTGCTGAACCTTCTCAGCTCTGAAAATCTGAGATTCTTTGATTCCGTGTAAGTTACATGAAACTAAGAGCTAAAATCAGTTCTTTGTCTTGATAATTTTATTTTCCAGTAACTAATGCATAATTCTATTCTATAGAAGCGATAAGGGTGCCAGTCACTTTCTTTTGATTCATTTATTTGACCAATTGCACATTTACTGAGTGCTTTTCATGCATACATGATAATAGCAAGTGAAGATACACAAATGAAGTATAAGAAACATTCTGTCCTTCAAGGTACATACAGACCAGTTTACAGATAAAGATCACATGATAACAAGTGCTAAGCTACATGCTACCAACTGAAATCTCAGTAGCAGTTTAGAGATGAGAGAAATCAGTGTGAATTTAAGTGCAAAGTGGCACTTGTACCGAAACTTAAGGAATGGGCAGATTTTAGACTGGACAGATTTTAGACAGGCAAACAGGATGTAGAAAGGATAATACAGCAAGAACATGGGAACAAGAGTGAATTGTACAGCGGTGAGGACACTGATCTGACCTCAGATTTGTGTTTGAAATCATGAGGCAAAGGAAGGTTAATAGTTAAAATGGAACCCAATTAGGAAGAGTTTTCAAAATCAGATGAAGTCTGGATTATCTTCTGCAGGTAATAGGAATCATTATAGGTTCTTGGGCATGGGGGTGACATTTAAACCACCAATTTGGTTGTTAAATATGAATTACTACTTTCAAATTTGCTTATTTTCTAAGTTGGATTTTTCTAGAACTGATAGGAAAATCGAAGTCTCCAATTCTAATGCTTCCTCCCACATGCAGGATCTCCTCTGCTTGGTCTCTCTCTGCTTCCCTTAGTAACTCTTCTCCAGATGACAAAGAGTAACTTGTCATTTTGATGAGTGTGGGGTTGAATCTGCCCCTTCCTCTCTCTTTCCACCTAGAAGCAGGCTACCAGGAGGGCGGGGCAAGATGGCGGAGTGGTGAGGAGCGGAATTTCGTCTCTCCCCTAGAGCAGCTGGCAATTACCCAAGAACTACATGAAACAGTGTTTTCGGGGTCTCCAGTAACCAGTCACACATTGGACACAAGTTTGGAATTGGAGGAAAAGCTGAGATCGCAGAGAACATTGTAAGTTCCCCGGACCAGCGGTCTGGCGCCCCTCCCCACCCAGACCTCACAGACTGTCTTGCTGCTGGCTCCCTGAAAGGAGGGAAAGAAAAAAAACAAAAAACAGCAATCTGCTGAGGGCAAGAAGGGAGGCTCAACCCAGCCTCAACTGCAGAATTAATTAACAAATTAATTAACTAACTTTGGGAGCTGGGGTGCTAAAGAAGGGCTGGGCTCCATGAAGTGGGGGCACGTAAAAGCGGGCACCCATTCCCAGACTCCAAAAAAGCCATTTTTTTTTCCCCTACATTTTGTCCCTTCTGGCTTCTCACTGACCCCTTATCTTTTTGCATTTCAATAGCCCCCAGCAGAGGTGGAACTGAAGCAGTTGGAGAGTAATTATCAGACAATAGCCCAAAGCATATCTTTAAATGCTCTATTCTGACACTGACAAAACTTCCAGGCTAGGGAAAGACTTTTAAAAGTGACTCTTTTTTTTTTCCCCTTTTTTCTTTTTCTTGATTTCTTTTCAACTTTTTTTTTTTTTAAATCTAAAAGTAATACATGTGGTTATTTTCTATTGGAAAGCCCAGGTTGAGGGACTAGGCTGGGCTTGGGGGAGACAGAGTACCCACAGTGTCTTTGAATTCCATATTCACTACTGAAGGCCTCCACCCCCGTCTTTAATTGGCAACTCAGGCTGACCAAGGAATCTACCTGGAGAGGCCCCAAAGAGGAGAGGGGAGAAGGGAATAGTGCCCCTGAGAGACAACTGGAGTTCTGAGGATTGGTAGAGTGGAGGGAGGTCCAGCTCAACTGGCATCCTCCTTCTGGGAATTCAGACCCCAGGGGCTGGAATTCAGATTCCGGCTTCAGTCAGCCATGCCCCTAAAAGGATCAGAGTCACCAGGAGAGCTAAAGTCTACATACCTCCTTACACTAGTGGGGGAGCTGCGGGCTGGCCAGCGCCACCTGCTGGACAGGAGAGGAAAAGCACCAATTCTAAAGGCCTCATAGGAGAGTCTCATTCTCAGGAAAACTCCATACCCTCCCAGTGAGACCTGGGCCTCACTAGACTGGGAAAATCTGACTAGGGTCGACCATATCGGAGGAGACCCACTCACAGAAAGGTTACATAGAGGCAGAGCAAGAAACAGAAAAAACAAGAGGGGAAAATTTCTGATCAACTAAATAGAACCTAAGTTAGAGGTCTGGAATAAGTTGAACTGAATAACAGAGGCCAGAGAACAAAGCCAACCAACAAGAAAACCACTAGGTAAAAGACAGAAAACAAGCTCCAAAATAAACTAATCAAGAAAATCAGATGCCTAGACAACCTAAGATAACGAGCCATACCAGGAAACACGAAAACATGGACCAGCCAAAGGAACAAACTAATAGCTCAGCTGAGACACAGGAGTGGAGGCAACTAATGCTAAATAAATTTGATGAAATGAAGGAAGATATAGCAAAAGAGCTGAAGGATATAAAGAAGACACTGGCTGACCATAAAGAAGAATTCATAAACTTAAAAAAACAAATGGCAGAACTCATGGGAATGAAGGCCACAATGGAGGAGATGAAAAACACAATGGAGGGACACAACAGTAGATCTGAACAGGCAGAAGAAAGGATCAGTGAACTGGAAGACAGGTCATTCGAATTCATACACACAAAAGAACAGATGGTGAAAAAAATGGAAAAATATGAGCAGGGTCTCAGGGAGCTGAGTGACAACATGAAACGCACAAATATACGTGTTATGGGTATCCCAGAAGGAGAAGAGAGGGGAAAGGGGGCAGAAAGAGTAATAGAAGACATATTCACTGAAAATTTCCCAACTCTTATAAAAGACAGAAAATTAGAGATTCAAGAAGTACAACGTACCCCAAATAGAATAGATCCCAATATACCTACTCCAAGACACTTACTGGTCAGATTGTCCAATGTCAAAGACAAAGAGAGGATTCTGAAAGCAGCAAGAGAAAAGCAATCCATCACATACAAGGGAAGGTCAATAAGACTATGTACAGATTTCTCTGCAGAAACCATGGAGGCAAGAAGACAGTGGCATGATATATTTAAGATACTGAAAGAGAAAAACTGCCAACCAAGAATTCTATATCCAGCAAAACTTTCCTTCAAAAATGAGAGAGAGATTAAAACATTTTCAGACAAACAGACACTGAGAGAGTTTGTGAATAAGAGACCAGCACTACAAGAAATACTAAAGGGAGTGCTACAGGCTGATAGGAAAAGACAGGAGAGAGAGAGTTGGAGAAGAGTGCAGAAATGAAGATTATCAGGAAAGGTAAAAGGAGAGGAAAAAATAAGATATGACATATAAATTCCAAAAAACAAAATGGTAGTAGAAAGTACTGCCCTTACAGTAATAACACTAAATGTAAATGGATTAAACTCCCCAATAAAAAGACACAGACTGGCAGAATGGATTAAAAAACAGGACCCATCTATATGCTGTCTACAAGAAACTCACTTTAGACACAAGGACAAACATAGACTGAAAGTGAAAAGGTTGGAAAAAGATATTTCATGCAAACAACAACCAGAAAAAAGCGGGAGTAGCTATATTAATATCAGACAAGTTAGACTTCAAAAGCAAAACAATTAAAAGAGACAAAGAAGGACACTATATATTAATAAAAGGGTCAATTCATCAAGAAAACATAACAGTCATAAATATTTATGCACCAAGCCAGAATGCCCCAAAATTCATGAGGCAAACACTGTGATCACTGAAAGGAGAAACAGATACCTCTACAATAATAGTTGGAGACTTCAATACACCACTCTCATCAATGGATAGAACATCTAGACAGAGGATCACTAAAGAAACAGAGATGTTGAATTGTATGATAAATGAACTAGACTTGACAGACATTTATAGAACGCTACATCCAACAACAGCAGGATACACTTTTTTCTCAAGTGCTCATGGAACATTCTCTAGGATAGACCACATGTTGGGTCTCAAAGCAAGTCTCAACAAATTTAAAAATATTGATATTATACAAAACACTTTCTCAGACCACAATGGAATGAAGTTGGAAAGAAATAAAAGGCAGAAGGTCATAAAATTCACAAACATATGGAGGCTAAACAACACCCTCTTAGAAAACCAGTGGGTAAAGGAAGAAATTACAAGAGAAATTAGTAAATACCTCGAGGCAAATGACAATGAAAACACAACTTATCAAAACTTATGGGATGCAGCAAAGGCAGTGATAAGAGGGAAATTTATTGCCCTAAATGCCTATATTAGAAGAGAAGAGAGAGCAAAACTTGAAGAGTTAACTGCTCACCTGGAGGAATTAGAGAAAGAACAGCAAACTAACCCCAAAGCAAGCAGAAGGGAAGAAATAACAAAGATTAGAGTAGAAGCAGGCTACCAGCAGGAAGTACACATTCTCCCCTGCTCCTTCATGCCACAAGTTCTGCAAGGGTGGGTCACACAAGAAGGAGTCTGTGATGGTCCAGTGCTGCATCTGGGAGAGTCTGTCTAATTCTGGGGTTCAGTATTAGGATACCTTGTCCACAAGTATAAGCCCTATTCTCTAGTATCCATTTTATTGATAATAAAGGTGCTATTTTGGTCTTCCATTTGCCTCAGTCATTTTTCTTGTTTCTCAACTTGTCAGAACTCAGAAGGGGAGGAGAGTCACTTTTACAACCCAATTTGACTACAATGACTTTTTTTCTGAAACTGCATTACATGTCTCTCAGCTATGCAGATTCAAGTTACACTGATGCACAAAAATGCTTTATACTCTAGGCCTAGTGCATCAATGACATTACACCATACTCCAGCCACTGCCAACTTATGGCAAATGACAAAGGTGGCACCAAGATAAATGTATGGCAACACACAAGTAGTCCTAGCGGGAGCCCTGTACAATGATTCACAATTGAGGGCTGTTGTATTTGGACCCTCATCACCCTCTAGTACCCTGTCCCAGTGGCATCTCCTCTTCTCAGGTGCCCAGTGGTTCAATGCTTTCTGGATGTCCAAAGCCTACACCATTCCATGGCCCCAGGAATGACTTCTACCAAAGTAATCCCCAGATTACAAAATGTGAAATGGGGTTGGTGTTGTACTCTAGACCTCTCTAAGTTAAATCAACAGCATGACATAAGATGAATGATCAGTGAGATTAACTCTTCTAGGTAGTAAAATTTAAGAGAATAACATATGATATGACTTTAAATTACAGTATGTTGATTATGTGAAGATAAAAATTCTCAGTACACCATTCCCATCTGGGCCTCTGTCAAACCCCTTGCTATCCCCCACTCAGCGTACTAGAAGGGCAAGTGGACATATAAGCGATAAGCTACCTTTACCCAGGCACCATTTCCAATTCCAAAGGATGGAAAAAAATGTTTTTTACTATTACTATTATCATCATTCTCATTAATTACTACTAGTAGCAGTAGTTCCAGAAATAGCCACCATTTCCAGAGTCTCAGCTCTGAGCCAAGTACTGTGTTAGGTGCTTTACCGTTAAAACACCTTGCGTTAATTCACCTTGGCTCTGGAAGGCAGGGATTAGGGTACTGATCTTACAAATGAGAAAAGTGAGGCTCTAAAACTTACCACACGGGGCAATATGGCAGCATAGGGAGGTGTGGAATTTAGTTAGTCCTCTGGAACAACTAGCATATAACCAGGAACAACTAGTAAATAGTCTGGAACAACTGTTGGAGACATCTGTGACTGGACACATATCGTACACCACTCTGGAATGGGTGGAATGGCTGAGACTGCAGCATAAAACTGTAAGAAAAGCTCCCCAAACTGCAGAGCTGGCACCCCTCCCCCATCGACATGGCAGGCTGAGCTGAAACACTTCCCTGTGAGAAAAAGCAGCACTCTACTAGGAGCAAGAGAAGGTAGGTCAACCAAGCTCCAACTGCAGTTTTAGTTAACGAATTTGGACTAAAAATTACAAGCTACGAGCATGGATAAACCCGGAGCAAGCAGGAAAGGAAATTGGAGTTTTCTCCTGGCAGAGAGGAGGTGGGACTGATGGAAAAAAAATACAAAAACAAATAAAAATAGAGGCTCTCTGAGTCAGCTAGCTCAGAATACTGCAAAAGGGCTGTGTGCCAAGACAAGGAGCATACAAAAGTGGGCACACCAACTCTGGGTTTTGACTGGTAACTGGGAGGCTGGGGACTGGAATCCAATGATGTACAATACATTGTCAAGGGCATCACTCAGCAATGGTTCTCAACCCTGGCTCCAAGTTGGAATCACTTGGGAGCTTTTAAAACACATCCATGCTCATGCCTCACCCCAATTCAGTTAAATGAGGACTTCCAGGGTTGGGGCCAGGCATCTCCTAGTGATTCTGATGTACACCAGAGTGAGAAGCAATATCATAAAGCCTCCTGGTCATTATGAGCATAATTATGACTGTACTAAACACATGCCAAAGTGCCATTTAAAATATTTCAGCTGATGGAGTAACAAAAAGAAAAACAATTTTTACTGAGCTGGAGTATTTTGGTTCATATGAAGATGACCAATGCCACTTTTTCCAAAGGAAACTTGGGCCCCAGTCATTTCAGATCCCAAGGCACAGTCAACAGTGAGATCTCCCCAGCTCATGCTGCCAGGTGAGTCATCAAGTTATCCCCTTGACAGATATCATCTTCTACCACCTGTCACACAAGATAAATATTTTGCAGAGTTTGTGAAAAGATTCAAAATCTCTATTGAAGTAAAACAAAGGCGTTATTTGGAAGCTTCCAAAAACTTCATTTATCCAATTGGGTACCAAAATACTGTACATTCTGGAACCAATCAATTGCCCAAATGAGCACTAGAAGATTTCCAGGAACTGACTAATTGATTAGGATTTGACTAATCTCAATTCTGATGGGAAGGTCCATTACAAGGGAGCTGATGTTTTGAATTAATGAGTAAAAAAAAATTCAAACACTGGTTGAAAAAACAAGGTTTATATATATGTTATTCAGTTCCTTACCCTCTGTTCCAGTTTGCCAATGCTGCCATTATGTAAAATACCAGAAATGGATAGGCTTTTATAAAGGGGGTTTATTTGGTTACAAAGTTACAGTGTGAAGGCCATGAAAGTGTGCAAATGAAGGCATCAGCACAAGTATACCTTCACTGAAGGAAGGCCAATGGCATCCAGAAAACCTTTTTAGCTGGGAAGGCATGTGGCTGGCATCTGCTGATCCCAGGTTGTGCTCCAGCTCCACTTTCAGCTCCTGCACATTCTTCAGAGTGTCTCTATTGGCTGCAGCACCTCTTTCTGTCTTTGAACTTTTTTATAGGACTCCAGTGATTCAATTAAGACCCACCTTCAATGGGTGGGGTAATACCTCCACAGAAATTAACCAATCAATGGTCTCACCCACAGTTCACTGAGTTATGTCTCCACAGAAACAATCAAAGGATTCCAACCTAATCAACACTAATATGTCTTCCCCCACAAGACTGCATTAGAGAATATGGCATTTTGGGGGACATAAACATCCAAACCAGCGCACCCTCCTTCCACCATTAAAAAGAAAAGAAGAAGCTTGGCCAATTACGTGCCTTGTTTTCAGCACTGTGAAGTACAAAGTGACCTACCATCATTCCGTGCTGCTAACCTCACTCTCATGATAAGTACAAAGGTTTGCACATGAGAATCTGCAGATTAATTCAATAAAAATATTGTTCCATTCTTCAAGTAGGGCCACCAAAAAATTAAATCTAAGAGCCTCTTCTTAAATTCACTAGATGGTGCAAGCTCATCTTTTGAGTTGACTTACCAGGAGAAGAAACTCAAGAAGGACATTAAAAAATTAAGATGGGCACCTCCAATCAACCCCTGCATTTCAGAGGAGCCTCAAGAGGAAGAGGATTTACTCTTGCTATTTTGCAATTAACTAAAGCAAGGAGAATTTTTTCTAAATTTTGCATTGGGAGCTCAGGAGTTAAACTTCTGTCATAGAAGGATTCATGAAACTAGGGTTCACTTCCAAGGATGGTAATGCAAAGAGCATGAAACTGAATCCTTGAGCAGGGTTTGGTCCAAGTTCTGCTAGTAATCTGTTGTGCAAACTTGAGGAAGTTACTTAGCCTTTCTGGTTTTCAATGTCTTTCTCTAAGAAATGAAGGGCTGGGATGAGACAATTTCTCAAATTACATCTAATGCTAACATTCTATGAATTTTGCTATGAAATTTACTAATGCTAAAATTCTATGTACACAGAATATTCTATCTCTAATTTAATCTCTCCATTTAAACTTGGCAAGAACTTCAAAAAGAAATTAGGTTTCATGAAATCCATCCAGTCTGTGAAATTTTTAAAAACTGAGATTTTAATAATTCATTCACTGAAACTCATGGATAGAGCCCTTACTGGGTACTAAGCATTAGGCTAACTCTGCCAAGCAATAAGAAGACAAATGAGAAAGTCCCTCACCTTTGCTCCACACATATTTCCTCTATGAAATTACAATTTAATGGATTTCAAAGTTCTAAATTCCTAAACTCTGACAAACAAAATCTTGTCTTCAAAGAAAGTAACTTGACAGCTAAATCTACTAGTAAAGTATCTAACATAAATAAAAATAACACAGTGCCTATCCAGATAAATTAATGTCTTATTAAAAACCATGGCAAACCTATTGCCAATTATTTTAAACTTGATATCTCATAGGCAACTCAAACCAAAAACATTAAAGAAAAGTTTGCCTACCTCATACAATTTCATTTCCACAAGCAGTGAGCACATTTCAAACACGAATCTTAGAGCCATTCCTGATTGTTCAGTAATTTTTTTGTCCACCATCCTTCTGCTTCTAAAACTTATCTATTATCTGCCTTTATATTTTTCTGCAGTATCTGTCTCAACCTGGTAATTTCTCTCCTAGACTTCCACAACAATTAAGAGCTGTCCTACTTTCAGCAGCAGTCATTTCTACCCAATTCTAAATACCCCCTCCCCCCAGGCACGTCACTTCTCTCCCACCCCATGCCACCCAAGAATGCCACCATCAGCCAAACATCAGTTCATGAACCTGTCTGAACACCAACAGTCCTAAACTATTTAATCTCCCCCTTAGCTTTCTCCTCTTACTCCCTCACATTTGAAACATTCACACACATGCCATATCTCTGTTCACACATTCGTTCAAGAAACATCATAACATTCTTTATGTATGGGGCAGCATGATAAATATGCTGCTATAATATTCATTAAACAAATGGTTGAATAAATAAACAAATACTGAAAAAAAGGTTCCTACTCTCATGATGTTTACCACCTAAGAGGAGAGGTAGGACACATTAAACCCATAATTATCATTCAAGGTAACCTTTACATGCCATGAGAGTGATAAAAACCAAACTCTAGAGAAGTGAAGAGGGATTGCCTATGCCTGGCCTGATTATGGAAGACTTCGGCAGGGAATGGCATATGGTCTGGACATTAGGGGATGAGAAAGATTTAGATAGTATAATTGGAGAAGAAAGGTATCTCATGTGGAGGGAAAGCATAAGCACAAGCATATAACTAGAAGGCTCCATGGACATTCGGGGTATGACAAATGGTCCAAGAGAGCTGGAGCAGTAAGTCATTGGCTAGGGAAGTGGGAGGAAGTTTGGGATTAGACTAAGAAAAAGATTAGAATATTTGGGCTATACCAAGTCTACATCTCTGAGTTATTTCTCCTGAAGTATCTTGATGTCTACAGTTCTCTAGGTACTTCCTCCTGGCAATATGCCAAATTTTATGAATTGCAAAGCAAGGAAAGAGCTGTTCAGTTACCTAAAACTATGATTTTCTAGCAACTATATAACAACAAAAACAACAACAATAATAAAAACTAACACA
Organism: Choloepus didactylus; assembly: GCF_015220235.1. Classification (NCBI taxonomy): domain Eukaryota; kingdom Metazoa; phylum Chordata; class Mammalia; order Pilosa; family Megalonychidae; genus Choloepus; species Choloepus didactylus. Next base: position 164,835,737 of record NC_051309.1, on the reverse strand, counting down.
TAAAATTTATTTTGTGCTAGGCACCATTTTAAAGTTTCAACTCTTTTTAATCCTCACAAATCCTATAAGGTAACTATTATTACCATTCCATTTTGCCAATGAGGGAAACTGGCTCCAAGAGGTTAAGTGTTCTGCCCAAGGGTACATGGCTAACAAGTGGCAGAGTTGTGATACCAACCCCAGCAGTCTGACTCTAAAGTCCACACCATAAGAAATCCTTTGCCAATAACTTATTCACTGGATACCCATAACTAGGATTATGTCAATGAATAAATGTGCTTTCATCTTTGCTCTCTAGTTTAAATCTATTTATTTAGGCCAGCCTTTTTTTTTTTTTTTTTTGGCACAGCACTAGCTATAGCATCATAGGGATAGGGAAGCCCCAAGACACTGTGAAGCTAGACGTAAGCCAAAGTGATAATATCACGGCACCACGGCTCCTATAGTCAATTAGTTTACTATTTATTCTGTTAACATGCAAAATGAAAGGAAAGATTTGGGCTTCTATTCATATAACAACATGCCCTGGTCTCAGCTCTATATATGCCATATTCCTTACCTGGATCCTTCATGTCTACAAGATATTCAAAGATACAGTAGTTAATTAGGTTGGAAACTTAACACAAGACCTCAGACATTAATTACAAGATTTCCTTTTTTTAAAAAAAAAATTCTATTTAAAAGGAATTTTATGGTATTGACATCACTGTCCAGATTTCTTAATTTTACCACACAGGAAAGCAGAGATGATATCATATAATAAATAATGGAAGTTGTCCAGCATCCTGAACCGTGGAAGGTAGCTCTCTCTGTCAAACACTATACATACATCAGGGGCAGAAACATATTCTTAGAACCCATACTTAAGAATCCAAGAATCTCATTCTCCACTCACCTTTAGATACTGCTACTAAGTCCTGCAATTATGTAAAATATTTTGATCTATGTTACTGTTTTGATGGCTAAAAGGGCTCCACAGGAAAGCAAGGCAGACCTTACCCCCATTTTAATTTCTTGCTTATTTGGAAAGCGCTTTCTCAAAGAACTTTTATCTACCTTATCGTTTGATGTTCACCACAGTCCTATGAGGTTGACAGGACGGTGATTACTACAGATGACAAAACTGGATCCCAGAAGGATTAAGCACTTGGGATCTCACATAAAACTAGAACACATGCCTTTTGATGCCTAGTCCAATGAAAGAACATAAAAAGCAAAAGTGCCAGCAGAAGAGCACAGAACAGTACTGTCTCCAAGTGTGGCCCTTGGAATGCCTGAGAGCTTGCTAAAGCACAAACTACTGGAACTCAATCTAACCTATTAAAGCAGAATCACTAGGACTCAGGAGTTTGCATTTAAGATATTCCCAGATAACCCTCTTTGCACATTTAAGTTTGAGAACCCCTGGCATTCAGAAATGAGAAAATCCAGAGAGAGGAAAGCAATTCTATGGACAACTGAATTGACATCACATTCTGGGAGAAATAAGGGAATACAATGTTAAGTAAGAGTAAGCATACTACCTAAAATGGTATAAAATTCAATAGTTAGTAACATACAGTATCACGCAAAGGGTCTCTGAAACCTCATTTTGGAGACTCAGCTGGTTAGGTTCATGAATAATAATAGGTAATGTTTATTTCATACTAAGTGCCAGGGACAATGATGAGCACTTTAAAGGCATTATCTTATTTATTCTTCATAAAAACCCAATGAAGTAGGCATTATTATCCATAGATTATACATATACATAGATGAGGATACTTGCCTACCATCCCACTGCTAGTTAAGCAGCAAAGAGCCAGAATGCAAACTGAAGATTCTCTAACCTCAAAACCCATGTTTTGAACCGCTAAGCTAGAATGCTTCCCAAAATCGTATTCATTGAACATAATGCACGAATTAAATGTATTAAGTGGTACACACTAACGCCTACCTTCCAATTAATAAATAAAGTATTTCCAAGTCAAAATCTCTTATAATTCTCACTAAAATCTAGGTCTATTCAATAGCTGGGCCTCAATGGATAAAGCAATTATTAATTTAGTCTGTCTGGAACTGGCCTGCTTAATATGATTTTTCAATCCAAGTTTAATAGCCCTATGCCATTCCATGTTACATAGCTGCAGGCCCATAACAGGATCAGGCCTTTTAATTACCTCATTCAACTGCTATTACTGACTGACTACAGAGATTGTTACATCTGGCCCCTCTGCTTCTAGGGTATTTTTCTATGAAGTCCAGAGTAAGTGAGGAGACAGAATGAACGTTTATCCCCTTCCCCCAACCACAGCTGAGCCAGGCTCCTTAATTATGTCCTCCTCAGTCACAACTGGCTCTGCAGCATCAGACAATGACTGCAACACAAGTTTGAGATGGCACCAGATGCATCAAGCTTTCTACTGAACTCAAGCATGTGCAGCCCACATGGCTTCCCCAGCTACTAGATGGCCCTAAAGGTTTCACCTCCCTGCCCTGGAGCCAGCTGAAGCCTGCCTGTGAGGATGTGGAGACAACAATAGCAGCTACTAAGAGGAATTGACCTTGTTTCTCCAGGACATCCTTGGGACTCCTTCACTTTACACCAGACCAGGGGTCACTGGCCAAGGTGGGAACATAGATATGCTTTCAGCACAGTGGAGGACAGAATCATTTTTAGTAACTGGTTTACTCCAGGCATAGTAAGAAATAAAGTTCCATATGAATAAGTACAGTTCAATATTATTATAGGATAAGGAATGAGTACCCTCAATAATAAAATAAAAAAGGTCAATATTGTAGAGAACAGGTTTTAGAAAGTGAGTTATTGAAATGTTTAAGTATCAACATGAAATGCTGAGACCAAAAAATTCTCTCTATATATATTTCAGTATAGTTCACCCCAGGGCCAGAATCTTGTCTGGAGTTTAGTTTGGGGCTCTATGATTCAAGGAAAACTACAAAAATATTTAGCAAAGAAACACCAAGTTTGAAGAATAAAATCTCAAAATTCCAGGTCCATGGTTGCACTCGAAATTCATGCTTTGGGTTCCTTCTTTCTTCCAATTTTCCACTGAAAGGAATGACCTAATCAATGAAAATCTACAGCATTATTGGAACTACACACAAAACTGCAAGGCATTTTTTATCAGGAAATGGCACAGATGACAACAGAGTGATGAGGAGCACCAGCAGGCTAGACATCCAAAAATGCAACAGGAAATCTGCAAGAAGAGCATGTAGGGGACTTCTCTCCCTCCTCGTCCCACCTCAGCACCTGCTCTACTCTCTCCCAGATTAGTAATGCATAAGAAAGGGTGGACAGAAGAAATGGAGCTAAGTAACGGTTAAGTGACAGGCTGCTATGCCCACTCCTCACCAGAGACAGAAAACACAATGATGTAAAGGATCAGTATACTCCTCCTATAAACTCAGCACCTAATTATAGCTCATTAATCATTAACAATGATGAAAATAATTTGAAGATGGTAACCAACTGCTCTTAAAACAATTAAATCTTCAGTCACTAGTTTTACTAGTTGTGCCAGTTTGGATGTATTATGTCCCCCAAAATGCCATGTTCTTTAATGCAATCTTGTGAGAGCAGATGTATTAGTGTTGATTAGGTTGGAATCTTTGGATTAGGTTGTTTCCATGGAGATGTGACTCACACAACTGTGGGTAATAACTTTGATTAGATTATTTCCATGGAGGTATGGCCCTACCCACTCAGCGTGGGTCTTGATTTAATCACTGGAGTCATATAAAAGAGCTCAGTCAGAAGGGGCTCTCAACTGCAGCTTAGAGAGACATTTTGAAGACAGCCATTGAAAGCTGACACTGCCATTTTGGAGAATGCCATTTTGAAACGCATCCTGGAAGCAAGCAGACACCAGCCACATGCCTTCAGAGCTAACAGAGGTTTTCAGGATGCCAATGGCCTTTCTCCAGTGAAGGTACCCTATTGTTGATGCCTTACCTTGGACACTTTACGGCCTTAAGTCTGTAACTTTGTAACCAAATAACACCCCCCCTTAAAATAGACAGTCCATTTCTGGTGTTTTGCAAAATGGCAGCATTAGCAAACTGTAACACTGGTCATAAAAGTCCAAAATATGCCCAGCCAGTGAGAGCCCAACTAGACTCTAATAGGTTCCCACAATGCCCCACCACATATACACTAATAAGTGGATGACTCTCCAGTTTTGCTGTTCCCAGACTTTCACAATTTCCATTTTTTATTCTCTAGTTCCCCCAAAACTTCCATCCATCAGCCTAAGTCAATAAGCCATGAGTTACTGAGCTTGCTGGATGGAAATCATGAATATGTATGTGTGTATTTGGAAGACTGGATTGTGAGGCAAATGGGCTCCACAGTGACTTACACGAACCCAGCACACGTGCCTTTAAGGAAATGGCTGAAATTATTCTACCCATGTATGTTGTTTAGCATGGTTTCAGCACACAAGAGATAGTGGAAAAAATCAGTTTTTCTGGTAGATTTTTTGCTTCTGTTTTTCCGAGTGCATTTGTATGGAACAATTTGCTGAATGAAACACAGCTGGCTGTTCTTTGCAAAAACCAAAGGTACAGGCTTTTTTTTTTTTTGAGTTATCACAGCTAATGACTGTGAGCTGCCTGCAGAAAATGATGGTGTATAATTATTTTCCCATCCATCCATCCCTTACTTCAGCACACTCCCTACAAGGTCTCTGCCTCAACCTACCCCAGAAAGCTTTAAACTTCTGCTCTAATTTCCTAATAATCTCCAAGTAAAGGAGCCAAAATAACCCACAAACCTTAAGTCCAATCTAGTTCACAAGACATGTGTCAGAAATGACTGAGCCCAGAGTGCTCTTATGCAACCCTACCCCTCCAAACACCCTGCTGGAACCAGGGCAAGAGCTAGAGCCATCTTTGGCTGCTACTACTGGCTATCTGCTGGTCTCCCACCATCCCAGAACCCCTAAACAACACACACGGACAAATATTCTTTCAAGCCAGTGACAAAGCAAATCAGCTTGCTTCACTTATGTCTTTGCTTACTCAGCATGATCACTGCATTAAAATAAAATTTAAAAATGCTCAATAATCTTGATAATACTTTTACTAGGCCATCTCTCTCTACCTGGGGACTTTCTTCTACCATTACTATAATCTTCAAACACTTATTGATCACCTTAAAATATACCAGACTCCATGCTACCCTCTAGAGCAAGGGTTGCCGAACTTTTTCTATAAAAGGCTAGAAAGTAAATATGTTAGGCTTTGCGGGCCACATTCATTCTCTACAGTATGTTCTTCTTCTTTTTAACAGGACTAGATAAAAACAAGCCATAGGCCAAATTTGGCCCACAAGCTACAGTTTACCAAACCTTACTTAAGAGCTATAAAAAAGCACACAACATAGACCAAATTTCCTCAGTCCATGACACTTTCAATGTATCAGTAATTTTTTCAAAGTACTCCTAAGGCAAAATAAACACCCAACCATCCCATTTATTAAGTATTTAAGTCCAAATACCTTAACATAGTGTTAAGTCCTAACAACTTAGCACCTGTTGGGCACTCAAACCTCAGAATCAGATTAGACACCTACCACTCTCATTTCCTGTTCCACCTTGATTTCCATGTGGTACTTTTTAGCATAACACCCACCAAAAACCTAGCTTTGCAAAGGTATGAACACATTGAAATGAATGCATGTGATTTATGTTGAAACTGTGAAGTATCTTCAAATAGTAGTTTACATAGTATCTGAGAAATGGTATTGTGTTTCTCTCATAAACTTAAATAGTTTGCGAAGTACAGATATAGACCCTTCCAAGGGTTTCAGGATGGAGGTGGGGAAAGGGTCAAATACAGGGAATATATCTAACGATAGAAAGGCTCAGGGGCAATCTGGTAGTGACAAAATAAAGCAGCTCAATGCTAAATGACTGACATAGGCACTAAGTGCTAAAAAATCTAGAGAAGAGAGTAGCCTAGTCAGGGCAGATGTGGGATTTAAGCTGGTCCTTGAAGGAAGAATAAGACAACGGAAAAGGAAGGAAGAGAACATTCCAAGCTAAGAAAATAAACTGAGTATAGGAAAGGACATGAGGCAAGAATGTGGATGGCATGAAACATGGGGCCATGGGAGATACTGTTGTCCAAGGAAACTGTAGGAAATGAAGTCACTTAAGGTTTTTGATTAAGGATAACATATTTAAAGATGTGCTGTTCTAGTCTGCTAATGCTGCCAGAATGCAAAACACCAAAGATGGATTGGCTTTTATAAAAGGGGGTTTATTTGGTTACACAGTTAGTCTTAAGGCCATAAAATTTCCAAGGTAATGGATGGCTAATGGCATCCCAAAAACCTCTGTTAGCTGGGAAGGCACACGGCTGGCATCTGCTCCAAAGTTCTGGTTTCAAAATGGCTTTCTCCCAGGACATTCCTCTCTAGGCTGCAGTTCCTCAAAAATGTCACTCTTAGTTGCACTTGGGATATTTGTCCTCTCTCAGCTTCTCCGGAGCAAGAGTCTGCTTTCAATGGCCATCTTCAAAATGTTTCTCATCTGCAGCTCCTGTGCTTTCTTCAAAGTGTCCCTCTTGGCTGTAGCTCCTCTTCAAAATGTCACTCACAGCTGCACTGAGTTCCTTCTGTTATGTCAGCTCATTTACATGGCTCCAGTGATCAACTTAGACCCACCCCAAATGGACGGAGCAACACCTCCATGGAAATTATCCAATCGGAGTCATCACCCACAGCTGGGTGGGGTGCATTCCAAAGAAACACTCAAAGAATTACAATCTAATCAACACTGATAACGTCTGCCCACACAAGATTACAACAAAGATAATGGCGTTTGGGGGACATAATACATTCAAACTGGCACATGTGTTTAGAATACTTAATGCAATAACTTGAGGAAAGTGGTATGTGAGACAACCTGAAGAAAGAAGCAGCAGCAACAAGACCCATTAGCAAAAAATAACCCTAGACAAGATACGTGGAGAAGAAGGCCTAAAGTGACACTGTGGAGAGAAGAAACAAAAAGATCAGATTAAACAAACTTATGAGAAAAATAATGGCACTATCTGAGGAGAGAGTTAGAGAAATAATTCAAGAATGATCAAGGCTTCCCAGCCAAGTACCTAGAAAAAGAATGGTATTATTCACTAAAAAGGAAGGTTATGGAGGATGAGCTGAGCTGACCTGGGGAGAAAGACACTATGCATTATATTTTTGATATCCTAAGTTTGAGGAGCATAACATTTAGGCAAAGAGATCCAACCAGCAGTTGAATACTTAAGCCCAGCAGATTTCCAGGTTTCCTGATTTCCAGACCATCTGTGCAGTTCATAGTTTACCATGGGGTTTGACCAGCAGGGAATCAAACCCTGGGGCATGCCCATACTGTGGTATCCAAAAGATGTCAGGAAGAATGAGGACCAAGAAAATAACCACTTTTGACTACTAAGGCAGATAAGCATTTATATTCACAGCAAGCAGTTTCAGTACAGAGGAGAAAGTCCAACGATAAGGGGCTCAGGGGCAATCTGGTGGTAACAAAATAAGACAGCAAGTATGGTATTTTGGAAAGTAACAAAAGAAAACTGATAAAGGAAAAAGGGTAGAGTTGAGGGGAAGGGAAAGGAGAAAATAAAGAAGAAAGGTATTAAAGATTCAAGAGAAGGGATTTACCAACTCACCAGCCATAAAATACTCCAAAACTAACTGAGAGGGGTGAATGCTTCTTCCTTACGTACAATTTCCAGCTTTTTCCTCACCAGATCATTAAATTCACTTAAAGGTTTGCTTAAACGTATTGGAACTTTAAAGAATCACTTTATTAACAAAAGAAATGCAAGACACATACACTGAAAACTACAAAAACAAAAAAGGTGGAAAAAATTTTAAAAGCCCTAAGTAAACGGAAAGACATCCCATGTTCATGGATTGAAATACTTAATATTGTTAAGACAGCAACACCCCCCAAATTAATTTACAGGTTCAATGCAATCCCTACCAAACTCTCAGCTGCCTTATTTGCAGGAACTGGCAAGCTGATACTAAAATTCATATGGAAATGCAAGGGACCCAGAATAGCCAAAATAATCTTGAGAAAGAAGAACAATGCTGGAGGACTCACACTTCTTGATTTCAAAAGCTACTACAAAGCTACTGTAAGAGTGTGGTACCAGCATAAGGTTAGACATATATACACACAGATCAATGGAATAGAATTGAAAAGTCCAAAACTGTGCCCTACTTCATTGTCAATTGATTTTTGACAAGAGTGCAAAGAAAATTCAATGGGAAAACAATGGTCTTTTCAACAAATGACGCTGGGACAACTGGATGTCCAGAATGAAGTTAAACCCTTAAATTCACACCATATATGGAAATTAACTCAAAATGGACCATAGAGCTAAATGTAAGAGGTAAAACTATAAAATGTGTATTAAAAATATATATAGGAGTAAATCTTTATAACCTTGGATTAGCAATAGTTTCTTAGATATGACACCAAAAACATAACAACAACAACAAAAAAACCAAGCAAATAAACTAGACTTCAAAAATTAAAAAAAAAATTTTTTTTGTCCTTCAAAGGACACCATCAAGAAAGTGAAAAGACAACCTATAGAATGGGAGAAAATAACTGCAAATCATGTATCTCATAAGTGTCTTATATCCAGAATCTTTAACTTTTATAACTCAACAATAAAGAAAGCAACTAACCCAATGAAAAAATGGGCAAAGGATTTGAAAAGACATTTCTCCAAAAGAAGATATATAAATGGTCAATACACACATGAAAAGACGTGTAACACACCATTAGTCATTAGAGAAATGCAAATCAAAATCACAATGAGATACCACTTCACACCTACTAGGATGGCTATAATTAAAAAAAACAAACAGAAAGTAAGTGTTGATGAGAATGGGGAGAAACTGGAACCCTGACACATTGCTGATGGCATTGTAAAATGGTGCAGTCATTTTTGAAAACAATTTGGAAACCCTTCAAAATGTTAATTATGGTGTTATCAATGACCCAGCAATTCATTCCTATGTATATATCCAAGAGAAACAAAAAATGGTCATGCAAAAACTTGTACATGAATGTTAAAGAATCACTTTAAAACAGGAATTCCTTAAAATCATTCACATTGGAAAACAGGACTGTACTTCAGGACCTTGCTGTATTGAACAGCAGGGACTGCTCATCGTAGTATATTCTTATCCAAATATGCTCTTCTAAGCCTTGGCTCCTGATGGAGCTCGCTCTCCCTGGAACATCCTTCCCCACCTGCTCACTTTCAAGGTTTGGCCACAATGTCTGCCTCTCCCTAACTACTTACTCTTCTGTGTCTGCCTCACAACACTCCACCATCCCACCCTAGTTTCCTTCTCTGTTACAGCATTTATTTTAGTCTACCCTGCTTTGAGTTTATTGTTAACATGTCATTCTCCAGGGCCCTGGATTATAAACTCCATGGAGATGAGAAGGATTTTGTCACCTTCCTTTCCCCACGGCTTCTGGCAGAGTGTGTAGCACCTGGTACACACTCACTAAATGGTTTTTAAACAAATACTATTATCCTTTTACTGCATACGATATGCCAGAATTTATCCTGGAATAACTATGGTATTACCGTTGCATATAACAATAAATGATTTTCGAAATATTCTCAGTATTTGATCTTTGTACCTTGTAAGGAGGAGAGAATAGTGTTAATATCCCCACTGTGCAGCTGATGAAATAGAAACTAAGAGAGTTTAAAAGTTTTGCACAAGTAACACAACAGCAAGCATGAGAGTCAAGACTAGAATCCAGATTTTTGTCTCACAGTATAGTGTTCTTCCACTGCAGACTCTGCCTCTGTGTGAATTCATGTAATAATAGGCCTCATTTGTTTTACCTTTGCCTTAGATATTCCTTCATTGCTTATCCATATCTAATATGTTGCTAGAATTTCTGTCATATTAAATTCTAATTATGATTTTAGGTTCCAGAGGACAAGAGTCAATACAAAGAATTAGGCAGTTAGTATAAACTATAAAAAGTAGAATTTCATATATGTTGGTAGAAAATTTTAAAATGTAACTTACTTATGCACTAAACCCAAACACTCTACAGGTACCTTCTGTACCTGCTAAGTAATTAATGTTCTAAAATGCTGACAGCACCAGTAAACAGGTACACTGGGTGGCTTCCATTAGCTCCTCCAGATCTATTCTCCATTTCTTCCACCCTGCCCTGTGCCCCAGTTGACTTGTATGGAACACTTCCATGGTTCCCAGGCCATATGGTTTCCATTTCAGTTCACTCAAGGAGATTCCAGCAGGGAATTGGAGCAAAGGAGGAAAATGAAGTTTGGCTATTTTTTACTCTGGCTCCCTGTACGAGGGGTTGCCTCAGGCTGGCTGTGACTCACTACTGAAGTCCATGCCTCTTATCTGGTGGCCCTCTCCACAGAGCGCTCTCTGACCCCCTACACACACATTCAAGCCTAGGGGTGGTAATCAGGGTAACCCTGACCACATGTGGCAGATTAATATGGCCATAAATTCTTTGACACTCCTCCCATCAAGAGGTATATCTATGTCCTCCCTCCTTGAATGTGAATGGGCTCTGTGACTACTATGATCAGTGAAACATGGCAGAAGTGACAGTGTTCCAGTTCCAGGACCAAGCCTTAAGAAACTGGCAGCTTCTACCTCCTATCTCTTGGACACTCACTCTTGGTGCATTCAACCAACATATAAGAAGTCCAACTACAAGCTGTCATGCTGTAAGAAAGCCTAATCTACCCATGTGGAGAAGCTGAGTGGAGGAAGTGAGAAAAGGAGAGAGATCCAGCCAGCTCCAAGCTGTTCAGGCCCAACCACTGTAGGCACCCCAGCTGAGGCCCTGGACATCATAGAGCAGAAATGTGTTATCCTCTCTGTGCCCTGTCCAAATTTGTGAACGAGAGGGTTGTATTTATACTAATAATAAAGGGTTGTTTAAAATCACAAAGTTTTGGGGTAGTTTCTTACATAGCAAAAGGTAATTGTAACAACATTTTTGTAACTAGTTCACTTATTAAATTCTCCTTACTATCCAATTTGAGTACTATCTGTTCCTTCTGAGACCCTGACTCACAAGTAAGTAGGTCAGTCGGTAGGGCTAACGATCACAAATACTCTAGACTTCCCTTCTTCTGGGGAAATGGTAAAAATGCATTTCCCCGTAAAGTCAGATGTGGCCCTGTGACTCACTTTGCTTTAAACAATGAAATGTGAACATCAATAGCATGTGTATCACTTCCAAACAAAAGCTGTAAGAGCCAGTGGCTCATCTGCTATTATCTCTTCCTTCTCATATTAGGACTAGTGATATCAATTCCAGGTAGTAAGCGGTCTATCAACTTGGGTCTCTGAATGAGGATAACATGAAGAAAAACTACCTGCCTGCAAACTACTCATCACACAACCCAAGATGTACATGCAGTATGAACAAGAAATAAACATTTGTTGCTTCAGCCACTGAAATTGTATTATTTGTGACTACAGCACGATCACTGTGACTGATGAATAAGCTCCTTTATCAGGCCATTGATGGCTAAAATCTACGCTTTAAGGATCCATTTGCTCTCCTGATTATGTATATCCAGAAGGAGGTCTATAAATTAAGCAAATATAAATGTCTATCCTTTTCATATCTATAATCAAAAAACAATGGAAGTCAGTTAACCATTGTGGCCAGGTCCAGAACATATCTCCAGAGAGTGTAACTTGAACGTAGAGCCCTGCTGCTATATTCTGCAATCCTCACAGCATTTGCACACTTGGCCACACTTCTCACAGCCTGCTTCCAGCCAATAACAGTGTAGCAGGTTTACACCAGTTCCTGAGAGACACAAGCCTCCTCCGATGGCCTTTCCTGGAGTGTGTAGCAGTCTAAGACACTTCCACTCGACCTCCTCTCTTTCATGTGGGGTAAGACTTATACTGTGGTCTGACAACTCTCCCAGCCTTCCCAGCTTGCCCCCCATTTTCTTTCACACAGCCATTTCCTCTAATAAAATCTTTGCACATGTAATCTCATGCGGGGATCTGCTTCTCCAAGAACCTAGACAAGCACAACCATACCAAGCCTTGGAAATTAGTTTTGATAAGTTAAACATACAGGGACAAGAATTAGTTCTTATTTGACAAGAGTGATCCTATTAAACTGAAATGATAACTAGTTTCCTATAATTTGGTATCTATGTCTATGGTTAGATCGGATTCCTAAATGACCTATATAATTATGACATTTTCCTTAACATGGATTTTAATTAAATACAGTTTTATTGAGATATATTCACATACCATACAATCATCTATTCAATCAACTATTCACAGTACCATCATATAGTTATGCATGCATCTCCCCAATCTATTTTTGAACATTTTCCTTACACCAGAAAGAATAAGAATAAAAAGTAAAAGTAAAAGAGAACACCCAAATCACCACCCTCCAGTCGCACCCTAATTTTCATTTAGTTTTTGTCCCCATTTTTCTACTCATCCATCCATACAGTGGATACTGTGATCCACAGGGTTTTCACAATCACACCATCACCCCTTGTAAGCTACAATGTTATACAATCATCTTCAAGAGTCAAGGTTACTGGGTTGGAGTTTCATAGTTTCAGGTATTTACTTCTAGCTATTCCAATACATTAAAACCTAAAAAGTGTTATCTATATAGTGTGCAAGGATGTCCACCAGGGTGACTGTTCGACTCCATTTGAAATCTCACAGACACTGAAGCTTTATTTCATTTCATTTTGCATCCCCCTTTTGGTCAAGAAGATGTTCTCAATCCCAAGCTGCCAGGTCCAGATTCATCCCCGGGAGTCATATCCTGTGTTGCCAGGGAGATTTACACCCCTGGGAGTCAGGTACCATGTAAGGGGGAGGGCAGTGATATCACCTGCCAAGGTGGCTTACTTAACATGGACTTTTACAGAGTGTGATTTTAACCTATCTCTGAAAATGTATCCCCTCCTACATGTACACAACAGGCTTCCAGTCCCTTATCCAATACCTTACTGTTTATTTTGGAATTCAGAACTTTTCATGTTTCAGAAAAATAATTATGCACATCTATCATATTTGACAGCACATCTCCAGCAGGTCTGGGACAGCACCATAAAGTCAAATACATAATATTTCTTCCATAAAACATACAAATATTAACAAAGTAGGATAAATAAAGATAACAAGTAGCCCTGAGACAGTACAGATCAGGGTTTGCCACAAAATTAGTTCAGCAAATGTTAAGCTGTGCCTCCAAATGAATAACGAAGAAAATTAAATTTGAGTTTTTTGAACTTTTGAATTGTGGATAAGGGATTGTGGACATGAATCTCCATACCACAAAAAACTATGCAGCCCTTAAAAAGAATCAGTTATGTACACTGTGGATAAACGTATGGTATGTGAATATAACTCTATAAAATTGCAGGAAAATATATATATAGGAGTAAAAGTGTTGGAGAAAACAAGCTTAGAGGGATGTACCCATCTTCCTGTTGATGAGCAGGTAGAATGGTGTAGCCTTTCTGAAGGTCAGTGTGGTTGTTCCACAAAAAGTTAAGTATGTGGGGACCAAAAGGTCCTGCAACCTCATTATGGGGTATGTCATTTGAAGATCTGAGAGCAGAGACACGAATGAACATTTGCAAACTGGTGTTCATGGAGGCAGTAATCATGATTTGCAAAGGGTGCAGACGACCTAATGGTACACTGACTGATGAATGGAATGGTGTACTGTGGTGTACGCATGCAGTGGAACACTGAGCAACTACAAGAAGGAGTGAAGCTGTGAGACAAACAACGAGGTGAATGGATCCTGTACACAGTATTTGAGTGAAGTATACCAGAAACAAAGGCAAACACTTTAATGCTCCACCAATATGGACTAACTACAATGTGTAAACTCAGAATCGAATCTTAGAACATAGCCTAATATGGACATAACTACTATAATAGTCCCTAGATTGTAAGCTCTTACAGTAGTTAACTCTATCCCTGAATTGTAATGCCTATCTCTAAACTTTGAGATGCTGATCCCCTACCGTATAACCTGACTGGTCTCTGGAACAATGCATATCTCTGAGACACCCGAAACTCAGAACCAGAGCTCGACAGATATGAATGTCAGTATTAGTGCATACAGCAACTGTTAAAAAATAGCTGAAAGAGAGCCTAGACTTCAATTAGTGATATGAGTGAAGCAGGTCTGATTAAGACCAGGGCAAGCCAGGCCAAAGGGTAAAGGTTGAAACTGACTGTTTTAAAACTTCAACTTCCATATGAGACCAAGGGAATAGATATCTATTTGGTACAGGATCTAAATTTTCTAAACAGTACAACTCTACAGTCGATTTGTTCAAACACCACAATTGCATGGAACTTTGAATAGGAAGTGAGATACAATAGGTTAGTATAGGCTGGAGTGAAATAGTGACACATCCCAGAGTAATTTGGGCAGATAATAAAAAATATATTTACAGCTTCCCCTTCCCCAGCCCCGAGGATCTGGGGGAAGGTGCGGATGTGTTGGACATCCTCACCTGGACTGGTGTTGATGTTGTCACAAACATTGGGACTGGCGGTTTGATGCGCTGAGCCCTCGATCATGGGACTTGCCCTTATGAAGCACGTTACTACAAAGGAGAGGCTAAACTTGCATATAATTGTGCCTAAGAGTCTCCCTGAGTACCTCTTTGCTGCTCAGATGTGGCCCTCTCTCTCTCTAACTGAGCCATCTCGACAGGTGAACTCGTTGCCCTCCCCCTACGTCGGACCCGACTCCCAGGGTTGTAAATCTCCCTGGCAATGCAGAATATGACTCCCGGGGATGAATGTGGACCTGGCATTGTGGGACTGAGAGTATCTTCTTGACCAAAAGGGGGATGCAAAATGAGACGAAATAGTTTCAGTGGCTGAGAGATTTCAAATGGAGTCGAGAGGTCACTCTGGTGGTCATTCTTACGCACTATATAGATAACACCTCCTAGGTTTTAATGTATTGGAATAGCTAGAAGTAAATACCTGAAACCACCAAACTCCAACCCAGCAGTCTGAACTCCTGAAGACAATTATATAATAATGTAGATTACAAGGGGTGACAGTGTGATTGTGAAGCCCTTGTGGATCACACCCCCTTTATCTAGTGTATGGAGGAGTAGAAAAATGGGGATAAAAATTAAAGGACAAATGGGGTGGGATGGGGGGGATGATTTGGGTGTTCTTTTTTCACTTTCATTTTTTATTCTTGTTCTGGTTCTTTCTGATGTAAGGAAAATGTTCAGAGATAGATTGTGGTGATGAACGCATAACTATGTTATCATACTGTGGCCAGTGGATTGTATACCATGGATGATTGTATGGTGTGTGAATGTATTTCAATAAAACTGAATTTAATAAAAAAAAAAAAAAGAATCAGATAAATCTTCTTACTGACACAGAATAAATGGCCATGCCACATTGATGAATGAAGAAAGCAAGTAGCACAACAATTTGCAAAGATCGGATTATATTATATATATATATAGAATGGGGAAAGGGAAAGTGAAGACAATCTTTGTCACACATTCCCTCTCTCCAACTTTTATTTCCCACAATGTTTTGTAATGACTTTAGCTCTGGTGGAGAAATGCTATGGAAATATTGTTTTGAATACTGATAGTGATGTGGGAAAATTCAAAATATGAATTTATATTATTTATGAAACAGAGAAACAATAAGTTCACTTCAGTAAACTGCTTACATTGATGGCAGGTAACTAAACTGTTATGCGTAAGTTGGGGGCTGAGACAGTTTACAAAAGAAATTTATTTATGATACTAAATAAGTTTCATCTGTAAAGACAGAGACACAGAGTATGAAAGATATGGACAGGAACCCCCTACAGTAGACCTGAGTCCAGACCTCTAGGTATCTCTTTCCATATCAAAAGAGAGGATGTAGGATATGACTGCTTCCACTGGGAACTCCTCAAGAAACTCCTTCTTATGGGATTCTTTGCTCTTCTGCCACTGAGCACCATCGAGCCACTCATGAAAGGGCTCCTTCCTTTATCAACCACTTAGGAAGCCAAGAGCCCTGGACAGGCTGTTCACCTTCTCCCATTCTCCTGCTCTCTTCCTCACTCTTTAATTCTAAATTATAAACAAGCAAACCCACAAAGAAAGAGAGCAGGGAGAATAATAAATTAAGGGGGCTAAAAAAAGTCAGTCTTTGTTCTCCTTAGTCCACAAATAGCCCTGGGAGAAATTGCCTGCAATGGATAAAAGTTAAGGGTCTTTAATTAGGGCTGGAAATTCAAATCTAATATAGTAACTTTCATTTGCATTGCATATATATTTAGTACTGACTGTATTTTTTCTAATAAGCATATATTAACTTCACAATTTTCAAAAATCTCCTATTTTAATTATAGGCATAGTTGAGAATAATATTAGTTAATATACATAAAATGCTATATCATATGTTAGCTATTATTCTCTATGAACCACTATCTGGGAATGTACTAAGTGCCAGCACTTGGCCTGGAACTTTTAACAAACACCATTCCATCTGTGTATTGTTCATTCAACCCCCTAAGCTTAAGGTGCTGTGCTTGGCACTGGAGATACAACAGTGAACAAAACAGATGTGATGCTACCCCCATCAAGCTCACATCCCACTGGGGAGATAGACACTAAACAAGTAATTGCACATTTAATGATTTAATTTCACTTGAGGTAAATGCTATGAATGAGAAGTACAGAATGACCAGTCAGATCCTCCTAACAGCTCTCTGAAGTGGACATGACATCATCCCCAGTTATGGTTATCATGACTATTTGTAATACTAAGGTATGCCAATTATAATAACATTAAATATACTGAACAAATAGTAACTGTAATAATTATCACTACTATAATGATTTGGAAAATTATTTTATACCAATAGGTCAATGAGGGAAAAGATGGGAATAAATGAGAAAGAAAGTCTAAATGTATGAGACTGTGTAAGGAAAATTACTCCCAAAGAACTTTAATAACATTGTTATTCCTCCAAAGAGGAAAATTCCTCCATGCAAAGGCTTAGAGGCCTTCAAAATGAGACATCCAGCCCACCCCCAGAATAGCAAGATACTAGCAGAAGGACAACCTGGATATAAAGACAAGGCTTGTATTTTCTGAAAATATGCCCTTTGTTTCCCAAAACAGATTTAATTTCAATGACTTGTTCTCTAAGTGCCCATCACCACTATAATAAAATGGAAATCGCAATATTTTGATGCTTAAACCACATTTGCAAGACTACTTTTGAACCAAGAAGCAACACAAAAATCTTAGACAAAGTACCCTGTTGTTTTTGGAAAATATCATCACTGTTTCAAAGGACACTAATAGTAGAGATGAACACAATGTCCTAAACTAAAAAATCATCAGCATGTACAGCCAGACTTCAAAAGTTGCCACAACCAGGAATTCTTAGATTCTATAAAATGAGAGCCCATGAAAACGGAACTTCATGATTTGGAAAGGTAGGCATTCCATCAAAACAACATGTGGTAAGTTGCTCCTTGCTTCTCTCTCTACCAGAGATGGCAATTACAATAATTTGACAAACTAAGAATCCTCAGAACTAAAAACTGTGTATGTCTCTTTATTCAGTGCAGGAAAAAAACTCCTTATAATTAGAATTCTGTGTCCAAGCGCTCACAAGACAAAAGATAGTTCATTTACTATATAAAATGAGTGTCATAAGGAATTCAGAGTGGTGCAAATGAGAAAGCCAACATCTGACGGAACCTTAACCTGCTTTCACTTTAACTACTCCTGTCACAAAATTCTTATAATGAAAAAAGTTATGTTCTACTACACGTTAAGGTGCATATGAAAGTGAATATCCTTGTTCTTAGGAAATGGACGTGGCAATATCAAGTGTTCAAGGAACATGATATATACAACCTACATTCAAGTACCCAGAAAATGAACTGGTAAATACATGAACAGACAGAAGGATAGAAAGATGGATTGAAAGATGGATGGACAGATAGAAACTCAGAGAGGTTAAAAGTTTTGCACAAGTCACAGATTTGGGTATCTGGGGGAATAGGTGTATTAGTTCTCTGTATGGAGTTTGTAATAATTCTGTAACTGTCCTATAAGTTTGAAAGTATTTCAAAACAAAAAGTTTTAAAGTTTTAAAAATTAGGTTCTATTTAAGAGATCACAAAACTAAGACACTTATGCTACTACTGCCCTTCCCCCTATGTACAACAGACCTTTCACTCTATGGCACACTTGGCCCAAGAGAACAGCTTAAAGAGGGTTCCATATAGCCATCACCCTTGGAATGAAGTAGGTACAAGAGTCAGAGTCTACTTGCAAATCCTAGTTTAGACTATCTTACTTGACTTCACAATGCTATATTCTATGACACCAAACAGATCCATCCCATCCGACTTAAGCTGTAGCCATTCTTAAGAACTATTTTTGATACTGCTAAGAAATATGGATGGAATGAAAACAAAAATAAGGCTAAGGCCACCATCAGGTCAATTCATTTTGTTCACCTTACCCAGTTTCTATCAGTTGTACCATTAAACAGATAGAAGATTACCATTAGTCAATTACTAACCTTATGGAGAGCAGGAGCCAAGACAGGTACCAAGAATCCATTGTAAATGTAATTGACAAGCTGACTGCGAATCAAGGGGTGAGCCACCTAAACGAGAAACAGGGAGTCATGAAAAAGACAAAAGAATTCAATCTTTAGGTCTTCTTAAGGGCAAACATTTCTGTGTACATTCCGATTTCAAAAAGGAAATCCAAATTTTAGCCATTTATTCAGTGGATAAAGAATAATTCAAATCTCTAACTGCCATGCAATTTTTTCAGGTGATTTATTCCAGTATATACAGATTGGCTAAAATTAGCAAAGTTGGACTTCCAAATGAAAAAACTGGTAATTTTAAAGTTTCTTTTTAAAAAAGACAATAGATTGAATAGGAAGGATTCATAAAAATTAATGAGCTGAAAAGTATAATTTTTGTCCCATAACTTAATCTAGGTCCTATTTTAATAACTTGTGAATAAATTAAAAAAAAAAAAGTAGAGCTGTCAAAATAGACAATTAAACAGATTTATTTTCTTAGCAGAAAGCATTTTCTCATTTTAAAGATGCATTTTTCTGACAATTGTATATAGTGGGGAGGAAGGCATTTAGAAAATATTTTCATAAAAAAATAAACACTGTTCAAAAGCAGAAACATTATCAGAGCTGCAACACTTCATTTGATTTTGAAAACATATTTAGCATGGGTAACTCTTTGCTAAAATCTTTCAATAACATCCCCAAACCAAAACCCTTAAAAGTATATGGCTTCAATTTTAAAATACAGAATGAAATGTATTTCCCTGTTAACTATGCCCATTAGCTTTGCTTCTCTTAAAAAAATAATAAAGTCAAACAATAGAGTAAAAAGCAATTTCTAAGGAAGTGAGGCTAGATCTTCAAATTACTGATAATCTCTCTGTGTATACATTTGGGTAGGAACTAATAGTAGTTCCATCTTTTTTATTTTCACATACTTCTGCAAGAAAATGTCAGTAGACTGTAATATCAAAGGAAAAAATACTGAAAATGTAATCAATTTATCTTACATATAAATAAAATTTTCTTTGACTTAGCAATAAAAATGAGATGGGGACTAAAGTAATTTACTTGTATTTTTTTTTTCCAGAAGCAATTTCTTTATTTGGTAGATAAAAAGATTTTAACTAACATTTTTCACCCTACAATCACTATAAAGAAAATTTGATTTCTTACTAAATCCAAAATTAAGGTAATAGTTTTGCTATATAGAAATAAAACTTTTGATGAAAACCTACTGCATTCTTAAATATATATAAAATCTGATTTTTAATGAAAACAGAAACATCAATCTGAAGGTAAAAATCTAATCAAGAAGCCAAATATACAAGAGTTCAGTGGTTGTTTTTTCCCCCAAGCAGGCCAATTTCAAAGCAAGTTTAATTTGTGTTGCTAAGAAGATGCTTAACTTCTTCTAAATTCAATTGAGATAACAATATTCTTTATGTAGTATGCACCATTAAGCAAAATAAAGTGTTTTCCTTTGTAGACTACCAAGAAGACCTTGATGTAAAAGTGATATAATTTGGAGTACTTAGAAGGTTAAAAATATCTATTTAATGAGTCAGGCATTGAACTTATTCTCGATGGTTAAGTGGATAATCAAAATAAAATTAACACATTTTATGAAGAAGATAATCTACTAATTTTTTCTCAATTAAAACTTCCCAGAAAACTATAAATCTAGTATTTTCACTCAGTCAAGGGCATTCATATCCTTAAAGTAAAGTGTAAATATTTTATGAGCATGCTCGTGTCTGACGGAATCATAACAAAAGGTTCTCTTATTGTGATGTGGTACCTGTATAACTGCATTGCAAAACTCCAGAGAATTCATGAACTGTACGAGAGAAGGGAGCAGGAGCCAGTCGTCTTTCAGAATACAGTGCCATTCCTCGCCTTTCTCTTCTAGCTTTGTAGGCAGGGAAGAGTAGAGACCACTGAGCCCAGTTGCAAGTACCTGTATTCAGAAATAAAAACATAATGAACTCTTTAATAAAGTTCTTAACCTGCAATAAACAGCTTCCAGGTGATGCCAATGTCACTGGACCAAACACTGCGCTTTAAGGTGAAAATACTAAAAGCAGATGACATCATCTAGCTAGAAGGATTCAAAAGGTGGAGAGACTAGGAAGGGACAATTCCAGCAGAAGGAACAGCAACACAAGAGGTATCTAGCTAATAATACACACGTGGATGACATGGTCTGCTCACCTCCTATGAACCAGTGCTGGGCTGGGCTGGGCTGGGGACGGGGAGAGTGAGGAGGACACACAGAAAGATGAATAAAACAAAATTCCTGCCCCCAAGGAGTTCAGGAAAGGGACAAAGTCATAAACAAACAATACATTATGGCACAATAACAAGAGTGCAAATATAGAGAAAGCACATACCCCAGTCTACAGGAGAAAGCCCTGGGAAGGTCCAGGACAGAAGGTCTCACAGAAAGGAACTGTGAGTAGCTTTATGAGGAAGATTCCTGGCAGCCATGTGGAAGATGGTACAGAAGCTCACAATGGAATATAAAGGGCAGTGACAGATGAACCAGAAAACTGCAATATTGGAGAAACTAAAAGATAAATATTTTTCTGTTCTGTTTCCTAGTGACCTTTATTCACTCATTTGTTAGCTCATGCATTTAAAAAAAAAAAGTACTGAGCACCTACTTCAGGCCAAGCACTAGGCTAGGTGCAGGGAACACAACAGTAAACAAATAATACATTTATCTCTTTTTCAAAATCAGGGCATCTGTGATCCCAAACGAGAATGTCCCCTATTTAAAGTATTTAACTCCTTGTCAACATACCAAACAAATCACTTTAATTCCAGTTATAAATGTGACCTGAGCAAGTTGCCTGTTATAAATTAGAAACCTTTGGCAAGAGAGAACAGCGACCAGAAGTTCTCCTTAAAGAGAAATCTAATCTTGATGCCACATTTTTAAAATCAATTACATTTGCTAACTCATGCTAAATTAATCACAGAACAAAGACTTTAATTCTGCATACTCCTGATTCCTTAACCACTTTAAGGCTCTGAAGATGAATTCATAAAGACAGGCTTAATTTGTCTGACTAAAAAGCTGGGAATAACTGTTCAGTATATCAATATAATTACAGCAACATTAATTTTCAAATTACACACATCAGTGACAGTAATTAAAAATAACACATACCTAATATACACTTTTTTTAAGAGTATTCTGAAAAGGGCATGACTGCAATCCGTACAGAGGCCTGCCTGTACAAATGGACAGTGCAGTGTGATAGCTGGATTGGAGTCCTGCCGAGCTCCCGCCCCTGTGCAGTGGGGCTGGACAGTGTCTCTGCTATCCATCTTCTTCAGAATGGTAAAGAAACATGAAGAAAATACTCTGCAGAATAAAGAGTATTACACAGTCTTAAGAACAAGATTCCAAATCTTTACTGCTAAATATTTCTATCTCTCTTCCAAAGCTTTGATCAGAGTTCAGATTCATTCACCCAGTCCACACATATTTGTAGAACACAGACTGTGGGCCGGGTACTATGTAAACTTGGTGAACAACTCAGACCAAGTGAGACAGAGAGGACAGACTGCAAACTAACAAATGCAAAAAAGATGATGGCTCCCAAAAGGCAGGTGGAGGGTTCTGTGGGAATATGACAAGAAAAAGGAAAGGCAACAAGGCATGAGACATTTAAAGAATTGGAAAATGACCAGTATGTCTTGAGAGAGGGGGGAATATAGCTGAAGAGGCAGGCATGGGCCAGATGCAGAGGGCCCCAAGAGCCTTGCTGAGGACTTTGGACATTACCCCAAAGGAAATCAGGGAAAGGTTTATGTAAGAGAGTGACATGATGAGATTAGCATCAAATTGAGATTGAAGAGGCTTCCTTAGACTAAGAAAATCTAAAACCTCAATTCAGATGAGGAAACACAGGAACTAGTAGAGCATAGTAGCTGAATTAGGAAATGACGTACGCATTCTAAAACTTACATTTAGTGAACCTGTTAGGAAAAGCCTAGACTAGTTACTAAACACATTATAAATATTCTTATGCTTTTTAAAGTTATATTCCTCAAGGAAAAACTTAAATATGGATGATTTATAACAACTTTCCTCTTAAATTAAAAATCTATCATTACTATTCATTTAGAAAATTCAAAACTACTCTACTCCTTTTTCCAGAGAGAGAAAAAGAAAGAAAATATGTATATTGGGGATAGAGGGAGGGAAGCGGGGAGAAAAATATTCACTGTATTCTTTGGAAGGATAAAAGAGTAGGAGTGAAATGACCTTCTATGACAAGTAAATATCTCAAGTTGAAACAGAAATTTGATTGAGATCTAAAATGGAAATCTACCTTGATGTAAAATGTTCACAAACTCCATGTAAAACTTTAAAGAAAAGCTTAATTCAGGAGGCTAGCAACTATAATTTAAAACAATTAAACATCCCTAACAATAAATCATTTCTGTACTCTGAGAGAATGCTTAATAAGGAAAGACCTGACACCTTGAGCATGGGTCCCAATTTTATACACTAAAACTTCTTGGAACAGAACCTTAGGAGCAAATTCCATGCCAAGCAGGGCTCCTGATGCTTCATTTTCCAGATTACATCATGCATTCTTGCATACTTGGCAAAAAAAAAAGTAATTCAGTTCTTCAGACTTCCGCTAAATGTCATCTTGCCATGTTAACACCAAGATGTAGTAAGTTTATAGATAGTTTTTCCAGGTTCAACAGTTTAATGGCACACCTATCTATTTACATTTAAATATCACTTTTTTAAATTAAAAATTATTTAATATTTTTCAATAAATCTATGTACTCAACAGTTAATCAAAAGTAATATGCCCGTCCACCATTTTTAGCCTTTTATTAATCCTGAACACAAAAAAAGTGATTATAAAGCATTATATTCCCAACATGTTAGGTACTAACCCAGTATTTTTCATTTATCTTCTCTCCAGAGTTCCCTTAAAAGACACTAAATGCCATATAAAACTGTAAGAATAACAACAGGAAAATAAAAAAAGAAAACAAGTTTCCCAACAGGAATACAGCATAGTGGTTGTTGAGACCATAGACTTCAGTATCAGGCTAACATGGTTTTGAATCCAGACTCGGCCATGTACAGGCCAGTTTAATTAAAGTTCTCTAAGCTTCAGTTTCTTCATTGTTATAAGGATTAAAGAAAAATAATGCATGTTAAAAGATTAAAATATTGGTTTACACTTGGCAATGTTTCCAATGGAGGAAAGAAAAATAAGGTGCACAGAGCACTGAACAAGTCAGGAAATGTTAATCTTTTAACTAGAAACATCAAGCAGTACCCAGTTAATTTTGGCAAAAACATAAAGATTTTTAGCAGATGGGCTTGAGTATGAAACTAGGAGCAAAACACCTGGTGGGGACCATTTGAAACAACTCGCCAGAATAAAAAGCCTCATAAATTTTGGAACTGGGATAAATAACTTTCTACCTGCAGCTGTGTTCCTAAAGGTTACTTATTTCAATCTGCATTTCTTGATTTATATATATATATATTTTCTACTTTTGCCAAAATATAACAAATGACAAGGGCTTAGCCATCAATATTTGGTTAACAAAAATCAAAAGAAGTAATAAGAGCAAACTGTCACCAACTATCGGCTGACATCAAATTGTTCTCCTTTTGCAGGAAAGCATATCTTTAGATAAGGGGCAGAGGAATCAGCAAGCTCTCCTATCAACCACGACAAAAGTTTCCAAAAGTGGTCCAATTTCCTGAAAGAATCATTACTCTTCCAACAGCCTGATGCTAATACACTTTGACAATCATACTAATTAGAGAAAGCTTTTTGTCAATTGTGGTCCTTAGCTGGGTGGTTAATAGAGTATGCTTTTATCTTCAACATAAAGAGGGCTTTTTCAAAATTATGTTGTCAGATGTAATTATAGAAAACTGAGTACAAATGAGATTATGGGATCTATCCTGAGGGGCAGCTTAATACAACGAAGCTCCATGTTCCATTCTAGCAAATAAGGTCAGCTGAATATGCTGTTTCCTCTCTGATTTTAATGAACTATACAATGTTTTAAAACACATTTTTATAAAAGCAATAATTACTCAGTGAAATCTGCTTGTAATATAATAAGTGCAAATCCAAACATTAAAAACATGCACCATTCTTGTCCTAATATTTTTTAAATTATAAAATATTTCAAACACACAAAAATAAATATAATAGAAACCCATCCCCAAGATTTAATAGATATTAATGTTTTTTCCACAATTTCTTCAGAGTGCTTTTTATTTTTTCAAAAAATAAAACATTATAAATAGAGCTAAACCCTACCACAATCCCATTACCATCCTTTCCTACTGCTGCACTCCCAGAAGTACAGTCTTGAACTTGGTACATATTATTCCTGTTATTGTTTTTGCCCTTTTAGCACATATACATGTATTCAAAATAAAGCAAACACTAAAGTTTTGTGTTTTAAAATTTTATGTAAATTTTATGTAAATACCAACATGCTGTATGTAACCCTTTCCTACTTACATTTTTACTCAACATGTTTTTAGATTTATTGATGATCAAACTTGTAGATACAGTTATACACTAATACATGTGATTCCTTCATTTTGAATGCTGCTTAGTATTCCACTGATGTATGAAAAACCAGTTTACTTATCTTTCCACTAATATGTTTATATTTTCCTCTTCTTCAAATCATGTTCTATTGAACATCTTTGAACATCTATCCTTATAAACATGTGCCAGATTACTCTCATGCAAACATTTAAGTGAAGTTACAGTATCACACTGTATACAAACATTCAATTTTCCTAGGTATTTCCTGAGTTACTGCACCAATTTATATTCTCAAAGATTCCTGTTTTTCCACACTCTTGACAACCCTTGGTGTTATTAGATATCCAAAGGTTAGCCAATCTGACTTGTGCTATCTGTTTTTTCAGTATAAGTTTATTTTGCATTTCCCTAATTCTAGGGAAGTTGAGCATATTTTCATGTTTATTGGCTTTGGATATCTCTACGAATTACCTGTTCAAATTCTTCATCCATTTTTCTAATTTTTCCTCTTTTTCTTATTAATTTGTAGCATTAAAATATTTTTGTATATTTTGGATAGCAATCATTTGTAGTTGTGTGAGATACAAATAACTTCTCCCATTCTGTATTTTTGTTCTTAATTCCAGTATTTCTTAATGGTTGGTGCTTTATAGGAAGACCTGGTATTTTGTACAAGCTAGTGAGATCAGATTGCCCAAGTTCAAATCCTAACTCTACCTCTTGTGAGCCACATGGTCTCATATTTACTTAATGGCCTCGTGCCTAACTTTCATCATCTATAGTAACACTAGTACCTAGAGTTGTGAGGATTACATGAATCAATATATGTAAAGCACTTAGCACAGGGCCTGGCACGGTAACCTCTCAACAAATGTAAGATATCAATGTTACCATTATTCACAATTACCTCAGCTATTCTTGGCCTTTTACACATTTTTATATGACTTTTAGGTCCAACTTGTCAAGTTCCATGAAGAGCACTATTGGAATTTTGATTTAAATCACATTAAGAGCTCATAAATTACACCTGACAATTAATTATGTATGGAAAATTGCACCTTTACAAAAGAGAGATCTAGTGATCACCACATTAATCAGTGATCAAACAATGTAACAAATGTCTCTTGATGTAGAGCAATAAGGAATATACAGCATCACCTATAAAGTATTCTTGCAAGAAATGCTTAACCTGAATTTAATCAAGCCTTTACATCTAATTCTAATTTGCAGGAAATACAGAGGATAGGGACAAGTCAAACTATACCACAGGAAAGGCAAACAAACCCAGAATGTGCAGCATTCTACAAGACAAAACTTTGATCTCTTAAAAAGTCAAAACCATAGGGAAGAAAAAGTGGCAGGGCTGTTCTAGATTAGTAGAGACTAAAGAGATATGATAACCAAATGTGTACTTTGCACTGGAGTCTAGTTTGGGAGGAAAAAAAAAAAACAGCTATTAAAGTAATTTTGGGCATAATTTGGGGGAATTGGATATTAGAGCGTAACAAGGAATCACTATATAATTTTCTTAGGTATAATGGTTATTAGGTGTTATGGTTATGTAGGAGAATGTCCTTAATCTTAGGAGATACATACTGAACTATTTGATGCCTGCAACTTACTTTCAAAGGGTACAACAAAAACAAATGTTAAGTATCGATAAATGATAGATACACCAAAGAATAGCAAAATGTTAAATTTGAATCCAGGTGGTATGTATGCAGTGATCATTTTAATATCCTTCCAACTTTCCTGCATTTTATTTTTTGTTGATAATAAAAGTAGTAAAAAATAAATTACATAACTTTATGGACTATTTTGGAGAGGTTTCCAATTATTTACATATTCTCTTCAATAAGGTTTATAATTTTCTCTGCAAAGGCCTTACACATATTTGTTAGATTTATTCCAAGATACCTTATGATTGTGTTGCTTTTGTAAACATAATCTTTTTAAAATTTCCTTTTTAAATTGAATTTTGCATATTGATCTTGTATCCTACAACCATGGTGAACCACTTGAATATTTTGATGATTTGTTTCAACACCTGCTCTCCTTCTTTAACAGAACTACCCAAAAGAATTGAAATAAGTCAAAGTCAAACATCTAAATATGGTTCTCTAACAAACTGTTATTTTTTTAATAAGCTTCTGCCTCCACAACATTGCTCATATCCAGCTCCTCCTTTTCATCCTCATTCCTGCCACCCTTTTTGCCAGAACCCTACTTCCTTTGCATCTCCCAAACTCATCTATCTTACATACCCAGATTAAACTCTCCCTTGAATTCTGATTTTGCTGAGTCCTTCCTCAAATTTCTTCAAGATCTCCCCAAACTTGCTACAGCAATTGTGGCAGGCAGAATAACAGCCACCCAAAGATATCCACATCCTAATCCCTGGAACCTGTGGGCATGTTAGGTAACATGGCAAAGGGGAATCAAGATTGCAGATGGAATTAAGGTTGCCAACCAGCTGACTCTAAAATACAGATATTATTCTCTGTTATCAGGGTTGACCCAGTGTAATCACAGGGTCCTTAAAAGTTGAAGAGGGAGGCAAAAGAGAAGAGTCAGAGGGAGATGTGACTAAGGAAGAATGGTCAGAGTGCAATATTGCTGGCTTTGAAGATGGAGAAAAGGGGCCAAGAAGCAAGGAATGCAGGTGGCCTGCAGAACTGGACAAGACAAGGAAACAGATTCACCCCTAGAGCCTCTGGTAAGGAACACAGCCCGGCCGAGACTTCGATTTCAGCCCAATAAGACCCAACGGACTTCTAACTTTCAGAACTGTAAGAAATGAATTTGTTCTGTTTTAAGCCACTAATTTTTGGTAATTGTTACAGCAGCAGTAGAAAACTAATATAGCACTGTATTCCAAAAATGCTTAGATTTAGGATGAGAAGTCCCATTTTTACCTATCATATTCTTTAAAAAGAGTTTATAAGAAGCTCTGCATTTTGAAGGAGATGAGGAGGTGAGATTAAATGTTCCAACACAGATGAGTAAAATCAGTTCTCACATCTCATTTGGCTATCAAAAATCAGTTCTTCACTTCTCATTTGACTAGAAATCTTTAAGCAATTTCTTATGCCACTGGCCTGGACCCAGGAGAAAGGAAGACACATGGTACTCTGAACCTCCTAACTGAAATTCTATTTTTCAAAGTTTTTATTTGTCTGTTTGCCCTGAAGTATATATTCACAATACACTAGGCAACCCTGTTTCATCAGTAAAAATAGAAATGCAGGAGTACAAAGAAGATAGCTGCTTTTAAACCTCAAAGTAAAATTCAACATGTTACATAATAGGGTCACTATTGGCCTTTAGGGCACATCAATTCTTTGGTATGCGGGACCATCCCACAAACTACTGGACATTAAGCATCCCTAAATTCAGCACACTAAATGCCAATAGTGCCACACCACGGTTACCCCATGTTCCTATCACAAGCACACCCCACACACATTTCTAAATACCCTCTAGGGGGCATACTGTCGCTGGTCAAGAACTACCATCCCTGGTCAAGAACTCTCTAGAGTATTAACAGTGAATCTAATTTACTACGACAACTTGCAAGGCCTGCTCCAACAAAACTCACTTAATGGTCTAACACACTATTACAGCAGAAACAGCAAATTTAAGGCTATATAGTTTATTAACAAATATAATGGGATGATTGGTAAATATATATATATATACACACACACAATGGAAATAAGAGGTTTGTTTGTTCACTGAGCTGAGGAAGTATTAACAGGTATTTCCCAACATATCTAACCAACTGGAAAAAGATACAAATTTGTAAACCTACCATTTAAATCCCCCTTCAAAAGATGGCATTAACATACACACATACACACACACATGCAAAATTCAGAGCCCTAAGGCTCCCATCATTTTGCGGAAATGTGATTAAGCCTGGGCATCTGCAAAGCACCTTGCACTTTATTTCTCACCATTAAGAAACTATACAACACAGTAGAGTATTTCTTGCTTTTTCAAGCTACAAATACGTATTTATTTTTAAAAATGAAATCAATGATTTGGATGTACAACTAGTGGTCATTATCTTGCTGAAAAACAAATTAATTTGTGAAAGCAGCTGTGGGGGGTCGCGCCACAAACCATCATTCACTGGCACAAAATCAACCTGAAACTAGGAATATAGAAAGTACAGGTTTTACCAATATCTCAGGATACCTCTTAGAAAAAACTAAAATAGCTCCTAACAAAACAAAAATGAACCAAGAAATGATAAAACAGATAGTTTCCTCTGGAGGCTTATTTTAAGCTAACATTGTTCAACCAAATAATATGCCAACTTAGATTCCTATACTCCCTCCAAAAAATTTCCTCTGAACATCTTTCCATGGAAGGTGCCAAATATAACTTGCTGAAAAGAAAAGAACAAAAAAGTATGTAGCATTAGCATGGAGGAGGGAAAGAGGAGTGGGTGGGAAACAACAAATGAGAGGAACTTACTGGGCAGAAGTAGGTGTTCTCCACAATGTGATGAGCCACCATGCAATTCTCAGCAGAGAGAGACATGATAAAAAGCAAAGCATCCCGGGCCTGCTGGCCTACTGTCCCCTCCCGGTGAATGAAGGGAATCAGAAGAGAGAAGATGAGAAAGTTGGCGGCCCCTTGGTCCTCACTAGTGTGGAAGAAGAGTTCTAGAATGGAAGGATCTTTGGCAAGGATGGAACAGAGTTGATTGAGCAGAACAACTAGCTTCCCCTCCACAACAGGGGTGGCTGTTCCAGAACAAGAGCTCAGCAACATCATCAAGGGCTTCAGGATGGGCTTGTGGTGCAGTAGAGGCTGGTGTGATTGGGTGACCAACATCTCATACATCTTTAGTTGCTCGATTTTAGTCTCGTCAGTAAATTCCCGCCTCAAGCTCCAAAGGAAGAGTTTCTCCATGATGTTCTCAGAGACCACAAATTCCAGAATTGGCCCCATTGCAGCATCCTTGGCTTGTTCTTCAATCAGCAAAAAGAGCATGTGTTCTACATAATTCTGCACAGCACTGGCCTCATCTGGAGGGATGGAACCATATTTTGCCTGGGTGTTCTTCAAAGGGTCATGCTTCTCTAAGATTTTCACCACCTGTAACCAAATCAAATATTTATCATCCATGTGATGTTTATTATAATTATGAAGACACACCACCATAAACTTTACCAACTCCTCACTGAAAATGCAGGAGCCTTGGCCCACAGAAAAATATATGTGAGCACTGTGCCTCTCTCTCTCTCAAAGGAATAAAATGAAGAGGTTAAATCATAGAAAGAAGATATTTGTAATAGTTATAAATTTTGGCAACCTAAATGTCAAAGAAAGTAGTGTGGTTATGTAAATTAAGCTACATGCATTTCTTCGACCATTATTCAGAATACTAGAGCAATATGAAAAATAGAAAAAGATATTATATAGAGATATTTAGATCCATAATCATTAGCTATGCAAAAAAGATATATGTGAAGAAAGTGAAAATATGCAAAAATAATAATGTTTTATGTTCAAAATGATAATTTCTTTTTTAAAAGTTTCTAAACTTTCAATAATATAATACTGCTTTTTAATTTTAAAACACTTTAATAAAAGGAAACCTGACTACCTTTGTGTTCTCTTACAAATAGACCTTAAGAGTTGACCTGGAGATTTCAGCAGGGGAACACGGCTACTCAAATGCCCTTGATGGAACAATATCTCTCCCATCTCTATTTGGATGGGCATCTTCTTGAACCAAGCATACAGCATTAGGAAGGATGAAAGGAAAGCGATGAACAAGGGACACATACCTAGTCAAAATCAACCCTACTGTATGGCATATGTGGTAGATAATAAACTGAAGGGTTTGAACTTGAGGTTTCTTCACACCAGAAAAAATTCCAAGATAAGTAATCACTTACAAAATAAATCCCTAAATAGGTCATGTCACAGCTCCAGTCTGTTTCTTTCCCTTATCACTGCTGACATTTGAATGCTTCCTATCTCTCTCTGGCTTCTACTTTGGGACCTGGAAATTAAAACAATGTTGTATCTCAACTTCCAATTAGCTTTATGACATGGAAACCAGAGTAAAAACTTTAATGCCCACTCTATTTACTCTCTTTAAAATGTATACATATGAAAAATTTTAAACAACCAAACATTTTATCAGTGATTATCTTTGTTTCTTTTTGCCTTTCTGAACTGCATTCTATCCTGGATACACCTGTCTTTTGCACTACCTTCCTGGCTCAGTTCTATGATGTGCTGTTACATGGTCTATATTTGGTTTACAGAATTTTTGCAAGTCACTGGGGAAACTGGCAAGTGCACAATGCTATGACAGCACACTTTAGCAGTGAGGGAAATTTATTTCTCAGGGAAAGGCCTCCTCTGTCAGAAGCAGAGCAAAGGAACCTAGGAACAATCTTACAGAACGAATGGTTTTCCACAGACTCTGTGATCTCTACTGACTTCCATTATAAAATTGATAATTCCATCACGAAGGGGAAAAAATTACCCCAACACCCTTGAGTTGACATTTTTAATGAGGAAGGCCTTCAGTTAGCAGCTACCCAGGAGGTACACGGCCTACTGATTGATGGCCCTGGTGCTGCCACAGGACATCATCTTCTTTGCGGCATGCTTGAGTCGAGAGTGGCCCCACTATCCCACCTTCCAACAAGCCCTCTAGAATTCCTTGCAGGCCTGACAACCTCACTAGCAGAAACCCTGGGATGTGGCTCTCCTCCTTTTCCTTTGCCATTCTGGGCCTGGACAACAGTTCACAGAGTAGGATCACAGTAACACACTTGTCCAAAATGAGTCCCCACCCAACAAAGCTTGTTCTCCAGCTGCAAAAGTCCCTAACTTCAAGGTTCCACATTTTGAAGAACAAATGAGCTACAAACTTTATGAGTTCTATAATTTCAAAGCCTATATAATGAATTTACTTATGAGAGATATCATTACAGCTAGACCTTGGGGTAAAAATATAATTATACTCTTGTATGTGCTCAGACTGCCTAAACTATCTAAAACTGGGACTGTGCCTTATACATTGATAGCAGTATGGTAAATTAATTCAATCTTTCTGGAAAGCCATCTGGCAATATGTAATAGAAGCAATGAAAAATATTCTTGCCCTTTGACTTGTTAATCCCACTTGGGGGAAAATGCCCCAAGAAAACAACCCAAAAATAATTTGTTAAAAAATGTTCAAACCAACATTCTGCAATAATTAAAAATAAAAATATATTGGCCCAAATGGTCAAAAATAAAGGAATTATAATTAAAATGTTACATCACCATACAATACCTATTCAAAATAGCATTAAGTAAATCATATCATGTGCAAATGTCCATATTAAATAACTTACCAAAACAAATATATTGACGAGGGGATGCATAATTAGAAGTGAATTTGGAGAGATGTAAATAAGATTTTAAGGTTAGTTTTTCTTTCCTGTAAATTGATCTAATTTCACAATATAAATAAATTAAAATAAAGGTAGACAAAGTAATTTTCTACTGATGCCTTAAATAAAAGGACAAATCACGGAGTAAAGATAATTATAATTGGAAATCTCCTAATTCTCAGAAATTCCTAATATAAATTTATATATATGTATTTTTACCATATATGTACATGTAGATATTTATTATGTATCCAATGTATATCATATAATATACAGAATAACTCTACATTATCACAATTTACATTTTTCTCATGAATTAGTCTTTATATTTATCCCAGTATTTTCTTTTGCAAACAGACATACTTTTTCTTGCTATGAAAAACCTTAAAAAGAAAACAGAGATTTCTATATAAAACGCAAACTGTTTAACAGCTTTTTAACTGACGCATCTCTACCCTCCTTATGGTAGTTCCTTTACACTGCCTTCTGAGTTAATATTCAAAGAAACATGAGAAGAGAACTATAAAGCCCCACAGAGATGTAAGGTTTCCCAATCATCTGGAATGGAACAAGCACATTTAGAGCCCTTTACTCATTCCCAGCCCCAGTTACTGCCGGGAAGATGGGTGTGTTACGACCCGTGTTGACTCCTGTGAGTCATGGAATACGTGATCAGTAAAGTGCTGACTATCCCTTTGTTGCTACTTGTCCTTAAACTCTCTTCTAAGAGTCAGGTCCCTCCCAGGCCACCTCCCTTTCCCTCCCAGGCAAACACACCTGTGACCTGCTTTGGCAAGCAGGCTCTGGGGGCCCACGCCCTAGGCCTGGTTCCCACCCTGACAAGGAATGCTTAAGAAGCTTCTTGGCTAGAGTACAGCTTCCATTAAACTCCCAAGAACTGTTGTGTGACCCAGGTTTGCTGCCCAGACTGTATCATAGTTCTTTCTGTTTCTTTAGACTGATTTCTGATATGACCTGGACATTTTTATTTTTCCCTTTTTTGCCCTCTGCTCACATCTCTCTCACCAAACTCCAAAATTCTCGTGTCCTTGACTTCTGCTTGCTGCCTGGTTTCAGCTGCTTACCAACTCTGAATTTCTAGTCCTACGACTGTCAGGATTCCATGCTGCTCACCAGGCCTGGCCCACTCCTGTGATTATTCACCACCTTACACAATTCCAACTCTGACTTTTCAGCTACCCCCTCTCTGCCTCAGGGATTCAGTTCAGGGAGGAAAAAAATATAATGCAGGTAGAGGGATCCTAGCAGGGAAGAAAGTGAAAACAAGCAAAATATGCTTTACATATATTTTCTTTATAAAACAGGCTTACTTTGTCATGCTGAAAATACCATTTAATGAACTAATCAACCCCTGATGAGGCCTACAGACATTAGGTAAATCAGCCAAGATCAGAGATAGCAACTTGCATGTTTTGTTGATCATACCTAGGCATGTGTTGATTTGTAAAGTCTAACAAATACAGGTTGGTACACATGTGTGTGAACCATGAACCCAGACCACATGTAGGTCCACATGTAAAAAACCACAATTCTTAAAAAAAAAAAAAAAAAAAAAGACAAAAATCAACACTGTTGACAATGGTGTTCAAATTATCATCAGATCAACATAGCAAAAATTTTTAACCTAACTTCAAAGTCATTTGACCTAAAAATGAGGAGGAGTTGGGGGCTAAATAAAATGAACAAATAGCACAATTCTTTCATTAGAGAATATCAGATACTCCTATCCCTAGCCCTAATAATTGTGGAAAGCCGCCTCCCGAATCGGGCCTAGCGTATGCGCTGCAGCCTGCTCTAGAGTTACCCCCGCCCATCGAGTGAGCCAAGATGGCGCCTGCATCCTGTTTCCGCATAGTGACGCATGTATCCGCCACCCGCTCCTACCAATCGAAATCCTGTATACGCGATACTAGCCTAGAAGCTTATTGGTTGTTAATTGTGTATAAAAGGTCTTACCCGGACGGGGTAGGGTGAGACAGCCCACAAGGAGCCGTGCCTGACGGCCACATCGAGGCTGCTCTCCCACGAGGCGCCGTGCCCCGTGTGGGAACCAGTAACACAGAATGTTCATCTAGCTGTAGTAAAGGGCTTGCTTTCACAACTGCTGTGTGGTTCGAGTCGTGATTCATGACCAGGTTAGTTCGCGCAGTCTGCATCTCTCTCTCTCCTTCCCTGTTTCCCCTCACCGGCCGGGAACCGGGGACCGAGCGGGGCAGCGCCGGACAAGTGGTGGCCCGTACGGGGAAGCTCCTCCTCCTGCCTCGCTCTCGACGGTCCCTCTGTGAGGAGAGCAGCGCTGCGCGTCGAGCTTACGGCGGACTTCCCGCGCCTGATCAACGCGAGAAGGTGAGTGCGTCTTATTACATGATAGTTAGGGCCCGTGGGTTTTCAGGTGACCCCGGGGGACTCGGAAGAGCTCTCCGAGTGACTGAAGTATAGTGCCGACTGCAATCATGGGGCAGTCCGGAAGTTCACCTCTCTTAGCTCCCTTAAAGAACCTTTTGAAACAACGGGGTATCTCGGTCAGGAAAAGCTCCCTTCAGCGTTTTCTTGATGATGTTGATACTTTTGCCCCTTGGTTTGCCTGCACCGGCAGCCTTAGCCTACCCTCTTGGATGAAGCTCGGTCGCGACATAGACCGAGCGCGCCAGACGGGCGTGTGTATGGACCCGATTCTAGTACCCGTATGGGAGACCGTCCGTGCGGTCCTTGAACTAGAATCGGCTACCGGCCTAAGCCCATCCTCTGTCTTGCAAGAAGCACGGTGCGCGCTCCAAGAAACCCAGTCAGTTTCGTCAGCGGACGGCTCCTGTAAGGGCAAACCGCCGGAGTCCAGTGACTCTGACTCAGAGTCAGATAGCGATACTGACGAGAAGGCGGAAGCATCCCCGCTAATTGAGTGGGAGGAGCCTCCCGCCACACCCGTGCGGCCTTCCGCCCCGCCAATGTCTACCGCTGCACCCCCAGGGACACCCCAGCTCCCAACTGACGCCTTGGGCGGTCCCACCAAAGGACCTTGCCGAGAGCTCCCTCTAGTGGCCATGCCCAGTAAATGTAATTATCCTTTGCTGCCAGACCCGGAAACCCCGATGGGTCGGTCAGGGGAGGGGCAACCTTTGCCGTACCCCCCGCCCGAGTATACAGGCCCTCAGGACCCTTTGCCATTAGGTAGTGGTGGGAGACATTTCTGGAGATGGAACCCTTTCACAACATTTAGACCTTTTGGCATGCTGGGTGGCTACCAGCCACTTGAGCCGCAGCCAGTCTCAGAAATGTACCCGGTTATTATCAATCCCCAAGGTGGCAATCGGCACGAATCATATGATTACAAACTATTGAGGGAATTGAGGCAGGCCGTCCATCAGTATGGCCCCAATGCCCCTTATACCTTGAACATGATCGAGAACCTCTCTGCTCTAAATCATACACCCGCAGATATTTTTCAGCTAGCCCGTGCTTGCTTGCCGTCAGGCCAATTCATAGATTGGAAAGCATGGTTTGAGGAGTTAGCTGAAGAGCAGGCCGCAAGGAATGCGGCGGGGAGACGTGGCGGGTGGAATGCTGACATGCTGTTGGGGAGAGGCGCCCATGCCCAGAACCAAACGGGTTTCCCACAAGAGGTCTATGCCCAGATCTTCCGCTGTTTTGTGGGTGCCTGGAAAAAGCTAACAGGTGAGGGAGAGGCTCAGGCCTCACTCAGCAATATACACCAAGGCCCCACAGAACCATTTGCGGATTTTGTAGCCAGGATGCAAACCGCAGCTGAGAGAATCTTCTCAGATCCAGGAGTAGCAGAGACTGTGGTTAAGCAAATGATTTTTGAGCAGTGCAACAAGGAGTGCAAAGTTATCCTGGCACAAAACAGAGCAAAAAATTTGACAGAGTGGGTCAGGCTCTGTAGAGATGCTGGCAGCCCTTTAACTAATGCAGGTCTAGCTGCCATGCTAGCCAGCTCCCTACAGGTGGCTACAAAAAGCCCGAGAACCTTAGGGGCAAAGTCTAACGGGTGCTATGGCTGTGGCCAATCAGGGCACTTTAAGAGAGATTGTCCCAATAGACGTCAACCCCCTGCCACTCAACGGTTTGGCGAACCAGGTGCAGCAACCAGGCCGTGTGGCCGTTGCCACAAAGGCCCCCACCGCGCAGAAGACTGTAAATCGGTTTTCGATGCGCAGGGTAGACGCCTCTGCTGAACCAGGAGAAAGAGTCTCCCACGTCATTGCACACTGCCTTGCTGCATGGGCAGCTTGGGGTAAGCCAAAGACGTTAAAGACGGATAACGGGCCTGCCTACACTAGTAAATCCTTCCAAAAATTTTGTGACAACATGGATGTCCAATTAAAACATGGCATCCCCTATAACCCTCAGGGGCAAGGAATCATTGAAAGAGCGCACAGATCTCTCAAAGACTTGCTTAAAAAACAGAAAGAGGGTATAGGCCACGGCCTGTCCCCAAAAGCTCGACTGTCTGTAGCCTTGCTCACATATAATTTTTTAAACGAAAATTCACAAGGAATGACACCTGCCCTGCAACACACCACCCCGAGTCCTCCGCATAGAGGTCTAGTCCGTTGGAAGGATGTCCTGTCGGGGCAGTGGAAAGGCCCTGACCCGGTGCTCAGCTGGGCCAGAGGCTCTGTTTGTGTTTTTCCCCAGGAACCAGGACGTCAACCAGTGTGGGTTCCGGAAAGACTGGTGAGAACCGTGACATCACCTGAAGAAGCCAAGGAACAGCTGTCAGAAACGCCAACGAATATACAACCTGAACCATTAGACCAAGCCTCCGACCCTGCTGATGATGGCGACGACCGACAAGACGATAATAGTAGGACTGACCACCCCGCGGTTGCCCAAAAAGAGGATCGGTAACTCTGTTCTTTGCTCTCCTATAGCAATCCTTCTAATCTGCCTTTTTCTTTTTAGTGGAACTACGAGTCCTTCCCCCTCACCAATGACACACTGATCCTCTCTTTTGCTAACCTCTCTGTCAAGGTTGTCAACACCACAGTTGCGGCGAATGCTACTTGTGAAACTGGTAATGGCGAGTTAAGTAAGGGAGTCTTGCTTGAATTTCTTAACGTTACAGGGAAGAGCCGCCAGTCTTGTGAAGGGATCTTGAGTAAAAAGGAGACTCAAAGGTGCCTTTTCCTTCCAGGGCTTGCTCCTACAGTCTGCAACCGTTCCAAAGACCCGGATGCCTCGCCGCCCCGCTATCCTAGTGTATCGCCCAAGTTATGTCTGGCTCCCCGTCAAGGCAACCGACTGGGTTGGCCCTGTTTCTCAAGTTGTTTCACTTAACAATATCCCCTTCTCTAAGTCTAGGCGTCCAAGAGGCATAAAAGAATGGCTATCGAATGCTGCCAGTGTAGCTTCCTCTTTGTTTGTCCCAACGATCGGGCAGGCTGTGCTACAAGCATGGACAGATCGGCAGCTCGCCATAACGATGGAAACGGTAAATGGCTTGGTCAACCTTACCCGAGACGTGCTACGCCGCCACAATCAGATGCTGAACTTAAATTTCCAGGCCATTCAGAAACTCCAAGCGGAGATAGATGAACTTGGACTGGAAATAGATGGACTCTGGAGAGTGCTTCAGCAAACATGTGACACCCGGTGGCTTACGGTTAAACTCTGTGTCACTCCTGTCAGGGCCAACGTGACCGGAAGCATTTCCAGAGTCTCTGATTGGCTGAAAAGGTCATATTTTCCTGAATTTGTTAATCTCTCCCAACAGGTGGAATCTAGTTTAGACACAATTGGGGGGATCAAGTTAAAACCCGTTAAAGTCGATCTCTCCGGGTTAGGCGAGGTTCTACAGAAACTATTGTACAGTGTTTCTTCCTGGTTCTCTTGGCCCAATTTAACTAATTGGATCCTCATTGCAGTGGGATTATTGGTGGGATTAGTCGTTGTTAAATGTTTGCTAGAACGCCTGTTTCAAGCGCAGCAGCAATTGCATGTTACCACTATGATGGCTATGACTCCCACCTCTGTTACCCCCGATAGTGACCGATTTATTAACTATACCCCTTCCTGGTCGCCTCAGGTGGGGCGCTTTGGAGCAAAATTTGTAGCGAATCGCATGGCTGTTTCTCGGGTGTAAAAGGCGACACCAGTAGTCATAATTTTGTCTCAGGTGGGTCTCTAGGGCAGAGTCCTAGTTGTGGCCAGACTGGACCCTAGCCATTGCACAGAGACACCTAGTGACACCCCCGACTCTGGTTACTGCTGTTCCTGCCCCCGTCGTTGTTCCCCAGTTGCCAGGCAAAGCACTGCAGGGAGAGTCACGTTGCTTCCAGCTTACGGACTCTCCGGTCTCCATATGACGTGAGCATTCTGGTTGGTGCTAGAGGCTCCGCCGCTGGATGGCTGAGGCCTAGTCCAGACTCCCCAAAGCACCAAAGAGGTTGTGAACCATTTGGGTTCACGGGAGCACGCTCATCACTGGAGACACTGGGTCAAAAATAAATAAGAAAGGGGGAGATGTGGAAAGCCGCCTCCCGAATCGGGCCTAGCGTATGCGCTGCAGCCTGCTCTAGAGTTACCCCCGCCCATCGAGTGAGCCAAGATGGCGCCTGCATCCTGTTTCCGCATAGTGACGCATGTATCCGCCACCCGCTCCTACCAATCGAAATCCTGTATACGCGATACTAGCCTAGAAGCTTATTGGTTGTTAATTGTGTATAAAAGGTCTTACCCGGACGGGGTAGGGTGAGACAGCCCACAAGGAGCCGTGCCTGACGGCCACATCGAGGCTGCTCTCCCACGAGGCGCCGTGCCCCGTGTGGGAACCAGTAACACAGAATGTTCATCTAGCTGTAGTAAAGGGCTTGCTTTCACAACTGCCGTGTGGTTCGAGTCGTGATTCATGACCAGGTTAGTTCGCGCAGTCTGCATCTCTCTCTCTCCTTCCCTGTTTCCCCTCGCCGGCCGGGAACCGGGGACCGAGCGGGGCAGCGCCGGACAAATAATAGCCCCAATCAGCCAATGGACCTGATTTTCAAATTTT
Source organism: Choloepus didactylus (assembly GCF_015220235.1). Taxonomy (NCBI): domain Eukaryota; kingdom Metazoa; phylum Chordata; class Mammalia; order Pilosa; family Megalonychidae; genus Choloepus; species Choloepus didactylus. Next base: position 164,796,064 of record NC_051309.1, on the reverse strand, counting down.
CACAAATTCTAAATAGGAAACTCAAATGTTTTCAGAATCGAAAATCTATCTACATAAGGAACATAATCACACCTCAAGCTAACAAATGGTTATCTTTCATAATAAACACAAGTGTTTCTGTCAGGAGATTAGCTTCATTTCTACTTTAACCATGTTACATATGTCTTACACATATACAAGCATCCATAGGTAATTACTCATGTTACTTTGGATAGAGCCTAGTTATTCCAAGCAAGTCACAAGAGAATAACCCTGTGCTGGTTTGTATATGTTATATCCCCAGAAAAAGCCACATTCTTTGATGCAATCTTGTGGGGGGCAGACATATTAGTGTTGATTAGGTTGGAACCTTCTGACTGAGTGTTTCCATGGAGATGTGACCCACCCAACTGTGAGTGACACCTTTGATTAGGGTGTGACCTCTTTTTTGAATGTTTCCATGGAAATGTGGCCCCACCCATTCAGGGTGGGTCTTGATTAGTTTATTGGAGTCCTATAAAAAGAGCTCACAAACAGAGGGACCTCACAGCAACTGAGAGTGACATTTTGAAGAGGCACTGCAGCCACAAAGGACACTCTGAAGAATGCAAAGGAGCTGAGAGAGGAGCTGAAACACAACAACCTAGGAGGAAGCAGACACCAGCCACGTGCCTTTCCAGCTAACAGAGGTTTTCCAAATGCCAATAGCCTTTCTCCAGTGAAGGTACCTGATTGTTGATGCCTTACGTTGGAAAATTTATTGCCTTAAGACTATAAGTGTGTAACCAAATAACCCCCCTTTATAAAAGCTAATCCTTTTCTGGTGTTTTGCAAAACAGCAGCATTAGCAAACTGGAACAAACCCCATACTGCCTAATCCTTCGGAATGTTAAAGTGGCATCATGAGGAAAAAAAGTCACTAAGCAACATTTTCCATCACACAGGCTTTCTGAAATCTTGATTTCATTCTTTAAAAGAAAGGTAGTTATTTAGCTGTCTTGATCCAAATTCCTCTTAATGTAACAAATAACTACTACAAAACTAACTTTCCATTCAGTGCTGTTCATTACTTAAGAGCTGTGACTTTCAATTTGGGGTATTCCTTGCATACCTATTCACCTAGGAGATCTTTGCCAAGCCATTTCTTTTAGATAACAGCCTTGTAATATATGCACACTTGTACCAGTTGTTTAATATCAGCTCCAGTCCTAAATTCCAGAGGCTTTTCTAAATTTGGGATAAAAGAGGATAAAGCAGGAGCTATGTCTACATGCATACTGCCATGGGACTAAAAGTAGTCTGGTAACTACTGCCACCAGACACATGGTAGGTGTACTGGTCAATAAAATATTGTAATAAATCCCATAAGTCTAGGTATAACTTTTTAAAAATTGGGGAACTATGAAAATACTAAAGAGTAATTATCTATGTAATAATATTCCACAGAACACTGTAATTTCAACTATAGCAAAAATCAGTCTTATCACTGGAGAAGTTCTGACATTTCAACATGCTCAACCTAACAGAAGCACACAAGTTAATGCCTTGGCCCTTTATTTTAAGAAGCATAGTTTCTGCTCTGCTTTACTTTCTATGGTCAAGATTAGGGCTATTTGTAAAGCTGGGAATAGAGATATAAATTTTAAAAACGTTAACAAACATCAATTTACTAACATATTAAGAAGGCTAATCAGAGTTCTCTAATACATCTCAACTTCTCATCTCTCAAAAGCGTCACTTAATTTTTCTCTGTAATTTGATCTATGACAAGACAAAGACCAGAAAAATAAAGCAAGAGAATGAGATTCACAGGGAACAGATTTAAATACCCATCTCAAATCCATTCTTCTTTAATAGATTCTGGCTACTTGGCACTCTGAACAAGATACTACACCTAAAATATATTATTTATTTTTCATCATTGTGGAAAGACATTTGACCTAATTAACTAATCTAGATGATTTAGTTCTTTCATACCCACACTCCTTTCAAGATAAAAAGGGTTACTAAACCCACTGGCTTTTTTCTTCAAGTATCTATCACCATTATTCTTAATTGAGGTCTGAAATTTTCCAAGCCCCCAAAATCGTGTAAAAGCCTATTCTTGGATGCTGATAGTAGTCAAGAGGGGCTTTGGGTTGTGAACTAACTAGAAGCAAAGACAGGAATGTGTATTTCCAATTGACACTTTTTAACCCACCACCTCTGTCTTCTGGCTATAAGAGAAGACACTATTTACTATAAATAATACCAATTCAATACCTGAAAGGAGAGGATAGAGAATGAATAGAGTGAGGTCCACGATGGTTTACAAAATACAACTGTGTCATTAAATAACTAGTGTGGGGGGTTTAATTCCCATGGCAGTGTAGTTGAACAGTTTATTATCTGGTAGACTGATGCTTCTTACCATTCTAGCCCTCTCTTCCAATCAGAAAAAGAAAAGAGGCACAGGCAAGACATAAAAACAACAGTCTACTAGATTATAAACTGTTCTAATAGACTACTATAAAAATTAAACACACACGCACTTCTACAGAACATTAAATCCAAGTCCAAAGTTCTTACTGGTGAGAGTGTTTTATAAATTAGTACATTCAAAGCTGTTTTCTAAGTCACTTAGCTCTACTAAACCTGTATTTCCTATTTCCTGCCTTTCAGTTCAACAGTTTATTTAGTACCTACAGTATGTCAAGCTCTGTCCTGGGCCCTGGGAACGTAAATAAATTACAAATGGTCTCTGATCCTGAGGAGCTTGTAATGAGGTCGAGGAGAAGATACTGAAAACGTGTAATTTTAACAAAAGGTGATTAATAAAACAGTGAAAGAACACTTGGGGTGTGGTTGGAGCACAGAGTGTGAGAATGAAAGAGGGCAGGGAAAGTTTCCTGGAGGAAATGTTGCCACAAATGAGTTCTGTAGAAGGTAGGCATTTAACCAGCCAGAAAGAAGAGAATGTGCCTAAGGCACAGAGGCATGAAACAGCATGATGGACCCTGCCCAGGGATGGGGGTAGCTAGGAACTACAAACAATTTTGCATTTCTAAAGACTAAATGACAGGTGGGGAGTGATGGAAGCCAGAACACAAAGACCCTGTGTGTCATCCTAGCCTGCAGGTGGACAGATGCCATTGAAGGTTCCAACTAGAGAAAGAGACAGCCAAATCTGGATTTTAGATTCAGTGCTCTGGCAACTTAAGGCGCAAGACAACATCTCTGTGAACACCATAATTACATGGAAACTTGAATAGGGAGTGAGATCTTGTTGATTTCTACAGGTTAGTGTGATGCCCTAATACACCCCAGAGTAACTTGGGCAGAGAATTAAAAATTATTTGTAAAGCCCCCTTGAGAGACTGGGGAAAAATGTGGAAATATTAAACTTCCCCAGCTGGGGAATTTCTGATATTCTTGCAAGCATTGGGGACTACCAATTTAGAAGGCTGAGCCCTTGATCTTCGGGCTTGCCCTTATGAAGCTTGTTACTGCAAAGGAGAGGTTAAGCCTACTTATAATTATGACTAAGAGTCACCCCCAGAGAACCTCTTTCGTTGCTCAAATGTGGCACCTCCCTCTAAGCCAACACTGCAGGTAAACTTACTGCCCTCCCCACTACGTGGGACCAGGGTGTAAATCTCTCTGGCAATGCGGGACCTAACTTCTGGGGAGGGATGAGCCTGGACCTGGCATCGTGGGATTGAGAAAGCCTTTTAGACCAAAAGGGGGAATAGAAATGAAATAAAATAAAGTTTCAGTGGCTGAGAGATGTCACACAGAGTAGAGAGGTCATTCTGAAGGTTACTCTTAGACATTATATAGATACCCCTTTTTAGTTTTTTTAGTGTATTAGAATAGCTAGAAGGAAATAGATGAAACTGTTGAACTACAATCCAGTAACCTTGATTCTTAAAAATGATTGTATAACTATATAACTTTTACAGTGTGACTATGTAATTGTGAAAACCTTGTGACTGACACTCTCTTTATCCAGTATAGGGACAGATGATGTGCTGATTTGGATGTATTATGTCCCCCCAAATGCCATTATCTTTGATGCAATCTTGTGGGGAGCAGATGTTTTAGTGATGATTGGGTTGGAACCTTTTGATTGGATGTTTCCATGGAGATATGACTCAATCAACTGTGAGTGATGACTTTGATTGGGTAATTTCCATGGAGGTGTTACCCTGCCCATTCAGAGTAGATCTGCATTAAGTCACTGGAGTTGTATAAAGGAGTTCACAGACAGAAGGACCTGAGAGCAACTCAGAGTGACGTTTTGGAGCAGCTACAGCTGAGAGACACATTTTGAAGACGGCTGTTGGAAGTTGACACTGACACACCATTTTGAAACGCAACCTGGGAGCAAGCAGATGCCAGCCAGTGCCTTCCCAACTAACAGAGGTTTTCGGATGCCATCGGCCATTCTTCAGTGAAGGTACCCTATTGTTGATGCCTTACCTTGGACACTTAATGGCCTTAAGACTGTAACTTTGTAACTGAATAAACCCCCTTTATAAAAGCCTATCCATTTCTGGTATTTTGTAAAAGGGGAGCATTAGCAAATGAGAACAGATGACTAAGAAAATAAAGACAAAAAGTAAATAAATAATGGAGGCGGATACAGGGTATGAGAGGCTTTGGGTGTTCTTTTCTATTTTTATTCTTATTTTTATTATTTTTTTTTTGGAGTAATGAAAATGCTCAAAAATTAAGGTGATGAATGCACAACTACATGATGATACTGTGAACCACTGATTGTACACTTTGGATGATTATCTAGTATGTCAATATATCTTAATAAAACTGTACTTAAAAAAAAGAAACAGCAGCAGCAAAGGCAAAAAAAAAAAAAAAAAGACAGTGTTTCTGAAGGTAAGAGGAAGTTTAGGATGAGGCTACTTCCTACAACGTGGATTCTCCAGTGTCACTATCAGAGATGCAACTATTTCTGAGTGTCCACTATACAACTATTCTGGGGATGCCATGAGATCACTGGACCCAGGGAACACTCTGGAAACTCGAGTCCACCATTAGGCCACTCAAAATTTATCCCTGGAACACAAATTGCCTTGAATGAAAGTTAATTGTACACCTAGCTGCCCCTCACAGACTGCAAGGTGAAGATGGGCAGAATGGACATCCTCCTCCATCAAAATTTACTTTTTAACTCAAGCTCAGGAATAGAAGCTACTGGTAAGTAGAAGAGACTCAAACAAGTTTGTGTTAATTGTGCCAAATTTGTGCAGTAGTATCCCAAGAGAGGAACTCAGAATATCACAGACTTCTGTTCCCTTAATTTTCTCTAATTTAATATACAAAATTGCATTGTACTGGGAAGCTAATGGGACATTTCAGTAAATGAAATGTTGTCACCCAGTGTATGTCTATATCATATTTCTTATCAGCCTTACAGGTTTTCTAGGATGTCCATGAGATCCTAAGGGCTGCAGTCACAGTAGTCATAGAAATGTATATCAAATTTCAGCTCATTTCTCAATCCTCTGCAACTGCTCTTCATCTGCCCACTGCATGAACAACTCATAGCAAAGTGCTAATGTAAGAAGCTCCAAAACAAAAATGGTATTTATTCTTATCAGCTGAATGTCTCATTCCCATCAGCTGAAGGTCTCATTCATTGCCTCACAAATGATCCCTTATCTCTGTCTTGCCCTGACTTCCCCATCTTCTTTTCAACATCACAAAAAAAAGCCCAAACTGACCATTACTTCCAAATATCCCTGATCCAAAATATACTCTTCCTCTCTGTCCATATATATCTTATTTTTCTAGAGCCAAGCTAGCAAAATCACACTTCTTCCATTTCCAAGGCCATTTAAAACCAAAGTAGTCCTTTCTCTTGATTTAAGTCCTATAATCATTATTATCATTTTGTAATCTATCTTGCAATGCCATCTCGATTAGCTTATACATTCTTCAAAAGCCCAGAACAAAGCTAATACATTACTAAGCACCACTTGCAATTCCTACACTGAAGCACCTGGAGTGTGGGCTGAGTAACACTCTGTTGAACAATAATCACTCTGTCACCCACATGCATTTCTTCAACCTGTATTTTCATTCTAAAAGGAAACAGAAAGAACCTCAAGAGCCTTTAGATGCAGACAAATACTGAGGGCTTTTCCTGATTTATTTAACAGGAAATGTCAAGACTTCCAGTCATCCAAGAGGGTGGCATAAGACACTACAGGGTGCTTTCCCCCACAGAATCTTTGAACAACTAGCAAAACTGACAGAGCCATCTTCCTAAAAACTCCAGAAAACAATTAAAGGCTTAAGTAACTGGAAGAGTGCCAAATCAAAAATATGCAGCTTTAAAAACAGCAGAAGCATCTTGTGGCACCCTTGCTATCCCTCCTCTACCACCTCCTAGGTATAGTATGGAGCCAGTCTATACTCCCAGTGCAGTGTAATCCATATGAGCATACTGGGGTGCTTACCGTGAAAAGTATTTTTTTTATTTTAGCCCCTGGCAATCAAGGACATCTCTGGCATCTCACTAGCTGTATACAACCTTTAAGAAACAGACAGCTCAGGGATTAAATCCCAGAGTTAACACTTTAAAATATTGAAATATACAGTGTGCAACCAAAGATTACAAGTTAAAAAAAGAAATAGGAAATGACGGCCCATCCAAAGGAACAAGATAAAAATCAAGAAACCATCAATGAAGAAGGCCAGCCTTTGGAAAAAGCAAAGACTTTTAAAAAAAAAAAAAAAAAAAAAAAAAGATATACCCAAGGAGCTAAACAAGAACAAGAACATGGAGAAAGAACTAAAGGATATCAGGAAAACAATGAATGAACAATATGAGAACCTCAAAAAAGAAAGAGAAATTTTTTAAAGGAAACCAACAGTTATACTGGAGTTGAAGAGCAAAACAACTAAAATGAAAAATTCCCTAGAAGGTTTCAAAAGGAGATTGGAATTAGCAGAAGAAAGAATAAGTTAACTTAAAGACAGAACAACTGAAATGATTCAGGTTGAAGAGCAAAAAGAAAAAAGAGTTTCGAAAAAGCAAACAGAGTCAAAGAGACTGATGGTTTATCATCATCTTGCCAATATATACTTTATGGGAATTTTAAAAAGAGAAGAAAGGGAGAAAGGAGAAGAAGGGATATTGAAAGGCATAATAGCAGAAAACATCCCAAATTTAAAAAAAGAAACGAGTATGCACATTCAAGAATCCCAACAAACCCCAAACAGGATGAACTCAAAGAGAACCATGCCCAAACACATAGTAATCAAACTGTCAAACAGCAAAGACAGTCCTGAAAGCTGCAAGAGAAAAGCAACATGTTAAGTACAGGAAAGTCCCTATAAGACTAAGTACCTTTTCCTCATCAGAAACCATGGAGGCAAAAAGGCACTGAGATAAAATATTCAAAGTGCTGAAAGAAAAACTTGCCAACCAAGAATTTTATATCTGATTAAACTATCTTTCAAAATTCAGGGAGAGATTAAGACATTCCCAAATAAAAAAAGCTGAGGGACTATGTCACCACTAGACTCTCCCTACAAGCAATGCTAAAGGATAACTTCAGACTGAAACAAAAGAACAATAGATAGTGGTTCAAAAACAACATAAAGAAATAAAGACCCCCAGTAGAGATAACTATTTGGGTAATTATAAATGTCAGTACTCTTGTATTATATTTTGTGGTATGTAACTCCACTTTTTACTTCTTACAGGTTCTAAAATGAAAATGCATAAAAAGAAATGATATATCCATGGTTTGGGACATACAATGTACAAAGGTATAATTTGTAACAAATACAACAAAAAGGTGGGGGGACAGATGGGTATAGGAACAGTGTTTGTGTATGTTATAGAAGTTAGGTTGGCATCAAATCAAACATGATTGTTATAGATCTAGGATGTTAAATGTAAGCCCAAAGGTAATCACAAAGAAAATATCTGAAAAATATATACAGAAGCAAATGAGAAGGAACCCAAATATTACACTACAAAAAAAAAAAATCAAACATGAAAGTAGGTATTAACAGAAGAACTGAGAGGAACAAAAGGTATAAGACTTACAAATTCCAAATAATAAAAAGGCAGAAGAAAAGTCCTGCTCTATCTATAGATACACTAAACATAAATGGATTAAACTCTCTAGTCAAAATGCAGAGATTGGCAGAATGGGCCAAAAAGCATGACCCAATGATATGTTGTTTATAAGAGACTCACTGTAAATTAAAATTCACAAGAAGGCTGAATGTGAAAAAATATACCATGCAAATAGTAACCAAAACAGAGTTAGGGTAGCTATATTATTATCACATAAAATGACCTTCAAGTAATACCTGTTACAATGGACAAAAAGGTCACTATATATGGATGAAGAGGTCAACTCACAAGAATACATTATGATTACAAATATATATGCACTTAATGGCAAAGCTCCAAAGTATATGAAGCAAATATTGACAGATTTGAATAGAGAAAAAGACACTTCTATGTTAACAGCAGGAGACTTTACACCATTTTCAATAATGGATAGATCATCTAGAGAGAAAATCAATACAGAAATAGAAGACCTGAATGATAAAATAAACCAAGTAGACCTAACAAACATATGTAAAACATTTCACTCAACAGAATACACATTCTTCTCTAGAGTATGTGTATCATTCCCCAGCACAGACCAAATGTTAGGTCACAAAACAAGTCTCAATAAATTTTAAAATATTGAAATCACACCATGAATCTTCTACAACTACAATGGAATGAAGCTAAAAATCAATAACAGAGAGAGAGAGCTGGAAAACTGAAAAATATGTGGATGTTAAATAAGAAACAAACAATCAATGAGTCAAAGACGAAATCACAAGGGAAATTAGGAAATATAATTCAGTGAATGAAAACAAAAACATAACATTCCAAAACTTATGGGATTCAGCCAAGGCAGTGCCCAGAGAGAAATTTATAGCTCGAAATGCTTCACTTAAAAAGAAAAAAGATCTCAAATCAGAGACTTAATCTCACAGCTGAAGGATCTAGAAAAAGAAGCACAAACAAACTCAAAGCAAGCAGAAGGAAGGAAATAACAAAGATTAGAGGGATGATAAATGAAATAAAGTTAAAAAGACAATAAAGAACAAAAAAAAACCCAAAATATGGTTCTTTGAAATGATTGATAAAATCAGTAAACCCTTAGTTAGACTGTCAAATTTAAAAAAAGAGCAAGGGAACAAATAACAAAAATCAAAAATGAAATGGGGGGCATTACTTCCAACAGAGATAAAAAGGATTTTAATAGGATACTATGAAAAACTGTACACAAATTAGATAACCTAAGTAAAATGGACAAATTCCTGGAAACACACAAACAATCTACACTGACTCAAGAAGAAACAGAAGAGATAAACAACCATTAACTAGCAAAGAGATTGAATCAGTAATCAGAAACCTCCCAAAAAGAAAAGCCCAGGATCAGGTAGCTTCAAAGGAGAATCTGACCAACATTCTAAAAAGAATTAACACCAATCCTGCTCAAAATCTTCCAAAAAATCTAAGGGAAGGAAACACTTCCTAACTTATTCTATGAGACCAACATCACCCTCATGCCAAAGCCAGATAAGGACATCAGAAGAAGTGAAAATTACAGACCAATATCCCTTATGAATATTGATGGCTAAACTCAACAAAAATTAGTAAACTGAATCTAACCAAATATTAAAAGAATTATACAACATGAATAAATGGGATTTATTCCAAGTATGCAAGGGTGGTTCAACATAACAAAATCAATGTAATATATCACATTAATAGAATGAAGGGGATAAAACCACAATGATCATCTCCATTAATGCAAAAAGGCATTAGACAAAATCCAACATCTCTTCTTGATAAAAACATTTAGAGATCTAAGTTCCTCAACATGATAATGGAATATATGAAAAACCCACAGTTAACATCATACCAATGATGAAAGACTGAAACGTTTCCCCCTAAAATCAGGAAAAAGACAAAGATGCCCAGTGTCACCACTGCTATTCAACACTGTACTGGGAATCTAGCCAGAGCAATTAAGCAAGAAAAAGAAATAAAAGGCATCCAAATTGGAAAGGAAGCAGTGAAACTTTCCCTATGTACAGATGACATGATATGTATATATAGAAAACCCTGAAAAACCCACAACAAAGTTACTTGAGCTAATAAATGAATTCAGTGGCAGGGTACAAGATCAACACGCAAAAATCTCTAGTGTTTCTATAAACTAGTATACACTAGTAAGGAACAATCTGAAAAGGAAATCACAATAAATAAAATTCCACTTAAAAGAGCAACCAAAATAATTAAACATCTAGGAATAAATCTAACCAAGGACATAAAGGACTAATATGTGGAAAACTACAAAATACCGCTTACTGTATTGTCAGTGGGAACGTAAAATGGTATAGCCACTGTGGAAAACAGTTTGGCAGTTACTCATAAAATTAAGTATAGAATTCACATATTACCTGGCAATCGCACTTGTAGGTATAGACCCAAAAGAAGTGAAAGCAGGGACTCAAACAGATATTTGCACACTGATGTTTACAGTGGCATTTTTTATTAGAGAGATTGTAGATTTATAGAAAAATCATGGATAAAATACAGAGTTCACATGTACCACCCTGTTATTAACATCTTGCACTGGTGTGGTGCATTTGTTACAACTGATGAAAGAACATTTGTATAATTGTACTATTAACTATAGTCCATGGTTTACACTAGTAGTCACTGTTTGTGTTACATGGTCCCACGGTTTTTTGTTTTATTAAATTTTTATTCTAGTGTAGTGGCATTATTCACAATTGTCAAAAGATGGAAGCAACCTAGTTGTCCATCAACAAATGAACGGAAAAACAAAAGGTAGTATATCCATACAATGGAATATTATTCATCCATAGAAAGGAATGAAGTTCTGACACATGTGACAACATGGATGAACCTAGAAGACATTATGTTGAGTGAAATCATCCATATAAAAAAGGAAAAATATTTTATGATCTCACTGATATGAAATAATCAGAATAAGCAAATTCATAGAAACTAGAAAACAAGTTACCATGGGCAAGAGTGGGGGTAGGGAATGGGTTGAGAATGCCTAACTGGTACAGGGTTTCAGTTAGGATGATGGAAAAGTTGGTAATGGCTGGTGGTGATGGTGGCACAACATTGTGAATGTAATTAGTAATTTACAACACTGAATTATATATTTGAATGTGGTTAAAAGGAGAAATTTAAAGTTTTATATGTCACAAGAATAAATTTTTTTAAAAAAAACCATAAGACTGTACAACCAAACATGAATCCTAATGTAAATTATGGGCTATAATTAACAGCATAATTAAAATTATATTATTTCATCAATTATAACAAAGGTACCACATTAATGCAAAGTGTTAACAACAGGGAAAGCTGTGTATACGAGCGAGTATATTTGGGAATTCTGTATTTTCTGCATGATTTTTCTATAAACCTACAACATCTAATAAAAAACTTAAAACGCTTATTCCAAAAAAAAATAAAAGGTTAAGGCTAAAGAGGTAAGATACATGCCCAAAGTTAAATAGCTGAACCACTCAAAAAAAGGAAAGGTTCAATTATCAAATCCATTCCTTCTTCCAAAGTTATCCTTACCCTCAATTTGATATTTTTCTGTGTGTTCTATCAGGTTGTAAGAATCTGCACTAAAGGAAGGGGGCAATACTTCAAGTAATCCAAAATGTCTGATAATGCTGAAGTCATCCATATTGACTATGGAAATGAATAAAACGATTGTGGGGCTATCAGTCCACTCTTTCACCAATGTGAAAGAGTATTTACACATTCTTGAATACAGGAAAAAAAGACGCTTTAACAGCACCCCAACAGCTTTGTAGAAAAGCTTGCCCAGGGCAGAATTTGACAGGACAAATGACTTACCTACATAGAATCAAGAGTTTGATGACATATCACGTCTTTGAAGTGTGGTATAGAATACTAAACGGTTCACACCACAAGTTACCCAAGCAGAAATGGTTTCTGGAGGTTTGAAGCTGTATATACCCCAAAAAACACTCTCTAAATCTAATCCATTCCTGTGGGTATAAACCCATAAGTAGTACCTTTCCATGAGGTTACTTCACCTAAGATGTAGCCCAACCAAACCAGAATGATTCTTAATCCTACTACCGGAGTTCTTCGTAAGTAGAATGAAATTCAGACAGAGTGAGAGAAAGCAACAGGAAGTAAGAAGCTGAACATCAATGGAATTCAGAAGAGAAGGGAGAAAGGAGACACCACCATGTGTCTTGACATGTGACAAGCTAAGGACCACAAATTGCCAGCAGCCAGCCTCAGAATGCCACAGTCTTTGAGAAGAAAGCATCGCCCTAATGATGCCTTGATTTGGACTTTTTCCCACCCTCAAACTGTGAGCAAATAAATATCCATTGTTTAAGCAGAACCACTACATTGGCATTTGCTTGAGCAGCCAAGGAAACTAAAACAGTTACAATCAGAAGGTACTGTACATAAACAAATAAATAAATGGGTTCCTAGAGCAAAGAGTATATATTAGAATGATAGACTTCATCAGACAAGTGAAGTATCTAGGCAAAAAATGTTCTAAATTCAAAATATCTGATTGTACATTCCTATCAGTTAGAAAATGAGAACTTATTTCCAATATTTACATATTTAATTACAAATAAATAAATACACATATACTAACATATAAATGTTGTGTACATTATAAACACAAAATAGAAATTTTTAAAAAATAAGGTAAAAAGGATATAAACAGGCCTTCCAAGATATTCTTCCCGCACCCAATGGACTATTAGACACAGCCCTTAGGGTTCACCATCCCACTTTGAAGACACTGCTTTAAAATACTTATAAAGTTCAAAGCCAACGGTGATTACTCTAATTAACTGGAAAACTCCTGAATTACTTGCTTTTCCTTGCTAAAGAAGAATTGCCTTTATTGTCCAAAGCAAATCCATTAATATTCTAACAGTAAAAAGTCAGAAAATGGGAAAAGCACAAAAATCTTGGAAGCTTTACATTGGATGGTAGCAAGAAGCTACAACGTGTCAACAACCCAGAAGCAAAATTGATTTTGTTCATTTTTTATCTGAACTGTGTCCCCTATAATTGCTGTGATTTACAGACTCAGTGCTTTAACTCACATGCTATTTCCAGCCACAGGAAGAAACTGAGTAGACATCAGAAAACTGTCACATAAATAGACACTTACCAGCTCACCTGGGGAGTGCAATGTTGAACAAGCAGTAAAGAATGCCAATTTTATTTATTTTACTACTTGTAAACTCCCTGAGGAAAGGGGTAGGCTAGTAAATTTTCTGAACATTCAACCCTTAATTATTCACACAAGCAGTCAGAGAAGAGTCACAGAGAAGTTAAAATGAATAAACTAAAAACTTTTATAATCAGCTTTGTAACAGAGAAGACATATATTCAAAGACAGCTAGGTATCATCTCTCCTTAAATTACATAGGGACCATCAGCTCAAAAACAACAAAGCACATCAGTTAAATGTATGGGCCCTGGCATCAAGGGACTGACTTGATAACTCATTAGTTGTATAACCTCAAGCAAGTTACTTAACTTTTTTTCCATATCCTCATATGTAAAATGAGCTTGATAATACTAACTACTCTATGGGTGTGTGGAGAAGAGTAAATGATATAAGGCATTTGAAGTACTCACTCAGCACAGTACTCAGTAAATGTTTAATAAATATATATTTTAGTATTATCTGAGCTCAAAGCTTGGTATGGAAGTCAGCAGGGAAGAGGGCAAGAGGATGTAATTATGGTCAAGTATATTGCAAAGTGATGTAAAAGTCACTTTATGGCCACCTGCCACTCTTCTAAGGATATCTGAGGAACATGTATGTCCCCTAATTGCTTTTGTGGAAACTATGGTTTTTAATCAGATATCTATTCTAGGAAATCAAGAAGAGGAGAAAGCTGCTTTTCTTACCAGGAGAAAGGGTTTCCGTCCCTATGTTTCTGGAAGCCTAGTTACCTGTCACAGAAGAAACCCTAGTTCTGTGTGATGAAGGTCCCCGGGGACCAAGACCAGTACAGAAGGCAGAACTCATACATTACCTGTGCCCAATGGTTTTTAAATACAATCATGCATGTTTCTGGATCAACTCCCTGCAGACTCACAGCCTGCTGGACTTTACTTTCTGGGGCAACCGATGACATCATAAATTGCATAAATCAATGCTTCTAAGTCATATTTAATTTTCAGGAAAATTTGGTAAGCAGTTGCTAACTTTCAAGTATCACATTAGAAACTTCTTCGAATTTCACTGTCACCTTCAGAAACCTGTAAAGACAATAACGAAAAAATGCATCTCATTATGTTCTTATATTAAACAGGACACCAATTACTGAATTTATGTAAGTAAAGACATTCTCAAGGTCCAACACAGAACAAAATATTTCCAAAGCAGATAATTTTACTCACTCTGAACACTTTCTTATTTTCTCTCACCCTTGTTACTACAAATATAAAGTAACGTACCCAAACTACATGCATAAACAACTACTGGGTTTTCTACCACAAATAACCCATTTGTGGGTTATTCTAGATTATTATTCTAAACCACTCAAGTCTAGTTTCTATAAGAAAGATACTAATATAATTACAAATTACAAAACAAAAACAGCTAAATAACAATCAGTAATCAAGCAAGAAACTATGAAATCAATATTTGTGGAGTTTAAAAAACACCCAGTAGCAGGAAAGCCATTAGTAAATAGTGACAGAAATAAACGGCTTGATGCAATTTGGGGGAGTTATAAACAGCACCCAGACTTCTGGGTCCAATAGTATTGGATAGTTCTGTTTTTTTGTTTTTTGAATAAATGACTGTCATAATGGAATTGAAAGCATTCTCAGTCATTTTGTGGCTACAAACGAAGTTAAGTTTTCGAGAACTTCTGAAAAAGAATTCCAAGTAACCTTGACAAATCAGAAAAAGATATGGTACATCAAAAAAACAAGATAGTACTTATTACATGTGAGTACAAGGTACCAAACTTACAAATGAAAAATGAATTATGTGCATAAAGTATGAAGAAAGCCTAGCTACAACAAAGCCAATAGGGGTGAAAAGATATTGAAGTCATAGAGCACATAGTGAATATGATCCAGCAATGTGCTGCTCTCTAACAAAAGCAATTTGATGGTGTTATTATCTCACCATTTTCATCATACCATAAAAAGACTGGGTTCAGATGATAAAAATTATTTTTTTTCAGTGTATGGATGGGAAAGAGTGCAGAGAAAAATGATCACATAACAATTATCGGAGCACTGAAAAACAAACTCCATGATCAAAGTTTCCAGACTTGTAGTGCCAAAAGAAAAAAAAAAAGGAAAGAAAAGAGGCTCTTTTCAACTGCATGTATGAAGAGTATTACAAGAACACTCACTAACTGTTCTTCTCTACAAACAATAAAATGTGAGAAACGGGGCTTAAGGTGATGATTCAGGCTAGATTTATGGATTAAGTTCTTTGCAGGGAGTGGAATCAAACACTGGAAAAAAGTTAGCGAACATTCAAAACAAATACTTTTGTTGAGGGGGCAGACATCAACTATTCAACATTAAAGGATCTTTAAATTTTTCTGGACATAAGAACAGAAAACTCACAAAAACTGATCGTTTTATTAAAAAAATATTTTTAAGGAGCGTGGAAGAGGATAAAGTCATGTAGAAAGAGTAAGGCCCATTAGAAGAAGGCTTGCACATTACGTACTTGAAGGCAACATCTTGTGTATCTCTTCTATGACTATTTTATTATCAAAATTGGTGAATTCCACAACCAATAACTCTTAATAATAAAAATTTATTGTTTTCAATCAAACATTGTCCGCTACCACCCACGGCCCTTTGCCACTGAGAGGCATGTTTTATTGGGTCCACCTGGTATTTTAAAAATCAGGAATGGCCTCCCCACATATACAGGGTATGCATTCTCCAGTCCCCACAGTAAATCCCTGTAGTCCTACTGCCAGCCTCCTCACCTCATTTAGATTATCTGTTTAACCCTTAAAAACATTAAAGTGTGCAACCCTGTTTTAAGTGATGTGATAAAACAAGGTTCTGACTCAAATTCCTCATTGTCCTAAACACTGTTTTTCTGTGAAAATGTCAAGGCTTTTTATTCAGATGATGTAATGCCAGTAACAAAGAAAATCAGAGTGTTTATCCCAAGGCTGAAAAACTAAATATCCCTTAAGATCCCTTCCAGCTCCAGGAATCTAAAATTCTTTCTCAAAGGTATGAGGGGAATGTGCATCATGTCAATTGCTTCTAAATCAAAATTAGAGACATATGCTCTTTAAGATCCTTTATGTTAGCTCTCAGAGGGACCTTATATGTAATCTTATCAGATAACAAGACTGCAATACAAACAGAATAAATATCTTGGCCAACGTCATAAAATTACAAGTTAGTTTTGATGGAAATCAAATGCAAATCTCTTGACTCCCAGTCCAGTGTCTAGGAAATGATATTCTCCTTTCTACTGACTATTATCCCTGGCCCTATTTCCTTAAGGAATCTTCTCAGAGGAAAGTATATCTCAAATGGTTTATGCTTAGCCAATCCAATCCTTTTAAGGCACATACCTGAAGAACCTAAATCTCTCATAAACAGAGAAAATACAACATATAGAAAACTTGGGTGAGAAAGGAGTTTGGAGGCAAGTCAAGCAAGCCAATGTAAGAAGGAGAAAAGCTATGCCAGAAGATCCTATCAATGAAAATACTACCTAAAACACCCAAGACAAAAGAGTTGGATATTACCAATCTCTCTCTCTCTTACTTACATGTCATCGGAGTATTAAAGCACTGGCATGTCCCCAAGGCAATATAAAACTGAAAGAAAGAGACAACTCCATACTTGTGAGAAATTCCACAAGGATATATTTCCCCAAGCACCAAAGTTTTCAGTATATCTTCTACAATTTCCTGTTATCAGTCTGTACTTTTTTTTCTTTTTGTAGCTATTCCAAGCTTTTGACTTAACTCTCAGATCCACAGTCCAGTGAAGAACAGAGAAGGACAAAACCAAGCAAAAATCTGTCAGCATGCAAAAGCTGCAGTCACTAAAATATGTGGCATGTGGCATGAGGATGGCATTACCAGACATTTCTCTTTTATGGCCCTCTGCCTCTTCAGCCTAAGACATCCAAAGCTGGGAATGGTTACAGTAAAGCTTGCCACTTTTGCCACGTGTTCAGCCTGCTGCTCATCCTCCAAATGCACACATCAACTCAAATTCATGCCTCAGTGAGAGCTCTATAAACTTCATACCCTAAAAACTGATTTTTTTTCCCTTCAAAAAACCATCCAGCACCAAAAAATATTGAAGGAACTCTTTTCCCAACAGTAGTTGCATGTCGTTCTATGCTGTGGTTGTTGAGTTTTCTGGTATGGGGGAGTGGAGAAGCAGGGAAGAGATGAGCTGTCAAAATACATGTACAAAAGCCTGATATTTCAGCACAGAGTCTACACTGCAAAGGTATGAAAATTGACTATATGATTTCCAAAGATACTACTGAGCAGCTGCATTTATACTTTTCATTAAAATTATATATATAAAAATATTTTCCATCAATAAGGAAATACACATTATATTGAATATTGTTGGAGACAGAGAAAACTGACATAAGAATCATATATATTTTTATTTGGTCCCTTTTTTGAAAGTATATATCTTTTATTTGACTATGAAAAAATAAAAGCACATGCTTTCATATCACAGATTATTAAAAGTACCACATAATCATAAAAGTTTAGATTCTATGCATCTAAATCACACCTCCTTTCCAAGGTAAAAATTCCTTCAACCTTATTTCTAGGCAGACATCTCAAATAATTTTAGATTGTCTTGGAAGGCTACAATCCTTTGGAAAGCTTTAAATAAAATCACATTTTTTCCTGAACTACCAATAACTATATTTTGATATATCCCTTCTACAATGATCAGACTGAACTTACATTACAAACATTTTGGTATTTAATTATATTATCTCATACCATTCTTCAATGCTTTCATCTATTTAAATATAACATCTTCTAATAATGGATTATAAAAGTTCCTTAAGGGAAAGAAACGGGATGATTACCTTAAGGGGAAGCAGAGTAGATGGGCATTTTTACTAAGGGAAATGTGATCCCATTTCCAAGTCCCATGGGAAGGAATCAATTGAACATGGAAAATCTGAAGGCACACCAAAAAAGATTTTGATGGAACAAAAGGAGAAGATAAGGTCAAGAGCACAAGTAGTGGTGCAAGCCAACTATACCTAACAGACGTACATAGAACACTTCATCCAACAGCATAATATACATTCTTCTCAAGTGCACATGGCTCATTCTCTAGGTTAGATTATATGTTAAGTTACAAACAAGTCTCAATAAATTTTAAAAGACTAAAATCATAAAAGTATCTTTTCCATTCACAATGGAATAAACCTAGAAATCAATAACATAGGGAGAGGTGGAAAATTTTTCAATATATGGAAATTAAACAATACACTCTTAAACAACCAATGGATCAAAGAAGAAATTACAAAGGGAAACTAGGGAATATCTTGAGATGAATGAAAACAAAAACACAACATACGAAAACTTATGCGATATGTCAAAGGCAGTGCTCCAAGGCAAATTTATAGGTCTAAATTATTACGTTAAAAAAGAAAAAAGATTACAAAATAGTAACCTATCTTCATACCTGGAAGAACTAAAAGAGAGGCAAATGCAACTCAAAGTGAGCAGAAGGAAGGAAATAAAGATTAGAGTGGAGATAACTGAAACAGAAAATAGAAAAATGGACCGAATCAACAAAACTAAAAGTTAGTTCTTTGAAAAGATCAGTAAAATCAACAAACATTTAGCCAGACTGATAAAAACAGAAATGAAAGGGGGAGCTTTGCCTTACAGAAATTAAAAAAGACTATAAGAGGATACCATAAATTACATGCCAACAAATTAGATAACCTGGATGAAACGGACAAATTCTTAGAAACACACACATTAGCTAGACTGACTCAAGAACAAATAGATGATTTCAACAGACAAATAACAAGCAAGGATATTGAATCAGTAATCAAAAACCTTCAAATTAAAAAAAAAAAAAAAAAAAAAAAAAAGCCCAGGTCCAGATGGCTTCACTAGTGAATTTTGTTAAACATTCAAAGAATTTACACCAATCCTGCTCAAACTCTTCCAAACACCTGGAGAAGAGGGAATACTTCTGTCCTAGTTTGCTAATGCTGTGGAATGCAAAAAACACCAGAGATGGATTGGCTTTTATAAAAAGGGGGTTTATTTGGCTACACAGTTACAGTCTTAAGGCCATAAAGTGTCCAAGGTAACACATCAGTAATCGGCTACCTTCACTGGAAGATGGCCAATGGTGTCCGGAAAACCTCTGTTAGCTGGGAAGGCATGTGGCTGGCGTCTGCTCCAAAGTTCTGGTTTCAAAATGGCTTTCTCCCAGAACGTTCCTCTCTAGCAAGCTTGCTCCTCCTCAAAACATCACTCACAGCTGCACTCCGTTTCCTCTCCTTGAGCCAGCTCATTTATATGGCTCCACTGATCAAGGCCCACCCTGAATGGGCGGGGCCACACCTCCATGGAAATATCCCATCAGTTATCATCTGCAGTTGGGTGGGGTGCACCTCCATGCAAACAGCCCAATCCAAACGTTCCAACTTAATCCCCACCATTATGTCTACCCCACAAGATTGCATCAAAGAATATGGCTTTTTGGGGGGACATAATACATTCAAACCGGCACAACTTCCTAACTCATTCTTTGAAGGCAGCATCACTCTAATATCAAAGCCAGGTAAAGATGTCACAATAAAAAAAATTACAGACCAGCATCCCCTATGGAAATTGATGCAAAAATCTTCAACAAAACACTAGCAAATCTAATCCAACTGCACATTAAAAGAATTACACATATGATTAAGCGGAATTTATCCAACAAATGCAAGGGTGGTTCAACATAAGAAAATCAATTAATGTAATACACCACATTAACAGAACAAAGGAAAAAAAGCATATGATCACTTCAACAAATACACAAACGGAATTTGACAAAATCTAGCGACCCTTCTTGATAAAAGAAAAACTCAGAAAATTAGAAATAAATGGGAATTTCCTCAATATGATAAGGGCATATATAAATAAACCCTAGCTAACAACATACTCAACAATGAAAGACTGAAATTTTTCCCTCTAAAATGAGGAACAAGACAATCTGTTACTCAACATTGTATTGGAAGTTTTAGCCAGAGCATTTAGGCAAGAAAAAGAAATAAAAGGTATCCAAATTGGAAAGGAAGAAGTGAAACTTCCCCTATTTGCAGATGACATGACATACACACACACACACACACACACACACACACACACACACACAGTCTAGTTTGCTAATGCTTCCAGGATGCAAAACACCAGAAATGGATCGGCTTTTATAAAGGGGGTTTATTTGGTTACAAAGTTACAGTCTTAAGGTCATAAAGTGTCCAAGGTAAGTCATCAGCAATCAGGTACCTTCATCAGAGGATGACCAGTGGTGTCCGGAAAACCTCTGTTAGCTGGGAAGGCACCTGGCTGGCTGCTCCAAAGTTCTGGTTTCAAAATGGCTTTCTCCCAGGATGTTCCTCTCTAGGCTGCAGTTCCTCAAAAATGTCATTCTTAGTTGCTCTTGAGGTGTTTGTCCTGTCTTAGCTTCTCTGGAGCAAGAATCTGCTTTCAGAGGCCATCTTCAAACTGTCTCTCATCTGCAGCTACTCTCTCAGCTTCTATGCATTCTTCAAAGTGTCCCTCTTGGCTGTAGCAAGCTTGCTCCTTCTGTCTGAGCTTATACAGTGGTCCAGTAAACCAATCAAGGCCCATGCTGAATGGGAGGGTCCACACCTCCATGGAAATTATCCAATGAAAGATCCCACCCACAGTTGAGTGACCACATCTCCACAGAAACATCCAATCAAAAGTCTCCAACACAATCAACACCAATACGTTTCCTGCCCACATAGGACTGCATCAAAGATAATGGTGTTTTGGGGGACATAATACATCCAAACCAGCACAATATATACATACATACACACACACTCCTAAAAAATCCATAACAAAGCTCCTGTAGCTAATAAATGAATTCAGCAAAGTGACTGTGAATCAGGTCAACATGTAAACATCAATAGTAAGTCTATACACCAGCAATGAACAATCTGAAAAGAAAATAATTCCATTTACAATAGCAACTAACAGAATAAAATATCTAGGAATAAATTTAATCAAGGATGTAAAGGACTTGTACATGAAAAACCACAAAACATTGCTGAAAGAAACTAAAAAAAGTAAAATAAAAGGAAAGACATAACGTTTTCATGGAATAGGAGACTATTATTAGGATACTAATACACAGGGCAATATCTTCTGGAATGAATTAGGCAATGGATTCTTAAACCTTATACCACAAGCATGAACAACAAAGGAATAATAGACAAATAGGACTTAAAAACTTTTGTACATCAAAGGATATCATCAAGAAAACAGACACCCAACAGAATGGGAGAAAATACTTGGAAATCATATATATGAAAAGGATCTAATATCCAGACTCTATAAAGAACTCCTATAACTCAGCAACAAAAAGAAAAACAACCCAATTTTAAAAATGGGCTAAGCCAGATGTTCTCACAAACATCAAGGATTGACAGCTTGGTATGCCAAGCCCTCTATCTTGGGGCTTGTCCTTATGAAGCTCCTTACTGCAAAGGAGAGGCTAAACCTACTTATAACTGTGCCTAAGAGTCTCCCCAGAGTACCCCTTTGTTGCTCAAATGTGGCCCACTCTCTAGCTAAGCCAACTTGGCAGGTGAACTCACTGCCCTCCCCACTATGTGGGATCTAACTCCCAGGGGTATAAATCTCCTGGCAATGCAGGATATGACTCCCAGGGATGAATCTGGACCCAGCAGCATGGGATTGAGAACATCTTCTTGACCAAAAGGAGGAAGCAAAATTTCAGTGGCTGAGAGATTTCAAATAGAGTCAAGAGGTCACTCTGGTGAGCATTCTTATGCACTATATAGATGTTCCTTTTTAGGTTTTAGTGTATTGGAATTGCTAGAAGTAAATACCTGAAACTATCAAGCTGCAACCCAGTAGCCTTGACTCTTGAAGATGACTGTATAACTATATAGCTTACATGGGGTGACAGTGAAAACCTTGTGGACCACACTCCGTTTATCCAATGTATGGATGGATGAATAGAAAAATGGGGACAAAAACTAAATGAAAACTAGGGTAGGATGGGAGGGGGATGATTTGGGTGTTCTTTTTTACTTTTATTTTTTATTCTTATTTTTGTTCTTTCTGGTGTAAGGAAAATGTTCAAAAATAGATTGGGATGATGAATGCACAACTTAAGATGGTACTGTGAACAGCTGATTGTACACCATGGATGACTGTATTGTATGTGAATATATCTCAGTAAAACTGAATTTTTTTTAAAAAAAATGGGCTAAGTCAAATCAGCAAATAAATTCATTAACCTCCCCCCAAGTGGGACATGACTCCCAGGGGAGTGAATTTCCCTGGTGACATGGTACACAACTCCCAGGAACGAGCCTGGCCCTGGCACTGAGGGGTTGAAAATACCTTCTTGCCAAAAGGGGGAAAAGATGGGTAACAAAATAAGGTTACAGTGGCTAAAAGATTTCAAATAGAGTCAAGAGGTTATCCTGGAGGTTTCTCTTATGCAAGCCCCAGCTAGATACCTCAAATGGACAGAGTATGCCATGCCCTAACCAACAGTAGTCCCAAAATACCTAGGTTCCTATCTGAGATTCTATAAAAGTTTCACTCACTAAGTTTATCTCTCAGAAACTTAAATCCACCAAAGTGTGCCTATGCCCAACAAACCTAAAACCCAGAGACAACAGCTTCTTTAAGAACAACAATCAGATGAAACTCCCTTCCCCATAACGTTGACACCCCTTTTCAATATGAACAAGTTAGGATGGTCTCTGCTTAGACATCCCTGAAGATCGAGAAAAGGATTAAACAAAAGAGTGGGGTAGCAACAGGTAAGATAGGATTTTAAAAAGGATTACAAATACTGAACCTTTATATAAATTTTTTTTTAGTTGCTAGGATATTAGAATAGCTACAAGGAAATAACTGAAAAGGTATAACTGTAACCCATAACATTCTTTGAAATTTGCTCTATAGCTACTCGCTAAATTATACTTTGAAAGTCGTCACCTTCCTGTATATATATTTTAAAATAAGGAGCTAACTGAAATTGTGGAACTGTAACCCATAACATTCTTTGAAATTTGCTCTCTAACTACTTGTTAAATTGTACTTTGAAAGTTATCACTGTTATGTATATATGTTAAATTCCACAATAAAAATTTTTTAAACAAGGAATTAAAATGAAGTAAAAAAAAAAAAATGGGCTAAGGACTTGAACAGACATTTCTCCAGAGAAGATAGACAGATGGCCAATAAGCCTCTGAAAAGATGCTCAACATCATTAGCCATTAGGGGAATGCAAATCAAAACAACAATGAAATACCACTTTACACCCACTAGAATGGCTATTATTAAAATTAAAAAAAAAAAACAAAACAGAAAATAACAACTGTTGACCAGAATGTATAGAAAACAGGAACTGTCACACAATTGTGGGCGGGAACATAAAACAGTATAGCCGCTCCAGAAAATAATTTGGTAATTCCACAGAAAGTGAAACACAGACTATCACATGACCTGGCAATTTCACCTGCAGGTATACACCCAAAAGAATTGAAAGTAGAGACTCAAATAGGTATTTGTACACTAATGTTCATAAGAGCACTATTCACAACAGCCAAAAGGTAGAAGTATCTCAAGTGTTTAGCAATGGAAGAATAATAAAATGTGGCGTGTGCATATATATACATATAAAGACACATACACGATGGAATATTATTCAGCCATAAAAGGAATTAAGTCCTGATACATGGAACAACATGGATGAACATCATTTTAAGTAAAATAAACCAGACACAAAAGGAAAAATATTGTATGACTTACTGTGGAAATAATTAGAACATGCAAATCCATAGAGACAGAAAGTAGAATACAAGTTTCCAGTGGGGTGGGGGGAATCAATACTTAATGAATAGGAGAAGAATTTCTGTTTGGGGAAATGGATAAGGTTTGGTAACAATGATGATAGCAGCATATGCTTGAAAGTGGTAGCTGAGTCTTAAAGATAAAAGAAAAGTTGAGTCTTTTCATAGAGAGTTACTAAATCAGAAGTAAAACAAGGCAATTTCCCCCAACCCTGCCTTCTTTTCCTCTTTTTCCCACCTGATACTTCTCTGTTCGGTTTGTGGAAATGGTTAGAAAGTTTAGGTAGATTTAAAGTGGGGAATAAAGGACACCTTAGTTTCCTAAGAATGCAGTAATAAAGTGCCACAAACTGGCTGGTTTAAAACAACAAAAGTTTATCCTCTCACAGTTGTGGAGGCTAGAAATCCAAAATCAAGGTGTCAGCAGGGCCAGGCTTCCTCTGAAATCTGTAGCATTCTGGCACTGGCTTGCCATCAATCCATGGCATTCTTGGCTTGCTGCATAACTCAATCTTTGCCTCTGTCACGTGGCTGTTTTCTCTCTGTGTTCAAATTCCCTCTTCTTGTAAGGCCACCAGTCATACTGGATTAGGATCCACGCGGATCCAGTTTGCCCTCATCTTAACTAATAATATCTTCGAAGATCCTCTTTCCAAATAGGATCACATTCATATGACTGAGGGTTAGGTCTTGAACATATCTTTTTGAGGGACATAACAAAGGGTTATGGCTAGTAAGAGTTTTAGTTCAGTCCTCCAAGCCCGAAAGTCCAAAAACTTCAAGTCCCACCTTGGAGATCTGAGGTTTGCACTGGGAGACCACGTCCCAGTACTCTAGCTCTAACTCTGCTTAGAAAGTAATTAGGACTAAATGATGATTTCTTAGGTCTCTTCCACCTCAAAAGTCATTATTTAATGTATTTCACTAAAGAAATATTATAACATGACTGGGGACCAATAATTGCAACTGATATACTAACGAGGGGAGGGATAACCATATAATCATTAAAGAAAAATGATGGCCTTTGTACAAAAATCTTTGTAACGATTCTAGTTGTAAATGGGATTCTATCCGTATTCTTATTATTAAAGTATATTTTGTTTAAGGAACACACAACACAGTAATCTAACATATCAAATATAATTTCACAACTTTTTTTCTTCTTTGTCTTTTTTTTCTTTTCCTGAACAACTGCCAGTGGAGAAACTCGTTATTTTATAACGCACTTTGGAATGCCCCAAATTAGGTACTACTAAATACATTTAAAAGTCCATCACTGTAAATGTGCTTATCATGTAAAATTCCATCTCAGGGTAAAGACTCTTCAAATACTGGGAACACCTGAAGCAAGGGGAACCTTGTGCCCTTAACAATAAGGGATAGCAGTGGAGGAATTCATTTTGGGTCAAAGGACCTCAGACAACCTCTGTTTAGAGCCTAATAAAATCCTATTAAACCTAAATCCTCCCTGTGCCCTAATCCTCTGGCCCAGTTTCCTTTTCTCTCTCACTATCATATCACATAGCAATACTCACCTGTGAAAAATAAAAGCATCTCCTACACTTTGTCCTAAGCCTCCCTCAACATGCCATAGTCTCACTTCTAACTCATTCACTGCTAAACTTCTATCGTGTCATAAAACAGTATCTTGTTTGGTTACACCAACTTGCAGGTCACCAATTAACAACAGAAAATATACACAAAGAAAATTCTCTCAATACACACATTCAAATGGTTTCAAGCTTTGACAAATGCACACTTCAAAGTAGTAACAAGACTACAAAAAGCTGTTAATTATGCCCACCACATTTTACACTTTAATTTCAGAAGAACAAACAGCCAACTAGGTCATACCTAAGTGCAGTGCAACTGACTGATAAGCAGAATATATAGAGAAAGGAAAATTAATATTCAAATTCATACCTGAAATTTGTTTGGGGACTTAATGTGTAAGACCTGTTTAGGAAACTAAGTCTCTACAAGCAAGGATTTGGAATGCAAAAATTAAAGGTTTTGTAAACTATGTGAGTGTTGAGACATCAGCCCATTGGTGATTGAACAGAAAAGTTTCTTATACACATGGAGTGATTTGTTGAAACATGAAAACTGGACCATTCTTGGGACCAGTCTCCCAAACAACCCAATCAATCATTGTAATCTTGGTAGTATAGCCCACCTTTTCAAGACACTATTTTGTTGAAAACTATTAAGGAACAACTGAGTTAAGATTTCTACCACAAAACCATAAAATTTAGCCAAGGTAAATGCAGAAATAAGATTATCAGACAACTTCTATGGAATAGTACTTTAAAACAGATATTTGAGGTAGAAGTTTTGAATCCTTCTAAGAAGAACCCTGTCATACTCATGAAGTTTTTCTCAAGAAATATTCCTGGAAAAAAATACATAAGTTTTTGACCAAAATGTCTTGGGAAAGTAGGTGCTTTGACAAATTATGCAGGTTAGTCTGATACCTATATCTGTAAAACTAAATCAATAGCAGAATTAGTTACCAACTGCCAGTTTTTCAAATGCCTTCATATGAGAAATTTCAGATATATGACCTGTAGTGTAATCAGGATGATGTGATGGTTACCTTTTGGAATAACAAATGAAAAATCTCCTTTTCTTTATACATAAGAAATACTAAGTACAATGAGTGAGGTAAAAACGAAATTCCATGAATCTCATAAAGTGTGGGCATATTTTAGTGGAAAGAGGAGGCCACAGTTTTCAGCCAATTCTCAAAGGAGTCCATGAAACAATCCCCCATCAAAAAAGTTTAAAAGCCTCTTTAAAGATGCATTCATAGTGATACCATGAAGAATCCCAAACAGGCTAAAAGCTAGTTCAAATTCTAAGAGTATTACTGAAAAAATAGTTGTAGAACTTTGGTGACTTCTATGATAACAAAAAAGTTTTGTTTCAGAAACTCATGGGTTGTTTCAGCCTGTGGGGAACCACACTCTTGAATAAGAATATTTTGTAAAATTTCATGTCTGGCTAAGTACCTCTACTCCTGCTCCAAATACTGCAAGGTGATGTGTCAGATATACATAGTGATTAGCATTTATTACAATGTTAACAACAGACTTGGTAGTCAACAACTAGTTAGTCTCCTAGAAGACAGCCTCATGCTGATTACACCAAAGCCAGAAGCACCTTTCTCCATTGTCTATGAAGTGGACCACAAACAGGTGGGTGCCTTTTGTGTAATATAAACATGACAGAAGTGGAGTAAAACACTGTTTGCACATCACCAATACAGGTATCTTGCCTTCAGATAGGTAGAATAATAGGACTATATGATAATCTAAGAATATGACATGAAGCTTTAATTTCATATTTCTTTGTTTTTAAAAATATAGAAATAATGCAAGACTTCTTTGTATGTAAATATAACAGTTCCTCTACTACAGTACCACTATTGTACCAAGAACTGAACAGACTACTTTTTTCCATATCCATGAGTAGGTGAATTTTTTACAAGTATATGTAAACTACTTGTAAAAATATCTTATTTTTATAAGATAAAAATCTACTGGCCTAAAGTAGTTTACCACTCAAATATATATTGCATGGGTTGGTTTATCATCAAGATAAGATATCATATTAATAAAATTTAAAAGCAGATGTTCTAGAAGCACTGAAAAATTCCAGGGTAAGAAAAATTTAACTCAGAATCTCTCCCTCTTGAGTTACAACTACATAGGCTTTAATAGTATAGAATCAAGCTCAAGATTTACACATATCAAGAGCTGACTATTATGAGAAGTAAAAACAGATAGCATCTTATACACCCCACGAGGGAACATAAATTGGTGTTCAATCTATAGACAGCAATTTGGCAATAGTCTTCAAAATTAAATTTGATTAGCAAAACCACTTTTGTGCATTTATCCTATGAATACACTTTCATCTTACAAAATGATACAATAAATAATAGCAAAAGTTGACATTCATAGAGCACTAACTGTGTGCCAATTTCTATTCTAAATGCTTTATACCATTAACTCATTAAATCTTCTCAATCTTGTGAGCCAGTATTCTTTTCTTTTACAGATAAGGAAACAGAGGCGCTCAGAGCTAAAAGGAATTGTCTAATCAAGGTCACACAGATATCATGAGGTCAGACTCAGAGTACATTCTCTTAATTAGTAGGCACCTAACTACATCTATATCCTTGGCTGCATCATTTAGAAAGATCTCAAATATCCATTATCAATGGTCTGGTTATATATAAACGTGCCGGTTTGAATGTATTGTGTCCCCCAAATGCCATTATCTTTGTGGTCTTGCTGGACAGACGTTTTTGGTGCTGGTTAGATTTGCTTGGAATGTGCCCCACTCAGCTGTGGGTAATAATTTTGATGAGATGTTCCCACGGAGGTGTGGCCCCGCCCATTCGGAGTGGGCCTTGATCAGTGGAGCCATATAAATGAACTGACTGAGAGAGAGAAAACTCAGTGAGTGCAGCTGTGAGTGATGTTTTGAAGAGGAGCAAGCTTGCTAGAGAGGAACGTCCTGGGAGAAAGCCATTTTGAAACCAGAACTTTGGAGCAGACGCCAGCCACGTGCCTTCCCAGCTAACAGAGGTTTTCCGGACGCCATTGGCCATCCTCCAGTGAAGGTACCTGATTACTGATGTGTTACCTTGGACACTTTATGGCCTTAAGACTGTAACTGTGTAGCCAAATAAACCCCCTTTTTATAAAAGCCAATCCATCTCTGGTGTTCTGCATTCTGCAGCATTAGCAAACTAGAACAATAATGGAATATAATGTCAAGGTGAAAAAAAAAAAAAAAAAAAGAGGCAGATCTGCATGTACCCATATGGAAAGGCTGCCAAGATACATACAGAAAAGTTAGTATTGTATGCCCCTATCTGTGTAAGAAAAAAAGTAATGTATTACCCTGTATGCTTGTAAATGCACAGAATATCTCTGTAATATACACAAGAACTTTAACTTGGCTGCCTGAGCACAGGGGCATTGGGTGGCTGGGGGACAGGACAGGTAAGGGGGGGGAGACTTACCTTTCACTGTGTACTCTTTTTGACTTTTTGAATTTTGTACCATGTATTGTACTACTTAATGAAAATATTTTCTTAATTTAAGAAAACAAAAATAAAAGAACACCCTAAATGAAAGGAAATTACCTAAATCCCACTTAAGTGTAGCAATTACACTGTGCATGAAGTCTCTTCTTGATCACGATATTAAAGAGTGCCTGCACACTGATTACAGCCTCACGGGTATGAATAGGGATATGAGTATCTTAATATAATATTTGAATCCATTATAATGACCACAAATGTTGAAATTTAGCATAAAAACACATAAAGGAAAACCAACTACATCTGTAGCTCTAAGAGTTGTTAACTTCCAATGGAATAAACAAGAATGAAAATGATATGTCAGGGAAGTGTAAAGAATTCAGAAGCATAATATTTTTAAGGACCTTTTCATAAAATACTTTTTTCTAATATCATTGTGCATTAATACTTACTGAATTAAATTTATACAGTTCACCTTCAGCCTATGGGGTTCATACATATAGGAATTAGTAAAGTTAATGTTCTGCCATACTTTTGTCAGTCTAAATCAGCGGTTCTCTACATGCTCTAATGTGTTCTAATTATCTCTGGGGTTCCTAGGACCCTTTTTGGGGGCCCCAAGGTCCTCAATAATTTTTTAAAGACCTTTTTTTAAGACAAAACAATATCAAAGTAAATATATACAGCTCACTATGAAGATTTCTCAAATCCAAAGAAGTTTCCTGTTTTGCAAATTACTGTAGTTAATACTTGAGCAGTTTCACTACTATTCACTACTACTTTCTTAATTGCGTAACTTTTTTGTAAGATATTTTTTCTACTTGGACAGTCTATTCTTTCAAGACTAGCATTTGCTCTGAAAACCGAAGATCATTATGTACCTATAAATAAGTTTCTTAAACCTTCACTTTTAAAAACATTGCACTCATTAACAGCAGATCCCCATTGCCTGAAACCTACATTTGCCATAAAGCATTACTTCTGTGGAATTCTTAAACAGAACTTAGGAAGAGACTGGTTACCCCTGAATGGAGCAGGGTTTTACCTTAATGAGGGGTATATTTTCTCTCTCTTACTTGTGCACAGACACATGCACAGACTCAAGTCTAGCTCTGCACACAAATGTAAATACTAATATTGGTTGGTGTATTCTCAAAGACCCTACAACAGAAAAAGTCCTGTATAATGTGCAATTACAAAGAATACTGGAAGCTCTAATTTCTGCTCGGGAGTCCAGAATTTAGGTTTACCACACTTCCTTTCCAAGAAATAAAAGTAAAAGCTAAAAGACATATTAAATAGTTCCTCTGTCAAAGCAAGGTTGGCTTCCTGACTGGATGGCTGCCAGATGCCCAAAGCAGACTGACAGAGAGGCTGTCCTCATGCGGAAGCAGGCATTCATTTATCTGCAAACCTCCAGAAGCAACTGGTAGATCACAGTACTCCTGTATTCTACTTCAATTCATCTACACTTGCCTCTAGAGTAACTGGCATAGACTCTGGCTATCTATGCTTATTTAATTAAAATTCTTCACTAAATTAACATGTGTGTGTGATCAATGTCTTTTGTACAGAGGGGAAAGAAAGAGAAAGTAAGGGCGGGAGAAAAAAAAAAGACTTCTAAATTAAGTTTCGCTTCAGATAAATTTTGCATTTGGCACTATTTTCCTCTAGAGTTGGTGTTTCAAGTAGAAAACGATGAGCAAGAGTAGACAAAGAAGCATCCTGTACTTTAGAATTAACTAGCTTCTAAAATCAAAGGAGTTGTGAAGAGGATATGGATGTAAAAAAGGGGGGCCTGGGTAGTTACATTTTTTGAAAAAGTAATTGAATATTAACATATTTATTATAATAATTCATTTCCTCTCTATGTCCTAGGGAATTACCAAAAATTGATGATTTGACCCAACATTGCTAAAGTTGAGTTGCATCTTTTCTCGGGATTAGGTTCTAACACCAGTGCTTAAGGCCGAAAATGCATACAGTCAAAATCTCTGCCAAACACCCCTTAGCAAGGCACTTGTTGGAAACCATATACTTTTTCTCATTAAGCTGGAGAAAGCCGAGTATCCAACAAAGCAGTGAGCATTTGGCATCAGGTTGTAAAAAAATTAAGGTGTGTTTTCAAATGCACAAATAACTTTTAGCACAGTGAGAAATTCACACTTTGAGAGGCAAGTGGGAATGGAGACCAGGCAAGAAAACAGCAGGTGTACACCTATAATTCCTCAAGAATAAACTTACCATTATTGGGACCTTTTTAACTATTATTCTCTTTCTTGGACTTTTTTTCTTTTGTCAAGAATATATAGATGCTTGACAAAATGGATGAAGTGTCTATGCAAAATTGGAGCTTTTTACAGAATAATTGTCCTGGAGGAGCTTCACAAAGGATCCTACACCAAAATCTGCACAAAGTTCCAAGTAAGGGAATCTAAATCCAGATAAATAGTCCAAGAGACAACTCAAACAAAATTAAAGAAAGATTTTTCTACAAAATAAACATGTCTCTGATTCTGAAATATTTTAAATTTATACCCGGGAATATAGCATACAAGCACTGTCAATAAGAAATTCAGTAATAAACATCATACTTTGTAGAAAGATTCCTCAAAAGTGAGGAAAAGGATAATGTTCGAACAGAAACCAAACAAATGTAGGTATCTGTCTGGGTTTTAGGTGGACCTGATCATACTAATACTTATCAAGTAAACTGGTAGGGGAATCAGAAGCAGTAACTTCTGCTATAGCCATATAAATTGTTAATTTCTAGATTCTTTGAGAAAGTTGAAGAAAATTTTGTGCATTAAATCTGACTATATTTAGTTCTGAGGGCTTCCAAAAATATTAAAATACACTTATAAAGAGTATTTACCTTAGCACCACAGAATCTCTCACATGTATATATATTGTTCATTGAGAGAATAAAATGATCCTCTCCAAAAAGGTGCCACAACCATTTTCTATTGTGTGTTCTGGAAATTTAAGTCCTAGAGTAAGAAAAGAGTAAAGGTCTGCTGTGGTGCTAGAGCTAAATATTTTATTTGATTATATCACAATAACATCTTCTTTAGTCTAGCATAATCAGTATGCTATATTTGTTGCCTGCACAAAACCATAATTACTCATTGATTTGATCAAAATTACTACTTGACTTGAGCAATTCAGTCTGCCAGCAGACTTCAGGCTAATTAGTCAAATCAACAGTCTATCAAAATGACTAATATGTTTCTGAATCATGGATTAGATTATCCACAAAAATAAGGCAATTCTTACATTCAGTTCCAAAACCTCAGTTCATTTTGTTTAGCTCCATGACTATGTTTTTCTTAATTTAATTTACTTTGTACACAGTTGAGATTTTTTTCTCCCCTGCAGGGAAAAAGAAAGTGATAATAAAAGCCAAAGTACAAAATTCAGTGAAGTCAGACACTCTTGTATCAAAACATAAGAGGAGGAGGAGGGGGAGGAGGAAGTGTTGTTTCTGTTATTATGTGAGGGGGGTATAGTAAAGAAGAAAGAAACAAAAATGGATTCTTACCAATCAAACCACCTCTCAGTGTCTCAAATTCCATTTAAGGCCACAATATTGTTGATTTGATGCCAAATGCCTCTAAAATGTTCTTACCCAAGGATAGTGTGTTTTTTGAAAGAACAAGGAAAGCAATACATTTAAAGGCTGGAGAAAATTTTCTTCCATTTACTTGGGCCAGTGAAACATCCATCATACAGAGACACAAACACTTTACAGAATAAAAGATCAGAGGAGCTACACTAGTGGAAGATCAAAGAGTCATTGCCTGTGGGGGAATCAAACAAGTAACTATCTGAACAGATCCCCCTGTGATTTCTCTCCTAAAACTAGCTGATGTGATTTGGTGGTGGGGGGTGGGGGGGGTCGTCACAAAACAGAACAAACATGCTATTCCCAAAAATGGTGATTAAAAAATCATCAACTCTAGTTTGAATTTTTCTCTGGAGAAAGAATCTTCTCAAAGCCATTTAACAGTAACAATATAATGAAAGTTTTAAAAAAGCAAAAATGTTCAAATTAGCTACACATACTAACCACAAAAAGGTCTATGAAATTAGCATATACTCAGCATAACAGCATAGCCAGTACAAATGATGATATATTCAGTAAGTGGTTGCAAAAGTTTCAAAAGGAACTGGATGCATTTAACAGTTGCCTTAAAATCTAATTCTATTTGCTTGAGTTAAAAAAGAGCACTTGTCCATTTCCGTCACATGTACAGTTCAAAAAACAAGTTCTCACTAAAAATTGATGGGGTTGGAAGTCATAGGGTAAATAAAGTCCAGTACAATTCAGCAAACATTTTCGTCATCCCAAAACCTTTGGTTGCCAAGATCAAAAACAGTATGCTGAACACCTACTAAGTGTCTTCCTTACGCTTGTACTATTTATATATATCTTCTCTAAACCTCTTAGATTAACTATGTCTCCCTATGGCATTTATCACTTTCTGCTTTGTGTTGAGCTTATGTGAGAACCAGACTCTGGTCTCCTTGAGGGTAGGGATCACATATTATGTTATTCATGGATTGATTCAATAAGCAATTATCCAACACCTACGTTGTACAAAGCAGGGCATTTGAGTAAGATCAGTCCTGGCCTCAGGAAATAAGCAGCTCACTGAGGAGAGATGTTTACCTGGGCAAATAATAGTAAGAGCCCTCAGTAAGAGGCTGCTATATATTGGGCACTTACTCTGTGTCAGGTACCACAATAATCTATTTAATTTTCACAGCCATCCAACAAGGTAGGGGCTATTATTCTCATTTTACAGATCAAGAAATTCAAACTTGGGAAGAACTTACTAGTCACTAGGGCTGGCAAGAAGCAGAGTTGGGGGGACTAGATGGAAAGGAGGAGTCGTCCATTTACAACCATGATCAGGAGAGCGGGTTAGGAATGGCTTTACCAAAGAGGAACTCCTTTAAATGATACCATGTTTGTATAGAAATATATTTGGAGTTGACACAAGAAGGCAATTCACCTAAACAAATGGAGAAATGTGTTTGATAAAAATATGTAATTCCCTACATTCTAGCCCTTAATGAAAGAGAGCCTTTGATCTGTTTGTTTTGCCCTAAGGTCACTAGAACACTGCTGTGGAACTTGCACATATTGCAAATCCAACTTTTAAGAGTAAGGTTTGGGAACTGTCAACTGGCAATTCCTACCACCAGAGTGTATCACTCAAACAGTCTAGAACACTGGAGTTGTAGCCACTGTAGATGCTATTGCATTTCCCTGCTTAAGCAAAGTCTAGTTATGCAAATGAAGTCCAAGTGTTTAGTAAATCCAATACACAAGAGAATAACAAACAATACTGATTACCATGTCATCAAAAAGAAGGGAAAAAACCCACACTAAATATTAACCTTTTAATATATCCCAATTCAAAACTTTAATTCTAAAGAGAGGGGATATATTAGCACCCACTGAAAGACATTGCCCAAAATGCTGATTCAAAACATTTTTGTGCTTTCCTTTTCATACGGCATGTACTGGGCAATGTTAGGAACAGCCCATAAATTATGTTGTACATAAATTGTAACATATACAATTTAAATTGTATAACTTATGTACAATTAAATTAGCAAATTAAAACACTATATGTGCTTTTCTGGAACTGTTTATGAAGTATAAAACTTGCAATTTTTAAAGTAAAAATTCAAGTCATTAATCACATCAATACCCACATTAAATCCCCATTGTGGGTCACATTCCACAATTTGGCTCCTGGTGTTATAAAATTTCTGTAGACCATGGTCATCTTCTCCAGGCAATATGGTCCCAGATTTTTTCTATGAATGATAATTATAATACAAAGCACATTGCTCTGTGAGCAATTCAAAGATCTATGATTTAGCTATATTTGGAATTTAATACTGGAATAAATCACACCATGAATCAGGTAAAACATACAAAAAAAAGTGATTCTATTTTTACAGGGTTATGTGCCAAACCTTTTTTTTTTATTATTATTCATTTTATTGAGATATATTCACATACCATGCAGTCATACAAAACAAAGCATACATTCAAATGTGCCAAACCTTCTTAACACATACACATAGACATACATACACACACAGAGGGGAAAAATGGATTTGTTAATGGATTACATCTTGTACAACTCTGCACCTACCTTAAAACCATATTCATCACACAGAGGTTATCTGATAACAATCTCTCCACTGGCCTCCACCCTTTTACTGAATTTCAAGAGTTAATAGCACTGTACTGGATGCTGTGACATCCCAGCTCACTCCCGGCTGCTAGGAGTGCTGCTAGGAGGGATGTAAGCCCTCTCCAGAAATTGCCCTCTGCTGAAGAAAGCTACTTTGCCTAAGATTCCACCCATATCCAATGCCTGGACTAGGGTTGGGGAAGAGAGGCAGATAAAAGGTCTAACTCCTTGGACCCAACTCAGGACAACTCTGAAGGGCCATCCCAGCTCCAGAGCTCCTTGTGGGATTGGCCCAGGCCTTTGTTGAGACTTCATCACAGGCCATCATCTAACTCTGCCCAATCCTACTTCCTTCTCTCCCCCATGGCTGCTATTCAGAGAGTACTTCCTAAACTCCTGCATGCAAATCTCCATCTCAGAGTCTGCATCTTGGCTTTTACTCCTTTACATTACCATCTTAAAAAGCATTTACACCTGTTAGGCTGGTAGGTGATTGGGCTAATTAAAAATAAAATAAATACCAACAACCAAGAGATCAAGAAAATAAATTAATCCAGTTATCAACTTTTTCTTTCTTAAATACTATTCAAAGAGTTTTCAAGTCTTCTGATTACAAAGGGTAGAGAAGTAGGAGGGTCAGAGAAGACAGACTTCTCCCCCTCTACTTTAACACATGCTCATCTCCTTTTCAAAAAGACTATTCCTAGGTTATGCGAAAAGTAGGATATGTGTCCTGTACTACATTTTTCTTTCAGGGAACTGTGATTCCAGGAAACTAGCTCACCTATAAAGTATTTATCTGATATTTCCAAAGCAGTTGGCATATGGAGCAGCACAGAGAATAATGAACCAGGGATCAAAACACCTGGGTCCCAATCTCGGTGCTGGCACTGGCCTGAGTGTGACCTCAGGCAGGTCATGATAACATCTTGTGGCATCTAGTGATGAGATTCCACTAGATCAGTAATTAAGGGCATTGACTTGTTAGTCAGAGAGACCCAGGTTCAAGTCCTGGACCCACACTTACATGTGACCTTGAACAGATCATTGAAACCTAGCTTACTGCCTCATCTATCAAATGGGGATGATCGTAACGGTGCCTACCTGACAGAGGAGATTAAATGTGACCCTGTCCGTAAGTGCTCAGCACAATGTCTCTCTCATTGCAATCACTAATAAATGTGAGGCTAATACTATTAGCTATTTTCCAAACAGTACCTGCTAGGCAGACCCAAGAGCCCTGGGGAGAGGCGGTGCTTCAGGCATCCAAAACATAATGAATTCTCTAAGGTGTCAATTTGTTTTTTTGTGGGTTTTTTTTCCAGATTTATATTCAGGATATACGCAGATTGTGTTTAAGGGGGAAAAAGTGTCTAAGAAAATTCAAAGAACACTGAAATAGATGATCTTGGAGCTTTAATCTTCGTTTCCTATGAGTCCCTGATCTGCTCTAAAGAGCAGATTTTCTCACAGAGCTGGCATTTACACATTAAATAGAGAAGTGTGACTTGACTGTTTTCAGGGATCTTCTTTCTAATATACCACCAGCACTGTATCCACAGGTTCTTCTGACACTTCTCACATATAAGGCTGCAGCTGGTGGCCTATAGTCCTTTATGACAACTCTTCAGGGGACAAGATACAGCCAAGCAATGGCACCA
This sequence comes from Choloepus didactylus, assembly GCF_015220235.1. Classification (NCBI taxonomy): domain Eukaryota; kingdom Metazoa; phylum Chordata; class Mammalia; order Pilosa; family Megalonychidae; genus Choloepus; species Choloepus didactylus. The sequence continues at coordinate 164,758,956 of NC_051309.1, read as the reverse complement.
CTGCACAAAAACATGTTACAACTATTTTCTCCTGGTTTCTGAGTAGAAATAATCCACTCTAATCAGAGCTGCCAGCCAACCTAGGGAAAGAATAACCGTGCAGTTTTCAAACTAATGGATCACTGGCAAGATAGAGGATGGCTAGAGCTGCTTAAAGCTGATGACATGAGGACCAAAGAAAATGTCTTTCTGATTACAACCTGAGTCCTTGAATTTTCCCCTGGTTCATGAGGCCTAACCACCAGGTGAAACAAACTTTAAGCTCTAAACTAAACAGCTTTTGCTTTTGAGATAAGGACTCTGTTATCACACCTGAAGATTTTCTTGGCCCTTCTTCTTTAACATGTCATATGTGTATGTCCAAATTAACTGTCAAACTAAGCACCAGCATCCCCACTTTCAAGTGGCATTTACAAATCTGATCATGGTAGGTATATTTTTCAGTCCTGTGCAACTAAGATGTCTTCTCACACCTCTTGCCTTGCCTTTGATAGCTTCACCATTAGAAGCCTTCCTGGAAGAACTTGGGTTCTTTGCCCCACTAGACTATAAATTCCCTGAAGGTAAGGTCTATATTTTGTTCATTGCTCTATCCCCAATGTCTTACATAACGAATGTCCTATATGTGTGAATTAATGAATGAGTAAACAAATGAAAATGAAAGAGAAAGAGGGCTATTGAGTCAAAAACCTAAACAGTCATTTTGGCCTGTCATTTCCATAGTTTTTAAACAAACTGCATTAAATTAAAAGATTGTAAGATAAACAGGACATAATTATCTTTTAAAAATTCCATTTCTAGGCTTCCCATCCAAAAGCACTTAAATAGTATGGAGGCATTCATCTTTCTCCAAAGGTGAGAGGCTTTTCAAAGAAAATTTCCTTTTTTATTTTTAATTTTTAGAGGAAAATTTTAATTAATCAAGATAATTCTGGTAGTCAATTGATAACATTCTTTCTTCTTTGTTAAAGATGTGAAGAGGGTTATAGACGGGTGACTCTGAAGCTAAGAAGTGTGAAGAAATAGTTTGCCTTGGTAATCTTAACCAATCTTACTGGCAATAAAAGAGAGATTTAACAGGTGTTCTCAGCCTTGAAGTTGCTAATCTTTTTATAGCTTAATCATCACAATATCAAAAAGAAGATTTGAACTGCAAAGTCATTGCATTTACTTTTCACTCCACATTACAGATACACAACAATATTAATCCATGCTACCCACACCTTCCTGGGAAACCAAGTGCTGTTTAGGGAAATGCAAAAATATTGAGGGTAGTGAGGACTTCCACACTTCTGAACCTGTAGAGCAAGGCTGCATTGTAACGATGGCTCAGAGACCTGGCACCAGAGGCAAGAATAAGTCAGGCTGAACCATCTTCCATGGATTCACTCTGACACCATACCTTCTCTCAACACAATGGTAGGAAAGGCAAAAGGTCACACAGCCAGACATTGCAACTATTATCTAAATCCATAACCCCCAAGAAAATCTATTTCCAGGCACCAAGCACAGAACAACCTCACAGAGTCTAAGGGTTCTGTCTTTGAAAGACAGGCCATATTTCAGGTCCCCATCTTCATACTCTTTCATTTGATCTAAGTTAAACATCCTCACCTGGGAGGCTCTAAGTAGGGAAAGGAGGAATTTAATGGTGACAAAGCTGAACTGTCTAATTAAATTAGGATCCCTTTACCTTAGCCCCAAAGAACTGAAAACATTGATTATTTTGTTCTATGGTCAAATTTGACCAGCTACTCCCTCATTGTAAGGGAAGCAGTATTGGAAAATGTGGATGAATTAAGGTAAATGAGAGTGTGAAAATGAAATATCAATAAGTTTGAAAACCAAAAATCTGATCCTTGTTCTGCTCCTATCTAGCTATATGAATTTGGACAAGTTACTTAACCTGCGTCTCACTTGATCTTTAAACTGTGGGGCTATCTTAAATGATTCATATAGTCTCCTTCAGTTTCTAAATCCTAGAATTCTACAAAGTCCATTATACCATGATGAAAATCAACCAAATAAGTACTCAAAGAGCACCATGTGCTAATTATTACTATGGAAGTGCTTTGGGTTTGATACAATTCAAGCCAAGACCCTTGCCCTAGATCATCTATCCCATTACCAAAGACTTATCAGGATGTTAGTAGTCAATGATGACAAAAGTACAGTGAAGCCCCTGGAGTTTCTCACTACAGTGAAAGTGACATATTGGCACAGTCTTTAGAAAGGCAATTTTTCATACACACCAGAAGTCTTTTTAATGCCATAACCTTTGACCTATTAAATTAGAGAAGTGTTTATAGTCATTAACAAATCAAAAGTAAACAATATGTTCACTATACATTAATAAATAATTTAATTATTTGCATTCATTATAGTGGTAATTCAGAATATTTAATGACACAGCCAAGTGCTCACATTATAATGTTAAGCAAGAAAAGCAGAGTACACAAGTATATATATATGGCATGATCATAATTGTGTATAACGTGTATATATGGCCTATATCATTATGTGTATATGTATAATATTTATAAGACTAGGAGGACAGACAATACCATGTGAATATCTGTTATCTCAAGACGTATTTTAATTTCTTTTTTAGTATTTCCATATTGGAAATTCTTTTATAGCATGTAATAACTTTTTTATCAAAGGTTTTTTAATATATGCAGGGCTGAAGGATATAAAACAATAAGAGTTTTAGCAATTACTAACTTATTCTGCCCATTAAGTGCATCAGGAGTTCAGACAAAGACTTCATTACGGATTGGAGTGGCAAAGGAAAGTGTTCTGGAAGGGGTTCACTTGCCATGATCTTTACCACACAAGCTGAATATAGATTTATAGCTTAATGCTTAAGAGCATAGCTTCTAGAAATGGAATTTCCAGGTTCAAATCCTAGCTCTGCTAGGAGTTGCGTGAGTTTAAGAAAGTCATCCCAATTCTCTGCACCTCAGTTTTCTCATCTGTAAAACAGAACTGGTGTTCAAGTCTTTCCTTTTAGAGATCTTGTGAGGATTATGTAAGAAAACATAGGTAAGGATTTTAAGACTGCCTGACACATAGTAAGCAATATTTAAGCACTAACAAAACTATCAGAAGGACATTTTAGACAACATAAGCATAATAAAAATAGTTCAACCTTTTGCAGAATTCTTACTATGTGTCAGGTACATATACAACTCACATTTCACAACTCTTGAAGTAAGGACTATCCTTATGACCAATTTATAGATGAGAAATCTACAGCACAGAGAGGGATTACTGCCCACAGTAAGTAGCTGAACCAGCATTTGATCCCAAGCAAATCTGACTCTAGCACCCATGCTCTTAACCACAGAGCCACTTTGTAAGGAGCACCAAACAAGATAACACTGGGGCAGTAGCTTATTTTTGAGAAATATAGAAACTACCACTGGCAAAGCATTTGGTCCTAGATAATGAAAGCCGGGCTAGAGTTCATTAGGTAATCAGGAGCTGATAAAGATTTCTGAGCAATGTAGTTGCAGGATAAAGGAGGAATGTAAGGAAATTAGTCTGGCAGATAAACATGGGATAAAAGTTGGCATGAGACAAAAGGAGGCTGTCACCAAAGAGAGAGAGAGAGAAATATATAGACAAAGCTGGTGATGTCATGATGAGAGGACAGGACCAGGTGACAGCAGAGCTAACAGAGTAGGGCAAATCAAAAAAACACTTTGTAGAACAAAATAAGAGAACTAAGAAACACTGAACACCAGGGGGGAAAAGACAGAAACAAGTCACATCTCACAACTTGCTGAGGGCCAGACCAGAAATGTTTCCTTGAACTTGTAAATTTCTGTAAATTTCATTAAATGTGGTTTTGTGCAATTACTCATTTATTAAAGACCTAACCAACAGCAGATTTGCAAAAAACAAAACACCACACAACACTGTACTTTGTTCAGTGGCTAGAAGGGTATAGTGCCATAAGTGATTAGGAAGGAATCATAGAGCATAAACATCTATTATGTAAAAGGAAGTTGCTATACAATGAGTAAACTCAGAATTGAATCTTAGAACATAGCCTAACGAGGACATAATTATTGTAATAGTCTCTAGATTGTAAGCTCTTACAGCAGTTAACTCTATCCCTGAATTGTAATGCCTATCTCTAAACTTTGAGATGCTGATCCCTTAGCGTATAACCTGATTGGTCTCTGGAACAATGTGTATCTCTGAGACACCTGAAACTCAGAGCTAGAGCTCGGCAGATATGAATGTCAGTATTAGTGCATACAGCAACTGTTAAAAAAAAAAAAAATAAGCTGAAAAAGAGCCCAGATTTCAATTAGTGATATGAAAGAAGCAGGTCTGGTTAAGACCAGGGCAAACCGGGCCAAAGGGTAAAGGTCTAAACTGACTGTGTTTTAAAACTTCAACTTCCATATGAGACCAAGGGAAGAGATGTCTATTTGGTACAGGATCTAAATTTTCTAAACACTACAACTCTACAGTCGGTTTGTTCAAACACTACAATTGCATGGAACTTTGAATAGGAAGTGAGATACGGTAGGTTAGTATAGGCTGGAGTGAAATAGTGAAACATCCCAGAGTAATTTGGGCAGATAATAAAAAATATATTTACAGCCTCCCCCTCCCCAGCCCAGAGGATCTGGGGGAAGGTGCGGATGTGTTGGACTTCCTCACCTGGACTGGAGTTGATGTTGTCACAAACATTGGGACTGGCGGTTTGATGTGCTGAGCCCTCGATCATGGGACTTGCCCTTATGAAGCGCGTTACTGCAAAGGAGAGGCTAAACTTGCATATAATTGTGCCTAAGAGTCTCCCCGAGTACCTCTTTGTTGCTCAGATGTGGCCCTCTCTCTCTCTAACTGAGCCACCTCGACAGGTGAACTCGCTGCCCTCCCCTCTACGTGGGACCCGACTCCCAGGGGTGTAAATCTCCCTGGCAATGCAGGATATGACTCCCGGGGATGAATCTGGACCCGGCATTGTGGGACTGAGAGTAGCTTCTTGACCAAAAGGGGGATGCAAAATGAGACGAAATAGTTTCAGCAGCTGAGAGATTTCAACTGGAGTCGAGAGGTCACTCTGGTGGACATTCTTATGCACTATATAGATAACCCCTCTTAGGTTTTAATGTATTGGAATAGCTAGAAGTAAATACCTGAAACTACCAAATCCCAACCCAGCAGTCTGGACTCCTGAAGACAATTATATAATAATGTAGATTGCAAGGGGTGACAGTGTGATTGTGAAGACCTTGTGGATCACACCCCCTTTATCTAGTGTATGGAGGAGTAGAAAAATGGGGATAAAAACTAAAGGACAAATGGGGTGGGATGGGGGGATGGTTTGGGTGTTCTTTTTTCACTTTTACTTTTTATTCTTGTTCTGGTTCTTTCTGATGTAAGGAAAATGTTCAGAGATAGACTGTGGTGATGAATGCATAACTATGTCATCATACTGTGGACGGTTGATTGTATACCATGGATGATTGTATGGTGTGTGAATTATTTCAATAAAACTGAATTTAAAAAAAAAAAAAAAGGAAGTTGCTATTATAAAATCAAGATAAAGAACACACTAACAGCTAATACTGACAAAGAGCCCAGGTCTGATAATAACTCCCAGCACAAAAAGAAGCCGATTTACCCCTTGTTTTAAAGAGATGGCCAAAGTTTGCCAGCAAAAATATGTGATTGATCTAATTAGCCTACTGAACTGAGGAAAAGAGCATGCCAAAATTTTGTGTACTCATAGACTACTCCTTCCAAGACAAGGCAGTGTCACATAAAAGCCTATCCTTCAACTTAAACATTCATACTCATTAAAAGGAAAAAACCCAGCAGTACCCAGCATGCAGGAGCTTAATGAGTATTATTGGATGGTGATGACACAGACATGAGTCTCAAAAGAATGAGCTTTCATGGTGGGAAAGAGGAAGAAATATAAAGGACTGCAAAAAAAAAAGTATGTGCTGTGGTTAAAGTCTTACAATCAGCTCAGGCCTGGCAATTTTGCTACATTATGCCTGCATTAACAGTCCCACTCTCAACTTAATAGTTTACTAATCTAACCGATAACCTCTCTCTTGAGTAAGGGTCATTAGCAAATGCAAGTGATGTCTCTTGGAACTGGCAAAGTCATTCATTCAGGAACTATTCCTGGGCTATACCATGTACAGGTAATAAATGATTATCTATGCTTTTGTTTTAATGCAGGTGAGGGTCTAAAAACCAGTTTGGTCTGCTAAATTAAAAAAACAGTAGGAGAGATGAACAGCCTAGAGAAAAGAGAAGTGACAATGCAAGCTTCATTTAGTAGTCTGCTGATCACAAAAGGCAGCTGACTCATACATAGGTTACCTTTAGGGGGTACATATTTATTCAAAAAGCAAATTTTCTTCATTAGGTTGGATAATATTCAACTGTCTTTCTCCCACGGACTCTGGTCAAAGTCAATATATCAAAAAAATTATATAGTTGCTCATCCAAATTGGCTTGCCTATTCTACCTTCAACAGCACTGTCTGATGGGAAACTTGGTCCAGGAGCAGTAGAAGTTTATGCTCCTGGAGCCCTGGGTAGGTTGGGTGTGTCCTGAGCAGCTAGGCAGCCTGCCTGACTCAGGTAAAGGGGACATGCCCAGAGAGGGTAGTGGGAGTAGAACAGTCAGTCACATAAGCAGACTGTTAATATTTTTATTTTCCAAACTCATTTTCATCAGTAAGATTTTACCTAAGACTATATATCAGGATCCTATGTGAAGTTAGGACAGTTTATCATACCCAATTTTACTGCTGTAAAGTATTTTGAACACCCTTGAACTTGAAAAATGAATCACCTTGCATCACCTTATATTGCATAATAAACATTTACATGAAAAATTTTTCACAGGAAAACAAAATGTTGATTGTACAAAATGTATAACTACTGATACTTAAGTATTTGAAAAACTAAAAACTAGATAAGAGTTATGGTATAAAATAAAGGAGCCAAACAAAATTTCACTAAGAATTTTTTAACCATATTTATAGATACTTTGCTTTTAGAGCCTTGTTTTCTTGAAAAAGAGAGCCCCACTCACCCAGCCCTGTTGGTTCTAGACTAGTCTTAGTCAACTGCTCGATTTTGTTAGCGTACAGCTTTGCGGGATGGAACAACTGCAGAAATCCTTGTATCTGCTGCAATTAAGGTGATGGGGTAGATTGATAGAAAATGTTGATTAAAGCACAGAATTTTAAAAATGACACATATACATATCTTAAACATCTTATTTTATCACAAAACATAAAAAACAAATTTATTTGCCAATATTTTCACAGAGGCCAAGACTATTTCTTCAAGTATAGGTCTGACAAATTCAGAACTATCTTTCTTGTATAAACCATACTAATAATGTATAATCCATAATTTTCAGTTTTGGCTACTTGAAATTAAGAAAAACGTCAATGTGAATAAATATAAGTATAGAATACTTCCATATTTTTTAACATTTTTCCAATCTTCTAGAGTTGTCTCTTCTGCATCCAATTTGACAACAATGTCTTATAGCAACTTGCCTTTATTTACTCTTTCCAAAGCATTCAACTTAATCTTTACAGAAACGAACAACTTTCTTTTCACACACATATTTCATCAGTTTATATGTTTAATGAAATTATATAATTACTGTAACAAGTAAAACTGGGTTAAGTAAAATTGAAAACACAGCTGATCCTTATAACATGCATACAACTCAATGGTGGGAAAAGTTTGGGATTTCATGAGCACACTAGATATAGCCAACCAACCAGAGCACTCAGGAAGGAGTGAGCCCTACTCTCGATTCTCCAGAGAGAAGGGAAAGCACTAGTAACCCAGGGAATCACTTGGGTTGGTTAAGAGAACTTCCACTTTATGACAAAAAGAAGCCAGTTGTGTTCTCAAGCGCTAGCCCCTAACTTTAAAGGTTATCTCCAGGTAAAGTTAGTCTTATTAGAGGAAATGTCAGCTATCCCTCTCAGAGAGAGAACTTCTGTGTCTTTCTGCCACATCCCTTTTGGAAAAAATGTCACAGTCATTCTTTCTGAGAAAGGAAGCATGCACCGCTATCTATGTAGCCTAAGGTTACCTCCAGAGTTTAATTTGCATTATTTATACCAGACAGTAATTCCTTATAGACAAGCTGGTAGAAAACCTTCTGGTCTTGAGCTTATAAAACTGACACTGACACAGAGATATGCAAGTAGACACACACCCCTCCACACCTCTGCAAGACCATTATAAATGGACAACCAAAATACTGACTCCAGCCCACAGACCCATTTCTTATTACTGTAATTTTCATTTAGAGACCTTTAGGTATGGCAGTCATGCAACAGTTTGCCATTGGCCCACCACTCCTTACGGGCTCACATGTATCTGAACCCAGTGGGCATGATGCTGAACTAGCTGGTTACACAGTTCCACAATAAACTGAATCTTTATAGAAACTTTAGTCTCTGTCAACACCAGGAGTGTTCTTCAAGGCATTCACCTTGTCAGAAGCACCCAACCACACAACTAAAGAAAGGCCAGAGAGCCACCAACCAAGGAGACATAGAAATAAATGACAGAGCCTAAGATAACTGTTCACAACTTTAGGATGCATGGAAGCCATGTGGGAATTTTGCTGAAAATTCAGATTCCTGGAGCCCTACTCCTGGTCTGAGAATGGAGAAGCAGGTATCTGCATTTTAACAAGCACCCAAGGTGATCCTAATTCAAGGAGTTTAATAATAATAACAACAACAGCAACCATGAGGACTTGCCAAGCCATGCTCTGAGAGCTTTATATGTAATGACTTAATTATTGGAACTACCCTTTCAGTTAGGTACTATTATTATTCCCATTTTATAGATGGGAATACTGAGTGTACCATTTGTATATATTACGTCCCCCAGAAAAAGCCATTATCTTTGATGTAATCTTGTGTGGGCAGACCTATCAGTGTTAATTAGATTGTAATTCTTTGAGTATTTCCATGGAGGTGTGCCCCATCCAACTGTGGGTGATGACTCTGATTGGATAATTTCCATGGAGGTGTTGGCCCACCCATTGGGTGGGTCTGAATTAAATTACTGGAGCACTATATCAGATTAGACAGAAGGAGCGAGCTTGCCACACCCCAGAGGGACACTTTGAAGAATGCACTGGAACTGAGGAGATTCAGCTTACAGAGACATTTTGGAGACAGCTTTTGAAAGCAGACTCTTGATCTGGAGAAGCTAAGAGAGTACAAACACCCCAAGAGCAACTAAGAGTGACATTTTTGAGGAACTGCAGCCTAGAGAGGAACATCCTGGGAGAAAAACATTTTGAAACCAGAACTTTGGAGCAGATGCCAGCCACGTGCCTTCCCAGCTAACAGAGGTTTTCCAGACACTATTGGCCATCCTCCAGTGAAGGTACCCAATTGCTGATGTATTACCTTGGACACTTTATGGCCTTAAGACTATAATTGTGTGACCAAATAAACCCCCTTTTATAAAAGCCAATCCATCTCTGGTGTTTTGCATTCCGGCAGCATTAGCAAACTAGAACACTGAGGCACAAAGATTACAAAACACACTTGTGCTTATACAACTAGTAAGGGAAAGAGCTAGGACAAAACCCCAGCCACATGGCTCCAGTGTTCACATTCAATCACCTTGCTATGCTACACTACAATCTTCACATAAGGGAGCCTGAAAAACATAAAATACAAACTCCTCAAGGTTTAGTGTTTCTGACAATAAAAAAAGCCCTATCCTTCCTTTAGGAGAGTACTGTAGCCCCAAGAATAACCTTTGCCATACTCATCACCACCCTTCATGGGAAAGATGATGAGTTCCTTTTGCATGTTACAATTAGAGAAACTGTAGAAGAACTAGCAAAAGAGGCTGTGAGTAGCATGGATGAACAGGCTCAAATGTCCCCATTCTAAAGAAAGATTGTTTTAGAAATGAAAGGGAAATAAAAGGGAGCCCTCAGATTCTCCCAACTAAAAATAAGAGAGAGGGAAAGACCATAGTCTAGTTGTTAATAAAGTTAAGGATATTCCAACCCAAATCCTATACAGTTACCTCAAGTTACAAAACTATGATCAAGATTGGAGGGTCCCTGAGGAATGAGTCAAATGTCCATGCTGGTGAAGTCTCACAGACTTCACCCCTAAAGCATAATCCATAGAAGAAAAAATTGATAAACTAAACCTCCTCAAAATTAAAGACTTTTGCTCTGTGAAATCCCATGTGAAGAAGATGAAAAAAACTACAGACAGGCAGAAAATAATTGCAAACCACATATCCAACAAAGAATTTGTATCTAGAATATAGAAAGAACTCTCAAAACTCAACAGTGAGAAAACGAACAATCCAATTAGAAAACAGGCAAAATACATGAACAGACATTTCACCAAAGAAGAAACACAGATGACAAGACAAGCACATGAAAAGATGCTCAATATCATTAGCGATTAGAGAAAGGCAAATTAAAAACACAGTTAGATACCACTGCACAACTATCAGAACAGCTAAAATAAAAAATACTGACAACACTAAATGTTGGTGAGGCTGCAGAGAAACTGAATCACTCATATATTGCTGGTGGGAACGCAAAGTGGTACAACAACTTTGGAAAACATTTTGGTAGTCTCTTTAAAAACCAAACATATAAACACCATATAACCCAGCAACTACACTACTGGGCGTTTATCCCAGAGTAATGAAAACTGTGTTCACATAAAACCTGTATACATATGCTCATAGCAGCTTGATTTTTAATAATCAAAAACTGGAATAAGCCTAGATGTCCTTCAACAGGTGAATGGTTAAACAAACTTGGTATATCCATATCATGGAATACTATTCAGCAATAAAAAGGAATGAATTCTTGTACCAGCAACAACTTGGGTGAATTCCCAGGGAGTTATGTTAAGCATAAAAATCCAATTCAAGAAGATTACATACTGTTTGATTCCATTTACCTAACATTTTTAAATGACAAAACTTTAAAAATGGAGGAAAGCTTAGGGGTTGCCAGGGGTTACATGCGGGAGGATGGGGGCAAGGGTTTGAGAAGGAAGAGGGTTTGATCATAAAAGGGAAACAGGATGAATCTTTGTGGTGCTGAAACTGTTCAGTATCTTGACTGTGTGAATACACAAAACTACACAATAGCTAAAGTTGTATAGAACTTAACTCCCACACAAACAAGTCCAAGTAAAACTGGGGAAGACCTGTGGGTTCTATCAATGTCAATATGCTGGTTGTAATATTATACTATAGTTTTGCAAAATGTTACCATTGGTGGAAACTGGGCAAAGTGTACAGGGATTTTTTCTATTGTTTCCTACAATAGCATGTGAATCTACAATTATTTCTATAAAAATTTCAATTAAAAAAATAAAAGTCCATGTTTTCAAGTGTGTAGGTGAAATGAAGCACTACATTCTCTGCTGGGAATATGAAATGGCACACCTCTTCTGGAGGACATTTGGCAATCGAAAGTAAGAAACACACATATCCTTTGATCCAACAATTCTACATTTACAGTAATGAATAACATGTCAAATATTTACATATGATAAGTTTACAAAAACTTTTATTTCAGCACTGACTATTATTAGTAAAAGACTATAAACAACTAAATGTGGTACATCTACACTATGAGATTCTATGTAGTCATCATAATAATCTTTAGGAGTAAAACAGCTGACCTAGATAGATGTTCAAGATATATTGGGTTGTTCCACAAATATATATGCAATTCCTGGTACCTGCCAGGCATTGTTCTCATACTGGGATGAGACAATTAAGGCAGGGTCTCTGGGCTCACTAAACTTATAGTATGGTGGACTGTCCACTACTGGAAAGTGGAGAAAATAGGTGAGAAAGTAATATACATGTATCTAATTGTGTGATTACAAACACACACACACACACATGCACAAATATATATATGTATATACACAGTGTGAATTCTGGAAGGATATAATCCAAAAAAGTTGCAGTTATTTCTGAGAAATGGGATTGTACGTGTTTAATTTTATCTCCTTGGCTTATCTGTATATTCTAAATTTCTACAATTAACAAGTTTTATTGGTGTTAATTTTTTTTAATTATGGGGGAAAAAGGCTGGTCCCCAGAGAACACATTTTAATTTCCTTTTTAGTTTGTTTTATTTTTCACCTGGGTAGAGTAAGAGTGAAATTTTTGTAAATTCTGATCCAAAGGACCCTAAGACCTCTTCAATTAGAAAGCAAATTAACCAAACTGGACTTCTTCAAAATAAAATTGTACACATTCATAACAATTACATTTTCTCACAAATTAAGGTTTGTAAGCAATTTCTGGCCCTTAGAATCAGCTAGGGTTTCTGTTTCAGGAGGCTTTTACTGTTTATTTTCCCAAGTTTTCCTTATCACAAAAATAACACAGACTCATTAAAGAAAAATTTTTAAATGCAGATATGTAACAAAAATACCTGTACTATCACTCAATCGGACAAAAATACTATTTTAAGCCTAAAATATAATCTGTGTGTGTATTTGCTAGTTGTGGTGATTCCAAGATAGGCTCACACAGCATATACTGCTTCTTAAATTTTTTTTATTTTTTTTGCTTAACAATACATACTTTTTAATGACATATTTAAATTAAACAATGTTTAGATAATCAATCTGCTAATGGTTAGATATTCAGTTTGTTTCCAGGTTTTCAGTGTCATAAATAGTGTGTAATGAACATTCTTATAATTAAATATTTGAGCATATCCTTGATTTTGTCCTTCAATTAAAACCCCAGAAGTGGAAATGCTGGCTCAATGGGACGGCATATCTGAAGGCTTTTGATGTAAATGGGCTCCCAAAAAGCTATACAGATTATCCTCCCAACAATGAAGGGGAGGTGAATGAAAGTGAGCCATTATCTACACATTCACTAACGCTGCTAACCAACACTGAGGATTAATTTACTCTTGGATTCTCTGGAATTTTACTTTTGGAAAAAAAAAAATTCTAATAGCAAATAGAGGAATTATTTGGTTGTCAGTTAAATTACAAAATGCAATTTGTCGATTTCACCTTAATTACAGAATTTTGTAGGTCCACTAAGGCAAACAAAAAATCATTGTTGTTGGACTCTATATTCAATTCAGTTGATCTTTAGTTAAGTAATCATTGTGGATTCATATTTGACATATCCAAATCTTTTGCCTACAGAGATCAGTCTTCCCACTAAGAATCCTAGGCTAAGGGTAGAGGTGGTCTTTTCATAGTATTTATCTCATAGGGGTGATGTGGGAATAAATTAGATTATGCAGGCTGTTCTAGTTTGCTAATGCTGCTGGAATGCAAAACACCAGAAATGGACTGGCTTTTATAAAAGGGGGTTTATTTGGTTGCATGGTTACAGTCTTAAGGCCATAAAGTGTCCAGTGTAATACATCAACAATCAGGTACCATCACTGAAGGATGGCCAATGGCATCCGGAAAACCTCCGTTAGCTGGGAAGACACGTGGCTGGCGTCTGCTCCAGAGTCCTGGTTTCAAAATGGCTTTCTCCCAGGGCATTCCTGTCTAGGCTTCAGCTTCCCTCTAAAATGTCACTCTCAGTTGCTCTTGGGGCATTTGTCCTCTCTTAGCTTCTCCAGAGCAAAACTCTGCTTTCAAAGGCCATCTTCAAAATGCATCTCTTAGCTGCAGCTACTCTCTCAGCTCCTGTGCGTTCTTCAAAGTGTCTCTCTTGACTGTAGCAAGTTATCTCCTTCTGTTTGAACTTACATAGTGTTCCAGTAAACTAATCAAGGCCCACACTGAATGGGCGGGGCCACGCCTCCATGGAAAATATCCAATCAGAGTTATCACCTACAGCTGGGTTGGTCACATCTCCATGGAAACACTCAATCAAAGAATTACAATCTAATCAACACTAAAGCATCTGCCCACACAAGACTGCATCAAAATAATGGCATTTTGGGGGATATAATATATCCAAACCAGCACAGGGGCATACAAAGTATTGTAGCCCAGTGCCCAGCACATGTTAAATGGTCCAAAAATGTTGTTTACTATTAGTGTTCTATTAGAAGTAACACGACATGTAAGAACTTAAATATAAGCTATATTTCTTTTTCTTTTTCTTTTTTTTTAACAGAAAGAGGAAATGGGGTTTGCAAAGATGGGCCTAGAACTCAGGTCTCCGTGATGCCAGGATGCCAGTCTGACACTCTTTCTCTAACACTATTTTGTCTTTTGGCAAGTTTTCTAAGTACAGACAGGAGTCTAGAGACATCTTAATTCTCATAATTATACGTAATCAGAGCAATCTGCAATCTGAGATTTAAGTCTACATGCTCAAAATATACTTGGTTTACAGATATTTGTCTGGTTAAGTAATTCTCTAAAAGCAGATATTTTAAGTTGCAGGCTAAAAGCAAATGGGTTTATATCCACCTCAGAAGATGATGAATGATTGATTATAAACCTCTACTCTGATAGTGGGTTTCTGATTGCATTAGAGAAAGGGCATGAAGACTAATTTAAAACATTCATACATTCATCACTGTTGATTATGCATAATCCACTGCTGGAAATACAAGTGCAGCACCTTCTCAATTACAAAGAATTTCCACTCAGAACTCCCAGAGGCCACCTGTCTTGATTTCAGGGTACATGGGCTTTCTCTAATAACCTAAATCACTATCACAATGGCAGTTTTTTTTAAAAAAAAACAAAAAACAAAAAACAAAAAACCCTAGACTAAATTTTACTGTGCAGTGAGGTTTCCCAGTCTGGTCACATGGTACATAATCAATAAATAATTACAGATGGATTGATAAACAGATCTACAAGCATACTTTTGGGATTTTCAAAACTTAGTTTTCTAGGCACCTACATAATTGGAAGTCACAATGTATGTTCCAATGAGCTAAAGGAAATACATCCTATGTGCCACCCAAAACAGCACTTAAACTGGCTCCCTCATATATAGACTCCAGCCCTGTAGGTTTATGATCATTATCTGCCAGTCAACAGTGTTGCATTCACTCAGGAAAACATCACCAAGGTAAAACTCTGACAGGTGCTTTCTAACAAGGAAAGAGAAGAGATCCTCACTTTCATTCCCTATGGATACTGCCACTCAGCACACCATAATCACAAACACATGCCCCTAGGCTGAAAAGAGAAGGATAAAAGGAGGCTGATGGTCAATCTGTGCCCCCCTACCCCTCATGAAATGCCTGCCCCAATGCAACTCCATCCCAGAAAGCCACAATCACCAACCTCCTCTTTGACACTGACTCAGGAGTTAGAATCCTGATCTAACTTCAGGATGCAGGGTAGGAGGAGCCACTCATTATGCTGAGCCAAAGTGTCCCCAGGCTTAAGAAGCATTGACCAATCTTCTTCCAGGAGGCCTCCGTAGCACCTCCAGATGCCTGCAGTGGGGGAAGACAAAGGAGTGGGAAAAGGAACAGAATCTGGTCCATGGAACCTGGACAACAGAGGGAATCTGGAGAACTGGCTTAAAATTCAAAATGCTGTTCAATGAAGATATTTGTAGGACTAGCTTTTGACCCAATTGATAAATTAAGGACTTCACAAGTGAAAATGGATTAGAAATTATATAATATGCATTAATTGAAAGGAAAAGAGTTTTGAAATTAATGGTTATTCAAGACAGCAACTATAAGCCTAAGGTAGAAAAGGAAAAATAAAGTTAGACTTTGAGCTTGCAAAGCTTCCCTGGTTTAAACAATAAATTAACAAAACTAAGGAAAGATACAGACCAAACAACAGCAAAATTGTTATGCAGCTGCTCAACCTCTTCTTTTCGAAAAATAATCAAATGGCAGCCTTGAATTATACCATGCCGCATATCCACATACTCTATGTACTTTCCATATGAATTAACAAGTAAAATTTACATTTTCTATTTTGTAACTTTCTTATATATTCCTTATATTTTCTTATGTCGATATTTTTATTCTGCCTTCTTTACCTCATTTCCTTCTTCCTTACACATATCTCACTGGACCTGAAGATCCAGACTCTACCCTAGGTTCAGTGCCTGTAGATACCAATGTAATTTACATAAGTATCAGCAGGCCTTCATTTTTCCATTTATTTATTCAACAAATTCTACTTTGAACCAAGTTCAGTGCTAGGAATAAGGAACACAACCCTGAATTGGTCAAACATGATCCCTGTCCTTATGGAGTTCAGAGTCCATAAAATGAGGGGCTAGCTATGAAATCAACAGTACTTTTCAGTTCTCAAGTTTTTTATTTTACCAATCTCCCTTTCTTCTGAATCCCACAGCACAACTTCACCCTTTTCATTTCCATTATTAATCATCTTAAACACCCCCAAAGAGTGTTCTATGAAAATTTTATTATCTAGGGATTTAGAGAGACTGGTTCACAAAAGACAGAGGAAAATGCAACAGAGAGATTCTAAAAAATTCAGGGCTTCAAAAATTGTATACCATCATTGTTTTACATAAACATAGAATATAAGTAAAGGTTATGAGGGAAAGTGGGCAGGGGAGAAGAGGTAATAATAAGCACAGCCTGCTCCTCCTTCTGTAAAATTGGGACCTGATCCATTAAAAGTCTGGTTACTAGGTCATTCAATCCTTATTGCTTAATGAAAGTGTACAAATCAACAGATTTATGCCTGGGCATTCCAAATGTCCCTAATTATGACCAAGTAGATGAAGGTCTTAAAAAAATCACGCATCACCCTATTTGAAAGGGTTGCTGGCACATCACTAATTGAAACATCTCATTAGAAACATGATAATTATATTCATATGGAATTTGCTTTGTAACACTTGAAATGCTTCAAACCCTAGGATGACCACAGAATATAAACAGAAAGACCATGCATTAAGGCCCCTATCCATTACCATTTTTCTGCAGCTCAAATTTACGAGCTCTCCCCCTTGGGAATAAGAAGCATTAATAGTCCTGAGAATGAAAGGTAATATAACAATAATTCTTACAATCCTTCATTTGTAACTATGTGGCACACAATGTGTTAAGCACCTTTTATATGCCCCAAGCCCAGAGGGACTAACTTGCCAAAGATCACCCAGCCAAGATGTATTAGAGGCGGGAACTGAACCCAGGTCTGTCTGGTTCCAAACTTATGATGTTAATCAATATACTGACACCAAAGAGGTAATGTTAAAGGAGGGGGAGAAGGAGCTGGCAATTGCAAAAGTCTTTATTCTCCCATAGTACTGTTTACAAGATTAAAAATGGTTAGAACCACAGAAGTTGAATGTTGAACTAGAGAAACCCAAACAGAAGTGCAATCCCCGAACAAGTGCCAGAATACATGCATTCTTTCCTGTTTTCGTTTCCTGGCTGCTAAAACAAGTATGCAATGCGTTGGCTTAACAATGGGAATTTATTTGGTTTTGAGTCTAGGAGAAGTCCAACATCAAGCCACAAGCAAGGCAATGCTTTTTCCCCAATGACTGTGGGATTCTGGGGTTGGCTGCTGGAAATCCTTGGTCCTTAGCTTTTCTGTCACACAGCAATGCACATGGTGGCATCTTCTCCTTTCTCTTCCAGGTTCCATTGACTTCCAGCTACTGGTTGCTCCCCATGGCTTCTTTTTCTGTGTCCAATGTCCTTTGCTTATAAAGACTTCACCCCTATTGAATTAAGGCTCACCCTCATTCAATTCAGGTACACTTTAACAATGTTTTCAAAATTTCTATTTAAAAATGTCTTCACAACCACATAACCAAAGGTTAGGACCTGAACATGCCTTTTGGGGAGACATGATTCAATTCTCCACGTTTTCCAAGGCTGGTAAAATGTAACCGAGAAGAACTGATGAGGATTCATCAAAAAGATCCATCAAGAAGTGCACAAAACTGCCCACTTTTTACCCAATCACTTAACAAACATGTATTGTATGCTTACCGTGTGCCAATTGTTAAGCTGCCCCACTTCCACCCTCCATTATACTCTCTAGCCTCCACATGTTTGAAAGAAATCATAAAACTCTAAATGAGAAAGAGAATCTGTGAAGGGAAAATGTGCAGGACTGATAGGACATATTTCAAGAATGCTTGCCTCTACTGTCCTCAATTCACACGAAGACTCTTGGAATATAAAGTTCAAAGATTCCCAAAGCAAGACTTTTCTGGTTGAAAACCTCCCAACCTCTAACTCAGGTGTACTACAATGAAAACAGTATTGACTTCAAAGCATTCGGTTTTTTTTGGGTTTTTTTTTCCCAGATTTTATTTTATTTTATTTTTTCAAATCTTCATTTTATTGAGATATATTCACATACCACGCAGTCATACAAAACAAATCGTACATTCAATTGTTCACAGTAACATTACATAGTTGTACATTCATCACCTAAATCAATCCCTGGCACCTTCATTAGCACACACACAAAAATAACAAGAATAATAATTACAGTGAAAAAGAGCAATTGAAGTAAAAAAGAACACTGGGTACCTTTGTCTGTTTGTTTGTTTGTTTCCTTCCCCTATTTTTCTACTCATCCATCCATAAACTAGACAAACTGGAGTGTGGTCCTTATGGCTTTCCCAATCCCATTGTCACCCCTCATAAGCTACATTTTTATACAATTGTCTTCGAGATTCATGGGTTCTGGGTTGTAGTTTGATAGTTTCAGGAACCCACCACCAGCTATCCCAATTCTTTAGAACCTAAAAAGGGTTGTCTAAATTGTGCGTAAGAGTGCCCACCAGAGTGACCTCTCGGCTCCTTTTGGAATCTCTCTGCTACTGAAGCTTATTTCATTTCCTTTCACATCCCCGTTTTGGTCAAGAAGATGTTCTCCATCACACGATGCCGGGTCTACATTCCTCCCCGGGAGTCATATTCCACGTTGCCAGGGAGATTCACTCCCCTGGGTATCTGATCCCACGTAGGGGGGAGGGCAGTGATTTCACCTTTCAAGTTGGCTTAGCTAGAGAGAGAGGGCCACATCTGAGCAACAAAGAGGCATTCGGGAGGAGGCTCTTAGGCACAACCATAGGGAGGCCTAGCCTCTCCTTTGCAGCAACCGTCTTCCCAAGGGTAAAACCTATGGTAGAGGGCTCAACCCATCAAACCACCAGTCCCCTATGTCTGTGGTCATGTTAGCAACCATGGAGGTGGGGTAGGCCAATACCCCTGCATTCTCCATAGGCTCCTCAAGGGGGCACTACATATATTTTTCCTTGTTTCTTTTTTTTTTTTTTAACTCTTTTTTCCTTTTTAAATCATCTATATGGAAAAAAAATTTAAAAAAAAAAAAAAAGAAAAGAAAAACATACAATAAAAGAACATTTCAAAGAGACCATAACAAGGGAGTGAAAAAAAGACAACTAACCTAAGATAACTGCTTTACTTCCAACCTGTTCCTACTTTACCCCAAGAAAGTTACCTAATATAGCAACATTTCTGTGAACTTGTTCCTACTATATCCATCAGAAATTAACAGACCATAGTCATTCCTGGGCATCCCCAGAACATTAAATAGCTTATCTGTTCTTCTTGGATTATTGTTCCCCCTTCCTTAATTGCTCTCTATTGCTAGTTCTCCTACATTCTACATTATAAATCATTTGTTTTACATTTTTCAAAGCTCACATTAGTGGTAGCATATAATATTTCTCTTTTTGTGCCTGGCTTATTTCGCTCAGCATTATGTCTTCAAGGTTCATCCATGTTGTCATATGTTTCACGAGATCATTCCTTCTTACTGCCATGTAGTATTCCTTCGTGTGTATATACCACATTTTATTTATCCACTCATCTGTTGAAGGACATTTGGGTTGTTTCCATCTCTTGGCAATTGTGAATAATGCTGCTATGAACATTGGCCTGCAGATATCTGTTCGTGTCACTGCTTTCCCAATTTCCGGGTATATACCGAGAAGTGCAATCGCTGGATCGAATGGTAACTCTATATCTAGTTTTCTAAGGAACTGCCAGACTGACTTCCAGAGTGGCTGAACCATTATACAGTCCCACCAACAATGAATAAGAGTTCCAATTTCTCCACATCCCCTCCAGCATTTGTAGTTTCCTGTTTGTTTAATGGCAGCCACTCTAATCGGTGTTAGATGGTATCTCATTGTGGTCTTAATTTGCATCTCTGTAACACCTAGTGAATCTGAACATTTTTTCATGTGTTTCTTGGCCATTTGTATTTCCTCTTCAGAGAACTGTCTTCTCATATCTTTTGCCCATTTTGTAATTGGGCTGTCTGTACTATTGTCATTGAGTTGTAGGATTTCTTTATATATGCAAGATACCAGTCTTTTGTCAGATACATGGTTTCCAAAAATTTTTTCCCATTGAGTTGGCTGCTTCTTCACCTTTTTGAGAAATTCCTTTGAGGTGCAGAAACTTCTAAGCTTGAGGAGTTCCCATTTATCTATTTTTTCTTTTGTTGCTTGTGCTTTGGGTGTAAAGTCTAGGAAGTGGCCGCATAATACAAGGTCTTCAAAGATGTTTTTCTACATTATCTTCTAGCAGTTTTATGGTACTTTCTTCTATATTGAGATCTTTCGTCCATTTTGAGTTAATTTTTGTGTAGGGGGTGAGGTAGGGGTCCTCTTTCATTCTTTTGGATATGGATATCCAACTCTCCCAGCCCCATTTGTTGAATAGACGATTATGACTCAGTTCAGTGACTTTGGGGGCCTTATCAAAGATCAGTTGGCCATAGATCTGAGGGTCTATCTCTGAATTCTCAATTTGATTCCATTGATCTATATGTCTATCTTTGTGCTAGTACCATGCTGTTTTGACAAATGTGGCTTTATAATAAGCTTCAAAGTCAGGGAGTGTAAGTCCTCCCACTTCGTTTTTCTATTTTAGAGTGTCTTTAGCAATTCGAGGCATCTTCCCTTTCCAAATAAATTTGATAACTAGCTTTTCCAAGTCTGCAAAGTAGGTTGTTGGAATTTTGATTGGGATTGCATTGAATCTGTAGATGAGTTTGGGTAGAATTGACATCTTAATGACATTTAGCCTTCCTATCCATGAACATGGAATATTTTTCCATCTTTTAAGGTCCCCTTCTATTTCTTTTAGTAGAGTTATGTAGTTTTCTTTGTATAGGTCTTTTACATCTTTGGTTAAGTTTATTCCTAGGTACTTGATTTTTTTAGTTGCTATTGAAAATGGTATCTTTTTCTTGAGTGTCTCTTCAGTTTGTTCATTTCTAGCATATAGAAACATTACTGACTTATGTGCATTAATCTTGTATCCCGCTACTTTGCTAAATTTATTAGCTCTAGTAGCTGTATCGTCGATTTCTCAGGGTTTTCCAGATATAAGAGCATATCATCTGCAAACAATGACAGTTTTACTTCTTCTTTTCCAATTTGGATGCCTTTTATTTCTTTGTCTTGCCGGACTGCCCTGGCTAGCACTTCCAGCACGATGTTGAATAACAGTGGTGACAGCGGGCATCCTTGTCTTGTTCCTGATCTTAGAGGGAAGGCTTTCAGTCTCTCACCATTGAGTACTATGCTGGCTGTGGGTTTTTCATATATGCTCTTTATCATATTGAGGAAGTTTCCTTCAATTCCTACGTTTTGAAGTGTTTTTATCAAAACGGATGTTGGATTTTGTCAAATGCTTTTTCATGATCTACTGAGATAATCATTTGATTTTTCCCTTTTGAATTTTTAATGTGTTGTAATACATTGATTGATTTTCTTATGTTGAACCATCCTTGCATGTCTGGAATGAACCCCACTTGGTCATGGTATATGATTTTTTTAATGTGTCTTTGGATTCGATTTGCAAGTATTTTGTTGAGGATTTTTGCATCTATCTTCATTAGGGAGATTGGCCGGTAGTTTTCGTTTTTTGTAGCATCTTTGTCTGGTTTTGGTATTAGATTGATGTTAGCTTCATAAAATGAGTTAGGTAGTGTTCCATCTTCTTCAATGTTTTGAAAGAGTTTGAGTAAGATTGGTGTCAGTTCTTTCTGGAAAGTTTGGTAGAATTCCCCTGTGAAGCCATCTGGCCCTGGGCATTTATTTGTGGGAAGATTTTTGATGACTGATTGCATCTCTTTGCTTGTGATGGGTTGATTGAGGTCTTCTATTTCTTCTCTGGTCAGTCTAGGTTGTTCATATGTTTCCAGGAAATTGTCCATTTCCTCTACATTATCCAGTTTGTTGCCATACAGTTGTTCATAGTATCCTCTTATAATTTTTTTAATTTCTTCAGGATCTGCAGTTATGTCACCTTTTTTCATTCATTATTTTGTTAATATGGGTCTTCTCTCTTTTTGATTTTGTCAGTCTAGCTAGGGGCTTGTCAATCTTGTTGATCTTCTCAAAGAACCAACTTTTGGTGATATTTATCCTCTCTATTGTTTTTTTTTGTTCTCTATGTCATTTATTTCTGCTTTAATCCTTGTTATTTCTTTTCTTGTACTTGGTTTAGGATTGGTTTGCTGTTCATTTTCTAGCTTCTTCAGTTGATCCATTAGTTCTTTGATTTTGGCTCTTTCTTCCTTTTTAATATATGTGTTTAGTGCTATAAATTTCCCCCTCAGTACTGCTTTTGCTGCATCCCATAGGTTTTGGTATGTTGTGTTCTCATTTTCATTCGTCTCTATATATTTAGCAATTTCTCTTGCTATTTCTTCTTTAACCCACTGATTGTTTAGGAGTGTGTTGTTTAACCTCCAGGTATTTGTGAATTTTCTAAGTCTCTGATGTTTATTGACTTCTAATTGTATTCCATTGTGGTCAGAGAATGTGCTTTGAATAATTTCAATCTTTTTAAATTTACTGAGGCTTGTTTTATGTCCCAGCATATGATCTATTCTGGAGAAAGTTCCGTGAGCACTAGAAAAGTATGTGTATCCTAGTGATTTGGGATGTAATGTTCTGTATATGTCTGTTAAATCTAATTCATTTATCAGATTGTTTAGGTTTTCAATTTCCTTATTGGTCCTCTGTCTGGTTGATCTATCTATAGGAGAGAGTGATGTGTTGAAGTCTCCCACAATTATTGTGGACACATCAATTGCTTCCTTTAGTTTTGCCAGTGTTTCTCTCATGTATTTTGTGGCACCTTGATTGGGTGCATAGACATTTATGATTGTTATTTCTTCTTGTTGAATTGCCCCTTTTATTAGTATGTAGTGGCCTTCTTTGTCTCTCAAAACATCCCTGCATTTAAAGTCTATTTTATCTGAGATTAATATTGCTACACCTCCTTTCTTTTGGCTGTAGCTTGCATGAAATATTTTTTTCCATCCTTTCACTTTCAATTTCTTTGTGTCCCTGTGTCTAAGATGAGTCTCTTGTATGCAACATATTGATGGTTCATTTTTTTTTGATCCATTCTGCGAATCTATATCTTTTAATTGGGGAGTTTAATCCATTTACATTCAACGTTATAACCGTGAAGGCATTTCTTGAATCAGCCATCTTATCCTTTGGTTTATGTTTGTCATATATATTTTTCCCCTCTCTCGATTAATATCCTTTATTGTACCCACACCAAATCTCTTTAGTACTGAACCTTTCTCCAAGTCTCTCTGTCCTTTCTTTGTTTCTCTGTCTGTAGGGCTCCCTTGAGTATCTCCAGTAGGGCAGGTCTCTTGTTAGCAAATTCTCTCAGCATTTGTTTGTCTGTGAAAATTTTAAGCTCTCCCTCAAATTTGAAGGAGAGCTTTGCTGGATAAAGTATTCTTGGTTGGAAATTTTTCCCACTCAGAAGTTTAAATATATCCTGCCACTGCCTTCTGGCCTCCATGGTGGCTGCTGAGTAGTCACTACTTAGTCTTATGCTGTGTCCTTTGTATGTGGTGAACTGCTTTTCTCTTGCTGCTTTCAGAACTTGCTCCTTCTCTTCCGTGTTTGACAGTGTGATCAGAATATGTCTCGGAGTGGGTTTATTTGGATTTATTCTATTTGTAGTTCGCTGAGCATTTATGATTTGTGTATTTATGTTGTTTAGAAGATTTGGGAAGTTTTCCCCAACAAGTTCTTTGAATGCTCTTCCTAGACCTTTACCTTTTTCTTCCCCTTCTGGAACACCAATGAGTCTTATATTAGGACGTTTTATATCATCTATCATATCCCGGAGGTCCGTTTCAATTTTTTCAATTTTTTTCCCCATTCTTTCTTTTATCCTTTCATTTTCCATTCTGTCATCTTCCAGGTCACTGATTCGTTGTTCAACTTCCTCTAGTCTTGTACTATGAGTGTCCAGAATCTTTTTAATTTGGTCAACAGTTTCTTTAATTTCCATAAGATCATCTATTTTTTTATTTAGTCTTGCAATGTCTTCTTTATGCTCTTCTAGGGTCTTCTTGATATCCTCTGTATTCCGTGCTATGGTCTCATTGTTCACCTTTAGTTCTTTGAGTAGCTGCTCTAGGTGCTGTGTCTCTTCTGGTCTTTTGATTTGGGTGCTTGGGCTTGGGTTATCCATATCGTCTGGTTTTTTCATATGCTTCATAATTTTCTGTTGTTTTTGGCCTCTTGGCATTTGCTGAACTTGATAGGGTTCTTTTAGGATGTGTAGACCAATTGAAGTCCTTATCTCTAATTTATCAGATCTACAGCTTCGTGGAGTACAGTTTCTCTAACTAACCAGCAGGTGGCGTCCATGAGCCACCTGTTCTCCACAAGCCAGTTCTCCCCTGCTTTGCCTTTGTGGTGAGTGGGAGAGTGAGTCTTGTGGGGTCCAATTGGTGTACCAAGGTTGCGCGTGTAGTTGGTGTTGCCCGCCCTGTATATGGGGCGTGTTTCTGGGCAGTCAGGGAGGGGGGGTGGCTCTAACAATCAAATCTCCCTGGTGATCCTGGAGTTTTAAAGCTGCTGCAATAGTCTAATCCTTCAGTTCAGTCCTGCCACAGTTTGTCTCTGCCACTGACCCACAAGTCCTTGGTATTGGTGTATGGCTCCTGACACTTGCAAGTGGGTCCCTCTTCCAGGCCGTGCACCCCCTGGTCCTCTGTTGAGGGATGACTGTGCTATGTCACAGGTGAGTGCCGTCCCCCTAGGGTGGTTCTGGGCTGCTGGGCTGTGTAGGGAGGCTCCCAGTCTGCTGAAATGATGGCTGAACGGGGCTTTGTTAATTCACACTGCTCCACCTTCCCAACTCTGGGACAATCAGCTGAGGTTGCAGGGAAGGCTAATGTCCACGCCCAGTTTTGTGGAGTGTGCCTGTTATTTGAAGCACTTCCGTCACACTGGGTTGTCTGTGGCAGCTCTGGGCTATGGGGCTGGCGATGGGCAGGAGTGTTTCCTGTCCACCAGGATAATGGCTGTAAGCGGACACCCCCCTTTTCTTGGGAAGTTGTGGTGTTTAGTGAAATTTCTCAGCCACTGGATTATTGCCTTTTGTCTCAGAGCTCTCTTAGTTCTGCTCTTGTCTTGACCTGCCCAAATTGCAAGTCTTTGAGGCTTTCTGTATTGGGCTTCTTAAAGTAATTGTTTTAGAAAAAGAAAAAAGGATTTTAAAAAAAAAAAAAAAAAAAAAAGGGCCCTCCTTACAGATCTAATGGGTTATTGAAATGCTAAGAGACAAAGCAATTAGGGCCATTAAGGAAAGTTCCACAGGGCAGAGAGATCAGCTTTTCTTCGGGATTTGCATATGAGCCTCAGGGCCTGAGCTCTGCCCTTCCCCTTTCTATGTTCACCAGAACTCCAAAAATCCTCCGCTTTTGTTTTGGAGTTTGTCTTGCTGTTTTTTTCTATGTCTGTCTCCTCTCTGCTGGGCTGGCTGCTCTCAGATTCTCTGGTGTCTGGTCTCAGTCTATCTATGGTTGGAGTTTGGATCAGTAGAATGAGTTTCTGATAAGGGCCGCCACTGCAGTTCTGGCTTCTCCTTCCCAGAGCTGACAGCCCCTCCTCCCACGGGACTGAGCCTGGCAGGGAGGGGCGCGGGTCCCCTGGCCGCAAAAACTTACAGATTTCGCTGATCTCAGCAGTTCCATGTTTTCATGAGTGTTGTATGAAGTATGCCCAAAGTCAGATTGCTCTGTGGTGTCCAGTCCACGCAGTTCCTGGATTTCTACCTACTTTCCTGGAGGAGTAACTAAAACATACAGCTCACCAGTCCGCCATCTTGCCCCGCCTCCAAAGCATTGAGTTTTAACTATCTCTTTTCAATAACTGAAAACTCAGGATCTTTCTTAGAAACTTTTCCTAAAACTGGAAAAATGAGAAACTATCCTGGAAAGAAGGACCATGTTAGGACAAAGTGATCAGGCACCAAGGAAAAACAGATCTGAACTTTATAGCTCCAGCCATTCCAAGAAGTTAGGGCCAGCACTATTCATGAGTTTTCCATGTGGCCCTGCATCATCTTTGAAGAACTCAGAAGTAAAAAACATGTCATGGTATAGTAAAGTCAAATAAATCTGCCTTCAAATTCCAGCTCCGCCACCTACTAAGTCTATAACTTCAAGCAAAGTACTTAATCCATTTTGGTCCCAATTTCCTTTGTTTCAAAATGGGGATAATAACCTCCATTTTACTGGTATCTTATGAACATTTCACGAGGGGATGCTCTTTGCCCCCACTGTGGTGTATGCACTGTCCACAACCCATTCCAAGGCAAACAGATAATATTCCCAACCACTGCTTGGGGGCAGCCTGAGGCAATGATTTTCTGTACCAAAAGATACACACACATTACTAACCAGCTAGCCATACGGAACAGAATCTGACAGTATCAGAGGTGGGTACCTGATCTAAGAGCAACCAACCCCTAGGCTGGCCGCCAACCTGTGACAGGGCTTGATGTCAGAGATGATGGCTAATTACCTTAACCATTCAAATTTTTTCTCTAGGAAGTCTGAACTATGAAGTAAAGTTAGCTGGCAACAGACAGTGCAGCAGATAGGTCCCAAGATAGAACAGCAACAAAGAAGAGTGCCTGAGTTAAAGTGAGAGCAGACTCCCAGAATAATGAATCCACCCCAATACAGCTGAGGCTCCTAGAACTGCTGGAGATCCAAACAGCCTTCTGGTTCGAGTCTCCAGATGTTCAGTTCCCCCCAGCCCCTGGCCTTCCTGAATCCTGGCTGTTCCCTTTTCCTAGGTTCCCTTACATAAGTATTCTCACAAAAAATACTGCCTGAAATCACATCTCTCTAGTCTGCAACCAGAAAGAAGGCTGGTAGGAAGTCTACACCCACCTGTGAAAAAGGCCATGAGGGCAAAGAATTATTTACCAAGCTGCTTTCTAGGACCTTACTGAACAAATTCGGAGGAAGAAATGACATGATCCATTCTGGCTGAGATGGGCTCAAGATGTTTCTCACAGACCTAGGCCACCAAATGAAACAACTAGGGTGGACAGGGCTGGGGGGGAGGGGGTGAACGGGGCAGCAGGGGGTGGTGTGTAACACCCTGGTTATGATAATGTATAATATCTTTTAGAAGATTCATGAATTAAAACACCCAATAAAGTCCAGAAGCCCTCATACATTCGCTACCATTTATAGTCTTCTTTGAAGGGAAAACAAATACTACTCTAACATTTCCTGAGATTGAAACAAAGCCAAATGTTGCTGGTCTTCTCTTGGAGATGAGTTTTCACTAAGGAATTAAAGATAAAAGCAGACTATACAACTCTCCTCAAAACAAAACAAAAAAAACTCTACCCCCCCCACACACACAAAAAAAAAACCCTCAAAGGAAGGCCTCTCTCTCTGCCCCCCACCCAAACACATAATTTAGAAAATAACAGTCAAAAAACTAGTTAAATCAATCATGCAGGAACCATTACCTGAAGCTGTCCCCAACACCCACCTCCTCCTAGCCTGGCCTCCAATACCATGCCAGCCTTCCAGAACACCTCTGGGTACCTTTCCTTCTATAATTTATTTTATTACCTGACTTGCAACCCAATTTGTTCTGCTTCATGTTTTCTGGTTAAATATGTAAGTTCTATATTTCAACAGACTACACAATGGGTTTTAGCAAACACACTTGTACATTTCATAGCTACCTTTTTCAGTGTCTTCTCTCAAGTCTGCATGCAACAGAAAATTTGTTTGCTGTAGATTTAAAAGAAGAAGCAGAAAAGCACTCCTACATTAGTCAAACCTGGGGAGGGAGACAGGGGTACTCTAACAGACCAAAGCATAATTTATCCAGATTTTCTTGTCATCAGACCACTACTCAGCAGGGCTTGAAAAGTGTTGTTTCTGATAGCATTTCCTTCAGCTAGCAAAAGAACCAGGCACACAAACAGCTGCCAAAAGGACAAAGTATTTGCTTCACACAGGGGTGATAGAAGAATTCAGATCTAAAGCCACTGGTCTGGATCCATCCAATATATTATGAGACATAGCTGAGATAACAACACTTAGTCTTCTGTTTTGAGCTACAAGGTTTTTATTCTATTCTCTCACTGTACAAGATTCAATGCCTTCCTGGCATTGAGTGGCAATAACTCAAAGTGATAAGCAGTGAATCACAACAAACTTCAATGAGTGTTTTCTTGCAGTCTATAAATAAAAGCAGAATCTCTGAAGCTCAAGGTTATTCATTTCTACCCCTTTCTGGGGTGGATATAAACACAATCAAAAGAAATGTGATTTATGATTAACAAAATTTCTTAATGAATGAAAATTCATGTTTTAATTGTCAGGTCATCATACTAAAGCATTTCAGATCTTTGATTTCTCACCCTCAATATTACAAAAAAAAAAAAAAAAAATCACTTTCCAACAGGTTTTGAGGAATACAGAGGTGAGCAACAAAATACTAGCTTCAAGGAAAAGCCAGGGTAATGAATTGTTTTATATTCTGAAACTCATCCAATGGATAGAATAAATTTAATTCCTCATTATAGCTAAAAGAAATTTCAAAATATTTGTGCAACAATGGCAAAACAACTTTTAAGAATCTAGTAGCAAAGTGGGGATTTCATCTTGTTGGGGGTATCTGCCAAAACCCTCTTCTCTGAGAACTGCCCCCCAATGTCCCCAATTCAAGGGTGGGACCTGGCAGTCATTTTGGAATTACATAAGCCTGGCTGTCCTGCATCTTATTTTTGCTGATTGGACCAAGACAGACACCTAACTCAAACTGAAACAATCAAATTTCCTCCCCAGTGAATTCATAATCAGAATTGAGATATGCTAAATCTGCTTTTCTAATTGTTTCAAAACTGGGACATACATTAGAAGCTACAGAGCAGCCCAGTTTAGTTATGTGGAGTGAAAGCCAGTTTAGTGACAGAAATAAAGAAAATAGAATAGAGTACTGAGCTGGCATTCTAATTCCTGCTTTGACTCACTCCGGAAGCCCAGTGGACCGAGTTCCGTAAGACACCAAAACTCTTTCCATAAAGTTACCTTTATATTTACTCTAGTAGGCTTTTTTAAATTTCAATCTATTTAAATTTGAGTTGGAATCGCATAAGCATGGGAAGAGGAGAAATAACATTAGAATTAGAGTAGTCCTTCAACAAGTGAAAATAAAATAAGATAATCATCAAAATTCAAAGTCAGAAAATCTACTTTAATCGTAAGAGATGAAGCTGACGTGCCATTTGAGAATTTGATTCCTGTTTCTGCCATGTATTTATTATAGTATCTTAGTTCCAAGTCAAAGAGTTCTGAATTTCTATGTGTCAAATGGGTAATACATCCCTTCCAAGGACATCTCTTGCTGTCCTCCCACTTCCCAACCATACTGACACACAGCAGCAAGCTTCTCTAGCATTTTCCCTCAAGTATTATTTCGCTCATGTTAAGCTTCTTCTCAGAAGCCTATGGTGGCCTTCAACTCTTGATGTGTCCAATAAAAACTCCCAATAAACCGTTGCATCCATTAGTTCTGTGTTATCTAACCACTGTCATAACCCATTATGCCTAGACTCACAGTCAATCCTAGAGCCAACTCTTGTTCACCAACCCAGGGTCACACAAGACTCCCCCTTCAAGTTGACAGCAGGGCACAGGCTGGCGCTTCCTCTCAGAAATTGCCTGAGAAGAGTAAAGAGGACAGATCCCAGAGTCTGGAATCTTGGACAACAGTTCTCATTCTTCTGTTAGCCACCTTTCACTTAATTTTTACAGGTCTGGTTCCTTTTCTATAAAATAAAGATGCTGGGACTTGATAAGAGGCTTTCAGCTTTTTAGCCCCAATGTATCTAAGGGTATGGCAAGAACACATGAAAAATTAAATAATAACAAAAGAAAACAGGACAAAATATGTCACATTAACTGAGTAGAATATCCAGAAAGATATGCTATTGCCTTGGACAGCATCATGATAGAGGTAGAACTTGAGCTAAGCAGGAAGGATAGGAAGGACAGAGATCCATTGAAAGGCATGTGCTTATGTTACTTGAGCTTTCATATAATTTTTGTGGGTTAACAAATGGTATTAGTAAACCACTGGTGAAAAACACATATTAAGAGACTATACTGGGAAGGAAGAAGAAAGTAACTATTACAAAAAATTTATCAAACACTACTGAGAAAGTTCTCTATAAGGCAAAGGAAAGTGCTGAAGGGGGGGATAGGCAGGGTGGACCAGAGATAAGTGGACATGGTCCACTTGAGTCTAACCTCTGTGAGAACAGGGACTATGTCCACTTTGCTCATGGTGTACTCCTGTGATAGTTAAGTTCATATGTCAACCTGGGCAGGTTGTGGTGTCCACTTGTTCGATCAAGCAAGGACTGGCCTGTTACTGAGAAGGGATTTCACGGATTTAAATCATTAGCCAGTTGATTACATCTATGGCTGATTACATTTACAATCAACAAAGGAAACTACCTTCAACAGTGAGAGAAGTCTCATCCAATCAGTTGAAGTCCTTAATGGGAGAACTAATGATTTCAGCAGTCACAAAGAATTTCTATTTCTACTTCAGCTAACCAGCTTCTCCTGGGAAATTCATCAAAACCTTCATTGGAGTTCCCAACTTGCAGCCTGCTCTACAGAATTCAGGCTTGCCAATACCCACGGTTGCAAGAACCCATTCCTATAATAAATATCTTAATAATTACACACACATACATGCACACACAAACATACATATATCTCCTTGCAGTTCTGTTTCTCTGTAGAACCCTAACTAATACAACTTCCAACCCCTTAGAGCACTGGGTTGAATGCTCAATAAATATTTATTGAAAAAATTTGTAAACATAGCTCCTGCCTTTAAGGACTTGTGATGAAAATTAGGGAATAAAAGGGGAGAGGGAATAGGTTGTCCTTTCCCTTCAGGATCCCTAATAAATATGGCATCAATTTCACTTGTAGGGAGTCCTCCAAGGGATAATGGAGGGAAGAATGTAAATCTCACACAATAACCATTTTATACAATAAATGATCAAATCTCACCATGTTAGCAAGCAAACAGAACTGTCACTTAACCCATTCTCTATGCTGATGCATTAGCTAAGAATAAACCTTTTAAGAGAAAAGAATAAGTCACTCCACAATGGTAAGCCCAAGAACTCTCCGAAATATATATTTGCTTCAAAATGCCACTTCTTAAGTTAATTTTCCCCTCCAACTGTCTCAACCACAGGCAATTATGTCGCATACCCCAGATCCATGTGGTCCAAATGACAAACAGTCCCTTAACCAAATGTATTACCATAGCAACAAAAGAACTGCATATGTCATTCTCTACCTGCCATGGTCCAATCAGTTATTTAACATGCCATACTACAGTGACACTGTATAAATGATCATGTTCATTAGCAGCAAGAGTCAGCTCTGAGAAAACCACAAACGCCAGACAGCTAAATTGATCACAAAACCAAACACTCCCTCAATATAATGTCAAAGATCACAATATCAAGAGAAGGAGGGAGGAGAACAAACAGTTCTTAATTTTAAGCTTCCACTTTAGAATTATATGCACTCACAATCACACTGCTCTTTTTATTTCAAAAATGAAAACATACAAATTGATTTATATGTATAACAGATTTTCAAAAGCTGCTGAAAATAGAATGATTAGGTGAAAAGATTAGGTGAAAAGATTAAAGAGTCAAAGGATGGAATTCGTCTTAAGAATGTTTTATGGTTTTAGTTTTTGTTCCGTTCCACTTTATGGCTTATTTCTCATTAAGAGAATAGGCAGGGAGGGAAGAAGATGGTGGCACAGAGAGGAGTGGCAGCTAGTTAGTCCCCCTGGAACAACTAATAAACAACCAGGAACAACTAGGAAATAATCTGGAATAACTGCTGGGGGACAAACATGACTGTCCACACATCACTCGCCAACCTGGATTGGGAGGAATGCCTGAGATCACAGCATAAAATACGGAAGTAAAAACTGTGGACCCAAGCTGGAAACCCTCTCCCTCCTTGGCAGCCCAAACTGCAAAGCCTCGCTGTGATAGAGAGCAGCACTCTCTGAGAAGCGAATATACCTCAGCCAAGCTCCAACTGAGGTTTTAACTAACAAATGGTGACTGCTCAATATAAGCTAAGAATCCCCAACAAGCAGACAGAGGCTTTTGGTGATGACTGAACTTGGAGAGCCGGAGGACCTTTCTGGGAGGAAGGGGGAGCCCAGAGGACCAGGTGCTGTCTGTGGCTGATGGGTGAAACTGAGGGTGGCTGCAGACTGGCCCTGAAGGAGGGTTTTCTGTCCCTTTTTCGGCTCAGTGGAGAAAGCCTCAGCTATTTTCAGTTCCCAGTGCTCTGACCCAGACAAGGGTGGAGAGAGCAGAGTCAGAGAGACTATTCAAATGCAAATTATCTCTTCCCAGGGCGTGTATCTTCCCTAAGAGGAAAGAGGTGGTGCAAGCTCTACTACCTGCCTTCCATTCAGAACCAGACCCCAGAGGCTGGGGGAAAACAGCCATGGGCCCACACCTCCTTACACCAGTCTGGCACCACCTGCTGGGCAGAAAAGCACACTGGCTTGAGTTCTCACAGGGTATATCAATCTTGTAAGACACAGCCTCAAGGAAACCTGATACTACTGCTTCCTTCCAAGACCTGAGCCTGTTCTGGTCTGGGAAACCTGACTGGGGTAACCAAGAAAACCAGATGCCTAGACAATAGGAAATGACAAACTACATTAAGAAAAATGAACTTAAGGTCCAGTCAAAGGAACAAACTGTGGCGGTTTGAATGTATTATGTCCCCCAGAATAAGCCATATTCTTTGATGCAATCTTGTGGGGCAGACATAATAGTGGGGATTAAGTTGGAATGTTTGGATTAGTTTGTTTCCATGGAGATGTGCCCCACCCAACTGTAGATGATAACTGATGGGATATTTCCATGGAGGCATGGCCCCACCCATTCAGGGTGGGCCTTGATCAGTGGAGCCATATAAACGTGCTGACTCAAAGAGAAGGAACTCAGTGCAGCTGTGAGTGACGTTTTGAAGAGGGGCAAGCTTGCTAGAGAGGAACGTCCTGGGAGAAAACCATTTTGAAACCAGAACTTTGGAGCAGACGCCAGCCATGTGCCTTCCCAGCTAACAGAGGTTTTCCGGACGCCATTGGCCATCCTCCAGTGAAGGTACCCAATTACTGATGTGTTACCTTGGACACTTTATGGCCTTAAGACTGTAACTGTGTAGCCAAATAAACCCCATTTTTATAAAGCCAATCCATCTCTGGTGTTTTGCATTCTGCAGCATTAGCAAACTAGGACACAAACTTACACTTCAACTGAGATAGAGGAATTGAAACAACTAATGCTAAATCAATTCAAAAAGGTTAGGGAAGATATAGCAAAAGATATGTAGCATATAATGAAAACATTGGGTGTACATAAGGTGGAAATTGAAAGTTCAAAAAACAATTGGCAGAATGTATGGTAATGAAAGGCACAACACAAGAGATGAAAGACACAATGGAGACATTCAATAGCAGATCTCAAGAGGTAGAAGAAAACACTCAGGAAATGGAGAACAAGATACCTGAAAACCTACACACAAAAGAACAGAGAGGGAAAAGAATGGAAAAATATGAGCAACGTCTCCAAGAACTGAATGACAACACGAAATGCAAGAATGTATGTGTCATGGGTGTCCCAGAAGAAAAGAGAAAAGGGGCAAAAGCAATAATAAAGGAAATAATCAATGAAAATTTCCCGTCTCTTATGAAAGACATAAAATTACAGACCCAAGAAGCACAGTGTACCCCAAACAGAATAGATCTGAATAGGCCTATGCCAAGACACAATCTAGGAACCTTTAAAATAAGCCTTCCCCTGATAGCCTGTGAGCTAAGATTCAATTCTTGAACCATTTTTAATAGCTGTATTTGATAAATTTTCTGAATCGTCTTGCAATTGTTGGACATTTATCATTTTAAAATATTCTCTGACAAACAGACAATGACAGAGTTTGTGAACAAGATACCTGCTCTACAAAAAACAGTAAAGGGAGCACTACAGACCAAAAGGAAAAGACAGGAGTGGGAGGTTTGGAACACAGTTTTGGGAGATAGTAGCATAGCAATGTAAGTACACTGAACAAAGATGACTGTGAGTATGGCTGAAAGAGGAAGATTAGGAGCATGTGGACACCAGAAGGAAAGACAAAAGATAAAGACTGGGACTGAAAACTCAGGGAAACCTAGGGTGCTCAATGATTCTGATAAAAGATACAAATACGTTTTTGCATGAGGGAGAACAAATGAATGTCAACATTGCAAGCTGTTAAAAATAGGGTGGGATTGGGGGGAAAATAAATGAATGCAAACTAGAGACTATAATTAACAAAAACATTTTATTATGCTTCCTTTAATGTACCAAAGGCAATATACCAAAACTAAATGCATATGGAGGGGGCATAGGGCAGGGGTATGGGACTCGGCATTGGTGACATTGTCTGACTCATTATTCTACTTTAGTTTAATACTCCCTTTCCTTTCGTTGATTCCTAGCTGTCGTGTTTTTTTTTTTTCTCTTTCTTTTCTCTTTTTGTCTCTCTACCTTCTTTGACTCTTCCTCCTTCTTTGTGGAGGAAATGGAGATGTCCTTATATAGATAGTGATGATGGTGGTGAATACATAAATACATGACTCTACAGGGAACCATCGATTGTTTATTTAGGATGGAATGTATGGTGTGTGAACAAAACCGTCCTTAAAAAAAATGGGTTGATGAAGAAACCTTGACAGCACTATATTGAGTGAAATAAGACAGACACATAAGGACAAATATTGCAGGGTCTCACTGGTATGAACTAATTATAATATGTAAACTCATAGGCATGAAATATAAGTTACCAGGATATAGAACGAGGCTAAAGAATGGGGAGCAGTTGCTTATTATGAGCAGAATGTTCAACTAGGGTGAACTTAAACATTTGGAAATGGACAGAGATGATGGTAGCACGTTGTGAGAATAACTAACAGTATGAATGTGGTGGAAAGGGTAAGCACAGAGTCACATATGTCACCAGAAGGAAAGCTGGAAGTTAAAAGATGGGAATGTATAAAACAGTGAGTCTTGTGGTGGACAATGTCCGTGATTAACTGTACAAATATTAGAAATATCTCTCATGAACTAGAACAAATATATGACAGTATAACTAGAATTTAATAATGGAGGGGCATATAGGAAAAAATATATACCTATTGCAAACTATATACTACAGTTAGTATTTTAACATTCTTTCATCAACAGTAACAAATGTACTATACCAATACTATGAATCAATAATGGAGGGGGTTGGTTAGGGGTATGGGAGGATTTGAGTTTCCTTTTTTTTTTCTGTCTTTATTTCTTTTCTGGAGTAATGAAAATGTTCTAAAAATTGAAAAAAAAATTGTGGTAATGAATGCACAGCTGTATGATGATACCGTGGGCAACTGATCGCACACTTTGGATAATTGTATGGTATGTGAACAATCTCAATTTTTAAAAAAAAAAGCAAAAAAAAAGATATTACAGATCAAAAAAAAATAATACAAAATAAAATAAAATAAAGGCTAGCACCAAAATGTGTTCTATCTCTACTCAGTAACTATCATCTTTAAACCTCCCATGCTGTGGGAATTGTACACAAAGCAACTTATCTTTTTCTGTGATCTGCATTCCTTCTTGAGCCCAAGGTCTATTTACCCTCTAAGAATTCTAAACTGCATTCACTCTGCATCTATCACTTTTCTAACCAGAACTGGTGGCAAGACATTAAAAAAGAATATGAACTATAAAAAAAAAAAAAAAAGAGAATAGGCAAAAAAGGGAATAGGCAGAGGGCTGGAAAATTGGATACTGAGGGGAATATATGGCAGCCAACAACCAACTATGTTAGTCCACTCACCTAACCTGGTGAAATCTCCACTGACTTCCTACAGGGAGATTCCTGAACAGAGAAAGACTAAGGATGTTCACACTGGTTCCATGAGAGAGGAGAGCTTCTTTCATCAAGAATAACCAGAGACTGAGTTCAATCCAGGTGTCCTATGATTCACTCTGGGACACACCTTAAAACATTAAGCCAATACAACTAAACCCAACAATTCTACCAAATCATCTCATGAGTTTACTCCAAGTAGGGTCTGGGTAAGAGTTCATATCCAAACTGACCTAGTGACTAGATCAGCAGTGAAGGATGGAATCAGCATTGACACTGAAATGGAGTATAAATGGCTTTTTGTCTCTAATTTCTAGACAATATGAAAAGGTGTATATAAAAGTTTCAAGAGCCCATTCTTACACAGGGTTCTTATGATACCATTCTAGGTCCATCTAGTTCCCTGTCTTCCTGCTTTGCCAAAATCTAGCATGCTGCGAGCTATCAAACCATGATTACAGACTGTAGAGATGACTTAATAATTTATGAAAACTGTAGTTTTCTAAGACCATGGTACTTCTAACACAGATACTAATTTTTATTATGATATACTCAAAAAATCCTTAAAAGATAATGACATACAATTATTTCACTGTCCATATGGAAAAAAATAAAAGCTTTGACAACAAGGAAACAGTATTAAATATTCCTCCAAAAGAACTGTTTCTCCCTTGAAATCTATCTTCCCCAAGAAAAGTATCACAAATACTATACTTAAAACAAAATCTAGGGTAACCTATACACTGCAAATTGTTCCTGTAAGTGGATAAATTATCAGTAGAAAAGCTAGGCATTTACAAACACTTCACAGTGGTATAATTTCATTTATATATCCACAAAAAATAAAGGCATACGCTTTAGGATCATCTACACAACTAAATGTGTTATATGCTGACTACCATATAAACAAGCTTAAGACAGAAAACCTCTCACATCTGAAAGTACACAGGACATGAGTTATGACCACTGTTCCATTTCCTTAATTGAGTGAATGCTTTTGGACAATTGGTCAAATGTTTGCCTGTCATTTTTGGTCACTTGACATGCATGCAAATACATGTTACAATGCAATTATGGGACCCATGGAGAATTCAAGTTCTAAGAAAGTCCTTTTGAAGGTTTTAGTATTTATACTTCTCTACTCTAATCACTTTGGTTGTCATTATAATAGAAACAATCCATAAATGACATTTAGAAGCAAAGTGAATTTCTTTCTCCCAAATGATAAGGATTTCATGGCTGCTGGTCATAGTACCCACTCTACCTTCTTGCCAACAGCAGCCATTTCACTTGTCATTGAACTAAAAATTAGAATATATTATATAAAGCTAAACTATAATTTTACATTGAATATATTTGTTTTGAATTTTGTTTACAAATTATTTCTACCATGTTTACAACTTAAATAATGAAAGATTAAAATGAGTAATGTGCATCAACTGTATTGTTTTTGGTAGCAAATAATGATAAATGTCCAACAATTGCCAGATGATTCAGAAAATTCATCAAATACAGCTATTGAAAATGGTTCAAGAATTGAATCTTAGAGCACAGGTTATTAGGGGAAGGCTTATTGTAAAGGTTCCTAGATTGTAAGCTCTTACAGCAGTCACATCTATTCCTGAGTTGTAATGGCTATCTCTAAATTCTGAGATGCTGAGCTCTTTGTGTATAACCCCATCGGTCCCTGGAACTTCAGGTATTTTGTGACACCTGAAACTCAGAGCTAGAATTCTGCAGCTATGAAAATCAGTATTATCCCATACACAATTGTAAAAAAAAAAAAAAAAAAAAAAGCTGAAAAGAGATCATACTTCAATTAGAGACATGAATGAAGCTGATCTGGTTAGGAGTAAGGCAAATTAGACTAAAGGGTAAAGAATGATACTGATCATGTTTTAAAACTTCAACTTCTATGTGAGACCAAAAGAAGAGATGTTTATTTGGTGCAAAACCTATATTTTCTATAGCACACTATATAATTTAATGTGTATGGTCAGTTTATTCAAAACAATAATTACATGGGACATCGAATAGGGAGTGAGACCTGTTTGGTTTGTACAGGTTAGTGTGAAGCCCCGGTACCTCCCAAAGTAATTTGGGCAGAGAATAAAAATGTATGCAAAACCCCCTTGATGAACTGGGGAAAAACGTGGAAATATTAAACTTCCCCACCTAGGCAATTACTGATATTCTTAAAAGCACTGGGGACTACCAATTTAGAAGGCTGAACCCTCGATCTTGGGCCTTGCCCTTTTAAAGCTTGTTATCGCAAAGGAGAGGCTAAGCCTACTTATAATTGTGCCTAAGAGTCACCCCCAGAGAACCTCTTATGTTACTCAGATGTGGTCTTTCTCTCTAAGCCAATTTATCAGGTAAACTCACTGCCTTCTCCCATACATGGGACATGACTCCCAGAGTATAAATCCCACTGGCAACATGGGACATAAGTCCCAGGGATGAGCATGGCCCTGGCATCATAGGATTAAGAGAGCCTTCTTGGACCAAAAGGGGAAAGAGAAATGAAACTAAATACAGTTTCAGTGGCTAAGAGATTTCAAATAGAGCTGACGGGTCATTCTGGAGGTTATTCTTATGCATTATATACCTATCCCTTTTTAGTTTTTAGAGTTTTAGAATAGCTAGAAGAAAATACCTAAAACTGTTGAACTGCAACCCAGTAGCCTTGATTCTTGATGATGACTGTATAACTATATAGCTTAGTTGGTGTGACTGTGTGATTGTGAAAACCTTGTGACTCACACTCCCTTTATCTAGTGTATGGACAGATGAGCAGAAAAATGGGGACAATAATTAAATCAATAATGGGGGGATGAGGGGATGGGGATGTTTTGTGTGTTCTTTTTTACTTTTATTTTTATTTTTTTATTTTTTATTTTTTTGGATTAATGAAAATATTCAAAGATTGATTGTGGTGATGAAGGTACAACTATATGATGATACTGTGAACAACTGATTGTACACATACATTGTGGATGATTGTATGGTATGTGAATATATCTCAATGAAACTGAATTTTTAAAATGGTGCAAGACTGATCAAAGTAGTGTGGCACGAGAAAAAAAAAAAAAGATCAAAATGTAGATCTATGGAACAGTATGGAGAACCCCAGAAATAGATCCCTCTTACATAGCTATGATTTTCAACAAAGGCACCAATGTAGCCCAATAGGGGAAGAAAGGTCTTTCAAACAAATGATGTGGAATAACTGAATATCCACTTGGAAAAAAATTAACCTTGACCCCTACGTCACATCATTCACAAAACAGATTTGAAATTAAATATATACACAAACATGGAAGTTAGAACCATAAAGCTTTTAGAGGAAAATATAAGAGAATATCATTATGGCTTGGGAGTGGACAAAAGTTTCTTAGGTCACAGAAAATGATAATACAATAACAAGTAAGAAATACAATTTCGTTGAAACTAAAAACTTCTGCTCATCAAATACATGGTAAAAAAATAAATAGACAAGTCACAGACAGGGAAAAAAAAGATCTGCAAAATGTACATCTCACAAAGGACTGGTACCCAGATACATAAAGAACTCCAACAACTCAATAATAAAAAGACAAACAACCCAATTTTATTTTTAATGGGCAAAAGATTTAAGCTACTTCAC
The DNA here is from genome assembly GCF_015220235.1 of Choloepus didactylus. Taxonomy (NCBI): domain Eukaryota; kingdom Metazoa; phylum Chordata; class Mammalia; order Pilosa; family Megalonychidae; genus Choloepus; species Choloepus didactylus. The sequence continues at coordinate 164,719,030 of NC_051309.1, read as the reverse complement.
GAAAGGCAGCTTACAAATGGCTAAAAGCACATGAGAAGTGTTCAATATCATTAGACCATTTACACAATGACAGAATGACCAAAATTAAAGACTGATAATCCAAAGACGTGGAACAAGAACTCTCACACATTACTGATGGCAATGTAAAAACAGTGCAACCACTTTGGAAACAGAACTGACAGTTTCTTATAAAGGTGAACATATAACTATTATGATAAAGCAATTCCACTCCTAGGTATTTACCAAAAAGAAATATACATACATCTATAAGAACACTTGCAGAAGAGTATTCGTGGAAACTTGACTCATAATATCTAAAAAACAGAAATAGCCCAGGTGTCCATCAATAAGAGAATGGGCAAACCGTGGTATTTTCATACAACTAAATACTACTAAGCAATAAAAAGGAATGACCCACTAAAACATACAATATATATGAATCTCAAACATTATGCAAACATTAAGTAAAGTTAACATTATGCTGAACATTATGCTGAATGAAAGAAGCACTATGTAAAGGACTACATGCATTATGATTCCATTTAAATGAAATCCTAGAACAGGCAAAACTAATCTATGGTGGAAAAAATTAGAACAGTGGCCGCTTCTGGAGAGGCAGAGGATGGAAACTGGGAAGGGAGAGGAAATTTTCTAAGGTGATGATAATGTTCTATAATCTATGTCAGGATAGAGTCTGGGTTACATAGGTGTATGTGTTTGTCAAAATTCAGCAAATATACATTTAAGTTGTGTGCATTTCACTGGATAAAAATTTTATACCAAAAGAAAAACTGTAAGCAGGTATCAAATTCTAGTTAACATCAGGCATGCTGAAGGGGAAATTTCCTGATATCTGCAACTTACTTTGAAGTGTTTCAAAAATTAAGATGGATTAATAGATAGAGAAAGTAATGGATAAATGACAGATACGTGATAAAGCAAGTATAGAAAAATATTAGTAGAATTTAGATGGATGAAGTAAAAATTTTGTTTACTGCAAAATTCTCTCAACTTTGCTATATTTTTTAAATTGTTTATAACATGTTGAAACACTTGATACAAGAAGAATATTTGGTAATATGGAAAAGTAGTTGATATATATTGTAAAATATAAAAAGAACACAAAATAGCATCTATAGGATGATCTTATTTTAGTTTTTTAAAAAGGAAAAACATGCCCAGAAAAATAACATAGGAAATAATCACAATCAGCATTTCAGTATGTTTAATAACTGTATTTTAACTCTTACTTCCTGAAGTGGCAGGGTATTATCCAATCATAAAATAACAAAGCACTGACCATCTCTTGAATTTACCTAGGCATCTCAATTGTAATTTTAGCTAGAAGAGCGCATATATAGTTCATAGTCTCCAGTAAGTGCTCTTTCTAGCTAGGGTAGCCTAATGAAAATCTGTCAGGTCAAGTTGGGTTTCAGCAGCTATTTCCATGTGTTTCCACAGCACCCCGGATGTATCTCTACCGCAGTATTTTCACACTGTATTGCAATTGTATACTTTCCCCACTAGATCTTAAGCTCCTTAAAAGTAAGAGCTACACTTTGAAATTCAACTCAGTATCATCAGAGATTAGCACTATATTTTGCACATTTAGCACAGTTAATAAATGCTGAATAAATAAAAGATGAATAAAGGAATAAACAGCAATGCCAAGACTTGTAAAGGACTCTCAATTCAAAAATATCTCCTGCCAGATTCTACTGTAGCTGAAATTCACTCACTAAAAACTATTACTTTTGTAATCACTACTGTTCTTACCAGAAAAAATATGTTTTAAAATGTAAAAAATCATGTGAGAAAATAAAACTTCAAGTCACTAAAACCCACTACATGACTGCAAACTCCCTGAAGGTAAAAGAAAGGGTTTGTGTCATGATTGGATTCCTTAAAGGCCCCTAGCAAACAGGAGAAATTTTAAAAATATATATCCTCAGTAGATACTACTTGTCAAACTGCTGACAAGTTATATAAGAAGTTACCATTAGGGGAAGCTGGGTGAAGGGTATCATGGAAACGCTCCATACTATTTTTCAATTTTTAATTCTAAAATTATTTCAAAATAAAAAGTCTTCTTAAAATGCTAAGTTAGGGTCCCAGGCCAAATGTGAAGGGGGGGAGCTAAAAGGAGAAGGAGGGATGCAAGAACACTGGAAAGGGAAAGGCCAGAGCAGGGAAAACAAGCCTTTCCTCCCAGCTCACAAACTTGTCCTGGACGAGCCATGTTTTAATGATACTTTCAGTTGTAAGAAAAATACTTAGGCCCTCAAAAGGTTTATTCTTTCTAACAAACAGAGATAAATCATTCCTTAAGAACGTGATGTTTCCAATCCAGATCATATGTCAAGAGAGCTATATAGTGGTAAATGAATAAATAAAAATAAATATATATACACGGCTTTTTGAATATATTTACACCTACACAAAACATAGAAAGTAAGTGTACCAAGTACAGTATTTTAAAAGTACTTCCAACAGCTCCTTGGGAAAGAAAAAAGTAGATTGAACAGAGGAGGAGCCCTGTGGTGCTGTTTACCTAAAAGCCAGCCTTCTGCTGGCCACCTTATTTCTTGCCCCAACCACTATTCATTTGTCTGTCAGCTAAGAATGACAACAGAGGTAAGTTTTACACAAGAATGAGCTCACAAATGGCGCCCTCAATCTCCAAGGGCACAAGTTGCATCTATTAATGTATTTTGTACCATCCGTGGCTCAGTGCCCCATGAAGGTAAAGAGCTTAGTAAATGCTTTCAGTGATGCTGATGTCTGAAATAGTCAGTTTGCTTCCCAACACATCTACTCTACTTGAGTAATATTCATTAAGTGCTCATTTGTACAAAGGTAACCCTTTATTAGAGCTGTGCACAAACTTCCCAAACAATGACTAATACCTGCCCACAGAGAGGAATTTTACCCAAAACCAACCCTGTTTTAAGAGTTTCCTAGATCTAACCTGGGGCAGAAATTCTGAAGGAATGTTCCTTCAAAGTTCTGGGTAGTTTTTAGGATGGAGAAATCCCAGAAGGCTGGCCGGGGGTGGTGGTAGGGGTGGAGGTGGAGCAGTAATACATAAAAGCTGACTGGTTGGGGAAATGCGGTTTTCCAACCTTTGCCTATTTGCTTTGTTCTGTGTGACAATCTCAAGTCAAATCCCAAGAGACTGGCCTTACCTGGTTTCAGAACTCAGTGGGCTCTACTTCCAAATTACCAATTTTTTATTAGCCCATGATTTTAAGCCTTGCAGAAGTAATAACGTCACACCTGAATCCTGAGAGCCTTTCCACCCAAGTACACTGCTGAGTTTTCCGTCGACTCTAAGTTCAAGGGAGGGGTCAATGGTGTGCTGCTGTTGACACCTAAGGGTGAGGAGACAACAGACTGTTCTTTCTCACTGAACCTTTCCTCCATAGCTCCAGACTGGGCCCACACACAGCCACTAACTTCGTTCTTATGCTCTAAGGAACTCCTAGATGGCCAGATTCCACCCCAAGGCCAAGGGCTAACAACCCTGAAGCAACAACCTAAAGAAACAACACTGACAAGCGATCAAATCTCAGTACACATACCATTACTATATTGTGCAGAAAGGCAGGTTCTCAGAAACTTTCTCCCCTAAATTACATCTTTCCTAGATCTTAGTTCCCAACAGGTTGTTTTAACTTGTACCTCTCTGAGATATACTAAGGATTAAATAAAAACTGAGTTACTTGAGAGGCACAGAGAGTGAACAGGGGAGATAAAGTAGGGATTATGTAACAGGATTGCATCCGTTTTATGTGGTTCTGTTCTTTTGAGTAACTCACTCTCTGTGCCTCTCCCAACCCTTTCATAAACCTACTCGGTAAGGCCAGCCTGACGGCTCAGCTTTTCTTTGCCACCTCCTCCAGTCTTCACCTCAAAATGGCCTCACAGTTTTCATTTTATATTCTCTGTATTCTCCTTCTGAATCCTCCAGACTTGAACCGCCTCAAGAAAGAGACTCTAAATCCAATACTACTCAGGCTTCCAGGATCTGCAACATTTACTTTCACTGTTTCAATAATATATAACACAATCTCCCTGGGAAACACCAGCCTATACCATTCTTATACAACCCCTGGTCACCTCCTCCCGTAAATGTCTCCATCTCTCTCTCAGAGGCAAAACTGCGGTTCTCAAAGTGTTTAAATTCATCCTGGGGTAAGGCGGATAAGGGTCATTATGACTTTGAAGACAGACAGATAGATAGGTACACACATATGTACATATATAATTAGATGCTCCTTGTTCACATAATAGCCAAAAAGAGCATTTCCTGTAAGATATGATATAGATTTAAAATCATCTGCCACACAATCTGATAATGTATAAGGATATGAAAATAAAAATGTATTAGTATTTGATAATTCAGGAGTTATCTAATAAACATCCATATTGAATGGAAGGGGGTAATATATGGAGGATTTGGGTTAAAATAATATAACATGTTTTAACTTTTTAATCTTTTTTCTTATCTTCTAGTTTCTTCCATCTCACTCACTTCTAATTGTCCACCCTTTAAAAATTACATATAGCTGTCACAGCATAAATAGAGGGAGTGGTATATGTTGCTGAATTAAACAGTGCTACTTTGGGTAGGATATCCCAGCTATAAACAAGCACCTCTTGTTCAAGATCATGGAAGTCCCATTTCTGCCTTAAACGTTAATGTAATGTTATATTTGATTTCTCTTTTGAGGAGGTAGGAAGATTTGTCCTCAGTCCCAGAAAATAAATTTGGTTTGTTAATAAATTTAAGAAATAATTGCCCTAGTTCTGAATCTCTTCCCGTATTATTAACTGGGTTCATATTTTTTGTGTACTGAAATTCAGCATCCTTTTAAGGTATGTCATTTTTTTTAGCCAAAATACTTTTTCTAGGCAAAGGTCATGGGAAATTCAGTGGAGCCTTGTAGTCACAGTAAATATTTTACTAATTATCATGTCCAAAAAAATCAGTCCTCTCTACACAAGCACCATGTCAATTTCCTTCCCCACTTTCTATAGCCCCACTGAATTCTACCCCTAAAATGTTGGTAAACACCTGCCCTAGTTCAAGAACATGATTTATTAAGGGATATATACTAGAATCTGAAAAACAAATTTTGGCCTTCTGAGAAAACCATATGGCACAACATTTTAAATAAAATTCTCTGACCAAGTCTTAGCAGACTTTATCAAGTCTGTCCTACTTTATCAAGATAACCTTTCAAGTCTGATTCTTTCATACCTAGTGCTAGGCTAACGGAATTGGTTTGCAGATGAAATAGAGCTCAGAAGACAATTCAACTGTTTTACATTTTTAGAAACCCCAAATTATTCAGTGTCAGCCATTAAGTACCAAAGCAGATTTTTGTTTGTGGCCACCTGGTTTATTATTTAATGGACTTGAACAACATGTAATTTTGTCCTTAGTCCATGCCTCCTTAAGATTACTAAAAACTTCACACCAGGGGGTGCTGGAGTTATGTCATTTCCCTATCTCACACAGTCATTACAAGACTGGTGTTCACCCATGTTTTCAATATCGTTGAAGAACTGAAATGCCTCCCACACTGAGACATTTATTTTACTACATTAACTTCATATTCTTGCTCTGAAATTGAACTGTACCCATTCTGTTTCTCCATCATTCGTCTTTACTTGCCCCTTATTTGTAAAAGTCCTAATTCGACTACAACCTCACACATAGGAAAATGCTAAATTCTCCGGCATTCTTATTCCTTCCAGGTTCCTTTTATTTCAGTGGTTCTCTCTAAGTGCACCAGGACAGCTAACAAGTTCCAAGGGCCTACCTGTTTATTGTGACATCAGACTTTCTCCACAATATGGACTGCCTCTAGGCAGATCCCGACCTCAAACCCTTTGTCGTCAGATCCCCAATCAATTCAGTTTACATCTTCTATGCTTCCCAATTAGAATTCCACTCAGGTTTGCTCTGCATGCAAAACAACAGAAATGTTGGCTTGGTGATGAATTCCTCCTATAGAGAAATTGAAGGTAAATGTTCTTCACACTGATTATTTGGTTATATATTTTTTTTATAAACCATGAATAGCCAAGAGATGACTTCTGACATCAAATTGCCCTCACAAAAAGTAACTCATGATCAACTATTCCGAAACCAGAATGTTTTAAAAGTATATATTCTCCCACATTTAACTGGAAGAACATCTCTTAGGGGCAACCTATACTGCTCACTTATCCTAAAGCAGTTATCAGGAACAAGCTACAGTGCTTAAAATTGGCCATGAGTTTATTCTATGGCCATGATGGGTAATTAGTAATTCCAGCTTTGGAAAAATTCTGGGTTAGAATGAGCATGACGACTGTGCTCTTCAGTACAGAACACTGGAACCTCAGCGGTTCATTACACTGGATATTAAAGTGAAAATTCTAAGGAAAAAATCTTAGACTTTATTCTCAGATACTTCCTCAGTGTATTAATCAAGATGTTTTGAAATTACAAGTGACAGAAATCCAACTCATACCAGCTTAGGCAAAACAGGAAATATAATATAAATAATAAAATTAGCTCATCTAGCCAGGAAGAAATTTTGGATAGTTCAAAGAACAGAAAAAAAAAAGTTAGAATCAATACCCACTGCAGTCAGCAAACTTGTTTGCTCCCCCTCACCACTAACCCACCCAGTCTCTGCTCATCTTTATAACATTCAAGGTTTACATAAAGGATTTACTGTCCCTCTGTAACCACTGGTTACCTTTCCAACAGTCACTTTGCCCTTCTTTCTTGTTGGTATAACTTGATCTTTTTCAGGTATCTACCCCAGCCCCACATGACTCAGGTTAACGCCCCCCCCCTTCAGGGTTAAAGTTTGATGGGTTAAATTCTAAGCCGGTCATGAAGGGCCCATTCTCCTTCCTAGAGTGGACAGGTAACCCATTTCTGGCTGATGAGACATGTAAGGAGGTTTGCTAATGAGTTTCTGGTATAGGTTTCTTTGCTCCTATAAAGGAAATAGAAGAAAGGATGGAAAGCATTCTACTTCTGGACAGCTGTAGCCACTTTACAATCTCAAGAGAGGCCAGCCTAACAGCACATTGAGGATGGTAGAAATGAGATGGCTCCTTGATGACAGTGTAGAGCTGCTAAATCAACTTGTCCTGAAACCTAGTATAGAAATATCTGCTATGAGAGATAATAGAATTCCTTACAGTTAAATTCAATTAGAGTCAGAGCTTTCTGGGTTTTTTTTTGTAGTAACAGATACAGTAAACACTCTTTGCCCAGAATGATTCGTTTGGATAGTTAATTATTAATCAAAACAGCTGGCTGATCAATGGAATCATTAAAAATTATATAAATATTAGTTTATTTTCATTTAAACATATGAATATACACTCATTCACCAAACTTTTGATGTAGGACTAATTTGTCTTTGCTCAAGAGACTCTCTGATTGGTATTACCTATCTTCTTTCTTTTATAAACCACTCCTTAACACATACTTTCAATTTTCCAGTGTTGTTTTCTTTAAATGTACATTAATAATTTAAAACATTTTAAGCAATCTGAATGCAGAATCCTTATAGTTATTGGTATTTTTTATAACAGTGTACCATTGTTTCACCTATACTGAATTCAAAAGCATTTTTATATGCATAGTCTCAACAAGTTTTTCCAAAGCATTAAACTTTGTTTTCATAGAAATGTCTTTTTGCTCTCATATGCAATTGGTTTAATTAAATTATTTAATTACAATATTAAGTACAATTGGCATAGACAAACACACATAGCTGACTGTTGGTAAACAAAAATTCAACTGGAGGAAGCACAGTGAACAGGTCTATTTAATCAGTGACTAGCTGCTTCTACCATTCAGCATGCTATGGACAGCAGTCACTTCGCTTTGCAGAGAGACTGGAAAGCTGAATTAATCATGAAATTTAATTAATTAAAGGTCAATTTAAAAACTACCTATTTTAGCCTAAATTATGTCTGTAATTGAAGGCTAACCATCAGAGCCACATACATCAACCTTACTACTTTAGCTCCTCAAAGCATCATTTCTTCTGAATTTAACTCTGACATTAAACACTTGGCTTGCACCAAGGGACATTACAAGCAGCAGTTGTGTGAAAATCATTATTGTAATTACTGTAGGGTAGTAGTTGAAAGAATACTGTCTTCCATGTACCTGGTGCCCTCTTTAAAGGACCTACAGGAGGACTTTCTCTTGGGCCTCAATTCCCAAAAAGGGTTCTGGGTGACTAAAATGTTTTTAAATCTTAAGACACTGTGTGAGTTCTCACCAATCTCCAAAGTGGGCAGCAAGCCACTTGATCTGGTCCCCACCAAAACAAAGTCTACATGGGATGGACATCTGATCTAACTGGGGGAGACATTTACTGGCCACCCAGCAAATCATGACTTGTGTAACTGGACTCCAAAAATATGAATTGGACCAATGATTTCCTTCTCTACTATTTGAAGTAGGAGGAAAACAGAGAAGTCAGAAAGAGCAGACAAAACTAAGTCACACTGACAGCAGAAGACTGGGATGAAAGCCCTCAAACTCCTGGGGCTGAGGTCTGCAAACACCATGTACCCAGGACCACCTTCTATTCCTGCCCCAGTGAGGCTCAGCCTTCAGGACACCTGCTCTTAGATCAATGTGAGGTTTCAACTTGCAGCTCCCTTTCTTTGAGCCAGCTGTTCCTATGAAGTCCACATCCAGTAACAGTGGCAGACCTTGTTAAAGCATTTATTGTATACCCTTATTTTCACCTTCAGAGTTTCATCTCTCTTTCTTATCCTATATTTCTATTAACCACCTCCATCATTTTTTTTTTTTTTTTTGGACAAAATGGAATAGAAATAATAGGGAAATTAAAATGAGGGTCATGTTCCCAATCTGTGTGGAAAGTAAGCAACCTGTCTACAGATAAAACTGTAGTCCACCTCTGGGCAGGGCTGGGATGATCCACCATTTGGTAATAAACATTAAGCAAGTTCTTTAACTTTCTCACAAAATATCAGCTCATTTTTCAATCAGTTTTACAAAATTGTGGCACTTAACAGAAACCCTAATCTAAAACTATCTACTGTGCAATTCCTTTCATGGGCCAGGGAAAATTATTAATACTTGAGAAGACTAGCCTTCTGATACAACTGTTTTCTCCATTTTATCACATACTTTGATCCTTATAATAATGGTTTTACTGTATGTCTGTGTGTTTTACTGTTAGATTCAAATCCATTTTAAACACAAGCAGAGTTAAATAATCAGAAAATGAATTAATAACTCAATGGCCATTGCTTCCGTCCTTTCTCCTTTACGCTCTCCTTTACCATTAGAAGCTCAATGTACACAATTTTTATCAGTAGGCACCAGAATCCTCCCTCTTTGCATCTCGGAAAATGTATAACTGTGCTAATGAACAGAAAAGCATGTGGTGCAGAGGGAAGAAAAACAAGCTTGATCCCAGATGGCCTGCGTTTGGGATTCCATTCTGTCACATGCTATCTAAATGGACTTGGGCAAGTCACTTAACCTTACTTTATCATAACTGAACCTTCCTCTTCCTGAATAACATTTAAAAATCAAATCAGATTAAAAATGTGCAAACACACACCAAATTATATTGTCACTCCAAATTAGTAACCACTAATTCATTGAACAACAATGATAGACTGACTCAAGAGCCAGCACTAGGAGTTACTAAAATCAAGGCAACAGGTTTGAGCTCAGAATGGGCTTCATATTCACACTGGAGTTCACGGCAACAAACGGCACTGCTAAACCTAAGTAACCACCTTGAGATGCACAGGCACTAGAGGGACTTGACACAAAATCCTAGAAAAATGACAAAGACTCATATCCTGCAGACAGTGGGACATTACATTTCTCAGATACCACCTATGCACTTGACAATACTGCCATCCTATGCTTTTGTAGAAGCTGCATTTATTTTCCACTAAATGTTCTAGGAGATTGATTTAATGGGAACCTGTTTACATAGCCACCAATTTATGTTTTAAAAAAAAGAGTAAAATACACACAAAAATATTTATATTACCCCTGGGATACATCACAGTTAATGATAATTAATCAAACTTTTCCTCCTCAAGTGGAAAACCAGCCACATAAATAACTGTATCAAGGATCAATGGAATATCTGTTTCATCTTCTAAAAAAATAAACTGGCAGAATTCTGCTTAGATTTTCTGGTGACTTAAAGAAAACCATTTTCAGAAAAAGGAACGGTATTTTTTTTTTTTTTAAGAAAAAGAAAGCCATAATCTCTTTCCTAAATTTGTTTTCTACCATAATTAACATTCTTTTCTATATATGTACATACACATTAACACAGGTGCACTTGATTATAAACATACATATAAAAAATACAGGTAAGAGACATAAAATATGAAGATAGAGCTTTAGGAGTTTCCTTTGCAACTTTTAGAAAGCAAATTTTATGTAGAAATGTTTCTATATATCTAAATAGCATACCTATACTTATAAAAAATGTCTGATCTTCTATACTCATGTCACTAAACAAAATTAAGGAAAACTACCCCCTCTATAAACGGCCAGTTTATTCTATCAAATGACCTAAATTTGAATATTTATATTGCCTTTATTACTGTTGATGTCACTGGAATTCAAACTCTGTTTATTTCCCTATCCTCTCCAAAACTAAATCCCATAGGCAGCTTCAAGCCTATGTGCTTCAGCAAACCGGTATTTGCACACTGAAACTTGTATTTACCCGAGTGCCATTTTAACCAACATCCCTGACAGATACCCAGCTGGCAGCAGCAGCACTTTTCAATGCCTTGACAACCTTTCTCAGTTAAAAATACTTTAAACAGAAAGGTATATGCTGGTGTGTCCATGGTGAGTAACCTATTTGAAAAATACATAATTTAACACTGCTAACAATTTCATCTATCTTCCTCCGATTTCAGGTATTTCAAAGAATTATGCCTAAAATTTTCTTTCTGAAAATGTCTAAGGATACTTCCTCAAATGCCCTAAAAATATCTTTGGCTGAATTAGGTCATGCCTCCAAGAATTCAATGAATACTAATAATAATAGCTAAGGCTTCAACAGCAGATACAGTGAGGCCAGCACTGTTTTAAGCACAATCTATGTAAACAAATATAGTCCTCACAACAACCCTATAAGGTAGGAATACTGTTATACTTCTCATTTTACACCTGAGGAAACTGAGGCACAGAGAGGTCAAATAACCTGCTCCAGGAGAAAAGGGCAATAAGAGGCAGAATCAGGATTCAAACCCAGGCAGGCTGTCTCCAGTCAGTACTCCTAAACACTCCACTATAATGGACAACTAAGAAGGAAGACAGAGGGAGCTGGACTTCAAAAACTAAGTATGATTACAGAATGGCCATAGAGTCCTTGAACATGCTCATTAGAACTTATCTATGCATTCCATTCCATTCTCCACACTTCACTAGTTACCACAGACTGCTCCCTGGGAATATTAACTACCTCAAGCTTCCACCCAGATTATACAGTATTTTCTTAGGATAAGTTAATATGTTTAATTTAAAAAGAAACTGGAAGGATTTCATTTGAAGAGAACAGCTGACTTCAATTCAGCCAGAAAAAAAAGATTTTCCTATGTCTATTAACTTAAAACAAATAGTAAATTAGCAGGGTCTACCTCATTACTTAACTGATGGTTGCCTTCTTTTATTGAGTTGCTAGTACTATACGTAAAAATGATACTTTGGGGCCTAGAAATATGAAGAGTAGCTACAAAGTCCCTATGCTGCTAATTAAAAATCTCTATATGCACCCTTCCTTTCTCTGCACAAACTTTAAAGTTTCCCCAATGTCCTTCTGGACATCATCTTTGTTGGCAATTATAAATCATTAGAACAGTCTCTGATCATGGCCTAATAGTAGTCATAAAATCCCTATGTAATACACTCCACCTGACAACAGTCAAAAACCTATAAATAGTAAACAGGGTCTGCTCTAATGATTTGCAGTCATTGAAATAAAAGAAGACTTGCAAACGAAAACAGACAAAAATTAAAATCTGTGTGGAGAACAGAGGGTAGTGAAGAGATATGCTCTAATAATATATGCAAGGACTTTGGGTCCACTTGTAACCATGCTTGCTTTATGAAGTCATATTTTAAAACCTGGGCAGGAATAGCATGGTTAAGAAAAATTAAGGATGCGGAACAAATGGAACCATATGCTGCAGTTGTTCTGCTAACCAGGCCAGATTTGCACTGAGAATGTCGGCTCCTGGTGAAGAGAGAAGTTCAGACCAGGAGGTAAGCCACAGGATCTAGGCGTTTCTGCCCAGAGAAAGAAGCTTTGTTAATACCAAAGCCTTGGCCACATGGATAGAATGACGTCAGGGCATAATTAGGCAAAAGAAGGTGGGTTTGGGACTCAGGTATAAATGTAGCCTAGTCATGGATCTGAACATTTTCCTTTGTCTTTAACTTTCTCTTGCCTCTTACCCACCAATGAAGATCTCCAACCACCTTAACTTCTACCCAAAAATACAGGTACACATTTTCAGACCCCAAGTGAACTTTTGTTCTCTTCAATCACACCCTCTAAATGAGAACCAGGAAAGATGGGATAACCACTTGGCTTAATAACTCTATAATTGTTTTAACAAACTCATACATCTGCCTTTTAGAATTTATCTTGAATTGAAGATAGTAAGACTTCATTCTTTAAGGATGATATCAACAGAAAGGGAAATACTAGGGAAGGAGACTGTTAATGAAATCCCCTAGACAGAGTCAACCTTACTTCAATTGTAAGAGTACCTAGGGAGTAGAGCCAGGACCAAACACAACATGGACACCCCGATCCAGACTGCACCTCCCTGAAGATGCTGGGGTAAGATATCTTTCAAGCTGGCTTCTTCAAAGTTATGAAGGCAACTGTTCCCTAGTACATGTTTGGGCTGGCCAGTCCCCTCATCTATAAAAGAGTGAAATCCCAGTTCAGGAAGGGGGCTTTCTCAGAGACTTTTGTAGAGGTGATTTCCTGAATTCATATGTGTACCAAATACTATTTATATCAGGGTCTCTCAACCTTGGCACTACTGACATTTGGGGCCAGATATTTTTTTTGCTGTGATGGGCCATTCTGTGCATTGTAAAATGTTTAGCAATATCTCTGGCCTGTACCCATTGAATGCTAGTAGCACCTCCCAGTTATGACGATCAAAATTGTCTCCAGAAGTGGCCAAATGTCCCCTGGAAAGCAAAATCCTCTCTGGTTGAGAAGCACTGCTTTAGACCAGAAATTGGCAAACTTTTTTTTGTAAAAGTCAAATAATAAATATTTTAGGCTTTGCAGCATACATACAATCTCCGTGCATATTCTTTGTTTTTTTCCCCAACAATTTAGAAATGTAAAAAAACAATCTTGGTTGGTGGGCCACACAAAAACAGGCAACAGGTCAGACTTAATCCACAGGCCATAGTGTGCCCAATTCTGTTGTAGACTAAATATAATTTTTCAAATAGATTCATTATATAGACAGGATTATATTTAACAAAATACCTATTTATTTTAAAACTATGATTAGAGTCTTAATAACTTTCTATCAATATTATTTTCTCAAATGAGGGATAAGAGAATTAGAAGCAGAATCATGTAGCAGTCCACAGTATGCTTTTACATTAGAAAGGTGTGCTTATACTCAAATAGCCTGGAGAAAACGCCTCTAAAATGTTCCCACAAATCTGCCCTTTTCCCTCTAAATATAACCCAAACCTTGCATTCCTGCCTCTGGGTCCCAAAATCCCCAATTATATGTTATTGATTTAGGGGCTTGTTTGCTTTTGTTGTTGTTTTTTAACCTGACACTATCTTGATTAATAGTTAATAAATTTTTCATACATTGTCTCCTAATTAACATTCTGGAACACATCTCTAAAAATAATCTATTCTAAGTAAAGAATTAAATATGAAAAAGGTCACTGGGACATCTTGTCTTCTTTAAGGGTCAATCACATGAAAGCACGTATCTTCCACAATCCTCTTAGCTTTTGCCTCTAGAAACAAATACAAACTTTTATATTCACAGGATTACCTGAAATGATGACATGCTAAAAGTGACCCTACGACTACATAAAGTCTACATATCATAATCCAGGGAAAGAATGGGGAGCTATGACATCATATAAGAAAAAAGCATTTAACCCAAATTTTGGAAAGTAAATGGGATCAGAGAAGGCTTTTCAGAGAATACGAAATTTAAATTAGGACCTGAAAAAGAATATGGTAGTATTAGCCAGGCAAACGGGGCATCAAGGGAAGAGTATTCCAGGCAGAGGGAATAAATAGCATATGCAAAAGCCCAGAGAAAGGAGAACATGATATACTGTAGGGAGTGAAAGTAGTTTACTGTGGGTGGAGCACACAATTGGGGTGGGAGTGAAGAGAGAGTTCTCCTTAGGGCCTACCAAAATTAAAGATGCTGTCCTTCTCCAGTCCAGACCAAATTGTTTTTGTAGTTAAAAAAACGAATGGCTTGGATAAGAACACATAGCTAATGAGCATATTCAGAGCAGTTCTCAAACTTTAACATGCATCAGAATCATCTAGAGGGCTTGTTAATACAAATTGTTGAACTCCACCTTCAGAGTTTCTGATTTAGTAGGTCTGAGGTGGGATCCAATAATCTACAGTTCTAACAAGTTCCCAGGTGGGGCTGATGCTGCTCATCAGTGGACCACACTTTGAAAACCATGTCTAGACTACAGTCTTTTAGAGACTTTTCTCTGAGTACAGCAGTTCAACGTGGTCTTGTACCACTAAAGACCAACACAAGGCAAGGTACTTCAGGGACAACGTTGACTATGGAATAAAAACATGACAAAACACAAACTATACATTTATTCAAAGCTTTTCTGGTCACTTGTAAGAAACATAAAAGAGCTGGCAAAAGATCCAAACTAAGCTAAAATGAAATAAGTGTCATGGAACATGTGAAAAGACAAAAATGATGAATAAAAAGACTAAATTCACAAAAATAAGGCAGACATAGATTATTAAAATCTATAAAATTATGAGAAGATATGTACAGAATGAACAAATTTCAGAATGTTAGAATTAGGTACCTGGCTTGATTATTTGACCTTAAGTCATTTTTAGGTATCTTTTTATGTTATTTACTTAGAGATCCTAGTTCCAAACCAGTCTTAAGACTAGGTTTTCATTCAAAACCACTTTTGAAAATGGTTTCTCACTATTTCCACAAAAAGCCAAGGAAGACACAAAGAAACATTCCTCACTTACCACCCCAATTCAGCATGACTAGACATCACAGCATTATATTAGAAAGGAAAGCATTCTAATGCTGCTATAACTACTACTCTTTTCTCATCTAGACAACAGTTAACCCTGAAATACTACATTCCAATATATAATTCTCTCAACAGCTCAGAATCTCTGTAATTGTCTGTCTACCTGCTATTTGTCTCACTGTTCTGAGAACACACCCAAAATCCCTACCAGGTGAATTGTACTGACAGCATCTCCTCAGGACAATTATACATATTTTATGTCACATTGTCTTCCACTGTTTAGACTCTATTTTCAGTCCCATTTCCACTTGTGGTTCTTGCTGTGCTACCTTTGGTAACTGCTATTATTCCCTCCAAAGAAAGTAATACACCTAAATGTTTGATCCTTACATTACACAAATTACTCCTACACCCACTCAAGCTGCTTCCGCCACCTTCTTAGAGCCCTTACCTAGGCTTCCCCCTTAGTCAGTTAAATATACTTATTTTTGCATTCAACCCACACCAACCCCAATACCCTCCTGCCCTCCAAAAAAATCACCTCACTACTAAGGGTACAATATTTGGGTTCTGACCTTTTCAAAACCACTGGAAGTAACATTCTATCAACATACATACTGATTTTTAGCTCTAAGAAGTCAAGGAGTTCCAAATAATTCTTGTTACACAGACAGGTGAACGGTTTGAGCTAGCTATAGATTTTCCCCAGGATTCACTATTGACTATTCTTTATCATGACAATGTTGATTCATTTATGGCCTTAAAAAAGACTTCCTAAAACATGAGAGGACCTCTCATAGGTCAGCGTTAACTGAGAAAAGCCCTGTAACAAGACAAAAACTCAGAGTTCACCAGAGTCAAATTCCAAAAAGTCATAAACCACCAAATAAGTAAGATAAAACAAAAACACAGGCTCTATGCCTAGCTACAATTATTAAATCTTAGTCTAAGGTGAGCTTCAAATATACACATGTCATTTCTCAATATCCTTTTGTTTCTAACGTATCTCCTTAATCAGAAACAAAGGATTTTATGGGAATTCCTATGTAGAAACGGCACAGCTATTTATGATTGTCTGCTTTTCTTATCCTTAACAGTCTTTAAAAGTATAAACTTAATGGAATATTTCATACCAATGAGTTAAATATTTTACTAAGGAAACAAGAATCTGAAGTTAATAGCCTTAACTTATAAATCTATGGTCACTTTTTTATTTTACAAAAAAGTTATTATCTCTCAACATTAGCATGCACAAAGTACTATAATATTGTATATATCTTTTAAAGTAAATGTATAATTTGTTTATATGATTTTAAATATCTAAAAAATAACATTCTATATACAAAAAATTGACATCCTGTAAAATTAATAAGTGTATAGGAACAATTCCAAAAAAATGTATATAGTAATGAAAATAACTTCATATTAAAGGCTACTTCTCCATTTCATAATGATATGCTCCCTTTCATTTGGAGAATTCAAAGCACTTCACAATATCTCAGGGCAACAGAAAGCAAGCATTTTTGTCTATTAAAGCTATAAACTGCACAGCAAATTCTTCATCACAACTTCTACTGAAAAATGTCAGACTGGATATTAACTATAATATAGCATATAATCCAGGGGCTCCCAGTGCCCAGTCATTACTCTACTTCAATTTGAATAAAATAACTGAGGCGCAACTTTTTAGCACATTTAAGAAATAGATATAAAATCTAGTCTTTGGCATCTATATGTCAAAAGCAGATTTATCCATTTGCACCCAAGAACAACAGTATCCATTTCAAATTTAGACATGAGGTTTAACTACAGTTTTACCAAATTACATTCTCAATTTGATCCAATAATAAGCTACTTGAGAATATAACCTGGTGTCAAAACAGTACATGAAAAACAGTGGCATTGTTTTATTCCAAGCAAAAATTAAGTAAATATACAACAGCTTTAAGTTAAAATTACAAAGATTCTAAGTATGTAGTAAGGCTCATCAAGTAACACATAATGAAACTGGGAAAAGCAGAGGTATAGAGAAAAATGTCTCACTAAAAAGGAAGCAAATAAGTCCTAGAGAATATAACTTAAGGACAAAGTATACCGTAAATCAATCCAACTGTTTGTTAGCAGACATACAACTTAATGTCAAACTTTGGTGGCACTAACTTGTAAAATAAAGATTCCCAAGGTTTGCCTACTACTCACATTCTGATTCTGATGCACTAGATGGTGGCCTAGTAATCCAAATTTTTAATGTGCATTATTTTTATGTAGTAACACGCACACATACACATATACACATTAAACATAAAAATTGCCATTTTAACTATTTTTAAGTGTATAATTCAGAAGTATTAATTACAATTGCAATGTTGTGCTACCATCACCACCATCCATCCCCAAAATTTTTTCATCACCCAAAACAGAAACTCTGTAGCCATTAAGGATTAACTCTCCCTCCGGCCAGCCCCTAGTAACCTCTCATCTACTTTCTATCTCTATGAATTTACTTTTTCTCTAGGTATTTCATATAAATGGAATCATACAATATTTGTCCTTTTCTGTCTGACTTATTTCACTTAGCATGTTTTCAAGGTTCATCCATGCTGTAGCATGTACCAGAACTTCATTCCTTTTTATGGGTACATAATATTCCATTGTATGGATATATCATATTTGTTTATTCATTCATCTGTTGATGGACAGTTAGTTTGTTTCCACTTTTTGGTTATCA
The DNA here is from genome assembly GCF_015220235.1 of Choloepus didactylus. Lineage (NCBI taxonomy): Eukaryota > Metazoa > Chordata > Mammalia > Pilosa > Megalonychidae > Choloepus > Choloepus didactylus. The sequence goes on along the minus strand of NC_051309.1, from coordinate 164,700,986 downwards.
TGAACAATGCTGCTATGAACAATGGTGTACAAGTATCTCTTTGAGTTCCTGCTTTCAATTGTTTTGGATTTATACCTAAAAGTGGAACTGCCAGGCCATTTTGTAGTTCTATGTTTAACTTTTTGAGGAACCACCGAACTATTTTCCACAATAGCTGCACCATTTTACGTTTCCACCAGCAAATGCATAAGGGTTCCTACTTTTCCACATTCTCTACGCTTGTCATTTTCCAGTTTTTTAATAACAGCCATCCTAGTGAGTGTGAGGTGGTATCTCATGGTTTTGATTTACATTTCCCTAATGACTAATGATATTGAGCATCTTTTCATGTACTTATTAGCCATTTGTATATCTTCTTTGGAAATAAGTCTATTCAAGTCCTTTGCCCAATCTTTAATTGGGTTGTCTTTCTTGTCGAGTTGCAGGAGTTCTTTATATATTCTGGATATTAAACCCTGATGAGATATATGGTTTCCAAATATTTTCTGCCATTATATTGGTTGTCTTTTTACATTCTTGATAATGTCTTTTGATTAATGTGCATTTTAATCAAGCACCCTAATAACACTTTGAGAAACACTGTAAAACACATCCCTGGGGAATCATTTAAAAGATGTTAATTATAAAGCCTTAGAGGTTTACCCTATTGGAGGTTTAGACATCACTGTACTTAAACTGTTAATACAGGAGCCTTTTTTACAACATTGATTATTTTTATAAGAAAGAATATCAAAATTTATTGAATCAAATAAATAATATGCTCCTGTGAACAATACTACCACTGCTTGAAACTTACAGTTACCTCGTTAGAATCAACTTCCAATAGATTTTAAGAGCCTCAAACACATTCACAAATCACAAAAAGAAAAATTGGTTTCATTACGTCATTGTTTCCTCAAAACGAGAGCTCCTCAGCTTTACTACCCTGCCTCTAAATGAGTTTAGACTATTTCCCAAATGTACCTTCATGAGGTTAAGATTTGCTACCACAAAAAATGGGATGCTCAAAAGAATGCTACAGGAGGATCAAGATGCAGTTCACAAAGAAAAATTATAGAAATATCTTGAGTAACAGATATCATATAGCCTCTAACTAGGACTATTTTGAACAAGACAATGTTCACTTAGATGTGTAAGTTCAAACACGATTGTTAAAAAAGTGTAATATATTATTGAACATTACCGAACACATATCAATAGTAATAAGAAAAGAAAACATTACCTGAGATTGCTCTCTTCAGTAGTCTGCTGCACGGTTGTATTTTTTCACTTCACTCTATCAGAGGAGCGGAAAAAATTTCTGCAACAAGTGGCATTGCAAAAGACAACTTCCGAAATCTATAGAAAGGAATAAAAAACGTCACTCATTCATTAATAAACTGCAAAAACCCAATCTAAGTTTCTCTATTTTTTTTCTCCCCTCCCATTTTACCTCAATTTGTTGTACAACGGGTAGATTCTCCCCAGGTTGCCTTTGTATTTATCTTAAAAAGAATACATTATAAGCAAAGAGCAAAATTCTATTTGGAAATTTGAATGCTAGCCAAAAATGACAGACTCCCTCTGGACAACAATTCTTCCATCTTCTAAGAGACAGAAAGTAATTATTTGCTTCTTTTAAAGAGAAAACAAAGGGTGAAACTAAATTAATCCACGTCTGTAGATCAACAGCATCTTATTAAGACAATAATGGCAGCTATCAAAATTATTAAGATAGCAAATTATTTATTAATAATTATTTTTCATTATCACTGTCATAATTAATAAAGTAGACAATTATTAAAATAAAAATATGGACAACTTTGAAAATATGTGCCAATAGTCCCAAAATACTCCCTGGTACATTTGACCTAGCTAAAAACTGACAGCTGAATGTTCAAGTTTTTCACCACCGCATAAGTAAAGTCTACTTTGGTCTTAGCATCTCATGTTGTCAGACTTATCTGAGAAGATAAGTTTCAGAGCGCAAATTCATGGCTGAACGCCTACTATACAACAAGAAAAACTGAGTTTGAAGACAGCAGACTGAAGCAGGCTGGGAAATTACTTTACATGAGAGAAACACAAGGGTACAAAAGTTAGAGGTGCCCAGGAGGATAATAAAAGCATCTAAAATGACTAACCCCAAAGATCTAGAGGTACAAAAGGCAGAAGCTAATGTAAATGTTTAAACAAAACCACAAGAAGTCACTATTCAACAATATAATAGGTAGAACCTTGGGGAAAAAAATGTAAAAAGTGGAACTCATTGAAATTCCCAGTAACCCGGGAATAGTGAAGTAAATTTGCCACAACCATTTAACCACAGTTTCATCAGTCATTAAAAATGTTCAAATTTATTAAAAAATAGGAAAATACCATTTATGATGTAAAAAAAGAAAGAAAAGCAGGCTACAATGTTTTAATTACATATGATCACAACACTTATTTTAAAAGCAAGAAACAAGATGTTCCATTACAGTTATAAATATTGGGTAAAATATTCCCACATCTATAGGTTAAGATGGGTTAAGGTGAGCAATTCAAGTGTTTTTTACTAACAAATATGTCTTTTCAAAATCACTGTATAACAAGGATTTTCCTAGCACCAAAGAGTAAGTCACTCATTGATGTAATGCAACCAAGAAGTCAGGATTTAAGAGATGATTATGATTACTGAATCACTATGTAGGTATTCCCTTTTTTACTTTCTGATATATCAGAGGGAAATACCTGAAATCTCTTAACTGTAATCCACTGCCTTAGTCTCTGATGACTGCACAGCCTTTTTCTTGTGCCTTTGTGACTGTAACAACCTTGTGAATGACCCTCAATAGTAAACATTTTATCCAGTTTTTTGACTTTAGAGTCTTATGATCACTGAAGACAGCTCCTAATGTTTATCAATGAAAGGACTTGGGTCAGCCCAGAACTAAGCCACCTTAATTTCAAAGTTATCTTGAAAAACAGAGCTGGATCTAACTAAAATGGGCCCACCTAACATGCTCAGTAGCTTAGACTTTAACCTGCGAGAGACCTATGCCTCATTATAATACTAAAAATCACACCCATCACCATATTAAGGCCGCCATTTTCTTACATACATTCTGTGACTATGCATCAATCTGCACATTCTCAATAATTAGATCACTTCTAATTACATCATCTGGAGCCACTGTGCTCATCATCCTAAAACCTGCCCATCTTTTGATACAATAAAACTATCAGAATTACTGCAGTTCAGGGAGACAGATTTTTAGGTCGATCGGCCATCTAATCTCCTGCTTTGTGCCTAGCAATAAACTCTCTCTCTTTGAAACCTGGTGTCATGGATTGGCTGTTATGTGCATCATATGGAGAACCTACCACTTTTGTCCAGTAAGAGTAACAATTTTTCTCCAACAACCCAATGTATTAAAGGATGGTTCCCTAGAAGTCACTCTAAGAGGTTTTTAGGTTTAATGTTTTGTTTTTTTAAAACCTGTAAATGGCTGCAAAGGCTTTGAATGTAATACCTTTTTTTATAATAAATGTTTCACGAAAGGAAAAACAAATGAGAAGAGACAACATGACCTAAATCTTCAAAGGTGGGCACACTGGTGTAGTGACAGGGCACAAGAAGAATGTAATTCATAAACATAATATTCTTAAATATTAAATAAATAATGTTTTTAACCATAAAAGATTGTTTCGCATGCAAATAAACTAATTCTTCACATTAAAATTTCCTCAGTACCCTCAAATGTGCTTTCCTCACTCTAATCAATTAGTCATTTATTAAGCATCTGGGACCTAGCAGTATAACTTCAGTCAAATCTCTGGGCATTTCATCATAAGAGGTTTTTCAAGTAATAAAATTCTACTTCTTCCTGCACAAAGTTTTATCATCATGTACTAGAGAGTTTAGGTTCTTCTGCTACATCTTAAGAATTACAGATTGTTTCCAGATGCTTTTCAGGTGATTTCTAGTCCTTCCTCATTCTGAGACTCATGAATTATATAAAAGGTCATCCCTAATTCATGAGAAACACCGCTCCTGTCTTAGTGTCTATTATCATAGATCCTCCTCATACACTCCACATTTTTAGGCACATACATACACACACACACACACACGCACGCACTTTTATATAGGTAATGAGACATTGATGTGTATCAGCAAGGGTTTTACTGTGATCCACACTTATATTTTACCATCAAGATTCTGCCAACAGCAATACTTCACGACTTCAAAGGAAGTAGAGTCCTTTGAAGTAATGCACAGAATGACATCGAAAGCAAGTTAAATGGAACTCAAGTAAACTGAAAGGATTCTTTTAAAACTGACTGGGTTTTGATAATTTTCTTGTTGTCATCTCATTTAAAAACAAAATATGTCTCCTGCTAAAAAAAGGAGGGGATAGGGGAGTGGGGTGTTGGCAGTTAATTCAGTCACACTCAAACTCTCTCCAGGCAAGTGCTCTCCTTCCAACAAAACATTCTACCGCCACATAATGAAATCAAATTCAGGCTCACAACCCTTGTGTGTAATAGCCACGTCACATCCCTAATTTCAACAGAGAAACAAAATTTAAAGCTTATTTCCAGATGGCTATATCACTGAATTTAGACTTCTACTGTGCCTAGTTCAGAAATTTGCTAATCAGCAGAGCATGCACAAAAAGCACAGCAAAACCACCAAGTGAGCACTATGTTCAGGGATAAGGATAATTAATTTTCACATCATAGATTTCTCCCTGTAACAGTGAAACAATACAGAAGGTGTACTTTTATCCATAGTATTAACCATTGATTTAATCCAGTGCTTTTTCTTTCAATCAACCAATGAAGATAAAAGTCTCAAACAATTAAACAAGTTTTCAAACACCTGAAGCTGACTATGAGCTAATTATTGAATAATTTTATTCTCCAAAAGGTTAAACTGGAACAGGTAATACAATAATAGTCACATGTGGAGACCAGCAGAGAAGAACAAAATACACTACACAGGCCCACAATCTTCACTGATTCCATTAAAATGCACATTAATAATAACTAAGAATCTTAAAATGGATAGACCCACACTGATAACCTAAATCCAATCCCTAAATTTTATAGATAAAACTAATTGCAGTGCAGGGAGGCTAAGTGACCTGTTCAAAATTAAGTAGCTGGTAAAAGGTGAAGCTAGAGGTAGACCTCCATCTTCTAACTTCCACAGTCATATTTTCTCCACATCAAACTCATAATTCCTCAATTTTCTACCCATTAAGTTGATTTAATGCCTCCCCCTGAATAGCAAACCTTTTAAAGCTTTGAAAAATTTGAATCAAATGAAATTTCAATCTTCAATTCCCATTCACTCAATCCCTGAGATTTCACATGAATTACAGAGAATTCTGTTCTTTAACCAAGAAACCCGGTGTAATTTGGATGACTTTGGGAGGGTCTCAACCATGGAACAAATTAGGGACCTGGAGCATATTACAGTGGAGAAAAAGCAGGCAGAGAGAGATGACAGGTATCATAGAAATGAACCACAGATACTGATTCAGTAAAATTAACAATGAAGGTAAACAAAACTAAATTCCAAGTATTAAAATGATTCCCAAAGTGACAACTAGACTCATAAGTTATGTCTTAAAACAAGTAGCAGTAGTCACTATCTTCATGGTTGTTATTATTTAAGGTTCTGTACTCAAATAAATTTGGAAAATGTTGCAGTCTAAATATCCCTGTTGAATAGTCAGAAAGTACATTATGTATCTAAGAGGGCTTGTACGAAAAAAGATCACTTAGTTTTGCTTATCCCAATGTTTCTCAACCTTATCTGAATCTTTAGTGTGCAGAGCTGGTATTTATATCCTCCAAGGAACATACTGCCTTAGGAAATAGATAGAGCAAAGCATTCTTGATGAATACCCAGAGTATAATACCCCATTAAACACTACTTATAGTGGGTGTCCTCTTCTAGGCTCAACTTTTATCAAGCCATGAGACAAAAGAACCCTGTGACTACAATGAAAACAACCACCACTAACATTAGTGCTAAGTACAAGGCACTGTGCTAAGTGGATTTTTTTTCTTTTTTGAGAAGGGGGGAGGGTCCTCAGTCACTAAATTACTCTCCCTAGAGGCATCTATTGATACACAAGCAAAACATTATGTATGCATATTTTTTCCATACAAACATACTACATATGCTGTTCTGTACCTTGCATTTTCCACTTAATACATATTTGGCAATGTTTCCCAATTGGTACATTGACTGTACAATTTTCTAACATATAGCTGTAACATAATATATTTATTCAGGCTCTCATTAATGAACGCCTAGGTTATTTCCAATATTTAGCCATTATAAGCATTACTACAATGACTATTCTTGTATACACATCATTTTCTCACAAGTATAAATATGTGTGTGTGTGTGTGTGTGTATATATATATAGGATAGGGTACATTCATAGTATATAAAAATGTTTGTATATCTAGAAGTATGTATTTATGTCTAGGATAAATTTCTGGAACTGAAATTCTTAGTCAAAGGAAATGAGATTTTCAATACAGATTTTGCCAACTTGGTCAATAAAAAGACTGCATTATTTTGCACTCATACTCTCTACAGAGTATGTTATAAAACTTTTTCATCTTTCTCCATCTGATAGTGATAAACAGTACTTCACTGTAGTTGTAATGTGCATATCTCTTATAATGAGTGAAGGTAAGCATCTTTTCATATGTTTAAGAGCCACTGTTAATTTCCCTTCATGTAGACTAGTTATATCCTTTGTCATTTTTCTACTGGGTTTTTGGACTTTTTTTTCATGTACTTGTAGAAGAACTTTATTAGTGAAATTGGTCCCTTTGTGATATGAGAAGCAAACGTTTTCCCCAGTTTTCTTGTTCTTTATCTTTGCTTATGCAGGATCCTTGTTGTTTTATGTCTTTTGTTTTTTATGTAATCAAATTTATCAATCTCTTCTTTTACAGCTTCTCAATTGTCTGTGTCTTACAAAGGCCACACATACACTAAGATTATAAAATAACTTTCCTATAGTTTCTTCTATAACTTATTATTTTGTTTTTAAAATCTATGTTTAATATACATTTATTTTGGCTTAACTTTTATTCCCAGGTGGCTCTCTGATTATCCCACTACTATTTACTGAACAGAGAATTTTTTCCCAACATTTATCATATGCTATATGTATGTGTCTATTTCTCAACTTTCTATTCTTGTTTTACTGATCTGTCTATTCATTTGGTAAAACCAATGTTTCAATTATTGTAGCCTTACTGTATGCTTTATTATCTTTTTCAGAATTGTCCTAGCTATTGACATTTGCTTATTTTTCCACATGAACACAGAACCACCTTCTTTAGTTCTCCCTCAAAAATTCTGTTGGTATTTTATTGGAATTACATTAAACACACAGTATAATTTAGGGAGAATTGGCATCTTTATGTCCAAGAATATGGCAAGCCTTCCCATTTTTATATTGCAGAAGGGGCACTTCTTAAATCTGGGTTCATTACTTGGTGCAGCCAACAGAAGTCCCACTGAACCAGGCTGAGAAGGAAAAGAGGGTTTATTTACACTGGTGGGAGGACAGGGAGGGGAAGGTGGGAAAGCTTTCCAAAATCAGCCTCCCTGAAGTGTTTCTTCAATTGGTTTCTACACCCAGTGGAGAGTTAATCATTTTAGTTAACATGTAACAGAGGTCTGGAGAATTTCAGTAATTTAGTTATTTCCTATTTCCTTCAGGAACTAGGTGACACCTGGGAAAGGTGCCTCCAGGTGTCTAGGGAGATAGATGAAAAGGCTTAATTCATATCTGGGGGATCTGGGAACCACAGATGAATACTTATTCAAATCTGGGTGCAGGCTTTACATTTACATATTACTCCTTTGTGAGAATAAGAGCTTCCATTATATCCTGCTTCCAGCTTTTAGGGTTACATTTTAAGGTTACTTTACAATTTCCTGCTTGCTTACAGTTTTAAGATTATATTTAAAAAGTCACTGTTACAGTATCATCTTTTGTGTCCCACAGGAGAATTTTTTAATTCCTTCATATATATCATAGATATTTCTTGTTAAGTTTAATCTTAGGTATTTTATCCTTTTTTATGCCAAAAAACTTCTCTTCCACTATGTCTTCTAACTAGTTATTGTTAGTATATATGAAAGCTATGACTGTTAACACATTTGGGTATTCAGCACATTTACAAATTACCTTATTCCTTATGATTAGTTTTTCACTTGATTCTCTCAGGTATTCTAATCTATAGTCCTATTATTTGCAAATAACATTTATTTTACCTCTTTTCTGATTTTATAACTTTAGACCTTTATTTCCTTTCTCTTGTCCAACTGCATTGGTTTATGATTCCAAAATAAGATTAACAAATAGCAAAAACAGTGGGCATCCCTATTTTGTTGCTGACTTTAATGGGAATGTTCTTGAATTCCCTATTAAGCCTGAGATTGTTTTGGGATTGAGATGGATATACCTTATTTTGCAGAGGATGTGAGGGCACTTTTTTAAAAACAACAATCAATATTGAATTTTATCAGATGCCTTTTCTATAAAATTGATATGATTTTTTCTATTAATATCTATTAAGATGATGAATCATTAATAAATGTCCTACTATTGTTCCCTTCTTGCATTCCCAAAATAATCCTCACTTGTTATGATGCATTATTCTTTTAGTGTGTGCAGTTTACATAGTAAATGTGTTATCTCATTCACTTCTCTAAGCAACTCTATAAGGGAGTGACCACTATCATACCTGCTCTGCCCATCACTCTCTATTACAGCCACACTGGCCTACTCACTACTCCAACACACCAAGGCTGCGCTCACCTCAGGGATTGTGCAATATCTACCAAACTTGCTGTTTGCTGAGATACTCTGCCCCCAGATATCTTCACACATCATTCCTCTCTTCATTTATGTTTCTGCTAACATACCACCTAATTACAGAGGCCTTTCCTGTCTACCCCACATAAAACAGAAACTCCTCTCCAATCTTATCACTGTCTACACCTGATCCTGTTTTATTTTTATTTGTAGCAACTGTTACCATCTAACATATCTTTAAATACCATTAATTTATATTCCATCTCCCCCATAACATTTAAGCTTCATGAGAGCAGGATTTTGCCTGCTTTCCTCATTTCCTGCTTTACAGCACTAAGAATAGGCCTAGCAAACAAAAAGCAAGTATTAAATATTTGTTAAGTGAATAAATGAATGAATAAAAGTACAGATGAATGCATGAATACCAGACAGGAAATCTGAAACTTAGAAAGATTATGTAACTAAGATCACACAGTTACAGAGCTGAAACTGAAGCGCAAGTCTAACTTTCAATTCCCTATTCTGAAGCATTAAAACAAATGTGATCTCAGGCCATAATAAAATGTTCCTATAATCCTACGAATGCTAAAGCAGGACTTACTGACTCCATTGAAGGTCAGAGGAAAACTATGTAGATGGCCTGTGTTCAAAACAAGCAAAAGAATTAGAAGATGGCCTCCAAAGAATTCTTTGGGAAGTATAGTGAGGCAGCTCTCCTTTCTCACCACCCATGAGCCTCACAAGTATCATGAATCTATGACCTTCATCTACATGTGTCTTTCAATATCCGAAAGATAAAACTGAACACTTCAGGGCTCAATGACCATTAAACATATGTGTTTACTACTGGCACGGCAGATATATGTGCTAGAAGTACAAATCCCCAGTAACTAGCCATGTTACAGCCGGTGCAGATACCAAGGACTGGGCTTTGAAAAACTACCCTTTCAAATCTGAGGACATATATATATTTGGTGTTGGGAGTAGGGGTCAATAGTCAAGTTACAAATAGGTATTCTTCGTGTTCACTGAGACACCTTCCTTGCTTGAAACATTAGGCTCAAAACAAAATTCCACAAATCTCCATTTCTAACATTGTGGTGGTTTGGAGCTGGAGTTACGTGCCCCTAAAAAAACACATCCTTAAACTTAACCTTCTGGGTGTAAACTCTTGTAAATAGGATCTTTTAATGAATTCACCTCAGATAAGGTATATCCCACCTCAATCAGGATGGGCATTAATCCTATTACTGGAGACCTTATAGGGAAGATCACAGAGAGAGAGAAAGTTGCCAGAAGCTGAATGTCAGTGGAACCTGGAAGAGAAGGGAGAAGATAAGAGAGGCTGCCATGTGCACTGCCGTGTGACAAAAAAGCCAAAGACCAGGATCACCAACAGCCAGACCCAAAATGTACACTCTTCCAAGAGAAAGCATCACCTTGACGACACCTTGATTTTGGACTTGTCCTAGTCTCAAAAGTGTGAGCCAAAATTCCCATAGTTTAATGCAACCTATTACATGGTATTTGCTTTGGCAACAAGAAAATAAAACAAACATTAAATGGTATCTTTATTTTTTTCCCCCAGATTTCAGTCAAATCCTGTGTTTTAGAACTATGTGGCAGATCCAACATTGCAACATGGAACATTAAATTCGATCAGTGTAAAGCATAATGAACAAAGATTGAGCTAGTGAGGCATAACTAAATGTTCTGAACTTATGAATTTGAAAAGGCTCATTTATGATTTTTAAATCATAAATAAAATGATTTTCCAACATTTCACTATTTAATTACAGTAGTTTCTCCACCAACACACACTTGAGAAAAGCCACAAAAGGACTTTTCTAACAGTTCAATTATTGCTCTAGCCTTCTAAATATTTCTCATTGGCTTCTATTCAAAGGTAAACGGAAGGCAAGAAAATTTATGGAAAATGTATTCAACTGCTTAAAAATACATCAACCAAAAGAAAAAAAAAAGATTTTAGAGATATTACATGGGTTGTGAAATTGCATCTCATTCACTTAGTCTTCAGTTTAAATAATAAGCAACAAAACTGACAGGCTGGTCAAGTTCCAAAACACACTCCTATAAAGAGCCCAACAATTTCCTCATGAAATCTCACCTTGGTCAAGGCCAGAGTAAATACCTGTCCTTCATATTTTTACACAATGCCACCTTCTGTGTCACAAACACAAGCTTTCACACCAGGAGAAAGCAAATTCCAGTGCACTGGACAAATTTCCACCTCTTAAACCAGTCTTTTGACTGTTCCCTTGACTTTTCAGCTGTCAAGATAGTAAAAGGAAGAAAAAGATCTTTCCATAAAACTATAAAGTATAACCAGATAAATTTGCCCTTTAAACACTTCACACAAGGAGAAAAAAAAATAAAATTCAGGTTAAACTTTAAAACTTAGCTATGAAAAGTATATATATTCTAACACTTGACCAAAATGTTGTAATATTTTAATAAAATTATGAAAGTGAAGTCAATTGAAGTGAATTTTTTCTAAACGGATGTTCTAAGAATCCATCCCTCCACCCAAGCAATTATTGAACTGGCAAGAACTATCTGAATCAACTAATTTGAAACTGTAGAGTCTCGTGGAACACTGTGCAGTATACAGGGAAGAGCCAGAGGAAGAGGCTGGTAAATAGCAGTTAAGATCAGTGAACTTCACTCTCCAAGCAACAGCAATCGTCCCCCACCCCGACCCCCAACCACATGGTAGGCAGCAGTGGAGTCGGCAACCCAGGTTCCTGGTACAGCCTGCTGGTGTCATGATAAGCTATAAGCACCTACAACTCCCAAATTCAGGTGTGTGGGGGTGGTCTGACTGCTGATCATTGCTTTTGATCAGCTACTTCAGATGCTGGGGAATGGTTCCGGCAAAAACAGCAGAGGAGTCTTAAAAAGGGAGTATGTATGAATGTATGTGTGTGTGTATGTGTGTATACATATATATTAATCTCTTTTCTCTTTTCATTCCTTGTTTAGGAGCAAAAACAGTTTGGAAAAGTCACAAATTGGAGGCTCAAGCCCTCAACAACAAACCCCCCCCCCCCCAAAAAAAAAACAACTTAGCAATCCAAGAGAAGTGGGAGAACTAGAGAACTAGATTTCCAGTTATAACAACATAATATCTAGAATGTTTAGGTCTCAAAAAAAAATTACGGAACACATACACAAAAACAACAAGATAATATGGCCCAGCCACAGGAAGAAAAGAATCTGCCAGAACCATCCCTGAGGAAGATCATACATTGGAACTATTAGTGAAAAGTTTCAAATCAACCTTCCTAATATGTTCAATGAACTAAAGAATCCACATACAAAGAACAAATGGAAATTAAGAAAACATTCTCTGAACAAAATTGAGATAAAAATTACAAAAAGGAACCAAACAAATTTTGGAGCTGCAGAGCACAGTAGTTGAAAAGAACTCACTACACAGCAGATGTGAACAGGCAGAAGAAAGGACCAGTGAAAATGAAGATAAAAATACTAAAATGAGTCAGTGTGAAAAGCAAAAAGAAAAAAAAAAAGGAAGAAAAATGAACAGAGTCTGTATAACACCATCAAGCACATCCTTGGAGTCCTGGAAGGACAAGAGAGAAAGGGACAAAAAAAAGTATTTGAAGAAATAAAGGCCAAAAACTTCCAAAATCTGATAAAAAGACATGAATATACAAATCTAGGAAGCTCTAAGAACTCCAAGGAGGAAAAAACCCTAAGAGATCAAAACCAAGACATATTTTAGGGAAATTTTCAAAATCCAAAGACAAAGAGAGGATTCTGAAGCCACAAGAGATAAGGGATTTGTTACATACAAGGGATCCTCAATGAGATTAAGAGTAGATTTCTCATAAGAAATCATCAAGGCCTGAAGATATTAGGTTGACTTATTAAAGTCCTTAAAGGAAAAAACTGTCAACCAAGAATTCTATATCCAGCAAAATTATATCCTTCAATTAGGAAGGAGAATTTGAGATATTTACATAAACAAAAGCTGAAAGAATTCATTATCAGAAACCTGCACTACAAGTAATACTAAAAGGAATTCTTCTGGCTGAAATAAAAGGACACTACAGTAACTTAAAGCCATAAAAAGAAAATAAGAACATTGCTGAAAGTAACTACATAGATAAATGTAAAATCATGTATTGTATTTTCGGTTTATAACTTGTTTGCAAACACACAGACACACACACCATGACTTGAAGGGAAATGTGCAAAATAACATTTAAAATCTATGTTACTGGGTATACAATGTACTTAGATATAACCTGAGACAATAATATAAAGGGAGAGATGGAGATATAGAGAAGCAGAGTTTGTATACTACTGAAACTAGGTTGGCATTAGTCAAACTAGGTTATTAGTTCAAAATGTTAATTGTAATTACAAAAGGAAATCATTAAAAAAAACTAAAACTATAGAGAAAAGGAAATAGAGAATCAAAATGGTACACTACAAAAAAGCAATACAAAAACAAGCAGTAATGAAGTAATTGAGAAAAAATAACATGCAAGACATACAGAAAACAAACAGCTAAGTTACAGAAATAAATTATTCCATCTCAATTATTACCTTAAATGTTAATAGATTAAACTCTCTATTAAAAGGCAGAGATTGACAGATTAGATGAAGAAGCATGATACATCTATACACAGTCAACAAAAACTCACTTTAGGTACAAAGTCACAAAAAAGTTGAATGTAAAGGGGTGGGAAAAGACATTCCATGAAATAGTAATCAAAAGACAGAGTGACTATATATCACTGTCAGACAAAATAAGCTTTAAGTCAAATAAGATTATAAGAGACAAGGATATTATATATTATAAAAGGCTCAATCCAATAAGAAGATATAACAACTATAAACAAATATGCACCTGACATCAGACCACAAAATACATGAAGCAAAAGTTGACAGAACTGAAGGGAGAAAAAGATATCTCTACAACAATAGTTGAAGATTTCAATACATCACTTTCAATAATTAATAGATCATCTAATCAGAAAATAAGCAAACAAAGGGATTTGGACCACACTATTAACAATATAGAACTAATGGACAAATATAGAACACTCCACCCAACAGCAAAAAACCTTCTTAAGTGCACATGAGACACTTTTCAGGATAGACCAATGTTAGGCAACAAATCAAATATTAGTAAATTGTAAAATATTGAAATCATCTAAAGTATCTTTTCAGAGCACAATGGAATAAAGCTAGAAATCAATAACAGAAGGAAAACTGGAAAATTTACAAAGATGTGCAAATTAAACAACACAATATTAAACAACCAATAGATCCATGAAAGCACAAGAGATTTTAGAAAATATCTTGAGACAAATCAAACAGAAAACACAACATATCAAAATTTACAGGATGCAGAAAGAATGCTCAGAGAGAAATTTATACCTCTAAATACCTACATTAAAAAAGATCACAATTCAGTAACGAAACTTCACACCTAAAGAAACTAGAACAAGAATAAAGAACTAAACCCAAAGGTAGTAGAAGAAAGGAAATAGTAAAAATTAAAGCAGAGGTAGAGATTTTTAAAAAAAAAGAGAATCAATAGAACAGAAGGTGGCTTTATGAAAAGAGCAATAAAATCAACAAACCCTTAGTGAGACTGAGAAAGAAAGAAAGAAGAGAACACAAATAGATAAAATTAGGAATGAAAGTGGGGACATTACTACCAACCATAAAGAAATAAAAAAGATTATAAGAGGGTACTATGGACAACTATATGCCAATGAATTAGAAAACCTAGATGAAATGGAAAAATTCCTAAAAACATACAAACTGCCTAATCTGACACAAAAGAAAATTTCAACAAATCTATAACAAGTAAAGAGATTGAATCGGTAATTAAAAACTTCCCCAAATGAAAAGTCTAGGAAGAGATGATTTCACTGCAGAATTCTACTAAACATTGCAAGATTTAATACCAATCCTCTCAAACTCTTCCAAAACAAATTAGAAGAAGAGTGGTTACTTCCTAACTCACTCTATGAGGCCAGGATTCCTGTTACTAAAGCTGACCATGCTGTCCCAAGTGGTACTTTCTGCCACTGCCAGAGCAGCCCCCTCTGAAGAATGCAGCCTTCCTAGGTCTAGGGGTATTAGAGGCAAGAAGAATCTTTCAAACAGGGCAGCCAGGTTTTGCCCCTGTACCTCCTCTTCCTGCATATGAAGGAAAAGTCTGCCTTGGGCTGATCCCTGAGGAATTCTTCTAGTTCCTTTATCCTAAACCCAGTGTCACAGGACCCTGTATGCTCGCAACTTTGCTTATCTTGTATTTTTTATCCAAAGAAATACATGCAATTACCCAGAGACCTTCTCTACCTTATCAACAGTAAGGTTGTTCATCTGTGTAATTTAAAAATATGGTACATCTATTGGACAATTTGCTGATAAACTCAAGGAGCAAAAAACTGTCCAACTAGAAGGAGTGAAGCAGCTTCCATCAAAAACATCCAAGATATAACTGTCTTCAAGAAATCACATCAGGCACTGGTGCAGAAGGACTGATAACTTTTCGATGTCCAGAGGAATAACATTGCTATCTATGGCCTTGGAGATTACTTCCCAGGAATGAATGCATAGAACATATACAAGGAGGTAAAGAATTGCCTGGACTACCATATCACTGTGCAGAATATGATGTGTTGAAAGGAGCAAGAGCACATGATAAACTGGGTGGAGAAGCATGTGGTGCAGAGCATCTCTACTCAGCAGGAAAAGCAGACAATTGCCAAGTGCATTGCAGATCTAAAGTTGCTTGCAAAGAAGGCTCAAGCACAGCCAGTTCTGTAAATGCATCTATCCCAAATGAGACAGCTAGAAACAGTTACGGGCCTAAATGGAAAATAGTTTATGTTACAAAATCTTTCTTTTGTGTATTGCTGTCTACTCAAGTTACAGTTTACCTTGACTAAAAATGAAAAGTTTGAGTTTGACATAGTAAGAGAATAAAACAACCTAACAGGCCAGTAAAACACAAACAAATAACAACAAAAAAACAGTGTGGTACTAGTATAAGGATAGATATATAGAACAATGGAATAGAATTAAGAGTCCAGTGGTAAATCCACACATCTGTAGTCAGGCGATTTTTTTTTTTTTTAATTTTGGCCAGTTGATTTTTGACAATGGATGCCAAGTCCATTCAATGTGGAAATAATAGTCTCTTCAAATGGTGTTGAGACAACTAGAAATCCACAAGCAAATGAATGAATGTGGACCCTTACCTCTCACCATATACAAAAATTAATTCAAAATGGATCAACAACCTAAATATAGGAGCTAATACTATAAAACTCTCACAAGAAAACAGGGAAATATTTTCAGAACCTTGTAGTAGACAATGGATTTTCAGATTTTTACACCAAAGGCACAACTAAAGAAAAAAATAGTTAAACTAGACTTGATCAAAATTAAAAACTTTTGTACATCCAAGGACATTATCAAGAAAGTGAAAAAATGACCTACAGAATGCAAAAAAATATTTGGAAATCATACATCTGATAAAGGTTTAAGATCCAGAATATATATATATATTTATAAACTTCTACAATTGAACAACAAAAAACTAACAACCCAATTTAAAAACTGGCCATGGATTGGAATAGACATATCTCCAAAGAAAACATTCAAATAGCTAATAAGCATATGAAAACATGCTCAACAAAATGAGCCATCAGAGAAATGCAAATTAAAACTACAATGGATACCATTTCACACTCACTAGGATGGCTATTAAAAAATCCGAAAAAAACAAGGGTTTGATGAGAATGTAGAGAAATAGAAACCCTTGCACATTGTTAGTGGGATGTAAAACAGTGCAGTCACTGTTTAGCTGTTCCTCAGAAAGTTAAACAAAGAATCACCATATGACCTGGCAATTTTCACTCCAAGGTATATATCCAAAAAGAACTAAAAGCAGGAACTTGGACAGATACTTCTACACCAATGTTCATACCAGCATTACACACAATCGCCAAAAAGTGGAAGCAACCTAAGCTTCCATCAGTGGACGAATGGATAAACAAAATATGGCATATCAAAACAACATTATGGCTGTATTATTCAGCCTTAAAAAGAAATGAAATGCTGGTACATGCTACAACACGGATGAATCCTGAAGGAATCAAACTGAATGAAATAAGCCAGACACAGAAAGACAAATATGGTATAGTTTCTTTTTTTAATGCAAATTTATTGAGATATATTCACATAACATACAATCCTTCAAAGTGTACAATCAGTTGTTCATAGTTGTGCATTGATCACCACAATCTTTGAACATTTTCATTACTCCAAAAAATAAAATAAAAAATTAGAATAAAAAAATATCCAAAACCTTCCATTCCCCTCCTCCCACTGTTCATTTACTTTTCTTCCACACTCACTCGTTTTAACTTTATCAAAAAATTAAAAAACAATAAAAAAAATTCAAACAAAACCAAAACAAAGGAATAAGAAAAAACAAATAACCTAAAATAACTACATTGTTTCCAACATATTCCTACCCTATCCCAAGAAAATAAACAGACTATAAACCAACAAAGGAATAAGAAAAACAAATAACCTAAAATAACTACATTTCTGCTAATTTGTTCCTACCATACTCCCCAGAAATTAACAAACCATAGTTGCTCCTGAGCATTCCCAGAACATTAAGTTTACCCTCCATAACTTATCTGTTCTTATTAGATTCTCGTTCCTCCTTCACTATTTGCTGCCTATAGCTAGGTCCCCTACATTCTACAATATAAACCATTTCTTTTACTTTTTTCACAGTGTTCACATTAGTGGCAACATAAAATAGTTCTCTCTTTGTGCCTGGCTTATTTCGCTCAGCATTATGTCTTCAAGGTTCATCCATGTTGTCATATGTTTCACAACCTCGTTCCTTCTTAATGCCGTGTAGTATGCCATCGTGTGTATATACCACATTTTATTTATCCACTCATCTGTTGAAGGACATTTGGGTTGTTTCCATCTCTTCGCAATTGTGAATACTGCTGCTGTGAACATTGGTGTGCAGATATCTGTTCATGTCACTGCTTTCAGATCTTCAGGGTATATACCGAGAAGTGAAATTGCTGGATTGAAGGGTAACTCTATCTAATTTTCTACGGAACCGCCAGACTGTCTTCCAGAGTGGCTGTACCATTGCACAGTCCCACCAACAATGAATAAGAGTTCTAATTTCTCCACAGCCTCTCCAGCATTTGTAGTTTCCTGTTTGTTTTATGGCAGCCAATCTAATTGGTGTGAGATGATATCTCATTGTGGTCTTAATTTGCAACTCCCTAAGAGCTAGTGAAGCTGAACATTTTTTCATGTTTCTTGGCCATTTGTATTTCCTCTTCAGAGAACTGTCTTTTCATATCTTTTGCCATTTTATAATTGGACTATCTACTATTGTCATTGAGTTGTAGGATTTCTTTATATATGCAAGATATCAGCATTTTGTCAGATACATGGTTTCCAAATATTTTTTCCCATTCAGTTGGCTGCCTCTTCACCTTTTTGACAAATTCCTTTCAGATACAAAAGCTTTTAGGTTTGAGGAATTCCCATTTATCTATTTTTATTTCTGTTGCGTGTACTTTGGGTGTAAGGTCCAGGAAGTGACCTCCTGAGACAAGGTCTTGAAGATGTTTCCCTACATTATCTTCTAGGAGTTTTATGGTACTGTCTCTTCTATTGAGGTCTTTGATCCACTTTGAGTTAATTTTTGTGTCGGGTGTGAGGTAGGGGGTCCTCTTTCATTCTTTTGGATATGGATATCCAGCTCTCCCAGCCCCATTTGTTGAATAATCTGTTACGTCCCAGTTCAGTAGCTTTGGGGGCCTTATCAAAGACCAGATGACCACAGATCTGGGGGTCTAGCTCCGAATTCTCAATTCGATTCCATTGATCAATAAGTCTATCTTTGTGCCAGTACCATGCTGTTTTGACTATTGTGGCTTTATAGTAAGGTTGAAAGTCAGGGAGTGTTAAGTCCTCCCACTTCATTTTTCTTTTTTAGAATGTTTTTAGCAATTCAAGGCATCTTTCCCTTCCAAATAAATTTGATAACTAGCTTTTCCAATTCTGCAAAGGATGTTGGTGGAATTTTGATAGGAACTGCATTGAATCTGTAGATGAGTTTGGGTAGAGTTGACATCTTAATGACATTTAGCCTTCCTATCGATGAACAAGGAATATTTTTCCATCTTTTTAGGCCCCATTCTATTTCTTTTAGTAAAGTTATGTAGTTTTCTATGTATAGGTCTTTTACATCCTTCATTAAGTTTATTCCTAGGTACTTGATTTTTTTTAGTTGCTATTGAGAATGGTATCTTTTTCTTAAGTGTCTATTCAGTTAGGGCATTTCTAGTGCATAGGAACATTACTAACTTATGTGCATTAATCTTGTACCCCGCTACTTTGCTAAATTTGTTTATTAGCTCAAGTAGCTGTATCGTCAATTTTTCAGGGTTTTCCAGATATATAATCATATCATCTGCAAATAATGACAGTTTTATTTTTTCCTTTCCAATTTGGATGACTTTTATTTCTTTGTCTTGCCAGACTGGTCTGGCAAGAACTTCTAGCACAATGTTGAATAACAGTGGTAACAGTGGGCATCCTTGACTCGTTCCTGATCTTAGAGGGAAGGCTTTCAGTCTCTCACCATTGAGTACTATGCTGGCTGTGGGTTTTTCATATATGCCCTTTATCATATTGAGGAAGTTTCCTTCAATTCCTACCTTTTGAAGTGTTTTTATCAAGGAAGTATGCTGGATTTTGTTGAATGCTTTTTCAGCATCTATTGAGATGATCATTTGATTTTTCCCTTTTGATTTGTTAATGTGTTGTATTACATTGATTGATTTCTTATGTTGAACCATCCTTGCATGCCTGGAATGAACCCCACTTGGTCATGGTGTATGTTTTTTTTAATGTGTCTTCGGATTTGATTTGCAAGTATTTTGTTGAGAATTTTTGCATCTATAGTCATTAGAGAGACTGGCCTATAGTTTTCTTTAACCCACTGATTTTTTAGAGTCTGTTGTTTAACCTCTAGATATTTGTGAATTTTCTAAGTCTCTGATGGTTATTGACTTCTAATTGTATTCCATTGTGATCAGAGAATGTGCTTTGAATAATTTCAATCTTTTTAAATTTATTGAGGCGTGTTTTATGTCTCAGCATATGATCTATTCTGGAGAAAGTTCCAAGAGCACTAGAGAAGAATGTGTATCCTGGTGATTTGGGATATGATGTTCCATACATGTCTGTTAATTAAAATTCATTTATCAGTTTAGGTTTCCAGTTTCCTTATTGTTCCTTGGTCTGGCTGATCCATCTATAGGAGAGAGTGGTGTACTGAAGTCTCCCAGAATTATTGTGGACACATCTATTGCTTCCTTCAGTTTTGCCAATGTTTGTCCCATGTACTTTGGGGCACCCTGACTGGGTGCATAGACTTTTATGATTGTCATTTCTTCCTGTTGAATTGTCCCTTTTATTAGTATGTAGTGTCCTTCTGTGTCTCTTATGACATCCTTGCATTTAAAGTCTATTTTATCTGAGATGAATATTGCTACTCCTGCTTTCTGTTGGCTGTAGCTTGCATGGAATATTTTTTCCATCCTTTCACTTTCAATTTCTTTGTGACTCTGCGCCTAAGATGTGTCTCTTGTAAGCAACACATTGATGGTTCATATTTTTTAATCCATTCTGCCAATCTGTATCTTTTAATTGGGGAATTTAATCCATTTACATTCAATATTATTACTGTGAAGGCATTTCTTGAATCAGCCATCCTATCCTTTGGTTTTTTTGTTTGTTTGTTTGTTTGTTTTTTGTTAGATATACTCTTTCCCTCTATTTCCTTTAAGATACCCTTACTAAATCTCTTTAGTTCTTACCCTTCTCCATTCTTCTCTTTCCTTTCTTTGTTTCTCTGCCAGTAGTGAAGATTTTAAGCTCTCCCTCAAATTTGAAGGAGAGCTTTGCTGAATAAAGAATTCTTGGTTTCCAATTTTGCTCTTTCAGAATTTTAAATATGTCATACCACTGCCTTCTTGCCTCCGTGGTGGCCACTGAGTAGTCACTACTTATTCTTATGTTATTTCCCTTGTATGTGGATAACTGCTTCTCTCTTGCTGCTTTCAGAACTTGCTCCTTGTCTTCAGCATTTGACAATCTGATCAGAACATGTCTTGGAGTGGGTTTATTTGTATTTATTCTGTTTGGAGTTCCTTGGGCATCAATTATTTGAGTATTTATGTTGTTCAGAAGGGCTGGGAAGTTTTCCCCAACAATTTCTTTGAATATTCTTCCTAGACCTTTACCTTTCTCTTCCCCTTCTGGAACACCAATGATTCCTATATTTGTGTCCATCATATCTCTGAGATCCATTTTGAATTTTTCCATTTTTTTCTCCATTCTTTCTTTTTTATTTTCACTTTCAAGCCTGCACTCTTCCATTTTGCTTATTCTTTCCCCAGCTTCCTCTATCTATTACTGTGTGTATCCAGAATCTTTTTAATTTGAACAAGAGTTTCTTTTATTTCCATAAGATCATATTTTTTTTATTTACTCTTGCAAATTCTTCTTTATGGTCTTCTACGGACTTCTTCATGTCCTTTATGTCCTGTTCCATGATGCTGTTGTTTGTGATTACTTCTTTGATTAATTGCTCCAAGTACTGTGTCTCCTCTGATTTTCTGATTTGGTGTTTGGGTTTGGGTTATCCATATCTTCTGGTTTCTTCACATGCTTTAAAATTTTCTGTTGTTTTTGGCCTCTTGGCATTTGCTCATTTTGATAAGGTTCTTTTCGGATATGCAGGCTTATTTGAACAATCTATTATTTCAGAGCTACAGCTTGGTAGAATGTACTTTCCCTGACTCACCAGCAGATGGTGCCCCCAAGCCACCTATTACCCTCAAGCCAGTTCTCCCCAACTTCATCTATGCAGCAAGTGGGGGTCCAAATCTTGTGGGGGTCCAATCAGTGTACCAAATTTCTGTGTGCAGCTGGTGTAGCCTGCCCTGAAGGTGGGGGTGTGCCTTGTGCAGTTAGGGAGGGAAGGCGGCCTTAAGACTCAGATAACCCAGCTGTTCCTGAAGACTTAAAGTTGCTGAAGAAGTCCAACCCTTCGGCTCAGACTCCCCACAGTCGCTCTCTGAAACAGGCTCACAAGTCCCTGGGATTGGTGTACGCCCCAGGACTTCCATGCAGGATCCCGCCTCCAAGCCGTGCACTCTGTGGGCCTCTGCAGAGGAAGACTGCGTAATGTCACAGGCAAGCGGAATCTCCAAGGGTAGCTCTGGGCCTCAGCGCGGTACAGGGGCATTCCCAGCCCGCTGAAAAGATGGCTGTATGGGGCATGGTAATTTCCCACTTCCATGGACCTCTGCCTTCCTAGCTCCTAGACAATTAGCTGTGGGTATGCAAAAGGCTATAATCCACACCAGATAATGACGCGGGTGCTCGGGGTGTGGAAGGCACTCCCCACCATGCTCAGCTGAGTGGCTCTCATTGCCAGATCCCCAGCCGCTTTTGGGGTTTTTAAACTTATCTGTCTCCAAACGCTGACCCCCAGTTTCTCCCAACTGCTGCATGGCTGCTTTTTCACCAACAGCCTCACTCACTCGTTTCTGAGCGCAGATTCTTGGTTTCACGAAGTGCATGGTCGCTGTGGATGTAGCAGACCTTGTCTAGCCGGTACAACCCTGAACTGGTATCCTGGAGCACTTTCTCTCTTTTATCTAGTGTTTTCATGGAGAAGTATTTTGCTCTGTCTCTCCTAATCCGCCATCTTGGATCCTCAGCCTGAACACTACGTATGGTTTCTTTTATATGAATTACTTAGAATAAGCAAATTCATAGAGACAGAGAGCAGAATATTTATTACCAGGGATGGAAGGAAGGGTAAATGGGGTTTATTGCTAAATGAGTAAGAGGTTGGGTACGGGGTGATGAAAATAGTCTGGAAACAGATAGTAGTGAAAGTTACACATTATTGTCAATGTACTTAATGTCAAAGAATTGTTCAAATAAAATGGTTAGAACAATTTTTATATTATGTATATTTTACAATTTAAAAAATTAATTTTTTAAAAATTAAAAAAAAAAAAAGAAATGCCTCAGAGTAGGGAAGTGAGGGAATCAAAAGAGCTTTAACTGTGAAACAGGAGGCTAGAGGTTTAAAATTTTACAAATAACTAAATAAAAAGATTAGCATTAAGAAAAACTCACCTTAATAAAACTCAGCTTAATAAAGAAAGCAATCTGTTCATCTTGCATAATGTATTTCATTTAAGTACTTTCTCTAAGAATTCTAGAGATCCTTATAAATATCCAGTTAATCCTTCATTTACCAGTATAAAAGGAAAAGGTACTTCTAGTTTCAATTTCAACATTCAAGAGATTTTTATTAAAAAGGAAAAAAAAGGTAGCAATAGCCACATTTCAAGAAATTTCAAAGCAGAAGAGACAGGACATACACCATTTGGGGGGCTTGTACCTTCTGGAGGGGAGGAGGGGTGAAACATATAACAAAAATAGAAATATATGCAATATAGGACAGACTTATGTAAGTAACCAGATTCGGAGCTTATTGTACATCGGTCTTCCCACAAACTTGCAGGAAAAATAGGCTTGGCAGAATCGTAGTTTATACTGCAACATTTAAAAGTACCTTTTTATCAAGTCCTAAATGTGCTGCATGTTTATAATTCTAGCAAACAGACTAACATTAATCATTACTACATTTATTTCTGCCTTTGAATCATAGAAGAGATATTCAGAAACATGAAGTGGATGACAAAATTCTTTCACATGCAATTCCTAAGTGTGATGGTTAATTTTATATGTCAACTTGGCTAGGCTGTGGTGTTCAGTAGCTGGGTCAAACGCTAGATGTTGTGTGAAGGTATTTAGTACACGTGATTAACATCTACAATCGGTTGCCTTTAAGTAAAGATTACCTTTGATAACATGGGTGGGCCTCAGCAAATAAATTGAAAGCTTTATAAGTAAAAACTGAGATTTCCCAAAAAAATTCTGTCTCAAGACTACAGCATCAACTCCTGCTTGAATTTCCAGTCTTCCAGCCTGCCCTACAAATTTCATGTGAGCCAGTTCCTTAAAATAAATCACTGTGTGTGTGTGTGTGTGTGTGTGTGTGTGTGTGTGTGTGTGTCTCCTAAAGGTTCTGTTTCTCTGGAGAACCCTAATACACAAACACAGAAAATATTAAGACAGTGAAGTGAGAGAAGTTGCTATCAGTACCAAAAACAAAGCAAGAGGAAAAGAGTCAATCATTTTCAGAGGCAGGCTCAAAAAGAAACGTATAGTAAACAGCCTTGACCAGAACAGAGTACCTGTACATGTCTCTGTTAAAATCTGTTTACATATTTTTATACCCCCAGGAAGCTGTGATTCCTTAAAGGTAAGAACCTTGCTTTATATCACCCTGGCCTGTCAGCCATCAAATTCAAATAATTTAATTAAGTCTTAGGTTTATTAACCTGTCTTAAATTCACTTGACCAAAAATAGTCACAACTTTCATATCATGTAAATTTTATCTCAATTTTAAAAATACAAAAAAAAATTCATGCCTTAAAATACATGTTTTTAATTATTAAGACAAAGCTATTTTAAAGTAAGGTCATAAAGCCACTGGGCTCTAGTCAAAGGGTACTATGTTTACACAATAAACAATAATCCTTTTAATCACACATGTATTTCCTATCCCTACATATGTCTAGTGTCATCTGTCCAGATGGGTGAGTACACAACCTGAAAAAAGTCATCAAGCCTACATATGGTTTCTGGGTCTGCTGATTGGCATGTCATTGAAACTATAATTAACCTTTTTTATTTAGATGCAAACAGATTATATAATACTAGGTTCCACCGGAGGAAGCATAGATTTCTGAACGTTTTTGTGTGTGTGTGTGTGGGAAAAAGTACACTAAAGTCAAACAAAAAATTGATGCTAGGACAGATCCAGCGTTAAATGAAACTAAGGGAAATGCAGAGGCCTGCTTTGGCCTCAGGCTCCCTCCTAGACTTAAGTTTACGAATCTCTTCTGCTCTTTCAGAAAATGTCAAGACCACCACCACAGGATGGGAGATGATTGGTATGTGGCCTTGGAGCTCCTGAATCAAGCACCTGCCCCACATCTCCCTTATTCTCCTTTGTATCTATACCCGTTGATCCCCAAATACTAAGATTCTCCTAAGGCTGAAACAATAAAAATCCCATTCAAGTAAAAATGTGACCTTTCGCATCATGCTCTGACTTTGAAAGGTCAAGCCCACAACAGCCAGCATCTGAGGCAATTAGCTGTATCATGACCACTGTCTCTGTCTCACAAAATAAAATCCTGGAGTAAAAATGCAATGTGGCCACAGGCCAAAGTAAGAAAATGAAAATTTCAGTAGAAGGATGCAGAGGGCTAAGATATTGCTATTAATTACCCAGTCTAAACTCATAATACTGATATCAATGGCTAAAAGAATATCAGAACTTTCATATAAGCCATTGGGTTTCACTAGATTATAAGAAGGAAAGGGGGTTCATCCCTCTTTTCTTTACTTTCATTAGTGTTCAACAAATTACAGATGTACAAACACTAAAATTATATTTCTCCCCCCAAAAAGTCTAAACAACATTAATATGCATATTCCTCATAAAAGATGGAGTCACTTGTTCAGAGTTAATTGTCCTAATCAAAACTCTGATTTGCTGGCAGAAATAACAGCCACTCCCCTTAATAATGCCTTTCCTACCCACCCAATGTCAGTGAACTGAAATAAATGACTAATATCTTGATATCTTTTTCCAGCAACCCCACTGAAGGGAAAGAGTAATTCAAGTCAGAAGAATAATCTCTAGAAGAAGTTTTTCTAAGCACATATATTCTTTTTGGAAAATGCTCTGGCCCCAAGCCCTCAGCACAGGCACCTTTTTATATGCCAGCCTGCCTTAACATGCATCCCATTATGGTACCACAGATACAGTGATAACCTTCTCAATTTATCTTACATTTGCTACTCTCCCACAGCAAACTTTTATGTGCAATTTTAAGGCTGTGTAATATAAGTTACAAGGGCACAAGTTTTTGAAACCCAAAGAACAATCCAACAAAAATGAGGAGATATTACCAGCTGCCAATGATTTGCCCTCTCCTGACCCAAAAAGCTAAAAAATATGATCAGGTAGGATTTTTCTATGACTTTTGTGGAGGAGAAAAGAAAAGGGTCCAGTGCAAGCTTTTATTCAACTGTGAAGTGGGGAAATACATATATATATAATTTTGCTTCTTAAAAATCCCTACATTGTGAACATAATTAACAGCTCTGAAATACATAATTGAATGTGGTTAAAAGGGGAAATGTTAGGCCATATATATATGGTATCAGAGTACACATTTTTTTTTTTTTAAATCCATGGAACTATACAACACAAGCAGTGAACCCTAAATTAAACCACGGACTACAGTTAATAGTACAATAATAAAAATGTGCTTTCATCAACTGTAACATTGTATCACACCAATCCAGGGTGTTAATAATAGGGTGGTATATGGGAAGCCTGTGTTTTATTCATGATTGTTCTGTAAACTCACTACTTCCCTTAATTAAAAAAAAAATCCTTACAGCAAGGAACAAAAAAGTAATCCACAATCTGAACATGATCAATTTCCTTTAGAGATAACGATTTTAGGTGCCAGAAAAATTAGTCCATTTAGTCACATTGAACTTTTGAGACCTAAGTATTTTTCAAGCTTATTTAGAAGCAACCAATGCATGAGTCTCATAGGAGTGTCCAATGCTGTCATATGATGGGAACACCTAGTGATAGTTTCATTCTTTTCTCTAAGCTTCAGTGTCATCATCTGCAAACAGGTAATATCCTACTGCTTTATATACCTCACAGAGTTATTGTGGTATTGAATTTTAAAAAGAAACTATAGGAATGTAAAATGGTGCAGCTGCTATGGAAAACACTCTGGCAGTTCCTCAAAAAAGATAAACAAAGCATATTCATATGACCCAGCAAATCCATTGCTAGGTATATACAAAAAAGAACTAAAAACAGTGACTCAGATACTCACACACAAATGTACATAAAAGCACTAGTTACAATAGAGAAAAGTTGGAAACAACCAAAGCATCCATCAATAAATGAATGGATAAACAAAACAACATTGTATACATTTTTTTTTCCATTGTGGTATACAATGGAATATTATTCAGCCATTAAAAGGATACGTGCTACAATATGGATGGACCCTGAAAACATGATGCTAACACTATTACTCAGAAATCAAAAGGACAAATACTGTATTATTCCTCTTATATGAAATATCTAGAATCTAGAAAAAGTAAATTAAAAAAGACAGAGAGTTGATTAGAGGTTACAGGGGCTAGGGCAAGAGAGGCATGGGGATTTATCATTTAATGGCTATAGAGAGTTTCTCTGTGGGGTGATAAGAAACTTTTGGTAATTAATGGTGGTGATAGCAGCACATTATGAAATTAATTCACATGTCACATAAAAACTAAAGTGTACACTTAAAAACTGCAAAAATGCAATATTCTATGGCATACATATATAATCACAATAAAAATTTTAAAAGGAGAAAGATAATTCAAATATCTAACTAACAGGCCTTGACAATGTTCAAACATATATGATGAGGGAAAGGGGAGACGCAAAACGATGTCTGAGTTTCTGGATGTGAGCAACTTAGAGGACAGTCTTATCATTTATGGTAATAAAGAACTCAGGTAAAGGAGTAAGCTTAGGAGTCAAGATAATGTATTTTCTTTTGGACTAGTCATCTTGGATATATCTGTGAGTAGCATACTGGCAGATAAATATATATAAGCCCAAATCTCAGGAAAAATATTTGGGCTGGAAATGAAAATTTTGTAAAGGTGGGAGCACATGAGGTCATACAATGTGATATAGGCCCTTCTGTCCTTAGTAGAACAAGGAATGATACTAAGTTTAAGGAGCGAGTGGGGGTGGTGGGGAACTATACCTGAAACAACTCAAAAAGTGTAAAGCACTATCCAAATGCATTATTGTTGTTCACAAACAAGTCTACACTATTCTTCAATACCAAAAATAAAAAAGCAGAACTGCACATGTATATAACCAGTATTACTCTACTTCATGTATATAGTAATACTTGAGAAGAATACAAGACAGGATAAAATATGATTGCTCAGGCATGCCCCAATCAATATGGTGGATTGAGACATTTAGAGCTCCATACCA
Source organism: Choloepus didactylus (assembly GCF_015220235.1). Taxonomy (NCBI): domain Eukaryota; kingdom Metazoa; phylum Chordata; class Mammalia; order Pilosa; family Megalonychidae; genus Choloepus; species Choloepus didactylus. The sequence continues at coordinate 164,672,830 of NC_051309.1, read as the reverse complement.
CCATAGAAGCTTTGAACAACAACAACTGCCAAAAGATGGAAACAACTCAAGTGTCCATCAACCAATGAATGGATAAACAAAATGTGGTATATACATATAATGGAATATTATTCCATAGTAAGAAGGAATGAAGTTCTGAAGCATGTGACAATATGGATGAACTTGAGGACCTTATGTTAAGTGAAATAAGTCAGACACAAAAGGACAAATTTTGTATGATCTCACTGATATGAACTAATTATAGTAAGCAAACTCACAGAGTTAGAAACTAGAATATAGGTTACCAGGGGATATTCTTGGGTTAGAGAATGGGTACTTGATGCTTACTTTGTACTGAATTACTTTGTACTGAATTTAGGTTGATTGTAAAAGTTTGGAAATGGATGGTGGAGATGGTAGCACATTATTGTGAGTGTAATTAACAGTACTGAATTATATAGGTGAATATGGTTAAAAGGGGAAAGCAGGTTGTATATGTCACTAGAATAAAAATTAAAAAATAAAACATAGGACTGTATAGCATAGTGAACCCTACTGTAGACAATGGACCATAGTTAATAGTACAAGAATCTTCTTTCATGGATTATAACAAATGTACAACACTAACACAAGGTGTTAATAATAGAGTGATACATGGGGAAAAATATACCTAATGTAAACTGAACTATACCTAATGTAAATAGAACTATTTTAATAATCTTTCATCGATTGTAACAAAGGTAATTACTGTTAAAAATATATAGTACACTTACACAAAAGTTCTATCATCAATTGTAACAAACATTCCACACCAATGCAAGGAGTTGGTGGTGGGGTGGTGTATGGGAATCCTGTATTTTATGCACGATTGTTATGTAAATTCACAACAAATTTTTTAAATAATAATAATGGAAAAAAATGTCCAAAAGGACATTATTGGGACAAGTGGGGAAAAATGGACTATAGACTGTATACATTACACCAAAGTTAAATTTCTTAAACTTGATAACAGTACTTAACAAGGCTGCATAAGTGAATATCCTTGTTCTTAGAAAATATACATGAAACTATTAGGTATTCAAGGAACATTATGAACGCAAGCAACTCTCAAATATTTAGAAGACAGATGACAGATGATAAGATAACTATATCTAAATCTAACTATATCTAAATATAACTAGCTAGATAGATAATGAAATAACAAAATGTGGCACAATGTTAACCAAGTTGGTAAATCTGGGTATCTGGGGAGGGGGTATATTGGAGTTCTCTATATTGGTTTTGTATTATTTTTGCAACTCCTGTAACTTTGGAATTATTTCAAAATAAAAAGTTTTTTTTAAAAAAGAATCTGATGAATGTCATGTGACCTTCACCCACAAAAATTCATATCCATACTGAAAAGCAAAGTTTATTTTTTGAGTATCAAGGCAGTTCTTGGATCCCAGGCTAGAAATCCCCAGTGACAAGCTGTTGAGTGACTACTTAGTTAATAGGACAGACACAAGAGAAAAGAAATGGGGTTATAATGACATATAAGTACCCCAGATAAGGTGATCATGATAACGTAGGCACTGCACTTAAGAAATCCTCCATCAAACCGTCAATGGAGACAGGAAACTGAATGGTCTGAGATTCTAGAGTTATTTCAGCAGTATTCAGACAGATGATGTTCTGATAGGTCAAGCAGAAAGGGATTTCCTTTGATAACAACCAGACTTCCAACTAAAGTAACATCTAAAAAATAGTATTCATACAAATCCAATGGCTGCTTCAGAATTTCCAAAAGGGCTTAAGAAGTGGCAATCTAGATGCTGGATCTAGGACATCCATTCTGAAGCTAGAATTATTTAGGACTTCATATAAGATTGAGAAAACATTAAATTTTTGTAGCAAATCAAGAAGGGTACAATAGGAAGTGTTGGGATGGGCAAAGCTAAAGTATCCTAGTCAATCCTTGGTACCATTGCTGGGTTCACCTACACAGACTAGTGTTTTCCAAACTTGAGCATGCAGCTGAATCACCTGAAAGGTTTGTTAAATACCAATTGGTGTGCTCCAACCTCAAAGTTTCTGATTCAAGGTCTGGAGTGGAAGCCATGAGTTTTAGGGCATGGTGATGCTGTTATGCTAGTAAGGGGACCAAACTTTAATAATCATTGATCTATACGATTAGAGCCTATCCCATCTAGGGCATCCCAAATTCTTAAGCACTTTCATAGTGTCATACAGATGCCATACTCATCATCAAATATAAAGCCAGTGCCATCACTCACCTATGTCACCTTGGTACCTATAGCGTCTTGGTTGGGCTAAACATTCAGGATACACAAGCTTCTTCATGACTAGTGAGTGTCTGTAGGTAAGTCACACCACAAACATCAGAAGAAGAACTCTGAACAGTTTTTTGGGTTTTTTTTGTTTTTTTTTCAAATTTTACCCTCAGGAAGCAATAAACAGCAAATTGGTGCTAGGAAGATTTACATAAGACTTAGCAATCCATCTAGTATCCAAAGCTGTGTTGTCAAACTGAGCTCCACAGAGCCATCATGTTATACCTTAAGGATTCGGGTTCGCGGAAAGTAGAGAAATGATGGAGGCAATGGGCTGCCCATTTCCCACCCTCTCTAAACAAGTTCAGTTTTTCTCTGAATAACATATTAAGATAAATCATATTTTTAATGGTTTTACTGTCCCTTTGAGGGAAAGAAAGGTCTGAAAACCAATGAATTTAATTACCTCTAAGAATCCCTATATTTCTATGATTCTATTTTAATATAATACAGCAAAGGTTGAGTGGCACATTACAAAAATAAAAATGTCAAACCAGACCAGGAAGCTGACATAAGGCTACAATAGCATCAGAACGAGTGGTTAGCAGTCAGATCACATTTGTGTCTGGTATGAAAGTCTGGATGTCATACACAGGAGCTTCCAATCTCACTGAGGGCAGCAACTGTACCTCTGTTAACAGAACATAAAAAGCAGACAAACTCCACTGGTAATTATCTTTATTTAATCTTTCCCTGTCAAGCAGACAACTTAAGGAAACCAGACCCCTTTCAGTAAATGTCATGGTGATACTGTGAGATGTCACATATTCAGGATTGTTACTGAACAAGGTCACAGACCAAACTGGCAAAATTTTTCTTTGTGACACATATTTGCAAGTTATCTGGCAAATCATTCATAAAGGACTAGGATCATTATTGCAGTCTAAAACTGGACCTCAGTTTAAAGGAAAGAAGTGGGAGGTGGTTATTAGATGCTTTAATTATAAGTCGTCCATAATTCTAGTGTTCAAAACCCCCTACGGGGGTAAATGTGTAAATGGAATCTTCTAAGCAGGGGGCCATCCATTCCTGAGATGTCAAGATGATTCTAACTATGAAGGTGTATGATGTAATGACTAAGGTGCCCTATGGGCAATAAGATCAGTATAAAAAAGAAAGGATGAAAAGAATCTTCAAAGCCACCAGTATCTCACACACCATCATCCTACTTTCAATCATCCTCATTGCTACCTTCTTTGGCTAGGACAGCACCTAGAGGCAGGAAGAAACAATTTTCTCAATAAGTCAGTAATTTGTAATACAGTTCCCACAATCTAAACCACTCAGCAAAACCCATCTCTTCTAAACCTAAGCAGCCAGAATATTCCCATGTAGCTGCTCCAGGGACCATGAATAGGGGCGAGAAGCCTCAAGCAGAGGTGTTATTTCATTCACCAACAAATTCTTTCTGAGCTCCTCTGACAATGATAATACACAGTCCCAAATCTCAAAAAGCTTATGCGGGCTCTGAAAGACCTACCCTCAGCCAACCAACACCGTGAAGCCATACCTAATGGGGCAGAGACCTGGGTTAGAAGAAAATAAAATCCAAGGTGGTAATTGCAAATGATCAAAACCATCCTTGAAAATCCATTAAATTCCTCATAAAATATACTATTCCATCTCTCAGTAAGTCCAAAACAACCAGGTTTTCCTGACTTTTGGAAAAACTGCTGCTTCTCCAGATGAACACAAGATGCACTAGTTGACTTGCATTTCATAGGACATGTGGTTAAACCCAAAATGCTCACATTCTGAGAAGAAACAAAATCTCCCAACAGCAGGCTCACATCTCCCATCTGATGTTCATGCCAGAACTATGCTCATTATGTTTCAATTGTTATTTATTGTCATTTTTTCTTAGCCAACTGCATTAGTTGAAGTCCCATGAGTAAAATGTATATGACTCCACTGTAAATCATTATCATACTATGTCTACCTAAAGACATGCAAAAAATGCCACCAATTCTTTGAGCTAACATGATATGAAACCTTCTTTTGAATGCACAGGGAAGGGGTTATATAATAATCCTACACAAGACAATGAATGATGTACCGGTTTGTATATATTATGTCCCCCAGAAAAAGCCATGTTCTTTGATGTAATATTGTTTGGGCAGATGTATCAGTGTTAATTAGATTGTTATTCTTTGAGTGTTTCCATGGAGATTTGCCCTGCCCAACTGTGGGTGATGACTCTGACTGGATAATTTCCATGGAGGTGGTACCCCACCCATTCAGGGTGAGTCTAAATTAAATCACTGGAGCCATATAAATGAGCTGACAAACAGAAGGAACTCACTGCAACTGAGACTGACATTTTGAAGAGAAGCTACAGCCAAGAGGGACACTTTGAAGAACGCACTGGGACTGAGAGAGGAGCTGAAGCTTACAGAGACATTTTGGAGACGGCCTTTGAAAGCAGACCTTTGCGCCAAAGAAGCTAAGAGAGGACAAATGCCCCGAGAGCAACAAAGAGTGAAATTTTGAGGAACTGCAGCCTAGCAAGTCCTAGGAGAAAGCCATTTTGAAACCAGAACTTTGGAGCAGATGCCATTTTGAAACCAGAAACTTTGAAGCAGACGCCAGCCACCTGACTTCCCAGCTAACAGACGTTTTCCAGATGCCACTAGCCATCCTCCAGCGAAGATACTCAATTGTTGATGCATTACCTTGGACACTTTATGGCCTTAAGACTGTAACTGGTAAAACTGAAATGAAGGCTTACACTCTTGCAACAGCCTTGAATCTCCGGGAACATCTGGGAGGTTTGAATATTAAAGCGGCCCTGCCTCCCTGACCACCCAGACACATGTACCATGTTCAGGGCAGACAGCACCAACAACAAACCCAAACTGAGTTCACCAACTGAACCCCACAAAAATCATTTCCCCACACACCACAGAGACAGAGTTGGGGAGAACGACTTGAGGGGTATAGATGACTCACAGATGCCATCTGCTGGTTAGCTGGAGAAAGTGCACACCACCAACTTGTATTTCTGAAAAATTAGATTGGTATTATGATTATTTTTTTTTTTTACAACTTGAAAGAACCCTATCAAGAAAAGCAAATGCCAAGAGGCCAAACACAGCAGAAAATCTTAATGCATATGATAAAACCAGACGATATGGAGAACCAGATCCCAAACACCCAAATCAAAATAACAGAAGAGACACAGTACTTGGCACAATTAATCAAACAATCACAATCGAGGAACGAAAACATGGTACAGGATATAAAAGACATGAAGAAGACCATGGAGCAGGATAAAAGGGACATAAAGAAGACCCCAGAAGAGCATAAAGAAGAAATTGTAAGATTAAACAAAAAAATAGAAGATCTTATGGAAATAAAAGAAATTGCTGGCCAAATTAAAAAGACTCTGGATACTCATAATACAAGATTAGAGGAAGCTGAACAACGACTCAGTGTCCTAGAGGTCCACAGAACAGAAAACGAAAGAACAAAAGAAAGAATGGAGAAAAAAATCAAAAAGGATCTCAGGGATACGATAGATAAAATAAAACATCCAAATTTAAGACTCATTGGTGTCCCAGAAGGGGAAGAGAAGGGTAAAGGTCTAGAAAGAGTATTCAAAGAAATTGTTGGGGAAAATTTCCCAGACCATCTACACAATATAAATACACAAAGCATAAATGCCCAGGGAACTCCAAATAGAATAAATCCAAATAAACCCACTCCAACACATATTCTGATCAGACTCTCAAATACTGAAGAGAAGGAGCAAGTTCTGAAAGCAGCAAGAGAAAAGCAATGCACCGCATACAAAGGAAACAACATAAGACTAAGTTGTGACTATTCAGTGGCCACCATGGAGGCGAGAAGGCAGTGGCATGACATATTTAAAACTCTGTGAGAGAAAAATTTCCAACCAAGAATACTTTATCCAGCAAAACTCTCCTTCAAATTTGAGGGAGAGCTTAAATTTTTCACAGACAAATGCTGAGAGAGTTTGCCAATAAAAGACCTGCCCTACTTCAGATACTAAAGGAACCCCTACCGACAGAGAAACAAAGAAAGGAGAAAGAGATATAGAGAATTTTAACAGACATATATAGAACCTTACATCCCAAATCACCAGGCACTCATTTTTCTCTAGTGATCACAGATCTTTCCCCAGAATGGACTGTATGCTGGGACATAAAACAAGCCTCAATAAATTAAAAAAACAAAACAAAAAAAAAAAAAAACAAAAAAAAAAACAATTGAACATATTCAAAGCACAATCTCTGACCACAATGGAATACAAATAGAAGTTAATAATTTGTGAATTCTTACTGCACTATTTACTTCCTACATGATATAAAATACACAAACTCTAATGACAAATCAGTGGTTTTGAACTCAATGTAAAATATGTAATTTTTGAAAGAACTATATAAAGGTGGGGGAATGGAGGAGTATAGGTACACAGTTTATGTCCTATTGAAATTAAGTTGGTATCAAAGAAAAGCAAGATTGTTATGGATTTAAGAGTTTAATTTTAAGCCCCACAGTAAACACAAAGAAATTATCAGAGAATATAACCACAGAGATGAAAAGTAAAGTATGGGTTAAGAGAAATGGGGGAAGGGGAAATGGGGAGTTAAGAAATGAGTGTAGGGTTGCTGTTTGAGGTGAAGGAAAATTTCTAGTAATGGATGGTGGGAAGGTGATAGCATTGCAACATTCTAAATGTGATTAATCCCACTAATGGAATGCTAGGGAGGGGGTGGAATGGGAAGATTTAGGCTGTATATATAAGTTTCCACAATTGAGGGGGAAAAAAAAAAGTCTAAATAGATGACAACTGAATGCCAAGGATGACCCTGGATGGGATCTGAGGATGGAGGACAGGAGGCTCAAAGGGACACAGTTGAGACATAAGGAAAAGGAAATATAGAATGTAAGCTTTGTATCATTGTTGAATCTCTTGTACTTCTTAGCTGCGCTTAATGGGAGTGCATAAAAGAATGTTCTTGCTCATAGGAATTGTATATGTGAATTATAGTGTTTGTTCAAGGATGTGTGCAGCTAGCTCTCATATGTTCAGAAGACAGAGCAACAGATGATGGATGATAGATAGGGAGAGAGGGAGGGAGGGAAAGAAATAGCGGTGTGACAACATGTTAAAGTTAGTGGATCGGGTATCAGGGGGGTCAGGGAATGCTGGAGTTCTGTGTATGGGGTTTGTATTGTTTTTGCAACTGTTCCTATAACTTTGAATTTATTTCAAAATAAAATGTAAAAAAAAAAAAAAAAAAGACTGTAACTGTGTAACCAAATAAACCCCCTTTTATAAAAGCCAATCCATTTCTGGTGTTTTGCATTCTGGCAGCATTAGCAAACTGGAACAAATGATTTTACCACCTTAGCTCCAATTATCTAGAGAGCCTAGAGACACCAGACAGTGAACCGGGTAAGTTTTGGTAAGTGGAGTGGAAAAAAATCAAGAAAGATTCAGCAAATGAAATACATCCCTAGCAAAGGGTTTGTCAGGAAACAATATATAAACCACAGTGCACCTCAGAAAGAGGACTGAAGGGAAAAAGACGGAATTCTAACAGTAGATTTTCAAAAGTTTTTCATGGTCAGTCCTGCCCTCAACTCATTACAAAGTGGATCTCATTACCAAAGTCCTTCAGGTCAGGAATGATTCAAGGAAAAGTGGCCTGTAAGGTCACTCTGATTTGACTCAACTAGTCCCAAATGCTGTTGCCTTCCACTGTGGTTCCAAACACAATCTTGGAGGCTAATACAGTCACCTACATTCTTTTCCATTTCTGTTCTCCACATGTAGTCACAAGAATGAGTGCCACACCCACTAGCCCTCCGACTCAGCTGATCAGCATCAACATGGTAAGCCTCCCCAATCTGCTAGAAATCTGGCCTCTCACATTCCCAGAGCTTCACATATACATCATTTCATGCAACAAGTGTTTTCTCAGGAAACAAAGAACTCTCCTCCTGCCTCCCCCTAAACCTCTCTTTACCTCATCTGCTTTTTAGCCTTCCTTCCTCTGTATAGTCATACTGTAGAGTCTGCTGGTGTCGCCCCTATGTAGGCTCTATACCTAGTTATTGTTTCTCCTCCTTCATGTAAATCTCATATACATTTTCAAACAACTAGACAATTTAAGCCTTGTTCCATTCTCCTTGATACAAATGCTTCAGAAATCCTCCTCTGTTCCTCCGCAACAGCCTTAAAATCATTCATCTCTTCATTTCTCTCCTTTGATGAATTCCTGGTATGTCCAGAACTTCTATTTGACCTCAGTCCACACTTATCACCCTCTTAAATTTTCAACTCTTGTGGAAATGAAAAATTTTAAGCAAGCAATTAAAAAAGACTAATAAACCCGTTCTTGACAGGACTAGACTTAACTCTAATGAGATAAAATGACAAGTACATGGCTTTCTGCCAAGGTATCATGAGCAGTTTAAAAACTGGATTGATAATTGCTAATAGAATCTGAAAGACAGAGTGACCTTCTCTATATTATTTTATCTCTTGCTTGGTTTGCACTGTATACAAACTACAAAACTTAAAATATTAAGATAACAGTTTTATGAAGAACTTCAGTTTAAGATTTAGGAAGAGATACGTGGACAGAGGAGGGGTGGGGGTTACTATACTAGAGTAATAACTAATTAGACGTCAGCAGCTATTGTTACCTGCAGCACATATGAAATACAAACTATATAATTTTCCTAAATTTTAAGCTCTGAATCACTTCATTAATATTTCTTTCTGCCCTGGAGAATAAAGTGGTCACTGCTTTGCTAAAATGCTTATCACTCACACACAAACATTTTAAATTAATTATAGGAAGACCTTTAACATGGGACCTTATAAAATCTATTTTAATTTAGAAATTTAAATTTAGAAAAATCTAGCCACATTTTTAAAAATAGTATGTCAGTATTGACATTTTCATAATAATACATACTCATATCAAAAGAAATGTCATTTTTCACTAGATACTCACAATATCAATAAGAAATGTTTTGTTTTCCTACATGGGGAGGTGGGGGTGGGAATTAAACATTTAAAACATGAAAAATCATAGGCACTCAAAACAACTTACTTAATATTCCCTTTATTTCATTTGTCCATAAAATTAAGATCACCTATCTTGTGATAAGAAAAAATGTAAAAGTCAAATTTCAAGTTTGTGCAAAGTCCTTTCTTACTTTCCCCTCTCTCCCACCCTAACCTTAGATTACGGTAAACGGTTATAGCTTTGGTAGCTTTACAACAATATTAATACTTGAAGCCATTCTAGCTTCAACCACTGTTCTGGTTTCTTACTTCAGAAACTACTGTAGCACATCTGACACTAGGCATAAATAACAGAGATTAATGCAGTATTACCTTGAAGAAGCAATTAAAAGAGGCTGAAAAGCAGCAACTAAACCCCAAACCATTTGCTCTTTTGAATAGGAACCTGAAGACAGTCTTGTTTACTAAATATAAATCACTTGATATCTAGCCAAATTCTTAGATGATATTCCAGATGGAAACACTGCAAAGCCAGGAACTGCTTACATAAGTATTTACTTCCAACTCTGAAAACAAACTGGACCAGTTTTTCTCGTCACTTCTAGGAAAGCAATCGTTTTAAACCAATGAAACAGTTCAAAAGAAGAAGGGCTTCCCTAGATCCACTCACGCTCTATTTTTGTTCCCACCCCTACCCCCCACCCTTCTTCTACCAGTAATAGGTTTCTTTCAACTAAGTTTGCTTCCTCCTCCTTCAGTATCTATTTAAAACTCTTCCCGCAGCAGGAAGCAAACCTCATTAATCAATCTTACCTTCTCGTGTACTTTTGTAGTATATTCAGATTTTTCAGGAAAAATAGTCAAGGTGTAGTCCTTTAATCGTTTTCATATATATGTATATGAAAAATAGAAAATATTTCTTTTAAAATTCTCTGTGGGACTCAGTGAGATTTGTGCTGACAGGCCTCTCACAGAGGCTGCTGTGTTCCCTCAGGTCATAGTCACACGTAGCCAGTTGACTTCACTTTTTATTTCTTTCTGTTAAAGTCACTTAGAGAGGCTTTGTAACAAGTAAGAATGTAACTTATTTGCTTACAGGTACTATGTTAACAGTCAAATATTTTAGTTTTGCTGGTTAATTCAACAACCGAAGGTCTGTAAGTTTCTTTCCTTATGACCCTCTTTCTACTAAATATCACAGGAAATGCCAGTGATCCTGATAGAGATCCACTATGCCCCAGAAAACCAAATCTGAGACTCGTGAGTGAGCACACACTGAGATAACCAAACAAAAGACAGTGAAGAAAAGTCAGTCCCCTTCACCCAGACTAAAACCGCATTCAGTTTTAAAGGGTTTTATGACAAGAAGCCCTGGATGAAATCTCAAACCACAAAGGTTTTAGTTCTTTATTCTACAGCTCCAGATAGTCCCCATACACAGTTAATGAGCCAAGGGTACAATATCCTTACCTCTGCCAAAACCTACTTTAAAAGTTCCAACTATACTTACATTTATCTGATTTTCCACTCCTATATGCTACAAACACACCTACAAGCCCAACCAACCCCACAAGTCTTCTGTGCCTTGCAGGAACTATTACTTTCATTATCCCCTACCAAGGTAATCTTTTCCCAAGGCATCTGATTAAAACTCTTCTAGAGACTGTCAACACTGGATCCAGCTGCAGACTTGATCCTGCTGTTCCCTCCTCCTCTAGGACCAAGACTGGCTACTTCCTCCAGGGCAACAAAGCTGACCAGAGCCATCATTCTGAGTAGTTTAACCACTGACAATTTTCTTATCCAATGCAATTCAAAGTTCATGGCCTAAAAATAAAAACACATCACAAAGCTCAAGATCCAGAGTCAAACAAACCTGGCTGTTACTCTGCCACTTACCATCTGTAGTGGTTTGGAGCTAGCTATACGCACCCCAGAAAAACATGTCCTTAAACTTAATCCATTCCTGTGAGTGTGAACCCATGGTAGGTAGGACCTTTTGATGAGGTTACTTCAGTTAAGGTGTGGCCCAATTCAATCAGGTGCGTCTTACTCCTATTATTGAAGTCCTTTATAAGCAGAATGAAATTCAGAGAGAGAGAGAGAAAGCCACAAGAAGCAAGTAGCTTGAAGGTCAATGGAATAGGGAAGAGAAGAGAGAAGCCAGGAGAGGCCACCATGTGCACTGCCATGTGACAGAGGAGCCCAGGACCAAGGATCACCAGCAGCCTGCTCTAGAATACCAGTCTTCAGGAAGAAAATATTACCTTGATGATGCCTTGATTTGGACTTTCCTATCCCCAAAACCACGAGCTGATAAATTCCTGTTGTTTAAGCCAACCCGTTGCATGGTATTTGCTTTGGTAGCCAGGAAACCAAAACACTATCGTGGTAACCTGGGAAAATAACTTCCTGTTCCGGTTTGCTAATACTGCCATTATGCAAAATACCAGAAATGGTTTGGCTTTTATAAAGGGGGGGTTATTTGGTTAAAAAGTTACAGTCTTAAGGCTATAAAGTGTCCAAGGTAAGGCATCAACAACAGGTACCTTCACTAGAGAAAGGCCACTGGCATCTGGAAAACCTCTATTAGCTGGGAAGGCCCATGGCTGGCATCCGCTTGCTCCTAAGTTGCGTTTCAAAATGGCATTCTCTAAAATGTTGCTCTTGGGGTGTTTAGACCTCTCTTAGCTGCAGCTTCTCTTCAAAATGTCACCCTCAGTTGCTCTGAGGTCCTTCGGTCTGTGAATTCCTTTATACGACTCCAGTGATCCAATTAACACCCACCCTGAATGGGCAGGGTAACACCTCCATGGAAATTCTCTAATAAAACGTTTCACTCACAGTTGACTGAGTCACATCTCCATGGAAATACTCAAAGAATTCCAACGTAATCAACACTAATACATCTGCCCCCACAAGACTGCTTCAAAGAATATGGCTTTTGGCAGGACAAAATATATCCAACCTGGCACAGAGGTCATATTTACAAACTTCCCTAGCCTAAGTTTCATCTCTAGATGTGGATAGTAATAGTATCCTCCTTCATTGTAAAGAAAGAATGAGAGAATTCCTGGCACACAGTACTCTCAATAGATGTTACCTATTTTATCATTACTATTATTGTTGTTATCATTACTGTCTACTCTCTACTACTATTATTACTATAGGGATCATAAATTCATGGACTTCAGGCCAAATTTGGACTTTCTGTTTGGCCATCACAACATATTTTTGATTCTTGTTTTTGTAATATCTATAGAGAGGCAAGCATTCTGTGGTCTGCCGCAGTTGCTACCACTCCTCCCTAGATTCTTATACCCAGATATATTTTCATTATACCTACCTGTCTTGTGCCTGAGTTTGTAACTCCCACCTCTCCCCACCCCCACTTCATCCCCCCGCCAGAAAAGATCTTAAGGCTCTAAGGAGAATTTTTTAAAAACAAAGACATCAGAAATTAGGGCAGCCAGACATTATACTAAAAACAATTCCCTTTCTAAAAACCTTATCAAGCAATCACCAGTTTTCAAAAAGGTTAATACCTCTCAATCAGTCAAAAGGCACATATATGACAGGTGGGAAAAAAGGAATAAAATCTACTTTGCACTTTCATGGTCAGTAATAGCTTCTGGGACATGGAAAATTAATGAGGCTCTTCTATAACACAGAATCCCACTGCTTCCTTTCCTGGTCTGGCACAAAATGGACAGAGCAAAGATAATAATGGCAGATTCAGAAAACATACTTCAAAAACCAGGGCTCTTTCCTAAGTGCAGAAGGTCATTGCCCAAGCAATTTCCTCTTCCAAATGCACCTGTCAGTGGTCACGGTCTTAAGTTCGCCTAATAGTTTCACACATGTTGAAAAAATAAGTTGTCTGAAATTTAATACTTTTCTTTCCTTTCTAACTTAGCCCACACATATTTTTCATATGATAAAAATGACCTAACTAATAAGAAACACACACATACTTTCTTAATAACATACATCATTTCTGGAAACATTACATTATAAAAAGTACCCAAAAAATTAAACGCTAGAAGACTATAAAGATATTTACCTAGAGACTTATTGATATAATAAAGCTAACAACCATAACTCTCTATTAGAAAATCTCTGTCTCCTTTCATCATTCCTCAAAGTCTATCCATTGAAAAACATTCTTTTTAAATAAGGTCATTTTCTTTCAAATACTCTAAAATGAAAATAAATTGGGCTTTTTTTAATGTTTACAAAAATTATCAAAATAACTGCAAAGTAAAAGTTAAAAAGGTTCAAAACTATCCTCACAAAAACCAATCTTATATGGGTCCAACTCATTAATTCCTTATGGAATCTGTACACTCCAGTCTGAGAATACAAAGTAAATATAATAAAGCCATTCACACAGGGTTAAAAAAGGCAGGGGGGTGCATATTCCACAATGTTAACAGTGATTATTTCGAGGTGGTTAGATCATAGGTGATTTATTTTTCTTTTGTGTGTATTTTATGTGTTTTCCAAATCTTCTGCTCTACAAAAGGTAACATTTTCATTATCAGAGGAAAAATGTTTATTTATATATTTTAACAATATTGTACCTAACCATTACTGGAAGATCAGGGCACATTTTCTAAAGGGCCCAGACCCTTAAAGAGTTAGGAGTGAATATACTGAAAGTAGTCTGACCTACTGTTCCTCATTTGCTTTCTTTTCATTTCTTCTTCTGAGAGTTTTAATGACCAACTCTCCTCCTTAGAGTTCCACAGCACTTAATCTGTCTGCAGAATGGAGTCCTTTCTGATGCCAGCTGGACATGTTCCCTAGTGCCCAGTGCTTCTATTCTGCATGTCAGACACTTTCAAACAGGAACTGTATTTTATATTTGTTTTATATAGCTCTAGAATGCTTACCGCAGCTCTCTCAACATCCAGCAGACTTTTGATATCTTTTTGCTGAATATCAATGAAACAACAAATTAATCAATTAATTAACGTAAAGTAAATCCAGCCTTCTGCTTCTTTGCCTTTAGCACCAGCTCTGAATTATACGTAACAACAAAGACTGAGATATGGCCCCAGTGACAGATATCAGGACCACTGTCAGGAAAGCTTTCAGAAAACACCCACAACACTAGAGGAAGAAAGTGGCTTCTTTCTGAGCTAGCTCTAAAGTACCAATGTGAAAAAAGACAAACCTTGGAATGTCACATGTCAAGAAAGCAATGAAATCAACTCCTGCTCCTTCTATCATTCCTTTGGTATGGAATGTGATATTAGTTTAGACTTCTGATCCAGCTTTACTATTCCAAAGAGAATTAAATCAGCAAACAGTAAGAGGCAGGAGTTGCTGATCCCTGCTGGGTGATAACCTACCCTCATTTAACGACAGCAGTGGTTATCTCAGTTTACAGAGCCATGAATTACCGGCAGGGTTTTCAGGATTCTTAGACAAGGCACTATTATTACGGTGACACTGAAGACTGGCCAATTGAGGAAACATCATTATATTCTTGGACTACAACAGCTTTAACTATATCTACTGTGAATTCTCAAACCAATGGGTGTTACAAATTACATGATGAAAAATATGTTATATGTGTGAGATTAATTTTACTAGGTACTATAATGCTACTATTGATCCTTAAAGGCTGTGAATTTGTGATTGTGAAACTGAGCTGCTTCGGGGTCAAATTATCATCTATACGAACTGAAGTTTAAAATGGCAAAGGGAGAAAATGACTAGGATTTGACCTTCCAATGAGACAGGATGGTGTTGTGTGTCCCAATAAAGAATGATTTCTGTTTTACCACGGTAAGCCACAAAGAATTGCTGTTGGATGAGGAGAAATCCACATGGGTGGGCAAGGAAAAAAAAAATAAACCAACATCACAATTGTTGAGCACTCTAGGTTTCACTGAGTTATACAGACCCAGTCTTTATCGTTCCTCTTTCCTTCTGTTGTCCCACATGCTCCCAACCTTCGTCTTTCAACCATACTCACAGTCATCTTTGTTCAGTGAAATTACATTGCTGTGCTACCATCGTCCAAAACTGTGTTCCAAACCTCTCACTCCTGTCTTTTCCTATCTGACTATAGTGCTCCCTTAAGTATTTTCTGTAGAGCACATATCTTGTTCACAAACTCTCTCATTATCTGCTTGCCAGAGAATATTTTAAACTCTCCCTCATATTTGAAGGACAGTTTTGCTGCATATAGGATTTTTGGTTGGCACTTTTTCTCTTTCAGTGTCTTAAATATATCACCCCACTTCCTTCTTGCCTCCACGGTTTCTACTGAGAAATCCGCACATAGTCTTATCAAGCTTCCTTTGTATGTGATGGATCGCTTTTCTCCTGCTACTTTCAGGATTCTCTCTTTGTCTTTGATGTTTGATAATGTGATTATTAAGTGTACTGGCGTAGGTCTCTTCAGATCTCTTCTGTTTGGGGTACACTGCGCTTCTTGGATCTGTCATTTTATGTCTTTCATAAGAGATGGGAAATTTTCATTGATTATTTCCTCTATTATTGCTGCCCCTTTTCCCTTCTCTTCTTCTTCTGGGACACCATGACACGTGCATTCATGCACTTCATGTTGTCATTCAGTTCCCTGAGAGGTTGCTCATATTTTTCCATTCTTTTCCCTATCTGTTCTTTTGTGTGTAGGATTTCAGGTGTCCTGTTCTCCAGTTCCTGAGTGTTTTCTTCCGCCTCTTGAGATCTGCCGTTATATGTCTCTGGTGTGTCTTTCATCTCTTGTGTTGTGCCTTTCATTTCCATAGATTCTGCCAGTTATTTTTGTCAAACTTTTGATTTCTACCTTATGTTTTCTTTACAGCCTTCATCTCTTTTGTTATATCTTCCCTGAACTCATTGATTTCGTTTTTGATTTGGTTTAGCATATTCCTTTGAAAATCTTTAATAGATTGTTTCATTAAAGTGAAACAAGATCTCAACTGTATCTTGATTGAGGTGTAAGTTTGTTCCTTTGACTGGGCCATATCTTCATTTTTCCTAGTATAGATTGTAGCTTTCTGTTGTCTAGGCATCTGGTTTCCTTGGCTACCCCAGTCAGATTTTCCCAGACCAGAGCAGGTTCAGGTTTCAGAATGGGGTTATACTCAGGATGTATCTTAGAGGAATCACAGACTTTCCTGTGAGGTCTCCAGTCACTGTGCTTTTCCTAATCTTCCCAGCAGGTGGCGCCTGTCAGCCTGTCGCTCCCAACTGGTATAAGGAGATGTGGCCCCTTCAGTTTCTGTTTTGGCTGTTTTCCCCAAGGCTCTGGGGTCTGGTTCTGAAGGGAAAGCTGGGCTCCAACTCCTTTCTCTTAGGGAAGATACAACCCCTAGGGAGTTATCATCTGCATTTGAATAGCCTGTTATCTCCACCCCTGTCTGAGTCAGAGCGCTGCAAACTGAAAATGGTTGCAGCTCTTTCTTCTGAGTCCCTCAGGTTGGGAGAGAGAAAAGAAAGCCCCCTTTACAGCCAGTACATGGTCCCCCAGATTCACTCGTCAGCCAGAGGTAACACCTCGTCTTCTGGGCTCCCGCTCCCAAGACAGATGAGTCTTCTGGTTCTTTAAGATCAGTCATCACTAAAAGCCTCTGTCTGCTTTTAGGGGTTTGTAACTTGTATTCAACAATCCACATTTATTAATTAAAACCCCAGCTGGAGCTCGGTTGAGCTATATTTGCTCGCTCAGAGAGTGCTGCTAGTCTCTACCACAGTGAGGTTTTGCAGCTAAGCCTCCCATGGGGAGAGGGGGCTCCCAGCACAGTTCTTCAGTTTTTAATTAAAGATTTTATGCTGCAATCTCAGGCAATCCTCCCAGTCCAGGTTGGTGTACAATGGGTGGACAGCCATGTTTGTCCCCCAGCAGTTATTCCAAATTATTTACTAGTTGTTCCTGGTAACTAAATTCCACTCTTCCCTATGCTGCCATCTTGCCCCCTCCAGGTATGTGACTCTTTTAAACAAATACATCTGCAAACATGTAGCAATATGAAAATTTTACCAGGGGGGAGGGAACGGGGTGGGCAAAAAATTTACTACCCTCTTTGGTTATGCAAGAGCTATCACACAAAGTCTTTGTAGTGGGAAATACCTGCATTTTGACAAAGCTAGCCCTTTATCACATAAGTAGACCCCAAGTTACCTATAAAAACAAAGTTCTTGGCCTAAACAGATGGTTCAAGCTCCTAAGTAAAAACAAAAAAAAAGGAGGGGGCTTCCTGTCTTTTACACCAATAACTCCAATGCTTTCTGGTGAGCTTCCAAGTTGATAAGCCTGAATCAAGAGGTAAATGAATGCTACATCACACCCCTTGGAAAATCAACTCTCTTTGACTTAACTAAGTGATAATTAAAAAGCCATATTTTATCACCATCTTCCCACAACAAAACCGAAGGGCTCTGTATGATAGCTGAAAGCCTTGATACCTAGTAATACCATTTCCAGGAAACTATTCTAAGTAAATAGAATGTATACAAAGAATTATGTACAAAAAAGTTTGCTCATCACAGCAGTATGTGTAAAAATCTGATAGCAAGTGTCCAAACTAAGGAAGTGGCTAAATATATTATATTGTACATCCCATGCAATGGAATACTATGGAGCAATTATAAATCATGTTTTTAAACAACAATAACACTGGGCACTTACAATGCATCAGGCCTGTTCTAAGCACTTAATAGGAATTAATTTATTTAATACTTACAACCAACTTCTAAGGTGGATATTATTTTCCTATTTCCATTACTATCCCCATCACGGATGAGAAAAGTTAGTCACAGAAAGGCTGAGTAACTTGCCCAAGGTAGCATAGCTAAGGGGCAGATCTTCATTGACTATTTAATAGCATGAAAACATGCTTACACCACAAGAGTAAATGAAAACTTAAAAGCTACATCTGGCCTAGGTCTAATTTTGTAAATTAGCAATGTAAGTTTATGTGTTTGTATATGTTTCAGTGTCTGTAGGCACACAAAAAAATAAAGACCAAAAAGAAATACACTAAAATTTAATGATAGTTATCTCTGGTTGATGGCATTATGCTGTTTATTATTTTATTAAAATACTTTCTATATATTCAAGATGTTCTAGTATAAACATGTATCAATTTTATAACCAGAAAAAGTTATTTAAAAAGACTAAAAGCCTGGTTATGGCCTGAAGATAGTATCCATATTTTCTTTCACTGATGTGCTTCTATATTTCCCAAGCAGATATTTTTGTCTGCCAGAATATGCCACATTGAAAACCAAAGTATTTTTCAAATGAGCAGTGACAGACGGCAACCTCTTTAAGTTTTACATTTGATAAAATCTCCTCATAGCACTTTGCTAACCAGTCCAATCTACCAATTTTCAGAAAGCTCACTAATAACAGAATCACTATTGGGGTTTGACTTGAAAAATACATCTAACTGAAACAAGCACTTTACTATAAAAATGTCATAAAATACTATTTGAATGAGTTTTATTGGAATTAATAGCTGTGAATATATGTGTCACCTACTAATTTTGAAAAATAACCATTCAACCATGGGTGAGTCAAAGGATCAGCCAGGAGAAGCTGGGCTCTTAGCTGCACTTTCATAGTTCAATGTGCAAAGGTAGGGAGAAGTAGCACATTTTAGGAAGAGAGAAGAGCATAACAAAGACCCAAAGGCCATACACCAAAATAAATTTCTGAATGCTCAAGATTTAAATGTGTTTAAAAGAAGGATAAGAATCATAAAAATATTAGAAGAAATCAGAAATAGCCCAAACCCCAGAAAACATAAAGGAAAAAGCCAATGCATCTGATTGCATAAACAACAAAAATAAGAAAACAAAGTTAAAAGATAACCTGGGAAAATATCTGCAGTACTCAAGGTAAAAATTTTAATGTAAAAAAAGCACTTAAAAATCATAAGAAAAAGATGAAAAACCCAAAGGAAAAAAAATAGACAAAAAGAGCATAAACAGAAAAAGAAATAAAATAGCCAATGAAAAAGTTATCCAGACTCATTCAATATTAAAGTAATGAAGAAGAAACCAATGAGACAGCATTTGGCACCCCTTGTTAGATGAAACAAGAACCAAAGAAAACTGATCATTGTTGAAAATGATCATTGACACTTGCGAATTCATTATATTATTTTCTCTTCTTTGTGTATGTTTGAAACTTTCCATAATAAAAAATAAGAAAAACAAACTTCTGTTTATTCCTTATATTCCTTTTCTTACATATACAGAGTATATAAGGAACACCTACCAGTCAATAAGAGGAAAACTAATGTAAAAGCATAGGTAAAAGACATGAGTAGAAATTTCATAGAAGAGAAAACAGGAAAGACTAATAAACATAAGAAAAGGTGCTTATCCTCATTAAAAATCATATATTTGAAAATTAAAGCCACAATAAGGTAAATTTTACCACATATAAACTATATATGTAGCATACACATGTAAAATTATGTGTCAAGACACACAATAAGGTACGATTTCATACTTAACAAAAAAGCAAAAGTGTTGTCAGTGATGTGGAAGCATAGACAACTTCATATACAGGTGTACTGTACCCTGCTGTCACTACTTTGGCATACAGGTGTCATCACCCAGCAAAATTAATACTCTATGACCCAGCAATTCCACTCCAAGGTTTATACCTTAGAGAAACTCTAGCACATTGGCAATATGAACTATAATCATACCAGCCTTTTTCTTGATTGCAAACAATTGTACAAACAACACAAATATCCCTCAACAGTAGAGAAGATAATTAAACTGTAGTATATTCTTACAATGGAACATTATATAGCAATAAAAAATAAAATACAGTTTCATGAATTAACATGGGTCTCAAAAAAATGTTGTATAAAACAGCAAAGCACAGAAGAGTACGTTATGCAATACCATTTATATAAAGAGCAAAAGCAGCTAAAATTAAACAACACATTTAGAGATAAGTATATAAGGTAAATCCATGTTTTTAAAAAAGCAAGGGAATGACTAAAAATTTAAGGAAAATGGTTCTGGCAAAATGTAAGACAGACAAATCATCTGAGATTAGAGGGTCCATTTCAAAATAACTGAACCAATTGTGGCAGCAAGAAAATGTAGATGGCTAGTGAAAGCTTCTGATGCTTTGTTACCTAAGAGTAAGTTCTTCTTCATTAGGGCATTTCTGAGGTGAAGCAAAGCTGGCTAGCAAATACACCAGCACCCCTCTCACTCACACACACACACACACACACACACACACACACACACACACACACAGAGAGAGAGAGAGAGAGAGAGAGAGAGAGAGCCCCATTAAGAATTCCCACTTGTAGTAGAAGAATAGCTAGGAAAAACCTACTTACAAGTCTTTTTAAAATAATAGAGGAAGCCCTCCCAAGTCTTCATTCTTAATTATGAATAGGCTTCCAGGCCTATAAGGAAAACTACTAACATGGGAAGGAAAAAAAAAAAAAAAATGACCCTGAGAGGAAACAGAGTTAAATCAAGAAATAGAAGAGTGCTTTACAATTCAAGAGGGTACTACACAACTGAACAAGTCCAGGACACAATGAAAATGAAATGGTTTGAAAACAATCAATAACTTTTTAAATAGTTTTGAAAATACAATTGCCCAAAAAAAAAAAAAAAAAAAAAAAAACTGTAAGGTAACGGTGAGGAAATCTTTCAGAATGTGTAACAAAAAGACCAAAGAATAGAAAATATCAAAGAACAGATTAGAAACAAAGAACCAATGCAGGATGGTGTAGTATCCAACTAACCACTGCCCAATTTTTAAGTCCTCCCCCACCTTAACCCCAGCAAATAACTGAACCCAATTATAGATTCTGATTCAAAGAGAATGAATCCACAGGCTAAATTAAGCCAATCAAATTGTTTCTTTTGAGGATATGACTTATAAAAAATTTAGGCTCTAATCTGGACCCCAAACCAAAAGGTCATCTAGATGCAGGCAGGTGTAACATGTTGGCCGAGGTGAGAGAACATGAATTAGAGAAGCCAAAAAAGGCAGAAACAAGAGAGGAGGCAACGTGACCATGAGTCTTGCCTTGCTAGCTTCTGACCCCTAATGGGTCCACTGCTGTTACGGACCGTGAAATCCTATTCTTTTATGTAAGTTAACTTGAGTGGGCTTCTGTTCTTTGCAGCCAATAAACTCTGATTAAAACAGCAGGTATCAATTATCTAGAACTGCAGAGTTGCCAAGAGATACCACAGTATGCTTGCTACAACATGGGAACACCCTGCCTTTCCCTTTGCCAGTCAGCTGTGCAACATACAATACTGGCTTCCACCACCTGTCACTCTGTCAGCATCCTGCACAAATGGGAGCTGTATGGCATTGTCGAACATTATTAAGATTATATGTGACTAAATACTCTTAGTAATTAAAATGTCAAAATCCAAGAATAAATACATAGGACATTCAATGAAACATTCAACGAAAACCTGAAATTGGGCAACAATAACAAAAGGGGGAGAATGTTAACTTGCCTCAAAATATAGGAGAGAACAAATGGTTCACACTTTTGAAAAAAAAAGGAACAAATGTCTTTTGTAGCCTCACTGAGTTCCTCAATCAACCTGAAAAATTAGAAAGTCATGCAAAATTTTTCCTTTAATAAACTAATAAAGCTGTTTTACTTAGAAAGGGCATGGAATGCTATTGCCAAGATTAATTTCCACTGACAGTAAAAAATATTCTTTGAAGTTCAAGAAATGGAAGGAAACTCTTTTGTATATATGGAAGGTAACTTTCATGCATCTTTTATCTGGATAACCAGCATCAAAAAAACAGCATGAGATCCTAAGCCAATGTCTGAGCCTTATGAAATTATCACTGGAACTGAGCAGGGAGAGAATGGTCACCAAAGTGCGGTTATGAAGTATGTCTGCTGTTGCAATTAGCAGTTACCAAGACTTCTCTTTCCTAGACTTTGTAACTACACAAGCCAGTAAGCACCAAGAAATAATGACCTCTGGTAAAGGTAACTATATGGGTAATTGTAAATTCCAATACAGGAGGCGGGGCAAGATGGCGGATTGGTGAGCTGTATGTTTTAGTTACTCCTCCAGGAAAATAGGTAGAAAGCCAGGAACTGCGTGGACTGGACACCACACAGCAATGACTTTGGGAATACTTAATACAACACTCATGAACACGTCGAACTGCTGAGATCAGCGAAATCTGTAAGTTTTTGCGGCCAGGGGACCCGTGCCCCTCCCTGCCAGGCTCAGCCCCATGGGAGGAGGGGCCATCGGTGCTGGGAAGGAGAAGGGAGAACTTCAGTGGCAGCTCTTATCGGAAACTCATTCTACCGATCCAAACTCCAACCATAGACAGACTGAGACCAGACACCAGAGAATCTGAGAGCAGCCAGCCCAGCAGAGAGACAGGCATAGCAAAAAAACAGCAAGAAAAACTACAAAATAAAAGCGGAGGATTTTTGGAGTTCTGGTGAACATAGAAAGGGGAAGGGCAGAGCTCAAGCCCTGAGGCTCATATGCAAATCCTGAAGAAAAACTGATCCCTCAGCCTCCTGGATCTTTTCTTAATGGCCCTAATTGCTTTGTCTCTTAGCATTTCAACAACCCATTAGATCTGTGAGGAACGTTTTTTTTTTTTAATCTTTTTTTTTTTTTCTGTTTCTAAAACAATTACTCTAAGAAGCCCAATACAGAAAGCCTCAAAGACTTGCAATTTGGGCAGCTCAAGACAAGGGCAGAACTAAGAGACCTCTGAGACAAAAGGCAATAATCCAGTGGCTGAGAAAATTCACTAAACACCACAACTTCCCAAGAAAACGGGGGTGTCCGCTCACAGCCATCATCCTGATGGACAGGAAACACTCCTGCCTATCGCAAGCCCCATAGCCCAGAGCTGCCCCAGACAACCCAGTGTGACGGAAGTGCTTCAAATAACATACACACACCATAAAACTGGGAGTGGACATTAGCCTTCCCTGCACCCTCAGCTGGTTGTCCCAGAGTTGGGACGGTGGAGCAGTGGGAATTAACAAAGCCCCATTCAGCCATCATTTCAGCAGACTGGGAGCCTCCCTACACAGCCCAGCAGCCCAGAACCACCCTGGGGAGACAGCACTCACCTGTGACATAGCACAGTCATCCCTCAACAGAGGACCAGGGGGTGCACAGCCTGGAAGAGGGACCCACTAGCAAGTCTCAGGAGCCATACACCAATACCAAGGTCCTGTGGGTCAGTGGCAGAGACAAACTGTGGCAGGACTGAACTGAAGGATTAGACTATTGCAGCAGCTTTAAAACTCCAGGAACACCAGGGAAATTTGATTGTTAGAGCCACCCCCCCTCCCTGACTGCCCAGACACATGCCCCATATACAGGGCGGGCAACGCCAACTACACGCGCAAGCTTGGTACACCAATTGGACCCCACAAGACTCACTCCCCCACTCGCCACAAAGGCAAAGCGGGGGAGAACTGGCTTGTGGAGAACAGGGGCTCGTGGACTCCACCTGCTGGTTAGTTAGAGAAAGTGTACTCCACGAAGCTGTAGATCTGATAAATTAGAGATAAGGACTTCAATTGGTCTACACATCCTAAAAGAAACCTATCAAGTTCAGCAAATGCCACGAGGCCAAAAACAACAGAAAATTATAAAGCATATGAAAAAACCAGACGATATGGATAACCCAAGCCCAAGCACCCAAATCAAAAGATCAGAAGAGACGCAGTTCTAGAGCAACTAATCAAAGAACTAAGGATGAACAATGATACCATAGTACAGGATACAAAGGCTATCAAGAAGACCCTAGAAGAGCATAAAGAAGACATTGCAAGACTAAATAAAAAAATAGATGATCTTGTGGAAATTAAAGAAACTGTTGACCAAATTAAAAAGATTCTGGATACTCATAGTACAAGACTAGAGGAAGTTGAACAACAAATCAGTGACCTGAAGATGACAGAATGGAAAATGAAAGCACAAAAGAAAGAATGGGGAAAAAAATCAAAAAAAATTGAAACACACTTCAGGGATATGATAGATAATATAAAACATCCGAATATAAGACTCATTGGTGTTCCAGAAGGGGAAGAAAAGGGTAAAGGTCTAGGAAGAGTATTCAAAGAAATTGTTGGGGAAAACTTCCCAAATCTTCTAAACAACATAAATACACAAATCATAAATACCCAGAGAACTCCAAATAGAATAAATCCAAATAAACCCACTCCGAGACATATTCTGATCACACTGTCAAACATGGAAGAGAAGGAGCAAGTTCTGAAAGCAGCAAGAGAAAAGCAATTCACCACATACAAAGGAAACAGCATAAGACTAAGTAGTGACTACTCAGCAGCCACCATGGAGGCGAGAAGGCAGTGGCACGATATATTTAAAATTCTGAGTGAGAAAAATTTCCAGCCAAGAATACTTTATCCAGCAAAGCTCGCCTTCAAATTTGAGGGGGAGCTTAAATTTTTCACAGACAAACAAATGCTGAGAGAATTTGCTAACAAGAGACCTGCCCTACTGGAGATACTAAAGGGAGCCCTACAGACAGAGAAACAAAGAAAGGACAGAGAGACTTGGAGAAAGGTTCAGTACTAAAGAGATTTGGTATGGGTACAATAAAGGATATTAATCGAGAGAGGGGAAAAATATATATGACAAACATAAACCAAAGGATAAGATGGCTGATTCAAGAAATGCCTTCACAGTTATAACGTTGAATGTAAATGGATTAAACTCCCCAATTAAAAGATATAGATTCGCAGAATGGATCAAAAAAAATGAATCATCAATATGTTGCATACAAGAGACTCATCTTAGACACAGGGACACAAAGAAATTGAAAGTGAAAGGATGGGGAAAAATATTTCATGCAAGCTACAGCCAAAAGAAAGCAGGTGTAGCAATATTAATCTCAGATAAAATAGACTTCAAATGCAGGGATGTTTTGAGAGACAAAGAAGGACACTACATACTAAAAAAAGGGGCAATTCAACAAGAAGAAATAACAATCATAAATGTTTATGCACCCAATCAAGGTGCCACAAAGTACATGAGAGAAACACTGCAAAACTAAAGGAAGCAATTGATGTGTCCACAATAATTGTGGGAGACTTCAACACATCACTCTCTCCTACAGATACATCAACCAGACAAAAGACCAATAAGGAAGATGAAAACCTAAACAATCTGATAAATGAATTAGATTTAACAGACATATATAGAACATTACGTCTCAAATCACCAGGATACATATACTTCTCTAGTGCTCATGGAACTTTCTCCAGAATAGATCATATGCTGGGACATAAAACAAGCCTCAATAAATTTAAAAAGATTGAAATTATTCAAAGCACATTCAATGACCACAATGGAATACAATTAGAAGTCAATAACCATCAGAGACTTAGAAAATTCACAAATACCTGGAGGTTAAACAACACACTACTAAACAATCAGTGGGTTAAAGAAGAAATAGCAAGAGAAATTGCTAAATATATAGAGACGAATGAAAATGAGAAAACAACATACCAAAACCTACGGGATGCAGCAAAAGCAGTGCTAAGGGGGAAATTTATAGCACTAAACGCATATATTAAAAAGGAAGAAAGAGCCAAAATCAAAGAACTAATGGATCAACTGAAGAAGCTAGAAAATGAACAGCAAACCAATCCTAAACCAAGTACAAGAAAAGAAATAACAAGGATTAAAGCAGAAATAAATGACATAGAGAACAAAAAAACAATAGAGAGGATAAATATCACCAAAAGTTGGTTCTTTGAGAAGATCAACAAGATTGACAAGCCCCTAGCTAGACTGACAAAATCAAAAAGAGAGAAGACCCATATAAACAAAATAATGAATGAAAAAGGTGACATAACTGCAGATCCTGAAGAAATTAAAAAAATTATAAGAGGATACTATGAACAACTATATGGCAACAAACTGGATAATGTAGAGGAAATGGACAATTTCCTGGAAACATATGAACAACCTAGACTGACCAGAGAAGAAATACAAGACTTCAACCAACCAATCACAAGCAAAGAGATCCAATCAGTCATCAAAAAGCTTCCCACAAATAAATGCCCAGGGCCAGATGGCTTCACAGGGGAATTCTACCAAACTTTCTAAAAAGAACTGACACGAATCTTACTTAAACTCTTTCAAAACAATGAAAAAAATGTAACACTACCTGACTCATTTTATGAAGCTAACATCAATCTAATACCAAAACCAGACAAAGATGCTACAAAAAAGGAAAACTACCGGCCAATCTCCCTAATGAATACAGATGTAAAAATCCTCAACAAAATACTTGCAAATCGAATCCAAAGCACATTAAAAAAAATCATACACCATGACCAAGTGGGGTTCATTCCAGGCATGCAAGGATGGTTCAACATAAGAAAATCAATCAATGTATTACAACACATTAACAATTTGAAAGGGAAAAATCAAATGATCATCTCAATCACTTCAAAAGGTAGGAATTGAAGGAAACTTCCTCACTATGATAAAGAGCATATATGAAAAACCCATAGCCAGCATAGTAGTCAATGGTGAGAGACTGAAAGCCTTCCCTCTAAGATCAGGAACAGGACAAGGATGCCCGCTATCACCATTGTTATTCAACATTGTGCTGGAAGTGCTAGCCAGGGCAATCTGGCAAGACAAAGAAATAAAAGGCATCCAAATTGGAAAAGAAGAAGTAAAACTGTCATTGTTTGCAGATGATATGATCTTATATCTGGAAAACCCTGAGAAATTGACGATACAGCTACTAGAGCTAATAAACAAATTTAGCAAAGTAGCAGGATACAAGATTAATGCACATAAGTCAGTAATGTTTCTATATGCTAGAAATGAACAAACTGAAGAGACACTCAAGAAAAAGATACCATTTTCAATAGCAACTAAAAACATCAAGTACCTAGGAATAAACTTAACCAAAGAGGTAAAAGACGTATACAAAGAAAATTACATAACTCTACTAAAAGAAATAGAAGGGGACCTTAAAAGATGGAAAAATATTCCATGTTCATGGATAGGAAGGCTAAATGTCATTAAGATGTCAATTCTAACCAAACTCCTCTACAGATCCAATGCAATCCCAATCAAAATTCCAACAACCTACTTTGCAGACTTGGAAAAGCTAGTTATCAAATTTATTTGGAAAGGGAAAATGCCTCGAATTGCTAAAGACACTCTAAAAAAGAAAACGAAGTGGGATGACTTACACTCCCTGACTTTGAAGCTTATTATAAAGCCACAGTTGTCAAAACAGCATGGTACTGGCAGAAAGACAGACATATAGATCAATGGAATTGGATTGAGAACTCGGAGATAGACCCCCAGATCTATGGCCAACTGATCTTTGATAAGGCCCCCAAAGTCACTGAACTGGGTCATAATGATCTTTTCAACAAATGGGGCTGGGAGAGTTGGATATCCATATCCAAAAGAATGAAAGAGGACCCCTACCTCACACCCTACACAAAAATTAACTCAAAATGGACGAAAGATCTCAATATAGAAGAAAGTACCATAAAACTCCTAGAAGATAATGTAGGAAAACATCTTCAAGACCTTGTATTAGGCGGCCACTTCCTAGACTTTACACCCAAAGCACAAGCAACAAAAGAAAAAATAGATAAATGGGAACTCCTCAAGCTTAGAAGTTTCTGTACCTCAAAGGAATTTGTCAAAAAGGTGAAGAGGCAGCCAACTCAATGGGAAAAAATTTTTGGAAACCATGTATCTGACAAAAGACTGATATCTTGCATATATAAAGAAATCCTACAACTCAATGACAATAGTACAGACAGCCCAATTACAAAATGGGCAAAAGATACGAAAAGACACTTCTCTGAAGAGGAAATACAAATGGCCAAGAAACATATGAAAAAATGTTCAGCTTCACTAGCTATTAGAGAGATGCAAATTAAGACCACAATGAGATACCATCTCACACCGATTAGAATGGCTGCCATTAAACAAACAGGAAACTACAAATGCTGGAGGGGATGTAGAGAAATTGGAACTCTTATTCATTGTTGGTGGGACTGTATAATGGTTCAGCCACTCTGGAAGTCAGTCTGGCAGTTCCTTAGAAAACTAGATATAGAGTTACCATTCGATCCAGCGATTGCACTTCTCGGTATATACCCGGAAGATCGGAAAGCAGTGAGACGAACAGATATCTGCACGCCAATGTTCATAGCAGCATTATTCACAATTGCCAAAAGATGGAAACAACCCAAATGTCCTTCAACAGATGAGTGGATAAATAAAATGTGGTATATACACACGATGGAATACTACACGGCAGTAAGAAGGAACGATCTCGTGAAACATATGACAACATGGATGAACCTTGAAGACATAATGCTGAGCGAAATAAGCCAGGCACAAAAAGAGAAATATTATATGCTACCACTAATGTGAGCTTTGAAAAATGTAAAACAAATGGTTTATAATGTAGGATGTAGGGGAACTAGCAATAGAGAGCAATTAAGGAAGGGGGAACAATAATCCAAGAAGAACAGATAAGCTATCATCAGTAAATTTAACGTTCTGGGAATGCCCAGGAATGACTATGGTCTGTTAATTTCTGATGGGTATAGTAGGAACAAGTTCACAGAAATGTTGCTATATTAGGTAACTTTCTTGGGGTAGAGCAGGAACATGTTGGAAGTAAAGTAGTTATCTTAGGTAAATTGTCTTTTTCTTACTCCCTTGTTATGGTCTCTTTGAAATGTTCTTTTATTGTACATTTTTTTTAATTATTATTTTTATTTATTTTTATTTTTTATACAGTTGATTTAAAAAAAAAAACAAGGAAAAAAATATGTAGAGCCCCCTTGAGGAGCCTGTGGAGAATGCAGGGGTATTGGCCTACCCCACCTCAATGGTTGCTAAGATGACCACAGACATAGGGGACTGGTGGTTTGATGGGTTGAGCCCTCTACCACAGGATTTACCCTTGGGAAGACTGTTGCTGCAAAGGAGAGGCTAGGCCTCCCTATAATTGTGCCTAAGAGCCTCCTTCTGAATGCCTCTTTGTTGCTCAGATGTGGCCCTCTCTCTCTAGCTAAGCCAACTTGAAAGGTGAAATCACTGCCCTCCCCTCTACGTGGGATCAGACACCCAGGGGAGTGAATCTCCCTGGCAACGTGGAATATGACTCCCATGGAGGAATGTAGACCCAGCATCGTGGGACGGAGAACATCTTCTTGACCAAAAGGGGGATGTGAAAGGAAATGAAATAAGCTTCAGAGGCAGAGAGATTCCAAAAGGAGCCGAGAGGTCACTCTGGTGGGCACTCTTACACACAATTTAGACAACCCTTTTTAGGTTCTAAAGAATTGGGGTATCTGGTGGTAGATACCTGGAACTATCAAACCACAACCCAGAACCCATGAATCTCGAAGACAATTGTATAAAAATGTAGCTTATGAGGGGTGACAGTGGGATTGGGAAAGCCATAAGGACCACACTCCCCTTTGTCTAGTTTATGGATGGATGAGTAGAAAAATAGGGGAAGGAAACAAACAAACAAACAGACAAAGGCACCCAGTGTTCTTTTTTACTTTAATTGCTCTTTTTCATTTTAATTATTATTCTTGTTATTTTTGTGTGTGTGCTAATGAAGGTGTCAGGGATTGATTTAGGTGATGAATGTACAACTATGTAATGGTACGGTGAACAATCGAATGTATGATTTGTTTTGTATGACTGCATGGTATGTGAATATATCTCAATAAAATGAAGATAAAAAAAAGTTAAACACAGAAAAAAAAATTGCAATACAATTATGTTGTTTTTTTGGGTATGTAACTCCACTTTGACTTCTTACAGGTCCTATAATACAAATGCATAAAAGGTAAGGACAAATCTATGGTTTTGAAAATACAACGTATATAGATAAAATCTGTAACAAGTAAAACAAAAAGGAGGTGGGTAGAGAGGTATGAGAATAGCATTTGTGTATGATATTGAAATTAAGTTGGTATCAAATCAAATGTAATTGTTACAGATTTATAATGTTAAAATTAAGCCCCATGATAACCACAAATATATGAAAAATATATGCAGAGGAAATTGAGAAGAAACTCAAAACAGTACACTACAAAAATACCAAACAAATACAGAAGTAGGCATTAACAGAAGAATTGAGGGACAAAAAAGGCATAAGACATGTAAAAAACAAATAGAAAATGGCAGAACAAAGTTCCGCTTATCACCAAATACTTTAAATGTAAATTGACAAAACTCTCCAGTCAAAAGGTAGAGATTGGCAGAATGGATAAAAAAGCATGACCCAAATATATGCTGTTTACAAAAGACTCACCTTAAAGTCAAATACACAGGCTGAAAGTGAAAGGATGAAATAATATATACCATGCAAATAGTAATCAAAAGAGAGCTGGGACAGTTAAACTAATAAAAGATAAAATAGATTTTACGTTAAAACTTTTTTAGACTTTGTCAAAAACTTTTATGAGGAACAAAAGTCACTATATACTGATAAAGAGGTAAATGCAACAAGAAGCCATAACAATTATAATATATATGCACCTAACCACAGAGGCTGAAAATATATGAAGCAAATATTCACAGATTTGAAGGAAGAAATAAACAGTTCTACATTAATAGTAGCAGACTTCAAGACACCACTTTCAATAATGGATAGATCATCTAGAAAGAAAATCAATAAGGAAACAGAAGACTTGAATAAGCAAACTAGACCTAACAGACATAGGAAGAACACCCAATAGCAGCAGAATACACATTCTTCTCTAGTGCACATGAGTCGTTTATGTTAGAACTTTCATGCTAAGAATGTTTTCTTATACAATTCTCTTTCTACTGAGGTTTCACTAATAAGCAGCTCCTACTTTTGAGCTCCAACTTAAAGCAGAAGAACTGTTTTTCACTGAATTTTTCATTAATGGCAAGTTTTTCCCTTTATGTAAAATAAATTTATTGTGAATTGAAAAAAAAAGACCATATGATAGGTTAGAAAGCAAGTCTCAATAAATTTAAAAATACTGATATGATGTGATGAATATTTTCTGACCACAATGGAATGAAGCTAGAAACCAGTAGCAGAAGGAGAACTAGAAAACACACAAATATGCAGAAATTAAACAATACACTCTTAAAAAGCTAATGAGTCAGAAATCACAAGAGAAATATCTTGAGGTGAATGAAAACAACACAACATACCAAAACTCAAGGGATTCAGCAAAGGCACTGCTCAGCAGGAAATTTATATCTCTAAATGCTTCATTGAAAAAGAAGAAAGATCTCAAATCATAGACCTAACCTCACAACTGGAGGAACTAGAAAAAGAAGAATACTAACCCAAGCAGAAGGAAGGAAATACCAAAGATTAGAGTGGAGATAACTGAAAGAGAGAACAGAAAAACAATAGAGAGAATCAACAAAACCAAAAGTTGGTTCTTGGAAAAGACTGACAAAACTGACAAATCTGTAGCTAGGCTGACAAAAAGAGAGAAAGCAAGTAACTAAAACCAGAAATGAAGGGGGTGGGGGTGTGGGATTAGTACCCACCCCACAGAAACAAAAAGGATTATAAGAGGAAACCATGAACAAATGGACACCAACAAATTAAATAACCTAGATGAAATGGACAAATTCCTAGAAACACACAAACAATCTACCAACACTGAATCAAGAAAAAATAGAAAATCTCAACAATAAAGAGACTGTATCAGTAATTAAAAAATAAATAAATAAAAAATAAAAGTCCAGGACCAGATGGCTTCCCAGGAGAATTTTATTAAACATTCCAAGAATTAACACTACTCCTGCTCAAACCCTTCCAAAAGAAATCAAGAGAAGGGAATACTTCCTAACTCAATCTATGAGGCCAACATCACCCTAATACCAAAGCCAGATAAAGATACCATAAAAAAAAGAAAATTATGAGTATAGAGGCAAAAATCCTCAACAAAATACTGGTAAACAAAATCCAACAAAACATTAAAAGAATTCTATGTCATGATCAAGTGGAATTTATCCCAGGTACACAGGATGGTTCAACTTAAGAAAATCAATTAATGTAACACACCACAATAGAACAAAGGAAAAAAACACACAATCATCTCAACTGATGCAGAAAAGGCATATGACAAAATCCAACATCTTTTCATATAAAAACACTCAGAAAACTAGAAATAGAAGGGAACTTTCTCAACATGATAAAGAACGTTTATGAAAAACCTGCAGCAAATAACACATTCAATTATGAAAGACTGAAAGCTTCCCTCCTACAATTGAAAGATTGAGAGCTTTTCTCCTTGTCTGGATGCCCTCTGTTATTTAACACTGACTTGGAAGTTCTAGCCAGAGCAACCAGGCAAGGAAAAAAAAAAAAGGCATCCAAATTGGAAAAGAAGCAAAACTTTCCCTGTTTGCAGATGACAGGATCCTGCAAAGAGAAAATCCTGAAAAATTCACAACAAAGCTACTATAGCTAATATACAAAATCTGCAAAGTGGCGGGGTATGAGATCAACATGCAAAAATTAGCAGTGTTTCTATACACTTATAACAAACACTTTGAAGAAGAAATCAAGAAAAAAATTTCCACTTATAATAGCAAATAAAAGAATCAACTATCTAGGAATAAATTTAACCAAGGATGTAAAGAACTTATACATGGGATAACATAAAACATTGCTAAAAGAAAACAAAGAAGACCTAAATAAATGGAAGGACATTCCACGTTCATGGATTAGAAGACTAAATATTGTTAACATCAATTCTATCCAAAGTGACCTACAGATTCAATGACATCCCAACAAAATTCCAACAGCTTCCTGTGCAGAAATGTAAAAGCCAATCATCAAATTTACATGGAAGAGTAAGGGCTCTGAATAGCTAAAATCATCTTGAAAAAGAAGAAAAGAAGTTGGAGGACTCTCACTTCCCGACTTTAAAGCTTAATACAAAACTACAGTAATCAAAACAACATGGTATTGGTACAAGGACAGACAGACCAATGGAATAAAATTGAGAGTTCAGAAATATTCCCTCACATCTATGATCAAGTGAATTTTACAAGGGTGCCAAGTCCACTCAACTGGGAAAGAATAGTCTCTTCAACAAATGCTGCTGAGAAAACTGGATGTCCATATGCAAAACAATAAAGGTGGAACATTACTTTACACTATATACAAAAATCAACTAAAAATGGATCAAGGATCTAAATATGAGAACCAGACCTCGAAGAAAACAGGACTTCGTGTTAGGCAATGGTTTATTAGACTTTATGCCAAAAGCACAAGCAATACAAGAAAAAACAGATAAATGGGACCTCATCAGAACTAAAAACTTTTAAGTATCAAAGAACTTTATCATGAAAGTAAAAAGATAACCCACTCCATGGGAGAAAATATTTGAAAACAACATGTTTTAGTTTCCTGGACTGCTCAAGCAAGTATCATGTAATGGGTTTTGAGGCTAAAAGAAAGTTCAGATCAAGGCATCATCAAATAGAAACAATGCTTTCTTCACAAAGACTGGCATTTTGGGGCCAGCTGCCAGAGATCCTTGGTGGTTGGCTTCTCTGTCACATGGCAAGGTACATGGCAGCCTCTCCTTGCCTTTCCATTCTCTTCTGGGTTCTGTTGAATTTCAGACTCTGGCTATTCTCTGTGGCTTTCTCTCTGCTTATAAAGGACTCCAGTAATAGGATTAAGACCAATTCTGACTGAATTGGGCCAGACCCTGACTGAAGTAACCTCATTGTGCCAGTTTGAATGTATTGTGTCCCCCAAATGCCATTATCTTTGTAGTTTTGTGTGGGGCAGAAGTTTTGGTGTTGGTTGGATTTGCTTGGAGTGTGCCCCACCCAGCTGTGGGAGATGAGTCTGATGAGATGTTCCCATGGAGGCGTGGCCCCGCCCATTCAGGGTGGGCCTTGATCGGTGGAGCTATATAAATGAGCTGACTCAGAGAGAGGGAACTCAGTGAGTGCAGCTGGAAGTGATGTTTTGAAGAGGAGCAAGCTTGCTAGAGAGGAACGTCCTGGGAGAAAGCCGTTTTGAGGCTGGAGCTTTGGAGCAGACGTTGGCTGCCTTCCTACCTAGTAGAAGTTTTCCGGACGCCATTGGCCATCCTCCGGTGAAGGTGCCCGGTTGCTGATGTGTTGCCTTGGACACTTTATGGCCTTGAGACTGTAACTGTGTAGTGAAATAAACCCCCGTTTTATAAAAGCCAATCCATCTCTGGTGTTTTGCATTCTGCAGCATTAGCAAACTAGAACACTCATGAAAAGGCCCTACTTACAATGGGTTCACACTCACAGGAATGGATTATGTTTAAGAACACGTTTTTCTGGGGTACATACAACTCCAAATCACCATACTATATATGGGTTTAATATCCAGAATATATAAAAAAATCCTACAGTTCAACAATAAAAAGACAAACCAATTTTAAAATAGGCAAAAGACTTGAATAGACATTTCTCCAAAGACATAAAAATGGTCAAAAAGCACATGAAAAGATGCTCAACATCATTAGCTATTAGGGAAATGCAAATCAAAACCACAATGAGATACCATTTCACACCCATTAGAATGGCTGCTAGTTAAAAAAACGGAAAATTTTTAATGTTAGAGAAGATATGGGGAAAAAGGAACCATAGCACATTGTTGGTAGGAATGTAAGATGGTACAGCCCCTGCGGAAGACAGTTGGCAGTTCCTCAGAAAGTTAAGTAAAGAATTACCATATGTCCCAGAAATCCCACTTTTAGGTATATACCCAAAAGAATTGACAGCAGGGACTCAAACAGATATTTACACACCAATGTTCATCATA
Organism: Choloepus didactylus; assembly: GCF_015220235.1. NCBI lineage: Eukaryota > Metazoa > Chordata > Mammalia > Pilosa > Megalonychidae > Choloepus > Choloepus didactylus. The sequence continues at coordinate 164,637,672 of NC_051309.1, read as the reverse complement.
GCACTACTCACAATGTTCATAATTGCCAAAAGACAAAAGCAACTCAAGTGTCTAGAAATCAACAAATGGATAAATGAAATGTACTATATAATTACAATGGTATATTAGTCATAAAAGTAATGAAGTTCTGATACATGTGACAATATGGCTGAATCCTGAAGACATCATGTTGAGTGAAATAAGCCAGACATCAAAGGACAAACATGGTATGATCTCACTGATACGAAATAATTAAAATAAGCAAACTCATAAGAGTCAGCATCTAGAGTATAGGTTACCAGGGGCCAGGGCAGGGGTAGGGAATAGGGGTTAATGCTTAAAATGTACAGTTTATATTTGGGATGATGGAGAAGTTTTGATAATAGATGGTGGTGATGGTAACACTGTGAATATAATTAACAGCACTGAATTATATATTTGAATGAAGTAAAAGGGAAAATTTAAGGTTATATATTGTCACTAGAATAAGAATTTAAAAACAAAAAGCACAGGACTGTACAACACAGTGAGCCCTACAATAAATGACAGACTACAGTTAATAATACAATTATAAAAATGTTCCTTCATGAATTGTAACAAATGTGCCACACTAATGTAAGGTGTAATAATAGGGTGGTATATGGGAACTCTGTATTTCATGCACGATTTTTCTGTAAACCTAAAACTTCCCTAATTAAAAAAAATACACACACAAACACACACACACACACACATACACACACACACACACACACACGAAAAAACAATGGAAAATAACTTTTGGAAAGAATGTGGCAAAATAAGCATATTCGTTCATTCTTTTTGGTAATGCAAACTGGTTCAGCTGCTATGGAAAACAGTTGAGCAGTTCCTCAGAAAGTTAAGTATAGAATTACCATATGACTTAGCAATCCCATTTTTAGGTATATACCCAAAAGAACTGAAAGCAAGGACTCGAACAGATATTTGCATACTATGTTCATAGTGGCATTATTCACAATTGCCAAAAGATGAAAGCAACTCAAGTGTCCATCCACAGATGACTGGATAAACAAAATGTGGTATATACATGTAATGGAATATTATTCAGTCATAAAAAGGAATGAAATTCTGACACATACAATAATATGGGTGAACCTAGAAGATACTATATTCAATGAGAGAAGACAGACACAAAAGGACAAGTATATGATCTCACTGATATAAAATAATTAAAATAAAAGCAAATTCATAGAGTCTGAAACAAGATCACAGGTTACCGGGGGCTGGGGTGGAGGTAGGGAATAGGGGGTTAATGCTTAATGAGCATACAGTTTCAGTCAGGAGTGATGGAAAAGTTTTGGTAATGGATGGTGGTGATGGTAGCAAAACACTGTGAATGTAATTAAAACTACTGAACCATATATTTGAATGTGGTTAAAAGGAGAAATTTTAGGTTGTATGTATCTTACAAGAATAAAAATTTAAAAAAAATAAACCATAGGACTGTACAACACAGTGAACTATAATGTATAAAAATACACATATACTATAATTAAATTTATAGTATAATTATGATTGTTTCATCAGTTGTAACAAAGGTACTACAATAAAAGTTTTAATAACAGGTAAAACTGAATTGGGGGCTGTATATGGGTACTTTCTCTGTATTTTCTGCATTTTTTTCTGTAAACCTACAACTTCTCTAATAAATAAAAAAATACAAAAAAATGTGCTTTGGAAAAAAAATTCAAGATTATAAAAAATGAATATTGGTACTAGTCACCAATAAAAAACAAAACAAAAACATTAAATGACTCTCAGAGAAGGGATGAATTCTCCAGAGAATAGTCTTTGATTAATGTCCCATCTAGCTCTAAAATTCTACCATTCCAGATCAAGCACTTTGACACAAATAACACCAACTTTCTTGGTTAAGTAGGCAGCAAGATCAAAGAATCACAGAACTGTTATGGCTTGAAAAGATATCCGAGACCCCAACACCTTGGAAAGAAAGACACTGTGATCTGACAGATGAGGAAATGGAGGCCCACAGAATTCCAGTAACCCACCTTACAGCAAAAGAGCACTGTGGGCAGAAGCGGGGTTCCAAAACTCTAGCTTTTTAGTAACTTCTAACATCAGAAGCCACTTCAGTGGTTTCTGAAAAGCCTCAAATCCTTTTAGGAGTGAGGCAATAAAAAATATTTTTAAAAATCACATTAAATAAACGGCTTAAACTATCTAAACTAACAATAAAAACTAACAAAAATTTAAAATATATAGCACTTACTTTGTGCCAGGCACTAAGGCACCATTCTAAATCCTTGTCGTGAATAATAAATTAATTTAATCCTCACAATAATCCTATGTGGCAGGAGGACCCAAGTCTATAATTTTACCACCACACCACCCCGTTTAATTATTTATGCATAACTTTACAGAACATAAACTTTATCATTAATTAGCCTAAGTTCTAGGCTTTTCATTTGGGTCTAAGAGAATTAGAACAAATTTGTATTTTGGAAATGCAATTATTTAAGCTTCATTTGAAGAAAATATACTCAAGAAGAAAATTTAAAACTGCATAATATAATCAGTATTAAGCTTAATGAATTGGTGTTTCATTAATTCAGTAAAAGTCCTTAAAGATATATTTTCAACTATATACTACTTCAGAGAAACTCTTTCAAAGTTCTAAAGTGAAGTTTTAAAATAATGAAATTATGGTAAGGCAGGTTTTTTTAAATGCATTTTTTAATTGTGAACTCTAACATATATACCTAACAGTGATAACTTTCAAAGTATGATTCAAGAAGTATAGAGCAAACTTCAAAGAATGTCATGGGTCACAGTTCCACAACTTAAGCTATTTCCATTATTGTAAAATATACATACAGAAAGGTGTCAACTTTTGCTGTACAGCTCAACAGGCAGTTATACAGGTAATTTCAAAAACTGTTATGGGTTACATTTCCAGTTTCAGTTCTTTCCTTATTATGCAATATAGGGTATACATAGAAAGGTGAAGACCCTCAAAGCACAATTCAACAAGTAACTAGAGAGCAAATTTCAAAGGATGCTATAGGTTACAGCTCCACCATGTCACCTACCTCCTTCCAGCTATTTCAACACCCCACCATCCAAAAATATATATATATATTTATATAAAGTTTAGTATTCATAGACCTCTGTCAAATCCTATCTTGCCTGTTGTTACCCCTTCTCTCACTCAATCTCTTTCTCCATCTTCAGGGATGTCTAAGCAGTGAGCACCCTAACTTGCTCATATTGAAAGGTGTAGACAGTATGGAGAAGGGGGCTGAATCTGATTGTTGTTCTTAAAGAGGCTGTTGCCTGCGGGATACTGATTACGTGCTTCGACTTGGCGGGCCTGGGCTGGGGGACCTGATCAGCCCCTGGGGAGGGTGGTGGGCACGGGCGACAGCGCCCTCCACTGCCCCCCAGGCCTGAGAAAGTGAGGCCGGAGGCAGGCCCCATTTCCTCACCCAAAATACCACCGTTAGGGGAGGCTTGCCGGAGGGAACCGCCTTTTCCCCACCCCCTTATCTTGCCCGGACACTCCCCGTTGCCAGTGCAACTCCCATCACCACCAGTGCGCATACATTGTTGCCAGACACCGTTGCCAGAGCAACTCCCGCCCCTTTTCAAACTACCTCCGTGCCCTCTTAGAACCAATCCTAACCTCCACACCCTCTCAGAACCAATCCTACCCTTTATCCCCTCAGCATTGGCTTGTAACAACCCCCGCCCTCTATGCCAGCCTATATAACCTGTGCTCACCCCTAATAAACGCTCTTGGCTTTACCCCCCTGAATAAACCCCCCTTTTGTTCTACCCCTACTGGAGGAAGAGTGTCTTGTCTTTCCCTTCTCGCCGCCCTCCACACCTTGCACGCCTCCGCCGGGGACCGGGCCCAGTCCCCCGCCTCGCCCTCGCCTCCGGGAAAGAGCCCCCGCCGCCGGTACCCTCCGAGCAACGCCGAGAGCCGAGGGTTCAGCAACCGGCCGCCCCCCCCCCAGACAAATCAACTGCGACCGCAGTTGCCTCTAGGTTTTAGGACTTGTCTGGAGTAGGAACACTGGTGGATTTAAGTCTCTGAGAGAGAAAACTGAGTGAATGAATCTTTTATAGAATCTCAAGTAGGGACGCAGGTATTTAGGGACTACTTTTAGTAAGGACACAGCATACTGTGGTCATTTGAGATGTCTAGCTGGAGCGTGCATAAAAGAAACCTCCAGAATAGCCTCGACTCTCAGCCACTGTGACTTCAGCTTTTACCTTTCTTTTTTCCCCTTTTTGGTCAAACAGGCATTTTCAATCCCTTGCTGCCAAGGCCAATCTCATTCCTGGAAGTCATGTCCCACGTCACCACGGAGATTCATTCCCCTAGGAGTCATGTCCCTCATGGGGAGGGGGGGTGGTAATGAATTTATTTACCAAGTTGGGCTTAGAGAGAGAAAGGACTCATCTGAGCAACAAGAGGTTCCCTGGAGGTTCCTCTTAGGCATAATCATGGAAGGGCTCAGCCTCCCATTTATTTTTTTTTTTTTTTTTATCATCATTTTATTGAGATATATTCACATACTACACAGTCATACAAAACAAATTGTACTTTCGATTGTTTACAGTACCATTACATAGTTGTACATTCATCACCTAAATCAATCCCTGACACCTTCATTAGCACACACACAAAAATAACAAGAATAATAATTAGAGTGAAAAAGAGCAATTGAAGTAAAAAAGAACACTATGTACCTTTGTCTGTTTGTTTGCTTCCCCTACTTTTCTACACATCCATCCATAAACTAGACAAAGTGGAGTTTGGTCCTTATGGCATTCCCAATCCCACTGTCACCCCTCATAAGCTACATTTTTATACAACTGTCTTCGAGATTCATGGGTTCTGGGTTGTAGTTTAATAGTTTCAGGTATCCACCACCAGCTACCCCAATTCTTTAGAACCTAAAAAAGGTTGTCTAAAGTGTGCGTAAGAGTGCCCACCAGAGTGATCTCTCGGCTCGTTTTGGAATCTCTCTGCCACTGAAGCTTATTTCATTTCCTTTCACATCCCCCTTTTGGTCAAGAAGATGTTCTCCATCCCACGATGCCGGGTCTACATTCCTCCCCGGGAGTCATATTCCACGTTGCCAGGGAGATTCACTTCCCTGGGTGTCTGATCCCACGTAGGGGGGAGGGCAGTGATTTCACCTTTCAAGTTGGCTTAGCCAGAGAGAGAGGGCCACATCTGAGCAACAAAGATCAGCCTCCCATTTAGAACCCTAAGCTTCACAAGAGCAAGCCTCAAGTCAAGGATCTGATTTATTAAGTAGTGGGTTCCTAATTTCACTTAATATATATTCTTAAACGGTCAGTTTCTCACATTATCTTCTCTTAGCTGTACAATCATCATCATTCTCAACTTTAAACAATTATCATAACATAATACATCTCAGAGCTCTTATCAGCTGCTAATTATTCTTCCCTAGTATTAGTGTAGTGTTGGTAAAATATTCCTATTAAATATAGTCTTTAATATGTAATGGGTCGTTTTTCCATATATCACTCTGTTGTTAACCCTCTGCACCAGTGTTATACCTTATAAGTATATCATGCTAGCATTTATTCAGGTTTGTGGTGCTACTCTGTGGTTTATATGACTTTAAACAACAATTTACAAACATGTCCACCTTCAATGTGTCACTGATACTTACAATCCCATTAATGAACCATAAGTAAGGCAGGTTTTGTTTCTGTTTTTCAATTAAACAAATCCTATGCTTTGGTTTTCAGGAAGGGAAGGAAGGGAGAAATACAATGAAAAGAATTAAATTTTTTCTCTGGTTGGTATTTTCTAAGCATCTGATATTTTAAATTTTACTATTAGAATCATGATGCTTACTAATAACATACAATGTGATAACAGATAAAATATAACATTTTTAAATTTAAAGAAAAAACAAAGGTTCCCCCTTCTCAACACAACCAAACATAGATTTTGTGAATTTCATTAAAAAAGTGTTACCAACTGTGTGTCTAAGTTCATGATCTTTCCTTCAGTTAACTAGGTTCATTTTCTTTTCAATGGATTTGCCTATTAAAGGGTTTTGACTATGTATCCCATACTATTACAATTCACTGCATGGGTCTGTCACATTCTTTAGTTGTACTGGAATATAATCATATAGAATAATAGTCGATTACATGGATCATTGGCTATGGCTCACCACCATCTTATTACAAAGATTTTAGAAGTGACGTAATCCACATTACACAGTAGGAATGTTCTACATTATCAGTATGCACAGATCTTAAAGCAACTTTCACTGATTAAACTCTTTTTCTCCAAACAAGCCTCTTATCTTTTTTTCTGTGAGAAGAGAATTGATCTTTCTTACTGGAGCAAAGCTGAGAGATGCCAGGCTCCCAATTATGATATATATATAAAATAACATATATTGACTCCTATATTCAACATTCTTTTCTCATCCTTAGAAGTATCCTGTTTCACTGTATCATATTTTCAAACATACAACCCATTTGACGTTCAGTGTATTTCAACCTTTACTGGCATACTGCTTATTTATTTCTCCTTATCCTTATCACCAAGGAGGGCCCAAAATGGAGCTTTTTTTAGTGGCCTTGAATGGCCTGAATTTTTGAATTCAGCCATTATTTGAGTAACAAATATGTACAAGGCACTGTGACAACACTAACAAATATAAAGAGTAGAATCCTTATCTTCAAAGAGCTTTTTAACTAGTAGGATAAGATGTGTGTCAATAACTGTAGCCACAAGGGGAATGAAAGAAGAGGAATAGAGAGAATGAACTAGAAAACTAATGAACCAGGTTGTGAAGAATCAGTAAAGACTCCATGGAAGATAAGACATTTTATGTCCACCTCTGGGATTTTTACTGCTGGGAAGACACCAACAAAATCTGCTGTTACTGAAATGTAAGAGGCACAAAACTCAACCTTAAATCCATCAAATGGCGTTGCTGTGAATGAGCAAAAGATTAAGATATTCACGTATACTGCCCAAAAAAAGTATTTAAGATGCATTCTTCAAATAAACTTAAAATAAGTAAGAAAAACAAGACAAAGGGGAAATAAGGACAGGAAAGTAAAATGGATTGAGAAGTGAGATTAGTACACAATATGCTGCAAAATCTTAGTCTCTTGCTAGAAATGGGCTATAGATTTTGCTCTAAGCTTTGCTGCAGCCAACATGCAAAGGGGAACATGATCTGTTGAAAGAGTCAGTGTCCACAGGGTAAAAATAAACCAGTTGCTCAGAGAAGGAACAACTATTTTTTGATACAGAGATCAGAAAAAAACTTAACTTGTGGCTCCTGATAGATACTGTTTGATGTAATAAAAACCTTAAAACTTTTTTTTTTAACAATAAACAGTGAAAAGTTTTAGAGGGCTTTCCTTATAATGTCTCAATACAAACTAAGATTACCATGCAAACCAAAAATTCAGTACAAACAATGTTCTGGAGGCCAACACTCTAGGCCAGGTGCCCAGCTCCTTGGTGATCTGGCCCATCCAGGGTAGACTTTCAGTACAAAACAGATGGACTGTGATCCTTCAGTCACTCCAGAGATGCTATTTTTCTCTCAGCTACATTTCTAAAAGGTATTAAGAAACAGCAAGTTCAGCAATATGCTCCCTAAGAAAATATCTCAAATATAACTGTTCTGCCCTATTAGAAACAAGTGATTAGCCATCAGGGGAGCTGAAGTAGGATTGAGACGCTCTAATGAAAACCAAAAAATTTAACACAGATACAAGGCAGAAGAGCAGACCTGGCTCTAACTTAACAGTAAACCTCACACCTTTAGTGCCCACAGAGAAGATACTAAAGCATTACTGCTACATTTGGAATAAGTGCATTTCTTTTTATGGAATGAGATGAGATCAGAATAAGTAAATGCTACTGAACTCATTTTTTTCTTATACAAATTGACTCACAAAGATATTCTGATGTCAACATTTTGAAACTCAAAGGAAATGGAAAGTAGGTCATCAGTGTGAAACAAACAAAAGTGACTTATATCTAGGAATTACGATTTTTAAAACAAAATTTCCAAAAAAACTCATGTGATGTTCATTTGATTTTACAAAGGTTTTTGTAAGTCGTTTTAAAGTTATATTTATGTCAGCACAAGCTGATATTCTTTTCATTTTATAGGAACTGACAGGTTGGTGTGAGGGAAGGATTATACTCTGCTAAATTTTAAACTGGGGGAACATTTTTATTGGGAACTAAATAAGGCAAATCCAATAATCACTGATATATCTTTAATTACTTGGCTATTTTAATTTAAAATTTTTGTTATAAAGGAGTCCAATTCGTCATCTGGTCACAGAAAGCAAAGGTCTGTTCTGTAGAGTGAAAAAGAATAGACCTTTCTTTAGATAACAGTATCCAGGTATGATTGCCAGGAGGACATCAGTTCTTTTCACCTAATCAGTGGCCGACTCATTACTCAACTGCAAACAGCCTACAAACATTACACAGTCTTCTAATGCAGGGTTAGCACAAATTGACTGGAAATAAAAGCACTTCTAGATCAGGTTAGCTCAAATTCCAATAATTATTACCAAGTTTCCAAATGAACCAATTATTAACATTTATCAATGGCTGGCAAAAAAAAAAAATCCAATTCTTATTGCAAAGATTCATATACCTGGAGCAAAATAACTGACCAAGAGTCAGAGAAGACTGGATTGATGCGCAAATATTTACTCATGAACTTGGCTCTCACTGGTGCATCATTTTCATTAAGTTATATATTCTGTGACTTAGGTACCACTTACCTAAAAACTGATAATGATAAAGACAAAGTTCATAAAGAACAAAGAATATGTATATTTAAAATATGATGAGTCCTTGTACTTGTATTTTACCTTGTATTGTATTTGATCTAAGTGTATCTCATTCATACAGTAAATAACATAATGGCATAATCTGTTTAGTCTCCACCTTATTCTACAAAGAATTTGAGGTGGCTTATGAAAAATGCATTTATTAAAGAGGAAAAGTAAAAATCATGACCAAGCAAAGTATAAGTTAGAAAACAAAATGAAGACTGGGGCCAAGATAAGAAAGACTGTGGAGTAGAACTGAAATATGGAAACCATCAAGTCCTACACAGTTACTACAGTTGAACAGAGAATCTGATTCTGTGCTTCCTAGCAGCCAAAGTGAAAAAGTAAATGTAGTTAGTTACATGATTTTCCTGCCTCCAGAGAAGTAAAGTGCTTCCTATCACTCACCATGAAAGATGCTCTAGGAGACACTAAAAAGTGTGATGGAAATTTTCCTAAGAGCATCCTGACATCAAATGAGGTAACAGCTATTTTTTATGCGGTCCCTGAATAAAACTGAATTCTGCAATGGAGTTAAGATAATATGGCCCAGGTGCACAATTTTTCAAGAGATAAAGTGGACTGGGCCAGGAATGGAGGACTGGAAGTACAACAATGAAATATGATTACAAGATTATTAGCACTAAAGTGTAAGAATAAAAATAAAAATAAATAGCCCAAATTATAATGTTTCTAAATTCCCATCCTCACCTCCCTTCACCCTCTGAACAAGTTCCCGGCCAATGTCACTAGCCCACAGCTTCTGCTCCTGTGACAGACAGCTTAATTATCACCAAATCTATATCCTCTAACCCAGAGCTAAAATCCAATTTGCATTTAGTGGTCTTACATTTTTACTTTAAGGTCCCACCAGTACAATTAACTCCAAAAATACCAAACTAATTAAGTAATCTGGCCTCCCAAACCCATTTTTCCTTCTGCCTTCCCTAGTTTGTCAATGGAAACTCTATTTTCCCAGTCACCTGGGTTTACATTCTTGAAGTCATACTTTTCTCCTTCCTCTCCATAACTTCCCACATCCAACAACTAGTTGGCCTTACTATTTTTACCTCCGCATTTGCCAATTGAGCTCCACTCCAGCCCCTAGGCAACCATCCTAGATGAGACCCCCATTACGTCAGGGTCATTGCAATAGACTCCTGAGTTATCTCTCAGCCACCTCTCTCCCCCCACTCCAATTTATCTTATATAGCACTGCAAAAGTAATATTCCTAAAGCTACGATTATGTCAATCTACTCAAAAATCTCAGTAGTTTCCTTTTACTCATCTGATGCAACCCCATATATGATGGTTAATTTTATGTGGCAACTTGGATAGGCTGTGGTATCAAGTTATTTAATCAAGAACTAATCTAGATATCACTGTGAAGGCATTTTGTAGATGTGGTTAACATCTACAATCAGTTGGCTATAAGAGAAATTATTCTCGATAACATGGGTGGGCTTCATGCAATCAGTTGAAGGCCTTAAGAGGTTTCCCAGAACAAAGAAATTTTTCCTCAAGACTATAGCATCAACTCCTACATGAATTTACAGCCCGCCAGCTTGTCCTACAGATTTCAGACTTGCCAGTCCCCATAATCACAAGCCAAGCCCCCACAATCACATGAGCCAAGTCCTTAAAATAAATCTCTTTATATATATAGATATAGATATGGATATATAACAAATATACACATATATTCACACACACACACATCCAACTGGCTCTGTTTCTCTGGAGAACTCTGACTGATACACATTTCAGGCCTAACGCTCCATTGCTTTCTCTCACACAACCATCCTCTAGCCAATCCATATGTCTAGCCACTCCCAAAATGTGCTGTATCTTTCCATTTTTGCTTTATGGTAGTATAACCATGGATGCCCTCCCCTTCATCTCTCCATGTTAAAAAACCCAATTTAAATATTACTTCACCCAGGAAGCCTTCCCACTCCTTCTCTCTCCTTCCCCTTAACACCTGACAACGGCTATAATTCCATAAGTAATCACCATATCCTTTCATCAGTCTCTGTCCCATCTAGCCTACACTTCAAAGTGCTCCACAATTACCATCTTAAAAACACATACTGCTTAAGTCCATCTTAGCTTCCTCATGAAGATACACAAGACCTTTCACAGTGAGCTTTACCCACAACACTTTGTTCATACATTGATCACTGCATGTATCACATCACACTGTAATTAGCTTTTTATAGGTCTGTCTCCTCCAGTGCAAGAACCAAGTATTACTTATCTAATATAGCTACTCAGTCACTCTCTGCACACCATCCTGTTTTAATTCTCTCTGGAGCTAGTCTTTCTTGCTTAATTGTTTGTTTTCTTATTGTCTGTCTCCTTCCCACTAGAACGTACACACAAGGAGAATATGGATCTTGTCTGCTTTGTTCTTGACTATATTCCCAGCATCTATAACGAGTGCCTGGCACACAGTGGGTAATCAAAAGTTGACAATGAATTAATGAATATATGAATTATTCTCAGTGTATAAGCCCAGTCCTGGAACACCAGAAACTCTAAATGAATGAATTCTATGTTGTATAAAAGTTCTTTTTATACATGTTTTACAAGCTCTAACAGTTGGTAATCTTGATATCCTCCCTTGCACCTGGCATAGTGCTGTGCACAAACTAGGCCCTTGATATACTGCTATTAAACTGAATTACTGGTTCAATAAAAGCCCACATAATTTACTAATTTGTCTTCTAAATCTGAATTGGAGGAGTCTGCATTATATCTTATGCCACATAATGCACACACACACACCCCAGGAAAGGCAACAGTGCAGTATTTAAGATCACCAGCTGGATTGTCAAAGCCTGAGTTCAGATTTATCATTTATTACCTATACTATTTGGGGCACATTATTCAACCTCTCTATGCCCCAGCTTCCTTCTTAAAAGAAGGTTATTAAACCTGCCATAGAAAGCAACCTATTTACTTCACAGCTAAATGAATAGTCCTAAATCCTTTATAACCCTTCCTTTACCAGTTCTAAATTGTACAATGCATACCAGAATGTTTTAATATACGTTGCCTGAACTTCAGTAGGTCATTATTTTAAATAGTAGTGGATTATGTTTACAAGGTATTAATTCTCCATTAACTTTTCATGACCTTACAGCATTTCAGTGCTCACCCAGTGAACACAGGTGAATTGAGCACATTACTGCCACCATTCCTAAGACTTCCCGGAGTCACAACAAAATAATGTCTCAAGATAACGTTTCCTCATACAGAAGAGTAATTCTCCTTCCCTTAACTCTCCACGTAGGAAACAGCATAATAAACAGGTAAGTGATGAGCACATGAACTGTACATATTAAATACATTACATAGCAACATAACCCAGGCTTAAGAATGGATTGTTTAAAAAAATAGCACTAATAAAGGGTGTAATGCTAATGTAAGTACATCTTAGTCAAAACGCATTTGACAGTATTCAAATCCCTCTGGGGGACAGTTCTGTTTGGAAGTAGGGAGTAGTTGGCCGGGGCTCACACAGATGAATGTCAAATCTCAGGTAAGAGGTTGTGGCTCAGCCACAGACAGAATCCACTGAGATTTACACAGTGGAACAGTGAGAACACAATGAGTCTTCTACACAAACACTGAAAGGTCTTTCTCCACCAGACTTATTTACCAAAAAGCAGCGACCTAGCAAAGAAGATATTCAGCATGGAACTACTCCTTAAAAGACCAAATTCAAAAGACCATTCTCTCACAAATCTGGGTATTATAAAAATGTATTTGCATAAGTAAATACTGTGAGCACTGAATCAGATTGAAAATGCAAGCCTGTATTGATGAGGAATAAATCAAGCACAAAGCAAATGATTAAGGCAAACCTCTGTTGCCCAGGTGTAAACAAGAACACTTGAGAATAAAAGGCAACAGAACTTCTGTTACAGCCCGCACAACTAAGGCTTGCCGTCAAAATGTTAGCTTACAGAGCTGTCTACTATTCTGGGAGCATGTATATCATGTTTAGTTGAGGATACTTTCTCAAAGGTGAACAACTGAAAAGTACAGTGCTGACAGTGACCTGAATGGAGCTGCAGCAAATGTCCTGCTGGAAGATAATCTTCAATATCTGCTGCTACTAGTGTTTCCCACAGTCTAAAAGGCAAAGAAATATACATGTTATTTTAAACTCAGTTATTTCTGCTTAAAATCCATTCTGATTTAAGCTACTGGAGAAAGGTGGGATATATAGCAATTTTTCTTCCAAAATCAGGAGTTAAGAGGGCAGTACCTAGCACAAAAGAGAGTGTTAGTGGCTATATCAACTCAAGTATTGAACACATAACTTCAAATAACAGAACTTGGCAAGTTCTGTTATTTTTCCACTTTTCAGTGAAAAAATGTGGTCCCAGTCGGGTGATCTTTCACACTAACAGACAATTTTCCTAAACAGAACTGAATACCTGAGAAATTTAGATAACTTTAAGATTGTTAATGCAATTTCCTCTTACCTTGCTTTTTGGTTTAAAAAATATATTTTTACAAGATTTATTTTGCCAAAGGAGGATGAAAATCAGAGAAGAAGTGAATGACTGAAGAAAGTAAAATATATCCCTCCACCTAATGACCAGAAGTAAACCTGAAACATTCTCAATGCATGAAGAATGACTTTGTGAAAGATTTTTATAGGAACATACCAGAATCCACACATCCACAGGAGTATGAGCTCTGTTAAAGGCTACATGTTTATTACAAAAATGCCACCAATGCCCAAAGAACAACTAACTCTTTTAAGGCTGCCTTCAAGTACGCAACGTTCTTTTGAATTTTTCAATTGTGGCAAATTTGGTTCTTTAAAGTAGAATTTGATACCTATAGTTGGAGGAACATTTAGAAAACAAAGAGAATCATCAGGCTGGATATTTACTTTACTTATGTGGCTTGTAAACTACTTGTAAAGATAGTTCTTGAGAATTTTTCCAAAATTCCTTTCTAACAACAGCAGCTATGAAATAAGCAGGTAACCTCCCTGAATGACCCCCTGTGACATATTTCACTTTTTACAATGTCCTTGGTATTGGCACTGTGAGTACATTTAATCAACTGGGTAACAGCTAAATCTGATTCCTTTTTTTAGTATTATTCATTCATTCAATAAATATTTATGGTGTACCTAATATGTGCTAGGCACTATGCAAAGTGCTGGGGATATAATGGTGAGCAAAAACAGGCTCACTATCTGTCCTCATGGAGCTTACAGTGAGATGGGAAGACAATTATATAAACATAAATTACAACTGATAAGTACAGAGAAATAAAAGATACATAAAAGCCTACAATAGTGAGAACAAACTAATGTACAGACGCTTCCCTAAGGAAATGGGATTTGAGCTGAAGATAAATAGGAGTTAACTAACGAGGCAAAGGAGACTGAGGGGAGAAGTACAGAGAAGGCAGGTGTTCCAGGTAGAGTAAGCAGGTACAAAAGCTCCATGGCTGAAAAGGGTTCAGCAAAAAGAACTGAAAGAAGGCCTACAATGCTTAAGTACTGATAGTGAGAGTGGTGTGAGATGAGGCTGGAGTGAGAGCTGGGGCCAGATGCCACAAAACCTTGCACACATTAAAGATATTTACAAAATGCATTTTAAACTGGGAGTGGGGGAAACAAAGGGAGAATGACAAGATGAGATCTATATTGTTTAATTATCACTAAAGCTAGGGTGGAGAACCAACGGGGGAGTCCCCAGGATAGAAGCAGGAAGACTACTTCGGAGGCTACTGTAATAATCTAGAAGAGAAGGTGGAGTTAGTAAACATGGAAATTAATGGATTTGAAGGATACTAAGGATGTAAAATCAAAAAAGGATCAGACGGAGTTCTATATTCTTTACTTACTCAAAAGTAATGCTTTGGTTTTGCTTAAGAACTCATTTGTTAATTATTCACAAACTGGAAAAAAAATCATACAAATGTTATGGTTCTTTTTTAATCAGCTTTCTGCATCATATTTATGATATTTCTGTAGTATATTTTAGATAAAGAAGAAAAAGTAGCAAAGAAAAAAACAAAACTTAAGAAATTCTTCATTTTATGTAAAAATGTGTGTTCCTGAAAAATTGTGCTGCAGCTGGGTATCTTAAAAAATATTACTGACTAAATTTTTCTTCCTTGCACAAAAGCATACACTAAAGCATGCAGAAGAGATTATCATGATACTATATCAAATGAAATGTAAACCACTAACTTGATTACTTCCATACATCATTTATCCTTTATTACAGGGAACATAAATTGGGTGATTTTACAACTCTAAAAGGATGAGATGGCTCAGAAATTTAATAATCATCATCAAGTTTCATAATAAACCATTTACTAAGCAACCAGAATGCCCAAGAGGCAAGGATTTAGATCTATTCCTTCAACCATCATTTTATCCACAAGGAAAAGCTATTTTATTTCTATATTACAACTATATGCTTTCTCTTTTCCACACTCTCTAGAAAATATAGCTTTACTATAAGCCTGAGTTACAGTGTCATAGGAATGCAATAAGAGGTTCAAAATGTAGTCAGACTTATAGAGTATTTGAACACATATAAAATGTCTAATTTTGAACTGAACTGGCCACATGTTTTTGTGTCTGACCAACAGAGACTGATTCGTACCACAGCTCAGAACAAACATAAAAGAACTAGGTTTTACTAGTCTCATATATCAATAACAAATGTACCAGCTAACTTATAATTCTGCAATCTAAAAATAGACAGTGATACTGAGATTTTGCAACTAGAGTTTATTATACTAACTCTTGTTCAGCTTTTGACTTGATAACAAACAAATTCAATCTGAAAATCACTGAGGAAAGAATATAAAACCACAGTATGTCAATAAACTAATAAAGGCTAAATGCACTTTAAGTATGCTGATTTGGGCCACTTAAATCACAACCTAGGCAGTATTCAAATTAGAGGTTCTGCATATGAATTTCTCTGTTCCTTCTTTTAAAAAAAAATCATGAAGGTATATGTGAAATAACTTGAAGAGACGATAACTGTAGCTTAATAGTCATTAACATTTATAACACAAAAGCTTAAGCCTGAATTGGGCATAAACTGGTATTTTAAGAAATGTTATACTTCTGATATGTCACACAATAGCTCTTTGAGAAATGTGCTTTATTTTGTATGGTTATATTTAAATGTGTGCCTTGGAATCTTTCCAACACAGGGTGAAGAGGGGAAATTAAAAAAAAAAAATCAGTAGTTTTTGGTTTTTAAGGAAAAGCAAAATTAAATGGAGTTAGGAATTTAAACACTCAAGCCTTATATCACTATAGAACAATCCAAAACAGCAATTTACAGAACATATTAATTACCATCACGTTATGCCAGGGAGTACTCTCTGTGTGCCAAAGTGCAGCTCACTTGGACATTCTATGATCAAAGCAAACCATACTTGAAAGACAGGTCCTATAATAAAAATGGTTACCCTTTCATAATTTCATCTGCTTGACAAAGATGTCATGATAAGTTACTCTGCCCACAAGTTTTCTAATATAACCATGCAACTTCATGCATTCACCAACATTTTAACAAGGAGGAGAAAAAGCGATTAGCATATCTAAGCCTCAGGTCATCACCCAATTCCTAAAATTCCAAATGAAGGAATTTTCATCCACTCTTCCCTTTTCTTGAAACACACAAAGAAATATGTCCAAAAAGGTGATAAGAGCTTGAAGGATTAACCAGGATAATAGATACCTCATACCTAATTTTTATGAACAGAAAAAATTAGGGTTTATATTTATCAGAGTTAATATGGTATTTTCCAGATGCTGAGAGGACTTGATTACTAAAGAATCTTGATGTGACAGTATACCTTTTGTTGCTTCATTTTTGCTTTTTATTATAGAAATTTTCAAACATAATACAAAAGTAGAGAGAATAGTGCAACAAACCACTATCACCCAGCTCAAAATCAACAACTTAGGGAGAATCTTGATTCAGCAGGTCATAATCTCCCAATTCCACTCCTTACTCCAGATGGATTATTTTAAAGCAAATCCCATACATCATATCTGAGATAGGTAGAAAAGAGGCCCCCTGAAAAACTGTTTCACTTTCTAATCCCTGGAACCTGTAAATATTAACTTACCTAGCAAAAGATATGATTAAATTCAGGACTTTAAGAGGCGGCATTTATCCTGGATTACCCTGGGTTGGCCCTAAATGCAATCACATGTATCTTTATGAGAGGCAGAGGGAGATTAGACACAGACATACGCAGAGCAGAAGGCAATGTAAAGATGGAGAAGAAATGCACCACAAACCAAGGAACACTTGGAGCCACCAGAAGCTAGAAGAAGCAAGATTCTCCCCCAGGGCCTCCAAGGGAGCATGGCCCTGACAACACCTTGATTTCAGGATTGTGGCCTGCAGAACTTTGAGAGAGTAAATTTTTGTTGTTTAAGCCACACAGTTTGGGGTAATTTGTTATGACAGACACAGAAAACTAATACACTATCATATAATCTGTAAAACTTCAGTATATATCTTTAAGAAATAAGGACTTTTTTTTTTAATTTTTTTACTTCAAAAAAAATTCCTTACTTTATCTAATATCCAGTGTTTAAATTTCCCAGATTGTCTCATAATTTTGCATTGATGATTTATCCAAATCAAGATCCAAACTTAACTGAAATATCTCAAGTCTTTTAATCAATAATAATTCCTCTGTTATTTTTGTTTTGCCTTTCATTTATTGAGCAAACTGGGTAATGTGTCCTATAAAAATCATGACATTCAGGATTTGGCCAGTTACATCTTTATGGTATTGTTTAACATAAATTCTCTTTTTCCCATATTTCCTGTAAACTGGTAGTTAGACCTAAAGGCTTGATCAGAATCATATTCAGTGTTTGGGCCAGAAACTTCATGGGTAGTTCAGTGTATTTCCTGTTGCTTTAGTCTGTTTCTCTCTTTCTTTGTAATGTTAAGATTGATCACTGCATTTAGGGATTATTAGCCTGATCTACTAATTACTAAGTTCCCCATCAGCCTTTCACCTAATGAGTTTAACAGCCATTGGTGATCCTTGCCTAGATCCATTATTTCATTAGGGGTAACAAAATGGTAATATTTTATTTGTATCACTCCTCTGCATTTATTAGCTGGAATTGTTCTAAAAATAAGACCTATCCAAACCATCTAACTGGTTACTATGAAACAGTTTTTTTACAGAAAAGTAAGATAAATGATTGACAGCATCCACTTTTTAAGGTCATCATCTGCCTCCTGATTACAAAAGCTACCTCATCTACAGTCCATGAATATAACTACTCAACTACACTCATCTCAGTCTTCATGTAATCAATTCAAATACTCAGCTTAAAATATGAAACTAATTTTTAAAGAATAAAAGCCAGGATCCCATATGACTATGTCAATTTGAGAGTTTATGCCCTATCAGACAAGTCCAAACTGCCCAATCAACTACTTCACTCTTAGTCTACCTTATCTTATCTCACTAACACAAACTATCTTCTCATTCTAAACTCGGTGAATTTGGTTCAGAGTTCTATGCATCTGACTCTCTCCCTGAAACCAGCTGAGGCTGTCTTCCTCAGGAGTAAACATACCTCTTGTCTAGCACCCCTCCTTTTTTCTGGGAATGGCACAATCCTTCTTTTAAGAAACTGTTCCTCTTCCCTACCCCCGACCATGTATTTTTAGAGGAAGCTGCCAATTATCAGGTCATTTGTGCCCCTAATCACAAGGATGGGCACATTACTCAAGCGAAGCCAATCAGAGGCATTTCTGGGACTTTGAGAATTTAGACTAAAGAGAAAAGGTCAGGTCTTCTCCTTGGGTGATCCTTGGCTTGATGGCAGCCAAGTCCCCAACCATATGGAGGAAGCTGATGAAAAGAAAAAAGAAGAGATAAGGGACAAAGAAATCTTGGTGGTACAGGAGTTACCAGTTTTGGCTTCCCTGAGACCTACCTCATTTCTCCCACACTATGTAAATCAATAAATCTCCCTAATATACAGTTTAAGAGTTCTATAATTCGCAACTAAAGGAATCCTAATACAAACTCCAACATGATTCTAGTTGACTATCACTGTAATGACAACTACCTTTCTGGCTCCTTGTGCTTACTTCTGTACACTCCATTATATACCATCCTGATTTTTTGTGTGGCAAGTATTACATAATATTTTTGTGTGGTTTTGTCACCATCCTTTGTGGACTTGTAGACACACATCTTTTGAAGCCCCTCAATTGCTGGAATAGTGCTAGTAAAGACTCAGTGCATAAATAATAACAATTGACATCTATTTATTACTACTTCCATGTTAAGCACTTTACACATGTTATCTTATTTAATCCTCATAGAAGCTTGCTGGAATGGGCATTATTTTCTCCATTTTATAGACAAGGAAGTTAAGGTTTATCAAAGGAAAGTAATTTGCCCAAGGTCACATATTTATTAAATGGTTGACCGGGGATTTGAACCAGATTTGAATCCAGATTGCATTCTCTTTCCCCTACGCCATGTGGGCTTACACAACAATAAATACTTACTAATTAACTCACCAGACAGCATAATTGATAAGAGGACTTAACCCTTGAATTTCCACTAACCTCAAGGTGCATGTTCCTCCATCATTAAAAATAATAACATTAATATATTAATGTATAAATAAATGAACTATAAGAAAATCAGTATCTTGAAAAAGTTATAGCACAGTTTCTCAAAAATTGCTAGTGGCAGCCTGAAAACTAAATGCTGGCATTCCTCTCAAAGTAATGGGTAAAAGGAATGAATATTTAAGACCACTCTGTCAGTACAAGTTGTATACAACTCCCCTGGCAGTGATATTTCAAAACAACACAAAAAGATTTATGAGCACCTGTCAATGTGTAACAAGCCTGCAGCTCTCCAATTGCTCAGCAGATCATTCCTGTGTCATCATTAGACACTAACAGTTACTGAGCACTCCCATGGCTTGGAGGCAAGAACAGAAGGCCTTTAGGAAGAAAATGGTTCCACCTACCTAGCACTGCAAGGAGACAGGCCAGCAAGATAATGGAAGCAATTTACTGGCAGAGAACCTAAAGTCACCAGCTCTCATCTTTACACAATCTGCATCCTTCATGCTAACCCTCTCAGTTCCAGGCTTGCATCTTCAACTCCTGTTAGGTCCACACGGGGTTCTGTTATCAAATTAACTGTGGGGCAACATGAGTTTTATATCTCTGTGTAACTTCAGCATCTAGCTGGGTACTTTCCATTAAGAATCATCTCAGAAATGTTTATTGGTGATGATCTGTTTCTTTTTTTCCTTTCGCATTTTCATCACTTTACTCGAGGAACTTATTAATATAAAGGCACTCTTGAATAATCAAATGATTGTTCCTAAAGGGCCGGAAGAAGTTTTTGCCTCATACTTAATTTGGCCACACCACAGCCAAAGGGAGGATGTGCCAGACATCAAGTGAAGCACAGTTGTATCCTCCAGTGAGACCATATTTCCCTAACTTACATACTTTGGTGAAAAACAGCCCCTAAAGAATACAATCATTGTCACAGACTCAAGAATACCTCAAATGAGATTAAGTATGTTAAAGTGCTTTGTAAACCATAAAGTGCCAAGAAAATGTAAATCACTTCTGATACTAATGTGGCTATTACAAAGGAACAGACCTGGGAAGCGGGTAGTTGTATGATTTGAAGGAACTAACCAGATCTAGATAGTAGGGGTCTGCAGCACCAAGAAGGAAAAAAGTGAGATTCCACAGGACACAGCAGAAAGCCTGGACAACAGAAGGGATGTCAGAGGTAAAGTAATCCAGGTGAGCAAACTCCCACTCAATTCAAAAAATACTTACCATGTGTCAGTCAGGCACTGTTCTATGTCTAGGGATGTACAGTCCAAGACAGCCAAAGCAAATATAACCAAAGATCCCTGCTCTTCATTGAGCCCTATAGTTTCACCTTGGGAGACAGTCAATAAGCAATAGACAAAAGAAATAAGTAAATAATATTATGTTAGAAGATGACAAGTGCAGGAAAGCAGGGTAAGGAGGACAGGAAGGGAGGGTTTGCAATACTTTGTGCTTAAAAGACCAGCCAAAGATAGAATGAGTTCAGACCTTCAATGAGTTTCCTCAAAAACTACATTCAATTTCATGAAAACGAAAGTTGCAACTGTGCTTGAAACAAATTTGCATAATATGAAAACCCAGCCAGAGGCAAAGCGAAGGGAATTAACAAGAGTCGAAAGCAAAACAGATGACAACAGAAATAGTTGCAGACCAGAACCTCAGGAAAGGACAAATTCAACAAGATTTTAAATACGGGTCATTTTTTTTTTTTTTTCTCTTAGGACAAGTTGGCTCTAGGTCAAGGGTGGTTTCATTTCTAGTAACAACCCCAAACAACTGCCAGGGCCTCCCAGAAGTACTATACTGAAAAGAGTTCTGAGTCTTATGGAATGAATTAGAAATTTTTGTCAGGGCCTGAAGATGGGGGAGTGTGACATGCAACCCCATATTTGCCTCTCTTGCTCAAGGTAGCTCTTAGCGGTTTAAGCAGTAAGCAAACACTCACTGGCCACCAACTAAGAGAAATATACCACCAGGAATACTGGAGGATTTGGAAGTATAGAGCTTGATCTCAATCCTAAAGTATTTTATATTCTATTTGGGAAGAAAAATCTAGTTGGGAAAAGACAACATTGGATGGCAGCAAATCCAAGGAGGTTGCTACAGGAAAAGACAGACAAGAAAGGCTTAATGGAGGACACGTGCTCTGAATTGGGCTTTGAAGAATCCACATCTTTGGAGCAAGAAGAAAAAATAAACACTGGCACCAAAAGTGATGGGAAAGAAGGAATAGAAAGGGTGGGTTTAGGAATGAGAAACAGACCAATATAGCAGCCAAAACAGGATCTGTACAGGACACCAGATCATAGATACCTTAAAATGAGTCATTACCCAGTAGGCAAGAGAGCCCACAAGCAAAGCCATAATTTATAAAATCAAAGTGAATGGCACACAAAATGAATTAGAGTAAGAAACACTGGAACAGAAACAAGATAAGTATTATAATTGCTCACGTGATAATAAGAGGCAGATTATCAACCACGAATATTTACAGGATTCTACTCACTCACTATAAGGTAATCTGCTAAGTGCTTAAGACGCAGAGTTACTCTTACTGCCCTAAAGTTTAATTTGATGTCAGAATCTAAACGTAGACCTGTCCAGCAAGAACTAGAAAAACAAGCCTAGGACTAAGATCAGCAATGAGGATGCAGATTTAGGAATTAACCACATAGGGGGGAGAGCACAGAGCCCAGGTGTAGTATTTGCCCCTGGTCTGCCTAGACTGACAGAAGCTTAGAGAACAGTAAGTTGGGTCACTCACGCCAAATCAGGAAGTCTCATCAGGTCTACTCATTTTGTGATTCACTGTGAAGAAATGACCACTCATCAGTGACAAATCTACTCTAAAGGAGTCTTTAACCAAATGACAAGATCAAAGGTAGGATTACTTTAAGGAAAAGAAAGGGAGCAAGGCAACACAACCAGTCCAAGACACCTAAATACTTAGTACAAGCCAGTTCTTACCATCTATAGCAAATCCAGCAACTACTTTTCAAATAGGACATGGCAGATCCTAAAGAGACACACGGTGGAGAAGTACAGGGAAGAAAAATGCAGAGAAGTCAAACTTAATCAAGCTGATAAGAAATTAGCATTAACCATTAAGTTTTTAATACAATCCTTAGGTAAATAACAGTCTCATAGTTCCTGAAGCAAATCAAGGTCACTGAAGGTCCTGTTGACAGGTTTTCTTATAAGCATTTAAGCTACAACTTATTGCATAAAATAAACCAAAAGTGTTTCATTACAAATTAAAGAGACTTAAAATATTTAACTTATTAAAAAAAGTGATTTAGTGTTAGAGAACAGGCATAAACAAAAATAATTCATTAGACATGCTGCATCTTTCCACAAAAGATCAAAGTATGAGTATATATAAAATCAAAGTCTCCTCTATGTTGTAAGAAATTCTTAATTTATTAAGAAAATTTTTCATACAAAAAAATCAAGAAAATAAATATAAGCAGACATCATCCTCATTTTAAGAATGCACAAAGTTTTCATGTTACATGATCTGCTGAAGATTACATTTTTTAAGCATTGCTTGTATCATGATAAACTTATGTATAAATATATATATGTAGGGGGGTATATATGTGTGTATAGGATATATGTGGGTGTATGTGGGTGTATAGATATGTATACACAGATTTATACATATATATAAATGCAGTTTTCTGTACTTCTTCAGACAAGTAACAAAGAAACTCAACCTGACATAAATGTAAACTCCAGGTAAAACTTCACAAACACCAACAAAACAGACAACACTCAATCTGATGAATGAAACATAATCCTCTCAATGGAATGGTTATGAACAAAACTTGGACTAAAAATATTAATCAGTTCTCTAAGCAAGTCAATAAAAATTTTGCCACAGGAATTCCTTAAATGTTCCTGCTTCCATGAGCCTGAATCATGAAATTTAGCCAAAGTATCTTACTTCACATTTACAACTCACATAAGAGGAAAGTTAGTTACAGGCACTTTCTACAAGTATAAGCATCCTAAAATTGACCTATGAGCAATATTCAGAGATAAACTTTAACAATATAAGAAGAGGAGCTAAAATACACTCACTGTGCACTCTGCAAAACCTACTAGATTCTCCAAACTCCTTAATGGCATGTCCTAGAATAATGTTCTTGGAAAAAAAAAAAGAATTATGCTCCATAAAAGCTAATTAACAGCTCATCCAACAACTGCAGAGTATTTTTATAGCTCTTATCAATTACTGTCTTCTCTTGGGGAAAATATTAAAACCAAACAGAATCTGAAATGTGAGGAAATGAGGTGAGCCTTGCCTAAAATCTCAACACCTTTTGCCACTATGACCTCTTGGTTCATTGTCTAGTCATAATTAATAATTTCTATATTTTACTTTTGTGCGTTCAGAAAGAAAAAGAGTACTGATATAATTAAAAGTAGAGGGGCACTGTTGAAGATAATGTAAATTAGAGAAACAACATTTTCTTGAGACTCTTTCACAAATGTTTCCTACACAAAATGCTCCTGCAAGTGTACAAAAATACAAGTGCATGAATGTTCTCTGAAATACTATTCTTAATATGGGAAAATAGGAAACAATCCAAATTCCCAACAACAGAAAATTGTTTAAATAAACTGTGATATATTACATCCATTCAATGCAATACTGGCTGTATACAGTATTATAAAAAAAATTGAGGATGATGTATATGTATGATCACAGAAGTATTTTAAGATGAAATATTAAATTGAGAAGCAAAAATCAAGAAGGAATTTGCAGAGTAATACACCAGTTGTTACTAATAACCACAGTCATAATAAAAGTTTTTATAGAGAGAGAAATCTTTGGGAGTGGAAACATACACTAAACTACTAACAGTGGTTTCTCCAGAATATAAGATTACAGTGCACTTTAACTTTCAACATTATATATTTCTGTAACATCTGAATTTTGAATATGTATTGTGCTTATAATCAGAGAACAATAAAGTTTTCTTTTAATTTAGTGATATAATTGGAAAGAAAGTAAGGGAAAATCTTATTTACAAAGTGAAGAGAAAATTCAGTGTTAATTTTTCTACAATAACTCTAAAATATCATCCGGCTTTACCTATCTTTTGGAAGCCAATAGTATCTTTTACTCTCAGAACTTCAAAATTAAGGAACACACATAGATACTGGAAAATCCCCTTTAGCATCTCCTCTTATTAATAGCTTCTCAGGATTAGTTCAAATGCCAATATTTATCAAATTCAACAGAACCACACTGTCATTTCCTAAATACTTACAAACTATGTCTAATTCTAAGTTATTACAGAATTAACCAAAAAAAGTACAGATTCTGCAGACTTTAAAGATATCTGAGGCATTTTGATAATAGTAAATATGATGAATTAGAGCTAACTACTTTTGAATCCATAATCCTGTAACCTATTAGAACATTGCAAAAACTAGACACAAGGAGAAAAGAACTGAAAAGGTCATTGAGAAGTCACAACTATGGGAAAAATTTCCACTGTCTAGGAAAGGTTGTGAACTTGTGTCAACAGAGATTTGTCTCTATAGTTATGTGACCTTAGGCAAAACTTTTAAACTCTTAAATCTCAGTTTCTCACCTGCAAAATGAAAGAATTTGGAATAAATAATCTCTATGGTCCTTTTCAGCTCTAAAGTTCCAACAACAGACCTTTTTACTCTATCCCTGTCAAAAAATTTTAATTATACACACACACACACATACATAGTATAAAATGTTATTTATTTTAAGGCTTATAGCCAAAAACAGCAGGCTCCTGACCAGCTCTGCCTCACCCCTAAATTCCACTCCCCAACTCTTCCGGTTGTTTCTTCTGGTAATTACATCCATCTTCCTAAATCACATACTTCTATTGCTATTTCCTGATTTTTTCCAATTTTACCAAAGTTCTTTATTCAATATATTGGGGCAGTTATTCTCCCCATGAATCTCTCTCCCAAATTTAATGAAAGTTATTTCAATATTATTGGACTCCTACACTCCTGAAATGCTAAGGATATAAAGATTACATTCAAGTGCCCCCAATAAGCTCACATTTTGGTTAATAAGAAACAAGACCCCATTTCATATCCAACCACTTCACAAAATGTATGGGGGGAAATTTTAAAGCATGAGCTCTAAATCAGAAATCCTGAATTCAGATGTGAGTCCACCAAAGGAGCAAAATATCCACATAAAAGTCCCTTATTATCACTGAACCTCCTCAGTTTTCCTTCTATGTAATCTGAGAATAACAGCACTGTGCTGGTTTGAATGTATTATATCCCCCAGAAAAAACCATATTCCTTGATGCAATCTTGTGGGGCAGACATATTAGTGGGGATTAAGTTGGAATGTTTGGATTAGGTTGTTTGCATGGAAATGCGCCCCATCCAACTGCAGGTAATAACTCTGATGAGATATTTCCATGGAGGCATGGCCCCACCCATTCAGCATGGGCCTTGATCAGTGGAGCCATATAAATGAGCTGACAAACAGAAGGAACTCAGTGCAGCTGTGAGTGACATTTAGATGAGGAGCTACAGCCAAGAGGGACACTTTGAAGAAAGCACAGGAGCTGCAGATGAGAGACAGTTTGAAGACGGCCACTGAAAGCAGACTCTTGCTGTGCAGAAGCTAAGAGAGGACAAATACCCCAAGTGCAACTAAGAGTGACATTTTTGAGGAACTGCAGCCTAGAGAGGAACGTCCTAGGAGAAAGCCATTTTGAAACCAGAACTTTGGAGCAGATGCCAGCCACGTGCCTTCCCAGCTAATAGAAGTTTTCTGGACACCATTGGCCATCCTCCAGTGAAGGTACCCAATTGCTGATGTTTTACCTTGGACACTTTACGGCCTTAAGACTGTAACTGTGTGACCAAATAAACCCCCTTTTATAAAAGCCAATCCATCTCTGGCGTTTTGCATTCCGGCAGCATTAGCAAACTGAAACAAGCACCACTACAAAGTGGTTAAATCACAAATATGGTACATGTAAAAGCACCTTGTTAATCATAAAGCACTATAGTAACGTTAGTTGCTTTTGTTGTCTTTACTAAGAGACCCCATACATGAAGTCCTGGGAGTTACTCTTGTCTCCTGAACACTGTTTGCCTACCTAGGCTAAACACTAAGAGGTGAAAGTCACTGCGAGTAAGAAAAGAGTAGATGTTAATCATGTTTCAAGGCCAGAATCTGTGCATCCAGCTCTTCAAAGGGCTTAGGTATTACCCTATGAATGTACACAAAAATAAAAATCAAGCAACTAAGCAGGAACAGTTCAGATAAAGCAAGTGTGTTTTTGTTTTATATTTTTCCTAGGAAGGGTTCTTCACCAAATTTTAATTTTTAAAGTAATACAAGAACACACAAAATACAAAAAAGTCACTCCTTATAAGCAACTCCTGTTTCTTTCATTTAATATTTGCCTCTATGTTTCTAGAAAATATGCTTGTACTTCTATTTCTTCATTTGAAGACATTATCTGTTGAATTCCTATCATGGTAGAAAGAACTGCAGAGAAAAGTGTTTTGAACCAAACCTGGGGTGCAGAGTGCAGAACTATCTAGAAATACATTACTCTGACTCTATTTTTTTTTAATCTCCTTTCATTTCTAGTTAGAAAAGTCCTACATTAAAAGTGGTACAACCCATAGTATCTCCATTTTAGAGGTATGAAGGAAGCTAGCTGGGTAGTTGGGCCTAAATTATCAGACCACTCTAAAGTGAAATCTCTTTCTGAATCTATTTTGGCCAGGCTAGGTTTTTCTTGCCCTCTCCACCCATCCCACACAGGTTTATCCTCTTCCTAAAGCTACAGGCGCAATGGCATATGGGAACACAAACTTATTTCAACACAGGCAGTGACACAATTCTTGCAAGCTCTATGGATAGGGGTTAACTAGCACTAAAAGAAACCAAGCCTTTAATTATCTGAAAAGTTATCTAAAGTCAGTAAGTATTCTGCACTACAGAGTAAATTTACGGACTGAATCTCCTGCCCAATTTCTCTCCAGAGAAGACTGTTGAAGTTCTCCATATGTGAACCTTGGGTTGTGGTTTGCTAGGTTTGGACAGCTTTGGGAGCAGCACACTGTCTAATGCCAGGTGTACAAGTGAACTTGAGGTCAGACAGGTGACCCTGGGAATCAGGCATGGCACATTAAGGAGAGAAAATCTTTTCTCTCCTTAATCAACAGGATAAAGGTGATTATGCAGGAATTATTTTTCAATGACCTATATAATTTCATCAGGGCTGCTCTGGCTATTAGCAGAAAGCAGCTGACTTCTTAATGAGATGAATTTGATAGCAGAATCCTTTCAGGGGAGCCAGGGAGTAGACCCAATTTATAGGGAAGCAACAATTGGTATGCCATGTTTACTACTCCTGAGGGGTGTTTCCATCCATGGATGGACGGGACCGCAGCACCTGCCCAACTGCAAAAGCTGGATATGTTTGGAATGGATGGGTGCAGGGGATTGGGAAAGACCTGGGCTTGTGCACCAGACCTGCTCACGTGACTCCCAACTCCCAAACAAACGCGGCTGCCACTACAAACCCTTCGCTGAGGCCAGGCTTGAAATAGGACAGCGGCTAGTTTCACTCCCTAACATAAGTTAGGTGAACAAGGGAGCTTTGTCCAGGCCGGGAAAACACACACACACACACACCACAACCACCACCAATAACAACCACAACTCGAATGCAGTTTCACGAAAGAATTTATGAAATTGAGCAACAGCCACCAGACAAGTAAATCACTACACCAGGAACGTGCTGCAAACCTCCATGCGGCACCGCCTCTACCTCCCGTATAAGCAGAGAAGTTTAGAGAGGAAAACTGAGCCCTCTTCGCTTTTTGCCTGTTACTCCCGTAGGACCCAGGCTCTCCGGCTCCAGGGACCCTGAGTGAGGAGCCCAGATGACATCTTCCTCTGTCAAAACAAGTTGGTCGTATCTTCCCCGGGGTCAAGCACCGAGTAACGCCCCCTCCCGGAACCCGCTGCCCTGAGAAGCCACCATCACCCCGCAGCGCCCCAGCCCGGTACAGCGATCTCGTTGGATCAGTCCCAGCAAGCCCTCCGCTCCAATACCAGTTCCTGCTCCCCCGCTCCGGGATGCAGGGAAGAGACACTTCTGCTCTTCCTCCTCCCTCATCTCCCTAAAATAAAAGACTTCCTCAGGTGCAAATCTCAGGACAGGTCGCCACGTACCTGTCGGCGGCCGCGGCTCCTCCTCCCTGGGCGTTCCAGGACTCGTCCGACAAGTTCCTCGGACAGTCCAGAAACTCTGGGCCGGGGTCCCAGGGACGCAGGTCCTGGGGCAGCCACCCGCGCTGCGCACCACGAGGAACAGGGGGACAGGGGGACAGGGGGAGGGGGGGAGACCCGGTTCCTCGCTCAGTCCGGGACAAACCGCTCCGCGCTCGGGCCGGCAGCCGCTCGTAGGTCTCGGCCGGGGTCCTCTGGGCCCTCCTCAAGATCAACAGGGGGGCCCGCGAAAGAAAGTTGGCGACGGAAAATGGTCCCAGAGCAACTTTCGGACGGTGCGTCAAGCGGGTGAGTGGCTGGGACGCGCCGGTCGCGGGCCCGTCCCCCCCACCTCGCCCTTGGGAGCGCGGGTGGAGCCGAGCCGGGGCGGGGCGGGGACCAACCTGCCGGGTCGGCGGAGGGAACTCGCCGCCGACCCCGCCCCCGCCGCCGGGGGCTCGCGGCCGCCAGGTACGCGGGGAGCGCCGGGTGCCCACGTACGCCGCGCGCCCCACCCGGGCTCTGGTTTCCAAGGTGAAGGAGGCGGGGCCTCAGAGTTTCCACCGAAACTGAAGCTGGAGTGGAATGGAGGACGGCTAGCCCTTGTGGGTTCGCCTTTCGCCAGAACCACGCCCCTTCACACCTGCCCTTGCCAAAATAAATTAATAAACAAAGGTTTCCGGTCGGCTAAGTGGCTTATTTCTTGGGGTCTGACGAGTGCGGGAGGTTAGCCAACTCCACGCATCACGGACGTGTTAGATTTCTCACTTCGCAAAGGTCTGACCGCAGCCACCTGCGCTCCGCTCTACTCTCAATTTCTTTCCGTTATGCTTTTTTTTTCCCCCTTGAAGTTTGAATTTTTAAATGCTAATGCAGTCCCAATAGAGCCGAATCAAGTGGTGAAAGCATTCTCCTGTTAATCTACTGGCAAACTCCTTAAAGTGGGCAGAGGGAAATTTGTTCTCAGATGACTTAAATGATGTCCCAGGATTTGGGAGATGGGAGTTGGGGGGGGGGGTGCTGATTTGTCTGTTTGGATTTTTTAAGGGTAGGCTTGATGTTGTCGCGGTTGTCTGTGCGTTTGGGGAGTACATATATGTGTATGTATCACACATTCACTGGCAATTAAAAAAAAAAAAAAAAAAAAAAAACAAACTGAGGGCTCTTTGATTTGTACAGTTCCACAACACGGATGAAACTTCCCCGACTCAGCACTCCCCGGAGGAGTCCCTGCCGTCCTAGGAGGTGTGGCTTTTGGCACTGCCCAGTGTCTCAACATCCTTCCCAGACCTCCGACCCGGGACAGCCTGGCATTTGTTGGCTGCTGATACCTCAGAGACTCCAAACTGGGCAGCGCCGCCTCCCTCCCCATCCCTCCTCTCCCACGCCTCTTAGCGTGCTTGGGCGGCCAAGTCAGGGCTCTACTTTCTGAACTTTAAATCCTGGAAGAGGAATCAGAAGCTTTAGTTAGAGGCTGGCTCTCTTGACATTTTCAAAGCCCTGTGGTTGGTGTGGCTGAAATTTGAGGTGAGGCTCAATCCGAGCAGTTGGGGCCACACCACAACTTGCAAAGGCGGACGTGGAAGTTTTTCCACCACTGCAGTATCCTGCTGGCGCCTCCCCCAAATTCTTCTTTGGAGTGAATATTATCCTTTCATTCTCAATGACTGGTATCTGGAAATAACCAAATTCAGGTATGTTTAGTTTCGAGTTTTTTCTTGCAACCTTGGTAGTCGCAGGATGAAAACGTCACACTTCCTTCTATAGCTGTCTGCCACCCCTGCTTTGCCCATGGATGGCAACAGGAAGTTTGCGTTTGCCACAAGTACCTCTCAGGATTCGCCAGTCTTTCACGTATGACAACTGCAGTCAAGAGGTGGCTCTAAGTAGAAGCTGGGAAAGGACAAGGGACATAGAGATCAAAGTACAAATCAGTGGGTTACCTTAGTCTGCTCCAATCACTGGAATGTGGGAGAATCACTCATTTACTCAACCAATATTTTATTGAGAGTGTTTTGCATGCCAGGCACTGTCCTAGGTGTTGGGGATACAGCAAAGGAAAAAAAAAAAAAAGCATAAAAATCCCTCCCCTCATGGAACTTACCTCCCAGGTAGGGGAAACAGATGATAAATAAAAAGGGAAATATGTGGGCTGCCTTTGCTGAGAAATGCTATGAAAGAAAACTAAGCATAGAGGGGAAATCAGGTGTACTAGGGTTTGGGATGCTCTTATAAATAAAGTGATCATGGAAAGCCTCTGGAACAGGTGAATTTGAGCAAAGACTGAATGAGGCGAAGGAACAGATATCTGGGCAGAGAGTTTTCTAGGCAAAGCACAGCAAGTGCAACAGCCCTGAGGCAGGAATGTGCCTGGGTGTACTAGGAACAACCAAGAGACTGGAGAGGCAGAATGAAGAAGAAAAATCAGAAAAGTAAGGGGCCTGGATGAGACATATCAGGCCTGGCTTTGCTGTGAGTTTTTAGGAGCCATTGGAGGGTTTTGTGCAGAAAATTGACATCTTCTGATACATTGTAATCAGATTACTTTGCCTCCTGTTTTGAGAGTAGACCATAGGAGGCAAGGGCTGAAGCAAAGAGACTGGTTGGGAGGCTATTGAAATCATCAAGGAGAAAAAGGATACAGTGACTGGAACCAAGGGGATAGTGGTGGAGGTGAGGAGACAACAGGATTTCCTAACAGATAGGATTCAGGATATGAAAGAAAGAGAGGAGACAAGGATGACCAAAGGTGTTGGTCTAATGATCTGATTTTGAGAAACTTTTAATTACTTTGGCTTATTTTTAAAATTTTCCCTTAGCTGATCACCAAATACATTTCAGAATCACTTTATTGATTTCTCTCCAAGATTCTTCTGGAATTTTAGTTAGAATTTCACTGCATTTACAGTTACTTTGGGAGGAATTTAATCTTTAAAATGTTAAATCATCACATCTATTAACATGGTATTTTGCTTCATTTATTCAGACATTTTTAAATATCCTTTAGTGGAAACATACTATTTTTTTCCATAACTTTTTGCATTCTTTTAAGCTTAATTTCCAAATATTTTGTGGGATATTTTGCTATTAAGATTCTGAATTTCATTTTCTGTAAAATTTTCTAATTGATTATTGTTGGTATGGTGGAATGCTATTTATTTTTATAGGTTAATCAGATATATGATCTGCCTCTCTTGCTGAACTCTCTTTTTCATTCTAAATTTGTATAGGTATTTATGTAATTGATCTACATCTGAAAATAATGGTAATTTTTCCCTTCCTTTCCAATCCTTATATGTTGTGTTTTAGTTTCCTTGGCTTCTGAAGTAAATACCCTACAATGGGTTGGCATAAACAATGGGAGTTTATTAGCTTATGATTTTGAGGCTAGGAAAATGTCCAAATCAAGGTGTCATCAAAACCATACTTTCTTCCCAAAGACTGGGCCTGGCCACCAGTGATTGTTGGTTCTTGACTCCTCTGTCACGTGCCAATGTACATGGCGGCCTCTCTTGGCCTCTCCCTTCTCTTCTGAGTTCCATTGACTTCATCTTCTTGCTTTCTGTGGCTTGCTTGCTTTCTATCTGGATTTCATTCCACTTATAAAGGACTCCAGTGATAGGATTAAGAACCATCCTGATTGAGTTGGGCCACACCTTAACTGAAGTAACCTCATGAAGAAGTCCTACTTACAATGGGTTCACACCTTCAGGAATGGATTAAGTGTAAGAAATCTGGGGTACATGCAGCTTCAAACCACTATATTAGCAACATATATTTATCATTTTTTTAACTGCCCGGCATCTTTAGACATCCTTCCTAGGCATTCAGAGAGGTTTCTCTCCTTGTAAGTCCCCACCTCCCATTACAGAAGACAGAAACTTGTCTTTTCCCAGACTCCTGTGCAGCTAGAGTAGACTTTGGAAGGGAAATTGATGAAGTAAAGAAACAGACAGTATGCAGAATCATTCTGAAAGAGAGGTGGAAGACAAAGAGGTGGTGGTAGCAGAGATTCTGGCATTAGTCCCCAGTGCTCAGATTGGTGGAGTTGGCAGTACATGCTGCAGCATCTTTGCCAAATAGTAACTTCAGTATTGTCTCTGCTGGAGCACTTCTGTAGTGTGATTTGGATATTGTTCTTAGCTAGATAACCTCCAAACCTGCAACTGTGACCAACTTTACAGACTCTGAAAGCTATCTAGTATTGTTTAATAAATTATTTTCTTTTAAACCACCTAAAGATGGCTTCTGCAGTTTGCAGAAGAACTCTGACAGAGTTATATGTCACATTTACTTTTGTCTTTTTGCAATGGCCAAGACATCAAGTATTATACTGAACAGCAGTGGTCATAATGAGGAATCACTGTGTTCTCAAACCTAAAGGGAACTCGAAGCAGACAGTCCTAAATGACTACCCAATTTCCATTCCCTATTTTTTCCTTCCTACCAGAACTCCAATTTTGTTTGTAGAGGGAAAATACAGCAGGCCTTGCCACTAAAGGTGGTTGTGTGACACAGTCCAAGCCAATGGGATGTAAGAGGACAACCTTGTGGGGCTTTTCAGAAAACCCTACTGGCTCCTTTCAACATCAATTTGCCCTTCACCCACCCCTTTCTTCCTGCCTGGACCTTGTTTATCTAGAGATGCAGATGCCACCTTGGAGGAAGAGGACAAAACTGAATATGTAGGATGGTGAAGCAGAAAGCTAGAAGGGGCCTAGAACACTGAAGCTTTGTGAAGCTGTCCCAGCACTGTACTGTCCACCCCTAGACCTCCTGTTATGAGGAAAAACTAAACCCTGTGTGTTTATACCACTGTCACTTTGGTTTCTTTTCACATATACATAACACATTTCTAAGTAATGTAACATCTAAAGTTTTGTTAAATATAATGTTTGCTGTACATTCTTGGTTGATGTCCTTCATTAAGTCAAAAAACTTCTTACATTCTTAGAAAACTTCTAATAGATTTTTTTCATCCATCAACTGGTGTTGAACTTTTTAAAATGCTTTTTCTGCACTCAAGAGTCATGTGATTTCTTTTTCCTGTTTATGTCCCTTGATGTGATGATTTTTATCTATAGATTTAGGTTGTTGAACCAAATTTATGTTACTAGTATTAACCCTATTTGATTGTGATGTATTCTTTAATAGGGTGTTGGATTCAATTAGCTAACATTTTATTTAGGAATTTTTTGTGTCTATGTTTATAAGTAAAATAGGCCCTTTTTTCCTTATGCTATCTTTATGTGGCTGGGTATCAATATCATATTTGTCTTATAAATTAAATTGGCACTTTGCCCCTTTCTCTATTTTTCTAGAGCAACTTATATAATAGGAATTATCAGGCAATAGGTTTTAGGGAAAACTGTCCAGGTCCATACACCCAGAAATTGGATATTTTTTTCTTTTATTTTTTTATTGACTTAAACACATAAATACAGTCATATATTTTATGTGTACAGCACAATGAATTTTCATAGACTAAATAAACCCATGGGACTAGCCCCAGATCAGGAAACAGAAGATTACCAGCACTCCAGAAGCTTCCTGGTGCCTACTTCCTGCTTCTGTTACCCTCAAAGAAAATCCTAATGTCAATAGTATAGACTAGTTTTGTCTATTTTTGTATTTTATATAATTGGAATAATAAAATATATGCTCTTTGATGTCTGACTGTTTACTACTCATAAGATTCATCCGTATTGTTGGTGTAGTTATGTACGGTTTATTCTTTGCTATATTCCACTGGGTGAATATTCTACAAATTAGTTATCTATTCTACTGACTATGATCTTTTGTTAGAGATAACATTTTCAAAAAAAATTTTTTAATGCATGATAGGAAACTGCTTTGAAAACAGTCTGGCCGTTTCTCAAAATGTTAAATATGCAGTTAACATTTGACCCAGCAATTCCACTCCGGGTATATACCCAAGAGAATTGTACATGAATATAAATAGTAGCATTATTCATAATAGCCAAAAATGGAAACAACCCTAATATTCATCAGCTAATGAATGGATAAATAAAATGTGGTATATCCATACAGTAGAACATAATTTGGCCACAAGAAGGAATGAAGTACTGGCACATGCTATACAACATGGATGTACCTTGAAAACATTATGCTAAGTAAAAGAAGCTAGACACAACAGACCATATACTGTATGATTTCATTTATATAAAATGTCCAGAATCAGAATTGACAAATCTATAGAGACAGAAAGTAGATTAATAGATTCCAGAGGTTGGAGGAAGTGGAGAATGGGGAGTAACTGCTAATGGATACAGGGTTTCTTTTTGGAGGTGTGCCAGTTTGAATCTATTATGTCCCCCCCAAACACCATTATCTTTGATGTAATCTTGTGGGGGCAGACCTATCAGTGTTAATTAGATTGTTATTCTTTGAGTGTTTCCACGGAGATGTGCCCCACCCAACTGTGGGTGATGACTCTGATTGGATAATTTCCATGCAGGTGTTACCCCACCCATTCAGGGTGGGTCTAAATTAAATCACTGGAGTCATATAAATGAGCTGGCAAACAGAAGGGACTCAGTGCAGCTGAGAGTGACGTTTTGAAGAGGAGCTAGAGCCAAAAGGGACGCTTCGAAGAATGCACAGAAGCTGAGAGAGTAGCTGCAGATAAGAGACAGTTTGAAGACGGCTGTTGAAAGCAGACTTTTGCTCCAGAGAAGCTAAGAGAGGATAAACGCCCCAAGAGCAACTAAGAGTGACATTTTTGAGGAGCTGAAGCCTAGAGAGGAACATCCTGGGAGAAAGCTATTTTGAAACCAGAACCTGGAACAGGCACCAGCCACATGCCTTCCCAGTTAACAAAGGTTTCCCAGACGCCATTGGCCATCTTCCAGTGAAGGTACCCAATTGTTGATGTGTTACCTTGGACACTTTATGGCCTTAAAACTGTAACTGTGTAACCAAATAAACCCCCTTTTATAAAAGCCAATCCATTTCTAGTGTTTTGCATTCTGGCAGCATTAGCAAACTAGAACAGGAGGTAATGAAAATATTCTGGAATTTGATAGTGATGATGGTCATACAACCTTTTAATATCCTAAAAACCACTAAATTGTACATTTTTAAAGGATGAATTTTATGGTATATGAATTAGATCTCAATTTTAAAAGAAAAGGGTGCTTCCATAGAAGTAAACAAGCACTGGAGCTGGCACTTGCCTTTAGAGTATCTAAAGATCCTTGGTAACCTGCAACCTGGGTGTGATGGTTAGGTTTATGTGTTGACTAGGCCAGGTGATTGTGTCCGGGTGTCTGGTCAAGCAAGCACTGGCCTAACCATTACTGCAAGGACATTTGTGGCTGGTTCATAAACCAGAAGGCTAGTTTATTAAGTCATCAGTCAATGATTGCATCTATGGCTGATTACATCAATGAAGGGCATGTCTTCTGCAATGAGAGAATTCAATCAGCTGGATTTAATCCAATCAGTTGAAGACTTTTAAGGAAGAGAGAGGGAAAGAACCTTCACTTCTTCTTCGACTAGCCAGCAAAGCGTTTCCTGAGGAGTTCATTGAATGCCTTCATCAGAGTTGCCAGTTCGCTGCCTGCCCTACGGAATTTGGACTTGTACAGCCCCACAGTTGCGTGAGACACTTTTATAAAATCTTATACTTACAGATATCTCTTGTTGATTCTGTTTCCCTAAAGAACCCTAACTAATGCAGAGGGTTTACAATGGACCACATATGAAGGGACAGGAGACAAACCTTTGGAGGAAGACAGTGGGAGAAGAAGGGAGGAAATCCACAGAGGGAGACAATGAGATTATGTGTCTTTGTGAACCTTGGCTCTAGATGGAATAAATAAAAATTTAAAAAATATTTCCCCTGAGAATCTCTAACCACACCCCCAATTTGGAGCCAAAATTCATATTACCTGTGTGGTCCAAAACTACTCCAAGCCAAAAGTTTAAATTAAACAGAACCTGGAAAATACTAATCCTCTCAAGAAATGCATTTTAAACCCAGCTCTCAAAGAATTGTCACAGATAAATATTCAAACAAATTGAATATTATAATTTCCCTTTTGAATCTTTTTATCTTTGGGATTTTTAGTAGTTTTTTAAACTGCCAGATCTTTTAAAAGCTATGCTTTTTTTATTATTTTATTACATTATCATCAGAGAACATACTCTGTGTGCTGTTAATTCTTTGCAGTTTTTTGATGCTTCCTTTGTTATATAATGTATGATCAATTTATATAAATGTTCCATGGGTACTTGAAAAAATGGATATTTGCTTTCTTGAAGGTGCATAGTCAGATATACAGAAATATAAAAGATAAAATTTATAAATCTTGTTATTCAAACATTTTGCTTGCTTAATATTTGTCATTAAAAATTTCTAAAAGTGTCTTGTTAATTCAGCAACAATAATTGTTGATATTAAAAATTTCTCCCCATTATTCTTCCAGTTCTTGCTTTCTGTATTTTGAGTATATATTGTTAATGTCAATTTCTTCATTTATTAGTGGCACATAGGTTCATGATTGTTACATTTTCTTGAACTATTGTTTTTTTAATGCAATATCCCTTATGATTTATTTTTGCCTTAAATTCACTTATATTAAAACTGTCATCCCAGCTTTCTTCTGGTTCATATTTTGCTGATTAGCATTTTCTGTTACTCGGTTTTCCATCTTTCTTGGGCCTTTTAAGTCTATCATTTATAAACAACATATGGCTAGATCTCATGTAAAAAATAATCTGATAAGCCATCTTATAATTTTTAGGTTTAATCCTTCCACATTTATTGTGATTTCTGATGTATGGAGACTTTACTTGTCTTATTTTTCAAGTTTTATTTTTGCCATAACTTCTTTTTTGCTTCACATTTGATAGATAAAATTTTCTTCTGCTTGTTTGAAAGTTATACATTTTATGTTTATTCTTTGGGTAGTGTGCCAGTTTGAGTGTATTGTGTCCCCCAAATGCCATTATCTTTATAGTCTTGTGTGGGGCAGAAGTTTTGGTGTTGGTTAGATTTGCTTGGAGTGTGCCCCACCCAGCTGTGGGAGATAATTCTGATGAGATGTTCCCATGGAGGCGTGGCCCCGCCCATTCGGGGTGGGCCTTGATCAGTGGAGCTATATAAATGAGCTGACTTGGGGGGAAGAAAGGGAGTGCAGCTGGGAGTGATGTTTTGAAGAGGAGCAAGCTTGCTAGAGAGGAACGTCCTGGGAGCAGACGCCGGCTGCCTTCCTAGCTAACAGAGGTTTTCCGGAGGCCATTGGCCATCCTCCGGTGAGGGTACCCGATTGCTGATGTGTTGCCTTGGACGCTTTGTGGCCTTAAGACTGTAACTGTGTAGCGAAATAAATCCCCGTTTTATAAAAGCCAATCCATCTCTGGTGTTTTGCATTCTGCAGCATTAGCAAACTAGGACAGATTTTGGTACCAGAGAAGTGGGGTGCTTTTGCTGCTGAGTCTGCAAATACCAAACATGTTGGAACGGCTTTTTAAGTGGATACGGGGAAGTTTCTGGAAGAGTTGTGAGGAGCTTGATAGAAAAGGCCAAAACTGCTTTGAAGAGACTGTTTGTGGAAATATGGACTCTAGAGATACTTCTGATGAGGACTTGAGCAGAAATAATGAATGTGTTGTTGCAAACTGGAAGAAAGGTGATCCTTGTTTTAAAGTGGCAGAGAATTTGGCAAAATTGAGTCCTGGTGTCAGATGGAAGGAAGAATTTAAAAGTGACAACCTGGAATACTTAGCTGAGGAGATCTCCAGACTACGTGTGGAGGACATATCCTGGCTTCTCCTTGCAGCTTATAGTAAAATGCGAGCAGAGAGAGATAAACTTAGAACTGAACTCTTGGGTTCAAAGAAACCAGAAACTGATGGCTTGGAAAATTACAGGCTTCCAGGGGGTGGAATCCCAGAAGCTACAGCCCAACGTGAGGATGGAACCAAACATGGAACCCAGCCGCCATTTCAGTACAAGCCAAGATTGGAAAAGGAGTTAAGCAGAAAGGATTTGTGGAAAATCCTATTGTCTGATGGCTTTGACCCCTGTGTGCTTCATGCAAAGCCAACAGAATTTTTGCGAGATCTTTATAGACAGAGCCATTGCTGGTCTGGACTGGAGGAGACAGACAAGGAAAAAATTAAAGGAAAAATCTCTTCAAAGACAGAGCCATGGAGGTTGAGGTCTGGAGTCAGGAGGTCTCGGGCTGGGAGAGCGGAGCAGCCCACATGCATGGAAAGGGTGAGTTTGCCCTGGAGGTCGAGGGCGGGCTTTCCGCCTCGATGCTCTGGAAGAGTTTTGCCACCCCAAGCCCCAAAGAGGTTGGAGCACATTCCTAGGGAATTGGGGAGAGCCTGGCTGCCACCACGCTGTTCTGAAGGGGTTGAGCGTGTGCCCCGGAGATGGAAGGGAATCCGGGAGCTGCCCCGATGTTTGAGGAGGGTGGGGCCGAGAAGGTGGTCTCCCCAATGTGTGGATATATTGGAGCATTCACCTAAGTGTTTGGAGAGGAAAGGGCTGCCGAAAAGGCCCTTGGGAAGGGTTAGGCTCCCGCTCTCTCAAGCCCCAAGGATGCAACGTCGTTCTGTAAATGACTCTCAGACTTTGAAATCTAATGGAGTTTGTCCTGCAGGTTTTAGGAACTGTTTTGCTCCTGTTAACCCTGTTTTTCGTACTGTTTCTCCTTATGGCAATGGAAATGTTTATCCTATGAATGTCTCTCCTTTGTATATTGGAAGCACATAACTTGTTCTAGGTTCACAGATCCACAGCTAAAGGAAAATTATGCCTTAGGACTGACCACGTCTAAATTGATTTTGATGGGATTTTGTACTTAACTTTTGTTACTGAAATGATTTAAGTTTTTGTGAAATGAATGTATTTTGTATTTGGAAAGATAATGCCATTTTGGGTTCCAGGGGGTGGAATGTGCCAGTTTGAGTGTATTGTGTCCCCCAAATGCCATTATCTTTATAGTCTTGTGTGGGGCAGAAGTTTTGGTGTTGGTTAGATTTGCTTGGAGTGTGCCCCACCCAGCTGTGGGAGATAATTCTGATGAGATGTTCCCATGGAGGCGTGGCCCCTCCCATTCGGGGTGGGCCTTGATCAGTGGAGCTATATAAATGAGCTGACTTGGGGGGAAGAAAGGGAGTGCAGCTGGGAGTGATGTTTTGAAGAGGAGCAAGCTTACTAGAGAGGAACGTCCTGGGAGCAGACGCCGGCTGCCTTCCTAGCTAACAGAGGTTTTCCGGAGGCCATTGGCCATCCTCCGGTGAGGGTACCCGATTGCTGATGTGTTGCCTTGGATGCTTTGTGGCCTTGAGACTGTAACTGTGTAGCGAAATAAATCCCCGTTTTATAAAAGCCAATCCATCTCTGGTGTTTTGCATTCTGCAGCATTAGCAAACTAGGACAGGTAGTAACCCCCAATTGTTGAAGACCATACTTATGCTTATTTTTCCTTACCACTGTCTAAAGTTTAGCAAACTCACCTCTCTTTAGATTCTTTACTCATACCTCACCTCCAACCACTTAGTGTTTAATTCCAGATATTTCCTTTCTGGCATCTCCAGAATTGTTTGTGCATGAGAGGGATCAAGCAGTCATGCTCAGTTCACCATCTCATCTGGAACCAGAAGTCTCTGGTTTAATGGATGAAATATTAATGCAAATACATTTAAATATGTACATATACATGTCTTAAGAATAAGGAGTATACTATATGTATATGCAAGTATATATATATATTTATTTATTTATAAACATACATATATACACATAAATTCTTTCTTTCTTCCCATCTGTCTTTCACTATTTTACACACTACACACATTTCAAGAATCCAACAAATTCTAAACATTGCATTAGGCCTGAGGAAGCCATAAAAATGAATATAATACAATTTTCACCTTCATAATCCAATAAAAAAAATAACTGTATATCTTAATCACTATGCACAAAATATAACATGTTTAGAATTATAAGTAATTTTTAAAAAGGAAGTGACTTTTAGTTGAGGATCTCCACAAAGTACACA
The DNA here is from genome assembly GCF_015220235.1 of Choloepus didactylus. Classification (NCBI taxonomy): domain Eukaryota; kingdom Metazoa; phylum Chordata; class Mammalia; order Pilosa; family Megalonychidae; genus Choloepus; species Choloepus didactylus. The sequence continues at coordinate 164,596,860 of NC_051309.1, read as the reverse complement.
TTAAAACCAATCTTACCACTCCCTTTTGGTTCAGCTACACTATTACCCATTCCCTGAACATGTCTTTCTAGCTCCATGTCATTATTGATATTATTTTTTAACAGGAAATATCTTCTTTATAAATCTAAAGAGGAGTGAAAAACAAACAGCAGTTATGCAGGAGTCCATATAGATGACAAGTACTCGGCTATACATGTGGTGTCTTCATGTCCTGCACTGCATATATGTAAATCTCTAAACTTCTAAGATTGTTTTTTGTGTGTAATTGTGGAGTGTTTCATTGTTTATGGTCACAGCTCTTACATGACAGTCACAAAGCCCTGTGCTGTGTTTTTCATTAAAGGAAGATAACTCCTGAGTCCATGGATTTTGGCCCCTTTTCCCCAGATGATGTCTTTAAGATTCTTTATCCTGTCAACTGACAGGATGTGATCTCTATCAAAAAAAGAAGAATCCAGATACCCTAAAACAGATATTTAGATATTTCCTTTCTTTACTCAGCCTGTTATCATAGAAAATGTTTCAATCAGTGACCCAATTTTTTTCTCAGAAAGTCAACTAGATTGTTTCCCAGTGCCTTGCACATTTCTTGATTATTAAGCTATGGTTGAAACCAATTCAATTCTCTTTCTAAGCATTTAATAAATTATAGTTATTCCAAAATCACAAGGCCATTTCTTTCCCCCTTCTTCAAAATTTGGACACTATATGTGCCCATTCCCAGGAATCATTTATTTTAATTGTTATTGGTGCTATTGGTGGCTCTGCTGTCATGTACTCCAATTTTCTTAATGTTCCCTGCTCTTAGTTCCTCCTCATATTAATTGACCCACTTTTTAATTTTAATATATTCTTCAAGCTTTCATGATTTCTGAGGGTGTTTTCCTCCACTCTTTACAGTTTGTTCCCAGTTTAATTAGTCAGTGATAAACACTTTTCTTAAAAATAGAGGTGAAAAACTTTAACATTTTCAAAGTCATCTACCCTTCCTTTTGTTCTTTCCTCTATTTTTTCTACAGTTATAGTTTTAAGAAAGTGTGCCATTTATCTTTTAGATTTCTTGCGAAGTGCATTCTTTTATACCTTATTACCTACATTTTATACTGGACAATTTATCTTCAGTCCTAGGCTACAAAATGACACATTAAGCTCTTACTTAGGAGACCTATAGCCAGTTTCAGCAGTTTTATCTGAATAGCTAGTGAGAGATTATAATTAAGCTGCTATGTGGAGCTTTTGAAAAGGAAAATTTCAACAGAAAATTATAGCCACAGTGAGTTCTTGAATATTCATAGGATAAAATTGCATGAATAATTGAAATCCACAGGTTATCCTAATAAAATTTGCTTCCTTCTATGTGATTAGCCCTCATTTCCTACCAGCCACTTCCACTCCTGTGTAATTCACAACTTTGATCATCCAAAATTTGGAAAAATGGCAGGACTATAAATTTCACTGTTGTAGTTAGAAAAATAATTATTGTTTATAAATCAAATGTATCCATTATAGGAACTCATATTAGAACACAGTCATATATCCAAATATGTGAATGCTGGGAGTTATTCAGTAGGGATTATTACTGAGTTGTAAAATAAGAGCAGATATCAGATTGAATTTATGCTCAAATGAAAGCATAAAAAATAGCAGAACATCCATCAACTGCAAAAATTAATTTGAAAAATATGCTGGAAATTCAAGGTTAAGGAATAATACAAGACATTTATGGCCAGTGGGGCTAAGTATTAAAGAACATAGTATAAAACAGACACTCACAGGTGTGCATCCTTCCTCCTACCTACTCAGCATCAGCTGGAAAATTGGAATAGTTCAAATTGGAAATGTGGGGGTCCTGCCACAGATTCACCAATCAGAAATGTCTGGGATGGGGCTGAGCAATCCATCTTTTAACAAGACCACCAGGTAATTCTGATACATATAAAAGTTTGAAAAGGGTTGATGTAAAAGAAAAATCCAGGGGAAAAGTCTCTAAAGGACAACTCTTCATTATGCCAAGTTACATTCCTCTAATTCTAAATAATTCCTCAGCCTATCTATGACTTTGCAAAGTGAATACTAGAAGATATAGCACCAAAAAAAGTCATGTATGATGTCCTATTATCGAAATAATTTCTGAATGAAGCATATTATATTAGCTGCTCTTTGATTCAATCCTCTGGGCTTAACTCTATTAAATAAAAACAAACATCTTTTCTTATTCCTCTCTTTATTCTCTATGCCTTAACCCCTCTTCAAGCCTCTCTGTGGTCCAATCTTTGACACTGAATTTGAATTTCTAATTGTTTTCATGCCCAGAATTTGTGAAAATGTAATGGATGAGCAGTGTAATTTCCAAAGCTAAGTAGCTTAAGATACAAATGAGTCTCCTGTATATTCAGTTCTGAAATATGAAGAATTACATTTTTACTCTAGTTGTGTTTACAGTTCTTCAGTATATTTCATTTGCCAGTATTTTTGCTTTTGAATGTGTTTCATGGAGTTTGAAGATGATGCCAATAATTGCCATTTAATCAAAGGAGTATATGATACAGTTATAAAAATAATAACATAAGCAGTTTATAATTCAAGAGCTCTTTAAAAATGTATAAATCCCAGTTGGGTTCCCCCTAATATTGCTAAATACTGGGTGAAAGTAAAAAATTGAATTAGAATTCTATTGGAACACGTGCTTTTTTTTCCCTTTTCTTAAATCTATAAGCTGTCTTTTACTATAATAAGTAAAGCAAACAAACAATATTTGTGATTATCATGCAGCAAACTTTGCAATAGTGGAAATCTCCATTACAGTGGTTCTCAACCTTGGCTGCATATTAGAATCACTCAGGGAGCTTTTAAAAGTACTATTGTCCAGGCTCTCCTCCAGAACAATTAAATCAGAATCTCTGAGGGTGGAACCCACATATCAGTATCTTTTTAAGCTTCCCCAGGTGATTCCAGAAAAGACACTGCTCAAGTTGATCAAGGCCCTTTTACAGAAAGGATTATATTTAATGTGGTTAACACATGGAATCTGAGGGCCTAAAGGAGGCACCTATTAGTTATTATTATCAGTTACTAGATCCCTTGCTCACTATCATTTCACATCATTCCATTTTCAGAACCTTCAGTGAGTTCCCATTGCCAACAGCAGTAATTCCCAATCTTCTTCTCATCATGACACAGAGAAAATGATGACTAGCACACTAGGGCAAATGGGTGAAGCTGTTCAAGGCCAGAAGTAACAAGCTAGGGTCTCTGGCAATCTCTGGCCCATAAGATTGCTCCAAGTTCTGTAAGATCAACCCCTTGGCCTTGCAGTAACCCATTCACACATCACAAGTTGGGAATATCTGGTTACAGGATATAGTTCACATTCTTCAAACTAGACCACTTTGCATAGTCTGGTCCTACTGTGTCTTCTTAGGGCTCTTTCACTAAGGGGGAAAGGGCTTAGGTAAAGGCGGTGCTAAGTGGCACCGTAAGGTTTGGTGAGACAACATCCAAGGCATTACGAAGCCAGTGATTCAGCTTCTTGCTCAGCATGGAGGAGTCAAGAGGATCTCTGGCATGATTTCCCAGGAGACCCAAGGTGTGCTGAAGGTGTTCCTGGGGAATGTTATACGGGACGCAGTCACCTACATAGAGCACTCCCAGCACAAAACCGTTACTGCCATGGACGTGGTGTATGCCCTCAAACACCAGGGACGCACCCTGTATGGCTTCGGGGATGAAATACCTTCTCCATCTTACGTGCTATAAATTATTTTAGTTACTTGAAAATTTCACTTGCAAGTAACTGAAACAAATCTGTTTAAACAAAAAAGCACAGTTATTGACTTTTATGACTAGGTAACTGTTAGCAGGCAAAGATGTTTTGAGGGCTCAAACAACCTTGGGCAGACTTGTGATTATCTGTCATTTGACTTTGTATCCCAGCAGACATCAGCTTCATTTTGCGGAAATGCTCTAAGATAGTGATTTGCAATAGTAGTGAAACCACATTGCAAAATGTTTAGCATCTCTAGTCTCCTGGAATACATTTGGAAGTTTCTCTGGGGAAACGGTTTTCAAGAGGTGGCTTTAGTCTGCTTTTTAAATTTAATGTGCATAGAAATTACTTAAGATCTTGTTAAAATGCAGATTTTGATTCTGCTTTGGGATGGAGCTCTTGCATTTCTAATAAGCTCCCCATGGTCCAAGGGCCACACTTTGAGTATCAAGGCACTAGGGCACATTCAAGAAATGTGTGGGAGCATTTCTGGTTGTCAGAATGATTGGAGAACACTCCAGGCATTTAATAGTGGGGAAGCAGGGATTTTTAATTTCCTGCAATGTGCAAGAGAGTTCTCTACATAATATAAAATTTCCCACTCAAAATACCAATACCTCCCTGTTCCAGTTTGCTAATGCTGCCATTATGCAAAATACCAAAAATGGATTGGCTTTTATAAAGGGGAGTTATTTGGTTACAAAGTTACAGTCTTAAGTCCATAAAATGTCCAAGGTAAGGCATCAACAATAGGGTACCTTCAATGAAGGCTGGCCATTGGCATCTGGAAAAACCTCTGTTAGCTTGGAAGGCATGTGGCTGGCGTCTGCTTGCTCCCAGGTTGCGTTTCAAAATGGCATTCTCCAAAATGTTGCTCTTGGGGCATTTTGTCCTCTCTTAACTGCAGCTTCTCTGAAGTCCTTCTGTTTATGAGCCCCTTTATAAGATTCCAGTGAACTAATCAAGGCCCATGCTGAATGGGTGGGGCCACACCTCCATGGAAACATTCAATCAGTGGTCACACCCTAACCAAAAGTGTCACTCACAGTTGGGTGGGTCACATTTCCATGGAAACAACCCAATCCAAAAGGTTCCAACCTAATCAACACTAATACCTCTGCCCCTACAAGACTGCATTAAAGAATATGGCTTTTTCTGGGGGACATAATATATACAAACTGGCACACTCCCCTCTTAAGAAACAGTGTTCTCATGCCTAGTGTCCCCCAAGGATGGGGGCACTGAGAAGTAAATGGATAAGAGAATAGCCATGCAAAGACATATTAGGAAGGACATAAGGTATTAAGGAGATGGAAGTGGGGGAGGCAGGCAAAGGAGACAGCCAGGATGTTGGGGGATTGGTTACTTTGAGAAAATACATTGAGAAAATAAGTAAACCAATTGAATAAATAAGAAAGCCTATTGAAAACATTGGGAGAAGATATTTGTCAACATGGAAAAAGGGAACGCTAGAAAGTATTGTATTGAAATTGGAGGTATCATATAAACTCACTTTTTAAAGTGCATATAGATAGATTTAAAAATACTTTTAGATTTTTATGTATATGAGTGTTGTATATACATACACATATTTCCTAGGTCTGTTACCTGAGAAGTCTTAACAGCAACAACCCCTCTCCCCAGTGGCAATGAGCACACCAAGTCCCCAGACGATGGTTTCTAAATACCATCGTCCACTGAAAAGAACTAGAGCTTCTTAGAGAAATGAGTGATCCTAGGGCTGGGACAGGAAAGATACAAGATGAACCTAGAATGTCTTATGTCAGAAAGTTAGAAAGTATTCAAAAATAATGGGAACGTATCAAAAAGATGCAGGAACTACCTTGAAAGGGCTCACACTGGTAAATCTGGGGCAATTGGAACATTAAAAGAAAGAAAAAAAAGAAACAAAATACAACCCATTGAGTAAAATAAGAATCCATGAGTCCATACAGATATAAATGAATCAATGAATGGATGAATGAATTAACGAATGCATGGAAAACCCTTTCTTACAATAGATTGGAATGATGAAGATAAAAAAAATCACCATTTGGCAACCAACATAGTGGTGATTGATTCAGGTGGGAGTCGTCAGAGGAGACTGTATTACTTAGGGTTCTCTAGGGAAACAGAATCAATGAGAGGTATCTATGAATATAGGATTTATAAAAGTGACTCACGCACGAGTCCAAATTCTCTAGGGCAGTCAGCAAACTGTCAACTCCAGTGAAGATGTCTGATGAACTCTCAGGAAACGAACCAGCAACTTCGACAAACTCCTCAGGAAATGAACTGGGATCTTCCACGAACGTGTTCAATGAACTCCTCAGGAACCGCTTTTCTGGGCAGCCGAAGAAGAAGTGAAGGTCCTCTATCAGTCTTGCTTAAAAGTCTTCAACTGATTAATTGGATTAAATCCAGTCAATTGCATTCTCTCATTGTGAAAGACACGCCCTTCGGTGAGTCATCAGTCACAGCTGCAGCCAACTGACTGATGATTTAATGAACCAGCCTGTTGGTTTATTAACCAGCCACAAACATCCTCGCAGCAATTGTTAGGCCAGTGCTTGCTTGACCAGACAGCTGGGTGCTATCACCTGGCCAAGTTGACACAAGAACCTAACCATCCCAGAGACTAATGCTGGTGAGTAGAGATTTGATAAGCAACAGGGTACTGACATAATCTGGGAGTATCACTCCGCACAATACTAACCAATTAGAAAGGGGAAAATGACTTTATGGTGGAGAAACCTGACAGACACAAACATGACCCAGTGATCAAGGTTAACACGGTGAGCCAACATCATGTACCTCAGTGATAACACTGGGAGGAGCATAGCATCAATTCTATGGCATTTCTACCAAGAAAGTATGACCTGAGTCTGATCACACATGGGGAAACACTGGACCCAGGTTGAGAATCATCCACAGAATGTAAGGCCTGTAACCTTAAAAACTGTCAAGAACATGAAAAAGAGGGAAAGACTGAAGAACTGTTCCAAATCGGAGAAGGCTAAAGAGGCATGACAACCAAATGCAATGCATATTCTGGATAGGACTCTAGACTGGAAAGTAAAATGAGATATTTTGGGGACAGTTGGCTCATTTGAATGGGTTCTCTAAAGTAGATGTAGTATCAATGTAGTACAGTATCAATGAAGATATTCTGACCTGGAGAGTTGGAGGGTGGTTATGTTTTGTGGAAATACACACTGGAATATTTAGGGATGATGGGGCTCATGTCTGTGCTTGTTCTCAAATTGTTCAGAAAAAAAAATGTTATGATAATGGAAATATACACCCCTCCCACACATATATACACAAATAGAGAAAGAGGGAGATGAAGCAAATGTAGAGAAATCTTAACAATTGGGTAGTCGGATGAAAGGAACATGGAAGTTCTTTAAAGGTGGGTCTATGAGCATGCAGAGGAGTGCAACAATGAATTATCTGGGAATTTCTCATGAACGAGCTCAGCTTGCATTAAGCTTGAAGAATGGGAAGTATTTGGGAAGTAGGAGACGAAGAGGAATAATGTTCTAGGAAAGACAAACAACATGAGCAAAGGCTTAAACTTAGAGTGTTGAACAAACATGGCATGATCAGGAAAAAAACAAAAAGACTGAGTTGGCTGAGATAATGGTATTGGGCTTCATATGGGGAGGAGCTGGAGATAACATTGGCATTAAGGTGGAGTCAATAACTGTAGTTTCGAATGTCTTCCATCCCTGTTTCCTTTGAGGAACTGCTGTCCTTTATTCCATGTGGTCACTGGAATGAGTACAAGACCTAGACAGTGCCTATCATAGAACCCATCTTTCTGGGAAAAGTAATTAGTCCAGAGATGGTCACATGACATGAACAGGACAAATCAGAGTACTTCTATGGATTGCTGTAAGGATACTGGGAGAAAGACATGCATCTTTCTCTTGGGACTGCTAAGCTGAAAGGATGTGAATCTGAAGCTGCCAGTAGCTGTTTTGCCCATCACTGAGAGTAATGAAAATTTTCTCTCCTTTTTTATAAGTTTCAGATTTTTGAAATTTCAAACTTACGTAAAAGTGCTTTCTCTTATTGTACTACTATTCATTCTTCTGGACTAACAAAATTTGACCTCATTTAGAAGAATTTATAGCCATCCAAAATACTTCATTCTCCTTTTCTTCTGAGTTCCTATATCCTCTATTGCTTTTGTCTCTGCTACATTTTTAGGATCTTAAGCTTATCTGGCCTTGCATCATTATTTAAATGTTTTATATGTGTATGTTTTTTCCCAACTACATTATAGATTCCTAGAAAGTAATCAGTAAATATCTTAAGCTGAGAAGTCACTCAATCCTTCATACCACATCAAAATGGAAAGTGACTCTCAAGAAAAATTAAAATCACAGTAAACGTTTAAAGGTCACAATTAAAGGTATTTTTTTATGTTTGTTTGTTTTTAATTTGTTTTACACCATTAAGCTTTTAAGATCTATTTTTCAGGTCCTTAGGTTGGAACTCAACCTGATTCCAAGTCCTGTGTTTAATCTCAAAAAAAAGGAGCCAAGAAGCCAGATTCTTCCTTCAAATTTCACGTGGAAGCTCACCTTCTGTCGATTTAAATATAAATGCCTGTGTGTATGGCTGAAGCAGGTGCTTAGAGGTATTTGAGATAAAACGTGGATTCTATGTTTGGTAGACGCATGCCAGATACAGATTTGACTCTATCTTCACTGCATTCTTTTCTCTCATTCTACATTGTCTTTCGTTAGATGTCTGGATGCACAATTCTTTTGGGGAGTATATTTAATGTTAGGGACATAGAAGCATCATAATACTGAGAGCACTATTTTTCATAACAAATGTGAAATGGTCCACAAGATAAATAAATTGGGGTGTTTCTATCTAACTGAATACTATTCAATAGTTGAGATCAGTGATTCTCAACTTTAGTGTGCATCAGAATCACCTGGATGGTTTGTTAATCCACAGATTGCTAGGTTCCACCCCTGAGTTTCTGATTCACTGGGTCAAGAGCAGAGCCCAAGAGTTTGCAGTCTAACACATTCCCAGATGATGATGATGACGCTGCTGGACAGGGACCACACTTTAAGAATCACTGGTTTAGATCAGGTTTTTCCAACCTCAGCACTATTAACACGTTGGACCAGGTAGTTCTTTATTGTTGGGGGCTGTCCTGTGCATTGTAGGATGTTTTACAGCATCCCTGGCCTCTACCCGCTAGATCCCAGTATCACACCCCTCCCCCAGTTGTGACACCCATAAAGGTCTCCAGATATTGCCAAATGTTTCCTGGGGAGTAAAATTGCCCCCCTGTTGAGAATCACTGTTATAGATGAATGAACTTGTAAAGTGTACCAATGTTAAAAATATATAATGTAAAAAGCAAGTTGCAAAAAAGACATGTAGACAATATACTTCTATTTAATCTAAAGTTTGAAAACATAAAACAATATAATTTAATTTTGTGGATACGTAAGTAAGTATTAAAATTATCAAAAACACAGAATGGAAAGACACAGCAAAATCATGGAAGTGGTTGCCTATGATTAAGAGAAAAGCAATGGACCTGGGTGGGGTTCTTTATCAGTAGTGTTTGAGTGTAGTGTTTTATTACTTAAATATTTTTAAAAATGGAGCTCATTTGAGAACATAACTTCTGTTAATTCTGAGTGCCCAATTTAAAAAAAAATCACAAATATTTAGCAAGTAAAGGAACCCCAGCCACATTACTATTTGTGTGACTTATGCACTGGTTGAAAGTGTTGGTTTTAGAGCCAGAAAGACTAGAATTCAACTCTTCATCCTACCACTGATTAGTTTATAACTTCTTTAAACCTCAGGGATTTGTTTTTGTTTGTTTTTTCATTTATAAAATGAAGACAATAATGGTACAGTTATTATAAACATTGCTTGAGATAATACATTTAAAATACTGTGTAAGTCCAGGTCCTGTGAGAATCAGACACCACCAGGATGGGATTAAAGGTGCACAGGTTGTTTTAAGGAAAACCCTAGGAGAGAAAATGGAAACGGCGGCAGAGCCATCAGGCTGCCATGCAAGTCTGACTGTGGGATAAAGTGGAGAAGGAAGGTGGGTTGGGTGGAAGCATCCTAGATTGTGGTGCAGGATACAAAAGGTTTGAGAAGACCATTGGGGAGGCCTCCAGCCAGTTAGTTGCCCATCAGGAGTCCCATGTTTCCCAGGATTGAAGCTGTCATGCTCAGGCACTGGCTGGGTGCAGCTCACAGGAAGCATGGCCTTAGCCCAAAAAGCTGTGGTTTTGGAGCACAACAGCCAAGGCCCAGACCTCATGTGGTTGGAGGTACAAGAGATCCATGTGGGACATCACAAGAGCTTAGCATAATACTAAGCAACATGGTGAGTGCTCAATAAATATTAGGTGTTATTAACAACAATAATACTCTTGAGTTTGCCATGTACTCAAGACATTTCTGTTATCAGGAAAGTACTTTAAACCTTGCTACTGCTTTGTTCCATTTGCTTTACTTGGGAACCAGACTTCAATTAAGCCCACAAAGCAAAAAAAAAAAATTCATTTACATGAAGTCAGAAAAAGCAGGGGCTGCTGCTCCATCCATCCAAAATGGTAACAGTTTTAGCAACTTATCCCAGAAGCTTCCTCCTATTTGTTCTACCACACTCTGGAGAAATCAGACCCTGGAAAACCCACTTGTCATCTTGCTTTTCTCTGTAGCTGCTGCTAATTTTCACATGTTTGGGATGTGGAAAAAAAGCCTTAACATCTCTAGAACTTTGCCTTGAATATTGTCTTAATTTTGGTTGTGTGATCCTTATTCTCTAGTTGCCACTGAGAAGGCTCTGAAATTTTGGGGCCAGATAATTTGGTCATTATGGTCCAGTTGGCTAACCTGAAAAAAGAACTATAACTTGCACACTACACATTTGTAATCCTTTCAACCACTATAGCCTTCAGTTCCCTTCTGGGGGCAGTTACTTCCCCCTTGTATAAAGCAGTATATGAAATGTCCGCCTAATCACCATCATTCTCTCTCTCCAACAGGACTTCACAGTCTTAGAAAGAGGCCATGTTGTAAAATAAATTCACACACACACACACACACACACACACACACACACACACACACACACACTCTTACACATGGCAAAAAGACTAGAAAATTATATACCAAAAATTAGCAGTTGTTAACTCTGTAGTATTTTAAATTTCCTTTTGCTTGCATGTATTTTCTACAGTAGATGTGTGTATTGATTTTATAAGAAAAATAAAAGGAACATTTGAGCTATTATCATTGTTTTTTAAAAGACAAGGAATAAAGTTTCCTTTCTAAAAAGTAATGCACAGTGACCAGTATCCTCACGGTTGCTGCAGGACATATTTGTTTGGAAGAAGCTGAAGATTGAGGTGAACTCGATGTGAATGCCTGATGTAATATATTTCCCATGGGGAAAATGTAGCTCGCTTGTTTTCATTGAACCCATGAGTCTCCAAATTGATACAATAGTAAGTAATCATTTTTTCCTATGGGAAACTTCAGTCTAACAGTTCTATTCAAGCCAAGTAGAAATTTCCTGATAGCTTCGTGGAAGAGCCTGGAAAAACTGCTTAACAGGAAGGCTGTCAGGTGTCCAATTTATCCTGCTCACTGGTTTCCGTAATTGATAGGATGTAGTGACTGTATGAATCAAAACTAGATGACTCAAAATACAGAATAGTGTTTGATTTAGAATCTGGGTTTCCATATTTTATTTGATAGTTTTTGTTTTGACGACTTGCAACCTTACCCTTTAAAAATAAGTATTGCATTAATTTTCAACCCTTAGAGGGCCAGTTTTATTTCCCCTTTCATCTGTAAAAGAATAACATTTTTCTCAAGTAAGGATTCACAGTTAATTCCTTTATCTCTAGAGTCTTGGAGACAGTTACCTGAGAATGCTAATTAAGTGGTCTTGAAAGAGTTGGTTGTTAATTTTTTGGCAAATTGGCTGGTTTGTCATTACTCTGCTTAGAGTGGCAGAATAAGGGAATGCATTTCTCTGGAAAGAGTAGTAGGTACCAAATTCTTCCCATTGACTTAATCTGTATCTTCTACATTTACCATGGATGAAAACAGTTTAAGTTTACTAAATTGTGCACTAAACCACTAAGCATTATTTAAAAGGAAAAGAAAAGCTGAATACAGTTCAGTGCTCCAAAAGTACTTTTTGTGATTCCTGCCATCATTTTTGGAAATTTATAATTATTTTATCATTTATAAAATAATTGAACTTGATATATTTCAGTGTGCATTAGAGCATATTCAGTTCAACCCATGATAAGATACACAGTTCTGCATTTGCATTTCTGAGTGGGTGTTTTAACTTTTGTCCTTAATGTTCATAATTTCTATAATTTCTGATAACTTTCCTTTCATTTAAACATTTCCTAACTTCTAGATCTTGTAAAGGCAAACTATTAAGAGTAAACTTACTTCCCCATTATAAGCCTTTAAAATACACATTTTCTTACTTAATATACTTTCCTAATACTACTTTTCAAAATAGGAGGCGGGGCAAGATGGCGGACTGGTGAGCTGTATGTTTTAGTTACTCCTCCAGGGAAGTAGGTAGAAAGCCAGGAACTGTGTGGACTGGACACCACAGAGCAATCTGACTTTGGGCATACTTCATACAACACTCAGGAAAATGTGGAACTGCTGAGATCAGCGAAATCTGTAAGTTTTTGCGGCCAGGGGACCAGCGCCCCTCCCTGCCAGGCTCAGTCCCATGGGAGGAGGGGCTGTCAGCTCCGGGAAGGAGAAGGGAGAACTGCAGTGGCAGCCCTTATCGGAAACTCATTCTACTGATCAAAACTCCAACCATAGATAGACTGAGACCAGACACCAGAGAATCTGAGAGCAGCCAGCCCAACACAGAGGAGACAGGCATAGAAAAAAACAGCATGAAAAACTCCAAAATAAAAGCGGAGGATTTTTGGAGTTCTGGTGAACATAGAAAGGGGAAGGGCAGAGCTCAGGCCCTCAGGCTCATATGCAAATCCCGAAGAAAAGCTGATCTCTCTGCCCTGTGGACCTTTCCTTAATGGCCCTAATTGCTTTCTCTCTTAGCATTTCAATAACCCATTAGATCTCTGAGGAGGGCCCTTTTTTTTTTTTTTAATTCTTTTTTCTTTTTCTAAAACATTTACTCTAAGAAGCCCAATACAGAAAGCTTCAAAGACTTGCAATTTGGGCAGGTCAAGATAAGAGCAGAACTAAGAGAGCTCTGAGACAAAAGGCAATAATCCAGTGACTGAGAAATTCCACTAAACACCACAACTTCCCAAGAAAACGGGGGTGTCCGCTCACAGCCATCATCCTGGTGGACAGGAAACACTCCTGCCCATTGCCAGCCCCATAGCCCAGAGCTGCCCCACACAACCCAGTGTGACAGAAGTGCTTCAAATAACAGGCACACTCCACAAAACTGGGCGTGGACATTAGCCTTCCCTGCAACCTCAGTTGATTGTCCCAGAGTTGGGAAGGTGGAGCAGTGTGAATTAAAAAAGCCCCATTCAGCCATTATTTCAGCAGACTGGGAGCCTCCCTACACAGCCCAGCAGCCCAGAACCGCCCTGGGGGGACGGCACTCACCTGTGACATAGCACAGTCATCCCTCAACAGAGGACCAGGGGGTGCACGGCCTGGAAGAGGGACACACCCGCAAGTCTCAGGAGCCATACACCAATACCAAGGACTTGTGGGTCAGTGGCAGAGACAAACTGTGGCAGGACTGAACTGAAGGATTAGACTATTGCAGCAGCTTCAAAACTCCAGGATCACCAGGGAGACTTGATTGTTAGAGCCACTCCCCCCCCTCCCTGACTGCCCAGAAACACGCCCCATATACAGGGCAGGCAACACCAACTACACACGCAAGCTTGGTACACCAATTGGACCCCACAAGACTCACTCCCCCACTCACCACAAAGGCAAAGCAGGGGAGAACTGGCTTGTGGAGAACAGTTGGCTCGTGGATGCCACCTGCTGGTTAGTTAGAGAAAGTGTACTCCATGAAGCTGTAGATCTGATAAATTAGAGATAAGGACTTCAATTGGTCTACACATCCTAAAAGAACCCTATCAAGTTCAGCAAATGCCAAGAGGCCAAAAACAACAGAAAATTATAAAGCATATGAAAAAACCAGACTATATGGATAACCCAAGCCCAAGCACCCAAATCAAAAGACCAGAAGAGACACAGCACCTAGAGCAGCTACTCAAAGAACTAAAGATGAACAATGAGACCATAGTACAGAATACAAAGGATATCAAGAAGACCCTAGAAGAGCATAAAGAAGACATTGCAAGAATCAATAAAAAAATAGATGATCTTATGGAAATTAAAGAAACTGTTGACCACATTAAAAAGCTTCTGGACACCCATAGTACAAGACTAGAGGAAGTTGAACAACGAATCAGTGACCAGGAAGATGACAGAATGGAAAATGAAACCATAAAAGAAAGAATGGGAAGAAAAATTGAAAAAATTGAAACGGACCTCAGGGATATGATAGATAATATGAAACGTCCAAATATAAGACTCATTGGTGTCCCAGAAGGGGAAGAAAAGGGTAAAGGTCTAGGAAGAGTATTCAAAGAAATTGTTGGGGAAAACTTCCCAAATCTTCTAAACAACATAAATACACAAATCATAAATGCTCAGTGAACTCCAAATAGAATAAATCCAAATAAACCCACTCCGAGACATATTCTGATCACACTGTCAAACACAGAAGAGAAGGAGCAAGTTCTGAAAGCCGCAAGAGAAAAGCAATTCACCACATACAAAGAAAACAGCATAAGACTAAGCAGTGACTACTCAGTAGCCACCATGGAGGCAAGAAGGCAGTGGCATGATATATTTAAAATTCTGAGTGAGAAAAATTTCCAACCAAGAATACTTTATCCAGCAAAGCTCTCCTTCAAATTTGAGAGAGAGCTTAAATTTTTCACAGACAAACAAATGCTGAGCGAATTTGCTAACAAGAGACCTGCCCTACTGGAGATACTAAAGGGAGCCCTACAGACAGAGAAACAAAGAAAGGACAGAGAGACTTGGAGAAAGGTTCAGTACTAAAGAGATTCGGTATGGGTACAATAAAGGATATTAATAGAGAGAGGGGAAAAATATATATGGGAAACATAAACCAAAGGATAAGATGGCTGATTCAAGAAATGCCTTCACGGTTATAACGTTGAATGTAAATGGATTAAACTCCCCAATTAAAAGATATAGATTCGCAGAATGGATCAAAAAAAAATGAACCATCAATATGTTGCATACAAGAGACTCATCTTAGACACAGGGACACAAAGAAATTGAAAGTGAAACGATGGAAAAAAATATTTCATGCAAGTTACAGCCAAAAGAAAGCAGGTGTAGCAATATTAATCTCAGATAAAATAGACTTTAAATGCAGGGATGTTTTGAGAGACAAAGAAGGCCACTACATACTAATAAAAGGGGCAATTCAACAAGAAGAAATAACAATCGTAAATGTCTATGCACCCAATAAAGGTGCCACAAAATACATGAGAGAAACACTGGCAAAACTAAAGGAAGCAATTGATGTGTCCACAATAATTGTGGGAGACTTCAACACATCACTCTCTCCTATAGATAGATCAACCAGACAGAGGACCAATAAGGAAATTGAAAACCTAAACAATCTGATAAATGAATTACATTTAACAGACATATACAGGACATTACATCCCAAATCACCAGGATACACATACTTTTCTAGTGCTCACGGAACTTTCTCCAGAATAGATCATATGCTGGGACATAAAACAAGCCTCAGTAAATTTAAAAAGATTGAAATTATTCAAAGCACATTCTCTGACCACAATGGAATACAATTAGAAGTCAATAACCATCAGAGACTTAGAAAATTCACAAATACCTGGAGGTTAAACAACACACTCCTAAACAATCAGTGGGTTAAAGAAGAAATAGCAAGAGAAATTGCTAAATATATAGAGACGAATGAAAATGAGAACACAACATGCCAAAACCTATGGGATGCAGCAAAAGCAGTGCTGAGGGGGAAATTTATAGCACTAAACGCATATATTAAAAAGGAAGAAAGAGCCAAAATCAAAGAACTAATGGATCAACTGAAGAAGCTAGAAAATGAACAGCAAACCAATCCTAAACCAAGTACAAGAAAAGAAATAACAAGGATTAAAGCAGAAATAAATGACATAGAGAACAAAAAAACAACAGAGAGGATAAATATCACCAAAAGTTGGTTCTTTGAGAAGATCAACAAGATTGACAAGCCCCTAGCTAGACTGACAAAATCAAAAAGAGAGAAGACCCATATAAACAAAATAATGAATGAAAAAGGTGACATAACTGCAGATCCTGAAGAAATTAAAAAAATTATAAGAGGATACTATGAACAACTGTATGGCAACAAACTGGATAATGTAGAGGAAATGGACAATTTCCTGGAAACATATGAACAACCTAGACTGACCAGAGAAGAAATAGAAGACCTCAACCAACCCATCACAAGCAAAGAGATGCAATCAGTCATCAAAAATCTTCCCACAAATAAATGCCCAGGGCCAGATGGCTTCACAGGGGAATTCTACCAAACTTTCCAGAAAGAACTGACACCAATCTTACTCAAACTCTTTCAAAACATTGAAGAAAATGGAACACTACCTAACTCATTTTATGAAGCTAACATCAATCTAATACCAAAACCAGGCAAAGATGCTACAAAAAAGGAAAACTACCGGCCAATCTCCCTAATGAATATAGATGCAAAAATCCTCAACAAAATACTTGCAAATCAAATCCAAAGACACATTAAAAAAATCATACACCATGACCAAGTGGGGTTCATTCCAGGCATGCAAGGATGGTTCAACATAAGAAAATCAATCAATGTATTACAACACATTAAAAATTCAAAAGGGAAAAATCAAATGATCATCTCAATAGATGCTGAAAAAGCATTTGACAAAATCCAACATCCCTTTTTGATAAAAACACTTCAAAAGGTAGGAATTGAAGGAAACTTCCTCAACATGATAAAGAGCATATATGAAAAACCCACAGCCAGCATAGTACTCAATGGTGAGAGACTGAAAGCCTTCCCTCTAAGATCAGGAACAAGACAAGGATGTCCGCTGTCACCACTGTTATTCAACATCATGCTGGAAGTGCTAGCCAGGGCAATCCAGCAAGACAAAGAAATAAAAGGCATCCAAATTGGAAAAGAAGAAGTAAAACTGTCATTGTTTGCAGATGATATGATCTTATATCTGGAAAAACCTGAGAAATCGACGATACAGCTTCTCGAGCTAATAAACAAATTTAGCAAAGTAGCGGGATACAAGATTAATGCACATAAGTCAGTAATGTTTCTATATGCTAGAAATGAACAAACTGAAGAGACACTCAAGAAAAAGATACCATTTTCAATAGCAACTAAAAAAATCAAGTACCTAGGAATAAACTTAACCAAAGATGGAAAAGACCTATACAAAGAAAACTACGTAACTCTACTAAAAGAAATAGAAGGGGACCTTAAAAGATGGAAAAATATTCCATGTTCATGGATAGGAAGGCTAAATGTCATTAAGATGTCAATTCTACCCAAACTCATCTACAGATTCAATGCAATCCCAATCAAAATTCCAACAACCTACTTTGCAGACTTCGAAAAGCTAGTTATCAAATTTATTTGGAAAGGGAAGATGCCTTGAATTGCTAAAGACACTCTAAAAAGGAAAAACCAAGTGGGAGGACTTAGACTCCCTGACTTTGAAGCTTATTATAAAGCCACAGTTGTCAAAACAGCATGGTACTGGCACAAAGATAGACATATAGATCAATGGAATCAAATTGAGAATTCAGAGATAGACCCTCAGATCTATGGCCGACTGATCTTTGATAAGGCCCCCAAAGTCACTGAACTGAGTCATAATGGTCTTTTCAACAAATGGGGCTGGGAGAGTTGGATATCCATATCCAAAAGAATGAAAGAGGACCCCTACCTCACACCCTACACAAAAATTAACTCAAAATGGATGAAAGATCTCAATATAAAAGAAAGTACCATAAAACTCCTAGAAGATAATGTAGGAAAACATCTTCAAGACCTTGTATTAGGCGGCCACTTCCTAGACTTTACACCCAAAGCACAAGCAACAAAAGGAAAAATAGATAAATGGGAACTCCTCAAGCTTAGAAGTTTCTGCACCTCAAAGGAATTTCTCAAAAAGGTAAAGAGGCAGCCAACTCAATGGGAAAAAATTTTTGGGAACCATGTATCTGACAAAAGACTGATATCTCACATATATAAAGAAATCCTACAACTCAATGACAATAGGACAGACAGCCCAATTATAAAATGGGCAAAAGATATGAAAAGACAGTTATCTGAAGAGGAAATACAAATGGCCAAGAAACACATGAAAAAATGTTCAGCTTCACTAGCTATTAGAGAGATGCAAATTAAGACCACAATGAGATACCATCTAACACCGATTAGAGTGGCTGCCATTAAACAAACAGGAAACTACAAATGCTGGAGGGGATGTGGAGAAATTGGAACTCTTATTCATTGTTGGTGGGACTGTATAATGGTTCAGCCACTCTGGAAGTCAGTCTGGCAGTTCCTTAGAAAACTGGATATAGAGTTACCATTCGATCCAGCGATTGCACTTCTCGGTATATACCCAGAAGATCGGAAAGCAGTGACACGAACAGATATCTGCACGCCAATGTTC
Organism: Choloepus didactylus; assembly: GCF_015220235.1. NCBI lineage: Eukaryota > Metazoa > Chordata > Mammalia > Pilosa > Megalonychidae > Choloepus > Choloepus didactylus. The sequence goes on along the minus strand of NC_051309.1, from coordinate 164,578,293 downwards.
ATAGCAGCATTATTCACAATTGCCAAGAGATGGAAACAACCCAAATGTCCTTCAACAGATGAGTGGATAAATAAAATGTGGTATATTCACACGATGGAATACTACACGGCAGTAAGAAGGAACGACCTCGTGAAACATATGACAACATGGATGAACCTTGAAGACATAATGCTGAGCGAAATAAGCCAGGCACAGAAAGAGAAATATTATATGCTACCACTAATGTGAACTTTGAAAAATGTAAAACGAATGGTTTATAATGTAGAATGTAGGGGAACTAGCAATAGAGAGCAATTAAGGAAGGGGGAACAGTAATCCAAGAAGAACAGATATGCTTTTTAACGTTCTGGGGATGCCCAGGAATGACTATGGTCTGTTAATTTCTGATGGATATAGTAGGAACAAGTTCACAGAAATGTTGCTGTATTATGTAACTTTCTTGGGGTAAAGTAGGAACAGGTTGGAAGTAAAGCAATTATCTTAGGTTAGTTGTCTTTTTCTTACTCCCATGTTATGGTCTCTCTGAAATGTTCTTTTATTGTATGTTTTTCTTTTTTGTTTTCTTTTTTTTTAATTTTTTTTCCATACAGTTGATTTAAAAAGGAAAAAAAGGTAAAAAAAAAAAAAAAAAAAAAAAAAAAAGAAGAAGAAGAAAAGGAAAAAAATATGTAGTGCCCCCTTGAGGAGCCTGTGGAGAATGCAGGGGTATTGGCCTATCCCACCTCAATGGTTGCTAACATGACCACAGACATAGGGAACTGGTGGTTTGATGGGTTGAGCCCTCTACCGTAGGTTTTACCCTTGGGAAGACGGTTGCTGCAAAGGAGAGGCTAGGCCTCCCTATAATTGTGCCTAAGAGCCTCCTCCCGAATGCCTCTTTGTTGCTCAGATGTGGCCCTCTCTCTCTAGCTAAGCCAACTTGAAAGGAGAAATCACTGCCCTGCCCCCCTACGTGGGATCAGACACCCAGGGGAGTGAATCTCCCTGGCAACGTGGAATATGACTCCCGGGGAGGAATGTAGACCTGGCATCGTGGGACGGAGAACATCTTCTTGACCAAAAGGGGGATGTGAAAGGAAATGAAATAAGCTTCAGAGGCAGAGAGATTGCAAAAGGAGCCGAGAGGTCACTCTGGTGGGCACTCTTACACACAATTTAGACAACCCTTTTTAGGTTCTAAAGAATTGGGGTAGCTGGTGGTAGATACCTGAAACTATCAAACTACAACCCAGAACCCATGAATCTCGAAGACAATTGTATAAAAATGTAGCTTATGAGGGGTGACAGTGGGATTGGGAAAACCATAAGGACCACACTCCCCTTTGTCTAGTTTATGGATGGATGAGTAGAAAAATAGGGGAAGGAAATAAACAAACAAACAGTCAAAGGTACCCAGTGTTCTTTTTTACTTCAATTGCTCTTTTTCACTTTAATTATTATTCTTATTATTTTTGTGTGTGTGCTAATGAAGGTGCCAGGGATTGATTTAGGTGATGAATGTACAACTACGTAATGGTACTGTGAACAATCGAATGTACGATTTGTTTTGTATGACTGCATGGTATGTGAATATATCTCAATAAAATGAAGATTAAAAAATAAATAAATAAATAAAATAAAATAGTCCTATCCAAGATCTTTGGGTGTAATGGCTCAGTAAACTAGAAATTTTAACTTATTAAACATAATTGGTAAATTTACCAAAATCAAGCATTTTTTGATATTGTTTTCCCATATTTCATTATTCAGTCTTTTCTAAATCTTATGTCAGAGCAGGGGTAATATTTAAGCCTCTATTATATACATGCTTATATGCTTTTGTACAACCTGGAATCCTTAACAATAGTGATACTTAACAACTGTAGAGCTTCACAGTTTACAAAGTGTTTTCACAGAGTACATAATAAGGTCTTATTATGAATTCTCAAAAGAATTTCATAACAGTTCTCCTTACTGAATTTACTCTGTTCAAAGATATATAGCATCTGCCATATATTAGGGACTACTTAAAGGAACATTTTTTTTTGCTATGAAGATGTAAAAACACTGTAAGAAACCTTACCTTCTGCACAAGAGAGAGTAACAGGGACCAGAAAAGAAAAAGAAAAATTTAAGAAACAAGAGTTTTCAAAACAATGTACAGCAGGCAATGAACAAGAATGATCTCTGAGAGATGAGAAGAAAGCAAGGCGAGCCTTACAATTGCTGCAGCTTACTGCTTTCAGAGAGCGTCCAGGTTGCAGTGTATGCCCAGTGATTTCTTTACACACTTCATCTCTTTTGCCATATCTTCCCTAAACTTTTTGAATTGATTAAGTATTAGTTGTTTCAATTCCTGCATCTCAGTTGACGTGTAAGTTTGTTCCTTTGACTGGGCCATGACTTCGTTTTTCTTAGTGTAGGTTGTAGTTTTCTGTTGTCGAAGCATCTGGATTCATTGGTTACCCCAATCAGGTTTTCCCAGACCAGAATGGGCTCAGGTCTCAGAAAGAGGCAACAGTATCACCTCTCCCTGAGGGTGTGTCTTAGAAGATTGGTACACCCTGTGAGGCCTCAAGTCACTATGTTTTCCACCCAGCAAGTGGAACTGTCAGCCTGTAGTTCCAGACTGGTGTAAGAAGGTGTGGCTCGTGGCTGTTTTCCCTCAGGCTCTAGGGTCTTGTTCCTAATGGAGGGCGGGTAGTAGAGCTGGGACCCACCTCTTTCCTCTTAGGGAAGATACCCCCCTAGGGAGAGGTCATTAGCATTTGAATAGACTCTCTGCCTGTGCTATCTCCACCCTTGTCTGGGTCAGAACACTGGGAACTGAAAATGACTGAAGCTTTCTCCACTGAGCCAAAAAAGGGGCAGAAAGCCCTCTTCAGGGCCAGTCCACAGCAACCCTCCAGCTCTCCAAGGTCAGTCATCACCAAAAGCCTCTGTCTGCTTGTTGGGGATTCGTAGCTTTTATTGAGCAGTCCATGCTTGTTAATTAAAACCCTAGTTGGAGCTCAGCTGAGCTATTTTCACTTGGTGGGAGAGTGCTGCTCTCTAGTACCATGAGGCTTTGCAGTTTGGGCCATGGGGGGAGGGGGCTCCTGGCTTGGACCCACAGTTTTTACTTACAGATTTTCTGCTGTGATCTCGGGCATTCCTCCCAATTCAGGTTGGTGTTGACAGTCACGTTTGTCCCCCTGCAGTTATTCCAGATTATTTACTTGTTGTTCCTGGTTGTTTATTAATTGTTCCAGGAGGACAAACTAGCTTCCACTCCTCTCTATGCTGCTGTCTTCCTGTGTCCTGTACTGTAGACTTTTAAGTATGCAATATTTTAATGTCTTAAAAAACAATGTACATACCTTAATTTTAAAATAATTTATTGCCAAAAAATGCTAAACATGATCTGCATCTTTAGAAAGTCATAATCTTTTTTGATGGTGGAGGGTCTTGCCTCAATGCCAATGGCTGCTGACTGATCAGGGTGGGCTGGGGTAACTGTGGCAATTTCTTAAAATAAGACAGCAATGAAGTGTGACACATCAACTGACTCTTCCTTTCATGAAAGATTATTTTGTATCATGTGATGCTATTTGATAGCGTTTTACCCACAATAGAACTTCTTTCAAATTTGGAGTCAATCCTCTCAAACCCTGCCCCTGCTTTATCAACTAAGTTGATGAATTATTCTAAATACTTTGTTGTCATCTCAACAATGTTCACAGCATCTTCACCAGGAGTAAATTTCATATCAAGAAACCGCTTTCTTTGCTCATCCATAAGAAGCAACTCCTCATCCATTAAAGTTTTATCACGTGATCGCAGCAATTCAGTCACATCTTCAGGACCCAATTCTCATCCTAGTTCCCTTGCTATTTTCACTGTATCTGCAGTTACTTCCTCCACTGAAGTCTTGAATCCCTCAGAGTCATCCATCATGGTTGGAATCAACTTCTTCCAAGCTCCTGTTCATGTTGATATTTTGACCTCCTCCTATGAATCATGAATATGTTTCATGGCATCTAGAATGATGAATACATTCCAGAAGGTTTTCAATTAACTTTCCCCATCTCCATCAGAGGAATCACTATGTATCACAGCTACAGCTTTAAGAAATGTGTTTCTTAAATAATAAGACTTGAAAGTCAAATTGACTTCTTGATCCGTGGGCTGCAGAATGGATGATGTGTAAGCAGGCATGAAAACAATATTAATGTCATTGTACATTTCCATCAGAGCTCTTGGGTGAACAGGTGCATTGTCAATAAGTAATAATATTTCAGAAGAAATCTTTATTTTTTGAACAGAATGTCTCAACAGTGTATTTAAATATTCAGTAAACCATGTTGTAAAGTGACGTACTGCCATCCATGATTTGTTGTTCCATTTATAGAACAGAGTAGATTTAGCATAATTCTTAAGAGACCTAGGATTTTCAGAATAGTCGATGAGCATTTGCTTCAATTTCAAGTCACCAACTGCATTAGTCCTTAACAAGAGAGTCAGCCTGATCTTTGAAGCTTTGAAGCCAGGCACTGAATTCTCTCTAGCTAGAAAGTCCTAGATAACCTCTTCTTCTGATAGAAGGCTACATTGAAAATCTGTTATTTAGTGTAGCCACCTTTATCAATGATCTTACCTGGGTAACTTGCTGCAGCTTCTACATCAGCACTTGTTGCTTCACCTTGCACTTTTATGATATGAAGGTGACTTCTTTCCTTAAGCCTCATGAAAAAACCTCTGCTAGCTTCAAACTTTTCTTCTGCAGCTTCCTCACCTCTCTCAGCCTCTCTGAAATTGAAGAGAGTTAGGACCTTGCTCTGGACTAGGCTTTGGGTTAATGGAATGTTGTGCCTGATTTGATCTTCTATCCAGACCACTAAAACTTTCTCCGTATCAGCAACAAGACAGTTTTGCTCTCTTATCATTCATGTGTTCCCTGGAGTAGCACTTTTTACTTTCCTTCAAGAACTTTTCCTTTGCATTCACAACTTGGCTAACTGTTTGGCACAAGAGGCCTAGCTTTTGGCTTATCTTGGCTTTCATATGCCTTCCTCACTAGGTCATTGTACAGTTGTTAATTGACCTAATTTTAATATTATTGTGTCCCAAGGAAGAGGGAGTCCTGAGGAGAGGGGGAGAGATGAGGGAACAGCCTGTCAATGGAGTATTCAGAACACACACATGTACCAATTAAGTTCACCATCTTATATAGGCACTGCTTGTGGTACCCCCAAACAACTTCAGTAGTGACAGATCACAGATCACATAACAGATATAATAATGATGAAGAAGTTTGAGGTATTGTGAGAATTACCAAAATGTGACACAGAAACATGAAGTGAGCAAATGCTGTTGGAAAAATGGCACCAATAGAATTGCTCAACACAGCGTTGCCATAAACCTTTAATTTGTAAAATTGCAATATCTGCAAAGTGCTGATACTACACTCTCATATTTGGAAGAAGAGTCTCAAATCAGTGACCTCAGTTTTCACCTTTAGAAACTAGAAAAAGAAGAGCAAAGTAAATCCAAAGTAAGCAGAAAAAAGCAAATAATACAGATCAAAGCAGAAATCAATTAAAAAGAAAACAGAAAAATAGACAAAATCCATAAAATCAAAAGCTAATTAATTGAGAGGATCAGTAAAGTTGATATATCTCAAGATAGACCAATCAGGAAAAGAGAAGACACAAATTACCAGTGGCAGTAGTGAGAAAGGTATTATTACACAGATTCTACAGATTTTAAAACGATAGTAACACAACTTTATGCCTGTAAATTCAACAACTTAGATGAACTGGACAAATTCTTTGAAAAACTACCAAAACACACTCAAGAATTAGGTAGACCTTATTAACTTAAATAGCCTTATATTGATTACATAAATTGCATGTGGAGTTCAAAACTTTTCCACAGAGAAAATTCCAGGCCTGGATGCCTTCACTGATGAATTCTATGAAACATTTAAGGAAGAAATAAATTGTAAAGAAACTCTTCCAGAAAAGTTAAGAGGAAGAAATATTTTCTGGCTCACTCCATGAGGTCTGCATTCCCCTGATACCAAAACTAGACAAATACATTAAAAGAAAAGAAAACTATAGACAAATATCCCTCATGAATATAGATGCAAAGTTTCTAAACAAAATTTTAGCAAATCAAATCCAGCTATGTAAAACAAATAATATATAATTACCAAGTGTGGTTTATCTCAGGAATGCAGAGTTGGCTTAACATCAGAAAATTAATCAATGTAATTCACCATCCTAACATTAAAAAAAGAAAATTTATATGATCATTTCAGTAGATGCAGAAAAGGTATTTGACAAAATCCAATATCCAGTCTTGGAGCAAACTAGGAAACTCTTCTCTACTTGATGAAGGGAATCTATAAAAAATATCTACACCTTAACATCATACTTCCCCCTAGAATCTGCATTCCCCCTAGAATCTGGAGCAAAGCATAAAATCTATGCTCAATCCTTATTTTCAGCATTACATTGGAGGTTCTAGAAGGGAAGAAGTAAAACATCTTTTTGCAGACAATATGATCATCTATGTGGAAAATCAATGGAGTCTATTAAAAAAGCTGCTAGAACTAACAAGTGAGTTTAACAAAGTCATAGGATACAAGATCAAGATACAAAAATCAATAGTATTTCTATATACTAGCAACAATCTAAAATTGAAATTTAAAAAAAATATATCATTTACAACACCAAAAAAATGCCAGATAATTAGGGATAAATCTGACAAAAGATGTAAAAGAACTGTACACCAAAAACTATAAACATTGCTGAGAAAAATTAAAGACCCAAATAAATTGGAAAAATATGTGTTGTTCCTGACTTGAAGGACTCAGTATTGATAAGATGTCAAATCTCCCCAAATTGATTTATAGATTCAGTGCAATCCTAATCAAAATCTCAGCAGACTTTTTTGTAGACATTGACAAGTTGATTCTAAAATTCATATAGAACTGCAAAACACCTAGAATAGCCAAAACGATTTGTAAAAGAAGGGCAAATTTGGATAATAACTCCCTATCTGATTGCATAACTTATTATGGAATTATCATCAAAGCAGAGTCTACTGAAGAGAGTGTGGATTGTAGACCCTTTCTGGATGCATTTGGCAAATGGATGAAAAATATTTGATCCAGCAATTCAATTCTAGCAACTTCTGTAAGAAAATACATGCACAAGAATAAGCAAGAATATTAATCTCACCATTATTTATTCATGATGGCTAAAAACTAGAAAATAAACAAATATTTAGCAAAGGAGATTAGTTGAACACATTGTGGTACACACTTAAAATCAGTATGCAATCAACCATTAAAAAAATCATGTATTTAATGACTCAGAGGAAAGTTCAGGATATATATTTATGTGAATTAAGTAATTCACAAACAATAGGCTTCTACTTTGTTTAAAAATATCTGTTTATATATAAACATATATATGAATATATAACAAAATGTTGATCATTCTAAGTGAAGAGATTATCAAGTATTTTTCCACAAAAACCACATAATGCCTTTGTGATTTTTTTTTAATTTTTAAAGTTTAAAATTTTTGAAATTTTACTATTTGAAAGAAATTATTTATCAAAATTGTCATTTTTTTAGCATGAAAAAATGATGGCTATCTCAATTGACATCCGAAAAGATCCTGTTTCAAACTGGAGAGAAAAGAACTATCTCTAAAAAACTGTAAGATAAATCATCAAATCTTTGTTTCTTCCTTTTTTCCCATTTATTTTTGTATGTTTTTCATCTTATAATGTGTGTACCTGCTATTACTTTTTTATATTTTTAAATAAAAGTCATACATGCTTTCTATAGAAAATTTTAAAAATAAAGAAAATATTTATAACAAGATCTAAAAATTATCCATAATCACTATTAATTTGTTATAGGATTTAAATCTTCTTTCAGGGACTTGTGAGTGTGCTTCCCAATCCATAGCCTGTATCAGCGGAAGATCCTGTTACTGCACAGACATGGAACGTAAAGCCAACACAGTATCATATAACTGATAAAATTGGCCATCCTTTTGCAGATAACCCTCTTAGGGGGATATTTATTTATTTGATTTGGTGTTTCCTTCACATAATTTTCTTTTATATTCATTATATTCAAAGGCATTATTTTGTCCAAGACAAAATACAAAATCTCTAATGAAGAAAATAAAAAGCAACATTCATTGTAACATCTAGAGATTATCACTGTTAGCTTCCAGAGTCTTTTATTATGTGAAAAAAATAATAATTTACTTTTTTCACTTAACATTTCACCATTATTATGTCCCCCACCATTAAATCATCTCTGGAACAGATTTTTTCAGTAGCTGCCTTGTATTTCTTCATATGAACATACCACACATCACTTAGCTAACCTTCTATCGTTGAACATTTTGGTTACTGTCAAGGGATAAGGGGACATATAAACAAGTCCAGTTGGGACCATCATTTTACAAACATTGTTGTGCTCCACACAAATTAATTTGGTTGTGTGTGTGTGTGTGTGTGTGTGTGTGTGTGTGTGTGTGTGTGTGTTTGGGTTTTCTGTGGGGGAAAGGATAGAGGATAAATGAAGGAAGTTGAGGGATAGAAGTGGGGGTGATATGCTCCACCTAGTTCAAGACTGCCATGTTTGTCTATTGCTTTGGGGAGTGATCCCTGGAAGCCCCCCAGATCATCTCTCTGCCAAGTGCACTCAGGCTCCCATCGTCTGCTAAGCTGCACTGCACCCCTGTGGCCGAGCTGTGGCACTGCAAAGGAGCACCAAACCACAGGGGTTTGGGGAAGCCCTTTGGATTCATATTTTGACTGGTTTTTTAATCCAATTTAAAATTGTAATAACATTCTTCAGCTCACAAATAGAAAATGTACAAGCTCAAAATGATAAAATGTGTGGGATATTGGTCTGTAATAAACACTTCTTTGGAACTCTGAGTACTTGAATAAAAACAAACTCACTACTTAAGTCCTTACTTCTTAGTCCAGCTTCAGCCCTCATCACTCAGGCGTTAGGCATTATTCTCTAGCTATAATGAACCACTTGCAAGTCCCCACATGGCTTCTTCTTGCTTAGTGGGCTTTGTGTGTGCTAAGCAAACCCCATTCCCCCTCTTCTCTGACTTGTGAATCTCAGTGGAGTTGGACTTCTTTCGATTCCCTAAGGTGGGCTTGGCTGTGCCCTCCATATGGTACCACAGCTGTGAACAGTAATGCCTATAAAGTGAAAGCTCTCCTCTACTGGACTGGAGGGTCCTTGGGTCCATGACTCCTTTTCACTTTGACATCCCTTCTCTTGCCTTGGAGAGAGTAAGTTGCAAAACAGAAGGAACCACCTAGTATCTTCAAAGGAGGAAAGCATAAGAACATGGATAGTATAGTATAATATATTCTCTCAATTCAATTCCATTACATTCAATTCTGCCAACATTTATAGCAAGTCCTCACTGGTAGCATGTGAATAGAAAAGGGAGGAGAGAGAGCTATGGGATATGGAACTAAGTAATATTTCCTGCTATTAACTTTGCACAACTTATTATTCCTTTCCAACACTTACATACAACAAAACTTGGGGTGTTGAAGAAGGAAAGGAGGAGAACAAGGGACAATAGGAGAGGATAATGCAATTTTGGAATTATGAGATGTTTCACTTCCAATGGTGTGGGCATCCAAGCAAGGGAGTCACTGTCTGCAAAGCACAGAAACAGTCTCAATGCAAAGTCCTGGGAAATAATGAATAGATAAAATGGCTTTGGAGAGAGTGGTGGAAAATGGGATTGGGAGAGTTAGTTGGTGTCATACAATGGAAGACTTTAAAATGCTAAACAAAGGATTTAATTTGGGCTTTGTGATAGGCGATTGGGAATCATGGAAGTTTTTTGAGCACAGAAGTACCAGCTGTGCCCTTGAGTGTTATGAAAGATCTGTGCTTCATCAAGATTTATCTAATAGTGATACACAGAATAGAGTGGAAGGAGCTACTGCAGACAGAACTATTGCCATAATCCACGTATAATGTGTAAAGGCTAAGAAAGTGAAGGAAGATGTTATGAAGAAAGAATCAAGAGAATTTAGGTAGCTGATAGGATGTGAAGATAGGTGAGCTAGAGGGGAAGTGGAGCCCATTGCCTACTGGATATGCAGAGATGACTCAAGGAGCAATAATACATGCTCAATCCCTTAAGATTCTGCCTTTAAATCTGGCTTCAGAAAGCAGGGCTCCAGACCAAATGAGGTTCTCACTGTTTAGAAATAGGGTACTGTCAGTTTCCAGAAATGACTAAGACAGTTAAATTATTTGGCTCTGGTGCCTTCTACAACTCCAGTCTTTGTCTTTCTCCTTATCGGTGTCACTCTCATTTCATGCTCCCAGCAACCTCCTTCCTTTCCAAAGCCTTCTTCAGTATCCCCAACTCTAATGCTGAACCCTGGATTACCTTCCCAAGAATTCAACATCTCTTCCAACTTCCCATCAAAACTTATTATTTCTTAGCTCTACTTTCAATAATTATCTCAACTAGGTTGTAATGAGGAGCAAGGAATAATGTGCTAATTCTCAGTGGTTCTCAACCTTGGCTACCTGTCAGAAGTCACCTGTGAAGCTTTTAAAACTACAAACACCTGGACCCCACTTCTGGCCATTCTGATTCAGTAGGTCTGGGATGAGGCTTGAGTGATGGGTTTGTTTTTTGTTTTTTGTGTTTTTTTAAGATCCACAAGTGATTTTTTTTTTCTTTTTAGTGTGCAAGGGGGAGAAAAGGAAACCTTTCTTGTATTGGTGTGTATTCTTAATTAAAATGATTACAATCTTAGAAATAATGGTGCTTGAGAATTGTAAATCTCTAGAATATCTGAGACATTGTTTTGGAAGTAGTTGTAGCAAACAAGGTGTTTATCTCCAAACATTATAAATGGGATTCCTATTTAGTCAAGCTTATCACTTGGTAAGCAGCTTTATAGATAAACAGGTGAATTATGTATTGATTATACTCATTAGTATCTTGTGCCATATTTGACTTTTGTGTATTAACCTAGGCCAAAAGACTGTTCACAAATGTCAGATAGCTTTGGTAAAATTTGGTAAAATTGTCTATGACAATTAGAGGAAGGTGAGCCCTATGCTTCCTCCTTTGCAGTATTGCTACCTCATGGGCTAATAAACTGAAAATAAGTTTCTTGAACCAAACTCTGCCACATAAACATATTTTTTTAGCCATTGGGCACAAAACATTAACATATCTTTCTTCCTATAAACCCAGTGAAGCCTCCACTCTCTAACCTTTCAGACACTCTTGACAAGTACTTTGCATGGATGGTTCATTTTGAGGAAAATACAATGATATTCTGTCAGCAGCATGAGCAAATCCATTTGGATCAGAAAACAGAATCCATCATTAATGGTGGGCACAGGATGAGAGAGAAGACAGACCATGTGTGTAACTTTGAAGGCAGTGGCTTGCTGGACTCCCAGATTTTTAACTTCATTCACACAAGGACAGGGTGCTTGTACAATTTTTCTATTCAGACACATATCTTGAAAACACTAATTTCACTATTGAGTATTCACATCTAAGTTTCCTTGTGATAATATACCAATCCTCTAGGACAGATTCAGATAGTGATATTTGAGTCCCCAGAGCCAGTCCTGGAGGGTGGACTCTCAATTATCTCAGATGTTAAAAATGCCTTAAGTTGTGGCTAAGTTTAACTCACACACTTTATGTTACACTGTTACTATATTATTTAAAACTAAATTACAGTTAATGTTACAGCACTGGTGTTCAACTTGGATGTCTGAACTGTCTGGGGCTCACTGATATGGTGTCAAGAACTATTTTCTGTATTTTCAAAAGCCTGATGGAAATAATACCTGTAGTAAGGATTTATAGGTTAACTATAACATCATAGTTTTCATTTCCTTTTATAGTATTCCAGTGTAGTGACACTGGTTTTCTCAAACTTATTAGAAATTGTGATTGGCAGTTACATATTTTTTTTTTAATTAGAGAAATTGTGGGTTCATAGAACAATCATGCATAAAATACAGGATTTTTATACCACCCTATTATTAACAACTTGCATTGGTGTGGTACATTTGTTATAATTGAAAGCTCATTTTTATCATCGTACTATTAATTATAATTCATAGTTTAACTTATGATTCACAGTTTGTTTTGTGTCGTTCCATGGATTTTTTTTTATTTTTAAACTAATAACATATATACAACCTAACATTTCCCCTTTTAACCACCTTCAATATATAATTCAGTGCCGTTAATTATGTTCACAATATTGTGCTACCATCACCACCATCCATTATCAAAACCTATCCATCATCCCAAATAGAAACTCTGTATTTTTTAACCATTACCCCTATTCCCTACCCTCACCCTGGCCCCTGGTAACTTATATCCCAGATTCTGACTCCGTGAGTTTGCTTATTCTAATTATTTCATATTAGTGAGTTCATACAATATTTGTCCTTTGTGTCTGGCTTATGTCTTCAAGGTTCATCCATATTTTGCATGTGTCAGAATTCCATTTGTTTTTATGGCTGAATAATAGCCCCTTGTGTGTATATACCACATTTTGTTTATCCATTCTTTACTTGATGTACACTTGGGTTGCTTCCATCTTTTAGCAATTGTGAATAATGTTGCTATGAACATTGGTGTGAAAATGTCTGTTCAAGTCCCTGCTTTCAGTTCTTTTGTGTATATACCTAAGAGTGGAATTTTCCTAACTTTTTGAAGAACTATCAAGCTGTTTCCACAATGGCTGTACCATTGCACATTCCCACCCCAATGCACAAAAGTTCCAAATTCTCTACTTCCTCTCTAATACTTGTTATTTTCAGTTTTTATAATAATAGCCATCCTACTGGGTATAAAGTAGTGTCTCGTTGTGGTATTGATTTGCATTTCTCTAACAGCAAGTGATGTTGAGCATCTTTTCATGTGCTTTTTAGCCATTTTTATATCATCTTTAGAGAAATGTCTGTTCAAGTCTTTTGCCAATTTTTAAATTGGGCTGTTTGTCTTTTGGTTGTTGAGTTGAAGGATTTCTTTATATATTCTGGACATTAAGCCCTTATAAGATATGTGGTTTCCAAATATTTTCTCCCACTGTGTAGGTTGTCATTTTGCTTTCTTGACGAAGTCCTTTGATGCAGGCAGTTTTTAATTTTGATGAGGATTCTTTTTTTTTTTTTTCTTTCCTTGCTTGTGCTTTGGGTGTAAAGTCTAAGAAATTATTGCCTAACACAAGGTCCTGAAAATGCTTCCCTATGTATTCTTCCAAGAGTTTTATAGTTCTGGCTCTTATATTTAAGTCTTTGATCCATTTTGAATTCATTTTTGTATATGGTGTGAGGTAGGAGTCCACCTTCTTTCTTTTGCATATGGAGATCCAGTTTTCCAGCACCACTTGTTGAAGAGACTATTCTTTTCCAATTGAGTGGTCTTTGCCTCTGTGTCAAAAATCAGTCAGATGTAAATGTCAGGGTTGATTTCTGAGCACTCAGTTCTATTCCTTTTGTCTGTATGCCTCTCCTTGTGCCAGTATCATACTGTTTTAATTACTGTGGCTTTCTAATAAGTTTTAAAGTCTGCATGTGTGAGTCCTCCAACTTTGTTCTTTTTCAAGATGGCTTTGGCTATTTGGAGCCCCTTAACTCTCCATATAAATTTGATGATTGGATTTTCCATTTCAGCAAAGAAGGTTGTTGGAATTTTGATGGGGATTGCATTGAATCTGTAAATTGCTTTGGGTCAAATTTACATATTAACAATATTTAGTCTTCCAATCCATTAACACAGAATGTCTTTCTATTTATTAGGTCTTGTTTGATTTCTTTAAGCAATGTCTTGTCATTTTCTGGGTACAAGTTCTTTACAACCTTAATTACATTTTTTCCTAGATATTTGATTCTTTTAGCTGCTACTGTAAATTGAATTTTTTTTTATTTCTTCTGATTGTTCATTACTAGTACAGAGTAGCATTACTGATTGGGGGTGTTGATCTTGTGCCCTATCACTTTGCTGAATTTATTTATTAGCTCTAGGGGCTTTGTTGTGGATCACAAGTGAAATAATGTATATGCACCTAAATTTAAAATCCAAATTCTGGCACTATGGAGATAGTGGAGAGAGGGGCAAGAGTAAAAACAAACAAACAAAACTTACAAATACTATCTCAGCCTGGTGATTAAGGTCAACATCAACAGTAGTAAATAACATGGATAATATGTACCTGCAGTATGATATGATGAAAATGGCACTTTACCTCTGTGGTCTTCCTTCCAAAACTCCATAACCTCAATCTAATCATGAGAAAAACATCAGAGAAATTTCAATAGAGAAGCATCTTACAAAATACCTGACCAGTACTCCTCAAAACTATCAAGATCATCACAAAACAAAGAAAATGTGAGAAATTGTCACAGCCAAGAGGAACTTTAAGCATCATGATGACTAAATGTAATGTGGTAGCCTGGATGGGATCCCAGAACAGAAAAGACATTAGATAAAAACTAAGGAGAGTAATTGCTTAATGGGTGCCGAGTTTCTGTTTGACGTTGTGCCAGTTTGAGACTGTTATGGACAACAGAAGAGCCATGATCTTTTAATCCAATCTCATTGGGTAGAACTTATTGATTGAGTCTTTTCATGAAGGTGTGACTCACTCACCTGTGGGTGAGATCTTTGATTTAATTATTTCCACAGAGGTGTGGACCCTACTCATTCAAGGTGGGTCTTGATTAGTTCACTGGAGTCCTTTAAGAGAGCTCATGTAGAGAAGAAGCTCAGAGTAGCTGAGAGAAGACATTTTGGAGAGAAGCTAAGATATGAAATTCAGAGTTTGCCCCAAGAGAAGCTGAGAGCTGATAGATGTAAACGCTTGGAGACACTGGGAGATGCAGACAGAAGGACATCTGGAGATGCTAAGTTAAGAGATGAAGCACAGCGTTTTCCCTGGAGAAGCTAAGAGAGGACCCCCAGATGCTTAGAGAGAAATGTCCTAGGAGAAAGAAGCAAGGATGCACAGTTGCTGAGAGAGAGGAGTGACAATAGAAGCTCAGAGACATTTTGGAGAAAGCCATTTTGAAACTGGAACCCAGGAGCAAAGGACCAGCAGATGCCAGTCACATGCCTTCCCAGATGACAGAGGTGTTCCAGGCACCATCAGCCATTCTTCAGTGAAGATATCCTCTTGTTGATGCCTTAGTTTGGACACTTTTATGGCCTTAGAACTGTAAATTTGTATACTAATAAATCCTCTTCATAAAAGTCAATCCATTTCTGGTATGTTGCACAATGGCAGCTTCAGCAAACTGGAACAAAGGTGATGAAAAAGTCGGGGTAGTGGATGTTGGTGAAGGCAGCACAATATAGCAAATATAATTAATACCGCAGAATTGTACACTTGTACGTGGTAAAAATAGGAAATTTTTAGTTGTATATATGTTACCACAATAAAAAGTTTAAAAAGAAAACTAAGAAAATTTGTATGAAGTATGGATGTTTGTTAATAATAATGTGCCAATACTGGTTCATTAACTGTAATACATATACTATACTAATGTAAGATGTTGATGATAAGGGAAACTAGGTAAGGAGGTAAATGGAAATCTCTGTACTATCTTCTCAAATTTTCTATATTCTAAAATTGTTCTAAAAAATAAAGTCTATTAAAAAAAATACCCTACAATGGAGATACTGCATTTTAACTTAAGAATCCTCAAGAAAAATAGATTACGCTAAAGGAATGTATTGATAATGGCAAAAATTCAAGTTTCTAAATAATCTGGTGAGGGTGAATTTTGTAGTACAGGGTCTCTTCATTTATCACTGCACATGGAGTAAGAGTAAAAGTCAGTCTGCACAGGAGTGCAGCCAAACCTTAGGCAAAATTATAAAGAAAGTCGTAATTCTCTTTGCTCTGATCTCTCTTGCTCTCCTCTGACAACCTCCCTTCTCAGGAAGTTCTTGCTGCCCCTTTGCTGCCCACATCTCACTTCCACTCCTCACCCTGAAAAAAATAGCACTATCTGTAGGTAATTCCCTATGGTCAGATATTTCTGACTCTGTTGCATCCTGATCTTTAGGGATTTGTTCCCTCCTTTCCAAAGTAGCTGCTAGTTCTCTAATTAATTGAACAAATATCAGTGCCAATTTAGCATGTGAATGTACTGTACCCTCCACATTACCTTACCCAAGCTATTGGTTCTCAACTGTATGTTAAATCACCTTACAGATTTTTTAAAAAAATACCAATATCTGGACCCTGTTCAAGGGATTGAGCTCAGGCATTCACATAGTTAGAAGAATTTTTTGGCCACAGACATGATTCTAACGTGTAGCCAGAGTTGAAAACCTTTGCATCTTCATAGGAAATCCCTGAAACAAGAAGTCTTAAAGGAGTAGATTCAACAGTGAACATTTTAGGAAAGTTGGTAGAACCACTAGTGGAGGATAGGAGGAATGTTGCAAATCTTTCTCCTGCTAGGAACACTTCAACTTTCCTTTGTAGAACAGCCTCTTCCTTACTCTTAATCTTTGCAGTTGAGGTAGGGCTGAGTCTCATCCTCAACCCCTCCACCCCCATAATATACACACACACACATACACACACGCCAGCCCATCAGAGCTCTGGATTTGCCCTTTTTCAGTTGGAATTGCACTTGGATCCAATCATGTCTGAACTTTTACATTGAACTTGTACCCTTGGACTTTTCAATTATTGAGTCAATAAATCCCCCAGTCACTTTTTCTCCTTAAATGAGTTTGAGGTGGATTTCTATCATGTTCAACAAAAAATTACTATTACACCCAAATTTGAGAATTTCAAATTAAATAAGCAGCTTATACTCTATAGGAAGAGGATAGATTAATTGATGTGTCCTCATATTTTGAGATCTTTTCTTGTTCTATAATAAGATTTTCTCTAATGGTCTTAGCAAAGCTTAAATTTATTAAACATGAAAAGCCCATTTATTTGGTCTAGTTTAGCCCTATACAATGTATTTGCTTTTGACATGGTTTTTTTTAAAGCTGTCCACACATTTGAAATGGAGATAATGATATTTACTTCACAGAGGTGTTAAAGATAAAATGAAATAGCATATGTGAAATCACTTTATGCTGTAAAAATGTTGGGTATTATTACTCTGGAACCATCATCATTGTCATCATTTTTCATTTCCTGTCAGCAAAATCCTAGATAGTTACTTGTTAGAAGTAGTGTCAACAGTTGTACAAATGCAAGCTGTAATTGAGCAAGCAAATGATGAAAAGAGGAAATTTGATTCCTTTTAGGCTACAATCATCCCAGGAATGCCGTAAAGATCTGCTGAAATAATGTATTCGAAGGACGCTTTGAAAGCAAAAGTGCTACATGATTATAAGGTACAGTTATCTCAGCCCTGCAAGCCACTGAATTTTTGATGTTGTTCATTTGCATATATGCTTTATTTCAGAGCTTATTAATATCTTAGACTTTTCATTTAATTTTAAAACAAAAACCCACAGGCTGCTTTATAGACTACACTTTTTTACAATGGATGGCTTTATCTTGGTTTTCATTCTTCAGCCTCTCTGTGGCATTTAACCAGCCTGACAACCCACTCCTTGAGATTCTTTCCTCCCTTAGATCCAGTGACTATATTTCTCTAGTTATTCTTGACCTTTTCAACTACTTTTGATCCCCCGCTGCTCCCCAAGGCCCTGTTTTCGGATCTCTCTCTACTCAGTTCCTAGAGAATTCATCCATTCTTATCTATCTTGCCTCAGGTCATGGTTCCATCCCCCTAGTATTTATTTCCACTTGTATGTTCGGGCACTATCTCACTTTCAACATCTTTAAAAAACACCACAATCCCTGCTATTCCAACTGGCTGCCTTTGCAAGTTCCCATTTCAGTTGGTGGCACTGCCACTGTTCCCATCTCCCGGCCCTCCTTACTGCTTCCCTCTCTCCCAATCCCCCTTTCCAGGCTCTAAGCACTTTACTGCCTTTCAGGCTGGCTTTTCCTCTGCTCTCTGGAGAACACACTAGCCCAGGCCCTCCTCTCCCTATCCCATCCTCTTAGCTGGTCTCCCCAGCGCTGGACTCTCCCCATTCCTGTTTGTCCTACTGACTGCAACCAACTCAGTTTCGTAAAATGCCTCCTTGTGAGCTCCATAAGAGCAAGATGTATCATGGCCCTTGACTGACTGCTTTCCATTGCTCAGGCAAGTTGCTTCAGTTTGTGTGTGTGTGTGTGTGTGTGTGTGTGTGCATGCGCATGCACGTGAACAATTTCAGGCTTCTTAGCTTGACTGTTCCTCCCTAATATGAATTATTCATCCCATCTTATTTCCCACTACTTCACAGAACAAACCATTTACTCAAGCCAATCTGGTTTTCTCTTTATAAACTAACACAGCTTTGATAATTAAGACCAAACTATCTGGCAGTCGTTAATTCTCTATCAATGTAATTTGTCTTCCTAACTAGATTATGATATCCTTGAAGCCCAAAACTCTATTAATTGACTGCTGTAGAACAATCTTTTGATCCACCCCCTACTAAAACACCCCTTCACCTGCTTCTGACCCAGTAAGTAAAAATTCTATTTTCCCTTAATTTATTTATATATACTTTTATATTTATAGACCCTTAACACATATTTATATATTTCACAGCACTTAACACAATACTGAGAACTGGTGATCACTCATTAAATATTTGTTGATGGATACACATAGGAGGACTGCACATTTTTCTTCAAATCACCCCTTGCCCTGAAAGCCCAACAAAGAATAGCATCCTGGTAATCTGGCCTTGTTAATAACTTTCTTGGGCTGTAAGAATTTAACCTATCACTGCAGAGCGAATGTCTTTTAATACTGTGATGTTAGAACCCCAAATATTTACTTTAGCTTTAAAAAAATCAGAAGGGAAATCAATAACATGACTATATAAACTACGGGACTTACCATGAAAAGCTACCTCTGAGTTGCTGAAATGTAAGGAAAAAAAAAAAAAGGTGGTGGGTGGACCATCAAGTCTAGACAAGTCCACCTCGTGTAATTTCTGATTTTGTTTTCCCTTCCGCAACAGGAATGACCAAATGATCACCTAGTAGCCTAAAAGAATTAATGGGTCTCTTTAAAATTCCTAACTCAAAGCAAGGGAGTTATTTTGAGTAGTCAGTAGAATCTAACACATTATATTGATGCAGGAAGGAGTCTCCGAAATGGAGTCTTGAGAGCTGTATAATTCTGCATGTATTTGAATAATTGAAACTTGTGCTCTCCCTTCCCCCAACCATCCTTTTATTCCTAGCACACTGCAGACATTAATGACATGAAGCAATAGTGCATTCACATACTTTCTGGAACAATTGCTCTAATTGTGCACTTGCCAACTCCTAACAAGAATGCTAGTGTGCATTACTCTGCAATTGCACCCAGTTCCATGAAAAGATAGCAACACTTTTGTCTCTAGTAGCCAAAGCTCACAGGTGGGTCACCCGGCTGAGGCAGAATTGGGCTATGCTCTTGGCAGATGTGTTGGAAATTTGGCTAACTTGTTCAGAAACCTGACACCCTGATCGTCTCCAACCACTGCAGAGAGACTCTTCTGATACACTGTTCAACCTCACCATCTGCCCTCCTCATCAGCATTTTCTTTGGTAAAGTTCTTTTTCACTGTATAGACTTCTTTCACTCCATTTCTTCAGTGACTGTACTTTTGCATGCCTAACATATTTGGATGTATGGATGTATGTGTATGTATGCAGAGAGAGAGAGAGAGAGAGAGAGAGAACACAAGGTTTCTCAACCTTGACATTATTTACATTTTGTGCTAGTTAATTCTTCGTTGTGAAGGGCTGTCCAGTCACGACAAACAAAAATGCCTCCAGACATTGCCAGTGTTCCCCAGAGAGCAAAATCACCCCAGGATGAGAATCACTGATATAATGTTGAGTGAATTATTTGAATTAAGGCTGATTGAGTATATATACATAGGCACAATCCACTATAAAGTTCAACCATAAAAATATTCATTAGTGCTAAAATATTTCCAGCTGAGAGTTATCTTATTTTAAGAAGTAGCAAATACAACAGAGTATTAAAAAATTATATGGGCCCTTAAAATTTGTTGCAATTTGTCTTTATTATACAAATACATTTGATATGCTAGACTTTTATTTAAAACATCTGAATAAAGAGGAAAATATTTCAGTAGGCTGGCTACCTCTCCTAAGCTGCTCTACTAGTAGAAGAGCGACTCTTTACTGAGTTTTTCTTAATACTAGATCCTGTCCTAAGTGTATAAAAGCATTTTAAATAAATTGGCTCATATAGCAAAGCATCTTGCACATAAATGTTAGCTTTCAATAATTTGAGTGATTATTATCATTTTATTTAATCTTCATAACCCTATGAAATAGAAATTATTATTCCTGTTTCATAAATGAGGCTCAGAGAAGTTAAGGCATTTCCACGAGGTCATGTAACAAGAACACATCAGAGCTCACTCTACAACCCAGATCTTTCTGACCCTAAATCCTATATTTCAACCAATTTTTGCCTCCCATAATGAGACACAAAGGCAGGAGAAGAAATGAATTATTCAGAGTCCCCAGAGGGATTGCTTTGATAGTCCCACTGATTCTGTCACAAAGGGGTGATTGGCCTGAAGGCCTCTGTCACTCAGCATTGACTCTTGCCACTGTAGCCTTGAGAATGTCACCCACTGCTGCTGCCTCAAGGAACTTTTCCCCTGAATGCCTTCTGGGAGTGCAGCAAGACACCAGGGTTCAGCCCCCACCAGGAAGAGAATAACTTCTGAATCAGATTTTGATATTTGAGGAGGTGACACAGGGTGAGTTACTGTCAGGATTGCCAATGGGGAGAACTCAGGGACTCACAGAACAGAGGTCAGCAAGGCTAGGAATGGTCAGCTCACAGGGAAGGCAAAGGGAGGGTAAGGGTTGGAAGGAGAGGTAGGAGGAGAACAAGGCTAAGGGTGAGATGAAGATATGTGGCCCAAAACAAGACATGTTTATAGGCCAGGGAGGGGAGAGACTGTACCAAGGAAAAGGTGTGTTTCCCAGCTCTGGGGGTGTTTTACATGAATGTTGCAAGGGATCCAAGTGACACTTGGTGTTGGAATGAGAAATTCCCTTGGCTCTTTTGTTGAGAACCCTCCCCCTCCATTCCCTCTTCACCTCTGACAGCATGGGTGACCCCAGTGCTCCCTCTTCTGGGTTCAGACACAGGAGGGGCTGCTGTAGATCAGCAGCTGGTGCATCATGACCAAACCACTGCCTCAGATCTAGGGAAAAAACCTCACAAAAGCTATCGTGGGTGTCTTTTAAAGCATAAACATGGCAGTTAGACATTGGAAATTCCATTTCTGAGCTAAGGAAGTTAAAAAAAACAGATGACTTTTAAGATAAACAGAGATTAGCGGTAAAAAGGAATGCCTATTAAATTCAACAACTTGAAGGACTTAGACCATGTGTCAGTGACCCAGAAGTAATTAAGACATAATTAAGGTATGCTGAAGTGTAGGGACAGAGTTAATTCGTACTTAGTAGAGTGGAACCCAATCATAAATTTAAGCCCTTGGAGCGTGAATCAGGAAATCCTCAGAGTTCTAGCCCAAACCAACTGAGCATCTACATGAGGCTTTTTGTTTTTGCCTAGTAGCTGTTGCTTCTCTCTGCCCTGTGCCCTTCCACACTTCTGACAACAGTGTCAAACCCCCTGACCACAGAGGAGGATGTACAGTGCTGAGTCAATCATGGTGCTCTATCCTATCCCTTCCATCATCCCATTACAGCACTAAGTCCAAGATGCACACATGAATCAAACCAAGTTGTTTCAAGCCCTTATCCATAATTTTCTATTGGAGTAGTAGGGAGAGACTCACTCTTGCCTCTTGGGTAAAGATACAGGAAGGAAGTAAATTCCAGCTGTCAGCAGTCATGTTCCCCACCAGCAGGGAGGAATGAAAAGAAGGATAAATAGAGAGTTCTGGTGGCCTTGAGCCCAGTTAATCTCCAAGACTCCAGAACTGCCTGGTTTTGGCTTTCCTTCAGTTCTGTGAGTTACCCCAGTATCTATCTAATAAATCTAATTCTGTGGATAAGCTGGTTTTGGCTTTCTGTCACTTACAATCAATAGAATCCTGAATAATACACTTTGGTTCTGTTCCAAGTCTAGAAAAAAAATTATTTTTCCCTTAGTTGAATATAGCTATACATGGGCTAACATTAACTGAGGGTTTAATATGTGCCAGACACTGTTAACTCAAACTGAAAGTTTCCGTAGTACTTTTGCTGTAGGCTTCCCTGACCCCAGGAGGTTTAGAACCTACCATATTCCCAGTCTGTGGTTGTTTGCTTGCTGAAGTCTGTCCTAGACTGCTAAGCAAAGATAATGACAGTGTCTGGTGTAATGAAAGGGCAAAATGAGAAGAACAAGTTACTATGTTAAAAACCTCAAAAACTATCTCAGTATTTGACACTTAATTATGGAGTAAAAATTTTCAAAGCCTCAGGTAGCCCTGTCAAAAATATGTACCTTGTCTTTAGTCCCAGGGCTGAGCTGACAGTACTCTATGCCCATGTTAATTAGCCCTACCCGAGCGGACAGCAAGTCACCACAGGTTCACAATATCCCCAGAATAGTGTGCCTTAGCCCAGCAAATGCTCTACACAATCTCACCCAACCTCTCCTTACATCTTTATCTTCTGCCTCGCTTCAGCCATGAGGAGCCTTCTCAACTCCCCACCACACCTTCACAGTCCCACCTCTGCTCCCTAACTTATGTCATGTCTTCTGCAGGTTTTCTGCTCATCTCCTACCTTGAAGGTCAACTCAAATGCTTTCCTATCAGTGACACCAGAAGTGATGTATTAATCGTCACACTGCCAGGGCTCCTTGGTTGTGCCTCTCTTGCCACACTTGCCACCCTCTGCCTTTAAAAAAAAAATTGTGGTAACGTATATCAATACAAAACTTCCCATCTTAACCACTTTCATGTGACAATTCAATGACATTAATTACATTCACAATTTGTGCTACCGTCACCACCATCCATTACCAAAACTTTTTGATCACCCCAAACAGAAACCCTACACCCATTATGCTTTAATTCTCCATTCTCTCTCCACACCCACTTCTACCTTCTGTGTCTATGAATGTGCATATTTTAGTTATTTCATATAACTGAAATCGTACAATATCTGTCCTTCTATAGCTGGCTTATTTCACTCAACATAATGTCTTCAAGTTTCATCCATGTTGTTGTAGCATGTATCAAACTTCATTCCTTTCCATGGCTAATGATCTATTGTACGTATATATCACATGTTGTTTATCCGTTTATCCTATCTGTTGACAGGCACTTGAGTTGCTTCTACCTTTTGGCTATTGTGAATAATGCTTCTGTGAACATAGAGTACAAATATTTGTTGAGTCCTTGCATTCAATTCTTTAGTGTGTATACTTAAGAGTGGACTTGCTGAGTCATATGGTAATTCTATGCTTAACTTTTTTGAAGAACTGCCAACCTGCTTTCCACAATGGCTACACCATTGCATTCCACAAGCAATGCACAAAAATTCCTATTTCTCCACTTCTCCAATATTTGCTATTTTCAATTTTTATAATAATAGCCACCCTAGTGGGTATGAAGTGATATCTCATTGTGGTTTTTATTTGCATTTCCGTAACAGCAAATGATGTTGAGAATCTTTTCCTGTGCTTTTTGGTCATTTGCCTATCTTCTTTGGAGAAATGTCTGTCTAGTCAAGTCCTTTGCCCATTTGTTAATTAGGTTGTTTGGTTTTTGTTGTTGAGTTATAGATTTCTTTATACATTCTGGATATTAAATCCTTATCAGATATATGATTTCCAAATATTTTCTCCCATTCTATAGGTTGTATTCTCACTTTCATTCTCTGCCTTTCAATGTAGCTCTTGTGAGGGTTTCCTTTCCTCCTCAATTGTGTACTCGATAAGAGCAGAGACTGTGGCTTTGTATCATGCACCTAGCAGTTTCCAGCAAATTTTTGTTGAATATATGAAAAAAAAAGGAGTATTTCTTGGTATTCAAGTCCCTCCATTATCTAGGCTAATGTGAACCCATTTTCTTTCATCTCTCTTCCAGTATGCAGGTGGTTCTTGCTAATGTTCTCTGAGTATCCTCTGTTAACTTAAAATCTTTATTCATATTACCTCTCCATGTACCCTTTCACTCAATCATTTATCTATCCATTCTTTATTCACTCATCTGTTCTCTCACTCATCCTCAAATGTTGACTGTGCAGAGGCACCAAGAGCCCAAAAATGTCAAGGACTTGCCCCCTGTCTTCCAGCAGCCCTCAATATGGTAGGAGAGATGGATGTAGAAACTGAGCACTAACAGATACTGTGTGGTAGGGTCCCAAAGAGAGGTAAATATACCATACAGTGTGGGGGCAGAGGAGCAAGTGGGTAACTCAACCAGGTGGTTGGGGAGAGGGTTCAGGGAAACTTGGAAGGGGAGAGGGGCCTGCAAAGCCTGCCCGCGTCCAGGATCGTTGCTAAGAGTGCACTCACAGCAAAAGGTGGGGACTGCACTGGCTGCAGCGCTCCCAGGCCCCTGGGATGCTCTCTCCACAAATGGGAATTCCTCCACAGCCAGCATTTGGGCCTCTCCTCAGAATGGGATTAGGAACCGAAGACCCACTCAGACTTAACTGTTTCTGTCCTAATTTGCAGAATTGGTTAATAAAGTCTTTGTTTAGTTAAGTTAATATCTTCAAATTCTGCTCTAGAGAAATCATGCACCTGGCTTGCCAGTTTTTTCCCTGCACCCATGTCATCAATTTGCATTTATTTTATTAGTCAAATTCTCAATGTTCAAGGAGTGACTCACTGGTACACCCTACATTTAACTGTTTCCTGTGTAAGGTTCTTCCTCCTGCAGTAGGCTATAAACTCCCTGGAGGTAGGCCTATTCTTTTCTATCTGTATATCCCCCACAGCACCAAATGGGCTTGGCCCATGAAAAGTATTAGTGTTTATTGAACAAATAAACCCTTTTCTCTCTTCTCCCCTGTACAGTGGTTACCATTCCTCTCCCTTCCTCTCCAACTCCTTATCCACTGTCTCCTATTTTCCCATCTACTGCTGTAAACTCCCCACCAGGCAAAGTGGGGGGTGGTGCACTATCTAGGAAATGCAAAACATTTTCTGGAGAGTTTGGAGCCTTCCCCTGGGGGAGGATATTTGAATGTAGACCAAGATTAGGTAGAGGTTTGAACTAGCTGACCTGTAGCATTCCTGTTTCACTGAGATTTTAGGATTCTATCCTAAGTATTGCTTCTAAGCTTCAAGTAGATCTCCCTTGTTTGCTAGGGCTCCTTATTCTTCTGATATTTTTTCAGGTGCAATTATTATGAGAGTAGGGGATTTTCCATACTTCTAAATCAAGATTAGGAAATCACTAGTTGATAAAATAGGTTTAGCATTAATCATTAATGAATTTGCAATGTAATCTTTGAATCACACAGTTATTCCAGGAAAATTAAGTTCAAGGCTATTTAAAGGAACTTGTGTGTGCCATGATACTTTGTAACTTCCAAGTCCTATGCAGAAATAAAATGCTATTATTAATATCATTATTATTATAGCTGTCCTAAATCTGTGATTTTTCTGACTCAGTGTTCAAGATAAAGAACTCCAGAGGTCTTTTAATTCATACCAATATACGTTACCAGGAACAAGCAGAGATCATTTTCTCTCTTTCTCAATTCATCATTATTCAGGTCCAGAAATATTTAATGATGAAATCCATTCAAACAAGGCTATGTCATCCTTTCACTGACAGGTCAAAGTTTTAGGGCTAAAAGAAAGTTTTCTTAAAGTAAAACCGTGTCACTAGGAGGCGGGGCAAGATGGCAGACTGGTGAGCTGTATGTTTTAGTTACTCCTCCAGGAAAGTAGGTAGAAAGCCAGGAACTGCGTGGACTGGACACCACAGAGCAATCTGACTTTGGGCATACTTCATACAACACTCATGAAAACGTGGAACTGCTGAGATCAGCGAAATCTGTAAGTTTTTGCGGCCAGGGAACCCGCGCCCCTCCCTGCCAGGCTCAGTCCCGGGGGAGGAGGGGCTGTCAGCTCCGGGAAGGAGAAGGGAGAACTGCAGTGGCAGCCCTTATCGGAAACTCATTCTACTGATCCAAACTCCAACCATAGATAGACTGAGACCAGACACCAGAGAATCTGAGAGCAGCCAGCCCAGCAGAGAGGAGACAGGCATAGAAAAAAAACAACATGAAAAACTCCAAAATAAAAGCAGAGGACTTTTGGAGTTCTGGTGAACATAGAAAGGGGAAGGGCCCTGAGGCGCATATGCAAATCCTGAAGAAAAGCTGATCTCTCTGCCCTGTGGACCTTTCCTTAAAGGCCCTAGTTGCTTTGTCTCTTAGCATTTCAATAACCCATTAGATCTCTGAGGAGGGCCCGTTTTTTTTTTTTTTTTTCTTTTTTTTTTTTAATCGTTTTTCTTTTTCTAAAACAATTACTCTAAGAAGCCCAATACAGAAAGCTTCAAAGACTTGCTATTTGGGCAGGTCAAGTCAAGAGCAGAACTAGGAGAGCTCTGAGACAAAACACAATAATCCAGTGGCTGAGAAAATTCACTAAACACCACAACTTCCCAAGAAAAGGGGGGTGTCCGCTCACAGCCATCATCCTGGTAGACAGGAAACACTCCTGCCCATCGCCAGCCCCATAGCCCAGAACTGCCCCAGACAACCCAGTGTGACGGAAGTGCTTCAAATAACAGGCACACACCACAAAACTGGGCGTGGACATTAGCCTTCCCTGCAACCTCAGCTGATTGTCCCAGAGTGGGGAAGGTAGAGCAGTGTGAATTAACAAAGCCCCATTCAGCCATCATTTCAGCAGACTGGGAGCCTCCCTACACAGCCCAGCAGCCCAGAACTGCCCTGGGGGGACGGCACTCACCTGTGACATAGCACAGTCATCCCTCAACAGAGGACCCGGGGTGCAAGGCCTGGAAGAGGGGCCCACTTGCAAGTCTCAGGAGCCATACGCCAATACCAAGGACTTGTGGGTCAGTGGCAGAGACAAACTGTGGCAGGACTGAACTGAAGGATTAGACTATTGCAGCAGCTTTAAAACTCTAGGATCACCAGGGAGATTTGATTGTTAGAGCCACCCCCCCCTCCCTGACTGCCCAGAAACACGCCCCATATACAGGGCAGGCAACACCAACTACACACGCAAGCTTGGTACACCAATTGGACCCCACAAGACTCACTCCCCCACTCACCAAAAAGGCTAAGCAGGGGAGAACTGGCTTGTGGAGAACAGGTGGCTGGTGGACGCCACCTGCTGGTTAGTTAGAGAAAGTGTACTCCACGAAGCTGTAGATCTGATAAATTAGAGATAAGGACTTCAATTGGTCTACAAATCCTAAAAGAACCCTATCAAGTTCAGCAAATGCCACGAGGCCAAAAACAACAGAAAATTATAAAGCATATGAAAAAACCAGACGATATGGATAACTCAAGCCCAAGCACCCAAATCAAAAGACCAGAAGAGACACAGCACCTAGAGCAGCTACTCAAAGAACTAAAGATGAACAATGAGACCATAGTACGGGAGATAAAGGAAATCAAGAAGACCCTAGAAGAGCATAAAGAAGACATTGCAAGACTAAATAAAAAAATGGATGATCTTATGGAAATTAAAGAAACTGTTGACCAAATTAAAAAGATTCTGGACACTCATAGTACAAGACTAGAGGAAGTTGAACAACGAATCAGTGACCTCGAAGATGACAGAATGGAAAATGAAAGCATAAAAGAAAGAATGGGAGAAAACATTGAAAAAACCGAAATGGACCTCAGGGATATGATAGATAATATGAAACGTCCAAATATAAGACTCATTGGTGTCCCAGAAGGGGAAGAAAAGGGTAAAGGTCTAGGAAGAGTATTCAAAGAAATTGTTGGGGAAAACTTCCCAAATCTTCTAAACAACATAAATACACAAATCATATGCTCAGCAAACTCCAAATAGAATAAATCCAAATAAACCCACTCCGAGACATATACTGATCACACTATCAAACACAGAAGAGAAGGAGCAAGTTCTGAAAGCAGCAAGAGAAAAGCAATTCACCACATACAAAGGAAACAGCATAAGACTAAGTAGTGACTACTCACCAGCCACCATGGAGGCAAGAAGGCAGTGGCACGATATATTTAAAATTCTGAGTGAGAAAAATTTCCAGCCAAGAATACTTTATCCAGCAAAGCTCTCCTTCAAATTTGAGGGAGAGCTTAAATTTTTCACAGACAAACGAATGCTGAGAGAATTTGCTAACAAGAGACCTGCCCTACTGGAGATACTCAAGGGAGCCCTACAGACAGAGAAACAAAGAAAGGACAGAGAGACTTGGAGAAAGGTTCAGTACTAAAGAGATTCAGTATGGGTACAATAAAGGATATTAATAGACAGAGGGGAAAAATATGACAAACATAAACCAAAGGATAAGATGGCTGATTCAAGAAATGCCTTCATGGTTATAACGTTGAATGTAAATGGATTAAACTCCCCAATTAAAAGATATAGATTCGCAGAATGGATCAAAAAAAATGAACCATCAATATGTTGCATACAAGAGACTCATCTTAGACACAGGGACACAAAGAAACTGAAAGTGAAAGGATGGAAAAAAATATTTCATGCCAGCTACAGCCAAAAGAAAGCAGGTGTAGCAATATTAATCTCAGATAAAATAGACTTCAAATGCAGGGATGTTTTGAGAGACAAAGAAGGACACTACGTACTAATAAAAGGGGCAATTCAACAAGAAGAAATAACAATCGTAAATGTCTATGCACCCAATCAAGGTGCCACAAAATACATGAGAGAAACACTGGCAAAACTAAAGGAAGCAATTGATGTTTCCACAATAATTGTGGGAGACTTCAACACATCACTCTCTCCTATAGATAGATCAACCAGACAGAAGACCAATAAGGAAATTGAAAACCTAAACAATCTGATAAATGAATTAGATTTAACAGACATATACAGGACATTACATCCCAAATCACCAGGATACACATACTTTTCTAGTGCTCATGGAACTTTCTCCAGAATAGATCATATGCTGGGACATAAAACAAGCCTCAATAAATTTAAAAAGATTGAAATTATTCAAAGCACATTCTCTGACCACAATGGAATACAATTAGAAGTCAATAACCATCAGAGACTTAGAAAATTCACAAATACCTGGAGGTTAAACAACACACTCCTAAACAATCAGTGGGTTAAAGAAGAAATAGCAAGAGAAATTGCTAAATATATAGAGATGAATGAAAATGAGAACACAACATACCAAAACCTATGGGACGCAGCAAAAGCAGTGCTAAGGGGGAAATTTATAGCACTAAACGCATATATTAAAAAGGAAGAAAGAGCCAAAATCAAAGAACTAATGGATCAACTGAAGAAGCTAGAAAATGAACAGCAAACCAATCCTAAACCAAGTACAAGAAAAGAAATAACAAGGATTAAAGCAGAAATATATGACATAGAGAACAAAAAAACAATAGAGAGGATAAATATCACCAAAAGTTGGTTCTTTGAGAAGATCAACAAGATTGACAAGCCCCTAGCTAGACTGACAAAATCAAAAAGAGAGAAGACCCATATAAACAAAATAATGAATGAAAAAGGTGACATAACTGCAGATCCTGAAGAAATTAAAAAAATTATAAGAGGATACTATGAACAACTGTATGGCAACAAACTGGATAATGTAGAGGAAGTGGACAATTTCCTGGAAACATATGAACAACCTCGACTGACCAGAGAAGAAATAGAAGACCTCAACCAACCCATCACAAGCAAAGAGATCCAATCAGTCATCAAAAATCTTCCCACAAATAAATGCCCAGGGCCAGATGGCTTCACAGGGGAATTCTACCAAACTTTCTAGAAAGAACTGACACCAATCTTACTCAAACTCTTTCAAAACATTGAAGAAAATGGAACACTACCTAACTCATTTTATGAAGCTAACATCAATCTAATACCAAAACCAGGCAAAGATGCTACAAAAAAGGAAAACTACCGGCCAATCTCCCTAATGAACATAGATGCAAAAATCCTCAACAAAATACTTGCAAATCGAATCCAAAGACACATTAAAAAAATCATACACCATGACCAAGTGGGGTTTATTCCAGGCATGCAAGGATGCTTCAACATAAGAAAATCAGTCAATGTATTACAACACATTAACAAGTCAAAAGGGAAAAATCAATTGATCATCTCAATAGATGCTGAAAAAGCATTTGACAAAATCCAACATCCCTTTTTGATAAAAACACTTCAAAAGGTAGGAATTGAAGGAAACTTCCTCAACATGATAAAGAGCATATATGAAAAACCCACAGCCAGCATAGTACTCAATGGTGAGAGACTGAAAGCCTTCCCTCTAAGATCAGGAACAAGACAAGGATGCCCGCTATCACCATTGTTATTCAACATTGTGCTGGAAGTGCTAGCCAGGGCAATCCGGCAAGACAAAGAAATAAAAGGCATCCAAATTGGAAAAGAAGAATTAAAACTGTCATAGTTTGCAGATGATATGATCTTATATCTAGAAAACCCTGAGAAATCGACGATACAGCTACTAGAGCTAATAAACAAATTTAGCAAAGTAGCGGGATACAAGGTTAATGCACATAAGTCAGTAATGTTTCTATATGCTAGAAATGAACAAACTGAAGAGACACTCAAGAAAAAGATACCATTTTCAATAGCAACTAAAAACATCAAGTACCTAGGAATAAACTTAACCAAAGATGTAAAAGACCTATACAAAGAAAACTACGTAACTCTACTAAAAGAAATAGAAGGGGACCTTAAAAGATGGAAAAATATTCCATGTTCATGGATAGGAAGGCTAAATGTCATTAAGATGTCAATTCTACCCAAACTCCTCTACAGATCCAATGCAATCCCAATCAAAATTCCAACAACCTACTTTGCAGACTTGGAAAAGCTAGTTATCAAATTTATTTGGAAAGGGAAGATGCCTCGAATTGCTAAAGACACTCTAAAAAAGAAAAACGAAGTGGGAGGACTTACACTCCCTGACTTTGAAGCTTATTATAAAGCCACAGTTGCCAAAACAGCATGGTACTGGCACAAAGATAGACATATAGATCAATGGAATCGAATTGAGAATTCGGAGATAGACCCTCAGATCTATGGCCGACTGATCTTTGATAAGGCCCCCAAAGTCACTGAACTGAGTCATAATGGTCTTTTCAACAAATGGGGCTGGGAGAGTTGGATATCCATATCCAAAAGAATGAAAGAGGACCCCTACCTCACCCCCTACACAAAAATTAACTCAAAATGGACCAAAGATCTCAATATAAAAGAAAGTACCATAAAACTCCTAGAAGATAATGTAGGAAAACATCTTCAAGACCTTGTATTAGGCAGCCACTTCCTAGACTTTACACCCAAAGCACAAGCAACAAAAGAGAAAATAGATAAATGGGAACTCCTCAAGCTTAGAAGTTTCTGCACCTCAAAGGAATTTCTCGAAAAGGTGAAGAGGCAGCCAACTCAATGGGAAAAAATTTTTGGAAACCATGTATCTGACAAAAGACTGATATCTTGCATATATAAAGAAATCCTACAACTCAATGACAATAGTACAGTCGGCCCAATTATAAAATGGGCAAAAGATATGAAAAGACAGTTCTCTGAAGAGGAAATACAAATGGCCAAGAAACACATGCAAAAATGTTCAGCTTCACTAGCTATTAGAGAGATGCAAATTAAGACCACAATGAGATACCATCTAACACCGGTTAGAATGGCTGCCATTAAACAAACAGGAAACTACAAATGCTGGAGGGGATGTGAAGAAATTGGAACTCTTATTCACTGTTGGTGGGACTGTATAATGGTTCAGCCACTCTGGAAGTCAGTCTGGCAGTTCCTTAGAAAACTAGATATAGAGTTACCATTCGATCCAGCGATTGCACTTCTCGGTATATACCCGGAAGATCGGAAAGCAGTGACACGAACAGATATCTGCAGGCCAATGTTCATAGCAGCATTATTCACAATTGCCAAGAGATGGAAACAACCCAAATGTCCTTCAACAGATGAGTGGATAAATAAAATGTGGTATATACACACGATGGAATACTACGCGGCAGTAAGAAGGAACGACCTCGTGAAACATATAACAATATGGATGAACCTTGAAGACATAATGCTAAGTGAAATAAGCCAGGCACTAAAAGAGAAATATTATATGCTACCACTAATGTGAACTTTGAAAAATGTAAAACAAATGGCTTATAATGTAGAATGTAGGGGAACTAGCAATAGAGAGCAATTAAGGAAGGGGGAACAATAATCCAAGAAGAACAGATAAGCTATTTAACGTTCTGGGGATGCCCAGGAATGACTATGGTCTGTTAATTTCTGATGGATATAGTAGGAGCAAGTTCACAGAAATGTTGCTATATTAGGTAACTTTCTTGGGGTAAAGTAGGAACATGTTGGAAGTTAAGCAGTTAGGTTAGTTGTCTTTTTCTTACTGCCTTGTTATGGTCTCTTTGAAATGTTCTTTTATTGTATGTTTGTTTTCTTTTTAACTTTTTTTTCATACAGTTGATTTAAAAAAGAAGGGAAAGTTAAAAAAAAAAAAAAAAACAAGGAAAAAAAAAAGATGCAGTGCCCCCTTGAGGAGCCTGTGGAGAATGCAGGGGTATTCGCCTACCCCACCTCCATGGTTGCTAACATGACCACAGACATAGGGGACTGGTGGTTTGATGGGTTGAGCCCTCTACCACAGGTTTTACCCTTGGGAAGACTGTTGCTGCAAAGGAGAGGCTAGGCCTCCCTATGGTTGTGCCTAAGAGCCTCCTCCCGAATGCCTCTTTGTTGCTCAGATGTGGCCCTGTCTCTCTAGCTAAGCCAACTTGAAAGGTGAAATCACTGCCCTCCCCCCTACGTGGGATCAGACACCCAGGGTAGTGAATTTCCCTGGCAACGTGGAATATGACTCCCAGGGAGGAATGTAGACCTGGCATCATGGGACGGAGAACATCTTCTTGACCAAAAGGGGGATGTGAAAGGAAATGAAATAAGCTTCAGTGGCAGAGAGAATCCAAAAGGAGCCAAGAGGTCACTCTGGTGGGCACTCTTACGCACACTTTAGACAACCCTTTTTAGGTTCTAAAGAATTGGGGTAGCTGGTGGTGGATACCTGAAACCATCAAACTACAACCCAGAACCCATGAATCTCGAAGACAGTTGTATAAAAATGTAGCTTATGAGGGGTGACAAGGGGATTGGGAAAGCCATAAGGACCACACTCCACTTTGTCTAGTTTATGGATGGATGAGTAGAAAAATAGGGGAAGGAAACAAACAGACAAAGGTACCCAGTGTTCTTTTTTACTTCAATTGCTCTTTTTCACTCTGATTATTATTCTTGTTATTCTTGTGTGTGTGCTAATGAAGGTGTCAGGGATTGATTTGGGTGATGAATGTACAACTATGTAATGGTACTGTGAACAATCGAAAGTACGATTTGTTTTGTATGACTGCGTGGTATATGAATATATCTCAATAAAATGAAGATTAAAAAAAAAAAGAAAAGACATAATGCTGAGCAAAATAAGCCAGGCACAAAAAGAGAGATATTGTATTTTACCACTAATGTGAATTCTGTGAAAAATGTACAATGTTTTATACTGTAGAATGTAGGGGACCTAGAGATACCAATTAGTGGAGGGGGAATGATAATCTAATAAGAACAGATAAACTATGGAGGGTAATCTCAATGTTATGGGAATGCTCAGGAATGATTATGGTTTGTAAACTTTCTTGGATATAGTAAGATCATGTTGGAAGCAATAGAGTTATTTTAGGTTTTTTTTTTCTCTTATTCCTTTGTTTTCTTAGGGGTTGTTAATTTTCTTGGGATATGGTAGGAACATGTTGGAAGCAATGTAGTTATTTTAGATTATTTGTCTTTCTTACTCCTCTGTTTGGACATGGTTTATTAATTTTCTTGGGGTATGGTAGGAACATATTGGAAGCAAAGTAGTTATTTTAGGTTATTTGTTTTCCTTAATCCATTGCTTTGTTTGAAATGTTGTGGGGTTTTTTTGGTTGTTGTTTGCCTGTTTGTTTTTAATTTTTTGATAAACAAAGTTAAAAAATTGAAAAAAAATCAGTAGAAAAATGGGAGTAAAAACTAAATGACAAATAAGGTGGGATGGGGGGATGGTTTGGGTATTCTCTTTTCACTTTTATTTTTTATTCTTATTCTGATTCTTTCTGATGTAAGGAAAATGTTCAGAAATAGATTGTGGTGATGAACGCATAACTATATGATCATACTGTGAACAGTTGATTGTATACCATGGATGACTGTATGGTTTGTGAATATATTTCAATAAAACTGAATTAAAAAAAAAAAAAAAAAAAAAAAACCTTGTCACTAGCGGACATTAATGTTTCAGGCAAAAATGGCAGCTATTGGTACAACTCGTGGGATTGGTCCCAAAGGGAGCTTGCCTGACATCTTTTTGTTTCACGGGTGTCCCATACCTGCCATCAGTGCAGCTGAGTCATGTTGCTAGATATATGCAGTTCATCTCCTGGAAATATAAAAACAGGATGAACTAGGGTTACCAACAAATCCTGGGAACATATCCTCATATGCATGTGATTTGCATAAATATATCTGTTTGGCTTCAAGAGATCTTGTAAGATAGAATGCAGAAATGTATAACAGGCATATGAATTCTGAGTGAGGAGGAGATTGAAAAGAGAGTGACAAGCGCTTGAACTATTTGCTTTATTCCAGGGGGATTGTACTATGTTTATGAATTTTTTATGGAATAATATTAAATTAAATGAGTTACTAACTGTGAAGTATCAATGCCACTGCCTAGCACATAGTAGGCATTCAATAAATGTTAGAGTTCTCTCCTGTCATTTTTCTCCCATTGCTTCAGTGAACTCACTGCCAAATTTTGAGGACAAGATCTAACAAATTGCCAGCAGGAACAGAGGCACAATCAAGAGATTGCAGGGATTCTATTAAGACCACAGCCCAACCACCCTTCATTCAGTGCCTGAGGCAACTGGTCTTTGTTTATGCAGTATTCAGAATGAACCCTCTTTAAAGGATATCAGTTCTGACACTGGGTACAATTTTAGAATTAGGTATTAGACCAATTAACCCACAAGACATTCAGAAACAGCCAGGGTTGCATGTCATCAGAAATGATCCAGTGCTTCTAGATGTGGTTTCAAATCCAGGTAGAGACGATGAATTGAACAAATGCATCTATTTTGACTCCCCCTGGAACCCCACTAAAACCACTAGGATGGGATAAGAGGGAGAAGAAACAGTAACAACCGAATGTTGGAGGCTAGAAGAGAGTGATAAAGGACCAGGCAAACCTTAGAAAACCAAATGCTAAACTAGTAGCATTGCAAAATCCTCTGGATATGAGGTGAAGATGCAGGAGGGCTGAAATAAGGAGAAGTGGTTGCAGATTGTTAAAGAAGCAGTAGCTAATTATTATTCTTGTTATTTTTGTGTGTGTGCTAATGAAGGTGTCAGGGATTGATTTAGGTGATGAATGTACAACTATGTAATGGTACTGTAAACAATCGAAAGTACAATTTGTTTTGTATGACTGCATGGTATGTGAATATATCTCAATAAAATGATGATTAAAAAAAAAAAAAAAAAAAAAAGAAGCAGTAGGATTTTGTATCCTCTTCCTCCACTCTCTTTCACTGTGTGACAGCTTCCCTGACACTAAAGAAGTAGAGGTTTACCCACTTTTTATCCATAGCTGAAGGGGGTTAGGAACTCTAGGAGAAAACAAAGATTAAGTAATGCAGACATTCTAAATCCTGAAATCCCCTCCCAATTCCTGAAATCAGGAAATCAATCCTTATTCTCTAAGGCAGAAGATTGGAGAATACTTGTCTAGGGAATATTACCAGCCCAAGAGAAAAAAAATTAAAGATAATAATATGGGGTGAGGTGGGGCCAGAATTCCCCAACAAAGAGCCTATTCAGATCACTTTACAACAAAATCTATGGTCACCAGTTCTTCCCGAAAGCACAGAGCTTCCAATCAGCTTTTTAAAATTTTTCTTTTTGTTAGAAAAGTTGCAGGTTTACAGAAAAATCACACATAAAATGATATATGGAATTCATATACCACCCCATTATTAACACCTTGCATTAGTGTGGTACATTTGTTACAATTGATAAAAGAACATTTTTAAAATTGTACTATTATCTATAGTCGATGGTCTACATTAGGGTTCACTGGGCTGTATAGTCCTATATTTTTGTTTTTTTGAATTTTTATTCTAGTACCATGTCCAAGCAGCTTTTTATTGTTCCACCCTTAAATATGAACAGACCTCTAGGATTACCAAGCAGTTAAGGAAATCCTCTAATATGAAAGATAACTGAAGGATCTAAATTGCCAGGTTGAAAGGGTATATTGAGTTTTCAGCTCAATAGATGAAAACAGACCCACACCAAGCATATTATGAAATTTTAGAGCGTTGGGCATAAAGACAAAATTCTCCAGACTTCCAAAGATAAAAAGCACATACAAAGGAGTAGGAATCATACTAGCCTTGGACATCTCAATGACCCTGAAATTTTGGAGCAATGCCTCCAAAATTCTGAAGGAAAATTATTTCCAACCTAGAATTCTATATCCGGTCAAATTGTCCCTCAAAAATAAAGGTAGAATATAGAATATACAAATGCATAGAGACAGAAAGTAGATTTCAAGAGGGGATGGGGAGTTATGTTTAGTGGGCACAAAATTTCTGTTTGGAGTCATGAAAAGGTTTTGTCGATAGATAGTAGTGATGATGGCACGATACTGTGAATGTAATTATTACCACTGAATTGTATACTTAAAAGTGATTAAAATGGGAAATTTTAGGTTGCATATATGTTACCACAATAAAATTTCTCAATTAAAAAAAGAAAAAAGGTAGAATAAACATGAATTTTCAAAAAAATTACATCTCTTACACCCTTTATCAGAAGCTATGTGAGTATGTGTTTGTTCTGGTTTGCTAATGCTGCCATTTTGCAAAACACCAGAAATGGATTGGCTTTTATAAAGGGAGTTTATTTGGTTACAAAGTTACAGTCTTAAGGCCATAAAGTGTCCAAGGTAAAGTATCAACAATAGGGTACTGTGCCAGTTTGAATATATATTGTGTCCCCCAAATGCCATTATCTTTGATGAAATCTTGTGTGGGCAGACGTTATCAGTTTTGATTAGATTTCTTTGAGTGTTCCTTTGGAATGCAACCACCCAGCTGTGGGTGATGACTCTGGATAATTTCCATGGAGATGTTGTTGCTCCACCCATCTGGGGTGGGTCTAAGTTGATCAGTGGAGCCATATAAATGAGCTGACATAAGCAGAAGGAACTCAGTACAGCTGTGAGTGACGTTTTGAAGAGGAGCTACAGCCAAGAGGAACACTTGAGGAAAGCACAGAAGCTGCAGATGAGAGACAGCCATTGAAAGCAGACTTTTGCTCCAGAGAAGCTGAGAGAGGACAAATACCCCAAGTGCAACTAAGAGTGACATTTTTGAGGAACTGCAGCCTAGAGAGAAATGTCCTGGGAGAAAGCCATTTTGAAACCAGAACTTTGGAGCAGACGCCAGCCACATGCCTTCCCAGCTAACAGAGGTTTTCCAGACACCATTGGCCATCCTCCAGTGAAGGTAGTCGATTGCAAAACTCTCAGAGGAGAATTTTGCTTTAGGACTAGAACAGGTACCTTCACTGGAGGATGACCATTAGCATCCAGAAAACCTTCACTGGAGGATGGCCATTAGCATCCAGAAAACTGCTGTTAGCTCAGAAGGCACATGGCTGGCATCTGCTCGCTCCCAGGTTGCATTTCAAAATGGCATTCTCCAAAATGTTGCTCTTGGGGCATTTCGTCCTCTCTTAGCTGCAGCTGCTCTTCAAAATGTCACTCTAAGTTGCTCTGAGTTCCCTCTGTGAGCTCTTTTTATAAGACTCTAGTGAACTAATCAAGACCCACCCTGAATGGGCGGGGCCACATTTCCATGGAAACACTCAATCAAGAGGTCACGCCCTAATCAAAGGTGTCACTCACAGTTGGGTGGGTCACATCTCCATGGAAACACTCAATCAGAAGGTTGCGATTTTATCAACACTAATATGTCTGTCCCCACAAGATTGCATTAAAGAATATGGCTTTTTCTGGGGGACATGATATATACAAACCAGTACAGTGTTTAGTAAAACAAGAGAGCGTAAAACAAGAAAGAAGGCATAGATATAGAAAAGCAGAAGATCCAACTAAGGAAATAGGTGAAGTGAGTCTTCAGGATGTTGGTATATTAGTTGCATACTAGTTGTAAAGGGCAATCAATCAAAATTGGAGCAATGTGACTCAAGCCACAGGTATGTTGAGAGGGGGAGTTTTCTAAGAAGTCAACTGCTATCATATTACTTTTAGAAATCTGAATGTGGAATGCCTGACTGAGTCTGATCCAGATTTTTAATTGGATTTGATTTGCCTTATCCATCGGGTTTCTGCTCTCCTGCCCACCTGCGCCCCACCAGAACCTACTGCTTAGACCTACTTAGGACCTGATTATTAAATCCCATAGAAGTTTTCTGTTTTGACCTGCTCCAGAAATGGAGATGGGTCCTGGTGAACTTGGAAGCAGAAAGTGCAGAGCAGCCCTCTCCCCCACCATAGTTTTGACAGATGTTCTGTACCCAGGCCACCTGCCAATTGCCCCAGCTGTGGTAAGTTCTATGTTTTCCGGGTCTCACTGATTTCCCCAGAAGTGGCTCATATGCACTTTCATTGAAACTCCTTGAGATCTTTATCAAACAGTGCCATCATCTAATATTGCCTTTTTCTTATACATTTGGGTTTG
This sequence comes from Choloepus didactylus, assembly GCF_015220235.1. Classification (NCBI taxonomy): domain Eukaryota; kingdom Metazoa; phylum Chordata; class Mammalia; order Pilosa; family Megalonychidae; genus Choloepus; species Choloepus didactylus. The sequence continues at coordinate 164,539,227 of NC_051309.1, read as the reverse complement.
TACTTGCTCCTCAGTTTTTTCACATTAACCATATAGAGTTGTTGATAAAATAAAATATTTGAGAATATTGGGTAGTTGTATTCCCTACATTCTTCAATTACTTCCTCTCCTGGGACTTTGGAGACGGGATCCTGAGGGTTGAACCAGTGAGTACTGTGCCTGGAGTGGAGTAAGGCTATGATGCAGGAAAGCATCTTGATGGGCCATGAGCAACCAGAGAAAGCATTCATCTTCTCTGCCTCACTCATGCCCCATCCCATCTCCAAATAACTCTGGAAGGTAAGTATCTTACTTTGCCTGAGCTGCTATAACAAATATTTCTTAGAAGGAAATGATGGTGTTAAAGAGCAGAGAGATGAATTTTTAAAACACTCCAAATATGTTTCCCAGAGAAAACTGGCTTTTTACCCTTCCCCAGGAGAACCCTGGAATGTGAAAAGGTAGGCAGGCTATTACTCCATTGTTGCATCTCTCCTGCAGCAACTTTGTAAGAACTCACTTCATAGTCTATATCGAAATGAAGTGAGGCTTGCTGCCAAGTGAATCTACTGGGCAAGGAGTGGCCAAAAGATAAAGACCAGTGGTTGAGTATTATTGTGTGGTTAGCTGTGGTGGGCGTAAAATGAGACATCGTAAGAGAATAATGTGTTGAGAAACAAGAGACACAAATGAAACAATTGGGTATAAAAACCAGAGGCAGACTACTACTATGCAAAGATTCTTATTTCTTAAAGAAAATGCAGAGCTACAAACGGTAACAGAGGAGAATGTTGGATGCACTTGGAACCCATTAGCAGTCATGTTTCAGTCTTTTAAGCAATGCAGAGATAGATGAAGTTTCAACAATACCAAATATTAATGGATTACATAAGCTTTCATCGAGTGTCTATTTGTGCCAGGAATGGTGTCTACCTGAGTTGAAAGCCAAAAAAGAATAATTTCCTAGTCCTAGAAGAGTTAACAATTTAGTTTATAAGACAGGTATGTAAAAAACTTCATCATTTCACAGTATGGAAAGGGATATTAAATGACTAAGTATTCTGTTGGTACAAGAATTAAACCAGATAATGTAGGCACTTATCACAATGCTGCTTTAAAAGTACTCATTAAATGTTAACTATTATTATCGTTTTTTCATTTTATCCTTACAACAGTCCTAAATGGTAGATATTGTTATCTCTACTTCTCTGATCAATAAACAGTTCTGAGTGGTTAAAAAACTTGCTCAAAAATCACAGAACAAGGAAGTGAACTGGCTTTGCCCGAAGCCCATGTTCTCTCTCCATTTCTGCAGTCTACAATCCTGGCAGAAATAACATCATGTCCCATGTCCCACGAGGGAGACATTAAAGGGAAGCGTGTGTGGGTAACAGTGACGACTTGCATGTGGTGGGTCAGAGAGGGTGGGTGGGGAGCCGTGGGTGGTGGAAGCCCATCACAACCAGGCTAGCAAGTGCCTCCAAGTACTGAAGTTCATAAAAATGTCACTCCCACCAATCTGCTCATGATATTTAGCTGCAAGAACTGCTGAAGCTGAATATTCCCTTTGGAGTGCACGAAATAAGACAAGCTCTGTGTAAGACATTTTTGGTCTCGCTAAGGTCAATGTGGTGGGTTGTTGCTGAGGAATAGTTCTGACATTGCTTTGGAGATGGTATGTAAGCAAAGATAAGCAAAAATGTTTGTCTTCCAAAAGCATAACTAGAGAGAAGCACAGTAAATCAAGATTCCCACACATAATAAGTTGCACAAATAAACGTGAATTCAAAGAGAAACTTCAGGAAATGAAATTCAAATTGACCAAGTCCAAATCTTCACTGAAGACCCCACTTGCCCTCTCTCTCTGATGGATAGACTACTTGCATTTGAGGTAATTCCTTTCATCATCTTATGGCTTTTTGTTTTGAGAAATGGAAATAAAAATGAAAATTCACCTTTTATCATTATTACCACCTTTATATCCTATGCTTTAAACCAAAGAAGCTGCATTTGTACTCTTCTAGGGGGAAAAAGAATATTAATTTCTGCCTAGTTATTTTTTTATTTTTAATAATACATTTGATATTCATTTTAAAATAACAGAAAAATAATTGAGTTCCAATTAAGAACAATTTAAGAACATTGCCAATACCTACTTGTCCTGATATATTTTTAAGCTCTAATTTAGATGAAAGTAAACCAAAAAAGGGCATTCCTATAGCATATATCTTGTTCCCATAATTAAAATCTGTTTTCTGTTGATATTTAGTTAATTAATTAACTAGTTTTTATTGAGGACCTACTATGTGCCAGGGTTGGTGCTAGGCACTAAGAATACATCAAGGAGCAAGGCAGACGTAGTCCCTGCCCAGGTGGCACTTACAGCCTAACAATACTAGAAAACTATATACAGTTGAATCAAAGGGTTAAAGTTGTACTTTTATTGCGCATCTACTGTATTGCCATGATTGTGCTGGTGAGTGCATAGAACAATGCATCCAAGTCACCCGAGGATCCTGTTAAATTGCAGATTCTGAATTAGGAGGTCTGGGGTGGGGCCTGATATTCTGTATTTATAACAAGCTCCCAAGTGCTGCTGCTGCTGGTTGTCCACAGCCCATACTTTGTATCAAGGGTATAAATACTAAGATGAGTAAGATTAAGGAGTATTTTCTTTTCTTGAGGTGTAGGACAATTGGTAACAACATGTGGGTATGTGATGTGCCTCTACAGGCAATTATAGGACCAGACAAATATGAAATGTTCACAAGGGGAAGTGGAAAGTGGCTTGGGAGCTAAAGAGAGGAGAAATGACATCCTGATGGGGAGAAAGATGCTTCCTAAGGAAGGTGGAGTCTCAGTTGAGCCAGGAAGCTGTGGAGGACTTCCACTGGTAGAGCAGGGCAGGATGGTGCTCCTGGCTGAGGGCCGACATTGGGGTTTTCTCAGATAAGCTCAGGGCACATTCAGAGACCAGCTTGTGGTACTATTCAGTGGCACTTCCATGCAGGGAAGCAGGGACGTTAAGACCAGAAAGGAGGTTCACAGGAAGGTTTTGCCTGATAAAAGCCCATCCTCAGCAAGGCCAACCCCAGCATTCCTAAAAATGGTTCCAAAGACCCCTGGCCTTTCTTTTTACTCATTTTCTCTGCATCCATCACATATAATACCTTCGTTCATTGCTTACGACTCTGTCTGGTGTCCAGTTAAGGTATCCCTATATTGAGTTCCTCTGGCTATTGACTGACACCTTCCCTGCTCCTGTTATTTCCCACTTCAATGCTTTTCTCTTCCTCTCTAGCATGGCACATTTATTTATTTATTTATTTTAATTGTGGTGAAATATATATAACATAAAAACCATTTTAACCATTTTAGATGGACAATTCTTTGACAATAAGTACATTGATAATACTGCGTAACTTTCAGTACTATTTCCAGATTATTGTCATCCCAAATCCAAATTCGTGCCCATTTAACAATAACTCCCCATTTCCCCCCACCCCAGAACCCACTATTCTGCACTCTGGCTCTATGTGTTTGCTTATTTTAAGTATTTCATACAAATAAATCATATGCTATTTGTCTTTTTGTGTCCGGCTTAGTTAACTTAACATGATGCCTTTGAGGTTCATCCATGTTACAGCATGTACCAGTACTTCATTTCATTTTGCAGCTGAATAATATTCCATTGTATGAATATGTCACATTTTGTTTATCCATTCATCTGTTAGGGGACATGTGGGTTGCTTCCATCTTTTGGCTTTTGTGAATAATGCCACTGGAAACATTGGTGTGCAAATATCTGAGTTCCTGCTTTTGGTTCTTTTGAGAAAATACCTGGGTGTGTGTGCCAGTTTGAAATTGTTATGGCCCCCAGAAGAGCCATGATCTTCTAACCCAATTTTTTTGGGTAGAACATTTTGATTGAGTGTTTCCATGGAGATGTGACTCACCTATCTGTGGGTGAGATCTTTGATTAGATTATTTCCATGGAGGTGTGGCCCCACCCATTCAGGGTGGGTCTTGATTAGTTCACTAGAGTATTTAAGAGAAAAGCTAAGAGCCAACACAGACCCAGATGCTTGCTAATGCTTGGAGACACTTGGAGATGCGGACAGAAGGACGTTTGGAGATGCTAACCTAAGAGATGAAGCCCAGAGTATGCCCCGGAGTAGCTAAGAGAGGAGCCCCAGACGACACTTAGGGAGAAACGTTCTGGGAGGGAGAAGCAAGGAGACACGGGAGCTGAGAGAAAGGAACTAAGACAGATGCCCAGAGACATTTTGGAGAAAGCCATTTTGAAACACAACCCGGGAGCAAAAGACAGCTGACACCAGCCACGTGCCTTCTCAGCAAACAGAGGCATTCGGATGCTATCAGCATTTCTTCAGTGAAGGTATCCTCTTGTTGATGCCTTAGTCTGGACTCTTCTATGGTCTTAGAACTGTAACTTTGTAGCCTAACAAATCCCTTTATAAAAGACAATCCATTTCTGTTATTTTTGCATAATGGCCAATTAGCAAACCAGAACAGTGTGGAATTGTCAGGTCACATGGTAATTTTATGTTAAACTTTCTGAGGTACAGCCAAACTGTTCTCTACAGTGGTTACACTATTTTATATTCTGACCAACAATGTACAAAGATTCCAATTTTTCTGCATCCTTGCCGACACTTGTTATTTCCTTTTTTTAAATAATAGTCATCCTAGTGAGTGTGCAATGGTATCTCATTCTAGTTTTAATTTGCATTTATCTAATGGCTAATGGAGTTGAGCATATTTTCATATACTTATCAGCCATTTGAATATCTTCTTTGGAGAAATGTCTATTCAAATCTTTGCCATTTTTTCCTTTATTAGAGAAGTTGTGGTTAACAGAGCAATCATGTAAAATAGAGGATTCTCATATACCACCCCACCACCAACTCCTTGCATTGGTGGGGAACATTTGTTACAATTAATGAAGGCACATTTTTATAATTGTACTATTAATTCAAGTCCATGGTTTATCTCAGGGTTCACTGTTGGTGTGGTGTAGTTCCATGGATTTTAAACATCTTTATTCTGTCATTATATACACAATCTAATATTTCTCCCCTTTATCATATTCAAATATATATTTCAGTGCTGTTAATTACATTCACAATGTTGTGCTACCATCACCACCATCCATTACCAAAACATTTCCATCATTCCAAATAGGAACCCTATACATAGTAAGTGTTAAATTCCCATTCTCTATCCCCACCCTGTCCTCTTGTAATCTATATTCTAGATTCTGACTCTATGAATAGTGAATACTTTTCTTATTCTAATAGTGTCAAATCAGTGAGATCATTCAATATTTGTCCTTTTGTGTCTGGTTTATTTCACTCAACATGATGTCTTCAAGGTTCATCCATGTTGTCGCCTGTATCATGACTTCATTCCTTTTTATGGCTGAGTAATATTCCATTGTGGGTATATACCACATTTTATTTATCTATTTAACAGTTGATAGACACTTGGATGGCTACCATCTTTTGGCAATTGTGAATTATGCCACTATGAACATTGATGTGCAAACATCTGTTGAAGTCCCTGCTTTCAATTCTTTTGAGGATATACCTAGTATTGGGATTGCTCTATACTTAACTATCTGAGGAATAACCAAACTGTCTTCCACAGCAGCTACACCATTTTACATTGCCATCAGAAAAGAATGAGTGTTCTTATTTCTGCACATCCTGTCTAACACTTGTTATTTTCTGTTTTTTAAATAGCAGCCATTCTAATGGCTGGGCAATGGTATCTCAATGTGGTTTTGATTTGCATTTCCCTGATAGCTAATGATGATGAGCATCTTTTCATGTGATTTCTGGCCATTTGTATATCTTCTTTGGAGAGACGTCTGTTCAAGTCCTTTGCCCATTTTTAAATTAGGTTGTTGGTCTTTTTGTTGTTAAGTTGAAGAATTTCTTTGTATATTCCAGATATTAATCCTTTATCAGACATATGGTTTCCAAATATTTTCTCCCGCTGTGTAGGTTGTCATTTTATTTCATGATAAAGTCCTTTGATGCACACAAGTTTTAAACTTTAATGAGGTCCCATATATCTATTTTTTCTTTTGTTGCTAATGCTTTGGCTGTAAAGTCTAAAAAGCCATTGCCTAACACAAGGTCCTGAAGATGGTTCCCTACGTTTTTCTTTTAGGAGTTTGATAGTTCTAACTCTTATATTTAAGTCTTTGATCCATTTTGATTTTATTTTTGAATATGGTGTGAAGAAAGGGATCTTGTTCTTTTTTTTTTCAAATGGAGATCAAGTTTTCCCAGCACCATTTGTTGAGGAGACTATTCTTTCTCAATTGAGTAGTCTTTGCCACCTGGTCGAAAATCAGCTGGCCATAAATTTGAGGCTGATTTCTGAACTCGCAATTCTATTCCATTGGTCTGTATCTCTATCCCTGTGTCTTGATTTCTGTGGCTTTGAAATAAGTTTTAAGATCAGGATGTGCAAGTCCTACAACTTCATTCTTCTTTTTCAAGGTAACTTTGTCTATTCAGGGCACCTTATCGTTTCATTTAAATTTGGTGATTGGCTTTTCCTTTTCTGCAAAGATTATTGGAATTTTGATTGGGATTGCATTGACTCTATAAATGGCTTTGGATAGTATTGACATCTTAATGTATTTAGTCTTCCAATCCATGATCATGTAATGCTCTCCCATTTATTTCCATCTTCTTTAATTTCTTTTAACAATGTTTTATATGTTTCTGTGTACGAATCCCTTACAACCCTGGTTAGATTTATTCCTAGATATTTGATTCTTTTAGTTGCTATTGTGAATGGAATTTTTTTTTCTTGATTTCTTGTTCTGGTTGTTAATTGCTTGTGTATAGAAACACTACTGATTTCTGGGTGTTGGCCTTGTACCCTGCCACTTGGATGAATTCATTTATTAGGTCTAGGAGCTTTGTTGTGGATTTTTCAGGATTTTTTTTTTTTTTTTTTTTTTGGTATATAGAGTCCTATAATCTGTGAATAGGGATAATTTGACTTCCTTTACAATTTGAATGACTTTTGTTTCTTTCTCTTGCCTTTTTGTTCTGTCTAGAACTTCCAATACAATGTTGAATAATGTTTGTGGCCATGGTCACTCTTGTCTTGTTCCTGATCTTAGGGGGAAAGCTTTCAGCCTTTCCCTTTCAAATATTTGCTCTGGGTTTTTCATAGATGTCCTTTATCATGTTGAGTAAGTTCCCTTCTAATCCTAGTTTTCTGTTTTTACCATGAAAGTATGTTGGATTTTATCAAATGCCTTTTCTGTATCAATTGAGATAATCATGTGTTTTTTCCCATCATTTTATTAATGTGGTGTGTTCTGATTTGCTAATGCCACTGTTATGCAAAATACCAGAAATGGATTGGCTTTTATACAGGGGGTTTATTTGGTTACAAATATACAGTCCAAAGGCCATAAAGTATCCAAAGTAAGGCATCAACAATTGGGTACATTCCCTGAAGGATGGTCATTGGCATCTGGAAAACCTCTGTTAGCTCTGAAGGTATGTGGCTGGTATCTGCTCTGAAGTTTTGGTTTCAAAATGGCTTTCTCTCATGATGTTCCTCTCTAGGCATCTGCTTTTTCCTGGGTTGTATTCTCCAAAATGTCTCTGTAAGTTACAGCTCATCCAAAATGTCACTCTCAGTTGTTCTGAGGTCCTCTGTCTGTGAACTCCTTTATATGACTCCAGTGAGCCAATTAACACCCACCCTGAATGGGCGGGGTAACACCTCCATGGAAATTATCCAATCAAACCTTTCACTCATACTTGATTGAGTCACATCTCCATGGAACCACTCAATCAAAGAATTCCAATCTAATCAACACTAATACATCTGCCCCCACAAGACTGCATCAAAGAACATGGCATTTTGGGGACATAATACATCCAAACTGGCACATGGTGTATTACATTAATTTATATTATTATGTTGAACCACCCTTGCATTCTTGGAATAAATCCCACTTGGTCATGGTGTATAATTCTTTAATATACTGTTGGATTCGGTTTGCCAGTATTCTGTTGAGGATTTTGCATTTATATTCATAAGGGATATTGGTCTATCATTTTCTTTTCTGGCATGGCACACTTTCGACAACATTATTTGGTAATAGACTTTTGGTTGACCCCAAGAGCCCTTTTAGTGAATTGGTGCTTTGAGTACTTGGTTGGGTTCTGCTCTCATCATGGGAATACATGGCAAGACAGGTCCCACATCCCTATGGGATGTAATCTGAAGCTGAGGTGCAGCTGTCCTATCTACCTTGGTCTACCTAGCTTCTTATTGTCTTACTCATTTACGTTAGCTACTTGATCCTTGGAGGGCATTTGAACTTGCAGAGATTGAACATGGGGGACAAAGGCTAAGGAAGAGTCAAAGATAGACAGAGAATTTTGAAGAGGAGCTATTAAGAGCCATGTCTACTTTATTCTCTTCTGTGTCCTCAGTGCCTAGGCAGTGCCTGATCCAAAATAGAGGTTCAACAAATGTTTACTATTAAATATAGATTTTGTATGATCTTATTTCACCAATTTTCATGACATTATGGATCCACAAGTTACTCTATTATTCATTTTAGGTTGAAGCACTTTCTCAACTCACAGATATTTTATAGCTTACATAATTTTAAAGATAGATGAAACAGTGATTGCGGCAGACAGAATTCTAAGATGACTGCAATGTCCCTTGCCTTTGTATAACTCCTCCCCTTTGAGTGTGGGTAGAACCTGTGAATATGATGAGGTATCACTCCTGTGATTGTGCTATATTATATGGAAAAAGGGAGATAATTCTGAATTTGCCTAACATAAGAATATGAGCCCTTTAAAAGCAGAAAGATTTTTCTGGCTGATTGCAGAAGAGGAAATCAGAGGTTCCAAGCAAAAGAATGATTCAAAATACCATTCATTACTGGCTTGAAGATGGAGGGGGCCAGGTGGAAAGAACATAAGAGCAGCTTCCAAGAGCTGAGAGCAGTCCTTGACTGACAGGCAGCAAGAAAATGGGAGCTTCAGTCCTACAACTGAATTCTGCCAACAACCAGAATGAGCTTGGAAGCAGATTCTTCCCCATAGCCTACAGATCAGAGCCCAGGCTGGCCTGCACTTTAATTTTGGCTTTGTGAGACCCTAAGCAGAAAATTCAGTCACCTGGACTTCTTACCTACAGAAATGTGAGTTAATAAATGGGTGTCATATTAACCTGCTAAGTTTGTGGTAATTTGTTATGCAGCAATAGAAAACTAATATATTTTATACCTCAAGAAAGTTTAAAATATATAAGTACACATATATAAAGACATATATTTATAATGTGTTCTCATATGTACATTTAGCTTGTACACAGTCTATTATATACATTGGAGAAAAAAATTATATTTAAATAATGTGTGCAATACTCCCTCCACCCCACCCCACCCCCAATTATTGCACTCAATAAGTATCAGCACCCTCTGGTACAGTTGTGCTCTCTTCTTGCAAGACATTCTTCACGTGGCCTTCTGGATAATCTCCTTTCTTGCTTCTCCTCCAAGCTCACTAAACCCTCCTTTTCATCCTTTGCAGGTTGCTGTTTATCTTTGCTAACTCTTAACATTCCTATGTACATTACACATATACATATTTCTGTACAGGGTAGTGCAGACAAAACGTACAGTTTTTTATAGACAATTTAAAAGCTATTTAAAGGCGGGGCAAGATGGCGGACTGGTGAGCTGTATGTTTTAGTTACTCCTCCAGGAAAGGAGGTAGAAAGCCAGGAACTGCGTGGACTGGACACCACAGAGCAATCTGACTTTGGGCATACTTCATACAACACTCATGAAAACGTGGAACTGCTGAGATCAGCGAAATCTGTAAGTTTTTGCGGCCAGGGGACCCGCGCCCCTCCCTGCCAGGCTTAGTCCCATGGGAGGAGGGGCTGTCAGCTCCGGGAAGGAGAAGGGAGAACTGCAGTGGCAGCCCTTATCGGAAACTCATTCTGCTGATCCAAACGCCAACCATAGATAGACGGAGACAAGACACCAGAGAATCTGAGAGCAGCCAGCCCAGCAGAGAGGAGACAGGCATAGAAAAAAAACAACACGAAAAACTCTAAAATAAAAGCGGAGGATTTTTGGAGTTCTGGTGAGCGTGGAAGGGGGAAGGGCAGAGCTCAGGGCAGAGCTCAGGCCTGAGCTCGGGCCCTGAGGCGCATATGCAAATCCCGAAGAAAAGCTGATCTCTCTGCCCTGTGGACCTTTCCTTAATGGCCCTGCTTGCTTTGTCTCTTAGCATTTCAATAACCCATTAGATCTCTGAGGAGGGCCCTTTTTTTTTTTTTTTTTTTTTAATCCTTTTTTCTTTTCCTAAAACAATTACTCTAAGAAGCCCAATACAGAAAGCTTCAAAGACATGCAATTTGGGCAGGTCAAGTCAAGAGCAGAACTAAGAGAGCTCTGAGACAAAAGGCAATAATCCAGTGGCTGAGAAAATTCACTAAACACCACAACTTCCCAAGAAAAGGGGGGTGTCGGCTCACAGCCATCATCCTGGTAGACAGGAAACACTCCTGCCCATCGCCAGCCCCATAGCCCAGAGCTGCCCCAGACAACCCAGTGTGACGGAAGGGCTTCAAATAACAGGCACACTCCACAAAACTGGGTGTGGACATTAGCCTTCCCTGCAACCTCAGCTGATTGTCCCAGAGTTGGGAAGGTGGAGCAGTGTGAATTAACAAAGCCCCATTCAGCCATCATTTCAGTAGACTGGGAGACTCCCTACACAGCCCAACAGCCCAGAACTGCCCTGGGGGGATGGCACTCACCTGTGACATAGCACAGTCATCCCTCAACAGGGGACCCGGGGTGCACAGCCTGGAAGAGGGGCCCACTTGCAAGTCTCAGGAGCCATACGCCAATACCAAGGACTTGTGGGTCAGTGGCAGAGACAAACTGTGGCAGGACTGAACTGAAGGATTAGACTATTGCAGCAGCTTTAAAACTCTAGGATCACCAGGGAGATTTGATTGTTAGGGCCATCCCCCCTCCCTGACTGCCCAGAAACACGCCCCATATACAGGGCAGGCAACACCAACTACACACGCAAGCTTGGTACACCAATTGGACCCCACAAGACTCACTCCCCCACTCACCAAAAAGGCTAAGCAGGGAAGAACTGGCTTGTGGAGAACAGGTGGCTGGTGGACGCCACCTGCTGGTTAGTTAGAGAAAGTGTACTCCACGAAGCTGTAGATCTGATAAATTAGAGATAAGGACTTCAATTGGTCTACAAATCCTAAAAGAACCCTATCAAGTTCAGCAAATGCCACGAGGCCAAAAACAACAGAAAATTATAAAGCATATGAAAAAACCAGACGATATGGATAACCCAAGCCCAAGCACCCAAATCAAAAGACCAGAAGAGACACAGCACCTAGAGCAGCTACTCAAAGAACTAAAGATGAACAATGAGACCATAGTACGGGAGACAAAGGAAATCAAGAAGACCCTAGAAGAGCATAAAGAAGACATTGCAAGACTAAATAAAAAAATGGATGATCTTATGGAAATTAAAGAAACTGTTGACCAAATTAAAAAGATTCTGGACACTCATAGTACAAGACTAGAGGAAGTTGAACAACGAATCAGTGACCTGGAAGATGACAGAATGGAAAATGAAAGCATAAAAGAAAGAATGGGGAAAAAAATTGAAAAAATCGAAATGGACCTCAGGGATATGATAGATAATATGAAACGTCCAAATATAAGACTCATTGGTGTCCCAGAAGGGGAAGAAAAGGGTAAAGGTCTAGGAAGAGTATTCAAAGAAATTGTTGGGGAAAACTTCCCAAATCTTCTAAACAACATAAATACACAAATCATAAATGCTCAGCCAACTTCAAATAGAATAAATCCAAATAAACCCACTCCGAGACATATACTGATCACACTGTCAAACACAGAAGAGAAGGAGCAAGTTCTGAAAGCAGCAAGAGAAAAGCAACTCACCACATACAAAGGAAACAGCATAAGACTAAGTAGTGACTACTCAGCAGCCACCATGGAGGCGAGAAAGCAGTGGCACGATATATTTAAAATTCTGAGTGAGAAAAATTTCCAGCCAAGAATACTTTATCCAGCAAAGCTCTCCTTCAAATTTGAGGGAGAGCTTAAATTTTTCACAGACAAACAAATGCTGAGAGAATTTGCTAACAAGAGACCTGCCCTACTGGAGATACTAAAGGGAGCCCTACAGACAGAGAAACAAAGAAAGGACAGAGAGACTTGGAGAAAGGTTCAGTCTAAAGAGATTTGGTATGGGTACAATAAAGGATATTAATAGACAGAGGGGAAAAATATGACAAACATAAACCAAAGGATAAGATGGCCGATTCAAGAAATGCCTTCACGGTTATAACGTTGAATGTAAATGGATTAAACTCCCCAATTAAAAGATATAGATTCGCAGAATGGATCAAAAAAAATGAACCATCAATATGTTGCATACAAGAGACTCATCTTAGACACAGGGACACAAAGAAACTGAAAGTGCAAGGATGGAAAAAAATATTTCATGTAAGCCACAGCCAAAAGAAAGCAGGTGTAGCAATATTAATCTCACATAAAATAGACTTCAAATGCAGGGATGTTTTGAGAGACAAAGAAGGCCACTACATACTAATAAAAGAGACAATTCAGCAAGAAGAAATAACAATCATAAATGTCTATGCACCCAATCAAGGTGCCACAAAATACATGAGAGAAACACTGGCAAAACTAAAGGAAGCAATTGATGTTTCCACAATAATTGTGGGAGACTTCAACACATCACTCTCTCCTACAGATAGATCAACCAGACAGAAGACCAATAAGGAAATTGAAAACCTAAACAATCTGATAAATGAATTAGATTTAACAGACATATACAGGACATTACATCCCAAATCACCAGGATACACATACTTTTCTAGTGCTCATGGAACTTTCTCCAGAATAGATCATATGCTGGGACATAAAACAAGCCTCAATAAATTTAAAAAGATTGAAATTATTCAAAGCACATTCTCTGACCACAATGGAATACAATTAGAAGTCAATAACCATCAGAGACTTAGAAAATTCACAAATACCTGGAGGTTAAACAACACACTCCTAAACAATCAGTGGGTTAAAGAAGAAATAGCAAGAGAAATTGCTAAATATATAGAGATGAATGAAAATGAGAACACAACATATCAAAACCTATGGGATGCAGCAAAAGCAGTGCTAAGGGGGAAATTTATAGCACTAAACGCATATATTAAAAAGGAAGAAAGAGCCAAAATCAAAGAACTAGTGGATCAACTGAAGAAGCTAGAAAATGAACAGCAAACCAATCCTAAACCAAGTAGAAGAAAAGAAATAATAAGGATTAAAGCAGAAATAAATGACATAGAGAACAAAAAAACAATAGAGAGGATAAATATCACCAAAAGTTGGTTCTTTGAGAAGATCAACAAGATTGACAAGCCCCTAGCTAGACTGACAAAATCAAAAAGAGAGAAGACCCATATAAACAAAATAATGAATGAAAAAGGTGACAAAACTGCAGATCCTGAAGAAAATAAAACATTATAAGAGGATATTATGAACAACTGTATGGCAACAAACTGGATAATGTAGAGGAAATGGACAATTTCCTGGAAACATATGAACAACCTCGACTGACCAGAGAAGAAATAGAAGACCTCAACCAACCCATCACAAGCAAAGAGATCCAATCGGTCATCAAAAATCTTCCCACAAATAAATGCCCAGGGCCAGATGGCTTCACAGGGGAATTCTACCAAACTTTCTAGAAAGAACTGACACCAATCTTACTCAAACTCTTTCAAAACATTGAAGAAAATGGAACACTACCTAACTCATTTTATGAAGCTAACATCAATCTAATACCAAAACCAGGCAAAGATGCTACAAAAAAGGAAAACTACCGGCCAATCTCCCTAATGAATATAGATGCAAAAATCCTCAACAAAATACTTGCAAATCAAATCCAAAGACACATTAAAAAAATCATACACCATGACCAAGTGGGGTTCATTCCAGGCATGCAAGGATGGTTCAACATAAGAAAATCAATCAATGTATTACAACACATTAACAAGTCAAAAGGGAAAAATCAATTGATCATCTCAATAGATGCTGAAAAAGCATTTGACAAAATCCAACATCCGTTTTTGATAAAAACACTTCAAAAGGTAGGAATTGAAGGAAACTTCCTCAACATGATAAAGAGCATATATGAAAAACCCACAGCCAGCATAGTACTCAATGGAGAGAGGCTGAAAGTCTTCCCTCTAAGATCAGGAACATGACAAGGATGCCCGCTATCACCACTGTTATTCAACATTGTGCTGGAAGTGCTAGCCAGGGCAATGCGGCAAGACAAAGAAATAAAAGGCATCCAAATTGGAAAAGAAGAAGTAAAAGTGTCATTGTTTGCAGATGATATGATCTTATATCTAGAAAACCCTGAGAAATCGACGATACAGCTACTAGAGCTAATAAATAAATTTAGCAAAGTAGCGGGATACAAGGTTAATGCACATAAGTCAGTAATGTTTCTATATGCTAGAAATGAACAAACTGAAGAGACACTCAAGAAAAAGATACCATTTTCAATAGCAACTAAAAAAATCAAGTACCTAGGAATAAACTTAACCAAAGATGTAAAAGACCTATACAAAGAAAACTACATAACTCTACTAAAAGAAATAGAAGGGGACCTAAAAGATGGAAAAATATTCCATGTTCATGGATAGGAAGACTAAATGTCATTAAGATGTCAATTCTACCCAAACTCATCTACAGATTCAATGCAATCCCAATCAAAATTCCAACAACCTACTCTGCAGACTTGGAAAAGCTAGTTATCAAATTTATTTGGAAAGGGAAGATGCCTCGAATTGCTAAAGACACTCTAAAAAAGAAAAACGAAGTGGGAGGACTTACACTCCCTGACTTTGAAGCTTATTATAAAGCCACAGTTGTCAAAACAGCATGGTACTGGCACAAAGATAGACATATAGATCAATGGAATTGAATTGAGAGTTCAGAGATAGACCCTCAGATCTATGGCCGACTGATCTTTGATAAGGCCCCCAAAGTCACTGAACTGAGTCATAATGGTCTTTTCAACAAATGGGGCTGGGAAAGTTGGATATCCATATCCAAAAGAATGAAAGAGGACCCCTACCTCACCCCCTACACAAAAATTAACTCAAAATGGACCAAAGATCTCAATATAAAAGAAAGTACCATAAAACTCCTAGAAGATAATGTAGGAAAACATCTTCAAGACCTTGTATTAGGCAGCCACTTCCTAGACTTTACACCCAAAGCACAAGCAACAAAAGAGAAAATAGATAAATGGGAACTCCTCAAGCTTAGAAGTTTCTGCACCTCAAAGGAATTTCTCAAAAAGGTAAAGAGGCAGCCAACTCAATGGGAAAAAATTTTTGGAAACCATGTATCTGACAAAAGACTGATATCTTGCATATATAAAGAAATCCTACAACTCAATGACAATAGTACAGACAGCCCAATTATAAAATGGGCAAAAGATATGAAAAGACAGTTCTCTGAAGAGGAAATACAAATGACCAAGAAACACATGCAAAAATGTTCAGCTTCATTAGCTATTAGAGAGATGCAAATTAAGACCACAATGAGATACCATCTAACACCAGTTAGAATGGCTGCCATTAAACAAACAGGAAACTACAAATGCTAGAGGGGATGTGCAGAAATTGGAACTCTTATTCATTGTTGGTGGGACTGTATAACGGTTCAGCCACTCTGGAAGTCAGTCTGGCAGTTTCTTAGAAAACTAGATATAGAGTTACCATTCGATCCAGCAATTGCACTTCTCGGTATATACCCGGAAGATCGGAAAGCAGTGACACGAACAGATATCTGCACGCCAATGTTCATAGCAGCATTATTCACAATTGCCAAGAGATGGAAACAACCCAAATGTCCTTCAACAGATGAGTGGATAAATAAAATGTGGTATATACACACGATGGAATACTACGCGGCAGTAAGAAGGAACGATCTCGTGAAACATATGACAACATGGATGAATCTTGAAGACATAATGCTGAGCAAAATAAGCCAGGCACAGAAAGAGAAATATTATATGCTACCACTAATGTGAACTTTGAAAAATGTAAAACAAATGGTTTATAATGTAGAATGTAGGGGAACTAGCAATAGAGAGCAATTAAGGAAGGGGGAACAATAATCCAAGAAGAACAGATAAGCTATTTAACGTTCTGGGGATGCCCAGGAATGACTATGGTCTGTTAATTTCTGATGGATATAGTAGGAACAAGTTCACAGAAAGGTTGCTATATTATGTAACTGTCTTGGGGTAAAGTAGGAACATGTTGGAAGTTAAGCAGTTATCTTAGGTTAGTTGTCTTTTTCTTACTCCCTTGTTATGGTCTCTTTGAAATGTTCTTTTATTGTATGTTTGTTTTCTTTTTAACTTTTTTTTTCATACAGTTGATTTAAAAAAGAAGGGAAAGTTAAAAAAAAAAAAAAGAAAAACAAGGAAAAAAAAGATGTAGTGCCTCCTTGAGGAGCCTGTGGAGAACGCAGGGGTATTCGCCTACCCCACCTCCATGGTTGCTAACATGACCACAGACATAGGGGACTGGTGCTTTGATGGGTTGAGCCCTCTACCATAGGTTTTACCCTTGGTAAGACGGTTGCTGCAAAGGAGAGGCTAGGCCTCCCTATGGTTGTGCCTAAGAGCCTCCTCCCGAATGCCTCTTTGTTGCTCAGATGTGGCCCTCTCTCTCTGGCTAAGCCAACTTGAAAGGTGAAATCACTGCCCTCCCCCCTACGTGGGATCAGACACCCAGGGGAGTGAATCTCCCTGGCAACGTGGAATATGACTCCCGGGGAGGAATATAGACCTGGCATCGTGGGACGGAGAACATCTTCTTGACCAAAAGGGGGATGTGAAAGGAAATGAAATAAGCTTCAGTGGCAGAGAGATTCCAAAAGGAGCTGAGAGGTCACTCTGGTGGGCACTCTTATGCACACTTTAGACAACCCTTTTTAGGTTCTAAAGAATTGGGGTTGCTGGTGGTGGATACCTGAAACTATCAAACTACAACCCAGAACCCTTGAATCTTGAAGACAGTTGTATAAAAATGTAGCTTATGAGGGGTGACAATGGGATTGGGAAAGCCATAAGGACCACACTCCACTTTGTCTAGTTTATGGATGGATGAGTAGAAAAATAGGGGAAGGAAACAAACAGACAAAGGTACCCAGTGTTCTTTTTTACTTCAATTGCTCTTTTTCACTCTAATTATTGTTCTTGTTATTTTTGTGTGTGTGCTAATGAAGGTGTCAGGGATTGATTTAGGTGATGAATGTACAACTATGTAATGGTACTGTAAACAATCGAAATTAACGATTTGTTTTTATGACTGCGTGGTATGTGAATATATCTCAGTAAAATGAAGATTAAAAAAAAATAAATAAATAAAAGCTATTTAAGAGTAATTTTGAGTATCCTCTGCTTAAGTAGCAACTTCACTCCAGTAATTTTTTTCTCATCTAAAATTGGGAGCGATTTTAGTTTGGAGTCAAGGGGATTCATGAGTTAATCTGTTATTAGGTCATATCTCTTTGTAAGCCTTGAACCTGCGCTGTCCAATATGGTAGCCACTCACCACATGAAAATTAAGTAAAATTTCAAATTTAGTTCCTCAGTCACGCTAACTACATTTCAACTGTTCAATAACCAGAGTGGCTAGTGGCTACCACACTGAACAGCACAGATATAGAACATTGCCATCATCAAAAAAATTTTTATTGGACAGCAAAAAAGATCCATCAGTTTAACTGCCATCTGGTTCACTCCACTAAATGTCCTAAATGCACTGCTTTCTCCTAAAAAGAGGATCTTGCAGAGTAGTGATTTGAAAAGTGCAGTTTTGGGGGGAATCAGATTTTTCTGAGTTTGAATCCTGGCTCTATCACTTGCAGGTTCTGTGCCTTGGTTTCCTTATCTGTGAAATGGTGGTAATGGTTGGAACCATCTCTCAAAGGGGTGTGTGAAGGTTAAATGAGTTAATTCATACAATGTACTTAGAAAAGAGTTTAACTCTAAGTACTAGATAAATGTTAACTATTATTATTTGTATCCATATTTCTTCAGAGACCTACCTGGGATTTGTTGCACTTCGTTAATCTGAAGATTTTCTTAGCTCTGTACAATTTTCAGCCATTATCTTTTTGAATGTTGGCTTTCCTCAATTCTTTTCCCTTTCCTTTTCCTAGAACTTTGGTTGGACACCCAGTATACATTGTCATTTTATCTGACAGAACCTTTATGTGCTCCAGTTTCATTGTCTACAAAATGGGGATAAAAATAGTATCTTCTTCACCGGGTTATTGTTAGGATTGAGTGAGTTAAAATACGTATAACACTTATAATAGTACCATATGTACGCCAGCTATTATTAACACTCTGGTTTTACCTCCTTATTCATTTTAGTCCTTAGAGATTTCCCTTAATTTATTAGAGATATTTTGTAATAAGAAGGTCTTTTCCCAGATACACTATCTATTGTGAAATCAGAAGTTATCCCAGATTCCCCTTCACTTGCAAGACTTAATACATACTGTTTATTCTGCTTATCTGTGAAATAAGCTTATCTGCTTATCTGCTTCCCTCTTCTTACATGACTGTTCAAGACAAAGTTTAATGTCCGTATTAGTTTGAATTATATGAACTGCATGACAGAAAATCCCATATAATCATAGCTTTAAAATGTAGAAGTTTATTTCTCTCTCACATAAATGGAGTCCAGAAGTTTGAGGCTGATGGCAGGTATGGCTTCTCCCAAATCATCAGGGGACAGGCTGCTTCTAGTTCCTGAATATCTGGCTTCCATCTTGTGGTCCAAGATGACTGTTCTGGCTTTGGCCATTCTATACAGATTCTAGTTAAAAGAGGAAAGTGGTGCACCTTCCCTTTATTGCATTTTTCTAAAGTTGCGCACATTTCCCCTTGCCCAGAACTTAGTCACATGGCCATGCTTAGTGCCATGGCACACTGGAAAATATAGTCTTTATTCTTGATTACCAAATGCCAAGGCGTAAACAGATACTGGGAGAAAGTAGCAGGCTCTGCCACCATGGCTCTCCTATGTTCCCTCTTGGATTCCATATCCTCCCCACCTTGCACACCTCCAGGGTGACCAACTCAGCTTGGTTTGCCCAGGATTTTTCTGGTTTTTGCATTGAAAGTTTTGCATCCCTGAAACCCCCTCTGTCCTGGGCAAACTGGGATGATTGGTCACCCTACACCACCACTTCGATGGCTCGTATTACACTGTGAGCTCCTAGAGAAACAGAACTGTGTCTGATTCAGTCTCACACCCTCGGTACCTAGCACAGTGCCTCACACATGGCATGCACTCAATAGACAGCAATTATTTGCAAAGAGCTTCTTACATGCTGTGCACTGTTCTAAGGGCTTTACGTATAATAACTCATTTTAATCTTCACAACTTCCTTGTGAGATAGCTGGCATTATCACCCCCATTTTACAGAGGAGGAAACTGAAGCAACACAACAATTAAGAAAACCAAAGACAGTATCAAGGAGAGTAAAGAGAAAAAAGTACAGACAAACTGAAAGAGAGAATGGAAGGAAGGAAAAGGGGAAATTTTTGAAAAGTTAAAATATTGACCAGAATAAGGAAAAAGAAAAAAGTGGCAAGGGAAAAGGATTAAAACTTGACATGGCCATAACACTGGCAGCTCTAGTTCATTGTATATAAACCACAAATATTTTTCTTTTTCAGATATGACAAATGTTTGAATAAAAATGTCTTCCTGTCAGGAAATGAACTCTCATTTTTGACACTTCCATGTGTTTTATTATATTTTGAACCTGAAGCTACAGTTCTTGAGAGCCCTGGTCTTGATTCTGCAGCATAGGCTTCATTTTTATTTGACGAGAGGGACCAATACTAGTCGCTTGCTCCATGAATGTGCCTTTGAGAGATTTGGATTTTATGCTTATATGCTTTATGGATTTGTTTTTGATGGATGAAATAGTACTTATTTTAAAAATCTATTATATATTGTGCTTGTTAACTCTAGTTTTGTATCTACACATGAAGAAGTAGCTGAAGTGCAGCCTCACAGGAAAACCCTGCAAAGATGGGGCTTAATTCTCCAGAATGTGGTATACACATCCTATCAGAGACATTATGTAGTGCTGTGTCTCCAGTCAGAAACATGGGTCTGGAAACAAAGGGGTGGAAACAGGAGTAGCCCTCCTTACCATCACTCCCAGTGACCCATCAGGGGACTTTGCATTTCCTGGACTCTACAGGCTTAGAAGTCCTGGTTGTCAACAGGGGCACGATCTCACCTGGGGATACAGCAAGGGTCCAACTGAATTATGAATTACAATCTAAGGCTGCCACAATGGGCACACTGAGCTCCTTGTTGCCAGGCAACAGCTGGTGAGAAGAGTCACCATATATGTAGGGATAATCAACTCTGATCAGCAAGAAGAGTAAGGCTGATTTTACACAATGGGGCATGGAGGCATATGTGGGGAACTCAGGTGACTCACTTGGGTGCCTCCTAGTTCTCTCTTGCCCAACTGTAACTGTGAAGCAACCCTAGCCAGAGAAGATGTGGTTATTAGACATCTCAATAATGAAGGTTTGGGTCATACCACTAAGTAAGCCACCAACACCAACAAAGGTGGTAGCTGAGGGCAAGAGGAATTCAGACTGGATAGTGACTGGATAGTGGAGAAGGGAGACAATAAGTCTAGTGGAGGCCCTGAGATGGACTTCAGTGATGGAGGCTAGCCTCCCTATTCCAAGCTTCCCCTCAGGAAGAGAGGTCCACCAGAGCCTTGAAGGAGCTGTTCCCTGAACAGGTATGGAGAAGTGGATTTGCATGATGCAAAGGGTGGACTGTGGCAGACATGGAGATGTGCCCCTGAGATTTCCCTTCAAGAAAGGACTTGCTGCCGAGATGGGAAGAATATAGTAAGCCGACAGTCTCAAGCTGTTAGCTTCTTCAGGGTATGCCTCTGATTTTTTTTAAATGCAATTTTATTGAGATATATTCACACACCATATATCCATCCAAAATATATAATCAGTGGCTCATAGTATCATCACATAGTTGTGCATTCATCACTACAATCAATTTTAGAACATTTTCATTATTCCAAAAAATAATGGAGGTTAAAAAGAACACCCAAAACATCACATACCCCTTAAACCACCCCCCATTATTTATTTATTCATTTTTGTCTTTATTTTCTTACTCATCTGCCCATACACTGGACCCACAGAGTGTCAATCATAAGGTTTTCACAATCACATGGTCGCACGATAAAAGCTGTATAGTTATATAATATCACCAAAAATCAAGGCTATTGCATTATAATTCAACAGTTTCAGGTACTTCCTTTTAGCTATTTGAATACACTAGAAACTAAAGGAATATCTATATAATGCAATAAGAATAACCTCCAGAGTGACCTCTCAAATCTATTTGAAATCTGTTAGCCAATGAAATTTTAATTTTGTTTCATTTATTTTCCCCATTTTGGTTAAGAAGGCTTTCTCAATTCCATGATGCCAAGCCAGGCTCATCCCTGGGAGTCATGTCTCACCTAGGGGGAGGGTAGTGAGTTAATTTGCAGAGTTGGCTTAGAGATACAGGCCACATCTGATTAACAAAAGAGGTTCTCTGGGGGTGACTCTTAGGCATAGTTAGAAGTAGGCTTAGCTTCACCATTGGAGAGATAAGTTTCATAAGGGCAAGCTTCTAGATCAAGGGCTTGGTTATTAAATTGGGAGCTGCTATTGCTTAAGAGAATAGAAGGCATTCCCCAGGTGGGGAAGTTTAATAGTTCCACATTTTTCCCCAGTCCCTTAAGGGGACTTTGTAAATACTTTTTTATTTTCTGCCCAAAATATTCTGGGATGTATTGGGGTATTACATTAGCCCATACAGAATAAGAAGATCTTATTACCTATTCTACTTTCCAGGTAATTACATTGTTTAAATAAACTGACCAGACAGGTTAAATTAGATAGTGCACTACAGAAAATATAAATTTTGTACCAAATAAACCTCTCTTCCTTTGGTCTCACACAGAAGTTGGAATTTTAAAACACTGCCTCTGGACTTCTGGGAAGATGACAGATTAGAAGAGGCAGAGCAAAATTCCCCTCCATGAAAAACACTAGATAAAGGACAGAAAGTGCTCCAGAACAGCAGTTCCAGGGTACCACCAGCTGGGCACGGACTTCTATATCACATAGTGAGGATGTAGCTGGAGAGGCCAAGAGACTGCGTTTAGGATGGGTGAGGGTTTGGCCCGGAATGCCACTTGGGATGGGCAGTTGGAGCTGGCTGATGTCAGGGAAGGGAGCAGCCTTTCATGCCCTGTGCACCCATCTCAGCAGTTGGCTGGGAAGATAATCTTTCACAGCCCCATGGGTAAACGCTCCCATGAGGTAACTAGAGATTCAGCAGTCTTGTGACTGCAACCACTTTTTGTCCATGGAAGCCTGCAGTGTGCACAGCTGAGAGGCAAGGGCACTGCATGGAAGCACCAGGAGCCCCTACTCAACCCCAGGGATTTGCAGGTGCATGGAAGATAGGGACTGTGGTGCATTTGAGCTGGAAGGTGAGATGTGCAGCTCCACAGCCCAGAGGAGTCTAGCTACAGTCCCAGGAATTGCTGGGACTACTGTGCTGTGGATTGGACTCCCTGCCAAACTGAGTAGGACCCGTTCCCCTCCCACAAGGTGGACAGATCCCAGTGCATATGGAAAATTGGTGTGCTGATTGGATTTCCACTGGGCTTGGATGCCATTCAGTACAGAGAAGTAGTTGTGGGAGAACTGGCTTGAGAGTAAGAGGTGACTGAAGAGCAACATCTGCTGATAAGACATGGAAAGTGCACTCCACCAAGCTGTAGCTCTGCCAAATTATAGATAAATGTTCAACTAATCCTGCATATGCTAAAATAATCTTATCAAGATAAGCAAATTGCACAAGGCCAACAAAAACAGCAAATTATGAAGCATATGAAGAAACCAGAAGATATGGACAACCCAAATGACCAAATTAAAAAGCCAGACGAGACACAGAACTTGGAGCTATTAATCAAAGATGTATAGACAAATCTCTAAAACAACTTCAACGAGATGGCTAAGGACATAAAGGACATCAAGATGACCCAAGAAGAGCATAAAGCAGAATTTGAAAGAATAAATAAAAAATAACAGCTCTTATGGAAATAAAAGATACTGTTGATAAAATTAAAAATACACTTGAGACACACAACAGCAGATTTGAAGAGGCAGAAGAAAGAATTTACAAACTAGAGAACAGGGTTATGGAATGCCAAAGCACAAAAGATCAAATGGTAAAAAAAAATTGAAAAATTTGAAATGGAGCTCAGAGAAATGATGGACAACATGAAGCACACAAGCATAAGAATCATTGGTGTTCCAGAAGGTGAAGAGAAGAGTAAAGAGTTGGAAGGATATTCAAAGATATTGTTGGGAAGAACTTCCCAAACCTTCTAAATGACATAAATATGCAAATCAATGATGCCCAATGAACTCCAAATAGAATAAATCCAAATATACCCACTCTGGGACATATTCTGATCAGATTGTCAAATACTGTAGAGGAGAGAGTTCTGAAAGCAACAAAAGAGAAGCAATTTACCACATACAAGGAAACACCATAATACTAAGTACTGACTACTCAGTGGGCACCAGGGAGACAAGAAGGCAGTGGTATGACATATTTAAGATTCTGAAAGAGAACTCTTTGACCAGCAAACAAGCCAACCAAGAACTCTTTAACCAGCAAATCTCTCCTTCAAAATTGAGGGAAAGTTTAAAATTTTCACAAACAAATGCTGAAAGAATTTAACAAGAGACCTGCTCTGTAAGAAATACTAAAGGGAGCTCTACCAGCTGAGGAAAAAAGAAAGGAGAGAGAGAGGTCTGGAGAAGGGCACAGGACTGAAGAGTATTAGTAAGGGTAACTTAAAGGAAATAAAGACAGAGGAGAAGGGCACAGGACTGAAGAGTATTAGTAAGGGTAACTTAAAGGAAATAAAGACAGAGGGGGGAAAAATAGATCTGCCAACTAAAAAACAAAGAATAAGATGGCTGATTCAAGAACTGCTTTCACAGTAATAACATTGAATGCAAATGAATTAAACTCCCCAATTAAAAGATATAGATTGGCAGAATGGATTTAAAAGTATGACCTATTGATATGCTGTTTACAAGAGACTCATATTAGACCCAGCAACACAAAGAAATTGAAAGTGAAAGGATGAAGAAAAATATTCCATGCAAGCTAAAGCCACAAGAAAGCAGGGGTAGCAATACTAATTTCAGATAAAATAGACTTTAAATGCAAAGATGTCACAAGAGACAAAGAAGGACATGATATACTAATAAAAGGGACAATTCACCAATAAGAAATAACAATCATAAATGTTTATGCACCCAATCAAGGTGCTCCAAAGTATGTAAGACAAACATTGGCAAAACTGAAGGAAGCAACAGACATTGCTACAATAATCGGGGGAGACTTCAATACGCCACTTTCTTCTATAGATAGAACAACCAGACAGAGGGCCAATAAGAAAATTGAGAACCTAAACAATGTGATAAATGAATTAGACTTACAGACATATGGAGTGTTACATCTCAAATTACCAGGATACACATTCTTCTCTAGTGCTCACTGAATGTTCTCCAGGATAGATCATACGCTGGGGCATAAAGCAAGCCTCAACAAAACAATCACAAACAAAGAGATCCAATCAGTCATCAAAAAGCTTACTACAAATAAAAGCTCTTGTCCAGATTGCTTCACAGAGGAATTTTACCAAACTTTCCAAAAAAAAACTGACACCATTCCTGCTCAAATTCTTTCAAAGAATTGAAGAAAATAGAACATTACCTAACTCATTTTATGAAGCTCACATCACTCTAATACCAAAACCAGGTAAAGATACTACAAGGAAGGAAAACTGCAGGCCAATCTCCCTAATGAATATAGATGCAAAAATTCTCAACAAAATACTTGAAAATCAAATCCAATGACACATTAAAAAATTACACACAACGACCATTTCGGGTTCATCCCAGGCATGCAAGGGTGGTTCAACATAAGAAAATCAATCAATGTAATACAATATATTAACAAATTGAAAGGGGAAAATCAAATGATCATCTCAATAGATGCTGAAAAGGCATTCAATAAAATTCAGCATCCTTTTTTTTGATAAAATCACTTTGAAAGGTAGGAATTGAACGAAACTTCCTCAATATGATAATGGACATATATGAAAAACCCACAGCCAGCCTAATACTCAATGTTGAGAGACTGAAAGCCTTCCCTCAAAGATCAGGAATGAGACAAGGATGCCCACTGTCACCATTATTCAACACTGTGCTAGAAGTTCTAGCCAGAGCAATCTGGCAAGACAAAGAAATAAAGGGCATCCAAATTGGAAAGGAAGAAGTATTATTTGCAGATGATATTATCAGATATTTGGAAAACCCGGAGAAATAGATGACACAGCTACTTGAGCTAATAAAGAAATTCAGCAAAGTGGTGGGATACAAGATTAATGTGCAAAAGTCAGTAATGTTCCTATACACTAGAAATGACCAAACTGAAGAGACACTCAAGAAAAAAATTCCATTCACAATAGCAACTAAAAAAATCCAGTACCTAGGGATAAACTTAACCAAGGATGTAAAATATCTCTACACAGAAAATTACATAACTTTACTAAAAGAAATAAAAGGGGACATAAAGAGATGGAAAGATATTCCATATTCATGGATAGGAAGGCCAAACATTGTTAAGATGTCAATCTTACCCAAACTGATCTACAGAGTCAATGCAATTCCAATCAAAATTCCAACAGCTTACTTTGCAGACTTGGAAAATCTAGTAATCAAATTTATTTGGAAGAGAAAGATGCCATGAATTGCTAAAAACATTCTAAAGAAGAAAAACAAAGTGGGAGGACTTACACTTCCTGACTTTGAAGTGTACTATAAAGCCACAGTAGTCAAAACAGCACTGTATTGGCACAAAGATAGACATATTGATCAATGCAATTGAATTGAGAATTCATAAATAGACCCCCAGATCTACGGTCAACTGATCTTTGATAAGGCTCCCAAACACACCAAACTGGGACATAACAGTCTCTTCAACAAATGGGGCTGGGAGAACTGAATATCCATATCTAAAAGAATGAAAGAGGACCCCTACCTCATACCTTACACAAAAATTAACTGAAAGTGGATCAAAGACCTCAATATAAGAGACAGTACCATAAAACTCCTAGAAGATAATGTGGGGAAACATCTTTAAGACCTTGTATTAGGAGGTTGCTTCTTAGACCTTACACCCAGAGCACAAGCAACAAAAGAAAAAATAGATAAATGGGAACTACTCAAAATCAAAAGCTTCTATACCTCAAAGGAATTTGTCAAAAAGGTGAAGAGGGTGCCAATGCCATGGGAGAAAATATTTGGAAACCGTGTATCTGATAAGAGACTGATATCTTGCATATACATAGCAGTTCTGCAACTCAGCGACAATAGTGCAAATGGCCCAATTATAAAATGGGCAAAAGATATAAAAAGACATTTCTCCAAAGAGGAGATACAAATCGCTAAAACACATGAAAAAGTGTTCATATTCACTAGCTATTAGGGAAATGCAAATTAAGACTACAATGAGATATCATCTCACACCAATAAGAATGGCTGCCATTAAACAAACAAGAAACAAAAAGTGCTAGAGAGGATGTGGAGAAATTGGAAGTCTTATTCATTGTTGTTGGGACTGTATAATGGTACAGCTGCTGTGGAAGACAGTTTGGCAGTTCCTCAGAAAAACAGATATTGAATTACCTTACAATCAGCAATTTCACTTCTTGGTATATACCCAGAAGATCTGAAAGCAGTGACATGAAAAGACATTTGCACACCGATGCTCATAGCAGCATTGTTCACAATTGCCAAGAGATGGAACAATCCAAGTGTCCTTCAACAGATGAGTGGATAAACAAAATGTGGTAAATGCATGTAATGGAATAGTGTGCAGCAGTAAGAAGGAATGAGGTCCTGAAATATATGACAACATGTGTGAACCCTGAAGACATAATGCTGAGTGAAATAAGCTAGAGACAAAAGGAGAGATATTGTATGTTACCACTAATGTGAACTCCATGAACAATGTCAAATAATTGTCTTATAATGTAGAATATAGGGGACCTAGAGATAGACAGAAACTAGTGAAGGGGGACTGGTAATCTAATATGTACAGACATGATAATGATGGTGAACTTAATGTTACTGGAATGGACAGGTGTGATTATGATTCATTAATGGCATTATAAGTATCAGTGCCACATTGAAGGCGAACATGTTTGAAAGTGGTTGTTTAAAGGCATATAACCCACAGAGAGGCACTACAAACATAAATAAGTGTTAGCATGATATACTTATAAGGTATGACACTGGTACAAAGAGTTAATAATAGAATGGTATATAGAAAAACTTCCCATTACATATTATAAACTATATTTAATAGGAATATCTTACCAGCACTACACTAATACTACTGATGAATAATTAGCAGCTGATAAGAGTTCTTGGATGTTTTATATTATGATAATTGTTTAAAATTGCGAGTGATGATGATTGTACAACCAAGTGAAGATAATGTGAGAAACTGTTTATCTTGGGACAGTATATATGTTATGTGAAATTAGGAACCCACTACTTAATAAATCAGGCTCTCAATCTTGAGGCTTGCTCTTATGAAACTTAGGGGTGTAAATGGGAGGCTAAGCCTTCCTATAATTATTCCTAAGAGACACCGCCAGAGAAGCTCTTTTGTTCCTCAGATGTGGCCTTTTTGTCTCTAAGCCCGTCTCAGCAAATAAATTCACTAATACTCCCCACCACCACCACCACGTGGGACATGACTCCCAGGGAAATGAGTCTCCCTAGCGATATGGGACACGACTCCCAGGAATGAGCCTGGTTCTGGCATCAAGGGATTGAAAATGCCTACTTGACCAAAAGGGAAAAAAGATAGGTAACAAGGTAAGGTTACTGTGGCTAAGAGATCTCAAATAAAGTCGAGAGGCTATACTGGAGATTTCTCTTATGCAAGCTCCAGCTAGATATCCCAAATGACCACAGTATACCATGCCCTTACTAACAGTAGTTATGAAATACCTAGATACCTAGAATCCCTCTGTTGAGATTCTATAAAAGCTGCACTCACTAAGTTTATCTCTCAGAAACTTAAATCCACCAGAGCGCTCCTATGCCAGACAAGTCCTAAAACCCAGAGGTAACAGCCTCTTCAAGAGCAGCAATCAGATGCAGCCCCCTTACCCATGGTGTCAACACCCCCTTTCAATATGAACAAGTTAGGGTGCTCACTGTTTAGACACCCCTGAAGATGGAGAAAGTGACTGAATGAGAGGAAGGGGTAGCAACAGACAAGATAGGATTTAACAAAGGATTACGAATACTGAAATTTTATATAAAGATATATATATATAAATAAATATATATATATATATATTTGGATGCTGGGGTATTGGCATAGCTAGAAAGAAATAACTGAAATGGTGGAACTGTAACCTATAAAATTCTTTGAAATTTGCTCTCTACCTATTCATTGAATTGTGCTTTGAAAGTTATCACCTTTCTGTATATAACCTGTATTTCACAATAAAGAGAGGACTAAAACTGTGGAACTGAAACCCGTAACATTTTTTGAAACTACCTATCTAACTGCTTATTGAGCTGTATTTGAAAGTTAACACCTTTCTGTATATATGTTGTATTTTACAATAATGGAAATAACCAAAATTGTGGAACTGTAACCCGTAGCATTGTTTGAAATTTGTTCTCTAGCTACTTGTTAAATCGTACTTTGAAAGTTATCACTGTTATATATATGTGTTAAAGTTCACAATAAAAAATGCATTTAAAAAAATACTGCCCCTGCTTTGAATAGTCTTAGCCAATGACTCGGCGAGGTGGTGGTGGTTGAGGTTGCACTCTTCTGGGGGCAGCCTCTAGCCAATGACTGATGAAGGTGGTGATTCAAGGGCCTAGCCATTTACACCAAAAGTGGGATTCTTTCAATGGGCAGTTTTTGTTCTGGAGCTTCCTCTTGGGCAGGCAGAGACTTTGTGAGGTCCGTGTAGTGGTACGACAGCTACCTTGACCAATCTCTCCCTCCCCTATTCCTTTCACGCGTGTAACTCTGTAATAAACTTTTTGCACTCCTAAGTCTATCTCAGCAGCTGATTTCCAGACTCCAAACCAGCACACGTTGCATAATAAACAACCAGAAAACCTCAGTAACATAAAACATTAAGCATTTCTTATTGCTTATGAGTTTACAGATCCCCTGGGCAGCTGTTTTGGTGTCAGCTGAGTCACTCATGTGTCTCAGGTCAGCTGTTGGTCAGATATGTAGCTCTGCAGATCTCTGTTGAATTCTCACATGTTCGGGGGTGAGGTGGGGTGGGAGAAGTGTTTGCTATAGGCTGGTCTAGATGGCCTCAACGGGGACAACTGGTTTCTCCTTCATATAGTTTCTCAGTCTCTAATAGGCTTGCCTTGGCTTGCTCACATTGTGGTGGAAGGCTTAAAAGAGAGCAACCTGAATCAAGCAAGGTCTATTGAGATCTAAGCTTGGAATTCACACACTGTCATTTCTGCCATATTCTATTGGCCAGAGCAAATCCCAAGGCCAGGCCAGATTTGTGGAGTGGAGAACCACCTCTTAG
The DNA here is from genome assembly GCF_015220235.1 of Choloepus didactylus. NCBI lineage: Eukaryota > Metazoa > Chordata > Mammalia > Pilosa > Megalonychidae > Choloepus > Choloepus didactylus. The sequence goes on along the minus strand of NC_051309.1, from coordinate 164,509,280 downwards.
AAGAGCTGCAAAGTCACATTATATAGTGTATAGCTAGAGGAAAGCATAAAAAATTGGGGACATTTGTAAGCAATCTACCACAGGGAGGAATTTCCTAAAGTAAAGTGTACTAGGCAAACAGAAACTGTAGCTATCGCTATGTATATACTCTGCTTTTTATTTGCTTTTTGAAAAAACATAATTAAAATTTAAAAACACAGAAGATACAGAGAATGATATATATAATAACCACTCTTGAACCCGCCATCCTACAAAGATTTCTTTCTAAGAAATCTTAAAATTCGGTCATATTTGGCTAAGATTTTGTTTTAAGAAAAACTTTGCAGATACTTTTGAAATCCACTGTATATCCCTCTGCATCCTTGCTTTTTCTTTTCTGAGATTTTTGGATATGAACTTTTAATTCCAGATATTTACTTTTTATTTAAGGTAAAGGACTTAAGACTCATGCCTTCTGGTGATTCAGCAGGAAAAAAAATGGAATTACACTCACTCAGTCATTCAAGTATTTATTGTGTGTTTTATGTCAAGCAGTGCACCATAAATGTATTTGTGTAGTATATTCTTATATTTTTTGTAGTGGTCTATTTGTACACTATTTTGCTTCAGGCTCTATATTCAAAGACAAGGAAAGCAAAGAACATTTTCTCTTACAAAGGGAGCCCCTTTACAATATCTCTTGCAGATTTATATTTAATACCATAAAGTTCTGAGGGCTAATCTTGTTCTACAATTTCATTCCAAGTTTCTTAACGTTTTCCTTTTATGGGTTTGGCTTTTTGTTGTGTCACTTGGGTGGGTAGGATGTTTTGGCATGTTTATTTAGTTGCTAGTTGGCCACACCTTTGGTTTTCTTTCATATGATTAAATTGTTATTGCTTGTAAGTCCTACTGGGTTTCTGTGCTTAAATATGATAACTTTACAGTGCCACCATCTCTCTGGTCTTTGTTTTTGTGCTTTTATGATTTGGTTATATCTTTCTCTTTTTAAAAAAAGAACAGCTCTATTGAGATATAATTCATCCCTTTAAAGTATACAGTTGAAGTGTTTTTATTATATTCACGAAGTTGTGCAAACATCCTCACTACCTGATTTTGGAACACTTTCCTCACCCCAAAAAGAAACCCTATGCTCATTAACAGTCCCTCCCTAATCCCCTCTGCCCCTGACAACCAATAATTTACTTTCTGACTAGAAGTAGAATTGCTGGGTCATATGGTAACTTTAACCTTTTGAGGAACTACTAAACTGTTTTCCAAAGTGGCTGCACCATTTCACATTGTCACCAGGAGTGAATGAAGGTTCCAAATTTTCCACATCCTCAGCAACACTTGTTTTTGTCAATCTTTGTTATTTCAGCCATCCTAGTAGGTCTGAAGTGGTATCTCATTATTCTGGTTTGCTAATACTGCCCCTGATGCAAAATACCAGAAATGGATCGGCTTTTATAAAGGGAGTTTATTTGGTTACAAAGTTACAGCCTTAAGGCCATATGTGTCCAAGATAAGGCGTCAACAACAGAGTACCTTCACTGAAGGATGGCCAATGGCGTCTGGAACACCTCTGTTGTCTGGGAAGGCACGTGGCTGACGTCTTATTCCTTTGCTTCCAGGTTGTGTTTCAAAATGGCTTTCTCCAAAATGTCTGCAGCTTCTCGGTCAGCTCCTGTGCATCCTTTAAAGAGTCCCTCTTGGCTGTAGCAAGCTTGCTCCTTCTGTCTGAGCTTTTATAGAGCTCCAGTGAACTAATCAAGGCACACGCTGAATGGGCGGAGCCACACCTCCAAGGAAATTATCCAATCAGAGTTATTACCCATAGTTGTGTGGGTTGCATCTCCATGGAAACACTCAATCAAAGAATTACAATCTAATCAACACTAATAAGCCTGCTCACACAAGATTGCATCAAAGATAATGGCATTTTGGGGCACATAATGCATTCAAACTTGCACACTGATTGTGGTTTTGATTTTTACTTCCCTGATGGCTAATGATGTGGAATACTTTTTCATGTGCTTATTGGTCATTTGTATATCTTTGGGAATGTCCATTTTTAAATTGGGTTAGTTGTCTTTTTTAAAAAGTAATATTTTGTTTTTCAGAGCAGTTTTAGGTTTACAGAAAAATTGTGCAGAAAGTAGAATTTCTTCCATTATTAACATCTTACATTAGTGTGGTAAATTTGTTCCAATTGATGAACCAATATTGTTACATTATTATTAACTAAAGTTCATAGTTTACATTAGGGCTCATCCTTTGTGTTGTATAGTTCTATGGATTTTGACAAATGCATAATGCCATGTATCCACCATTAGAGTATCACAGAATAATTTAACTGCCCTAAAAATGACCCGTGTTCCACCTATTCATCCCTTCCCACCTCCTCCTGAACCACTGGCAACCACCGATCTTTTTACTCTCTCTAGTTTTGCCTTTTCCAGAATGTCATTTGTTGGAATCATACATATATAGCATTTTTAGACTGGCTTCTTTCCCTTAGCAATACGCATTTAAGGTTCCTTCCTCTGTGTCTTTTCGTGATTTGAAAGTTCACTTCTTTTTATAACTGAATAATACACCCATTGTAGGATGTACGACAGCTTGTTTATCCATTCACCTATTGAAGGACATCTTGGTTTGCTTCCAATTTTTGACAATTATGAATAAAGTTGCTATGAACATTCTTTTGCAGGTTTTTGTGTGGCCGTAAGTTTTCAACTCATTTGGGTAAATCTCTAGGCGCAGGATGCCTGGGTCATGTGGTTAGCCTATGTTTAGCTTTGTAAGAAACTGCCAGACTGTCTTCCAATGTGGCTGTGCCATGTTGCATTTTCACCAGCACTTTAATTCTTTTTATAGTTGAGTTAAATTCTTTGTATATTCTGAATACAAGTCCCTTATCAGATCTATGATGTGCAAATATTTCTTTACATACTGTAGATTGTCTTTTCACTTTTTTGATGGTGTATTTTGAAGCATGAGAGTTTTTTATTTTGGTGAGATCCAATTTATTTATTTCTGTCACTATGTTTTTGGTGTCACATTTAAGAAAGCATTGCTTTAACAAGGTCAAAAGGATTTACTCCTATGTTTTCTTCCAAGAGTTTTATATTTTAAGCTCTTACATGTAGGTCTGTGACCATTTTGAATTACTTTTTGTATGTGGTGTGAGGGAGAGGTCCAAATTCATTCTTTTGCATTTGGATATCCAGTTGTCCCAGCCCTACTTGTTGAAAAGACTCTTCTTTTCTCATTGAATTGTCTTGGCATCCTTGTCTAAGGTTATATCTTTATTATAGAACTTGTCTTGTTTGGGAATAAACTGGATAGATCTTTCTGCCCAGTACTAAAGTTGGAGGACAGGGAACACAATTTGTTTACTTAAAATGAGAAAACCTAAGTGAAATGCACCTATCACAGGGCCTGATAGTAAATATTTCTTTTCCTTCTTTTGAATCTCCCCACAACACTTAATGTAGTAGTTGGCAAACAACAGTTAGAAATGTTTGCTGAATTTGTGCTAGGCTTGAGTATGCATGCACCTGAAAGAAGGTGTGGGCTCCCAAAGCTCTGATTGAATGGGACTTCCAGAACAACTTTCAGCCTTTTCCAAACTAAGAATCTGAGTAACAGTAGAGACTGGCCCCAACAGCTGGGTGAAGTTACACTGTTGTCAAGGTAGGGGCCTCCAAATGATTCCTCAACCATGAAGGTAAATGATATATATATGGTTTCACTTTAATCCAATCAAACACTTAAAAAAACAATAAAGGTTTTTTTCTTGCTGGTTTAATTTCAAGTTCTTCGGATGTCCACTTATTTAACTGCTTATGCAGTAATAAAGTTTTAACTTGTGGATTTGACCTCAATTCCATGAATCAATTGACGATCTTATTAGCTTAAAAGCTGACCGATTTTCTAAGGCAGAAACAATCAAGATTGAAAGGCAAAAAACTGCAGTCAGGTATGGCAGGCAATTCTATTTTTAGTGACCCTTTCCTCTCTTTCTCTTTTACAGGCTGAACATCAACAGCTGTCACAATTTCTTAGAAATAGATTAAGAGGTTGAAGATAAAGGCCTCTTCATCCCTCACAGTTGTCTCCTGTGGTTTCATGTCCAGGCAACGTTCCTGCCTGCTGCTTGGGTATCTTTTTGTGAGATTTCAGAATCTGCCCGTCTCTGTGTATAAGTGTGTATGTGCGAGTACTGAACCTTAGACGTATATTAAATAGACACACATAACTTTCGTTACGCATTTCTTTCCAGCTTTTAGAAACTTTTACACGGGTAGGTCCCATGGGGTTTCTGACTCCAAAACTATTACTTCCTTCATTTTCGTCAAATTGCCTCTCTATAAAATAATCAGGTATGGGGCTCCTTAAATACATTTTTCCCCCTGTCCTTCAAGGGATTGTGGCCATTTCCTAATCCTTAATTAGCTGGAGTTCAGCGAGGCTCGGTGTTAAGGAGCGAAAAGAGAGAGAATGAAAAAAATATGCAATGCAAAGGCTCGAACAAACTCCAAGCTAAGTTGGTTCCGAAGTTCAGCGGCTCCCAACCGTCCTGTCCCATCTCAAGTCCGGCTTGGGACAGGTTCCTCCCCCTCCTTTTGTTTAAGTGTCAAGCAAATGGGTTTCCTGTTGACACTGGAATATTGTGAAAGCGCAGGAAGAGTCCAGGTCCCCTCCTCTTTCTCCCCTTCCTGCCCCGTTTATTTTGTACACATTTGTTTTGGTCCCGCGTGTGTGCCTGTGGGGCGGCCTTAGGCCCATAACCCCTCCCCAAGGAGGCGAGGCCGGGCCAGAGCCCGCCCGATCCCGGGCTGGAACTCTGCAGGACGGGGAAGGAAAAGAGGAAGAGGGAAGGGAGTGGGAAAGAGAAAGCAAGGCGAGAAAGAGGCCGCCGGTGCGCCGCGAGGAGGCGGAGAAACCGGCTCGGCCCCGGCCTGGCCGCTCTCCCGCGGATTGCAGGTGGAGCCCGCAGAGGTGGCCGTTTCCGCGGCCGCCGCCGCCGCCACTGCCTCTCCTGGGGCGCTTTCCCGGCCCCGAGGGCTTCGGCGTAGGGCGCCAGGTGCTTGCGGCTAGGGGCGCCGGGGCTCGTGGCTCGCCCGCCGTCCCCCTGGCTGCGCCTCCGCGCGAAGCCCATGGCTGAAGGCCGGCGGCGAGAGGACGAAGGGGAAGAGCTGCGCGAGCGCCGAGAGCTCGGGGGCCCGCGCCGCGCTCGAGGCCGTGCTCTCTCCGGCCACTCGGCCGCAGGTGAGGAGTATGGGGCGCGCAAGCCGGGACAGGGGGACCGCGGTGCGGGGGCATCCAGGGCTGTGCGTTCCGGGGCGGAGCAGGGCCTGCGCGAGACCGCGGCGGCTCCTTCACCCGCCCGCAGGGACCGGCACCTTTAACTCTCCGAGGCGGGGTGGTGTGGGGGGTGGTGAGAGTGGCCTTTCCATCCTCATCCTCACTGTCGGCCCTAGGCTGAGGAAATTCAAACCGGTCTCTAACCTGCTAGTGGCCCTGGAGCCGGTACTACAAATTCTCCGTGCAAGCTAAATCTAGGAGCTGCTGGTTTAGAATTTGTGAGCCGGGTGATTTACTTATCTCTGTGTGAGTCATAGGATGATGACTGGGTCTGGCCCTCTCGGTGACCCCTCCCGATAGGTTTACCTGTGCCACCGCAACCAGGTCAAACCACGTGCTAGTAACTGAGTCAAGTCTGCTATCGTGTCCCATGAACTTCGGACTTGTGACCTTTACCCCGTCTCCTTCTCCCTCCCCCCGCCGAGCCTCATCACATTTCTGGAGGACTTTAGAGTTATTTTGTGAGTCCCCCAGTAGTAAAAAGACCAAACTATAAAACACAAAAGGCAACTCATTGTAGATTGAAAATCATTTCTGGGCCTATAATTATTTTTATAATCTTGATTTTTTGTTTGTTTTTTATGCACAAAAGCTACACAGATCAAATAGTGTGGTGCATAAGTGGAAGAGTTGAGTAAGTGTAGCTCGTTACCCCTTCCCACTTCCCGGGGCGGTTTTTCAATCGAACATAATGGAGAGGAAATTCTTTGCCCTTTGGTTCCAACTGGATACGCCAAATTAACAGAAAACAAAAGGGAAGAACACACCAAGGGGTTGACAACAAATGAGGGTGAAGGAAGTGAAAAAGATTCAGATGAGAAAAATTCATTAAGAGCCTTTTTACAAGGTAGAATATAGTGAACATTCCATCAAGCCACGGAGAAACTCCTTTGTGAGATTTTGCTTAATTGATCAGAGAAAGTTGCAAAAGAAGATAGTGGGTCTGTGGGGAAAAACGGAGCGTAGAAAATGGTTTGAAAGGAAAGATCTTGAGCAGGACATGAAGAAATAGTCAATTTGATACCTTGGTAGAGTCTTGGAACTTTAAAAATAATTTCCTATGCCCATTACTAGGACTTTCCATCAGAAAATTACCCACAACAACGGTTTTGAAAATGATGGTTTTGTTCGATGTAAACCCAGACCTAATGAAAACAGCTAGTTGTTGCTGGATATGAGTAAATATTTCTTCCAAAAACACAATGAAAAAGCTTTGCAAAGATATACTTCTATTGAATTATTGATTTAAACAGTGTAGACTACCTTGGAGTCCTATTACCTTTAGCAAAAAGGACTTTACTGTGAAGAGCTAAGAGCTACATTGGAGTTCAAACTAGGTATGATCCAGATGTGTGTTTATCATTTACTTGCAATCACGTATTTATTACAAGGCTGGCAGAAATGGCATTTTGTAACTTGTTTTCACCAGTTCCTTAGTTTTCCAAGGCCAGCAGAGGCTTTTCTAGGTTCTGTGATAATTTTTTGCTGAGACATGACATTATGTACTTTTTGCACCCAGAAATTGGTGCTTGCAGTTTCTCACTTAATGTGCTCATTAAGAGGTGAGGAACATATTATGTAATGGGTAGAGGACTAAACTTGCAATTTTTGGTTTTATTTCTTTGGGGATAAATTATTTAATAGTTTACATTTCTTTAGATGCTGTGCTCTGCTTTCCTCTCACTAGTTAACATGTCGTTCAGACACCATCGCATGCATTCCTTACCAAGCTTGGACATTTGTTTAGTTATGTCTGTGCTAGATTTTCCTCCTTCTCCAAGTGAGAGAGTATGAACTGACTGAGAGGATTATGAACTTTCAGGGAGTATGAACTCCTCCTCTCCCTACTAAGTTTAGGTGTCATTGTGGAAGCACATTTATTTATTTTTGAAATGTACAAAGAGAAGAGTGCATAAAACTTATAAAGTAAAAACTCTTGTAACTACTACCCAAGTAAAGAAATAGAATATTATCAGTCCCATAGAAGCAGTTCTGTGCCTCCCAATTGTAGCTCCCTCCCTCCCCTAGAGGTAACCACTTTTTTTACTTTTGCTATTGTTTTTCCTTTTTTCCTTGCTTTTCTCTCTGATTTTACCATATACATATGCATCCCTATACAATGTTATTTAGCTTTACCTGTTCAGAAATGGAATTATCCTATATGTATTTTTTTGTGCTGTGCTTTTTCCCCTCAATTTGTAAGATTAATCCATATTGCTACATGTAGCTGTAGTTTATTAGAACAAATATACCACATTTTTTGCATATTTTTAAAATTGATTTGTGGAATTTCTTTATTTACACAGAAATCTCACCTTTTGTTGGTTATATGTGTTGCAAATATCTTCTTCCACTCCAGTAGATTTTGTTTTAATATTAAAAGATTTAATTTTTAACTTTTATCTTTTAAAATTTTATCTTGGTAATATATACAATACAGAATTTCCCATTTTAACAACTTTCATGTTTACAATTAAGTAATATTAATTTTGCCAGCAATATTGTATTACCATCAACACCATCTATTATAAAAGTTTTTTTATTGCCCCAAACAGAAACTCCATTCCCATTAAGCCCCCACCCCTCCTAATCTATAATCTATTTTCTGTCTCTATGAATTTGCCTATTCTAGATATTTCATATAAGTGGAATCATACAATATTTGTCCTTTTGTATCTGACTTTTCCACTCAACATGATGTCTTTAGGGGTCATCAGTGTAGTAGCATGTAGCAGAACTTCATTCCTTTGTATGGCTGAATAATATTCCATTGTATGTATACCACATTTTGTTTACCCATTCATCCATTAATGGACACTTGAGTTGCTTCCACCTTTTGACTATTGTGAATAATGCTGTTTTGAACATTGATGTACAAATATCTGTTTGAGTCTCTGCTTTCACTTCTTTTGGGTACATACCTAGAAGTGGGATTGCTGGGTGACATGGTAGTTCTATGTTTAACTTTTTGAGCAACCACGAAACTGTTTTCCACAGTGGCTATCCCATTTTGCATTCCCACCAACAATGTATCAATGTTCATCAAGATATTTCCCTATGTTTTTCTAAGTTTTAGCTCTTATATTTAGGTCTTTGATCCATTTTGAGTTAATATTTGTATATGGTGTGAGGTAAGGGTCTGCCTTCATTCTTTTGCATATGGATATCCAGTTTTCCCAGCACCATTTGTTGAAGAGACTGTTCTTTCCCCATTGAGTAGACTTGACCTCTGTGTCACAAATCATTTGATCGTATATGTATGGGTTTATTTCTGTGCTCTCAATTCTATTCTGTTGTTCTTTATGCCTGCCCTTGTGCCAGTACCACACTGTTCTGATTATTTTAGCTTTGTAATAAGTTTTGAAATAAGGAGGTGTGAGTCTTCCAACTTGATTCTTTTTAAGATGGTTTTGGCTACTTGAGGTCCCTTGTCCTTCAATATGAATTTGATGATTAACTCTTCCATTTCTGTGAAGAAGGCTGTTGGAATTTTGGTTGGTATTGTGTTAAAAATGTAAATTGCTTTAGGTAGTTGTGCCGGTTTGGATGTATTATGTCCCCCAAAATGCCATGTTCTTTGATACAGTCTTGTGGGGTCAGACATATTAGTGTTGATTAGGTTAGAATCCTTTGGTTGTTTCCATAGGGATATAACTCAATCAATGTGACTGAAACATTTGATTAGATAATTTCCATGGAGATATGGACCCCACCTATTCAGGGTGGCTCTTGATTTAATTGCTGGAGCCCTATAAAAAGCTCACAAACAGAAGGACCTCAGAGCAACTAAGAGTGACATTTTGGAGAGGAGCAGTTGCAGCCAACAGAGACATTTTGAAGACTGTCATTGAAAGTAGACTTCTGCTACTCCAGAGTTTGCCTGGGAAAACTAAGAGAATACCCCCAGATGCCTAGAGAGAAACGTCCTGGGAGAAAGCCATTTTGAAACATAACCTGGGAACAAAGGAAGAAGATGCCAACTATGTGCCTTCTGAACGCCATTGGCCTTCCTTCGGTGAAGGTATACGGAAATTGATGCCTTAATTTGGACATTTTTATGGCCTTCAGACTGTAAATTTGTAGCCAAATAAACCCCCTTTATAAAAGCCAATCCATTTCTGGAATGTTGCATAATAACAGCATTAGCAAACCAGAACAGTAGTATTGACATTTTAATTATATTGAGCCTTCCAGTCAATGAGCATGGAATATCTTTCCATTTATTTAGATCTTTAATTTCTGTCATTAATGATTTGTAGTTTTCTGTGTACATGTCCTTTACATCCTTGGTTAAATTTATTCCTAGATTGTTTTAGTTACTATTATAAATGAAATTATTTTCTTTATTTCCTTTTCGCATTGTTCACTGCTGGTATACAGAAACACTACTGATTTTTGTGTATTGATCTTGTACCCCACCAGTTTGCTGAATTCATTTATTAGCTGTAGTAGCTTTCTTATAGATTATTTGGGATTTTCTAAATATAGGATCATGTCATCTTACATTTGGCATTTCTTAAGCCATAAAAATTATTTTAACTTGGCTTGATAATAATGTTTAGCCTTTCTTCATCATCATAAATGAAAAGCTCAATCTTGTGATATAAGCACTTATGTTCAAAACACTTTTAACAAATCAGGAGTAAGTTGATCTTACAACTGGCTTTTAATAGGCAAGATGCTTTCCTTCATTCTCTTTTATTTTTCCCCTACACTATTCACCCAGTGCTTCCATAACTTCAGTGGTATATTCTATTCTGGGGGCAACATACTCATTTTGTTTTCCCTAACCATTTCAGCTTTGCATTCTGTGGTACTTAGAAACTAATCCTCTGAACACTGGGGTTCTAATCTTGTCTCTCTGAATTAGCTTTTAGCCTCTCGCCATCTATATCATCTTTCTAGTTTTTGCATTATTAAATGAAGGGATGAGGCCTACAACTTTACATCTTATGATTGTAGTTGATGAGAGGAAAAATAAAATCTGACTTGTTTTACACATTTTGCCAGGGTTCTAAGTTAGATCTTGGGTGAGGGTGAGGAGTGTTTCTGGGTTCCCTGTGTGTGCTCCATTGCCAAGGGAGAAGCCAGAGGTGCCAGGCTCAAGATATTCTTCCCCGGGAGAGGGAAGTTATATTACCATAAGTTAGCTCCTTTTCAAGATGTTCCATTTCATCAATAGCGAGCATGAGTTGTGTTCTAGGGGAAGCTATGGTACTGAACATTTGTATGAGGGAAATGTCATCAGACCAGTGCAAGCTGAAAATAAATGTCTAGTAGCTTCAGAGCGTAGAGCAGGGATAAGATTGAGGAGGAAGAGAGGAGAGTTGTCTGGGCCCAGGGCGGGAGGAGGAGGCTGTGGAGGAGGCCCAGCCCCCATGTTTAGAAGAAGCTGGTGCATCAGTTCCTCCTCTCATGAGCTCTGTAAGCTTGTCCTTGGGGTGGGTGCATGAGAGAGTGGTGGTAGACCATTCTTTTCCTTTTTAATAAGCTTTATTTTTTAGAACAGTTTTAGATTTACAGAAAAATAGAGCACATAGTACAGTGAATTCCCATATATCCCTCCTTTGTTATGTTTAATGAACTAATGTTGATATGTTATTATTGACTAAAGTAGCTAGTTTATTCAGATTTCCTTAGTTTTTACCTAATGTCCTTTTTTTTTTTTTTTGTCCCAGGATCCCTTGCAGGATATCATAGTACGTTGTCATCATGTCCTCGTAGGCTCCTCTTGGCTGTGACGGTTTTGCAGACTTTCCTTGTTTTTGATGATCTTGACAATTTTGAGGAGTACTGATGAGATATTTTATAGGATGCCCCTCTATTGGGATTTGTCTGATGTTTTTCTCATGACTAGACTGGGATGATGAGGTTTGGGGAGGAAGATCATATCACATGATGTCAAAGGTACATATTCTCAGCAGGGCTTAATATTGATTTGACATTGATCACCTGGCTGAGGTAGTTACTCTTTTCCCCCCATTCCTTACAGTACTCTTTGGAAGGTAGTCTCTATGCACAGCCTACACCTAAGGAATGGGGGAGTTATGTTTCATCTCCTTGAAGGTAGAGTATCTATATAAATTACTTGGAATTCTTCTTCATGGGAGGGACCATCCTTTTTTACTCCCTCCTTAGTTTCTTTAGTCTCTTCAAAGCTCTATGTTGGGATTTCCAACAGGCCCTGCCTTTTTGGGGAGTGTAAGCTCAATTCCTCCACCGTAATTCTATCCAAAATATCTGATAGGTGCAGATGTCTGACACAAAATTTCATTTTACAATTAGAAAGGAAAGGCATAAATACATAGGCCTGATTGAGATGACCTACTGACTGAAATTCATTCACAGTAGAGTACTCTGTCAACAGGTACAAATGACTAAATTCAAGAAAATCAGAGTAGGAGAGGAATTAAGAGCACTACACTGGGATAATCACATAATAAGAAAATTGTTGTGGCTGGTGCCAGTTAGTCTTCTACTTGTTTTACTTGTATTTTTCTCATTTAGGCCTCACACCAATTCTATGTCATAGGTGTGACTATTTCCTTCATTTTGCAGATGAGGAGACTGAAGCCTAGAGAGGTAAATAATTAATCATGGTCACACAGCTAGTGAGTGATGGAATGAGGACCCTGTGGCAGACTCCTAGTTGCCTACCCAATATTCTTTCTCTCCTTCATCCTTAGTAAATGGAATTACTATATTACTGGTTGTAGCCAGGTGCCCACTTATTAAACTATTTCTCCTAATCTGCTGATGAGATTCAAATGAAAGTTGTTAAGTGGGGTTTCCTAGAAAGTTACTTATAGGGAACTGACTGAACTCCACAGACTACCCCATTTTATCACCTTCTTTTTCCCTTCTACCAGGAAAAAGGATGTGATGGCTGGATTGCTAGCAGCCATTTTGGACCATGAGGCAACCTTGAGGATGGATGCTGTGCACTGAGAATGGTGGAGCAGAAAAATAGGTGGAACCTCAGTCCCTGATGATAATAGAGTAATCATAGGAGCTTTTGATTGCCTGCCTCCTCTCTCCTTTACATGAGAAAAAATAAGCTCTGTCTTGTTTAAGCCACTGTTATCTTGGGCCTCTGACTAGAAGCTGAATGCAATTCCAAGATAATGTAAATTCTAACTTGATCTAATTGTTTCCAAAACCCCTTCCTTTCCCACCAACCTATAATGCATTTTGTTAACATGGGATTACCTAGGATACCTAGATTCTTGTTGCTATTTTGTACTGTATTATAGTGTGACCTTGTACAAATCACTTAGCTTTTTTGAGTCTCTCCTTCCTCCTATTCCTTCAACTGGGTGCTATTCATTCTGTAACCACTGCACTGGTTCATTATGGGGAAGGTGCTTGTAAACGAAGTTCCCATATATGATGTATAGTTCTTGAAGAGGGTCATGGTCATCCTTGGACAGGTTTAAAGTTACCAAAGAGGAAACCAAAGAAGCTGAAAACAGGTTATACAGATTTTCTCATTTTGCATAGTGCTAGCCCTGAATACTTCTCAGGGTATAAATAAATAAAAACTGTGGAGGGAGCTAATATGAACAGGTTAACACTTGCATTACCGATAAGTCCTCAAATGTATGCCAGGGCTGCTGCTTGGAATTCAGTGTCGTTTATTTTCAGTATGGCTGCCTTCAGTGTACTGGAGCTTTGTTTCCAGAAGATAGCTAAATGCTTTTTTTTTCTGAGAGCTGGCCAAGAACAAGGGACAAGAAGAAAGTGTTTACATCTGTGGAAAATTAGTTTTTCAAGCACTAAATATCACCATGTCCCAGCAGTGCTGTGAAGCCAGTACGGAGGTGTTCATGTAACACTTGAAGATCCCCATGTAAATCATCCGTTCTTGTCTTGCCACCACATGGTTGTTTCTTCATTCCCTCCCAAGGATTCCAACTCAATACACAATCACAAGCTCTGTGGAGACAACTGGAGCTATCTGGAGATCCTTTGCCAGGTAGATTTGTATGACTCAGTAGAGGTGTAACTTCTTCCAGAGGAGGGTGTGGTCCATATAAGTGGAATTCATTTGGAATTAGGAGTGGTATTGTAAGTTTTAAAATGTGGAGTTGTGTATTTGAGTATTACTCCTAATTAGATGTTAATAATGTGAAATGCTTAGTATCATAAACGACATTTCATTTTATCGCCTATCCTGTTGTATTCCTTTTTCTTCTTCCTAGAAATTTTCTTGAGGTATTCTACTTTGTAACGTGGTATGGTATGTCCCACATTTCTGTAGCAATGAGATTCCTTAACAGTACTTTTTAAACAGATCACCTGAGGATCTTGTTAAAAAGCAGATTCTGATTTAGGAGGAGTGCCGTGGGGCCCGAGACTCTGCATTTCTGACAAGCTCCAGGTCATGCAGATGCTGCTGGTCCAGGAGCCACACTTGGAGTACTGAGGTCCTCAGTATCTTTACCTTTAGCCCAGGGTTCTCAACTCTGGCTAGACATCAGAGTCAACTGTTAAGCTTTATAAAAGACCTGTGCTCATGACCCCACACTCAGATTTCCTGGTTAATTATGTCTGAAATAGTTGTTGAGGAGGTGGGTTTTTGAATTTTTTTGTGAAGTGAGAATCCCTGAGTTAGTATCCTGTTACAAAATATGTTGTATTTTGTTTGAGTGTTTTCAGTGTGATTTCTTGTAAGTGGAACTATTTTTCCATCTGCAGTAGTTCATGTTGTGATGACTTTTAGTCAAACAGAATAAACAAATGGAATCAACAGTGCATTTTGTACATGGATTTTATTCAATCCCTCTAATAACCTTATAACCTAAGAAGGCTCCATGTCAAGAATGGTGTGGTGAGCAGCCATTGAAGTAATTGGAAAGCACTGTATGTGTTAGTTATGTTCTTTTAGATTGCAAGAAATAGAGGCCTGTTCTGCTAACCTCAGCTGATGGAAGCTTATTGTTAGCATACGTGGGTAAGCTGGAAAATACAGGAAGTAGTCTCGGAAATCATTTGGAAATGAGAGTAGCTCTGGGAAACCAGAGTATTAGGGGATCCAGTGCCACTATTCTTTTATTCTTTGCCTAGCTTTCTTACTCTTGCAGTAGGTTAAAAACAAAAAGTACCAACTTTTTAACATATCTGAATAAAATGTTTTATTTATCATTCATTTATTTAGTGCTTAATATGTGCCAGGAACTCATGTAATTCTGACAGCCCTGGGTTTGCAGGTTCTTTTATTATCCTTTTCTTCCTTTAGAATTAAAAAAAAAATTTTATTAATAGAAAACTTCAGACATACCCAAAAATAGAATGACTGTCATAATGAACACATGTACCCATCACCAGGTTCATTAATTATTGACTCTTGTTTCATCTTGTACCCCCACTTACTTCTTTTTAAAAAAATTTTAAGCAATTTTACATAGTACATTTTATAGTTACAGCATATAAGGAGCCAATCCTCTTGTTACTTTTCGTAGGACAATATAGACGATCAAATAAGATATGCCTCTCCTGTTCCTGAACTCTTCTGGAATGCTGTGGTTGAATTTTTTTTCTTTTTCCCAAGAAAACCTTGCATGGGTTGCTTGTTTTTCTGTTTCAGGCCACAGACAACTCCAAACACCTTGTTACTTTTAAAAACATAATTTCCAAGAAATATCTTGCCAGAGGAACTCTGTATTCCTCTTGATTGTTAAAAGAGTGGCCAGAGTGGCACACAGCTTTACTGCACTGTATGAATCAGTCATTACAAAAATAACATATGGTTAACATTAAGGGGAGTGAAATTGAGGAGGGCATGTGGTGTATCATTTTATATACTTCTTTATTATTTGAGTTTCTTCCAGTAAGTATTACTTTTGACATTAAAAGAAAAGAAAATAAATTTAAAATAACATAATTGCCTGCTGGCCTGCTGTATTTGTTACTTATATTATGGGATTTTTAAAAAAATCTATGTTTTCCTATAAGGTGAGCTACCATAATGACCATAGCAAATATCATCTTGTTGGTAAAAGAAATGATGGATAAACTGAGGAAATTATAGTAGGAAGGAGATATACGTTTATGTTTCCTCTGAAAATCATTTTTCAAAACACTGGCTGATTTATCATTTGTTCACCTGCTAGGTCTTCTGACTTCCACTAGTTTTTTGAAAGCCATAATCACTTAAAAACAAGTCCTCATTTATAACAACTTGAAAGCAGCTTAACACAATCAAAACCTACCCTTTTGCATTCCCTGCCTTTTTTGCTTTTTACCTGTATTTCATATCTATCCTGTGACCCAACAGAACCTATTCTGGAGGACTAGATTCAGGAGACCTGGATTCTAATGCTTACCTGCCACTTATCAGCTGATGACTTTGAGGAAGGCCTCAGATTCCTCATCAACAATATGAAGGATTTAGACTAGGGGGTCAGTAGACTACAGACCTGTGGGCCACGTTTGCACCTCTTTTTGCAAATAAAGCTTATTGGAACATAGCCGCGCCCCTTCCTTTATGTATTGTCTATGGGTGCTTTTGTACTACATCAGCACAGTTGAGTAGTTGCAGTAGAGACCAAGTAACCCACAAAGCTTAAGATGTTTTCTATTTGGTCCTTTACAGAAATGTTTGCTGATTTCTGACTATCAAGTTTGCTTTCAGTTTCAGAAAATTTTGTTCTAATTTTGAGATGCTCTGGCCAACTGTTTTTTTTTTGTTTGTTTGTTTGTTTGTTTTTTGCTTGCTTGTTTTGTTTTTTAAATCAGGTTGATTCTTAGCAAATCACCAGAAAACTTGGACTTGAAGAGGAGAAACACATAAATCACACACTGTTGCTTGTTAGACACCTGCGTTGGGCAACTTTGGTTGTTATGCTGTGGTCACAACCCTTACTGATTAGTGTTTTATAACAGTTATATTCAGCTGGTAAGCTATAGCTCACCGTCACCTGTCATTTTGGGATTCTGGCTGAAGGAGCAGTCCCTCTCTGGGGTAAAAAGCAATGGACAAACTGTGCCAGCTTTTAAAACATCTGATCCTATATGGAATATATCACTTTTGCTCACATTTCATTGGCCCAAGTAAGTCCCTTGGCTAACCTGATGTCAGTGGCACAGGCAAGCATAATCCTTCTGTAGGTAGACCCTGCAAGTCGCCTGGCACCTCCAGAGGGTGGATCATCTCTCTCTAGGCAGGGCAGTGAATCATTGGGAGCAACACCTCCTTAAAAGTTGGCTAGTTTGAGCAGACTGAAACTAACGGCAAAAAGTTTTGTAATCGTTTGTGTGTTTTATTTCTTTATGAACACTTTGCAACTATGATAAGTA
The DNA here is from genome assembly GCF_015220235.1 of Choloepus didactylus. Lineage (NCBI taxonomy): Eukaryota > Metazoa > Chordata > Mammalia > Pilosa > Megalonychidae > Choloepus > Choloepus didactylus. Next base: position 164,492,630 of record NC_051309.1, on the reverse strand, counting down.
ACTAGAAATTGGCCTATTGAGCTTTTGGAATATATTTTAGTTCTCTTAACTTTCTTATTTAATAAATACTCAATATAAGAATGTAATGTATTTGTTTGGAGTCCCCTTTTGCAGACTTTTGATGTCTTTAAGCTTTTTACCCCTAGTCTGTTTGCCCTCCAAGGTTCCATATCTCATGGCATGGCACCACTCAAGTTGTCCAAGCCAGAAACCTAGGTGAGGCTCCTGACTTCTTCCTCACCATGATTACTTATATCTAATCAGGAAATCACCAGATTCTATTGAATCCATCTCCTTTGCAGCTCTGTTCTCTTCTCTCCATCCTTGTTGCCACCATCTTGATCTAGGTTATCATCTCTCAGCCTTTGCAAATAGCCTCATAGCTGGTCTTTTTGCCTCCCAACTTGATTCTCTCAAATCCATTCTCGATACAATAATAAAAGTGATTTTTCTAAAATGCAAACTGATCATGTCATTCCTCTGTGTTAAAGAACTTTTGAGTGACTTTGTACATTTGTATCCTCCCTTTAAAGGTCAAACTTAACATGGTCTTGTACCTTTTCCCATTTATTTTTCTGGTTATTCCTAGTTCTGTTCTGTTATGCTAAGCTTACTCTCATAGCTGTAAATATAACTGTTCTTTTAGAATTTTTTTCTAGAGCATATTTCATGAACTCACAGTATTTGGAAGATATTTGTCACTTGTTGAGACTTTAAACACTTGATATAAAGCTATTGTGCAATGCTAACTATATGCAGTATAAGGCAGATTGCTCCTATCCTGATGCTCAGTGATTGGAAGGGCTTGGGTAAGCCAGAGGGTAGCCCCTGGCTCTCAAGAAAGCTAGGTTGACATTGGTTTTGTTTTACTTTCGCTGTGACCTCATTTTAGAAGTTTAAAATGTGCCCATTTTGAAACTAGTCATTTGTTGGGCCTCTTTAAATGGGTTAACATGTTTTTTCTGACCCAACTCAGCAGTCTCTGGACCAAAAAAAAAAAAAATTGTGAAACACATTTCTTTTTGAGTACTGTTTCCTAGAGGTCTTTCATGTTAGCCTTCTGTTTCAAAATAGAAATAGCTCCATTGAACTCATGGGGAATAGGAGATATTTCCTAAAAATCCAAATATTTGCCTTTGAAGATGCTCCAGTGATCTTAATTTTTAAGGCCAAATGTTTTCATTATTTAAAATTCATTGACACAGAGTCAAGGTCTGATCAACCATGATGGCAGCACTAGACCCTCCAGGGTACTGTTCCCCCACAGAATCTTTGAACAACTAGAAAAAACTGGCGGAGCTGTCTTCCTCAAAGCTCTGGAAAACAGTTAAAGGGTTGCAGTAACTGGGAGAGGGCTGAATCAAGAAAATGCAGCTTTAAAAATGATAGAAGAATCTCCTGGAGCCCTTGCTAGCCCCTCCCCACCCCTTCCCCAGTGTAGTATGGAGCTAGCCTGGGTCCCATTGTGGGTCCCTGGGCCTGTTCCAGAGGGAGCACAGTAATCCCCATGTGCTTAGTGAAGAAACTCATCTCTGGCTTACCCTCTGAGAACTTGCCCTGCAGGCAGAAAGAGCTTGCAAACAGCTAAGGCAGTATAAAAAACAATTAAATGGGACTGGCCTGGGACAAAGGATTACCTGCTTTAAGAAACACAGTGGAGAACCCAGGAGGGGGCAAAGTGTATTTCATATGGAGTAGAAAGGACAGTTGCATTCCTGTAAGGATGGGAATTCCAAAGGACACAAACAAGCATAAGCCCAGTACAAGAAGCACGCTCAGAAAAGATGGAAAGGACCTTGGACTTCACTTTTGCCTTGGGTTGATCTTCTTGATAGGAAGGCTAAACTCTGAAGGTGAGCACCAGCCAAAACAGAGCCAACTGGCAAAGACTGTGAAAGGTGTTTTGTTTTTGTTTTTTTTTTTTTTGCATTTGTTTGTTTTTGTTAGCTCCTGACCCTCAAATTTCTGTCATATCACTAGCTGGATGCAGATTTAAGGAACAGAGAGTTCAGTGACTAAATCAAAGCGTTAACAGTGTAAAATATTAAAATGTATAGTGTGCAGCAAAAGATTAAAAACAAAGAAACAGGAAATGATGTCCCATCCAAAGGAACAAGATAAAAATCCAGAAACTATCGAAGAAAACCAGACTTCGGACATACAGGACAAAGAAAAACAAATGATCTTCAATATGTTCAAGGAGATATTGGAAAATGTAGAGAAAGACCTATAGGATATCAGGAAAACAATGAATGAACAACATGAGAATCTCAATAAAGAAATAAAAATTTTTTAAAAATGTAATCAAACATATATACTGGAGTTGAAGACCACAGTAACTGAAATGGAAAATTACTTAGAGGTTTTCAGTAGCAGATTAGAGCTGAAAGAAGAAAGAATAAATGAACTCAAAGACAAGACAATTGAAATTATTCAGTCTGAGGAGGAGAAAGAAAAGAGAATGAAAAAAGTAAACAGTGTAAGAGACCTGTCGGACACCATCAGGCATACCAATATACACATTATGGGTGTTCCAGAAGGAGTAGAAAGAGAGAAGGGGGCAGAAGGAATATTCAGAGAAATTATGCAGAAAAATCCCCAAATTTAAGAATAGACATGAATGTGCACCTTCAAGAACCAATGCCAGATAGAATAAACTCAAACAGAACATGCACAGACACATAGTAGTCGAACTATTGAATGCCAAGGACAAGGAGAGTTCTGGACACTGCAAACCACATACACTGACTCCAGAAAAAATGAAGATCTCAACAGACCAATAACAAGTAAAGAAATTGAATCAGGAGGCAAAAACCTCCCAACAGAGAAAAGCCCAGGACCAGATGACTTCACTGGTGAATTTTACAAAACATTCCAAGAAGAGTTTACACCAGTACTGCTCAGATTCTTCCAAATAACTGAAAAGGAGGAGGGAACACTTCCTAACTCATTCTATGAGGCCAACATCATCCTAACACCAAAGTCAGGGAATGATAACGCAGAAAATGAAAAAAAAAAAAAAGAAAGAAAGAAAGAAAGAAAAAGCTTCCAAATTGTAAAGGAGGGAGTAGAATCCTGGAAAATCCACAACAAAGCTATTAGAACTAATAAATTCAGCACCATGGTACAAGATCAACATGCAAAAGTCAGTAGTATTTCTATACACTAGCATTGAGCATTCTGAAGAGTGAATCAAGAAGAAAATTCCATTTACAATAGCAACTAAAAGAATCAAATATTTAGGAATAACATTAACTAAGAAGTAAAGGATTTGTACATGGAAAACTACAAGACATTCCTAAAAGCAATCAAACAAGACCTAAATAAATGGAAGGGCATTCTGTATTCATGGATGGGAGGACTATATGTGGTAATATGTCACTCCTACTCAGAGTGATTTACAGATTCAATGCAGTTCCAATCAAACTTCCAATGGCCTTCTTTGCTGAAATGGAAAAGGCAACCATCAGATTTGTATGGAATGGTAAGGGGCCCCAAATCACCAAAACCCTTTTGAAAAAGAATGAAGTTGGAAGACTCACACTTCTGATTTCAAAACATATTACAAAGCTACAGTAATCAAAACATCATGGTCTTGGCACAAGGACAGATATATAGACGAATGGGATAGAATTGAGAGTTCCAAAATAAACCCTTGCATCTATGGCCAATTGATTTTTTTTTTTTTTTTTAATCATCATTTTATTGAGATATATTCACATACCACGCAGTCATACAAAACAAATTGTACTTTCGATTGTTTACAGTACCATTACATAGTTGTACATTCATCACCTAAATCAATCCCTGACACCTTCATTAGCACACACACAAAAATAACAAGAATAATAATTAGAGTGAAAAAGAGCAATTGAAGTAAAAAAGAACACTGGGTACCTTTGTCTGTTTGTTTGCTTCCCCTACTTTTCTACACATCCATCCATAAACTAGACAAAGTGGAGTTTGGTCCTTATGGCATTCCCAATCCCACTGTCACCCCTCATAAGCTACATTTTTATACAACTGTCTTCGAGATTCATGGGTTCTGGGTTGTAGTTTAATAGTTTCAGGTATCCACCACCAGCTACCCCAATTCTTTAGAACCTAAAAAAGGTTGTCTAAAGTGTGCGTAAGAGTGCCCACCAGAGTGATCTCTCGGCTCGTTTTGGAATCTCTCTGCCACTGAAGCTTATTTCATTTCCTTTCACATCCCCCTTTTGGTCAAGAAGATGTTCTCCATCCCACGATGCCGGGTCTACATTCCTCCCCGGGAGTCATATTCCACGTTGCCAGGGAGATTCACTTCCCTGGGTGTCTGATCCCACGTAGGGGGGAGGGCAGTGATTTCACCTTTCAAGTTGGCTTAGCCAGAGAGAGAGGGCCACATCCGAGCAACAAAGAGGCATTCAGGAGGAGACTCTTAGGCACAAATACAGGGAGGCCTAGCCTCTCCTTTGCAGCAACCGTCTTCCCAAGGGTAAAACTTATGGTAGAGGGCTCAACCCATCAAACCACCAGTCCCCTATGTCTGTGGTCATGTTAGCAACCATGGAGGTGGGGTAGGCGAATACCCCTGCATTCTCCACAGGCTCCTCAAGGGGGCACTACATCTTTTTTTTTTTTTTCCTTGTTTGTCTTTTTTCTTTTTTTTTTTTTTTTTAACTTTCCCTTCTTTTTTAAATCAACTGTATGAAAAAAAAAGTTAAAAAGAAAACAAACATACAATAAAAGAACATTTCAAAGAGACCATAACAAGGGAGTAAGAAAAAGACAACTAACCTAAGATAACTGCTTAACTTCCAACATGTTCCTACTTTACCCCAAGAAAGTTACATAATATAGCAACATTTCAGTGAACTTGTTCCTACTACATCCATCAGAAATTAACAGACCATAGTCATTTCTGGGCATCCCCAGAACGTTAAATAGCTTATCTGTTCTTCTTGGATTATTGTTCCCCCTTCCTTAATTGCTCTCTACTGCTAGTTCCCCTACATTCTACATTATAAACCATTTGTTTTACATTTTTCAAAGTTCACATTAGTGGTAGCATATAATATTTCTCTTTTTGTGCCTGGCTTATTTCGCTCAGCATTATGTCTTCAAGGTTCATCCATGTTGTCATATGTTTCACCAGATCGTTCCTTCTTACTGCCGCGTAGTATTCCATCGTGTGTATATACCACATTTTATTTATCCACTCATCTGTTGAAGGACATTTGGGTTGTTTCCATCTCTTGGCAATTGTGAATAATGCTGCTATGAACATTGGCGTGCAGATATCTGTTCGTGTCACTGCTTTCCGATCTTCCGGGTATATACCGAGAAGTGCAATCGCTGGATCGAATGGTAGCTCTATATCTAGTTTTCTAAGGAACTGCCAGACTGACTTCCAGAGTGGCTGAACCATTATACAGTCCCACCAACAATGAATAAGAGTTCCAATTTCTCCACATCCCCTCCAGCATTTGTAGTTTCCTGTTTGTTTAATGGCAGCCATTCTAACCGGTGTTAGATGGTATCTCATTGTGGTCTTAATTTGCATCTCTCTAATAGCTAGTGAAGCTGAACATTTTTTCATGTGTTTCTTGGCCATTTGTATTTCCTCTTCAGAGAACTGTCTTTTCATATCTTTTGCCCATTTTATAATTGGGCTGTCTGTACTATTGTCATTGAGTTGTAGGATTTCTTTGTATATGCAAGATATCAGTCTTTTGTCAGATACATGGTTTCCAAAAATTTTTTCCCATTGAGTTGGCTGCCTCTTTACCTTTTTGAGAAATTCCTTTGAGGTGCAGAAACTTCTAAGCTTGAGGAGTTCCCATTTATCTATTTTCTCTTTTGTTGCTTGTGCTTTGGGTGTAAAGTCTAGGAAGTGGCCTCCTAATACAAGGTCTTGAAGATGTTTTCCTACATTATCTTCTAGGAGTTTTATGGTACTTTCTTTTATATTGAGATCTTTGGTCCATTTTGAGTTAATTTTTGTGTAGGGGGTGAGGTAGGGGTCCTCTTTCATTCTTTTGGATATGGATATCCAACTCTCCCAGCCCCATTTGTTGAAAAGACCATTATGGCTCAGTTCGGTGACTTTGGGGGCCTTATCAAAGATCAGTCGGCCATAGATCTGAGGGTCTATCTCTGAATTCTCAATTCGATTCCATTGATCTATATGTCTATCTTTGTGCCAGTACCATGCTGTTTTGGCAACTGTGGCTTTATAATAAGCTTCAAAGTCAGGGAGTGTAAGTCCTCCCACTTTGTTTTTCTTTTTTAGAGTGTCTTTAGCAATTCGAGGCATCTTCCCTTTCCAAATAAATTTGATAACTAGCTTTTCCAAGTCTGCAAAGTAGGTTGTTGGAATTTTGATTGGGATTGCATTGAATCTGTAGATGAGTTTGGGTAGAATTGACATCTTAATGACATTTAGCCTTCCTATCCATGAACATGGAATATTTTTCCATCTTTTAAGGTCCCCTTCTATTTCTTTTAGTAGAGTTATGTAGTTTTCTTTGTATAGGTCTTTTCCATCTTTGGTTAAGTTTATTCCTAGGTACTTGATTTTTTTAGTTGCTATTGAAAATGGTATCTTTTTCTTGAGTGTCTCTTCAGTTTGTTCATTTCTAGCATACAGAAACATTACTGACTTATGTGCATTAATCTTGTATCCCGCTACTTTGCTAAATTTGTTTATTAGCTCTAGTAGGTGTATCGTTGATTTCTCAGGGTTTTCTAGATATAAGATCATATCATCTGCAAACAATGACAGTTTTACTTCTTCTTTTCCAATTTGGATGCCTTTTATTTCTTTGTCTTGCCGGATTGCCCTGGCTAGCACTTCCAGCACAATGTTGAATAACAGTGGTGACAGCGGGCATCCTTGTCTTGTTCCTGATCTTAGAGGGAAGGCTTTCAGTCTCTCACCATTGAGTACTATGCTGGCTGTGGGTTTTTCATATATGCTCTTGGCCAATTGATTTTTGACACAGTGCCAAGTCTGCTCAATAGGGAAAGAATAGTCTCTGCAGATAGTGCTGGGAAACTGGATATCCATAAGCACAAGAATGAAGGTGGGCTTCTACCTCAAACCATATACAAAAATTAATTCAAAATGGAGTAAAGACCGAAATAGAAGAACCAAAACTGTATAAAACTCCTAGAAGAAAACATAGGGAAGTGTCTTCAGGACTTTGTGTTGGCAATGCCTTCTTAGACTTTACGCCAAAAGCACGAGCACAAAAGAAATAAATAGATAAATGGGACTTCATTAAAATTAAAAACTTTTTTGCATCAAAGGACTTCATCATGAAAGTAAAAAGACAACCTATTCAATGGGAGAAAATATTTGGAAACCATATATCTGATAATGGTTTACTTTCCAGAATATATAAGGAAATCCTACAACTTAACAACAAAAAGACAAATAACCAAAATTTAAAAATATATAAAAGATTTTAATAGACATTTCTCCAAAGAAGATATGCAGATGGCCAATAAGCACAAACAAAAAAACCTACAAAGTTATTTCGTTGAACCATTTTTGGAATTAAAATCACAAGAATTGTTTAGAGTATGTTTAGAGAGCCCCATACACATCATAGATTCATTTTTTTTTTTTTACAGTTGAAAAGCAGAATATATTTTTGCTCCCAGTTATACAATTATATTAAAATATTGGAACAGGAGTATTTTTTTGTTTTGTTTTGTATTGAACACCTAAGCCAGTTGCTTGTTCTGCAACTTTTCTTTAAATGACATTCATGGATTCTTCAGTTGTAAAAGTCCAATGTGTAACCGAAACCAAGTGAACTATGTACCACCAACTATTCCGGAATTGTACAACATCAATGCCCTCTCCCATCCCTATTCCACAAAAAAAAAAGGAAAGAAAAGTACTTCCCTGACACCCTACAGAGGCTGTTTAACTCCTGGCAAGACATGCAAATCATAGTCGCTAAAAAAAAAAAATACACCCCTGCAAATTTCAAGGCATTTATCCAGCATTCTCGCAGGGTTCAAAGTAAAACCAAAAGATCAAGGGAGGAGTGGGGAAAATGGTGAAATCATTCTGGGTTCCCCGTGATTAGTGTATCACTTTAGTCACAGAACAAGATACAGAGATCTTTTAAGTGGATTTGCCTTTCCAGTGGGTCATTTGTTGCCCAAGTTGATGACAGCAGAAACTTAAGAACCACACTTGTTAAGTCTGTATTAATCACTTGCATTCACTCTTAAAAACAAAAACTAACAACAAAAACAAAAACAAAAACAAAAAAAACTATTCAGTACCGGAGATTAAATAACCTTGTGTAGTCTCTTGAAATAAATTTTGATTCCTTAAGAAGTCTAATTACTTTCAGTTGCCATTTTTTTAAATAACTATATATATTTATATATATATATATTTGTATATATTATCCTGTGATTCTACTTATGGTTCCTCTGCTGCGTTGAAGATCTAGGAGCATAAAAGCCTTGTGTCCCCCATGAACGGTGGCTCTAATGCTGCAGAAAGGTTACGAATAGGCAGTCTGATCCTGCTACCCTTCATTGATCTGGACTGTCCATGGCTTCATTGTAAGTGATTATCCTTTTGGAATCTTGCTTCTGCAAATTCCAGATAGATTCCATTTCCGTTTTCTTCTTCAGCGTTTCCTGGTGTTGCTGGAGGGCGTGTTTCTGCTCATGTTTCAGAGGCCTTGGCTGGGCCTTGGGGCTGCACTTGGCTCCGTGCTGCAAGTACTGGTGAGGCTGCTGGTGATGGTGGTGATGGTGGTGGTTGTGGCTGTGGTTGTAAAAATAATAATGGTGCTGGTGGTGCGGCTGCTGCTGCTGCTGCTGCAGGTGATGGTGCGGATGGTGGTGGCTGTGATGGTGTTGAGGCTGTGGCTGGCCGGGCTTCTCCATTGAAAGCGGCTGGGACTCCCTGGCTGAGGCTGTGGGCTGCTGCACCGTCGGGATCTCAGATTCATTTTTAAAACCCTTTCCTAGATCCCTTTTAATGTGTTTTCAGGTTTTTACTGCCTCATTTTCTAACGATGAGTGCACAAAAATAAAGGGCTGAGGTGTTTAAGAGAAGGGCATTCCCGGCGCAGAGGAAAGCAGAAAGAAGGCCTTCAGGTGGAAGTGGGATGAAGGGATGAGAACTCTGGTCTGGGTAACAAGGGAAAAAACAGACAGGAAATAAAGTAGGAGCCTCAGTGACGAATTAAAAAGGAGATGGTAAGAAACTTGGGCTTGTACTTTTCTCGGGTTACCTTGGTTAATGGGGACATATTGTAAGGACAGTGCAAATGGGGAATAGGAAGACAAGAAGCAGCACACAGCCACTTGGAGCCCACACCTTCTCTCACAGATGTTCAGGATCTAGCAGCCCTCTAGAGCATTTTGCTGGGATCTCCTTTAGCATCCTGGTGTCTGATCCTCTTTTTCTGCTGCTTGTTCCAGCTACCCTCTACCTCCTAGCCCACCCCTACTCCCTTGAGCAGTGGTGTGGGATTCTCTGCATTTGCAGCAGCACTCTTCCGTTCTTCCATCATTCGCCTGCTCTCAGCCCTCCAATTGCTTCTCAATTCACTAAGAATAAAATCTGAAGCCCTGTTGATACCTGTAAGGCCCTGTAGGCCCTGGCCTCTGGCTCCCTCTCTGGTCTCAGTTCCTACCCTTTGCTCCCAGTGTTCCAGCCACGTTGACCTCCTGGCTTTGCCTCACACACACCTAGCATGCTCCCACCTCACACCTTTGTATCTGCTGTTCTACCTGGAGTGCCCTTTTCCCAGGTATTTTCTTGCTTCACTCTTTTATTCAGGCCTCTATCAAATACCTCCTCAGAAAGGCTTCCTGACCATCCTTATCTAAAGAGCGGAGTCTCCTACCCTGTTACTGTTCCCTTGTTTTATTTTTCTTTATCAGGATTTCTCTACCTGGTATTATAATGTACATTTCTTTTTCATTTGGTTATTATCTTTCTCCCCCACTGGACTGTAGACTCCTTGAGGGCAGGCTGTGGTGCCTGGTATATAGGGCTGTATCCTCAGTGGCTGCCACAGAGCCTGGAGCATGGAAGGCACTTAATACTGGTGAATGGATGTTGACGTACTGTGTGACTCACATTCAGACTTCCCCAAAGAAGGCATCTGTTGGGTTGCCCAGTACTGAGTGCATCTGCTGAGTAAGATGCTAGGCCAGCTTCCCCATAGTCCCCAGGACACTTGTCAGAACAGTGAGGTCATACAGTCCTCTTCTCTCTGTATCTTTTTCCTTCTGCTTGGGATGGTCTGGGTTCCTCCAGAAGTTTAAAGTTTCAACTTTCGGTTCATGAGAAAAATTGTGCCACACTGCATGCTGTGGAACAGTCACCTCCTATTCTGAGGGGAAGGGTCTGGAGAAATGATGGGAAGCAGTATTTTGGTTTTTTTGGCCTTCTTTAGTTCCTCTTGTGTGTGTTATCCTGGCTTACATATTTGTGTGCTTTGTCTTCCTATTTGTTCCTCTTTGGTTCTTGACCTTAGTCTGTCCTTTCTCTTCTCTTCTCCTTCGTTGTCCCTCCTTTCTCTCTCTTACTCTTCTCTTTCAGCTGCCCTTTTATTTAGGCCTCTGTCATTCCAGAGCCTGCTTAGCTTGAGTTTCTGCCTCTGAGAAACCTTTCAATTGACCTGCTTTGCATACTTTTCTCTCCTTTTTTCCTTATGGATAGGGAGGTGTGAGGAAGAGAACGGTTTGGAGCTTTTTTCCCTTCATTCATCCAATATTTGAAAATATACTTTGTGCAAGGCATTGTGCCAGGTGCTGGGCTACCAGGTAAACAAAACACATAGGTGCTCGGCTGGGGAGAAAGACATGTCAGTTTGGGTGTTTATTATTCACTCATTCATTCAATTCATTTAGCAAGTATTGACTGAGACTGCTATATTGTGATGGATGAAAAACAAATTCTTCTTACTGTGATGGAACTTGCAGACACACGTTAATTAGACAATTACATAAAGGAATGTTAAATTACAGCAATGTTGAGTCCTATCAAGGAAGGCTCCAGAGCATATATATATTAGGGAGATTTGTTCTGTTATGTAGCACTGAGGATGGATGGCTTCCTTGGAGAAAGGAAGGGTAACTGAGATTTTAAGGCATAGTAAAAATTAACTAGGCAAAGGCAGCAAGGGAGAGGAAATAACACATGTAAAAGTCTGGTGCTGAGAGGGTGCCTGGAGCATTGGTGGAAGAGAAAGGATGGGAAGCAGGGCAGAGTGATGTGGAATGAGGCTGAAGAGGCAGTGTGGGGCCGTGCCGGGCTTTGTAGCCATTTTGAAGGCTTTAGTCCATAACCTGTGAGCAACAGGATACCTTTGAAGTGCTGTAAGCAAGGGAGAAGGGTATCAAAAATATTTTGTTGTTGTTTTTGAAACACTAGTCTGAATGCTGTGGAGAATAAATAGAGTTTGATGGGGGTGTAAGACGTAAGAAAGGACATGGGAATGCCAATTTGGAGACTATCGTGGCAGTCCAGATAAGAGGTGAGGTTGAGGATTAGCAAGGATTTTAAGTTTCCACATCTACCTCACTTCTTAATAAATGTATTTATTTATCCAAAAGGTATTTTTTTAAAAGTTGGTTTACTGTAAAAGACACAGATAAAATAAAACTTAAGTCCATTCAAATGAGACTTTGATGAGTGGAGTTATAGCAGAAAATCTAGAATAAAGGAAATGATGACAATTATGTACAAAAGTTATCTGTGCTCTCCCGGCAACCTAAGCATAGAATGAAATAGGATGGGTCATATGATTGTCTAAAAAAAGGAAATATGCTACTTAAGTTAGGGATATAACCTTTTCCTTGCTGTAAACATTTAAAGGACTTTATTATAGAAGTGACATTAAACAACCTGGATAGGTCCAGATTGATGAGGACTGAGACCTCAGATCTTGAAATCATGGCATTAATCCATTTTTGGTTGCATTAGTATTCCAAAAGAAGATTTCAGGAAAATACATAGTTGAACTACTTACATGTTTCTTTTTAGACCTCATGCTCAATTTTGGGTGGGGGTTGGAGGGGAAGTGTAGTAGAGTAGAGGAGGTGAGAAATGTAGATCAGGTAAGAAACCTGTAATGCAACCCATGGGCATGAAGTGAACCTTAATATCTTTCCGTGAAGGCCTTCTCTTTTGTCATCACAGATACTTTTTGCCTTGCCTATTTCTGCAGAAGCCATTTAATTGTGTCTACAAGTACTTATTCATAGAGGGGCTCCTTCCTGCCCTGCAGGACTAGTAGTCAGAAACAAAGAATGCATTGCACAGAAGTGACAGCCTTATTTCTCGACTGTTCACATTCCAACCCCCAAAACACACTTTCAGAGTCAAGAATGTTAAAAACAAAATCATTTCAGTTTTTTTAATGACATTACCCAGGATTCCCACTGATTCTCCTGTGAATTCTCTGCCTCTTGGGCTTGTTCTCCAGGTACTCTCTTCTCAGCCCCGTACCCCGCCAGCCACTTCGGCTATAATGCAAAATCTCCTGGTATAAGGTTAGACCCAAAGGACACAGGAGGGCCCCAGGAAAGCCAAAGAAAGCAGTGTGGTTAGGAACAAGAAGTCAGGTAGGTCCACATTGTTGGGACCCAAGATCTCAGCTCTTGAGATGGTGGCATTTATCCATTTCTGGTAGTAGGTCATATTGGAATAGACTCCGGGAAGTCTACCACAATCTGCTCCCCAGCTTACCACTCCTATCTGAATCCATAAATCATCAATATGACATGACAGAGGGCCTCCAGAGTCACCCTAAGGAAGAGATAAAGGTCATGAGCATAGTGTGAATGAACCATGAAGAAGAGTGTGGTCACAAGGAGTCACGAGTTCCTTAGAACCAGGCAATGCAACCCATGGAGTACAGAGCTCTGGAGGGAGCTGGACTTCCCACTACATTAGGGGGAGATCATGGCATTCTAGAATCATAGAATTTGATATTGGCAAGTACCAATAGTTCCAAAATGCTCATCTCTGGTTAGATTTTCACCAGTAAATGGTGAGATAAGAGAAATAAGATTACTGTAATGAGGTTTTCACTAAAGCTAAATTTATTCAATTGAATGAACTGCTCCACCCCACCCCCCACCCTTTTTTAACTATTCATAGGTTCTTCTTGCCTTTTTTTTTTATTGTGGTAATATATATAGCAATTATATAATTATATTTATAAATAAAATTTGCCATTTTAACTGTTTTTAAGTGTCCAAATTGGTGGTACTAATTACATTTACAATGTTATGCTACTCAGAACCATCATCCCATTACCAAAACATTTACATTACCCAAAATAGACACTCTATACCCACTAAGCAATAACTCTCCTACCCCACCCCCAGCCCCTGGTAACCAATAATCTACCTCTGTCTCTATGAATTTGCTTGTTCTAGACATTTCATGTAAGTGGACTCATAGAATATTTGTCCTTTTGTGTCTGGCTTATTTCATGTATCAGAACTTCATTCCTTTTTATGGCTAAATAATATTCCACTGTATGTATATAACCAAATTTCAAAAATCCATTCATCTGTTGATGGACATGGTTGTTTCTATTTTTTTGGCTATTATGAATAATGCTGCTATGAATATAAAGTACAGGTTTTTGTGTGGACATATATTTTCATTTCTCCTGGGTGTGGAGTAGAATTGTTGGGGCCTCAGGAAACTCTATGTTCAACATTTTGAAGAACAGCCAGACTGTTTTCTAAAACAGCTGTACCATTTTACAGTTCCACCAGCAATGTATGAAGTATCCTAATCCTAATAACTCTTGTTATTATCTGTCTTTTTGATTATAGCTATCCTAGTGGGTGTAAAGTGGTATATCATTGTGGTCTTGATTTGCATTTTTCTAGTGACTGCTGATGTTGAGCATTTTTTCATGTTCTTATTGGCCATTTGTATATCTTTGAAGAAATGTCTATTCACATTCTTTGTCCATTTTCTAATTGGGTTATTTCTCTCTTTATTAGTGAGTTGTAAGAGTTCTTTATATACATGTCTCTTTTCAGATATATGATTTGCAAATATTTTCTCCCATTCTATAGGTTAACTTTTTACTTTCTTGATGGTGTCCTTTGAAACACAAAAGCTTTTAATTTTGATGAAGTCTAAATTATATCTTGTTTCTTTTGTTGTTTGTGCTTTTGGTGTCATATCTAAGAAATCAGTACCTAATCCAAGGTCACAAAGACTTACCCCTGTTATTTCTTCTAAGAGTTTTATAGTTTTAGCTCTGAAATTTAAGTCTTTGATACATTTTGAGTTAATTTTTGCAAATGGCGAGGTAGTTATCCAAGTTCATTCTTTTATATTTGGATATCCAATTGTCCTAGCACCATTTGTTGAAACTGTTCTTTCCTCAATGAATTGTTTTGGCACCAGTGTTGAAAATCAATTGGCCCCAAATATGAGGATTTGTTTCTGGACTCACAATCCTATTACACTGAACTGTTCTAGCCTTATTCTGCTACCACACTGTCTTGCTTCATAGTAAATTTTGAAATTGGGAAGTATGAGTCCTCCAACGTTGTTCTTTTTTCAAGATTGTTTTTGCTCCTCTGGGTTCCTATAATTTCAATGTGAATTTTAAGATTAGCTTATCAAGTTCTACAAAGAAACTAGATGGGATTTTGATAGAGATTCCATTGAATCCATGATCAGTTTGGGGAATGTTGCCAACTTAACAATATTGTCTACTGATCTATGAACATGGGATATTGTGGTAATTTGGAGCTGTTATGTACCCCAGAAAAAGCCATGTTTTTTTAATCCATCCTTATAGATGCAGATTGAGGGGAGCTTGGCTGCCCCATTGTTCAGGATGAGTGTTGCTGTTCCAGGCTTCAGAGAGGTTGGAGTGCATTCCCCGGGGGTTGGAGAGAGCCTGGCCACCACTCCACTGTTCAGAGAGGGTTGAGAGTGTGTCCCAGAGAGTCCAAGTGCTGCCCCGATGCTTGAAGAGGGTGGAACCGAGAACATAGTAGTCTCCCAAAAGCTTGGAGACATTGGAACCCTCACCCCTGTGTTTGAAGAGAGCACGACCCTTGCTTAATCCCTTGGATAGGGCGGGGCTGCTGCTATCTCAAGCCCTGAGAATAAAATGTCATTCTATAGATGACTTTCAGACCTTGAAATCTAATGAAGTCTGCTCTGCAGTTTTGGGGAACTGTTTGGGACCTTTGACCTTTGACCCTTGTTTTCCTTCCAGTTTCTCCCTTTGGAAATGACAGTGTTTATCCTGTGACTATCCCTCCTCTGTATATTGGAAGCAGATAACTTGTTTTAAGTTTCACAAGTCCACAGCCAGAGGAGAATTTTGCCTTAGGTCACATCATGCCTATAACTGATTTTGATAAGACTTTGTACTTATTTATTGTCACTGAAATGATTTAAGCCTTTGGTAACATTGTAATAGAATGAGCGTATTTTGCTATGGAAAGCACATGTCTTTTTGGGGTCCAGAGGGTCGAGTGTGGTAGTTTGGAGCCATTCTGTACCCCAGAAAAGGCCATGTTCTTTTAATCCATCCATGTGGGTGCAGACCTGTTGGGGGTGGGACCCACAATCGGAAGGTCCCACCCACAAGAAGGACCCACAGGAGCTGAGAGAGAGAGAGCCACTGAAACCAGAACCCAGGAGAGCAGGACCAGCAGACGTCACCATGTGCCTTTCCATGTGACAGAGGAACCCTGATGCCAGCAGCCTTTCTTCAGAGAAGGCATCTTACCCTTGATACCTTAATTTGGACATTTTCACAGCCTTAGTATGGTAACTAGTAACTTAAATCCCCATTATTAAAAGCCAATCCATTTTCTGGTATATTGCATTTTGGCAGTTTTAGCAAACCAAAACATAATTTTCCATTTATTTAGGTCTTCTTTAATTTCTTTCCACCATGTTTTGTGGTTTTAGAGTATAGGTTTTTACTTCTTTTGTTAAATTTATTCCTAAGTATTTTGTTCTTTTTGATAGTATTATAAATGGAAATGTTTTCGTAGTTTACCTTTTGGATTGTTCTTTGCCAGAGTATAGAACTAAAATTGAATTTCGTATATTGATGTTGTATCCTGAAACCTTGCTGAACTCATCTATTAGTTCCAAAAGTTTTTGGTGGATTCCTTCAGATTTTCTATATGTAAGATCACATCATATGTGAATACAGACAATTTTACTTCTTCCTTTCCAATGTGGATGACTTTTTTTTTTTTCTTGCTTAATTGCCCTGTATAATATTGAGTAGAGGTGTTAAGAGCAGATATCCTTTTTCTTAATCTTAGGAGGAAAACTTTCAGTCTTTCACCATTAAGTAAAATGGTAGCTGTGGGTTTTTTTGTGGATACACTTTGACAGGTTGAGAAAGTTCCCTTCTATGCCAAGTTTGTGAGTGTTTTTATCATGAAGATGATCATGGGATGGTCATGTGGTTTTAATTATTTATTCTATCAATATTGTACATTACATTAATAGTTTTTTGGGTGTTAAACCAATCTCACATTTCTGGGATAAATCCCACTTGCCCATGATGTATAATTCTTCCTAAATGTTATTGGGTTTAGTCTCTAGTATTTGTTGAGGAATTTTGTGCCTGTATTTATAAGAGACATTGGTTTGTAGTTTTCTTTTCTTGTGATGTCTTTGGTTTGGGTATGAGGATAAGACTTGTCTCACAGAATGAGTTGGAAAGTGTTCTTTCCTCTTCTATATTTTGGAATAGCTTGTGAAGAGTTGGCAATTTAAAAATATTTGGTAGACTGTACCAGCAATGCCATCTTGGTGGTGGTGTTTGTTTGTTTGTTTGCTTTGCTTTGCTTTGTTTTCTTTAAACTTTATCTAAAAATAAAAAAAAATAAACAATAAAAAAATTTCAAACAAAACAAAAGAGTAAGAAA
Source organism: Choloepus didactylus (assembly GCF_015220235.1). Lineage (NCBI taxonomy): Eukaryota > Metazoa > Chordata > Mammalia > Pilosa > Megalonychidae > Choloepus > Choloepus didactylus. The sequence continues at coordinate 164,475,710 of NC_051309.1, read as the reverse complement.
AACAACCTAAAATAACTACATTGCTTCCGACGTGTTCCTATCATACCTCCCAAAAATGAACAAACCATAGCCATTCCTGACTATTCCCATAACATTAAGATTACCCTCCATAACTTATCTGTTTGTATTAGATTATTGTTCCCCCTTCACTATTTCCTGTTTATCGCTAGGTCCCCTACATTCTACAATCTAAAACATTTATTTTACATTTTTCACAGAGTTCACATTAGTGGTAACATACAATATCTCTTTTTGTGCCTGGCTTATTTCGCTCAGCATTATGTCTTCAAGGTTCATCCATGTTGTCATATGTTTCACGACCTCGTTCCTTCTTACTGCCATCTAGTATTCCATCGTGTGTATATACCACATTTTGTTTATCTACTCATCTGTTGAAGGACATTTGGATTGTTTCAATCTTTTGGCAATTGTGATAATGCTGCTGTGAATATCGGTGTGCAAATATCTGTTCGTGTCACTGCTTTCCCATCTTCCGGGTATATACCGAGAAGTACAATCACTGGATCGAATGGAATCTCTATATCTAGTTTTCTAAGGAACTTCCAGACTGACTTCCAGAGTGGCTGAACCATTATACAGTCCCACCAACAATGAATAAGAGTTCTCATTTCTCCACATCCTCTCCAGCATTGTAGTTTCCTGTTTGTTTAATGGCAGCCATTCTAATTGGTGCAGGATGGTATCTTGTTGTGGTCTTAATTTGCGTCACTGTAACAGCTAGTGAAGATGAACATTTTTTCATGTGTTTTTTAGCCATTTGTATTTTTTCTTCAGAGAAATGTCTTTTCATATCTTTTGCCTATTTTATAATTGGGTTGTTTGTACTACTGTTGAGTTGTAGGGTTTCTTTATATATCCAAGATATAAGTCTTTTATCAGATAGATGGTTTCCAAGTATTTTTTCCCATTGAGTTGGCTGCCTCTTCACCTTTCTGTCAAGTTCCTTTGAGGTACAGAAGCTTTTAATTTTGAGGAGTTCCCATTAATCTATGTTTTCTTTCACTGCTGTGCTTTGGGTTTAAGGTCTAAGAAGCGACCTCCTAATACAAGGTCTTGAAGATGTTTCCCTATATTGTCTTCTAGGAGTTTTATGGTCCTGTCTCTTATATTGAGGTCTTTGATCCACTCTGAGTTAATTTTTCTGTAGGGTGTGAGGTAGGGGTCCTCTTTCATTCCTTTGGATATGGATAACCAGTTCTGTCAACCCCATTTATTGAAGAGACTGTTATGTCCCAGTTCACTGGGTTTGGGGGCCTTATCAAAGATCAGTTGATCGTAGATTTGGGGGTCTATTTCCAAACTCTCAATTCAATTCCATTGATCAATATGTCTATCTTTGTGCCAATACAATGCTGTTTTGACTATTGTGGCTTTATAGTACACTTCCAAGTCAGGAAGTCTAAGCCCTTCCACTCAGATTCCCTAACGTCCCTCTCTGCCTTGTTCCACAAGTCCCTGGGATTGGTGTAGGGCTCCTGGCACTTCCATGAGGCACCTCTGCCTCTTGGCTGTGTACTCTGCAGGCTTCCACGGAGGAGTGGTGTGCACCATCACAGGCCGGCGGAATCCCTAAGAAAGCTCCCTGCCACGGTGCTGCAAAGGGGTTTCTCCCAGCCCGCTGCAAAGATGGCTGTATGGGGCATGAAAACTACCTAACTTCCGCAATCCTCCACCTGCTGCCGTGGCCCGTCCCTGGCTTGGGGGTTCCTAGCTGAGGGTGTGCGAAGGGCTGTCACCCACACTGGATACTGAGGCGGGCACCCGGGGCGTGGGTGCTGCCAGCTCCCCAGCCATTTTCTGCATTTTACACTAACCCACCTCTAGCCACTGCCTCTCGGTTTCTCCCCACTGCAGCGCAGCTCTGGCTGCCATTTTCCCAGCAGCCTCTGGATCAAACACTCATACATCACCAAACGCAGTCTCATGGTTTCTCCAAGTGCATAGTCACTGTGGATTTAGAAGTCCTTGCCCAGCCAGTGGAACGCTGGAACCACTATTTTGGAGCACTTTCTGTCTTTTATGTAGTGTTTTTTGTGGAGGAGAATTTTGCTCTGTCTCTCCTAATCCGCCATCTTGGATCCCTCATTGTTTGTTTTTTAATCACCGATTCCATCTCTTGTTACAGATCTATTCAAAGTTTCTATTTCTTCTTGAGTTAGTTACAGCAGTTTGTCTTTCTAGAAATTTGTCTATATCATCTAAGTTACTTAATTTATTATATAATAAATATTTAAATATATTATTATATTTTAAATATTACCTTATAATACTTTTTATTTCTGTAAGGTTGATACTAACATTCCTTTTTCCATTCCTGATTTTAGTAATTTGAATATTCTCCCTTTTCTCCTTGATCAGTCTAGTTAAAGGTTCTTCTAAATTTTGTTGATCTTTTCAAAAAAACAACTTCTGCTGTTGTTGGTTTTCTCTGTTGTTTTCCTGTTCTCTATTTCATTAATTTCTACTCTGATTCATATTATTTACTTCTTTCTGCTCACCTTGGGTGTAGTTTGTTGTTGTTCTTCCAGTGTCTTAAGGTAGAAGGTTAGATTCTTGATTTGAGATTCTTCTTTTTTAATGTAGGTGTTTACAGCTATAAATTTCTCTTTGGGTACTGCTTTAGCTGCATCCCAAGAGTTTTAGTATGTTCTGTCTTCATTTTCATTCATCTCAAAGTATTTTCTAATTTCCCATGTGATTTTTCAGTGTTTAGTAGTATATTATTTAGTAGTACATTGTTTAATTTCCACAAATATTTGAATTTCTCAATTTTCTTTCTGCTATTCATTTCTAATTTCATTCCATTGTGATCAGAGAGTGTACTTTGTATGATTTTAATTCCTTTAAATTATTGAGGCTTATTTTATGGCCTAGCATGTGGTCCATCCTGGTGAATGTTCCATGTGCACTTGCAAAGAAGGTATATTCTGTTATTGTTGGGGCCCTTTCTCATTTTAAATTTTCTTATGGGATTAGATTCCCTCAGATTAATGCTGCTGCAGTTAACAATTATAAATTGTGGACAATCTATAAAAAAGCCCAGCTCTCTAAAGGTGCTGGAGAGTGACCAAAAATAGGCAGAAACTGGAGAGGAATTAGTCCGTAGGGGAAGAGAATAGCACTGGGTTTTAAAAAATGTCTTTTTAACTCCTCCGTGGAGCAGGCCCCAGTCATCACCCTAGATGGTGACTGAAACTTAAATAGAAACCCACAGTCTTGCTGGCTTGAGGTATCAGAAGACAGAGTTCAGGGCTACGCAGTTGGAAAGTAAAGAGAGTAATCCCAGAAAGGAGAGAAACACAAGGGGGGCAAAGGGCAAATTCTCCATATAAACTGCTCAAATCTCTGACTGATCTCTGAACTACATATAAACATGCAGGTTAAACTCCAAGCAGCCCAGCTAAGGCTTAAAAGAACTGAACAGAGATTTTAGCTGCTGCCTACCACAGAAAAAACCCAATTCGGAGTTTGAGTTCAGCCAAATGAACTGCCTGTGAAAAGAGAAAATCAGCTTTATTCAGAGAAATATAACAGTCCATATTCTCCATTATGTATCACTGACAGTACCTAGGATAGAATCCAGAGTAATTGGATAGTCAAGAAAACAGGAAAATGTTTTCCAAGAGAAATGGGAAAATGTTACAGAAGAGAAAAAGCAACCAGTGAAAAATAACCCTGACATAACTCAGATTTTGGAATTAACAAATAATGATTTTAAAGCAGCTATTATCACTGTGTTCAACTAATGTAAAGGAAAATTTGTTCATAATGAATACACAAATAGGAAATCTTGGTGGACATATAGGAAAATATGTGTGTGAGTGTATATATAAAATGAAATGGATATTCTGAAACTAGAAAATAAAATATCTGAAAATCTCACTAGATGAACTTAACAGCAAAATGTGGAAGACAGGAGAAAAGAGCTTGAATACGATCAATAAAAAGTGTCCAATTTGAAGAACAGAGAGAAAAAGAGGTAAAAATAAAATGAACAGAGCATCAAGAGTCCTGAGTGACAAAGGTATAATTTACAAGTTTCTGATTGTAACTGAAAGGGGAGACTAAGGAGATGAGATAGAATAATGTTTGAAGAAATAATGAGAGAAAATTTCCTAACTTTTGATGAAAGACATAATGAATGGATTAAAACAAGCAAACATAAACTCAGTGAACTCCAAATAGGATATATACAAAGAAAATCTCACATAGTACATCATGTTCAAACTGCTGACAATCAAAGAAAAAAATTGTGATGTTTCCTTAAAAAGTTAAACATAGAAGTACTATATGATCCAGCAATTCTATTCCTAAGTATATCCTCAAAAAAATTGAAAATAGGGACTCAGACAGACACTTGTACATCAATGTTCATAGCCATATTACTCACAGTAGCCAAAAGGCGGAAAGAACACAAATGTCTGTCAACAAATGAGTGGATAAATAAAATGTGGTATATCCTTACAATATTATTCAGCCATAAAAAGGAATGAAGTTCTGATACATACTGCAACATGATGAACCTTGAAAACAAGCTAAGTGAAATAAGGTAGACACAAAGACAAATATTGTATGATTTCACTTACATGAAATAATCTAGAAAGGGCAAATTCATTTAGATAGAAAGTAGATTAGAGGTTACCAGGGACTGGGAGAGGGAGGAATGGGGAGTTACTGCTTGATGGGTATGGAGTTTGTTTGGAGCAATGAAAAATATTGGAAATAGTTAGTGGTTCAGTTGCCTAATATTGTGAATGTACCAAATGCCACTGAATTGTTCACTTAAAAATGGTTAAAATGGCAAATTTTATGTTATATATATTTTGCCACAATAAAAAATATGCAAAAAGAAAAAATATGGAAAGCAGCCAGAGCAGAACAATGCATTGCACACAGTGTAATAAAGACAAAAATGATGGCCGATTTTTCATTACCCTGTTATGATCAGAAGACAATGGAATGAAATTTTTAAGTGCAGAATGAAATGTTCTTACTTGAAAAAATAAAAAATAACTCTGTCATCCTCTCAATAGATTTATGAAATTTTACAGGTTTGTAAAATTCCAGTGACCATGGTTAGCATTAGTCTATATCAACTGTCTTATAGTTGAAGAGATTAAATTCATAGATACAGGTTAAGTTGCTTGTCAGAACTCTCATCTCCTGACTTGCAATCCATTGATGTTTACACATAGGAAAACCTGAATCCAAATTAAGATTTCATGTTAAAAAAAAAAGACTCAAGGGTAAACCCTAACCTGGCAACTGTCCTTTCTTTTTGTAGGATCACCAGCACAAATCATGTCATCCTTGATGACTGGCTCCACTGACGTTACAGTACTCGCTGGGTTGTAGAGATGTTCACAAGTCTGGCGGTTAATTAAGGGCACTTCTACTTCCTGGAGGTTTGAAGGGTAATCAAATTCTGTAGAGGTAGACAGGAATGGAAGCTTAAAGCAAAAAGTGAAAAGTTGTGGAGCAACATTCACTCATAGTATGCAGAAGTCTGAATGGGAATCCAAAAGTGGAATATAATCACTCTTCAATCATCTTTGCTAATGGAAGGATATTTTGATATAGTTGATGTAAGACAAAGGATAATTCAAAATTATTTGTTTGACTTTGGAATGTTTGACATTTTTATAATGTGCAAAAGTGTGGTATTCCTCAACATTTTGAGTGTAATTAACAGCACTGAATTATATATGTTAATACAGTTAAAAAGGGGCATTTTAGGTTGTATATATGTTACTAGAATAAAAATTAAGAAATAAAACATAGGCCTGTACAACACAGTGAACCCTAATGTAAGCTATAGACCTTAGTTAGTAGTGTAATTATAATATTCTTTCATCAGTTGTAACAAAGGTACCACACTAATGCAAAGTATTAATAATGTGAATGCTTTATTTTCTACATGATTTTTCTGTAAACTTACAACTTCTCTAATTAAAATTTTTTTTTAAATAAGTGAGGCATTCCTAATGTTCTACATAAATAGTAATTCTGATAAAGTTAGGACTTCTAAAATATTCTAAAACCCCTTCTTTTCCCATTTTTCTGCTCCCAGATCAATTCCTATCTTGTCAATACTCTTCCTGGGAAAAGAGGTGACACAACACTTTAAAAACATTAAAAACACCAGACACTCCAAACTTCATTTCAGGTTTATTAACCTCTGTTTGAAAGAGGTAACTGTGTTTAGATCGCTGATATCTGCTCTTCCAGCTATACCTAGACTCTAGGCAGGATATAAGAATAAATAAAATAAATATATAAATGTCAAAAAAAAGGCATTTTATTTGCAGGCATAGAGAGTATGAATAGGTTGATGTGGTTTTGAAGACAAGTATTTGCCATGGTAATGATATGCCTAGAATGCAAATATCCTGGAAACGGTACAAGAGGGTGAAGTATAGAACAACCCCTCTGTGTGTTCTTACCTTCATATTCACTGTTGCCAGTTCTTCCCCATCCAGTCACCCAACAAGTAGCTGGAATTGTCAACTCCTTTTTTTTTTTTTTTTTTTAATCATCATTTTATTGAGATATATTCACATACCACGCAGTCATACAAAACAAATTGTACTTTCGATTGTTTACAGTACCATTACATAGTTGTACATTCATCACCTAAATCAATCCCTGACACCTTCATTAGCACACACACAAAAATAACAAGAATAATAATTAGAGTGAAAAACAGCAATTGAAGTAAAAAAGAACACTGGGTACCTTTGTCTGTTTGTTTGCTTCCCCTACTTTTCTACACATCCATCCATAAACTAGACAAAGTGGAGTTTGGTCCTTATGGCATTCCCAATCCCACTGTCACCCCTCATAAGCTACATTTTTATACAACTGTCTTCGAGATTCATGGGTTCTGGGTTGTAGTTTAATAGTTTCAGGTATCCACCACCAGCTACCCCAATTCTTTAGAACTTAAAAAAGGTTGTCTAAAGTGTGCGTAAGAGTGCCCACCAGAGTGATCTCTCGGCTCCTTTTGGAATCTCTCTGCCACTGAAGCTTATTTCATTTCCTTTCACATCCCCCTTTTGGTCAAGAAGATGTTCTCCATCCCACGATGCCGGGTCTACATTCCTCCCCGGGAGTCATATTCCACGTTGCCAGGGAGATTCACTTCCCTGGGTGTCTGATCCCACGTAGGGGGGAGGGCAGTGATTTCACCTTTCAAGTTGGCTTAGCCAGAGAGAGAGGGCCACATCTGAGCAACAAAGAGGCATTCAGGAGGAGACTCTTAGGCACAAATACAGGGAGACCTAGCCTCTCCTTTGCAGCAACCGTCTTCCCAAGGGTAAAACTTATGGTAGAGGGCTCAACCCATCAAACCACCAGTCCCCTATGTCTGTGGTCATGTTAGCAACCATGAAGGTGGGGTAGGCGAATACCCCTGCATTCTCCACAGGCTCCTCAAGGGGGCACTACATCTTTTTTTTTTTTTTTTCCTTGTTTGTCTTTTTTCTTTTTTTTTTTTTTTTTAACTTTCCCTTCTTTTTTAAATCAACTGTATGAAAAAAAAAGTTAAAAAGAAAACAAACATACAATAAAAGAACATTTCAAAGAGACCATAACAAGGGAGTAAGAAAAAGACAACTAACCTAAGATAACTGCTTAACTTCCAACATGTTCCTACTTTACCCCAAGAAAGTTACATAATATAGCAACATTTCAGTGAACTTGTTCCTACTACATCCATCAGAAATTAACAGACCATAGTCATTTCTGGGCATCCCCAGAACGTTAAATAGCTTATCTGTTCTTCTTGGATTATTGTTCCCCCTTCATTAATTGCTCTCTACTGCTAGTTCCCCTACATTCTACATTATAAACCATTTGTTTTTACATTTTTCAAAGTTCACATTAGTGGTAGCATATAATATTTCTCTTTTTGTGCCTGGCTTATTTCGCTCAGCATTATGTCTTCAAGGTTCATCCATGTTGTCATATGTTTCACCAGATCGTTCCTTCTTACTGCCGCGTAGTATTCCATCGTGTGTATATACCACATTTTATTTATCCACTCATCTGTTGAAGGACATTTGGGTTGTTTCCATCTCTTGGCAATTGTGAATAATGCTGCTATGAACATTGGCGTGCAGATATCTGTTCGTGTCACTGCTTTCCGATCTTCCGGGTATATACCGAGAAGTACAATCGCTGGATCGAATGGTAGCTCTATATCTAGTTTTCTAAGGAACTGCCAGACTGACTTCCAGAGTGGCTGAACCATTATACAGTCCCACCAACAATGAATAAGAGTTCCAATTTCTCCACATCCCCTCTAGCATTTGTAGTTTCCTGTTTGTTTAATGGCAGCCATTCTAACCGGTGTTAGATGGTATCTCATTGTGGTCTTAATTTGCATCTCTCTAATAGCTAGTGAAGCTGAACATTTTTCATGTGTTTCTTGGCCATTTGTATTTCCTCTTCAGAGAACTGTCTTTTCATATCTTTTGCCCATTTTATAATTGGGCTGTCTGTACTATTGTCATTGAGTTGTAGGATTTCTTTGTATATGCAAGATATCAGTCTTTTGTCAGATACATGGTTTCCAAAAATTTTTTCCCATTGAGTTGGCTGCCTCTTTACCTTTTTGAGAAATTCCTTTGAGGTGCAGAAACTTCTAAGCTTGAGGAGTTCCCATTTATCTATTTTCTCTTTTGTTGCTTGTGCTTTGGGTGTAAAGTCTAGGAAGTGGCCTCCTAATACAAGGTCTTGAAGATGTTTTCCTACATTATCTTCTAGGAGTTTTATGGTACTTTCTTTTATATTGAGATCTTTGGTCCATTTGAGTTAATTTTTGTGTAGGGGGTGAGGTAGGGGTCCTCTTTCATTCTTTTGGATATGGATATCCAACTCTCCCAGCCCCATTTGTTGAAAAGACCATTATGGCTCAGTTCGGTGACTTTGGGGGCCTTATCAAAGATCAGTCGGCCATAGATCTGAGGGTCTATCTCTGAATTCTCAATTCGATTCCATTGATCTATATGTCTATCTTTGTGCCAGTACCATGCTGTTTTGGCAACTGTGGCTTTATAATAAGCTTCAAAGTCAGGGAGTGTAAGTCCTCCCACTTCGTTTTTCTTTTTTAGAGTGTCTTTAGCAATTCGAGGCATCTTCCCTTTCCAAATAAATTTGATAACTAGCTTTTCCAAGTCTGCAAAGTAGGTTGTTGGAATTTTGATTGGGATTGCATTGAATCTGTAGATGAGTTTGGGTAGAATTGACATCTTAATGACATTTAGCCTTCCTATCCATGAACATGGAATATTTTTCCATCTTTTAAGGTCCCCTTCTATTTCTTTTAGTAGAGTTATGTAGTTTTCTTTGTATAGGTCTTTTACATCTTTGGTTAAGTTTATTCCTAGGTACTTGATTTTTTAGTTGCTATTGAAAATGGTATCTTTTTCTTGAGTGTCTCTTCAGTTTGTTCATTTCTAGCATATAGAAACATTACTGACTTATGTGCATTAATCTTGTATCCTGCTACTTTGCTAAATTTGTTTATTAGCTCTAGTAGGTGTATCGTCGATTTCTCAGGGTTTTCTAGATATAAGATCATATCATCTGCAAACAATGACAGTTTTACTTCTTCTTTTCCAATTTGGATGCCTTTTATTTCTTTGTCTTGCCGGATTGCCCTGGCTAGCACTTCCAGCACAATGTTGAATAACAGTGGTGACAGCGGGCATCCTTGTCTTGTTCCTGATCTTAGAGGGAAGGCTTTCAGTCTCTCACCATTGAGTAGTATGCTGGCTGTGGGTTTTTCGTATATGCTCTTTATCATGTTGAGGAAGTTTCCTTCAATTCCTACCTTTTGAAGTGTTTTTATCAAAAAGGGATGTTGGATTTTGTCAAATGCTTTTTCAGCATCTATTGAGATGATCAATTGATTTTTCCCTTTCGAGTTTTTAATGTGTTGTAATACATTGATTGTTTTTCTTATGTTGAACCATCCTTGCATGCCTGGAATGAACCCCACTTGGTCATGGTGTATGATTTTTTTAATGTGTCTTTGGATTCGATTTGCAAGTATTTTGTTGAGGATTTTTGCATCTATATTCATTAGGGAGATTGGCCGGTAGTTTTCCTTTTTTGTAGCATCTTTGCCTGGTTTTGGTATTAGATTGATCTTAGCTTCATAAAATGAGTTAGGTAGTGTTCCATTTTTTTCAATGTTTTGAAAGAGTTTGAGTAAGATTGGTGTCAGTTCTTTCTGGAAAGTTTGGTAGAATTCCCCTGTGAAGCCATCTGGCCCTGGGCATTTATTTGTGGGAAGATTTTTGATGACTGATTGGATCTCTTTGCTTGTGATGGGTTGGTTGAGGTCTTCTATTTCTTCTCTGGTCAGTCTAGGTTGTTCATATGTTTCCAGGAAATTGTCCATTTCTTCTACATTATCCAGTTTGTTGCCATACAGTTGTTCATAATATCCTCTTATAATTTTTTTAATTTCTTCAGGATCTGCAGTTATGTCACCTTTTTCATTCATTATTTTGTTTATATGGGTCTTCTCTCTTTTTGATTTTGTCAGTCTAGCTAGGGGCTTGTCAATCTTGTTGATCTTCTCAAAGAACCAACTTTTGGTGATATTTATCCTTTCTATTGTTTTTTTGTTCTCTATGTCATTTATTTCTGCTTTAATCCTTGTTATTTCTTTTCTTCTACTTGGTTTAGGATTGGTTTGCTGTTCATTTTCTAGCTTCTTCAGTTGATCCATTAGTTCTTTGATTTTGGCTCTTTCTTCCTTTTTAATATATGCGTTTAGTGCTATAAATTTCCCCCTTAGCACTGCTTTTGCTGCATCCCATAGGTTTTGGTATGTTGTGTTCTCATTTTCATTCGTCTCTATATATTTAGCAATTTCTCTTGCTATTTCTTCTTTAACCCACTGATTGTTTAGGAGTGTGTTGTTTAACCTCCAGGTATTTGTGAATTTTCTAAGCCTCTGATGGTTATTGACTTCTAATTGTATTCCATTGTGGTCAGAGAATGTGCTTTGAATAATTTCAATCTTTTTAAATTTATTGAGGCTTGTTTTATGTCCCAGCATATGATCTATTCTGGAGAAAGTTCCGTGAGCACTAGAAAAGTATGTGTATCCTGGTGATTTGGGATGTAATGTCCTGTATATGTCTGTTAAATCTAATTCATTTATCAGATTGTTTAGGTTTTCAATTTCCTTATTGGTCTTCTGTCTGGTTGATCTATCTATAGGAGAGAGTGATGTGTTGAAGTCTCCCACAATTATTGTGGAAACATCAATTGCTTCCTTTAGTTTTGCCAATGTTTCTCTCATGTATTTTGTGGCACCTTGATTGGGTGCATAGACATTTACGATTGTTATTTCTTCTTGCTGAATTGCCCCTTTTATTAGTATGTAGTGGCCTTCTTTGTCTCTCAAAACATCCCTGCATTTGAAGTCTATTTTATCTGTGTCAACTCCTTTTTGATAAGGGGTAGGCAGATGGGCTTGATGAGAGTAGTAAAGGTGACTGAGGAGTAGAGCTTCAACAAGGCGATGTCTGCATTTACATCGTTAAAGTTAGGTTGGATGATGATTTCGGCTACATAGTACTGCAAGCCTTCAATTGAATAGTCTGTACTAATTGATCCCAGCCACACAGTATATAGAGTAAAACTCCAGGTCCTAAGGGGAAGAGAAGAAGGAGATTAAAAGTGGAGTATAGTTGTTTGCTTTAGCTGGGCCGGAACAAACTGCCTATATGTAGCGCTAAGTCTCTAGGCAAAATATCAGGGTGTTTCTGAATTGGGCTGCGGTTGGTTTGTTCCTTCCCTCCCTCCTTCCCTCTTTCTCTGACCACTTTCTTTAGTTGTTTTCTGTTTCTATGGTCTACTCTTGTATGCTTAAGGCCAGGGTTTTGTCTTAACATTCTGTCTCTGTTTCTGTCCTTCACCTCTCCCATTCCCCATAGTTTCAGCCATCACCTGTATGTTTAATAGTTGTCATTCTTTATTGCCAGCTCTGATTTCTGTACTGAGACTTTTATTTCTAAATAAGTTTTAAACCACAGTAATACATAAACTCAGTTTAAAATGTCAAGTAGTTTGATATGATGTACAAAATAAATAAGTTAATGAAAAACAAGTTCTCTGTCCTAACACATCAATTCACACTATCCAGAGGCAGTTACTTTACACTCTTTTAGCGCTTTCTTTTAGTATTTGCACCAGTATTTTCAAGAAACTGCATATTGTTGTTCTTGATACCTGTGTTTTTGTTGTTGTTGTTGTTGTTGTTTGTTTGTTTTTCAGTTTTAGACTATTGACTTCCTTCTGTGGAAGGTGAAGATTGAGCTTTCTTATACATCCCTGCTCCCCCACCCCCAACTTCCTTTCCACCCATCCTGCTAAACTAGTGTGATAATTTTTTTTGTAAGATCAGTAGTTAATGTGTATGTTCTTGTGACTACGTAAATATTATTCACAGTGCTACATACTGGGAACTGTGATTATGTTTCCTTTCTTGTAAAACTTTCTGCCTCTCCTGGAGTTAGAATGTGGTCTCACTTCTTTTATGTTCTTAGTTTTCCATATATCCTTCTCTAACTCATTATTCACTCCCATACCTCTCAATATGTTCAAACGTCAGATATTCTATCAGTACTATCTTTTTCAGAGCCACCTTCTTGCTCCAGTCTGGACTGCTGCAGGGCTATCATCTTTCCATTTCCCTTAATGATTTTCTTGGGGAATCTCTTCTGTGTGGTACTCCCTCTTTCCTGGATCCCATGTTTTTCTGTTATGCCCTCCTCCCCTTATTTTGTTGAAACATGTTTTCCTGTGGCTTCCTGGAAAACATGCATGAGAGGTAATTTTTGCTACTTTGCATGTTTGCAAATGTCTTATTTCTATCCCACACATGATTAATAGCTTGTATCTGGGTAGAATTCTAGGCTGGAAATGATTTTCCCTGAGCATTTTGAAGTTATTACTCCATTTTCTGTGAGCTTTCAGTGTTGTTATTGAAAACTCATGTCATTTTGATTTCTGTATGTATTAATTTCACATTGTTGCATAACAAAATTATCCCAAAGCTTAGTGGCTTAAAACAGTCACATTTTTCTCACAGCAGATGCCTCTGACTCAGGAACTCTCATGACACTGAAGTCAAGGTATGGGCTGCAGTCTCATCTCAAGATCTCAAGGCTCAACTTGGGGCGAATCTGCTTCCAAGCATATTTATATGACTGGCAGGCCTCGGGTCTTTCCGAGCTGTTGGCTGGAGACAATGGTTCCTTCCCATTTGGGCCTCTTGATGGGGTTACATACCACATGGCAACTTGTTTCCCTAATAGTAATGAATCTGAGGGAGACCAGTTTGTGTTTGTGACCCAAAGAAGCTGGAGACAAAATCTCCTGACTGGTGTTTCGGTTGCTGGCAAACTGTAAGAAAAGCATCTAACACAGTGCCTGTCTCCATAATTTCTTTTCCTACCTCTATGCCCTGTCCCTAGTAGCACCTGGTTCTAGAGTCCAAAGTAACCTAGGGTTTCCTTTTGCCTTGCCTGTCTTATCACTTTCATATGTCTGTTGGTTCATTCATGAAGTTGTTTGAATGTGTGAGAACCTGTGTACGTGCTAGACACAAGTAGAACTCACGTTGTAAAGCAGTGCGCTGCAGTCAGTATCCACTTTTGATGGATGAGGGAACCTCCACAGATGTGGGTTTGCCCCAAGCACACGCTGACCTGCCAAGGCCATTGCCCTTCCGTAGCATCCAGGCCAACCGTAACGCGGCTTGTCAGTATACGTCGCCCACACACTAGAGAAAGAGTAGAGAGGGAAATGTGGAAATCCAAGAGTCCTATTCCTCTGGACCCTATTCCCAGATTCCCATCCAGTCCCAGGACCTGAGTCCTCCCTAGCCTCCAGACCACCTCCTTTCCAGTTCCAAGCCCAGGAGTCCTCAGTCCAAGTGGAGACCACTCACCTGATTCCAGCTCTTTATCTTTGGGAGAAGTGGTCAGATAAGACTCTAAGAAAGACACATCAGATGATTACTATGTAATAGTAAACACATCTTATAGCTAGATTCACTGGAGAATGAAGCTTCCCACATATTTAAATTTCCCAGATTGATGTCAAAGGCCAACTTTTTACAAATGTCAAGTCATTAGTGGGAATCTAGATAACTACATACTTACTTGCCTTCTTTGGGAGCATACATGGAGCATAGTTTAACTTTTACTTGGTGATTCAAGGTCATCATTAGGAGTATCGAGTATATTAGGTTATAAATACAATGATGCCTTCAGATGTTTTGAGGTTTATAACCCATTTACTTTTGGCTGTTATGTTTAGCTGGTTTGTACTTTTGCAATTGTATAGCTTCCTCTTTCCTAGCTGTTACCTTTTTACTGCTTTCAGCCTACCCTGCTTTTTCTTTGCTGTGGGCCAGAAAAATAAACGAACAAGCTTATACCTGAAAGTGTTGAATGGCATGTACACTTTAGGTTCTCTCTGCCTGGAACACTCTTTTCCTAGATCCACTTCACTAACTCATTTATCTCCTTCCAGTTTTTGTTCCAATAACTTGTTCTTAGCGAGGCCCTCCTTGACTATCCTATTTGAAGTTACAACTCACTCCCTATCCCGGCACTCTCAGTGTCCATTTCCTTTTGAAACATTTATCACCTTCTAACATGCTTTTTAGTGTACATAGTTAATATGTGCATTGACTACTGTCTGTCTCCCCCTTAGAGGTAAGCCCACTGAGGGCGAGGGTTTTTGTTTTATTTACTACCATAGCCTATCAAGAGACTTGGAATGCTGCCTCTCAGGACTATCTGAGGTCCCCCTCTTCGTAAGTAACATCCCACTGGTGACATGCCTAGGTGCTCTACATGACGCCTTCTTGAGCTAGAAACTTGTGCCTCTGCCCGCCCCACTGCAGAGGCTCACCTGAGATCCCCAGCAAATGGGACAGCAGGAAGTCCTGGCCACCAGGGCCCATGTTGCTGACCTGCTTCCTGGAGTGGGACTCAGAGAGGGGCTGGCTGCGGAGCAGCAGCAGAAGGGAGGCACAGCTGGCTTCTCCTCCTTAAATGGACTCCTGGGCTTCACCCGCGCCTCTCTTTCAGTCTTCACTCTGGGCAGATACTGAAGAGACCAGACTTCAGAAGCCTGGCTGCAGGTGCAGAGGGAGGAGCTTGTGTCTGAGGCGCCCCCTGCTGTCTGGGGAGATCAGGGCGTCCGGATGCCTCCCTGGGGGTGGGGGATGGGAGGCATAAGGGGGGCGGTTGGGAGGGTGCTGGAAGGAGCAGGGCCCTGTCAATATGAAAGAAGGACAGGATTCTTCAAGAGCAAGAATGCAAAAGAGGAAAGGAGCCTAGTATCTGGCTAATTTATCCCTTTCTTTTCATTTTTCTTACAGTGTGTTAGCCATAGAATATACTTCCAGTCAGATTTCCTGGGAAATAGACTCTAAGACAGAGATTTGTGTGCAGGAAGTTTTTTGGGGGGTGGTGTCAGGATCAACAACTCTGAGAGAGAAAGGGAAACAGGACGGGCAGAGAGAAGTTAAACTGCAGTGTACCTACAACAGAGGCCTCTGCCTATTGCACAGGGAGCTCTGGAGCTGGGGTGGCCCCTGTCCTTCTGCATCTTTTGTTGGAGGCCTCCTCCAAGAAGGGCATTACCTTTGGTGAGGTAGCTCTGTCCGCAGTTCTTGGGATAGGAGTTAACTATGTACTGTGAGCAGCCGGGGGTCCTGGCTGTAAGGGCATCAAGGCAGCGAACCACAGCACCCATTACAGAATTCTGCTCTGAGCCTCTGATAAATCTTAGCATCACTAAAAGTGGGACAAGCCAGACATTATGTACCTCCTGATGTGCCATAGTAAGAAGCACGGAGAACCTTCTATGAAGTATTCTTGTCAAAAAGAGTGAAACTGGAATCTCTAAAGCTAACTTCCATTTACAGCAAATGCAGGAGATGAAGGAGTCTGTTAAATCACAACACAAGGAAGCCAATAGTCAAATCCAGAATGTGGGACATTTTATGAAACAACTGGCCTGGTTTCTGTAACACATCAATTGTATGACAGTAAAAAAGGATGTGGACTGCTCTAGATTGGAAGAAATTTAAGAGACAAAAGTGTTTTGCACCTTATTTGGATGCTGATTTAACAAATCAACTCTAAAAAGACATTGTGAGACAGTCACGGAAATTTGATAATGAACTGGATATTAGATGTTATGAAAGAATTATTAATCTGATAGGTGTGATAATGGCATTGGGTTATGTGAGAAAATGTCATTTATTTATTAATTTAATTATTTTAGAGCAGTTAGAGTTTTACAGAAAAATCATGTAGAAAGTAGAGTTCCCATACAACCTCCCTCCTTCCCACTACACAGTTTTCCCTGTGAAATGTTCATTTTTAAAGAGAGTATTGGAACCTATGAGTTATTACACCAAAACCCTTTTGTTGTTTTGGGGGAAATTTCCTCTGTTTTTCAGCCCATGGTTCTTACTGTCTTTTTCATGGGGATGGCTGTATGACCTTAAGCAGGTCACCTTTCCCCTTAAGACCTGGCTTTTTCCTATTTTAACACGAAAGTAGTGGAATCTGTTAATGATCTCAAAGATTCCTTACAGATGTAATAATGAATTATGCATTACTTATCACCCCACTCCATCTATTTACCTTTGTCTATTATCTATATTATACCTCTATACTTACTTACTTTATTTTTGATTCAGCAGTCTAGGAACATGTTGGCCTGCCTTTTTACTGCTCCCTTGGCTTAAAGATATGAAAAAACTAAGAACGAAAGACTTGGACACGAGAGTTGGTCCATAATGCCCACTCCAGGGACTTGAATAAAGAAAGTTTAGGAAAAAGCTAAGACAGACTTTCTGTTTGTCTCATTGTGTGCTCTGTCTCCATGTCTTAGATTATCTATCCCCAGATCATTCCCCTGTTATCTTGAAATGTCTCTGCTTTACACCATAGCTTGCTTTGAGAAGTGGTAATGTGGTAGTGGTGGTAAGAGCTTTACTCACTCACCATGTAGCCATGGGCAAGTTACTTACCTGTCTGTCTTTGTAATATTGGCACACTGTTAACCTACAAGTTTTGTGGTTTTTTTCCTTTAAGGGTGGGGGGAGGTGGGGAAAAGGATTAAATGAGATATTATTTGGCAAGTACTTAGCACAGGTTTGGCCTCTTTAGGCAATGTGCTGTGTGTGTGTGTGTGTGTGTGTTTTTATCATAATTGTTGATGATTAATATTTTGGTTTTAACTATTAATTTAATTCCTGGCAAACAGGTCGTGTTGGCGATGGTTTAGATTGATGTCGATGATGCCTATAGACCAGGTTTTCTCATCCTTGGCAGGATTGACATTTTGGGCGGGATAATTTTTTGTTGTGGGGGACTGTCCTGGGCACTGTAGGATTTGTAGCAGCAACTCTGGCCTCTACCTACTAGATGCCAGTAGCACCTTCCCACCACCAAATGTCCCTCCCAGAAAGCAAAATCATCCCAGGTTGAGAACCACTGCTATATAGCGAGGTTTCCACTATAGGGATTGGATCTTCTTTTGAGCTCCTTGAGGATAAAAAAGGGACCATAGTAGATATGCAGGTTTTGTAGCTATTTATCTGTATTTTCAGGAGGAGCAAATGGACTCTGTTGTCTCTTTTTATTCACTTTATCAGATCAGTCCATTATATTAAAAAATGAATAAATCCCTTTATAAAACAGTCTCCTAAATAATGTAATTCTCTAGCAGACCCTGAATTTTGCCTTTTTTGTCCCCTCTCAGCAATAGATACCTGTGCCCTCTAATAAATGGTCCTGTCTGGTCTTCATTCTTGAACTTGTCAAAGAAATTTTTAGTCCAGCTTTAGTTCTACTAACCAGTAAAGTCCCAGAACTCATCCATATATTTAATTCTGACCAAGCCCTCGGCAGCCTTGTTCCTTCTCCTGCTCTTTGCCTTAGCTGACCAGGTCTGTAGGTTTTCCTGGCCTGCACCCGCCTTCTCAGCAAGGACGGCTCCTGCCCTGAGCTGCCACCTATTTGCCCACAGCCCTAACAGCTTTTAACAAGCCCCTCTTTCCAGGGATTGGTCGTGTTCCTTTGATCACTAAAAGAAAAAGTATTTCCCATTTTATGTTTATTGCGTCTACTCATACGAAAGGAATTCTTCCTTATCGTTTTGAAAGCTGGCTTTCTATAGTCTATAGCTCTCATTTTGTTTTTTAAAGACAAGATTTGGTACCTTCTGTTGGTAACACACCATGCAAAGGTGCTGCTAGAGGGTCAGCCTGGTAGCATGGAGCTATATACCCCAGAAAAACAAGTTCTTAAACTTTAATTCCTGTGGGTGTCAGCCCATTGTAAATAGGACCTTTTGACATGGTTATTTCAGTTAGGGTGTGGCCCAGCTGACTCAGGATGGGTTTTAATCCTATCACTGAAGGCCTTATAGGGAAGTCCACAGAGAGAGAAAAAAGCCAGAGGGAGCAACTAGAAGCTGAAGGTCAGTAGAACCAGGAAGAGAAAGGAGAAGCCAGGAGAGGCTGCCATGTGACAGAAAAGCCAAGGACCAAGGATTCACTGGAAGCCAGCCCCAGAATGTCATAGTCTTCTGGGAGAAAGCATTGCTTTAATGACACCTTGATTTTGGACTTTTTCCTAGCTTCAAAACTGTGAGCCAATAAATTCCTGTTGTTTAAGCCAACCCACTATGTAGTGTTTGCTTTTAGCAGTCAG
Organism: Choloepus didactylus; assembly: GCF_015220235.1. Classification (NCBI taxonomy): domain Eukaryota; kingdom Metazoa; phylum Chordata; class Mammalia; order Pilosa; family Megalonychidae; genus Choloepus; species Choloepus didactylus. Next base: position 164,456,919 of record NC_051309.1, on the reverse strand, counting down.
AAAACTAAAACAGTCAAGAAGATGAATGACAGCAGTTTCTCTTTTCAAGGTGGTTCCCATCTATTCAGAAGGAGAAGTAAGTTGTGTACACCCAAGTAACTATAAATGGAGACTAGGAATTCGAATAACTAAGACCAAATAAGAGGTACAAATAATAAGAGGTACAACTAAGTCCAAAGGATAGATGTTATTTTGGCATAGTATGAGGAGAACCTTTCTCAGAGCTTTCCAACAATGAATGGGGGTAATTTGGTAAAGTGGAAAGAGTCAGATCTTTGGAGTCAGAGAGTCCTGGATTTAAATGTCTGTTTAATCAAGTGTTAGCTGTGTGATTTTGGGCAAGTTATTTAACCTCTCTGAACCTCAGGGGTTTTGTTTTGTTTTGTTTCATTTGTAAAAGTGGGATAAATAATACCTTCTTGAGTTGTTAGGACTAAATAAGATAATGTTTAAGTAACCAGCCGAGTACCTGTTATGGTTAAGTTCATGTGTCAACTTGGCCAAGTGTTGAACACAAGTTCGTGTGTCGTTTGGTCAAGCAAGCACTGGCCTGATTGTAACCGTGAGGCTATTTTGTGGATTTAAATCATAAGTAAGTTGCTTGCATCTATAGCTGATTACATCTACAATCAACTGAGATCACCTTCACCAATGTGAGAAGTCTTATTCAATCAATTGAAGGCTTTACAAGGAGAAGGGATGATTTCAGCAGTCAGGAGGGATAATTTCCATCACTATTTCAGTCAGCCAGCTTCTCCTGGGGAATTTATCAAAAACCTTCATCAGAGTTCCTACCTAGCTCATGGCTCACCCTATGGAATTTGGACTTGCCCATCCCCACAGTCATGTGAGCCAATTCCTACAAAAAACTCTGTTGGTTGTTTCCCTAGAGAACTCTAACTAATACACAGGGGCTATAAAGTAAATGTAAGTTCCTGCCATAATTAGATATGAGATAAAGATGTCATGTCACTCAGAGAAGCCACTTAAGCAGGTCTTTCACAGGCAGCATGACTTGGCTCTAGTTACCTCAATCCAGGATCTGGGCCCTTAGTTTGTTAGCTTCTGAAATTCAGGCGTTATCAGAGCATCTAGATCAAATTCAAGAGACTAACTTACTAAATTTTAAGACTTGTGTATGAACCAGAATGTTGATTCAGAATGATTGTTATTTATTTTCATTGCTTGGAATTATCATTTTTCCCAACAAGGGCACCCCTTCTTGATATGAGCAGGGAAGTCAAATTAGCAAATAGGTTGTGGTTTGAGGAGGCTTAGGACCAGAGCAAGTGGAAGTGGCTAATCTCCAAAAGCATTTCACTTACTCAAATGAAATATCCCTTCTTCACAAAAACTGGGTGCAAGAGCACTTCTCTGTAACAGAATGTATTTTTCCAAGTGAATTGAAGTTTGTATTGTTCAGATTCAATATCTCTCTCCCTTGACAGCCCAGGGTCTGATGAACACACATAGTTGTCTGACCTCCTCCTTTCTTAATAATATTTTTCTTCACTCAGTCTGTAACAGTGTTGATTAAGTTTAAGCTACTTTAGGTATGATCTCATTCCTGATACTTTGCCTTGAGATTATGCCAAAGTCTTCAGGTTAGCATATTACCAAAAGTCACGAGGCATGTATTTACTGAAATCTTTTGGGCTCCTTCTACTGGCAACTCATCTCAGCCATCATGTGTGTATTTTACTTGTTAAATTTACGTTTTAGAGGATTCTAGTGGGCAAGAGATGGGACAGTGCTGTGTAGTATAAATGGTTCCCATTCTCAACAATGAACAGTTCGTTTTCCAGTGCTGATACATTAAGAAGTGTAAGGTTCATCTAGTGGGTCTCTTAAAAAGCAAGTTTATGCCTTGTTCTAGGAGTTGGTTCAGGTGACTTATAAGGTAATAAGGTACCTTCTGTTTTATGATTCTGATTCTGAAACCATGTTTTCTTGTTGGATTTCTTGGCTCTAGTATCTAGATTCATCGTCTTCTCTCACATTCTTTTATCATTTTTATTTATTTAGTATCCCACACATTTAGTGAATTTATCTTCTCTTTTGCTGAAGCATTTTTCCATAGTACCAATGATGCCTTGCTTAACGATTCTATAATGTTGTCATCTAAAAAAAAAAAAAATCCTGACAAGATCTTATTACATGAATAGTATTCTCTTATGCCCCTTGGAAAATAAATCTTAAGCGTTCTTTTAACCCTGTTTATGTTTTGAATAATTTTTGCATATGGGGAATAAATTGTTTTCCAAAGTTCTTACTATGGTATGTTCTTCGTTTGTGTGGAAAGCTTTTTAATCACCCAGGTTTACCTTATTCATTGTTATTTAATTACTTCGTCTTTGCTGCCATTAATAAAAATTTCCATTTTCAAACAGTGATTTTACTAGTATCTAATGAAATTTGGGGAAGGGATCTTCACATTACTGTTGTTCATTCCACTGTCTTGCCAAAACTCTTTATTATTATATGTCAAGTAAAAAAAGCATCCTATTGTTATTTTAATCAGTAGTTTATGAAATCCTTAAATTAATGTAGCTCTGGCCAATGTCAGATTCCATGTTCTTAACTGTTTTCTGTGTATGAGAGGCCTGGGAAAAGGATTAAGATAAGGCAGGCGTATATTTGTCATATGAGACATGTTCTTAGACGGCTCTCTGGTCACAGGATTTTGCAGGTTGGAGATCTCTCTAATGAACACCTTTCCTAATCCCAAACACACCTATGAGCACAACTATGAAGTGCTTTCAGTGGGTGGGGTAAACTGTAAAATTTCCCTCTGCCGTGCCTCTTTTTAATCCATGACCACTAAACACGTTCAGCCTTGGCCCCCCAGCCCCTCAGTTCACAGCCTCCTATTACTTCACCTGTGGAAAGCAGCCTGTGAGATGGTCCCCCATGATCCTTGCCTACTGGTATTCACACTCTTAAACAATTCCCTCCCCTTGAGTGTAGGCTGATCTTGGTGACTCGCTTCTAAAAAATAGAATATGAGAGAAGTGATGAGATGTCAGTTTAAGATTAGGCTGTTAAAAGACTGTGGCTTCCGTCTTAGGTTTTAATGTATTGGAATAGCTAGAAGTAAATACCTGAAACTACCAAACTCCAACCCAGCAGACTGGACTCCTGAAGACAATTATATAATAATGTAGATTACAAGGGGCGACAGTGTGATTGTGAAGACCTTGTGGATCACACCCCCTTTATCTAGTGTATGGATGAGTAGAAAAATGGGGATAAAAACTAAAGGACAAATGGGGTGGGATGGGGGGATGATTTGGGTGTTCTTTTTTCACTTTTATTTTTTATTCTTGTTCTGGTTCTTTCTGATGTAAGGAAAATGTTCAGAGATAGATTGTGGTGATGAATGCATAACTATGTTATCATACTGTGGACAGTGGACTGTATACCATGGATGATTGCATGGTGTGTGAATGTATTTCAATAAAACTGAATTTAACTTAAAAAAAAAAAAAAAAAAGACTGTGGCTTCTATCTTGGGTGCTCTCTCTCCTCTGTCTTGGAGCACTCACTCTGGGGGAAGCCAGCTGCTGTGTCATAAGGGAGCCCTGGAGAGAGGCACATGTGGGTGAGCTTAGAAGCAGATCCTTCCCCAGTTGAGCCTTGAGATGCTTGCAGCTGTGACTGACACCCTGTGTACAGCCTTGTGAAAGACCCTGAGTCAGAACTACCCAGCTAAGCCATTCCCAGATTTCTGACAGAATTCCATAGAAACTGTGAGATAATAAATGTCTGTTGTTTTCAGCACTAAATTTTGCGATTATCTGTTAAACAGAAATAGATGGCTAGTATACCACCCTGGGCTGCTCTGCCTGCCCTGCTTCTCCTGAAACTTTCCTTCAGAACCCAGTCTCATTCCAAGTTGCATGGCTCTCACTGACTAAGGGCAAGGGCCAACTAGTTAACTTCTCCAGAACCTAGCTTCTTCTATAGAATGTGGGGATTAGTCGGGCCAGGTGATTTCTAAAGATTCCTTCTAGCCCTAAAGTTTTATGGTTCTGTATTTCCCCAGGCTCTTTTTCTGGTTTCATCAAAATGAATATGAGAACTAATAGTTAGAATCAACCAAACTTTATTCACACTGGAGATCTTGCTTTCCATGTTGACCTGGGGGAAAAAGGTAACAAACAGATTAAGCTTGCGGAGGCTTTGCCTAGAAGGAACAAACTGCATCTGTCTTGCTGAATCTTCAAAAATCTCAACTTCTGGGGTTTCCCCTTTCTTCCTCATTCTCAGTTGTCACTCCATCCTGGCCATACTCACCTCAGCCTGTCAGGATGGCCCCAGGAATATCAGAGGCAGAAACAAAACAGGAAGAAGCCTAAAAAGGCCCAGACTGGTGGTGGAGGAGAACGTAGTAGGTGAGACAGCTGATTTGTCAATCCAAGATTTGTAGAAACTGATGTTTCTGTATAGTCGAGGCTCATTGGTTTGAGTGCAGTTTGATCCCCAGCTCATGACTCCTGCCAGGACCCAGAAATCCTCAACTTGACACACCAGGGGATCTCCTCTACTGCCCTGGGAGAGAGAGCAGATTGGCTAGGTGGTTTGCAGGGAAACAGAAAGGAGGTGAGACTTCCCAACAGTTTATCTAAGGCCTGTGGAGTTAGGGCCTGTACAGGTAGCTCTGAGTGTACCAGGTATCTCCCAGAATATGAGGTGTGGAGAAAGAACACTGGGGAAGGAAAGGGAAAGAGCAGGACTCTGAAAAGGTGCCTCAGGTATGGATTCTTACGATACACAGATCCATCTGCCCCACTGGAAACTTGGAGCAGATCATGTCTTCACTGATGATGTACTTGACTACGTAAGGCGAGCTTTCATTCTGATAGTAGTCATTGCAGGTCTGGAGATCAATGAGGGGCACTCTCAGCTCCTTCATTGTATAAGATGGCTTGGTATCTGTAGGGTCAAAAGAGGTCAAAGCCGTCTTGAAGAATTAGGAAACAAATTTCAGCTATGGATACAGATTTTATGCCTCGGATTTTGGGGGACTGCCCTGGTTTTGACTATTGTGCTTCCATGTTAGAAAACATTCTGATTTTTGATTTGGGAAATAGCCTAAACACTGAGCTTCCTGGCTCTGATCAAACCTACTCAAATGGCACAAACAACTAACAGAAAAATCTTGTGATTCAGGGAATTCCAAAACAGCGACTGATGTAGAATTATTTGTTGGCTTTGGGATGTATTTTTATTCTCATTTAGAAATAAGGGGTTAGATCTAATATGTTGAGAAAAATGAGATGACACAGAAATGAATGTGACTCTCATAGTGTGACTTGGGGACTTCTGCTAAATGGCCTTACTTTCTGAGTACATCTTCATGTCTGCTTCCTCTACCCACCTACCAACGTCATTCCATCCTGGTGTGGAGAGAGAACTATCCTCTCTAAGTTTAACAACCTCTTCTTTTCACTTTTAATGTCTTAGCATGATCACTAAACAGAAGCAAAAGCAGGTATAAATAAGCAAAGAGATTATATCAGAAGAAATATGAAGAAGGAGGGAAGGTACAGGATCAAGGAGAATTCGAAGTCTACTGAACCTACAGATTAATTGTCTGGTGAAGGCACTATATCTGGTGCTGGGGTGGGATAGAGAGTAGTGGGGAAATAATGGTAGTTGAGGAAATAGAGCTCAGAAAATCTACTTATCCTCACTTCGGTATCTCTTGGCATATCCCCATCCAGTTACCCAGCAGGAGGTTTTGTTCTTCAGCTGGTCTGCAGATGAGGGCAGGCAGATGGGCAGGATGACGGGGCTGAAGGAGACTGGGTAGGCCAGTTCTACCACAGCGATGTTGCTGAATATGTTTCTCTCTAAGTCAGGGTGGGGAATAATCCTGGATACAGGTATTGAAATCATTTTGGAGCTTGGGCGACCAAAGACCTGAAGTGACCCCACTGATACATCATATTTTCTAACATCTTTAGACCTGAGAGGAAGAGAAACAGAATACATGCCATGGGTTTCTTATGATTCTGCCATGGAGTCTCACAGCAGAGCCCAGTGTTCTGGAGTCTGCATCTTTCCTCATGCACTTCCTAAGCATTCGTTCCCTCAACAATTACTGAACATCTCCTGAGAACAAAAATTAGACCAAGATAGACTTGAACTTGCCCTCATAGGCCTTATGGTCTTACAGGTTATATGTGTATGTGTGTGTGTATAAGAGAGAATGAGGAGAGAGACAAGCAACAAACAAGGAAATAAAATTTAAAATTATGATAAATGTTATGAAGAAAAGAGGATTGTAAAAATAGAGAATAAAGGAAAGGGGAAGGGTCTTTGGGTTGGGTAGTCAAGGAGGGTCTTGCTGAAGCATTAACTTTTCAATGAGTCCTGAAAGGTAGAAGGAGACAGCCATGCAAAGAGCTATAAGGGGAAACATTATAAAAGAGAGAATAGCATATGCAAAGGCCCAGAGGGTGAGAAAGAGCTTGACAGATTCTAGAAACTGAAAGATAAGCTGGAGTAGAATGGGATAAGGTTGGAAAAGTGAGCAGATAACCTGATAATTCATGGCATGTATGTCATGGTGAGGTGTCTGGGTGTTATTCTAGGTTCCTGGGTAGCCATTGGAAGAGTTGAAGGAGCAAGTGACATGATCTCATTCTGTCTTTTTAAAAAAATCACTTTTTGGGGGTGGCAGATAGACTAGAGGGGCCAGAGTGAAATTAACAAAAGCTCTTACACTATTGCAGTGGTCTGGGGCAGCTACACTAGGATTAAAGCATATTTTGGTAGTAGAACTGACAGGACTTGTGTGCATTGGATGTGGAGGGTGAGGGAAGGGAGGGATCATATTTCTGGCTTGAGCAGCTGGTTGTATTGCTGAATGAGGTGGGGAAGCAGGGAAAGGGAAAGGTTTGGCGTAGTGAGAATAGTGGTGATAGTAAAATTGAAGTTCTGTTTGCCAACATTAGCTTTGCGATGCCAGTGAGACATCCAAATGGAAATGCATCAGGACTAGAATTTGGGGCTAGAGATATAAATTTGATGTTATCAGCAAGTACATAACATTGTAAGTTGCAAGAATGGGTTTCACCTAGGGAGAGTAAAGCAGGCTCAGGACTGAGCATGCAAAGAGTGGTGTGAAGTTATGAGCATGCTGTATAAAGAAGGGTCCTCCCTGGGGTATAGGCTTAGATGGGGGGGGGGCTCTATTTTAGACACTGATTTCAGTTGAGTTGATTGTCAAATTGGAAGAAGCCTGACGTTGGAGAGTAGTTGCATTGAATTGAGAGCTGTGGCAGGAAATATTTAGACCCACTTCTAAGGCATGATGTATCAGGCAGTACAAGATAAATTCCTCCCTGATGTCAGCCTAGGAGTACTGTCCCCGAGGACCCTATAGGTCTCCCCCCTGGCAAGGCCAGCACTCACTGGAAGCAGCTTGCTACTGTTAGCACCCACTGATCCGAGATGAGGGTGCCCGCGCAGACGTGAAGCGAGCCCTTACGAATGCTGACTTGCCAGGGCCACTGCCCCACGTTGGCCTCCCTGCCTGAGGCAATGCCGGATGTGACTGCCGGCCGTCCACAGACTGTTGACAAAGAGGAGAAAGACATGTGGGACCCACCCCAGAATCCTCCCTATCTGCCCCCTCCCTTCCCTGCTTTAGTGTCCCAAACGGTTGTCCTTTCTCCTCCTTGGCTCAGATTCTCCTTCCTTGTTTCACACAGGCTGGGCAGTCTTACTTGTCTTCAAGAGATCGAGATCCTCTGGTTCCTCCTCATAGGCATCTGGGAAGAGAGAAGGGGGAATATGGGAGGCAGCCAAGATGGATTCTTCTTGTTGCTCTTGGGGCCCCACACCCCATGCCCTGTGAAGCCTTTCCTGGGCTGGGAGCCCCTCTCCCCACCCCAACACGGGCTCACGTGAGATCCCCAGCAGAAGGGACAGCAGGAAGGCCTGGCCAGCAGGGCACATGTCTCTCTCCTCAGGATCAGCACTCCCTGCTTCCTGGATTGGGCCTCACAGAGAGGGCTGGCTTCTCCTAGATGGACTCCTGGGCTTTGCTCCTTCCTCTCCTACAGTGTTCACTTCCGGGTCTGGCCAGAGACTGAAGGAACCAGACTTCAGAAGCCTAACTACCAACCCAGAGGGAGAAGCTTGTGTCTGAGGCGCCCCCTGCTGCCTGGGAAGACCAGGCTGTTTGGATGCCTCCCTGGGGGTGGGGGACGGGAGGCACAAGAGGGGCAGGTTGGGGAGGGTGCTGGCAGCAGCAGGGCTCGCTTAGTGCCTAGTGACCTGGGTGTGTGTGTGTGTGTGTGTGTGTGTGTGTGTGTGTGTGTGTGTGTGTGTGTGTGTGTGTGTGATGAGTCCAGGCTCACAGGCATTGTCTCCTCCCACTGCCCATTCTGCTACATTTCAGGGACCTGCCCTAGTTGCTCTCATCTAATGCCACCCTAACCCTGAGCTTGGATCACAAAGGGCTGTGCACACAGGGTGTCCCATGTCCTTGACCTCTAGAACAGTAACAGGACAAGCAGGACAAAATTACAAAGAGGAAATGAGCCATTCCTGACCCGTGATTTCTGCTTCTATCTTTCCCTCTTTGCTTCAATCTGTACTTGCTGTAATCTGTTCTTTGCCTTCCTCAGCCAATGAATATTTTTTGGGTGTTAGTTGTGAATAAGGCATTGTGCTCAGTGTGGAGCTAGCTCTGTAGAGAGGTGTGAATCATGGAGCTGCCCTCAAGTGGTTGACAGTCTAGTTGGAGAGAGGCAGAATAAGGAAATGACTCAGGAAGTTTTTTATTGATAATTTATATCCTGTTTATTAAAGAAAAGAGGGCTATGGAAGCTAATTGACAGAGCTTTGTCTGTGTGCCTTCATTCCCACAGATAGTTTGAGAACCTTTGAACTTAGACAAGACACGTAACCTAAGTGCTGAGTAAATGCTGGTTGCTATTTTTAAGAACACAATGATGATGATAATGAAACAGTTATTGAGAGTCTTTAATATTCCAGGCCCAGCACTTGGCATAGGGGCACTTTTATTGATAAAATAAAATGAATGAGGTTAGACAGTGTCTAGACAAAAAGGAAGATGATAATTCAAGGATGGAATTATTAGAAGTATTGCAATTAAGAGTTAATTCAATTTGAAGCTTTCTAGAGACCAAGACAAAACAAAACAAAACCAACAACACAAAAAAAACAACAACAAAAAAAACCAGGATGGACTATTTAGTCCATATTGTATAATTATAGGAAACATAGTCTTTAGTCAGGAGATAAGTTTTTACCCCTTGGCAATAAATTCAGCAAATTTGTCACAATATTGTAAAAAGCAAATTGGGTAATCTAATTTGTAAGAGACTGAGAACCATTCTTGGTTTTTTATATTGTCTTTCAGTAAATACTGATGCCTTCATTTTGGATTATGATTAAGCCATTTCTTTGAAGAGTTAAATTTATTTAATTGAAGTATTTATATTTCTTATTACATAACTTGAAACGAAAGTTGAACTTAGAGAAGATGCCTCTTTTCTTTTTCAAATACCACTCTTTCCAGCTGTGCTTTGGTGAGTGAGGTTCATATTCTTTAGGCTCCATTTGGACTGTTTAAATTTTATGTAAACTAAGGAAACTGGCCTGTTATTTCTGCTTCTGTGGGAACACATCTCAGCTTTGCCTGATTATGGGCTGCAGGGAGGCGGGTGGGAAGGACAGAGCCAAGTAAAAGTTAAGTATCAGGTACCTCCTCAAAATATCAAGTCACACCATTCCGTATATAGAAGGGATGGATGAGGACTTAGAATAGAAAGCAAAGATAATTTTGGCCATAACGCTTATAGGTTAGAGTTCATAGGCTACTAATGGTACAATTTACAATCTGATAGACAATGATAAACCCTAGAGAGGGTTTATATGTTTATAAGTCCCTAGATGGAGGGAAGGAGGGTTAAAGTCTTTGTTATAATCCAAGTTGTCTTTTTGATTTACAAAGGGAATAAAGCTTGTAAGAATAAACTAGCATCTAGAACTGTTAAATTGATTCTAGTTTAACATACGTGATGTGATATGCTATAAAAGCTTGACAGTATTTTACATATGCATAACAATTTTCATCCCCACAGTGACACCTTGAGAGAGGCATGTTTTCATTCCCATTTTATAGATGAGGAAACTGAGGCCCTTGGAGTTTAAATGACTTAACTAATTGTATGATACTGTGCAGTAGCAAAGTTGGGAGTTGCTTCTATCTAGTCTGGTAATCAGATTCAAACCCAGATCTCCTGGTTCATCATACAGTAATCTTTTTCTATATGCCATAGCAGCTTTCCAAGTCCAGGAGATATCATTCATTTATTCAACAATCATTTAACAGTACCCATGCCAGGTACTTTTCAGAATGCAGGGAATAGAGGAGTGAACAACGTAGAAAAAGCCCTGCCCTCATGGAGCTTATGTTATAGCTATAGGTCAGGTTGCAACAGATGCTTTGGAGAAAAATAAAGTTAGATGAGGAAGATAAGGATGCTGAGGTGGGGCTTTACCTTTAAATAGGTATCCCTGAGGTGATTTCTGAGCAGAAATACTAAGGGAAGAGAAAATGAGCCAGGTGGGTAACTAAGGAAGGGGGGTCTGAGCACAGAGAACAGCAAGTACAAAGGCTCTGAGGCAGGGGTGTGTTTGGGGGCATTTCAGAAGCTAGAGTAGAGTGAGTGAAGGGCTCTAGAGGCAGGAAATGTGGTCAAGTAGGGAAAGGTGCCAGATCATTTAGGCCCTTGTAAGCTGTGTGAGGACTTTGGCTTTTATTCTTAGTAAAATTTGAGGATTTTGATCTGATTTAAAGTTTTAAGGGGTAGCGAATGGTCAAGAGTAAAAGGAGGGAGACCCATTAGGAAACTGTCACAATAATCTGGGCAGGAGGTGATGGTGGCTTTGAACCAGGGATATAAAGGCAGAAGTAGTGAGAAATCGTCAGATTCTGCTTACATTTTGAAGGTAGAACCAACCTTCATACAGGATTTGCTGATGGATTGGATGTGGGGTGTGAGAGAAAAAGAAGACTCAAGGATGCCTCCAAGATTTTTGCCCTGTGCAACAGGAAGAATGGGATTAGCATTTAGATATGAGGGAACACTAGACAGAGCTGGTTTGGTGAAAAGTGTGTGTGTGTGTGGAAGATAAGAAATATATTTGTAGACATAAGTTTGAGATTCTTGTGGGATGTCAAGCTGGAGATGTCAGCTGGCAATTGAATATGTGAATCTGGAATTCAGGAGATTGGTTCAAGCTGAAGGGCTAGATTAGTGTGTCATCAGCATGTCATAGTATTTAAAGCCATGAGATGAGATGAGGTCACCTATGGAATCAATATAGATAGAGCCCACTGTGAAGTCTAAGGACTGACCCCATCACTATTTAGATGAGAGATAAACAGAAACCAATAAGAGACTGAGAAACAATTGCAGTGAGGTAGGTAAAGAAATGAGAGTGGTATCCTGGAGGATAAGTAGAGAAAGTGTTTCAAAGAGGACAGAGTGATGGACTGTCAAATGCTACAGACCGCTGAGAACTGCCCATTGGACTTAGCATTGTGGAAGGTGTTCAAGAAAGAATAAGAGGGGAGGAATTGGAGTTAGCATATATAGACAATTCTTTTAAGTAGTTTTCCTATAAAGAGAAGCAGAGAGGCAGCTGGTAGAAGACGTGGGGAGGGCAATTTTTTTTGTTGTTGTTTTGTTTTAAGATGGGAGAAGTTACCTCATGTTTGCGTGCTAATGGAATTATTCAGAAAAGAGGGGAAATTGATGAAGCAGGAGAGAAAGTGAGAGAATTGCTGAAGTGCTGTCCTTGAGCAGATAGGAAACTGAATCTAACTCACCAACTTGGGAGTAAGGATTCTTGGCGTGGATGACAGGCTTGGAAGCAAGTGTGTGGACTCAGATGCCAGTGGGTAGGAGATGTGTAGTGGTGGAAGTTCTCTGCTGATTGTTTCTGCTTCATTAGTGAAGTAGAAAACAAATCATCCATCGAGAGTGAGGTTGGGAGTGGAGGTTTTGGAAGTTTAAGGAGGAAGAGTGAAACAGTCATCTGAAGTTTGGGAGATGAATGGACTAGAGAAATACAGTGTGACTGCTGGGTAGCAGAAAGGATCCACTTGAATTTCAGGTCAACCGTCATCATATGTGTTCACCAGTTATGTTCAGCCCCATGAATTGAGGCATGGAGAAGGCACAGGGTTGGGGTTTTCTGAGGTTGAGAGTAATAAGGGGGAAAGCACAATAGAGTGATTATAATGATTGGCCATGAACTTATGCTAGAAAAGAAGGGACTAAGAAATGAGTGGGCATAGAAAGCAAAAAGAGGTAAGAATCAGTGGATTTTAAGTCCTAATGAGGTTGAAACTTTGGAGTCAGCATACTTGCTCTAAGGAATGAGTAAGAAAGATAATGAAGGAGTTGGGAAGGTGGGATGCTTAAAATTGAGATCATGGAAGGATTACAGTTATTGATGATAACAGGGTCAGGGAAAACCATGGGAGTCCGAAGTCGGGTGGAAAGATCTTCAGTCGTGAAAGCAGATCATGGTGGAAAGGTAGTGAATGTTGGGGGAAGGGGACTTACCAGGAGCTTGCCAATGTCTGTGGCCTTCCTTTCTTTAACTTTTTCAGGATGAGGCTCTGAATGCCAAGACCCCAGACGAGAAGGCCACTTAAACCTGAGGCTGGAATAGGTCCACTGGTCAGCATTCTTTGTTGACTGTTCTTTAGCTGGTGATTAATCCAGCCAAACCATGGTATTTTCTGGGCAGGTTTCCATTTGGGTCACAAAACCAACATAGGAGACTTTGTTAATCCGAGGACACATATGACTATAACAGAATGCCCTTTCTTTCCAGGCGGACAGATGGAAAGAAATCCTAGAGTTAATAGTTATTGTTAGAATATTAATGAGCCTGGCTCCCTCTTCTGCTGCTGCTGCTGCATATAATATATGATTATTTTCTTCTTTATAATGGTTGAAAAAAATTTAAACAGTAGAGAAGTGTATTAAGTAAAAAGTTTCCACCCTCACCCTCTCCACTTCTAGCTCCTCATGGAATATTTTGTGTGCATTATTCCAGATCTGTCTCCCCACACCTGCCGATATATAAATATACATACATATGTATTTATTCACAGGTAAAAATGGAAATATTCTATATGTCATTCTATATGCAATTTGAGTTTTTCTACTCAGTCTTCCATGCTAGTACATAACAACCTGATTACTTTTTTTAAAAAAACAGCTGCATAACAGCCCACAATATAGAAGTCATATAACTTTAAAAGCCATGTTGATGGTCATTGGGTTTTCTGTATTTTCTGCCATTATAATAATGCTGCAATACATATATTCTTTTTACATCTATTATTGTGTACTTGCTTTGATGTGATAGATTCTTTGTGATGGAATTATGAAGTTAAAACAGTGTATGTTTTAAGTTCTGATCTGTATTGCCAAATTGTCCTCCAAAAAGATGGCACCAGTTATAGTGATTGAGAGTGTCCCTTTTCCCACATCCTTATTCATACTGGCTATCTTTTTTTTCCCTCCATTTTGGCCAATATGATACGACTATTTGGAGGAAACATTCTAGCCATAGCATAATTTGGGGGGAATAACTGAAATTGGGGAATAAGAAAAAGTGAGAGATATTTCATTATTTTTTATGCAGAGTATGGAATATAAATGCTTTGCCAAATTCTAAGTTAAGACCTGGCTGAACAGGGAGGGCCTTAACTAATTCCTTAGAGGAAAGTAAATGTTTCAGGGGCAAGGATGGAGAGTAATGGAAGTTATCAAAATAAAAGAGGGCAGGCCTGATTTATTTTCTTTTGTTCCTGAAAATATTGTTTTGAATCACTTTTTTTTATATCTCAAGTTTGCAAAGATTTCGAGTTTTGTGGTAAACCCTTATGAGGTACAGATTTCAGATAGTATCTAAGTTTAATTCTGAGCTTCTGGTGACTAAATTGAAAATAAATTTTGTATCAGTAATCAGGCTTTTTTTTTTTTAAATCAGTTTTATTGAGATATATTCACATACCATACAGTCATCTGTGGTGTACAGTCAGTTGTTTACAGTACCATCATATAGTTTTGCATTCATCACCCCAATCTATTTTTTGAACTTTTTCCTTATACCAGAAAAAGTAAAAATAAGAATAAAAAAGAAAAGTAAAAAAGAACACCCAAATCACCCCTCCCCTCATTTTTCATTTAGTTTTTGTCCCCATTTTTCTACTCATCCATCCATACACTGGATAAAGGGAGTATGATCCACAAGGTTTTCACAATCACACTGTCACCCCATATAAGCTATATTGTTACACAAGTGTCTTCAAGAATCAAGGCTACTGGGTTGCAGTTTGATAGTTTTGGGTATTTACTTCTAGCTATTCCAATACATTAAAACCTTCAAAGGGTTGTCTATACAGTGCATAAGAGTGCCCACCAGCGTGACCTCTCATCTACATTTGTAATCTCTCAGCCACTGAAACTTTATTTCATTTCATTTTGCATCCCCCTTTTGGTCAAGAAGATGTTCTCAATCCCATGATGTTGGGCCCAGATTCATCCCCGGGAGTCATATCCCACATTGCCAGGGAGATTTACATGGCTGGGAGTTAGGTGCCATGTAGGGGGAGGGCAGTGAGTTCACCTGCCAGTTGGCTTAGAGAGCGAGGGCCACATCTGAACAACAAAGAGGTACTCAGGAGGCGACTCTTAGGCACAATTATAAGCAGGTTTAGCTCTCTTTGCAGTAACAAGCTTCATAAGGGCAAGCCCCAAGATAGAGGGCTCAGCATACAAAACCGCCAGTCTTCCATGTTTGTGAGAACATCAGCAACAATCCAGGTGAGGAAGTCCAACACCTCCACATTCTCCCCCAGCTCCTCAGGGGGGCCCTTCATATATATTTTTATTCTCTGCCCAAGTTACTTTGGGATGCATTGCTATTCACACTAACCTGTACAAACTTACCAGGTCTCACTTCCTGTTCAAAGTTCCACGTAATTATGGTATTTGAACAAACTGTATGAGTTAAATTGTTTAGGAAATACAGATTTTGCTCCAAATAAACATCTTTCCCTTGGTCTCACATGGAAGTTGAAGTTTTAAAACACAGTCAGTATCATCCTTTACCCTTTGACCTGATTTGCCCTAGTCCTAACCAGATCTGCATCATTCATATCTCTAAATGAAGTCTGGACTCTTTCAGCTTTTTTAACAGTTGCTGTATGCACTAATACTGACATTCGTATCTGCCAAGCTCTAGCTCTGAGTTTCAGGTGTCACACAGATACCCAAAGTTCCAGGGATTGATCAGGTTATACACAAAGGGATCAGCATCTCAGAATCTGGAGGTAGTCATTACAATTCAGGAATAGATGTGACTGCTTTAAGAGCTTACAATCTAGGAATCAAGTAATCAGGTATTTGATCTTTAAACTTTGACTTTTTGGGGAATAGTACATATCTAGTATATAATTATACATTCTGGTCGTGTTTTTCATTTTCTCATGCTTATTTTATGTAGAATGTTATATTTATGCTCTCCCTACAGTTAAAAGTCATGTCTCTTGATAATTTGCTAACATACTTTTTTTTCAGAGGAATGTTTGAAAACAAATCTTAGGTCTGAAACTATGAGCGAAGCATTCTTTTCTTTTATTTAACTAATGAAATATTTTTAAATATTTTGACTTTTATAGGCTATAATGAATATATACCTAGGAGGGGTATGTGCGTGTACAGACTGTGTTTTAGATACCTTTATTTTGAATTTGTACTTGTCAGCACAGTAAATGCACACCCTTGAATACTTTATAGACAGGCATTCATGTAAGTACACATCTGTTTAAAACTCAAAATAGTCTTTCAATATGCACTTAAATGTTTTTGAGGCTCACTTTATATCTTTGAGGAAAAGATGATAGAATAGTAGCAGATGGCCAACAAGGATATTGAGTTGACAAGGGAGCAAAATAATTTAGTTGCTTTAGTTCCTGAATTTAAAAAAAATTAAATCAGTGTAAACTCAAAGCAAATCTTGGGTGCATGTTTCCACTGAAGTGTTTCGTTTATGGGTTTTGTTTGCTTGTTTGTTTGTTTTATTTTTGCAGGGATATGTCAGGTAGGGAGAAGGGACAGAGAGAGAAAGGGGGGTGGGGATGGAAAAAGATGGACACCTACCTCATGGTTGGCAGACCTGAGACTGGAACCCTGTGGTTCCAAAGTTCATACTTTTTCCACTTTTCCACAAGTCTTTTTTCTGTTGATCTTTATAACTGGAAGAATTTCTTGACGCTGGATGCAATTTTTTCTAATCTAAGTTCTAAAATGCTATTGATTGAATTATACATGTTTGAACATGTAAAAATATTTTCTTATTAAATTAAGTTTAACCTTCATACTTAATGTGCGCTACTGTACAGGAGAACTTTGAAGCAAGGATCAGAAATCACATGACACTAATGCTTCCTAGTTAGAGAACTCTGTATTCAGTGCTAAATAAAAAAAAAAAATTGGCTGGTCTTCTAGTCAGCTGTGCTTAATTCTAAGCACTAACTTCCTGAACGTTATGGGTAAAGCACTTTGTTCCATTCATAAGTATAGACTTTTCCAGACTCTCATTAGAAAAAATAGAGAAAAGGAAAAAGAAAGCATTTTAAAAGTATCTTAAAGTTAGAAAATATGGTTACCATGAAGTTAAAAAAAAGACAAACAATTTCCAATATTGGAAGGCAGGGTAGATATTGTTGGGATCTTATTTTAGTATTTACTTCCTGCTGCTTGCCACCAATGGGGTTGTTAAGAATACATTTTATGGAAGTCTCAGTACCGAACATACAAAAATGAGAACAGGCATACTGTTTGATTTTTTCCGGAAGTACAAGGTAGCTTTAATGAGCTATATGAAAATTACACCACTTGTGCACAGCACCACATTAATTTCTTAAAAGTAAATAATCTTTGTTGTTTTTATATAACATAGTCACTCTATATGCAGTATGTCCAAGATTTAACTCTACTATCTCATTCTATCCATACAAAACATAATGGAAGGGGTTTCCAAGGAAGATGGTGGAGTAGGGAGCTCCAGGATTCAGTCCTCCCACAAAAACAACTATTAAACAGACAGGATCTGTCTGAAACAACTGTTTTGAAACTCCAGAGGCCAGAAGAACACTGTACAGCATCCAGGAGAGAGCGGGAGGAAGAGCCTGATAAATTGCAGTAAAGAACTATAAATTGCTCTCTCTGCACAGCAGTTACTGGTGTCCACCCTCATGGCAGGGCACTGTGGGTCCTGTCCCTGGCTAGCTGTTGCTAACAGAAAGGGACATAAAAATCTTCTTCCCAGGAACTAGGGTGTGCACGTCTGATCACTGAGAACAGTTTTTTTTGTTTTTTTTGTTTTTTTTTGTTAATACTCTGCAGTTTGTTTTGAAAACAATCTTTGATATATCCAAATGAATTTGAAATTACAGTTATCTCAAAGGACACAGAAATTACCTGTATTCTCCTGTAAATGAAACACTGGTAAAAGAACAGTTAACATATTTTAACGACTTCAACATAATAGAATTATTTTTTCCAGCTATTTTTTCCATCTAAGCCAATATATATTTGACAATTGGACTATATGTGCATTTGTCAAAGTGAGCATAAGATAAAACAACTTACAGTGTTCTCTCTGCTTATAATTAAAATTTCAGAGGCAAAGTGGTCCAAATGGGAGCAAATAGCTGACTTCCTTATGAAATAAACTAAACAAAAATTAAGAATAATCAAAGGTGCTAAAGATTAATTCCATAAATTATTCTCTCTCTTTCCTGTCCTTATACAGATGTGCACTATGGGTTGTGTGTGAATTAGAATACTTTCAATCAAGATCATGAACTTCCGTGTCTAAGAGTATGCAATTCAATAAAAGCCTCTGGTGTAAAAAGGTAGCATAGGTGAATAGAGGACATTTGTCCATCAGGTTATCCATATTAACTTACTAAAGAGGTAGATTATTTAAAAGTCTCAGTGGGCTCAGATATGGGCTTGGGCCTTAAAGTGATGTTTTATTTCATTTATTAATATCATAATTAAACAGAATCCTAGCTGTCACTGTATTAGTATTTTAAGGTTAACATTAGAAAGAAATGGTTGTGTTACACAATACACACAAAACATTATATTCTGTGATTCCACTACGTTGTTTGTTCTGCTATTTTTGTAATTGGGGCAAGATAAGAGATCCAGTTTGTTTAAGAACATTTAATATACCCCATGAACTGTCTGAATTAAAATTTTTTGTTAATTCTCCTGCCGAACACAACACTGATTTCCATCTACAATTATTTTTTAAGATAAAACAGTAAGTCAGTTGGAAAAACAGCTATGACCTTGAACTATGAAACATTACACTTTAACATACTGATTAAGTAAAAAACCTAGAACTTCACTGTAAAGATGTTAACATTGTTGGCATTCGGCAGTGAATTGATGCAGGTTTTGTGACTTCTCCAAAAGTGCTTTGCAGCACCTAACACGCTGCTGGTACATAGTCTCAAAGGCAGAGTCAGTCCCATCATACGAATTTAGGAGTAGAAGGACCCCTTGGCCATGTTCCATCTTCATTTTTCTGTTCTGTCACTAACACCTTTCCTTGGTATAAACCAGCATCCTGAATGGTGCTGTCTCGTTTATTCAGTGGTTCAATGTATTTGTTCCACAATCTTGTTTCCTTTTCATCTGGAATATTGAAGATTTTTCTTATTTCCTTTTCAATTGTATCTAGTCAGCTTTGCTAAATCTTCGAGTTACAACATTTCCATTTCCACAGAGCTTCAATTCTGTGAGATATACTTCTACCTTGCAGTTTACAAACATACCCTATTCAACCACCTTTCGTGCTATTGGCTCCTGACCTTCCATCGATGTGTACCAGCTGACAAGTTTATTCCAGCCCTCAGTTGGCAACAGTATGTAATCCAATTCATCAGTAAGATGCTCCTTAAGTGATTGGGCATCACCATCTTTGAGAAGTCCAGAGTTATCAATGGGTCCAGGGTATACGTTTTGATCTCTCATCTGGTATTTGTCCCAACTGTCAAAGCCAACATATTTTTTCCACTGTTTGAACCAGTGACTATCGACTAGGTACCAGGTGTCCCCTTTCTGGAGCGAGGTTTTGGGCAGTGTCGCGATGTCAGATTGCTGGGTGTCCAGATCCGCCACTCTGCCTTCTGCCATCTTCTTCCCAAGAACAGCTTTTAATTATCGAATTCTGATTGCTGGATTCTGGCTCTGAGGGAAGCTATTGTTTTAATCTCCGCTAGACAAAGGCCACTGCAGCCATTGTTTTAACCTTCCCCAGACAGGGGCTGTGGGGGATAGTTAGCTGAAGAACTGCACTTGCTGGGCAGGCCAGGTAAGCTCAGCTTTGGGGAGCTATTGGAGAAGTTTTTGGTGCCCTTCCTGATCCCCTCCACAGAACACTTAGGAACCAGTCTGGGCCCCCTTCAAAGGTCCCTGGCCCTGTACTGGCTGGGAGAGATCAAATTGGGAAAGTCCTCCCCAGGGTGACCCTCATGCCAGAATTTTCCCTCTAGGAAAAAGCAGCATGGGACAATGAAAGGAGTGTAAAAAACTATGGAGGTAGACAGTCTGGGACAAAGGCATGCTGGCTTCAAATACCTCGGAGAAAGAGGTTTATCCCATGGGAAGCAGAGGGAGACTACTGTAACAGGGGAACTCCAAAATAACTAACAAGCAAAAGCCCAGGAGAAGACAGAAGCCCAGTTAAGACAGGGAAAACCCTGCACACTGCATTTGCCTTGGGCAGACCTTCTAGATAGGAGGGCTGAAGTTCAAGAAAACCTCTGTTTTTTCATCAGCTGGTTACAAAACTGAGAAACAGACATCCCAGGGAGTAAATCCCAGTTTTAACATTGTAAAATATTAAAATGCACAACAAAAGAGTTCAAGACAAAGAAACAGGAAATGATGGCCAATCCAAAGGAAGAGGGCAAAAACACAGAAAACACCAGTGAAGAAAATGAGAATGTGGATATACTGAACAAAGCTTTTTTAAAAGCGATCTTAAAAATAATGAAAGGAAGGTAAATACAGAGAAAGAATGACAAGATATCAGGAAAAGAATGAATGAATAATATGAAAGTCTAAATAAAGAGAAAGAAACTACTGGAGTTGAAGACCATAATAACTGAAATGAAAAATACCTAGAAGGGTTTCAAGAGCAGAATGGAGATGGCAGAAGAATAAGTGAACTTGAAGACAAGACACTTGAAATGAGTCAGGCTGAGGAGCAGAAAGACAAAAGACATATTAAAAGTGAAAATAGCCTAAAACACCTTTGAGACACTATAAAGCACACCAACATACACATTATGGGAGTCCCAGAAGAAGAGAGAAAGGGGCTGAAGGAATAGCCAAAGAAATGATGACAGAGAACAGCATATTGAAAGATGTGAATATGCACATCCAAGAAGCTTGAGAATACCAAAGAGGTTAAACATGAAGAAAAGTACGTCCTATCATATATTGATTACACTATCAAATGCAAAAGACAGAGAGTTCTGAAAGCCATGTGAAAAAAGGAACATGTACATAACAAGGAATCCTGATAAGATTGATTGCAGATTTCTCATCACAAACCATGGAAGCAAGAAGGCAGTGGGTTGAAATACTTAAAGTGCTGAAGGAAACAACTGCCAGCCAAGAATTTTATACCCAGCGAGACTGTCTTTCAGAAATGAGGGAGTGATTAAGACATTTTCAGATAAACAAAAGCTGAGGGAGTTCATCACCACTAGGCCTGCACTACAAGCAATGCTAAAGCATTCCTTCAGACTGAAAGGAAAGGGCACTAGACAGTGGTTCAAAGCAGTATAAAGAAATAAAGACCTGTGGTAAAGGTAACCATTTGGGTAAAGTACAGTATTACTGTATTTTATTGTATGGTATATAACTCCACTTCTTACTTCCTACAGGTGTTAAAATGCAAGTACTTAAAAAGTAATGATAAATCTTGGTTTTTGGACATACAATGTACATGGTAATAAATAAAGATAAATGGTAGGGGAACAGAGGGGTATAGGAAAAATATATGTGCATGTTATTGAAGTTAAATTATCAAACCAAATATAATTGTTATGTATTTAGGATGTTAAATTTTAACCCTATGGTAACCATAAGGAAAACAGTTGAAAAATATATCCAAATAGAAATGAGAAGGTACTTCTTTCAGTTTGCCCAGCTGTCAGAATGCAATATACCAGAAATGGGTTGACTTTTACAATGGAGATTTACTGAATTACAATTTACAGTTCTTAGGCCATGAAAATGTCCAACTGAAGGTATCAACAGGATGATACCTGGACTCTGAAGACAGGCTGCTGGCATCCGGGGCTCCTCTGTCCCATGGCAAGACACATGGTAATGTCTACTGGTCCTTCCCTCCCAGGTTTCATTGCTTCCAGCTTCTGGCTTCAGTGGCTTCCTCTCTCAGCTTCTGTGAGTGTGTCCTTGTCTCTCAGCTTCTCGGGGGCTTCTCTGAGCTCTCTGGGCTTTTTCTATATGTCCTTCATCCTCTTATAAAGGACTCCAGTAAGGGGATTAATACCTACCTTGAATGGGGTGAGTCACATCTCAATTGAAATAACCTAATCAAAAGGTCCCGCTCATGATAGGTCTGCACCCACAGGAATGGATTGAAAGAACATGGCCTTTTCTGGGGTACAGGACATCTTAAAACTACCACAGCACTCAACTTGATACAACACAAGAAAGCAAATAACTATAAAAGTAGATTTTAGTGGAAGTGAAGGACAAAAAGGTATAAGACTTATAAAGGCTAAATAGCAAAATGGCAGAAGAAAGTCCATTTGTGAATCTTGCCAAATAATGATAGTTGCCTTCTTTTTCCCTAAAAAACAAAACTAATAGGGAAACAAGTCTGGTTGTACTCTTTAATCAAGACTTGAATAAATTAGTATTAATTTATTAGTGATGTTAAAGGCTTTACAGCAGAAACATCAGCAGTGATAAAGCTCCTTAGCAATTTAATTATTCTCGTTTAGATTCTACACAAAAGAGATTGTTCATATTTATCTGTCAGACTTTGTTTTAGAGACAGCCACACTCATTGACACTTGTTAACATTTAAATTCAGTATTGGAAACACCTTTTCTTTATGGATTAATTATTTTAAATGGACTGGTACAACTGAGAGACTACCATGGCTCTGATGTTCATTAACATCTTTTTTATTAAACTTTTTATTGTAATATGTATACAACTCAAAATTTCCCATTTAAACCTCTTTCAAGTGTACAATTCCATGGTATTAATCACAATGTTGTGCTACTATTGCCAACATCTATTACCCCAATTTTTTATCACTTCCAAGAGAAACTCTGTACCCATTAAGCAATAACATCCCCTTCCCCTTCTGGCCTCTGGTAACTTATGAACTATCTGTCTCTATGAATATGCATATTCTAGCTATTTCATATAAGCAAGATCACACACTATCCGTCTTTTTGTGCCTCACATTTCACTCAATATGATATCTTCAAGTCCATCCATATTGTAGCACTTATCAAAACTTCTTTCCTTTTTACAGCTGAATACTATTCCATTGTGTGGATACACCATATGTTGTTTATTCATTTATCTGTTGATGGACACTTGGATTGCTTCTACCTTTTGGCAATTATGAATGACACTGCTATGGACATTGGTGTACAGATACCTGTTCACATCTACATTTTGGGCTCTTTCAGAATATTCATTTCACGTGACGTGCTATTTATAGTCTCTTCCTATAGTATGGTATAGTCAAGCCCTCTAAAAATAAACCTTGGCTTTACATTTAATTCTCAGTTTTAGTCTATTGTTTTTTCTTATTTAAAGAACAATTTTGAAAAAAGAAAAAGTCACTCCTGTGATCTTCAGACATAGAAACGATTTGGAATCAAGTGTCGCCATCTTCCTTTCTTGACTTTGTTGCAAGTTTTGTTTTCCTTAAGTTAACACGAATTTTGAACTTTCTTCCATTACCCAATCAAGATTTTGAATAATTTTTCTAAAATCTGAAGGTATAGTTCCTGAAGTTCATGTACTAGGGTGTCTTTGACCTACAGAAAACCCTTAAGACAGTTTCTTTTTACTGGAGCTATAAACAGATTCTGAGACATTACAGAAAGCTATCCATGTCTTGCATGCGATAGTTCCTTAGAAGTCAAATCAGCTTTTGCCCCCTAGTTATTAAATTCAGGGGCAGTGGCAATTTCGTAAAGCCACAAAAATCACTCAGCCTCTCTACCAATGCCTGCTAGTATCTTTAACAAATGTACATACCACTTTGGGAATTAAATTTCAAGTGAGTCTTCAAAATCCACTGAGTTTTTTATTCTTTGAAGAGGACACAATATTTCGAGATATACTGCCTGTTCACTTCTTGTTTTAACAAGGATTTGAAAATCTCTCTATGGCTTGACTTCTTTTTAGCAGAAATTCTCAAATTGTCTTACTTAGCCTTCCCTAGGCTTATATCAAAGAACGGCAGTTTTCCTCAATACTCAGAGGAAAAGAAAGAAATGAATATAGAATTCTTTTCATGTCCAGCTTTTCTCACAGTTGTCATGCTTTGACTTAGGAAATAGCCTTTGAAACGTATGGTACGGATCTAGTATCTCATACTTTGTTTAAGTCTTTCAAAATAATGACCTTCATAATTATTATTTGTTAAGAGGAACTTCCACACACATTATTTTGCTTAATTTCTTGTCCATTTATAAGTTAATTTCTGCCAGTAGGCAACATAATCTGAATGCCTAAAATAGTTAATAACTTCAGATTGTCAGTGACATTCTTTACTTGCCAGAGACAGGAATCTCTTATATTTACTCCCATGTTTTATTTTGAGGGTCTACTACATCAGCTTATATAATTTCTCCCCCAGATCTTTAAGGTATTTTCATTCATTATTTATTGTATTTTTTGTTTGATTATAAACAGAGTACTGTCTTAACATAGATATTAAATGATTTTTCTTATAAATATTTGAACTCAGATTACTCAAGAAGTATACAAATTCTTGATTGCAGCTTTATTTACTCTAAATTAGTTAGCATCATCAAGAATGAGGAGAGACAATCACTGGAAGGCCTGTCCTCTTTACTACGCCATTTGTTTCTGGAAAAATGGAAGAAAAATTTGAGGATATTCTGTTAAATCTTTTTACAGTTTTCTAAAAGTCAGACTTACCCCATGGAATTATCAGTGTATCTGTCACCTGGAGTTATTATTAGGAGACTTCTTCTGCTTATTCTGTTTTCCCTTTGAGTCATGCAGCTCATTTAGTTGTACTATCAATGCCAAATCTATGTTCAGCTTCTTTTCTATACGTGGGGAGGATTTTCTTACAATCTTTTACTGAAAGATCATTTGTCTTTTTTATCTCCCATGTTTCGTATTTAGAGGTTCAGAATCTTATTGCCGTGGTTAAATACAATCTCTTTTATTACTGAAGCCCTCATACCAGAGACTTTATGTCTTAGAATATTGTCATTAATTCCTCAATCAACTGTCACTCCAGAGTATAAAGAATCATGTAAGTCATGTAAAACCTCTCCTTCTAAATGCACCTTCTCCTTCCCATTCCATTGCAGTTTTCTCTTTTTGAAGCAAAACTCTGACTTATTAATAGAAATGTGATGCTTCTGCTTTCTTTCACTATTTTAAAAGACACATCAGGTTGGGCTCTTCTGAAAAACCATCCTGAGCATGGGCCCTCATCTGGCCTTGTGACTCAGGGCAAGTTACCTAACTTCTGCGAACTTCAGATTTGGCATTTGTAAAATTAGAGTAATTGCAAAGCGGTGAAGGTTAGAGTTGATGCGCATGCCACGCAGAACAGAAATCAATAAACGACATCTCTAGTTCCTTCCATTACATTTCAGTTTGGCATAGATCTGTTTGGCCAGCCCATTGTGTGAAATTCCTAAAACCTATTTCTTAAAGAAGCAGAGATCCAACTCTAGAATGTTAATTGGAAATCTGAACTTTTACAATTTGAGTATCATTCCAAATTGTATCAATTAAAAATATATTTATTTCAGAGTTCTATTCGTGGAGTCTTAAGGGTATTAAAATGAACATCTCAGCACCATTCACCCTTTCACTCATTTAATCATGGTTCTTTCTTAGCAACATTTTTTTTTGGTGGGGGGGAGCTTTATTGAGATATAATTCACATATCATATAATGCATCCATTTAAAGTATACTCAAAAGGTTTTGGTATATTCACATAGTGGATTAATTATCACCACAATAAAATTTACAACATTTTTGTCACACACACCCCACACCCCCAAAATCCCATACCCTTTAGGCGTTCCTCTTTTCCCCAGCTCTTCATCTCTTTCTTCCCAGTCAACTACTAATCTGCTTTCTGTCTATAGGTTTGCCTTTTTCTGGGCATGTCATATAAGTGGAATCTTATATAGCCTTTGTGGCTGACTTCTTTTACCTTTTATAATGTTTTCAGGACTTAGCCATGTTGCAGCATTTATCAGTACTTCATTCCTTTTTATTGCCAAATAATATTCCATTGTGTGGATATGCCACTTTATTTATCTATCCATCAATTAATAGACATTTGGTTTCTTTCTGCCTTTTGGCTATTGCGAATAATGTTGCTATCAACCTTGGCATACAGGTATCTATTTCAGTCCCTGTTTTCCATTCTTTCCATTCTAGGAATGGAATTGCTGGATCATATAGTAACCTGATGTTTAACCTTTTGAGGAACTGCCAGACTGTTTTCCAAAGTGGCTATACCACTTTTACATTCTCTCTAGCAGTATATGAGGGGTTCCAGTTATCCATATCTATGTCAACTTGTTATTATCTGTCTTTTTTTATTATACCCATCCTAGTGGGTGAAGTGGTAAATCACTGTGGATGCTTAACTGCTTTTTGGAGCGGAATATATTAAAATCATGTTACTCAGGAGACTTCAGGGGAGATGGCTGATTAGGAAGCTCCAGGACTCACTCTTCTTCCAAAAATAGCTACTAGAGACGTAGAAACTGTCTGAAACAACTGTTCTGGGGCTCAGCATCCAGGGAAGAGAAGAGAAGAGTCTGAGAAACCGTGGTAAAAAACTATGAGTAACTCACTCTGCGGCAGCTGCAGTGCCTACCCCCCACTCTCCAGGTGAGCTGCCTCAGGTCTGGTCCCTGGCTGGCTGCTGTGGATGGGAGAGGGATGTGGAAGCCCTCTTCCCCAAGAACAGGGTGGGACATGGCTGAGCACTGGTCATGGCTTTTGATGGGCGAACTTGAATTGCTGGGTCCCGGCTCTGAACCACTGTCTTAGCCTACGTGGGACAGGGACTGCCACGGCCGTTATTTCAACCCCACCCCTGACAGGAGTGAAGGCAGTGAAGGCTAAAAGACATAGGGCCTCCCTAGAGCTGTGGGGAAAAGTTTGCTGAAAAGTGCCATCTGCTGGGAAGGCCTGGAAAGTGCAGCTTCAGAGAGCCCTCAAAAAGGCTTTTTGGCATCTTTCCTGACCCTTTCACCAGGGCTTTTTGGAACTGGTCTCTGCCCCCTTTGTGGGTCCCTGTCCTGCTTTGACTGGGAAATACTGACTTAGGAAAGTCCTCTCTGGGGGTGACCCTCCTCCCAGAATTTCCCCTCCAGGCAGCAGCAGCTAGGGGCAATGAAAGAACAAAAAAAGAAATAGAGGCAAAACAAAAACAGAGCAGATCAAGATTCCTAGAGATGAAACAGAGGAAAATAACCTTTCTCCTGTGCAAAACAATTGCACAAATGTTACGATCTTAAAAATTGCACCACATACCCCGGGCAAGAATCAAATGAAGAAGAGCTGAAAACATCTGAACAGTTAAACATGGGCATTTCTAAAGGACTAGAATAAGGTGAACCAAGTGTCAAAAATCCTTAACACAAAGCCAGGCAACAATAAATCCTAGGCAAGAGAGAGAAACTGACTTTCAGAGTAAACTCATCAAGAAAATCAAATGCCTAGACATCAGCAAAAAATTACGAGCCATATTAAGAAACAGGAAGATATGCCCCAGTCAACAGAACAAATTAAAACTTTGGAGGAGACACAGAATTTGGAAC
The DNA here is from genome assembly GCF_015220235.1 of Choloepus didactylus. Lineage (NCBI taxonomy): Eukaryota > Metazoa > Chordata > Mammalia > Pilosa > Megalonychidae > Choloepus > Choloepus didactylus. The sequence goes on along the minus strand of NC_051309.1, from coordinate 164,429,701 downwards.
AACTAATCAAAGATGTTCAAACAAATCTCCTAAATCAATTCAAAGATATGGATGAAAATATGGCTAATGAGATAAAGGTGGTTAAGAAGATATTCGGTGAGCATAAAGAAGAATTTGGAAGTATGTAGAAAAATAATAGAATTTATGGGAATGAAAGGTGCAGGAGAAGAGATTAAAAATACATTAAAGGCATACAATAGCAGATTTGAACAGGCAGAAGAAAGAATGAGCAAACTAGAAGAGAGAACAATCGAAACCTCACAAACAGAAGAGCAGATAGAGAAAAGATTGGAAAAAATTGACCAGGGTTTCAGGGAATTGAATGACAGCACAAAGCACACAAACATACATGTCATTGGTGTCTCAGAAGGAGAAGAGAAGGGAAAAGAGGCAGAAAGAATATTTGAGGAAATGATGGCTGAAATTGCCCCAGATCTTATAAAAAATGTAAATATACATGTCCAAGAAGTGCAGCATTCTCCAATTAGATAAATCCTAATAGACCTACACTGAGACACATACTAATCAGAATGTCAAATGCCAAAAATAGAGAATCCTGAAAGCAACAAGAGAAAAGCCATCTGTCACATACAAGGGAAAAGCAATAAGATTAAATGCTGATTTCTCTTCAGAAACCATGGAGGTGAGAAGGAAGTGGTATGATACATTTAAGGTCTTGATGGAGAAAAACTGCCAGTCAAGAATTCTTTATCTGGCAAAACTGTCCTTCAAAAATGAGGGAGAGTTTAAAATATTCACAGATAAACAGAAACTGAGAGTTTGTCAACAAGAGACCAGCCCTTCAAGAGATACTAAAGGGGGTTATACAGAGTGAAAGTAAAAGACAGGAAAGACAAACAACCCTATTTAAAAATGGGCAAAGGACTTGAATAGACTATTTTTCCAAAGAGGAAATACAAATGGCCAAAAAGCACGTAAAAGATGCTCAACAGTACTACTGTTAGGTAAATGCAAATCAAAACCACGAGATATCATACCTGCTAGAATGGCCACTATTAAAATAACAGGAAACTACAAGGGTTGTAGAGGATGTGGAGAATGAGGAACACTTGTTCACTGCTGGTGGAAATGTAAAATGGTGCAGCTGCTGTGAAAGACACTTTGGCAGTTTCTTAGGAAGCTCAGTTTAGAATTGCCATATGATCTAGTGATCCCGCTGCTAGGCATATACCCAGAGGAACTGAAAGCAAGGACTCAGAGACATTTGCAAACTGATGTTCATAGCAGCCTTATTCACCATTGGTAAAAGATGGAAGCAACCCAAGTCCCCATCAACAGATGAATGGATAAACAAAATGTGGTTTATCTTTACAATGGAATATTATTAAGCAGTAAGAAGGAATGAAGTACTGATGCATGTGACAATATGGATGAACCTGGAGGACATTATGTTGAGTGAAATAAGCTAGACACAAAAGGACAAATATTGTATGAGCTCACTGATAAGAACTAACTCTAATAAGCAAATTCATCGAGTTAGAATATAGGTTACCAGGAGATAGAATGTGGGTAAAGAATGGGGAGATGGGGGGCTAATGGTAAATTTGTGTAGAATTTCTAATTAGGTGGCTTGTAAATGTTTGGAAATGGATAGTGTTGATGGGAGCACATTATTGTAAGTGTAATTAATAGTGCTGAATTATGAGTGTGAATAAGGAAAGTTCGAAGATAAAACATGGGACTGTATAATACAGTGAACCCTGTTGTGGACAATGACTGTGGTTATTAGTTCAAATATAAGAATGTTCTTTCATGAATTAGAACAAATGTATATCACTATTACAAGGTGTTAATAATAGGATGGTATAGGGGAAAAATGCATCTAAAGCAAACTGTGGATTATCGTTAACAGTAATATTTTAATATTCTTTCATCAGTTGTAACAAACATACCACACCAATGCAGTGTGTCAACAGTAAGGGGGTATATGGGAATGCTCTAATTTTTACATGACTTTTGTGTAAACCTACAACTTCTCTAATTAAAAAAATAATAATTAAAAAAAATTAAGTGAAAGAATGAAAGAAACCAGATACAGAGTACTTCATATTATATGATTCCACTTGTATAAAATGTAGATTAAATTACAAATAAATCTATAGGGGGAGAATTAGATTAGTGGTTATGTAGGGCTGGGGAAGGATAGAGGGATTGAGAAGAAACTGGTAAAAGGAGTATGGGGTTTTTCTTTTTGGAGTAATGAAAAATGTTCTAATGTTGATTATGGTGATGAATGCATAGCTCTGTGATTATACTAAAAGCCATTGATTGTCCATTTCAGATGGATTGTATGTTATCTGAGTATAACTCAATAAAACTGCTTTTTAAAAAACAACAACAAAAAAAGTCATGTTACTCATGCTTTGGTAATAGCCTGTCAATGGTGAGGGTGATTGAATAGTTAAGCCACATATGCAGAATCTTATTATTATTTACACCTAGTAAACAGAATTTTCCTAGACTTTTTTCCTTCATGATGTCTGTTTTGTATTCTCCTGATCTGTAGTTTTCTATTTCCAGCAGTCTTCTTGGGCTGATCAGTTCTCCTTCTGCAACCTGCCCCTATAGATATCATAACACAGTGAACAGATCCGTAACACCTACCCTTTCTTTTCATCTTTCCATTGTCTGTCCTCTCCTTGAGAGATTTTTCTCTTAACAGAATTTTAAAGTGTATTCCAGTGATAGATCTCCATCTGAAACAGAGAAATACTAAGGTCTCAGGATAGAGTATTTCCTGTTCATAACTTTTCTTCAGTCATTTCTTTGAGTGCCTTATCGCCTCTGTGATCTCTAGCCTTGTCTTCTGAAGTGCTAAGTATATGAATGATATGGACCTTCTAAATCTATTCTCCATGGCTCTTAATTATTATATTTTCTCTTTGTTGTTTGATTTAAGTTCTTTAAAATTATGTCAACTTTATTTTTAGATTATAAATTCAGTTTTTAGCCTTGTCTATTATATTATTCAGCATATTCACTTAATCTTTTATATTAACAATCACATATTTAATTTCTAAGAACTGTTTCTTGCTCTCTGTTCCTTTTTCATGGTTGACTTTTCTTGTTTGATAAATGTAATATGTTGCTCCTCACTAAGGATACCAATTAGAATATTTTAAATGTTCTCTTTTGTTCCCTGAATTCTCTTTCTGTTTGGTACAAAATCAATTGTACAGTTTGGTCTTTCTCTTTTATTCTGTTGTTTTTCCTCAGATGATTATCTTTGGTTATAGGTACGTGTTTATGAATAAAGGTCTAAGTTGACTTTTACAAGTGGTGGGTTTGTTCCTCTAAAAAGGCTTTCCTTTGAAAGATAAAACTGACTGGTCAATGGATGTATTAATAGAGCATGTCAGTAGGTAGGCCTCCCTGTAAGGGGGCAGGCAGGGACCCCCAAAGTGCCAACAATAGGAAGTTATTCCAGGTATAAGATGTATCTGGAGATGAGATGCTTTACTATACCTGATTTTCTTCTAGAAGCTGCCTTTTCTCTGTGTTTTCCAACCATTTCTGGATTTGAAGTGACCTCAGATCCTAAATTTTCTTGCACTTGATTCTTTCCTCTCAAGCCTCAAGTCCCCTGCTGGAAGTCTTCTTGAGCAGATCAATAACTTTGTATAGATAGCAATTTTCGGCCTTTAGCTCAAAAGGGAAACTGTGCTTCCCTTTTTTGTAATTGGTTGTGGGGTGGGGTGGGCTTGGCAGCTCTGAGAACCTGGATCTGGTATTCTGAATGCAGGTCTTTAATTGATTGTCTTCATGGTAGCCTGAGGCCCACTTTATATTCTTTGACTCAGAGGGAGCTCCTTAGGGAGAATTCATGCTAAACCTCTGGTATCTTGGACCCAGATTGGTAATTTCTTAGGATGTCTAGTCCACTGATGGCTCCCATTCTTGTGTTTTAGTGTTGTTATGGTTCCATTTGGATTTTTATTTTATTTTATTGTCAGTGTTGGGGGCAGGAGGAGTAGATGTGACTACATACTCAGTCATCTTGAATGAATCAAGTAAACATTTCCATGTGGTTTTTCACGTAGAAGCCTCAAATTTAATGTATCGCAAACACAATCTATTTCCACCCACTCCCTCAGCTTGCTTCCTCATCTTGCTTTGTTTCCAACCTCAGTTAATGGTACCATATTCAATGTGCCATATTGTTCCTTCTGATCCCTCCCTCAACGTTTTGTCCATTTTCTAATCCTATCAGTTTTATATCTTTCTTTTAAGTCAAGCCCCCTACTTTAATTTCTTCTGACTCTTGTCTTAGGTCAGGTTTTTAATCCTGGTGTATACTGTTGTGCCTAGTCTTTCTGCTTCCAGTCTCCACCCTTCCACCCCGGCCCATCCCTCCAGGTTAACTTTTCTTCATGGCCTACGGAAAAGTACAAATGCTAAGGTATAGCAGTCTGAACTTGCCCCAGTATGATCTTGAATTACCTTTATAATGTTGTCTCCCAATATATTTTCCTCACCCTTTGCATTCCATCCATAACTCAGTTCTCAACCCCTCTTAGTCCTTTGTTCTTGCACACTTTTGTACCTATGGTTCTCCTAAACTTAGATCCTCTTTATCCCACCTCTGCTTCTCAGATATTACCAACCTAAATTTACACTTAGGTCAAATGTTACCTATTCTGGGAAGCCTTCAAAGATTTCCTAGTCACAGCTAAACCTTTCCTTATAATTCTGTATTTTAGTAGCCCCTGGGCAGACATTTATTTAATTGTCACCATTTGGTTACTCACTAGCATCCCCGTAAGTCCAAGACACAGTAATTTGCCTGTCAACTGCTTTTTGATTCCTGTTGCAAGGCTGGTAGTCCAGTCCAAGTGACTGATAAAACTTTAGTGAAAGTTTTGAAAATGCAGTTAACTCATACTATAAAATATGCACAGGAAACACATGGATTTGGGTGAAATTGTTATTTGGGAGTGGTCTTGGAATTTGTACAAATATTTTTGATATTGAAGATTTTGGAGATTGTTACAATATGCCTGACATATCAGTCAAAAATGTTAAGATTCTTTTGTACTTTTTGCAAGTGCAGTATGCATTCGAAATTGTTTTCTCTTGTTTTCTACATAGATATTAGTTTGTTGCAAGTAAATTGTGTTTTATGCCAACTGTATTCTCCAACCCACTCTCCTCTGAGTCATTCAGTGCTATCTTTGATTCTTTTTTCTCTGGGTCAGAGCTGGGGTGGCTCAGAGAGGTCTAGATAGGAGCACGCTGAGCCAGAGGGTGGCCAAGAAGGATATCACTCACCCACGTCTGCAGTTGTTTCATCCATGGCTGTGTAAGAAGAAAGTACATGACACCCTATTGTGGTTTCTGATAAAGCAGAAAAGTCCTATACTTCACCTTTGTATTTCCAGAAGTGTCCCCCGACCAACCAGTCATTCTGTTTCTCAGACACATTTTTAAGTTGCCTGTGGTATGTGTGTTAATCCATGAATGATGCAAACAAATATATTCTATCATGTTTCAATGAGTCTGAGTGTAGAGTAGTGTGAAAGTATTCTGAGATGGTGATGACAGGTGAGCCCAAATATCTGAAAGTCTGGTTAGTAGAACCGATACATAAGCTGCCCCAGAGCAAAGATTTTGCATTTGGCTAATAGATCTTATAGTTCTTCCCTACTCTTCATTGATGGTGTGTTTTAAATATGTTTATTAAAACTGGACTTAGCATTACAATGAAAAGATAGTTAATTATGTCTGAAAATAAAATCAGTGACACCCAGATTTTTCTTGCATTGGCTTTGGTATCCTATAAAAATATAATAATTCTCTCAGGTCACTTTCTTCTCCTCCCCCTCCCCCCCTTTCCCTCCCCCTCCCCCTCCCCTCCTTCTTTCTTCTTTCTTCTTCTTCTCCTTCTCCTTCTCCTTCTCCTTCTCCTTCTCCTTCTCCTTCTCCTTCTCCTTCTTCTCCTTCTCCTTCTCCTTCTTCTTCGTCTTTTTTAACTCCACTCTGGGGCACAGGAATGAACAATTAAGGAAAAAAAAAAGCATTTCAACAGAAATCAAGTTGTTCTCACAATCTGTTAATTTTATAATGAATAATTACGACTAAACTGCCACCTCCCTACCATCATATACCTGTATCCATCCTTTGTTGAGCCCATAAGCTTAATATTAGTGGCATAAGATTATTGATAGCAGTAGGTAGTGAATTGGAGCTACTCTTCCAGCTTGGACGTCTTGTCATAAGATGTAAGATGTCCAAGTCGAAATATTCTGTCTTCATAGAAATTTATGGGAGGGTTTGTGTGTGTGTTGTGGAGCTAAAGAAGACCCTCAGAGATGGTGGCAAGGAATTTGAGACCCTGGATCCAGTCTTTAAACCACACACTGATACTGAAATATGAGTGTGGCTTGTGGTGAACAGCGTCTCTACACGTTTACCCTGCAGTCCATCAACCAAGTGGAACCTCCAGCCTTCTGATGTAGTGGAAAGAGCAGGGGCTGTGGGGTTCATCAGATCCAGGTCTGAAAATTCATATTCCCTTTTTCTTTGCTATCTACTCTGAGCCTTTGCTTTCTCATCAATAACATGGAAAAGACATCCATCATGGGACTTCTCTGCTCAAATGAGAATGTCTTAAGAACACCTCTAACGTAATAAACAGTTAGTGAATAATAGCTGTTGTTGTTATTATGTTGATAGTCAATTCTTGAAATTATCTAAACAGTTTTCTGTGGCCTTGAAGCCACAGAAGTGAATCCCTTTTGCAACTTCCTGTGCCTCTTTTTGATAATTGCATTGCCTCCCCCTGCTGAAACAGTGCATTTTTCATTACATGAATATTTTTACTAATTCTGCAATTTGAAATACCACTCCAAAATACTTTCTTTCCAAATTAAAATTATTTGAAGACTTTGCATGGTATTGCTAATCTCTTCTCGAAGAATTTATAACCCCCTGCCTCCCAAAAAGAAACGAAAACAACACAAAGGCTTTTAGCTCAACTATTTCCAGTTTATGGAGTTTTGGAGAGTTCCCCCTACCTGTATATTCAAGGACAGATACTTACATTGAAACTGCTTTGTATAAGACACTTCACCAGGCATATAGAGACCCTGTCTTGTAGGAATTATAGAAATAGCAATAAGATGTAGATAGAATTACAATTTAAGTCAGAATGTACTAAGTGCTGACAGGGGCTAGGCGCTGTGTAATGGGGAGTAGGGGCAGCATTATTTCTGCCTGTGGGAAGCCAAATAAGGCTTGAAAGCAGAGGTGGCAGGTCTCTTCTCACCCAAAGATTCTGTGAAAAATCAAAACTGAGCACTGACTTTGAGGCGTTCTGCAGGGTGAAAAAATGGCATTCATCCTTCAGGGTGAAGAATTGGGCCTTCTTGTTTGTGTTCCTGTAGCCTTCTCCAGTTTGTTGTGTGGATGGGAGTTTGTTAAATCAAGTGGGGAGGAAGGAGACAGGCAGGCTTGAATTTGCAAGAAGAGATGTGTTGTACAGAGAATACAGTCACTATCCTCGGGTAAACTAATTTGGCTGGGCTAGATGTGGCTTTACTTATTCTTGGTTAAAAGAAAAAAGTTTTCAACACTATAGAATAGAGACCAAGACTGCCCCACTGTGGATAAAAGGCTCAGTTTGAAGACCTGGATCAGAAAAGTCCTCATCCGTGTATGAAAGATTTACAGAGCCCAGTGTTCTTACACAGAACGAGGTCCCTGGAGTTTAGAGTAATGTTGTTTTCCTTTTTCTCGGGCTGCTTCTTAGCTGGAGGAGTCTCTTGGTTACAGTGTTTTTCTGATATTTCCAATTTTGCAGTTGGCTGTACAGAGTTAAAGCCTTATGTTATCTGATCTGTGAATTAATTAGAACTTGAGGAAAAAGAGACAGTAAGAAGTGTCTTTTGCTTCTTAAAGAAAAAAAATCATCTTTATTTTTACCCTAACAACTGAAAAAGCAACTCTGGTTAAGATGTTGTCCACCCTTAGCAACTGAAATAACAATTTTGATCTTTGTTTTCTGGATTCTTGTGGAAGAAATCTATACCATTCTGAAATAGAAGCAGATTTCAGTAATTTCATAAACAGATAAAATATTTATTTTTAATCTGTTTTTGTTTCTTTCTTTTTACCACTCATCCATTCTACTCAAGAAATTCGTTTTGGGGTTCTTTTTTTTTTTTTTTTTTTGTACTTTCGATTGTTTACAGTACCATTACATAGTTGTACATTCATCACCTAAATCAATCCCTGACACCTTCATTAGCACACACACAAAAATAACAAGAATAATAATTAGAGTGAAAAAGAGCAATTGAAGTAAAAAAGAACACTGGGTACCTTTGTCTGTCTGTTTCCCTCCCCTACTTTTCTACACATCCATCCATAAACTAGACAAAGTGGTGTTTGGTCCTTATGGCTTTCCCAATCCCATTGTCACCCCTCATAAGCTACATTTTTATACAACTGTCTTCGAGATTCATGGGTTCTGGGTTGTAGTTTGATAGTTTCAGGTATCCACCACCAGCTACCCCAATTCTTTAGAACCTAAAAAGGGTTGTCTAAAGTGTGCATAAGAGTGCCCACCAGAGTGACCTCTCGGCTCCTTTTGGAATCTCTCTGCCACTGAAGCTTATTTCATTTCCTTTCACATCCCCCTTTTGGTCAAGAAGATGTTCTCCGTCCCACGGTGCCAGGTCTACATTCCTCCCTGGGAGTCATATTCCACGTTGCCAGGGAGATTCACTTCCCTGGGTGTCTGATCCCACGTAGGGGGGAGGGCAGTGATTTCACCTTTCAAGTTGGCTTAGCCAGAGAGAGAGGGCCACATCTGAGCAACAAAGAGGCATTCAGGAGGAGACTCTTAGGCACAAATACAGGGAGGCCTAGCCTCTCCTTTGCAGCAACCGTCTTCCCAAGGGTAAAACTTATGGTAGAGGGCTCAACCCATCAAACCACCAGTCCGTTTTGGGGTTCTTATGTCTTAGAACATGACTGCGAGAGCTTAGTAACCCACAGGATGAATTAGGGACGGGGAAAGATGTTAGGGCTTCAAGGAATGGGAAGGATGGTGATCCCTGCTTGGCACCATTTTTCATCATGAAGGAACTGCCTCTGCCTGCCTTTTAGTTCTCGTTCTCCCTTCTTCTGCGTTCGTTTAGGGATTATTTGTCACTTCTGTCAGAGGCTGCAATGGGAAAATGAAAAGAAGTGAGAATCAGATTTATTAATTTTTCATGGTAGCCTTGGTTCCAAAAGGCTGGAAAAAGAAAGAGGCTGAAACTATTGGATTGGGGAAGGTTTGGAAATATTTATTAGTACATTCCCATCCTTTTGACCAGTAATAAGGAACAAAAGATCCTATAGAATTAAAAAAAAAACTCTATACTGGACAGAGGACAATTAATCTTTTAGATAATTCTACCCACAATATTATGAATTCTATGAGTTTTCTGTATCCCCGATATTCTCAATCATAATAATAGTAAACATTTACTGAACACTTATCATAGTCAGCAACCATACTATGCCTTTATGCCTTTGTTTAATCCTCACTCAACTCGATGAGATGGGTGCTACTATTATTGTCCTTTTACGGATGTGGACCTGAGGTTTACAAAGGTTAAGTAACTTGCTGAGGTCACTCAAGTAATAAATGAGTAGTGAAGCAAGAACTCAAACCAAGGCCTGTCTGACACAGTTTTTGCTCTTAACCTCCACCTAGGTTTTATGCTGAAAATTTTATTGACTTCCCATTGTGGTCATGATCCAGTAGTGGATACCTGGAGCCACTAAGTAATCAGTGCTCACCTATTTTTGTGGAGCCATCTAAAATGCACAAATTAACCTAAATAATGTGGAATCAAAGATAAGTAAGTGATGGAATTAAAGAAAGGACACTTGCATTATATTCTTAAAAGATGAGGGTTTGGCCTGATTGGTTTGGAAGGGAGAATCACTGTTATTCCCCACTCCCTTTTGTACTTGGAGCCTGGTCCTACACCAGTTGAAGTTCACTTCATTTGAGAGGTGACAGCTGAGGGTCAGGCATTGCTCTGGACACAGATGACAAAGACCAAGACATTGGTCCCAGGGAAAGGGGTGGTGATAATGAGATAATACTGTCCAAGCTGAGATCTGGTCCAGCTGATCTTGTAAGAAATGTTTCAAACTCAAATTAGTTTAGGAAAGGCTATGTTAAGGTTGAAGAGATTTTTTTTCCTGCAGGATTTCTCAGAGTTTTTGACATGTTAATACGTGTTGTGACTAAGAGATTATTATAATTAGGGAAACACTGAAAACAATCCCAGCTATTAGATTACCTTCTCAGGTTCCCTTTCTTGGAGTGTACCTTAGTCCAGGTAAAGTTTATGACTCCTTTAGAAAAACCCTTAGGAATGGCCTAATATTTTGAATTTGTGTTTCTGTGGCAGCCAAGGGAATGGAAGGTTTTGTTTTGTTTTGTTTTCTAAAAGGTCTTTTTATGCCTCCTTAAAGTTTCCCTTGCTGGAAAAAAAAAAAAAGATTTTGTAACAAAAAAGAGCTATGAAAGTAATTCCCACATAGGAGAATCAATTAATAGGGAACTTGAAGTGGGAGAAGCAAGAGGGTTGTGGCACTCTGTCCCCAGCCTGCTTCCATTCTGCTCCCCTCACCACCTTGCTTCCCGTGATGTGAGCAGTACTGATGAAGTACCTGTCTTCCTAAAGTCTCTGCCCCTTGGCATGCAAAGGGAAGAGCAGATAGTGGCTCTGATTGTTCATCTTTGAAACTACTAACACATAAAGCCCAAATCATTAAAAAAAAAAAAAAAAAAAAGAGCCTGAATTCAATTGTCCATTGAATTCAACAATCCAATAGATTCAATTGAATAATTTTAAAGAATTATTGAAAAAGAAGCAGGAGCCTGTCACCAAATAGCTCATTCCTCTTCCAGTTCCTCTTGCAGTTTACATGTTGTTTTCTTAGGTATAGTTTGGTTTGGAGAGGGCTGCTTTGAGGCAGAAGGAGAAACCAAATGTGGGTCACTTTAGGAAAACGGTGACTCTTAAATCACTACTGTGCTTATAAAAAGTAAAAACATGTGTGGGAATTCTTAAGGCACACTTTTTCAGCAGTATCAGGTAGGTCATGAACCAACTGCACCCTAAAGGAGCCGGAAAAGGTAATGGGAGGGCTTGAGTATTACCATTATCAATAAACAGTTACTGAGGGCTGATTGTGAGCATAGTTCAAGACATAGCCTGTCTTCATCAGATAAGGGGACAGATAAATGCCAAAAACCTTAAATAACTATACAACTATGTTATGTGCTAAGTATCAATTGTGTAGCATAGATAGTATAAGTGTTCAGAAAGGATGTTGAAGGGAAAGAGGAATCAAGGATGGCTTCATGGAGGAGGAGGTACTTGAGCCAGGCATTGGAGATAATAAGCATAGCAGTAACAGAATTAGAGTTGTAGAATTTGTTTTGTTCCAGGTACTGAGCTAGGCTCTTAATACCCTTCAACTTATTTATTCTCACAAAAACTTTATAAAGATAGTATTTCTATTTTGTAGACGAGGAAACTGAGGCTGAGAGAGGTTAAATAACTTTGCAGTCATACCACTAGTTAATAGCTGGTATTTTAACAACATAATGGCAGGCTGTATTTATTGAGTGCTGGCTGTGTGCTGATGTGTGCCACTGGTATCATCTCATTTATCCTCTCAAGGTCTATGGCATGTTGGGTTGGAGGAGAAGAGACTAGAACCAGAAAATCCAGTCAGGACTCTGTGACAGCGGGGCTACAAGTGCTGATAAGAACCTAAAATGAGAGGAAAAACAGTGGGCATCGGAAGGAGAAAATAGATCCCAGAGACAAAATCTGCTCCTTTGTTGAAACATAAAACTTGTATTGAAAAAGGCTTCCCTTCCATCTGTAATCCTTCTCCCTATGTGGCATTTTAATAACTTTAGACACTTTATAATTAGAATTAATGAGAGGTGTCAGTATTGCTGAAGCTGTAGACTAAACTTTACTACTTATCCATAGAAGCGTGGGCAGCAGTGGAATATGCTTCTCTATAATATGCCTCATTTTCCTCCTGCTGTGGGAACTCATAGAAGTTATCTTTAATTCCTTGGCTTATTTTCAACCAAGAAAGTAGGAACTTTCTTACTAAGTTCAACAGGTATATTGGTGCAAAAAGAACAAATATATGTTTAGTGAAAACCTAGCATGTACTAGTTCCTGTGGGAGCCTCAAAAGTGAATAAACATCAATTTGGGGACACACCTGAACAAGGGCAGTCAAGTGAATTAGAAAGGGGAGGTGGGTAGGAATTAGCCGGTGTACAATTTTGTAAACTGAGAACCCGATGTTTTCAAATAGACATAGATATTTTCAGTTTTCTTGCTTAAATATAAGAACCATTTAAAGCTTAAGAAAAGCCTTTAAAACTCCAATATCAGATATATAAAATTCCACCCACATTCTACTTGAGTAGAACCAGTTTTGCTATCTTTTAAAGAGTCACTGAAGTGCGATTCATGAACCTGAATATCTTCTATCATATAATAGATGGGTTCATTGTTGTATTTATTCTGTTTATCATAAGAAATAATGACACTGTGGCTGCAAATAATTCTTTTTTGGACTGTGTGGACCCTTTAGTTTATTCTGAAAAGCACAAAGCGTTTAAGCAGGATTGATGTGTGTTTAAAAAATAATGTATCCAGTATGCGCTCCCAGGCAGGAACTTGGCAGTAGTGCTTGGGAGTATGCTGTAGAATCCCTTCATAGTCATAAAGAGAGATTTTAGAACTCCAGTATGAGATACAAGACAGATTCCCTTTACACTTCCTACCCTATACTGGAGTGTTTCTGCAAATATATGTGTGAGGGTGTCTGTGTGTCTTCATTCACTTAGACTGGGGTCTGTCCCCCCACACTTTCAAAGAACAATTCTGAACATTGAGAGTGTACTGCTGGTCTTTCTGGGAAACCTAAGTCATCATGTTCTCTTGGTGGGCACCTGGGGCTAGTACATTATCCACAGCAAATGTGCAGCATTTGGCAAATAAATTTTAGAGTTAGATCATTCATAACTATTTTTTTCATAGAAATGGTGAGACTTTGGGCTACTAAGTTATTTGTATGACTTCTAAGTATGTGTAAGTTTAGGAAGCCTTTGCAAGTGTATTCTCTCCTAATTATTTAAAAATTAGAAACTCAAATAAAGGGGGGGGGCGTGTACCAGAGTGTTTGATTGATTTGAGATAAACAAAATCCATACACTTAGAGCACTGTGTATAGCCAAGATGTAATTCCCATGTTTGCTATAAATCTGTTCTCATTCTTCTTAAGGGGATTTTATCCAAATGTCTTGCTATTATTGGCAAGAAAGCAGATCCCCAAATCTGCCCTCAGTACTTTGTTTTGTTCAGTCTTGGTTTTTGGGCCAAAATAATAACTTGTTATTATTTTGCCAGAAACCTAGCATTTCCACTAATGTATTTCTTGACAGTTGCACAATATTCTTGGCTATCGTGAAAATAGCTTTAGTTATAACTATATAAAAATATACATAGACACAAATGGATACACAACATGAACACACACCTCCACACACACACGTATTCAAGCCAATAGATGGCTGTATGATAAAATATGAAATCCAGTGATCTGTATATCATTTGTATATTTGGGGAAAAAAAACGATCAAGCCAAGAACATATGTTTCAGTTTGTTTTCTCTTAGCAAGAGGGATATTGTAAGTAATAGACAATTTAAATCTACCCCCAAATTATCAATTATATGGGTTCTTAGGAGTAGCATGTATACTGTGTATGTTGCGTAGGAATGTAATACATATGAAAGTAAGAGCGAATTCAGAAGAGGGGAAGATGTTTACAACATCCTTGAACAGATGATCAAGTTATTTTCCTGGTTGTAAATACTAGTTCAATAGGAAAGTACTATGGAAAACAGTTTGTATTTTCTTAGAGAAGAAAGTATAAAAGTGACTATAGAATTTCCTGTTTTAACAAAGTAGGAAAGGGAACTGTGAGCCATTTGCTTCCTGAGTGGCCGCATTCCAGCTGTGCAGACTGGTCATAACACATCTGCCAATCAGAACTGGCCCGGGAGGGGAGCGCTCAGATGCTGTCTTGTTTACATGCATCGTGACTCTGTTTCCCCTCCTCCCGTGTGTTGTACCACCAGGAAGATTAAGTGGGGGAACTCGCTGTTACATGCCTGAATAAATTATGAAACTAGGATCGCAGCCACAGCCCGTGACATCATGAGCAGAGTTTTAGCTCATCTTTAGCCACAGGTAAGAGTTGTTGCTTTGTTATATGAGGGTGGCGGATCTGCCTCCAGCCCATGGATTTACTTGGAGACATTATACTTTTGTTAGCAAACCTAGCAGGCTAAAAGCTGGAGAGGAGCTACTGAACAGTTGATTAAAATGTGTGCTGCACTGCTATGACTTTAAATTTTTAGTACTCAACAATTGAAAAAACAAGATCTGTTTATTTAAGAGAGGGGTAAAATAAAAGTAAAGTAAAACAGAAAGTTTTGAAAGCAGCTTTGATGCTAAATTACTGTGTAGAGAAATTGGAACCAGAAGCATATTAATTTTGGAGAGCAATTATACCTAAAAAAAAAAACATGTTTTACTGTGAATCTTTCTACTTCATAGTCTTTCAGAGAACATTGTCCTCATGTGTACTACTAATCCTTTGGCTTTTAAAAAAGTTTCTTTTTTATTATGAACCCATTCAGAAAGAGTTGATACATACATTTAACTACATTAATCCTATTCCTTTCCTTCCAGATTTCTCTCTAGAAGTTTTGTTTTGTTGTGTTTTGTTATCCTCTTTATACTGTTCACCAACAATAAAATTAAGAAAAAAGAGCTCTTGTCTAGTCTTTGTTTTGCCATAAAATTCTATCTTATTTGTATTAATTCAGAAAATACTTCAGAAAACTGTTTTCACAATATTGCATGGAATTTTTTTTTAAAAGTTATTGCATAGGACTTTATTGTGGTTTATAAGTTGCTTTCTGTTGTTGATTTTTCTGTAACACTGGGGCCTTTTCACTTTACTAATTAATGTTTAAGTACATACTTTAAAAAAATTCTTTAGAGTAAAAAAAAATATCCAGCCTGTGGGTTTTGTGGCTTGTTTCTCTTGTATGTGATAGTCCTCAGGTTGATTTACAGCATTTTCCAGCCACCTGGAGAGGCACTTTTGTAAACTTCAGGCAACTGTGCTCTTGTTTTTAACCCCATAGCAGGGTTTCTCAGTCTCAGCCCCACTGACATTTTGGGCTGAATAATTCTTTGTTGTGGGGCCTGTCTGGTGCCTTGAAGAGGTTTAGCAGCCTCCCTGGCTTCTACTCACTTGATGCCAGTGGCTCCCTCTTCCCCAGTTGTGACAACCATAAACATCTCCAGATACTGCCAGATGTTTCCTGAGTGGCAAAATCGCCTCTGGTTGAGAACCACTTCCCTATAGCAATTTGAAATCCAACTTCTTAAATGTTCTGGGCAAAAGAGAGTTAAGGATGAGGCTGTACTGCTTAGTGTATTTGCAGATGTTGCTATAGCCAACTACTCATTTTTTCTCCTCCCCATCCTGTTAGAAGCTTCTGCCAACCATGATTCATGGAATGATTTTTTTGAGCTGAGTAATCTGTGGCTTTTCAGTTTCCTTACTTTCTTTCCTTAGTTAAGTCTGTTTGGGTTTTAGAAAAGTGTTTAAAACAGCAAAGATCTTTTATAATGAAATAATGCATGTAATGTATTTTCCAAGTAGCTGATTTTAACAAACCATAGAAACTTTATGTCTGTCCTTTGATATCAATCTCCTCTGTCAGACAGATCCTCGCCTCACCTCTGATAGAAAGCTTTGTACAGGGGAAGACACAGCTACCTTTGAACAGTCCTTTGTGAAATCTAATGGTATGGCAGCTGGTATTTAAGAACTTCTCCAGGACTTCTAAAGAGCATTTTGACACGTCACTGTCTTCTTTCTTTACAGATCGCAACGAAAGAAATAAACCAGAGCATCGTTCTTCAAGGTATGAATTTATAGTGTTTAATAATTCTGTACAAAGCTGCTGTTTGAAAAATACTGTTTGCAGGTAATGCAAGTGACCCTTTTAGAGTTACTCTCTATTTGAATCTTCTTCTGAGATATTCAAAGAAGCTTCATGGGGGAAATCTTGTTCATTCCCTGAATAGAATTTCTTTATAAAATTATTGCTACCTGGAAGTCATGTTTTATTTTGAGAATATCTATAAGTGGCAGATAAATTTTCATAAAAAAACATATTTTATTCCTATTTCCTTCCTTTTGTGGCTTATTTTTCTCTTATGTAGTATTTCTTTAAAATGCATAGTGCTTTTTTTCTTGATTATAAAATTAATATAGGCTCATTGTAGAAATCTAGAAAATATGAAGAAATATATACAAAGCATTAAAAAAACAAAACAAAACAAAAAACCCAGCCTGTCTTTCCATCACCCATAGATGGCTGTCTACTACTAAAATTTTGGTGTACTTCCTTCTAGACTTTTTAATCAGTGTATATGTATTCAAATGAATTCTGTTAAGTTCTTGTGAGATAGTTTCAAATGGCTAGGAAGATTACATCATTTAAACCTCTCACCCACACCACCTGACAGTGTTTCACTAGATCTTCACCAGCACTGAAGAGTATTTTCAAAAATCCTTACAGACTTACAAGTGGAAAATTGTCTGACTTCCTCTCTAGGCAAGACTTACAGGCTATACTCTTAACCCTGTTCTGTGAAGGTGGCTAAAATTTGGGCAAAAAGTTGTACTGAAGAACAGATATTCACACTGTGTTTTCTAACAGTATTTTCTCCTTATTCCCATTCCTTTGCTTTTTCTTTGTATTTTGTGTTTTGGGAACTGATAAACAGTTATATTGCATTCTTCATCTCTTCATTGGGTTGATTGTTCTGCTAAATCAAAACCTGATGATCTGTCAAAGGTTCAAGCCCTAAAGTGCATTGACATCAATGAATAGAAATACAAAATGTATGAAAACTCCATTGCTAGAATAGCAATGTGTTTTGCAGAAATTATCAATCAAAATAATATAGTAAGGCCTAATCTGGGAGAATATAACTGAGTATTTAGAATGTAAGACCAATCTTTTTTGAGGTATAATTCACATGTGTTAAAACATACTCTTCTTTGGTATATGAGTCTATGAATTTTGACAAACACATACAGTTACACAACCACCACTACAAGCACAGAATAATCTGTAAGATTCATTTTTAAAAATACTTCAAAAAACAAACAAACAAAACCAGTCAACATAAGAGAGAGGCCCTTGACAGCCATGAGTGACAAAAAGTTAAAAGTTGGGGAGGGGCAAAAAATACTTAGGGTGAAAAATCAGGATCCATAAGACCCTTGACACCCTGAATGTAGGACTGAATCAAGCAATATGAATTTCAGTAGTCACAAATGTAAATCCTTGCTCTTAGGTCTGAAAGACCAGTGGAACATGAAAATGTTTTGAGGAATTAGTTCATTATAAATTAACCATAAGTAAAAAATTTGACCCTCCCCCCCCCAAAAAAAGTCTTTAATGATTTTATATTGAAAGAAGTATACTATCCAGTGTAAGCTCTAGACCACAGTTTTTATATTGGTCCAATTCTGGGAACCATAGGGACTTGAAAAATTAAAGTATGCAGTGGACTGACTATATTGGAATAACCTAGGGAACTTAAAAACAAAAACAAAGTCTGATGCCTCACCCCAAACTTTACTTCAGTAAGTTTGGAGTAAACCTTGGCAATCTGCATATTAAAGAAGTCCTCCAGTGGTTGTGATTAATAGCTGGATTGGGAAGCTGAGTTGATGTGGGAGGATGAAAAAGAAGGGTAGGGTAGAAGGCAAAGCTAAGTCAAAAAAGACTGATGTGAGGGACTGGGTAAACTTAGCTGAGGCATAGAAGTTGGGGAGCTGTATGAGACAGAAATGATAACTGGCTTCAGACACCTGGGGTTGGCATGTACAAGAGGCTTGCAGAATTAGGCCAGAAAGCCAGGAAGTGCTCAACTAATGGAGTCAGGTCAAAAAGGCATGGGCAGCAGCTTCAGGAGACTCCTGCTGGCCAAATTTGGGACATTTTGAATATCTAAAAACAACAACAACAACAACAACAAAAAGTGATATAGTGGATTCAACACTGAATATTTAAAGACTCTCCAGTTTTGTGGCGTGGCCATTGTTTTGGACTCAACACTCTCCATTTCTTAGAGCCTTGGCTCCTCTGTTTACCCTAAAGTCAGGACCCGAGTCTTCATGGTTCTATTTCAGGCAGTGCTTGTGGTACTCTTAAGGATACTGTGAGAGTATTCTGATTATTTAATCTCAAATTTATACTGTCAAGTTCTCAAGAAGTGTATTACTAATCTTGGTAACCCAACACTTAGTATAGTGGCTACCATACAATAAGCACTTAATAAATAAATGATAATTGTAGTTGGAGAAGAGAAAGGAAAATTCTGTTCTGTATTTTTCCTTTGCAAATTGGGAAGAACCTGACTCTCAAAAGCTCGCCCATGATGCTTATTGAAAGTGTTTGTTACAACAGCATAAGAAAGGAAAAGTATGTTTTCAAGGAAGGCGTTGTTTTCTGGCCAGGGATCTACGAAATCAGCCGTGACCTGCTCTTCTCCTGCCATCCTGCTGCCACCCACCAGGCCAGCGCGCACCATGCAGATTAATACCTGCTGCATCCACAGAGCAGGAAGAGGAAAAGATAACAAAAAGTCTCTTAATTTTGGTATGTTTGTTGCTTTTCCTCAGGCCACTCGGGCCACTTGGCAGCAAGAATGATGGGTTCAAAGCCCAGCAAGGATGATGGGTTCAAAGCTCAGCAAGGATAAGAGAAATGCATTCCTTTTTTTTTTTTTTTTTTAAATTCAGTTTTATTGAAATATATTCACAAACCATACAGTCATCCATGGGCTTTCCTTTTATTTGTGTTTTCACAAGGCCAAGCACTCCCATAGCTTCCACAGTGAGAGAGGAATAAATCCTGACGTCTGCCTTATTCTTTCACTTTGGTGCTGAAATAAGAAGGGAAGTATAAGTCTTAAGTTAAAGGAAACATTTTGTTAGGTATAGGCCAACGCTGAGGTCCCAAACAACAACAAAGAAACACCATTCAAGCATTTTTAAGAGGGTAGCTCTCTACTTTTTGATTAGTTTGTTTTGATGTTGGCTTTTTTTTTTTTTTTTGCACTTGTTGCCAATTGATTAATGTGGAAGTCAGAAGCATCTGAATTCTTCTTTTCTCTGCCTTTTTCTTTAAATATATCATTTCCCAAGTTGATGTCCTGTGCAACACTCTTCTGTAGGATATATGTCAGAATGTCAAGAAATAAATGTTCACTACAAAAAAAGTTTGTGAAATGGTGAGTTAAAGAAAATTAGATGTATTTCTTTACTGTGACTCAGAGTTTTTGATGCATTAAAATACATTATAAAACTCCAAATGAGAGGTCTGCCTACAGCATTTTAAAAATGTTACTTGAATTTGTAACCTTTCCCAGATATACCTATTAATACATCTAGAAAAATACACCATGGAATGGCAGTTTTGGAAAATAATTGAGAGTCAAGTGAGAACTAAAGATAATAAAAGTTAAGCACTCTGGCAGTCAGTGCCATGAATGGAAAATCAAGAGCTCTTTTTAGCCACCTCACCATCTCTGAATAGGTAGATCCCAGTGACTTACGGGTACTGAAAAACCAGCTACTTGGTCTCAAATGTTTTACCTCCTACAAGGAAATAATAATTCACAGCAGCAAAAAAGAAAAGGAGCAAAACAAAGAACCCTAAATCTGGTTCTTGAAAACTGTCATTTGACTCTTAGTCTCCCTGAAGCCTTAGAAATTCCTGTCATTATTCCCTTTGATACCTATTTATAAAGCTCAGTGATATTTCTGTAAAAATCACAATAGGATTTTCTTGTGGAACTTGTCAAAGTGATTTGAAAATTTGTAAGGAAAAGCAAGAATAACCAAAGCAATTTTGAAGACAATTAAGAGGGGGAAGTAGATTCATCCTTTGTCATTAGCAGGTAATTAAGACAGTGTTTTGTAAGTAAACAGAGAATAGGTCAATGGAACAGACTGGAGAGCCCCCAAATGGGCATAGATGTATAAATACAGTTCTCTGTCATGTGATGTGACAGAAGAGGCATTACAGATCAGTGGGAGAAAGTGACTCTGTTAACAAATGTTGCTTGAACAATTGATTATCTGTATTTTTAAAAATCCATATGTAACTGATTTATTTTATGCAGTAAAGATCTAAAGACATAAAAGTAAA
The DNA here is from genome assembly GCF_015220235.1 of Choloepus didactylus. Classification (NCBI taxonomy): domain Eukaryota; kingdom Metazoa; phylum Chordata; class Mammalia; order Pilosa; family Megalonychidae; genus Choloepus; species Choloepus didactylus. Next base: position 164,409,320 of record NC_051309.1, on the reverse strand, counting down.
ATAGTAAAACTGAAATAGTACTATATAAAAATATCTTTATGGCCCTGGGGTAGGGAATGAGTTCATAAAGTTTAGCAAATATAAACCACAAAGAAAAAGATCGACAAATTTGACTATGTTAAAATTTAAAACTTATATATAGGAAGCATCAAAGCATGTGAAAAGACAGTTCAAGACTGTGCAGTGCACATAGGTGACAAAGGGTTAGTGTCCAGGATAAATAAAAAACTACACATCAGAAAGAAAGAGACAAATAACTCAGTAAAATATGAGCGGGAGACTCACCCAAAATGATATCTAAGTAGACAAAATGATACCAGAAAAGATTCTTCACTTTGCTAGTACTAAGAAGATGTGTGCTAACGTTATAATGAGAGTCCATTTCGTTTCCATTGGGTTGACATAGAAATCTTAAAGATTGGCCATATCAGGTATTCGTGGTAACTCTCATATACTGCTGATGGTAGTGTAATTTATATAACGTATTTACAAAGCAATGTCTGGTAAAGCTGAAAATGCGCATACCTTTCAACCCAAAAGTTGAAATTCTATCACATGTGCTCAGAGCAATGTACGAGAATGTTCAGAGTAGCACTGTTTGGATTAAAGGAACTATAGCTATGTGTCAACATAAATCTCAAAAACATGATTTTGGATGATAAAAAGAAAGTTGTAAAAAGGATAGATACAGTAGGATATCATTTATATAAAGCAGAAATCAGCAAACTACAGCCCATGGGCCAAAACTAGCACCTGTTTTGTAAATAAAGTTTTATGGGTATGCATCCATGCCCGTTTGTTTGCATCTTGTCTGTGGCTGCTTTCCTACCACATCTGCAGAGCTGAGGAGTTGCAGCAGAGGCCTATGGTCCACGAAGCCAAAAATATTTACTATCTGGCCCTTTATAGAAAAAGTTTGCCGAGTCCTGATACAAAGTTTTGTCACAGGCAAAACACAAACAATATGTTGCTTATTAAATATTATTTATGAGTACGTATGTGTGTAATAGAGTATTTAAAAAAGCATGGAAGTGAAATAGTGATTTTAGGGTATTATCAAAGGAATGGGATCATGAAGGGTCCATAGGGAACTTCAAGTATATCTGTACTGCTTTTTTTTTTAAACTGAGTGATGGACTTTGCAACATTACCCACTCTTTTTTTTTTTTAAGCCTGGAAACTTTCATAATAATAATAAAAAAAGACCCTCAAGACGACCTTTTACTGATAGCATTTAGGTTGTTTCTAGTTCCTTACACTTAGTAATGATGCTGCAATAAACATCTTTGTTCATCTTTGTGTATATACGTATAAGAAAATAGTCATTGCTTCTGGCAAGATAGATTTTTCTCAAGTTTCTATTGAACTCCTATTCTCTTTCACAAATATGTTAAGTTTTGAAATTTTATATGACATCCAGTTCTCTTTTCTTCACAAATCCCAGATAACTTCATGGTGTTTTGTGCTGTTCCAGCTTCAGTAGGGCCCATTAAGACCTCCCTTCCTGTGATGTGGTCTGAAATGTCACCCCACACTGGGAGGGACTCAAACTCAACATGCAGAAAATTTGAAGCACATAATTGAGTACGCTCAGAATTAATGGTTGATGATGTTAAAACTCATAGCAACAACTTTGTCATTAAAAATCTAAACAGGTCTTGTTTCTCAGCATTGTTACTCTGTTTTGACTTTTATAAAGATTTCGAGGATTTTATTTTGACATTGTACCATCACATTATGGTTTATGTTTAAAGATTGAACTTGTTTTTTTCTTTTCTCTTTTCTAAATATGTCTATTAAAATGTCATACTCTGTTGGGCCTTGTTTAACTACTGCAATTCTGTAGCATTTCCCTGCCCATATGTTTTGATTTCTGTACCTCCATAAACTATAGCTTGTTCGTAATTTCTTTCTGGCATTATGTTTTCTGAGCTATAAGAGAAACGTTGCTTTTGCTCTAGCATCTGTAATGCTATCAATAAGGTGAAAAATTAAAGTGTATACAGGTTTTGTGGGGAGGAAAAACCCTTTGCAATGGGAGATGTGAAAGGATTATTAACCTTTAATGTCATCCTTCAGGGAATATATGTATTATGTTGTTTTATTGTGGTTTTAAGAAATGTGGCTTTAACATTTTCCCCTAGTGTGATGGGATTGACAATGAAGCATTTATAAGGTGTATCAGATGGGTAATTGAAAAGTTTTATCAGCTGGCCTACCACTGCCATAGTACTTAGGGTGGGGGCTTCTTTGAAGTTGTTTCAAATTAAACTGTCAGCAGGCAGTTAACTTTGGAACAGCAGCTGGTCCTGCATCTATTACTTTTTCTCAAGCTGGGCTTGTATGGCTACCCAGTTCTCAGCAGCCTAGGGAGCACATGGATATCCTGGCCCTTAAATGTTTTCATTCTAATTTTCCCTTCTCTTATCTTTTACATTAATTCTTTACCTTCCTGCAGTCAGTATTATTTAGGAGCAGTTATTTACACGGTTCTACAAAATCTACAGTCAAGGGCTTTTAGTTGAAAGAACGCTGTATACAGCTTTGTGGATCTCAATCTAACCTTAGGTTTTAGTCTTACCCCAGCTAATAAATGCCCTTGTACTCCCGGACTTTAAAGTCTTATTGAAATGCATTCCCTAACTGGCACTAATTCCTGGAAGAATGTTAATGTGGACAGAATTGCTAAACCATCATTCAGTAACCTAGTCACCTTCCATCTCACTAACGGTAAACTGCTGTTGATCAAGTTCAGTCTTGTCCACCCAAAACACAGGCAACAAAAGAAGAAATGGATAAATGGGATTTCATCAAGTTAAAAACTGTGCGTTAAACAATACTTATCAAGAGAATGAAAAAACAACCCACAGAATTGGAGAAAATATTTGCAAATCATGTTTCTGATAAGGAATTAATATCCAGGATAGATAAAGAACTCCAACTCAACAACAACAACCAAAAAAAACCACCCTATTAAAAAATGAGCAAAGGACTTGAATAGGCATTTCTCCAAAAAAGATATGGAAATGGCCATAAGCACATTTTATGCTCAACACCTTAGTCATTAGGGAAATGCAAATCAAAACCACAGTGAGATAGTACTTCTCACCCACTAGGCTGGCTATTCTCAAAAAATCAGAAAATGCCAAGTGTAGGTGAGGTTGAGGAGAAACTGAAATCCGTGTGCATTGTTAGTGGGAATGTAAAATGGTGTTGCCATTGTGGAAGACAGGCTGGCAATTCTTCAAAAAGAATTACCATATGACCCAGCAGTTCCACTCCTTTCAATACCCAAAATAATTGAAAGCAGGGATTCAAATAAAGTGCATGTGTGTTCTTAGCAGCACTATTCACAATAGCCAAAAAGATGAAAATAACCCAAATATCCATCAACAGATGAATAGATAAATGAAATGTGGTCTATCATATACTGGACTGTTATTCAGCCTTAAAAAGGAATGCTGTTATGTTCAGAAGACAGAGCAATAGATGATGGATGATAGATAAGGAGGGAGGGAGGGAGAGAAAGAAAGAAATTGTGGTGTGACAGGATGTTAAAGTTGGTGGATTGGGGTATCTGGGGAGGGGGGTTGGGGTATGCTGGAGTTCTGTGTATGAGTTTTGTATTGTTTTTGCAACTGTTCTGTAAGTTTGAATTTATTTCAAAAAAAAAAAAAAAGGAATGCTGTTCTAATACATGCTACAGCATGGATGAACCTTGAAAATATTGTACTAAGTGAAATAAGACAGACACAAAAGGACAAATAGTGTATGATTCCACTTATCTGAGATATCTGGAATAGGCAAATTCATAGAGATGAAAGTAGGTTAGAGTTTACCAGGGGCTTGGGGTGAGGGGTAGGGGAAATAGAGAGTTACTGCTTAATGGGTAAAGAGATTCTGGGGAGGTGAAAAAGTTCTGGCAACAGTGGTGATGGTTACACATCATTGTGAATATACTTAATGCCATGGAATTGTACAGTTAAAACTGCTAAAAATGGGAAATATTAAATTATGTGTATTTTACCTCAATGAAAAAGAAAGAAAAATTCAGTCTTGCCTTGTATATAAAACCCTTCTCAAATCCAAAAATAAGTCCTGGTCCTGAGAATACAAATTCAGTGTTGGAGTCTTCCTTGCTGATTAGGGGCTCTTCTGGATAATAAATCAGGGCATTGAATTTTGCTCTAGTAACAAGTTTTTGCCACCTTGGTCTTGTTCTGGTCATAGCATACCTCTCCAAAGATGGAGAGTGAGCAAGCCCGCTCTTCTAAATGCACACAAAAAAAGGCAGGCATCCCCAAAAGGATTTACTTGTGTGCAACACTCTCTGTTTTTAGACAGGAAGATTGAGAATCAGTATCCTTTGGTAATTAGGAAAATAAAAGAATGAAAGGAATATATGGATTATCTAAAGGCTTCAGAGTAACATTGTGTCTAAAATGCAACCACCCCCTCAATTATAAACCTGTTTCCTAGAGATAATATTGTCCCTGGCGCACTGCCAAACACAGGAAGTCCAGCGAAATTATCCAGGGCTGATAAGCAGGACTTAAAGTTTACTGCCATCTCTTGCCCAGTTGTATCTCTTGGTTATATATTGTGAAGAGAAATCATCTATAACCTCATTTCCTCATTAATCACTTATATTTTGATGTACTTTCTGATTTTTATCTTTTCAAATAGATACTATAATTTTAACACAGAGGTTCATGAATAGGCTGCTTTTCAATTATTTGTTTCATTAACTATATATCATGAGCATTTTTCCATTTTAGTCAGTAGTCGTACAAAATATGATTAAAATTTTTCTTGAATACAAAACAATACAGACATATAGGAAATTTGGGAAAAGAAAAAAAGAAAAAAAAAAGAAAAGAAAAATCACTCATAGTCCATTTAGTTACTGAATGATAACTAAATATAGGTAATTTATTCTTTTTTCTGTGCTTGCTTGCTGGGTATATTTTTTTAAATATAATTAGGATCATACTGTAGATAGTGTTGAATATAACCTGCTTTTTCACAAAAACAATAGTTCATAAACATTTTCCAATGACATCATTTTTTTTTAAATTTTTTTATTGAGATTGTTCACATACCATACAATTATCCAAAGATCCAAAGTGTACAATCACTTGCCCCCGGTATCCTCATACAGCTGTGCATCCATCACCACAGTTAATTTTGGTTCAATTTTTAAAGCCTTTTCATTACTCCAGACAAGAAATAAAGTGAAAGATGAAGGAAAAAAAAAAAAAGAAAAGAATATAGGAAACTCGAATCCTCCCATATCCCTAACCAACCCCCCTCCATTGTTGACCCATAGTATTGGTATAGTACGTTTGTTACTGTTTATGAAAGAGCTTTGAAATACTACTAACTATATAGTTTGCAATAGATATAGTTTGCAATAGATATATATTTTTTCCCTATATGCCTATTATTAACTTCTAGTTGTATTGTCATGCATTTGTTCTGGTTCATGGAAGAGATTTCTAGTATTTGTGCAGTTAATCACAGACATTGCCCACCATAGGATTCAGTTTTATACATTCCCATCTTTTGACCTCTAACTTTCCTTCTGGTTACATATATAACTCTGAGCTTCCCCTTTCCACCTCATTCACGTGCCATTTGGCACTGTTAGTTATTCTCACATCTTGCTACCGACACCTCTGTTCATTTCCAAACATTTAAGTTCATCTTAGTTGAACATTCTGCTCATACTAAACAACCGCTCCCCATTCTTCAGCCTCATCCTATATCTTAGTACCTTTTATTTCATGTCTTTGAGCTTTGAGTTTACATATTATAATTAGTTCCTATCAGTGAGACCCTGCAATATTTGTCCTTATGTGTCTGGCTTATTTCACTCAGCATATTGCTCTCAAGTTTTTGTCTTCAACCCATTTTTTTTTTTTAAGATGGTTTTGTTCACATGCCATACATTCCATCCTAAGTAAACAATTGATGGTACCCTGTATAGTCACATATTTATGTGTTCACCACCTTCACCACTATCTATATAAGGGCATCTACATTTCTTCCACAAAGCAGGAGGAAGAGTCAAAGAAGGTAGAGACGCAAAAGAAAAAGAAAATGAAAGAGAGAAAAAAGAAAAACATGACAGCTAAGAAGCAGCAAAAGGAAAGATAACCTTAGATCAAAGTAGAGTAAAGAGTCAGGCAACATCACCAATGTCAAGAGTTTCACACCCATCTCCTATACACCCCTCTTATCTGCATTTACCTTGGTATATTGCCTGTGTTACATTAAAGGAAGCATAATACAATGATTCTGTTAATTATAGTCTCTAGTTTACATTATTGTATTTTTCCTCCAATACCTCCCTATTTTTAACACCTTGCAAGGTTGACATTCATTTGTTCTCCCTCATGAAAAAACACATTTGTACATTTTATCACAATTGTTGAACACTCTTAAGTTTCACTGAGTTATACAGTCCGTCTTTATCTTTCCTCTTTTCTTCTTGTGTCCCATATGCTCCTAACTCCTCTTTCAACCATATTCATAGACACCTTTGTTCAGTGTACTTACCTTACTGTGCTACCATCACCCAAAATTGTGTTCCAAACCTCCCACTCCTATCAGTCTGTAGTGCTCCCTTTAGTATTTCCTGTAGGGCAGGTATCTTGTTCACAAACTCTCACATTGTCTGTTTGTCAGAGAATATTTTAAACTCCCCCTCATGTTTGAAGGACAGTTTTGCCATATATATGATTCTTGGTTGGCAGTTTTTCTCTTTCAGTATCTTAAATATATCACACCACTTCCTTCTTGCCTCCATGTTTTCTGCTGAGAGATCCGCACATAGTCTTATTAAGCTTCCTTTGTATGTGATGGATTGCTTTTCTCTTGGTACTGTTAGGATTCTCTCTTTGTCTTTGATGTTTGATAACCTGATTATTAAGTGTCTTGGCGTAGGCCTATCACATCTATTCTGTTTGGAGTACGCTGCACTTCTTGGATCTGTAATTTTATGTCTTTCATAAGAGATGGGAAATTTTCATTGATTATTTCCTCTATTATTGCTGCTGCCCCTTTTCCCTTCTCTTCTCCTTCTGGGACACCAAGGATACATACATTCTTGTATTTTGCTTTGTCCTTAAGTTCTCGGAGACGTTGCTCATATTTTTCTATTCTTTTCTCTATCTGTTCTTTTGTGTATAGACTTTCAGGTGTCTTGTTCTCCAGTTCCTGAGTGTTTTCTTCTGCCTCTTGAGATCTCCTGTTGAATGTTTCCATTGTGTCTTTCATCACTTGTGTTGTGCTTTTCATTTCCATAGATTCTGACAGTTGTTTTTTTGAATTTTCGATTTCTACCTCATGTATGCCCAGTGTTTTCTTTATAGCTTTTATGTCTTTTGCCATATCTTCCCTAAACTTGTTGAATTGATTTAACATTAGTTCTTTAAATTTCTGTATCTCAGTTGAAGTGTAAGTTTGTTCCTTTGACTGGGCCATAACTTCAGTTTTCTTAGTGTAGGTTGTAGTTTTCTGTTGTCTAGGCATCTGATCTCCTTAGCCACCCCAGTCTGGTTTTCCCAGACTAGAGTAGACTAAGGTCCTAGAAGGAGGAAATATTCAGTATCCGGTTTCCCTGATGATATGTCTTAGAGGACTGACACACCTGTGCTTTTCTGCCCAGCAGGTGGCACCTGTCAGCCTGTCATGGACTGGTATAAGGGGGTGTGGCCTGCGGCTCTCCTCCCCCAGGGTCTGGGGTCTGTTTCAGAATGTAAGGCAGGTAGTAGAGCTGGGCCCCTCCACTTTCCTCTTGGAAAGCTATGCCCCCTCCAGAGAGATGTTTGCATGTAAATAGATTCTTTGTTTCTCTGATCCTGCTAGTTAGAGTGCTGTGATTTTAAAATGGCTGAGGCTTTTGTTACTGCAAAGCACTGCAGGCTGAAAACGGCTGAGGCTTCTCCACTGAGTCACTCAGCTTGACTCAGAGAGAAAGGGACAGGAAGCTCCCAGATTTACCCATGGGCCAGAGATAGCACCCAATCCTCTGGGCTCCCTATCCTGAGACAGGTATGTCCCCTGACTCTCCCAAGGTCAGTCGTCATTAAAAACCTCTGTCTGCTTGTTGGGGATTCACTGTCTATATTAAGCAGTTAACATTAAAACCCCAGTTGGAGCTGGGCTGAGAGAGTGCTGCTCTCTAGCACCCCAAGGCTTCTGTGAGGAAGGGGCTCTCGGCTCTCGGCGTGGGTCCACAGTTTTTACTTAGAGATTTTGTGCTGCAATTTCAGGCATTCCTCCCAATTCAGGTTGGTGTGTGATGAGTGGACAGTCACATTTGTCTCCCTGCAGTTGTTCCAGGTTATTTGTTAGTTTTTTGGTCATTTATGAATTGTTCCAGGGGGACTAGCAGTCTTCCACTCCTCTTTATGCTGCCATCTTCATTGCCCTCCCAATGACATCATTTTTAATGGTATTCCATCATGTAGCTATACCATAATTTGTTTAATTATTTTCCTATTGTCAGGTGTTTAGACTGATTCCAATTTTTTACTATTATAAATAATTCCAATTATTTACTATTATAAATAAGATCCTTATCCCTGCAATTTTATAGACCATCACTGATTATCTCCTTGTGATAAATCCCTAGCAATGGAATTAATGGATCAAAAAATACATAAATATTTTAAGATTTTTCATATATACTAACAAAATTGCTTCATAAAAGGTTGTATCCTCACGAGTATAACAAGTATAATGTCTTTTAAAGATCACCCCTGGCCCTGCTTGGCTAATGGATGAATCAGAAGAAAATAACCGATAAGAATATTCCTTCTTTCTGCTTACTCATATTTTTGTGTTAGAATGCTCAGATTTGTTAACTATGACCCATTTCATAATTTTTAATTCAGACCCCAAGACAGTACTTTCCAAGGGCAATGTATATTAAGAGATTTATTGCAGAGACTTGGCTTATGTAACTGTGCGCACTGGCTAGGTAAGCCTGAAAACCATAGAGCAGGCCATCAGGAAGGGCAGGCAGGAACTCTTATATATACAGACTGAAACTGCTGTCCACAAGTGGAATTTCTTCACCAGGGAAGCCTCCACTCTGCTGTTAAGGCCTCTCGACTGATTGAACCAGACCCACCCAGATTATCTAGGGTAATCTCCCTTACTTAAAGTCAGCTGATAATGGACTTCAATCACTCTACAAAATACCTTCACAGGGACCCCTAGAATAGCATTTGATTGAGTAACTGGGGACTGTAGTCTAGCCAAATTGACACATAATACCGACCGTCTCATTTGGTTTGGCCCTAAGTCAAGCAGGCTAAACCCACTTGGGAGTGAGTTTCAGTGCCTGTGTCTCTGCTTTTCAAGATCAGGGCTCTTCAAGTCTGCATGTAACCCGGAAGTTCTTTCTGACAGGTCTGTTGATATCTGTTGTTTTATTTAGCGTTAGTCCTAAGTAACTATTCAGTTGTGTTATTCATGATCCTAAAGGGGTCTCTCACCCTGAGCAAGGGCGTCTGACCATGGCAAGATTCTAAACAGGAACATAACCCAGCATCTGCATAAACACCCTGACCTGGGCAGTATCTGCTTTTACTCATGGTGCCCCTCAGTGCTTTGATAAGCACCCAGCTACAAGTGCCTGCTTTGTTCAGACTGTTAAAGTCTGGGGGTGCCAGGGACGGTTGATATGCAGTGACAAGTTGCTATCTTTGGCTACTTGAAGAAGAGATACAGATTTGGGCCTCTCCTTTTACTAGTGCAGATTTTTCCACATAGTAGCTGAACTTCCTTTTGGGAAACTGCATTCTCTTGAGTATTATAAACACTAATCTTTCAGTCTGAATATAAGGTATCTTCTTTGTCCCCTCTAACTAGGAAAGGACAGGCCACTCAGAAGTAAAATAGCTAATGGAAAAAAGCGCAATTGACATTGTTCGGATACTTCCTGATGGCTTGGGTTTCAAGGCTCTTAACAGTTGCTCTGGAAACAACCCCTGTAATTGATCCTCTAGGCCTCTATTTCCATTTCTTTCCACAGCTCTGAACAGTGGAGGGACAATGCACTCCCGCAGAACTGGTGGCCCTTGCCTTTTTCTCTGAGAATTGCTTTACCATTCCCTGATCCCAGCTGAAGGATAGGCCCCTGTTAGGGGTTAAATTGTATCTCCCAAAAAGATATGTTGAAGTCCCAACCCCCAGTACCTGTGACTGTGACCTTTGGAAACTGGGTCTTTGCTGATGTATTCATGTTGAGATGAGGTCACACTGAATGAGGGTGGACCCTAGTCCAGTAGGACCAGTGTCCTTCTAAGAAGAGACACAGACACAGAGAGGAGAAGCCCCCGTGACGGCAGAGGAGGGATTAGAGGGATGCATCCACAAGCCAAGGGGCACCCAGGATTGCCAGCAAATGAGAAGCTAGAGGAGGCCAGGAAGGATTCTCCCCTACAGGTTTCAGAGGGAGCACGGCCCTGCCAACACCTTGGTTTCAGGTATCTAGCTTCCAGAACTGTTTCAGTCGCTTTAAGCCACCCAGTTTGTAGTGCTTTGTTAGGGTAGCCCTCGGAAGCCAAGACAGCCCTGTTGTCCTATCACATTAGACCTTTGCTGAGGAACCCCTGGACCTTGAGTTCTTTATTTCTTTTGAAAGTTTAAACTAAAAGACACAGGGCTGAGAGTCATAGTTTCTGGAATGTGAAAATTATTTTGAGTTGAACATGTACTGATGTACATGGGCCAGGTATGTTGATGAAAAAACAGTCTTTGACAGGAGATGTGAAGGGAGTCATGTTCCAGAGAGAAAGGATGAGTGAGAGCTTGTGAGATTAGCCTCCTGGTTTCCCAGCGCTGCACAAAGTTCAGCTCCACTTCCTGCCTGTGGGGACTCCCAGATACCCTTGTATGCTCATAATGAAAACACTTTTATTTTATTTTATTTTTTTATATTCATTTTATTGAGATATATTCACATACCATGCAGTCATACAAAACAAATCGTACATTCGATTGTTCACAGTACCATTACATAGTTGTACATTCATCACCAAAATCAATCCCTGACACCTTCATTACCACACACACAAAAATAACAAGAATAATAATTAAAGTGAAAAAGAGCAATTAAAGTAAAAAAGAACACTGGGTGCCTTTGTCTGTTTGTTTGTTTGTTTCCTTCCCCCATTTTTCTACTCATCCATCCATAAATAGACAAAGGGGAGTGTGATCCATATGGCTTTCCCAACCCCATTGTCACCCCTCATAAGCTGCATTTTTATACAATCGTCTTCAAGATTCATGGGTTCTGGGTTGTAGTTTGATATTTCAGGTATCTACCGCCAGCTAACCCCATTCATTAGAACCTAAAAAGGGTTGTCTAAAGTGTGCGTAAGAGTGCCCACCAGAGTGACCTCTTGGCTCCTTTTGGAATCTCTCTGCCACTGAAGCTTATTTCATTTCCTTTCATTTCCCCCTTTTGGTCAAGAAGATGGAAAACCCTTTTATTTAATATGAGTTTAAAGGGGGTTAAGTTTCTTTTAACCTCACAAGATTATATAATACCATTGGAAGAAATAATGGAAATAATATCATAATTTAGAAATGAAAGTTAAATAATTACATAGCTTTAGGACTATCCCACTAGATACCCTTAGATTTATTTCCTCATAGGTAGGGTGCCATGAATATTCTGAAAAAATTCAGCAGAGTCATATATTAAAGCATTTATGATAAGCCAAATCCTTGCCATGGAATACAGTGTGTGAAGAGGGATATGTATTGTTCATCTTATGGACACTGACACTAGATTTGTGTCTTGGTGAGTAACAGAAACCTTTATTGTTTTGTCCTCTTCACCAACAAAGGTAAAAAAAAAAACCCAAACAAAACCCTCTTTAACATGGAATCGCCTAAAACAACATAAAATATAGCCAGACCCATGAATTTCCAAATACTTACTTGCATATACTCCTGACTCATAGATTTCTTTTATGAGTAAAAATCCCAGAGGTGATGAAAGTCTTAAATCACTTACTTCAAAAAGAAGCCTTCCCCCTTCCTCCACCATTGCCTCTGGTATATTCAGTTAAAGAAGACAAGTTCTCAGAGTTCCTTGGTAATTCTCAATTCTCATGTATTTGGGTACATAAACATCTGTACTCTATCCAGAGCATGAAGTACAAACACCTGTTGTGCTTTCCGCTCATCATTTGGCTGTGGGTGAACTTCTTCTGAGGCGGTGAAGCATTAGTTAAGAACTCGGGCTTAGGAGCCAGATGGTCCAAGTTCAAATCTGGCTCCCTCCCTCCCTCGCCAGCTGTGAAGCATAGGACTTGTAAATTACATAAACTGTTTTCTCATCTGTAAGACTGGGATAATAATATTTCCTTCTTCCAAGGCTGGATGTGTGGATTAACTGTGTTAGAAGACACAAAGCAATTAGAAAAGCCCTCAGTTAGAGTTACTTACTATTTCATTATTATTGGAATGGATTAAATGTCAAGTCCAACCTCCTTTTCCACAGCTGGATTATATAATAGATTCGCATGAAGTGTCTAAATTGGTAACCTAGAATTTTTTAAGTTTCACAGTTTAAAAATTTTAGAGCTAGTAGGTAAAATAGAAATCATCCAATCCAATAATATTGTAGTATGAATGAGGAAATGATATTAAGTGATGAGATTAAGTTCACTAGAGTGAATGATGGCAGAGCTGATGCTGAACCTCAGACCCATGCACTCCTGTCTGTCTGACAACCTGGAGGATGCTTGGCCCTGAGCCCTACCATCCTATGTGTCAGGAAATCATAGCCTTAATGCAAACTCAGGCTGTGTGTGCAATGGAAAGCACATCATCCCTCTTCTCCTTAGCCCTCTATTCCCATGGAGAAGAGAATTTGATGTCAGTATTTAAATAAACTACTACTCTTTATTTATTTTTAATAATGATTGTTGAGGATGTAGCCTTGAAATCTCCCATAGATTTGTTCCACTTAACCCTAAAGCAAAAATCAAACTTACATTTATGGTTGACCTGATGTTGGAAGTATCACAACTTTAAAAATAACACCCCCATGAAACACTGATGGATGCAAATCTGATATCAAACATAATTTTTGGAGTTTTTGTACACTGATATATTTGAAAAAGAGATTCATTAAAATTCAACAAATATTTATTGCTTGTGACAAGTACTTTGCCCAGGCACTGTGGTACTTTACACTAAATCTAAGACTTGGAAGCCTAAAAAGTAAATCTTCAGAAATTTCCTTCCTACCCTGATTTACTCAAAACTCTACAGAGGGTTAGCAGTCTTCCTGTCTCTTGACTTGTTCTTCCTTCTAGTACTTCTCTTCTTTTTAAAAAAACCCAAATGCTCCTATCTTTACTTTTCTTTGGAGATGGGAGGAAAATGGGCCTTACAGCTAGTCAAAGTGGTGAGCCCTGTGAATGGGCCTGCTTGACATCCTCAGTTTGGACACAACTTGACCTTGAGAAAATATTTGGGTTTTGACAATGTTTGTGTTGCTCTGGGGAACACTGCTGTCACTCAAGTGTTTACAGTTCAGCATCCAAGTAAGTCCTTTAGGGGATCTTTTCTAGTACTTTCTATAATATTTTAAAAATAAAACCTGTAAAAGTAGAATATACATGACCAGAATGGTTTAAAAACTCACATATATAAATATGACAAATGTACCATATTAATGTAGTGTAGTAGGAGAAACTAGGTGTGGGAACTCTCTGTACTATCTTCACAACTTTTCAGTAATTCTAAAACTATTCTAAAATAAAAAGTTTATTTAAAAACAAAAGACCTTCTGCCCCCCCCAAAATCCCACCTATAAAATTACTCATGATAAGATAAATTGTAGCAATTCAGTATTAGAATGGTGAGCACGTTTTATTCTGCTTCACCAAATAATGTAAGATGAAATGATCAAGGCTAAATTATTTCAATAAAGGAAAGCTCTTCATTTGTATTATGGAAATATTTGTATTGTTCTTAGAGAAAGTCCTAGTTTGAAAACAAACATCTCTTATGTTAGAAGGGAACACAGTACAAAGTCCTCATGTTGAAATTTAAAAACTGAAGCTTGAAGTTTCTACTTGAAACATTTTGATGTTACAGAGACAAAAACAAAAGAGTGCTCCCCAGGTGAATTCAGCATACTGTACTTCTATCTGGAGCATGAATCACTTTGTAATATCGTTTATAATTATATGTTTATGAGTCTGACTCTCCTGCCTGAGGACAGTAGTTCCTCTTTCTATCTCCAGGGCGTGGTACATAGCTGGTGATCAGTTAATATATGTTTCCAAATTGAGTGAGAGGTGACTCTTTCAAGTAAACTAGAAACAACCAGATTCAGAGGAACCCTAAAACTCTATTCCCTCTTTAAGCTGCTTGCAAAAATAAATAAATGAGCTAAAGAAAACCTTTCTGGTTTCACATGGCATTTTGTGTTTGTGCACTATCTTTACACACCACTGTCTTCTTCTCAGACTGCTAAAATCATCCACCAGCCTGCAGCCCCACTGTCAAGGACTGTTCCACACTAGCTGGCTCTTTCTGGTAAAGATGCTGTGGCAGTGATGGGGGTACTGGAACTGTGACTGCTATTGCTGATTGTTCTGTCCTGGGAATTCCACCCACTGATTCTCAGATCCTTTATGTCGGGATTGTGGCCTGTGGGAATGAGGTAGAATTAGGAGCAGAGCTTGTAAGCAAGTTGTAGCTTCTAACTCTACCACTATTGGTTACATTTCTCCTTCCTCTGTTTTTCTGACTATAATTTTGGTTATCCTGTCTTCTGTTTCACTGATTTTTTCTTCTGCCAATTCGAATCTGCTGTTGTATGCCTTTAGTGTATTTTTAATCTCCATTATTGTGCTTTTCATCCCCATAATTACTGTTGTGTTTTTTTGTTTGTTTGTTTTGTACAAGAAAGATCAACGTATTTTAATGTAACAGTACAAAACATTCATTGATACAGTTTCAGATTACACATTGCAGTTAATTGCAGTTAACATTTAAGAAACTAATACTTGTTGAGTTTTAGTTTAGCATCAAAGAATATCCAAAATTGTCTAAGAAAAAGAAACATTAAAAAATTCTCCTCCCTTTTCTAAATACATATAGGTATAAGGGTAGATTTTTTTTTATATACTTCAGTCAAAGCAACATAGAACAACGGGTTGAATGCTGAAGCAGATATGAGAATTCAGGGGGTCTTAATTAATTAAACCAGACATTAAATTTGCAAAAATGTAAAACAGTGCCAGTCTTCTATTTTTTTGTTTGTTTGGTAAAATATATTTATGTTTTATAAAAAAAGATATTATTTATGTAAAGATTAAAGATACAATTATCTGAATGATCTAATAAATAAATATTTTTAAAAGTTCTCCATTTCATTTTCTAATATAGATAAAAGCAAGAGTCTTATTCTGTTCTGTTTGTTTTTTGTACAGAATTTTCTCCCCAACTCCTGTGATTTGTTTAAATTCTCTCTCACTCAGTGCCCCCTTTTCCTTACACTTTTCATTTCTGGGACCTGTCCTGTCTTACAGCAGTTCACTTTTCCCCACTTTTTTTTCCCCCCTGTAAGACTTTTCTATCTCTAGTTTCTTCCCTGTTGGAGTTCTCTACCCCAGGAACCCAGATGCATTTAGGCAGTCCAGCAGAGACTGGATTGACTGTGCACACCTCTTGCCAACAGTTCTGCCACAGGCTCCGTACCGCCCCTCCCAACCCTGCTGAGGGCCCTTCTGTATGCAGCACTCCTCAGCTGCTTGTGTTCCACCCTGGGTCCCTGCAGACTGGGGTCCCTGTTCCTGGATGTGCGTGGGGTTCTAGCTCGCTGCTGTGAGTGGCTCTTTTTAATGCATCCATGGCAGGAGGGACCTGGGCCGTGCTACTCAACTCCCAAGCTGCATGGGACCTAGCGAGGGGCGGGGTACAGGACAGAAAGCTCTTACCTGATCTTGGAGATTATTTTTCTTTTCCTTCAATTCAGTGTTTGTGGAGTTCTTCTCCAGTCTCTATTGCCCTCCAGAATTCCTCCAGTCTCTGTTCTCCTCCAGAATTCCAAACAAGTGGGATTTGCCCTTTTATTAATTGATTCTGAGGGGAGACTTCTCCAGGGGATGTCTTAGGTCACCATGTTGATCTCACTTGGTTTCTGTTGTTAGGAATTGTTCCAGTTTGCTAATGCTGCTGTTAGGCAAAATACCAGAAATGGATTGGCTTTTATAAAGCGGTTTATTTGGTTACAAATTTACAGTCTGAAGGCCAGGAAAATGTCCAAATTAAGGCATCAACACGAGTATACCTTCACTGAAGGAAGGCCAATGGCGTCCAGAAAACCTCTGTTAGCTGGGAAGGCGCATGACTGGCATCTGCTGATCCTGGATTGTGTTCCAGCTCCTCTCTCAGCTCCTGTACATTCTTCAAAATGTTGCTCTTGGGGCGTTTGTCCTCTCTTAGCTTCTCTGGAGCAAACACTGGGCTAGCATCTCAAAAGTGTTAGCAAAAGTCTGCTTTCAATGACTGTCTCCAAAATGTGTCCCTTGGCTGCAGCACTGAGCTCCTTCTGTCTGAGCTCTTATAGAACTCCAGTGAACTAATCAAAACCCACGCTGAATGGGTGGGGCCACACCTCCATGGAAATAATCTAATCAAAAATTTCACCTACAGTTGGTGAAACTTCTCCATGAGATGATGTGAGTCACATCTCCATGGAAACAATCTAATCCCAATATCCCACAAGATTGGATTAAAGGTCATGGCTTTTTGTGGGGGATATAATATATCCAAACCGGCACAGGAATTCCTACAAAAGGCAGGGCATGTCCCCAGAAATACTTAGACATTCTTATGGTGATTTGCAATTGGTTACAAGTGTGAGTAGGTTGATCTTGAGTGTAGCTAGAAGTTAAAATTAGGAATGTCGCGTCAAGCCAGTTCTAAGAAAGCCAGCACTGAACTAGCTCGAGTTTGGGGCATGACTCTGGCTTTGGCTGCTGCAAGTGCACAGTCTTGCCACTGAAAATCCATTTTATTATTATTTAAAGTTTGATTATACTTACCCTACCCTGTAGTTATATTTCATTTGAATTGACATTCATGACTAGTTCTGTATTTGTGATATGTTTTAAAAATTCCAGAGGACCAGGTGGTTCCTAATCTGTTTTAAAACCACCTGTTTAAAAAAATTGGTGTTTTCTTGTCTGTCTTTGGCACTTAACTGTAAATTCTTAGGAAACAAGGGCTGGCCTTGTTTGCTCTTGTTCCCAGCACATAGGAGAATCCCGAGAATGTGAAAGTGTTAAGGAAGTAACAGTTAAGTTAATGATTTTTGAGTTCCAAAAGCATGCTTATTTAATTTGATTATTAACTTCTTGTACTTTTATTTTAAACTGGAGCAATAGGGTATAAAAATATGTTCTCAGATTACTATCTCCAGAAAGTGATTGATTAGCTGATGGTTTGAAGGTAATCTTAATTATTCAAAAGTCATGCATTTGACATGAACCAATTAGTTTGTTTTGTTTTGTTTTTGCCATTGAAAATCTCTTTTTAAAAAATAATTTTCAACATGCTGCAATGTGGAAGAATCTTGCTCAGTGAAATAAACAAGACACATAAGTACAAAAATTGTATGTATCACTTATAAGAGATGATTATTCACAGAGATGGAAAGCAGATTAGAGGTTGCTGGAGGAGAGGGGTGGAGTGAAGGGGGAAAGGGGAGTGTTTGTAAACATAAAAGTAAAAAAAACCTTACAAATTATGAAGGTAATAATGTTTGTTATCTAAACTTGGAAAATACAGAGACATGTAGCTAACAAATCATTTATAATTCTGTACTACTTAGAGACAGTTATTAACATTTTGAGCGTATGAAGTGGTGTGCTGCTAAACGCTTAACAACCAGCTCTCTGAGTGTAATTCCAATGTGAATGTTGGTTGCTATTTTTGTTTATATTATATTTGTTTATATTAGCAAGTAGGATGAAAGTGAAACAACCAAGACATATGTCAGGGTTTTTACTCATTCATCAACGACAAGCAAATTCTCTGCTGATTCGGATAACCGTTTTCAAATACTGGAAGAATGTTTCCTCAATCCTTGTGTTATTCTTAATGTAATGGCTGTAAACAAAACACCCTTTTTAATTGAATCTATACTATTAATATATTTTTTCCTTCACTTTCTTCAACAAAACAATATATGAAGCCCTGATTTCCAATTTTTGTGGTGTAAATACTTCCGGCATGGCCAATTTCAAGCTACCAACATGACTCCACTGAAGGCAGAGCTGGGGAGGGGTGCAGAGTAGACACCACTATATAGGACATGCATAAGGGCAAGAGACAGGTAATAGTAATACGTGGTGAAAGAGTTAGGAAGTGATGAAACGTTTAGTACTTTTGCTTTTATATGATTATTTAATTGCAAGGTTGTATAATTTAATTTTACTTTTAAATTCCTGAAAATTTAATAATCAGCCCTCACAAGCCTGTATGATTTGGCTCCAGAACACCACTGGGTGGATGTCCCCTCAGGCCTTACACACATGCACAATTTTTAACGTAGAATTTAGAAGATTGGGATCATATGAATATTCGTTTTTGTGATTTGTGTAATCCACCTTATAGAACTGGATTCGATTCACTTGGTTGTGCTCTGCTGTATTGGCTCAGCCTATGCTCAGGCCATCTCGCAGTGGTGTAGCTGGTCACAAGGGGAACGAAGTGAGGGCAGCTAAGTGAAATGCTTGGGAGAAGAGGAGAGGATGAATGGGATCTGAGCAACTTCCCCACCCCCCGCGGCAGGCCAGTTCTTTCAGGGCCTGGTGCCATTCCTCAGGCTGAGTCCTCAACTCGGCAGCGTTTGGAAACCCAGCTGCCATCGTCGTCTGTTCAGCTGGACCCCAAACTGCCCATTCTCTCCTGCATTATCTTCTACATCTTCCTGCTTCCTTCCTTTCTGCGTCTTTCTGATGCCTAGAGAAGGCAGAGTTTGTCTCTGTGAATCTTTTTAAAAATACCTTTAAAGACAGACCTACTTGTCGGGGGACGCAATCATGACCCTTAAATGAAAGTATCCTCAAGTACATAAAATGGTATCCTAAAACTTCCTCTTCTGTGGGCTCCCCGGTCCAAAAGTTTACTTTTTTTGTTGGGTAATTTCGTATGTCTATTACTATTCATAATTTTAAGTGACTTTGAAGTCCTTTGGTTACCAAGTATATTCTTGTTTATGGAGTAGAAAAGTTTTCCAGTGACTTTGAAATATATATATATATTAGCTGGTGGGAGGTCTGCTTGTAATGGAGAGACTGTTGAATATTGCAGCAAAGTTTTGTGCCTGCCCACTGTTGAAATTTCTGTTGCAATTCCCAGAGGAGAACAAATCCAAGTGTTGTTAGAATGAACTCAGCTGTTTACACGTTCCATTTACATTCTTCATCAAAGTCTTGAACTTTGCAACAGAAACTCTTTTGAAAGGCTTGGTTAAGTGAGGTTTTAAAAAAGTATTTGTTTTCATTAGTATATAGTTTTTAAAGCTCTTTAATATATGAAATTACATTAAGTTTTGCTCTTTTGTATTTGTTTGTTGTTTCATTATTTTCTCCACCATCAATTGAGCCTATTTTATTCTGACTTAGGTATCACTGAGATTTAGTGAAAAGATAGAAATGTAATGCTGTAAAAGTTCTAAAAGGGTAAAAGAGAGGAGTTAGCCAATCTGAAACCTTTGATCAAGTGCCTACAAAGAGATAGATGTCTAGAGCATTCACATTTAAAACATATTTTTTAAAAAAGTTTTGGTGTAGAAAAATCTTAGTGTCCTGTAGCAACTTAATTTAGTCATTTTTATTAATAACATTTACACTTAGCTTTTTAAAAGCGTGTCAGCCTCATGATTTCAAATCATTAAAGCAAGCTGATATTTTAGAAATAATACCTTTTTAAAATTTAAGTTTGGGTTTCAAACTGACCTAATTTCTTTCTAAGTTGCTAGAAGCATTGGTTAATTAATATTTTGATCTGTTTCAGATGCTTAAAATATGTATTTGTTTTTGTGCTGAAAAATAATAAACTGTCATCCCTGACAGCAGTTTTAATTCCATCAAGAATGGAATTTAATTTAATTCCATAAAGAATGGAACACGAAATCATGTTTCTCACCTTTTTTTTCTTTCCCTGCTTCCTTCTCCTATATCCACTGATTTTTCATATGTTTTTATTAATAGTGAGGCTTTATTATTTTACAGGGCAATATTGCATTGGTTAATTGAGATCAATTTGGTCTCATTTGAAAAATACCACATGCTGAGGTTATGGCATCTTCCCAAATATTCATATGCATGTACTTACCCCTTTGTTTGTAACATATTTTGTTGCTAGCCCAGCTCCAAATTCCAAATGTCATCTGCTCTGGAACTTTTCCATTTTGGTGCTGATTTTGCTTGGCACACCCAGGCACCTCTGCCATGCAATGATGCCTTCCAGGTTTCAATACTGAATGAGTCCAAGTGACTTAGGAATTATGTCAAAACGAAGGTCAGAAATAGCAGTCTACTAATGGTATCCCCACTAAATAATTAATCTCCCCACTTTTACTCTGATAGACTTATGATTGTGTATAGAATCTAATTCCTCTCTTCCTTCCATCCTTTATCTTTTATGTGATCTAAAATTCAAATTATCAATTAATCAAATATTATCAATTACTTATCTACATGTGCGTTCTTTTGATTTGCAGTATCTCCAAAGGATTAGTGTGAATCTGGGGTTGTTCAAAAAGCGCTACATTTTTTCATGCACTGAGGAAATTAAAAGATAACTAAACATCGGGGTGATAAATGCACAACTATATGATGGTACTATGAACAGTTGATTGTACACCATGGATGATTGTATGGTATGGGAATATATCTCAATAAAACTGAATTTAATTTTTTAAAAAATGAAAAAAAAGATAACTAAAAAGTTTTGGCCAGAGATGTTAGCATTAAGAGCTGTTCTCCGTAACTGACAACAAAAGCCATCACCAGGTGTGCCTCTGCATCTACTGCAGTAAGTGGAGGAGATGGTATCACTGCCAACCTTCCTATCCTTTTGCCTAATGGGACCAAAAGAGGAAAAAAATAAATTATATGTTCTGATGAGAACCGGCATATCGGAATATTTAGTATATATCTAGTAAAAGACAGACTAACACACCATAAAGCAGATCTTTCCAGGTTGGTGATAATCTAGTATAAGAAACTTTTTTGCTTTTTTTGCTTTTTTTTTTCTCCCTGAGTATTTCTCCATCTCTGGACAGAGGGCTTTTACTTGGTATTTCATATTATATCAGAGTTAAGAGTCTAAATATGGACTGTGATGTAGGAAACATCTGCCTTTAATTTTTCCTTCTCTGGTGTGACCAAGTGATTCCCCTTTGGATTTCCACCACATACCCAGTGTCCTAATTTCTCTTGCCAGACATTGTCACCTGCCAGTCTCATGTCTGTCACAAGAGGTTATACCAGGTTTTCCCCAAATGTCCATAAGGAAGTGTCCAAAGGCATGTGAATTACATAGAATCACTACTGCATACAGTTTTTGAAACCAGGCATGTAAGATTTTAGAGAAGGGTATCATTTTTCTATTCTTTTTTTTAAAAAAAAAAGAACGTCTCTTCATATCCTTTAAAAATCATTGTTAAATGGGGCGTAACTGGGTGAATCAGTTGTTTTTAGGAGATTCTTTATATATAATCCAAAGTATTCCATGGCATGGAATCTGAGATGTTGAGAGGACTTTAAAAATTGCTTTAATTTTAAAAGGTGCCTTAATTTTTTTTTTTAATTTAAGATTTGTAAACAAAATCATATGAACGTTTATTGAATATCTACAATATGCCTGTCCAGAGAAGAAGCTTATAGTTTTATAGAGGAAATAATATACAAAAATACCTCTAGTACAAGGGAAAAAGAAATGGCAATTCTAATTTTAAGAAAAGCAGAAATACACACAAATTTTAAGTTCTTCCCCTGTCTATTAGCTTCTGACCTGGCTATTAGTACCTTCTGGGCAGGGACCATGTCTCAGTCGATCCTTTACCTTTGTACTGTTATGGGTTGAATTGTGTCCCAAAAAAGACATGTTCAAGCCCTCACCTCCAGTCCTGTGAATGTGAACTTACTTACAAATAGTATTTTTTGAAGCTGTTACTTGTTATGATGAAACTGGATTATGGTGGGTCCTAATTCAATATGACTGGTGTCCTTATAAGGAGAGGAAATTTGGACACAGAAAGATAGAGGTGGCTGTGTGAGGAAGGCTGGGATGAGTGATGCCGCTAGCCAGGCAGCACCATGGCTTGTCGTCCACCCACCGGAAGCCGGGGGAGAGGCGTGGAATGGACTCCCCCTTTGAGTGGAAGCATGGTCCTGCTGGCACCTTGATTTCAGCCTTCTAGCCTCCTAAACTGTGGTAAACGTCTGCCATTTAAGCCAGCTGGTCTGAGGTACCTCGTTACTGCAGCCCTGGCAAACTGAGACAGGAACTTAGTATAATGCATAGACCTAAATAGCATAGACATTAAACTTCCAGGTTCAAAGCTTAAAATTTACTCTTAGTGAAGTGCACACTCACCTTTTGGTCAAAAATACAGAAATCTTCAGCTAAATGAGACAGTAGTTCGAAAGGTCAGTCTCTGGACATTGTACATGCTTCAGACTGAACCTGCCATATATTTGTCTTTTATTTCATTATTCCCCATTTTGTCTTGGCATTCAGTGGGCACCCCCTAAAAGGCTATCCTTTTATGCCTTTTACGAACAAATAACTCCTAATCATAAAATTTAATCCTACTCTATTGCTTTATATCTAGAAAAGAGAGGTTTGGATTTTTGCCTTTTTTGTCTTTTTAGGATTTTTATATAAACTCTTTCTATAGATCACTTTAGGCTGACTGTAGAGGAAAAATATGATCCCAGAAAATATTTTCCTAGTTATTTATTCCTTGGTTCATTCAATAGGTGTTTACTGAACATATGTATACATCAGATCCATAGTTCTCAATGTTTTTGTGTTTGCATTTGAAGAGATTATAGATGCTATTCTCACATGTGCAGTAAATGCTGTCTTTCTTAGGTGCTGGCTTGATTTATGCCTTGCACCTCTTCTCAAAGCAAGCTGCACCTGCCCCGCATCTTATAGACATAACCCACTTAGACAAAGCTCCATCTGATCAGTGTATGTTATTATGTATGAAGTTCCATGGTTTGAAATTTATCAGGATACAGGTGAAGTTTATGCTGCCTACTGGTTGACGGCCACCAGTCTGAATTCATGAAGGGATGGGTTCTGAAGATGGTGTACAATGAAAGCTGTGAATACACTAAAGCAGTCCTGTAATTCCATCAATTCACACTCAAAGTACAATATTTGTTGCAAAATTCTGTGCCGTGTTGAAGTCAAATACACCATGTCTCAATAAGGCCAACCTTTATTGAACAGAATCTAGTCTTAGAACACAATACTGTTCTTCATTGAATACCAGATACTCATCAAGGCAACATTTCATATGAAAAATACCTATTTTTCAACATTAGCTCCAGACACTTAGCAAGAGGTGCATACAAAAGATGTAACTGAGAATCGAGGCCAACAGGATGAAACAAGCGGGAAAAACATCTCTCACTTATTACCAGGGATTTACAGACAGAATTTCCTGAACTATTTAAATTATTTCTTTCTCTCTCCTAGTAGGATTGAGTTCGCATTAGGTCACTGATCACATATAATTCCATTGAATCGCACTACAAAAATGATAGTCTAGTAGTCTTATCATTTAATCAGGGAGTCTAGTTGTGAAGAAAGAAGAAACCAACAAACTTAAAGAACTGGGAAGACAGGGTAACATATTCTAATTTTAAATGTACTATGATTGTAACTAATATATTACAGTTGAAAGCATTTTCTAGTGTCTTCTAACTTTTTTATGTGATTTCTTTTTTAAGAGTTAAAGAAATATGAAATTAAATCTATGGAGCGACTGATCATCTTGCCCATTGTATGAAAACATCCTGGGAAGGATGACCTAAAGGAACAGAGATCTTTGTTTTCAATGTGGATAATACAGTGCTCACAAAGGCTTGTCAGTGCATTTTGTTCTCTTAGCTTTGTCGTGGCATCAGCTTCATAGATTAGTTATATGAGAATCATGCATTGTGAAACTCAGAATGGTTCTAAGTAGTGAGTAATAATTCTGACTGAAATGTGAATGGTTAATTATTTGAATTTATAAGGTAGGATTATGGTAACTATAAGACCGACCCATCTGGTGTTAGCAGGATGGTTCCAGAAATTTTAGCCTCATATTTCATAGACTGCATAGCAGTTTGTATATTGGGAAATAGGGTAGGAAATATTACTAACATTTTTGAGAGTCTAAGATGTGCAAGCACTGTGCTATATACTTTACATAGTTTTCTCATTCAGTCTAAGCAACAAGCCAAAGGTAGGCATTATTATCCTTATTTTACAAATAAGGAAACAATTCCAGCAAGTAAGTAAATTGGCTGAGCTCACACAGGCAGGAAAGTAGGTCTCTGGCTGGCTCCAAATCCTGTCCGCTTCCCCCTACAGTCATGCTGTTCCACAAGATCTTCATGCATCCTATTTGGTTTTTCTCTACCTGCCCTCCATACTCTTCGTGCCCACAGGTGTGACAGTCTGTAGAACTCATTTCACAAGTTTTATATTAGGTAGAAAGTGTTAATAAAACTCATTTAAATGTGTTTATTAGCTTTATTTAACTAAATATGTTAAATAATGGTGACATACAAAATTTGGTTGTCCTTGAAAAAGATTACGTAGGAAAATACCTGATGTAACATGATGTCATATTATAGATCTTAAGGATCATAATTGGACTGTCAATAGTGATGAGAAAATAAGTAAACTCAGAATTCAAATAACTTTTCCCCCAGATATTTCAGAGTATCAGTAGAAGTCCTTTGTAGTTTTGTTATAGTTTTTAACTTTAACCAAAGTCGTTCGAATTGGATCTCAATTATTTTTTCCTTATGAATCTTTATTCTGTAATTCTCACGGAAAGAATTCTAAAATATGGAGGCACAACAGAGTTTTAGAAGTATAAAACTAGTAGTTTCAAGTGATTGCACTTATTCTTTTCCATTCCCCACAGTTGATCAGATCTGGTCCTATACAATGTGAGAGTGACATTAATTTAGATATTTTTAAATGATAGCTATATATTTGTCTCAGTGGCAAGTGCTAGCTCATACTTTATTCTCTTCATTACATAATATATTGTCTTAGTCTAGCAGGTAGTATAGGATGATACAAGTTATGACTATGCACATGTAAAATGAAAACATAGGTATTTCTGCAATTCTGTAATACACTATTGCTTTAAGTTTTAGGAAGCAAATCAGTGTTGGCCCAAGACTGTTTTAAAAAGTTCATGTGATTATTATTATTATTTTTTTTTTCCTGAAAAGCAGCAAGTCAAGAACTTTGGTTTCATTGTGAGGATATTTGAGTTCCAGGCTCTATTTATCTCTTACCATAACTTCTTCACATGCTGTGCTCAAAGAGTGCTGAACTGCTCACCCCTGATCCTTTGTACTTACTGCCTGAAACTCCCTCTTCAGAACCATTCTCTTACAGGATTTTAAGGTCTAATTCAAGATATCTGTCACTTTTTGGACACTTTTCCTGATACCCCAAGATGGAATAATGTACCCTACATCTCTGCATCCTTAGCACCTTGTGCCTACCCCTATAAATACTATAAAATAAAGACAGTTGCAGTATTTGTCTTTCCCATTGATGGCAGAGTCTGCTTTCAAAGCATTCCTGGTGCCTGGTACCTATTGTACGAGTAGTAAGTATTGTATGTACAAGAGAATGAATCGGGTAGGTCTGGGTGAGATAATGCGACTTCTAACCTGCAAAAATCACACCAACCTGACTAAATACTTTTTTCTAAGAAATGGGTATGAGTCCATCCAAATGTTCAGAGTTTTGGGAAATAAACATTATATCGACTGGTAGGTTTATCAGTTTACATGACTGGAGGCTGTTCTCCTAAATTGATTAGCTTAACTCCTTGTTAAACTACTGGCTTTACTGAGTGGCACTTGAATGATATGCTCTTGGCCTTTATTGAGGCTTTTTGCAAAGGAACACATTTTTTAACATATTCAGTGGCCTCTACACACAGAGAGAATCCCAAAAACAGATGTGATGATGATGGTGGGCACTTGAAGGCATTATTTTCAATAGTGGACCAAAAAAACCAAACCCACTAACTCCAGTTGCTTGTTTGTAAAAACAGTTCTTTGCTCATGAAAGAAAATGTAATTGTGTGTGTGTGTGTAAACTTAGAAATAAACTCATTGCTTTGAAAGTTGCATAAGTACAATACTTTTTTATAATCTGTCATATTATAAGTAAAATGTGGTGGAAAATAAAAGGAGAGGTTGGATCTTCTGTGGTGAGATTTAAGAGTTAACCATTGTAGTGGTGGTGGTTTTTGACAACATTGAAATGTCACACCTAGCAACTTTTATTTTGCTGCCTTCTGCATCTGCAGAGTCAACACAGACTTCACTGAGAAATTTCTTTGGTCAGCTTTCTGCTTGAGAATACTTGCCAACATATTGAACTTTGTGGAACATCCAGAAACGTTTCCCCATCCCCCCAAGCCTGAAGTAGAGAATTCCGGACTATAGTCGGACAGTAGTGAATTCCCATTTGGCTTGGCCACTTACCAGCTGTGTGACCGTAGGCAAGACACCTAAACTCTATACACCTCTCTTCAGTTCCTCATGTGTTAAATGGATCCTGTGTGTGGCACACAAACAGTTACAAGCTGTTCTCATCATCATGTTCACCAATGAAGTTACATCATTAGAGATTCATTTCATTAGGTTAAGAAACTTTTAAAATGCAATTTTCTTTCTTAAAAATACTTGCCTAACAACTAGCTAAGCTTTCATGCAATGACAGTGATACAGAGTGCTCCTACAGAAAGCCTGAGGAGGACTCATTGTGGGCAATGGGAAGAAAGGATAGAAGAAAGATAGACATTACTATTGACCCCACTAAAATAAAAAGAACTATAAGAGAATACTATGAACAGCTGTATGCCAATAAATTAGATAACCTAGATGAAATGGACAAATTCCTAGAAACACGCAAACCACCTACACTGACTCAAGAAGAAACAGAAAATCTAAACAAACCAATAACTAGTAAGGAGATTGGATCAGTCATCAAAAACCTCCCCAAAAAAGAAAAGCCCAGGACCAGTTGACTTCACAGGGGAATTATATAAAACATTCCAGGAAGACAAATCCAATTCTGCTCAAACTCTTCCAGAAAATCGAAGAAGAAGGAACACTCCCTAACTCATTCTACAAGGCCAACATCATCCTCTTGTCAAAGCCAGATAAAGATACCACAAGAAAAGAAACCACAGACCAATATCTCTTATGAATATAGATGCAAAAATCCTCAACAGAATACTAGCAAATTGAATCCAAAGCATATTAAAAGAATTATACACCATGTTCAAGTGGGATCTATCCCTGCTATGCAAGGTTGGTTCAACATAAAAAATCAATTTGTGTAATACACTGTATTAACAAAATGAAGGGAGAAAAACATGGTCATCTCAATCGACGAGAAAAAGCATTTGACAATATCCAGCGTCCTTTCTTGATAAAAACACTTTGAAAGATAGGAATAGAAGGAAACTTCAACATGATAAAAGGCATATATGAAAAGCCCACAGCTAACATCCTACTTAATGGTGCAAGACTGAAAACTTTCCTTCTGAGATCAGGAACAAGATAAGGATGCCCACTGTCAGCACTGTTATTCAACATTGTCCTGGAAGCTCCAGCCAAATAAATTAGGCAAGAAAAAGAAATAAAAGGCCTCCAAAATGGAAAGGAAGAAGTAAAACTCACCCTAATTGCAGAAGACATAATCCTATATACAAAAAATCCTGAAAAATCCACAACAAATCTCCTGGATCTAATAAATGAATTCAGCGAAGTGGCAGGGTACAAGATCAACACCAAAAAATTGGTAGTGTTTCTATACACAAGTAATGAACAACTGGAACAAGAAATCAAGAAAAAAAATTCCAGTCATGATGGCTGCTAAAAACTCAAATATCTAGGAATAAATCTAACTAAGCATATAAAGGACTTATACAAAGAAAACTATGAAACATTGCTAAAAGGAATCAAAGAAGACCTAATAAATGGAAGGGCGTTCTGTGTTCATGGATTGGAAGACTAAATATCATTAAGATGTCAGTCCTACCCAAAGCAATTTATAGATTCAAGGCAATATCAATCAAAATTCTAACAACCTTCTTTGCAGAAATGGAAAAGCCAATCATCAAATTTATGTGGAAGGGTAAGGGGCCCCAAAGAACTAAAGTCATCTTGAAAAATAAGAGTGAAGTTGAAGAACTCACACTTCCCAATCTTAAAATTTATTACAAAGTCACACTAATGGTATTGGCACAAGTACAGACATTTAGACCAATGGAACCAATTTGAGAGCTCAGAAATCAACCCTAACACTTATGGCCAACTGATTTTTGACAGGAGGGAAAAACACTCAATTGGGAAAGAATACTCTCTTCAATAATAGTGCTGGGAAAACTGGATCTTCATTTGCCAAAAAAAGAAGAAGAAGAAGACTCCCACCCTTGACTCCTGGGGGAAGATAAATCATCAGGCAATGAGACCTGAGGCAATTATGCTCTAACACCAACACTTGATTCTCTTTCTTGGGTTTTGGAAGCCATTTCCCCCTAGTGTTCTATCTCCCTTTTAGACGGGTCTTTGTTATATCTCAGGAGTGGTTTTATATACCCCACCAAGAACAAGGACTCCTGGTATTAGGGGAAGTAATGCCTGAAGAGCAAAAGACAAAATATCTGAATTAACTCTGCCAAAGCTAGGACATAGAGTTATAAATTTAGAGTGGAGGGAAGGTGCAGTTTTGCATCACTTTGTTTTGGTGTGGAGTGGCCTGGGCTCAGATTCCATCTGCACAGGGGAAACCAGAAGGGAGCAAAGAATATCTCAAAGAAAAAGTCTTTTTGAAACCTGACCAACTAGTCAGGTTTACTATCTGTGTGATGTCAGGTCCTGGAATGGGAACCCATTAAAGGTTGTGCGTTTTGTTGAGTGTTTTGTGATGCCCCTAAAGGTTATGAGTAAACATGCCTAATGATAGTAGCAGTTCACATTTATTGAACACAAGCTTTGTACCAAGCACTGTGTAGAATGCTTTAGTGGATTCTCCCCCTTACTCTTCACAACAACCTCAGGAGGGTTTTATTATTCTTTTATTTCAGTTCTTTTTCCAAGAACTTTTTTTTTTAAATCAGTATTGCTGAAAACAATTATGTCCTTATATTACTGTCCTTGCTTCATGGTATTAGAGAATTCCACAAACTTAATTTTCTTTTTTTCCTGTATGGCAGAATAATATATTCTTAAAATGTCCCTCTCTTAAAATGAATGATATAGCATTATATCTTCCTGAAATTTTATCTTAACTACCTAAGTAACAGCAAAAGGATTTATACAGATTACCATAAGTATAAATTTAAAAAAAAAAAACATAAATTCAAAAATAGAATTCTGAGAAAAACAAAGATTTTATAAACAAATAGTTTTCGTCGTCGTTGTTGTTGTTTTCCTAAATCAAATCATGAAACTTTCAGGGTTGCATCTTTTTCCTAAAAGATTTCAAAAACAATCCAGCTAGTCTGAATAAAGACAGAATAAAAAAAACTCACAAGCTGGTAACAAAAACCTTTATAGCTAGAGGGTCTTGACCAATTAATAACCAGAGGCTCAGAAGGGTTCCATGACTTGCCCAAGGTCACACAGTTAGAGGCAGAGCCAGGACAACCAACATCAACCAAACTCAAAGCAACAGAGGAGAGTTTTATATTTAGGTGCTAATGTTTTTCATTCTGATTATAGGAAGTACTATTGGTCCTTAGGTCAAACTGAGTATATAGATTATCTGTTTTGAACTGACATGAGAAGAGAGGAATTCCAAAGCCAAACACAAAAGAGATATATAGGGAATCAGTGCTCTTTCAAGCTTTTGCTACCTGACTTCAAATGGTGTCCAGATTTGCTCTGGAAGACACAGTCTGTGGGCAGCTGTGTAGGCAAATTTAAGGTGAAATTTTATTTACACTGCAGATACATTTCACCAGCCTTCTCATTTCCCATAAAACTTCTTAAATATCATAGTCAATGCTTTTAAAGATTTCTTTACTTTTGTTTTGTAAAGAGGATAAGCCAGTGACTAACGTATGATACTTGCAGCTTGGTGCCATATTGAGTCCCAAAAATAACTGGTATTGTGAATGACTCTTCTTCAAAAGGATTGATGACTGTATAATAAGTTTTCTTTCTTTCTTTTTCTAGCCAAGGACCCTTGTCATCCATTAGAGCAGTGATCAAGAGATGTAAGTTTGTTTTTTCCTGTTCTCTGTTTTCCTGTATAATAAATTTAAATGATGATTATTAGATTTCCAGCAAGTGATTGTATTTGGTGACTCTTACAAAGAACCCAACAAAAGTAGCTTCTCCTAAGGAGTAATAAACCATTTTCAGACAAGCAGCTAGTTTTTTAACTTCCTTTTAAAGTTTCATTTATTGATAGGTCAGTTTCTCAGAACAATAATTTTCTCTTACAGATCAAAATTTTTTGTTAATCTGGACTACTTAGTAAATTTTTATGATTTAATCTTAAGTTTCACATAACCATTTTCTGCAGGTAAAGACATCTGAGGAGTTTGTAAAATATCAAACCCTGTCCTTTTTGGTTCATTTGCTTCCACAGTTCTCTCCACAATATTTTTAACTTCATAGATACCTGTAAAGATAGGCTCACACCTCCACATACAAGAGAAAAAGGCTGGGAGTAGAATTCTCTCCAAAATGGTCCTTTCATACTTTCTGTCTCTACTTCTTGGTTAACAATCTTTTTAATAAAAGACTCCGGAATGCTCCCTTGTACAAATAGGACATGGATTACCTGTTATGGGGAAAGAAAAAGAAGGGATTTTGGATATTTTAAGATATACTTCACATTATTTGAGTTCTAAGGTCACCACCCTGAGGAGAAGGAAGCCTATTTTTAGAAACATAATTTGTAATATTAGCATGAATTTAGGATATCCTAAATTCACAGGTTATGAACAGCATGCATTTGAACCATTCCCATGAAAAATTTATAAGGTAGCAGTACAGAAGTATATTCCACATTTGCCCAATCTCTTTTTTCTTTGTTGGTGAATTGTAAGGATATGGGAATACCACAATATCTGAAGGGAATTCACGTGTAAAAATGAAAAATTCATGCCAGCATTAAATGCCTGTTCCAACCCAGTTCAGCCCCAAGACCAAAGAACATACCAGGCACAGAATTAGACATGAGTTTAATGGGACTTACTGACAGGAAGTGATTTTTCTCAGTGGAGGCTGGCTGAGGAAAGATGGAAGTTAGCGCCCCACAAAGAGCAGGGGATGAGGGAGGGGTGGGTGCCAGGGGGTGGTTTATAAGGGTTAGGGCAAGGACATTCCATAGGGTATGAGAACAGCAGGGTCTTGTGACACAGGGGTGTGGAGATTTGTTATCAACAGTGACCAGAGGAGGGGAGTTTCAATATTCTGTGTATAGTACCATTCGTACATCATCCCTCCCCCCCCCCACACACACACACACAGGCACCGTGATGTCTGATGGCTTTGTCCGTCCTGGTCAAGTAGGCGGCTATGTGAAATAACTCACTTTCACTATGGAGGAGAGGGCTCCTGGATCCCCACAATGCCTTAGAACCACTGAGGGGAAGAGAAGGGAGAGAGAGAATTTAAGTTGGAAATTAGGGTCTGGAATTTAGGCAAGAATTTCTTGCTGGAGCTATAATTTGGGGGAGAGTCAAGGTTATAGGCAAACACCTGGGAGTAGCTAAACATTTAGGAAGAAAGCATACAGGATAGAGAAGATGACAAAGGGCAGAATCTTGGGCACTATTCACATCTGAGACCAGGTTATGCCTTTAAGGGCCCATCAGATGAAAGATTCATGACCCAATAAACCCAGCCCTGCTGAAGGGAAGGGCCTCCTTTGACTGAATCCTTTCTGCTGGCTCCTGCCTTCTGCCCCTGGTTTCTTACTTTACTTTCCTCTTGGATTTCAAAACCTTTGGTAGGGACCATAATCTATAACTGATTTCCCATGGGTCCTCCAAAATGGATCTTGTTTTCCCTGAGGCCCTGCCATGCAGAGCTGAAGAAGGCAGCTGAGGAGGAGTCAACAAAGAAAGCTGTAAAAGAATAGTCAGTGTGTGTTCCAGGTCAAAGGAGGAGAGTGTTTTGAAAGGAATGGATGAATCACAAATAGTTCTTAATGGTGCAGCAAGGTCAAGCAGAAGGCTGAGAATAGGTCATTGTAAGTGGCACTTAGGAGGTCAGTGGTGACCTTTGAGAGAGCAATTTGAGTAGAACATTGAAAGCCAGACTTCAGTTTGAACAATGAATAGAATATGTGGAAGCGGAAGCAGCCGACTCTTCCATGAAATTTGGTGGTAAACAAAGGGAGGGAGAGGGAGAAAGGAGAGGGCTGGACTGTAGCTTGGGACATGAGCAGGGTCGAGTGAAGAGGAGATTCAAACATGTTCGTTGATTGTCTCAGATGAGGAATCTCAGAGACGTTCGTTCGTAGGCAGCAGAGGAGTCAATGAAGAGATCAGACTGGAGAATGAGAAGAGGAAATTGCAAAGGAGGACCCCTGCAGAGAGTGGAAGGAGGTGAAATAAAGGGAGAGTCCTTTCTTTGAGGTGTCTTTTAATTTTACTAGCCCAGTTGTCTTTTTAATTCTTACATGTTGGTCGCTTTGTAAACACTTAGGAAATATTTGCTGATTGTGTTGATGTTTAGGCAAGCAGGCCAAACAGTCCAATGTGACGCCATGTAAAGACAGAATGAGGAATAATTGTGCCGTCCCCTTTTCTTGTTTTCCCTTTTTGCCTGTCCTGTAAGAAAAGGTTGGAAACAACTTTTGCTTTACTATCCCAGACACAGTTATCTAACTGTGGCAAGGAGAAAGGCCACCATATTTTTACAAGTTATGTTCTTTAAACCAGTTGTATTTCAAATTCTTTCAGAATGATTCTGATTCCAGTCAAGCTGGGGGTCCTCCTTTTCTGCTAAAGTGTCCTAACTGGATGTATCTGGAATTTCATGATCTTTTCATTAACTTTCTCAGGAAAATTTTTCTCTGAAATTCAGATTTTACTAATATTGATTGCCTTCCATAGGTCAGAAACTGTTAGATTTATACTGTAAAGTAACACTGCATGATAGGTGTAACCCCATTTTACAGATGGGAGGATAAGTCTCAGAGAGGTAAAATGACTGGTCACCAGGTGGAGCTGGGGTATGGACCTGGGCTTCCTGACTCCAAGGCCGCTGAGCTTTCCACTCCATCACATATGTTCTTGCTGCCATGTCAGATGCATCTATCTCATCTTGTGTCCCAAGAAAATGTAGTTAGTGAGTTATTTTCTATTATTAAGATTTGTATTGATTTGTATTATCAATACTATAATATAATATTCCTATGTGTTTATTACTTCTGGTCATCATTTAATCATTAATTTTGAATTATTTAAATCAGGATGAGCATCCAGTTCTTCTGGCTCTACAAGGTGTTAAACTGCTCCCAGCCTTGCAACTAATGGGCACTTGGGATAATTCACTTACCCTCTCTGCATCTCAGTTTCCTCATCTGTAACGCTTGGGTAGGACGATCTCCAAGGGTCCTTCCAGATTGTGATGCTGCTTTATTCTTTATTGTGCTAGAATTGTAAATCCATAGCTCAACTTTTCTAAACATCCTAATATGAATATTTCATGCTTAATGTGAATTTAACCATATGATTAGAAAAGTTCGAAAATATTTCTGAAATTGAAAGGATAACTTTAACTGAAAATATTGCCTTATTCTGTGGCATTAACCTGAAATGCATGAAAGGCTAACAGCTTGTGGCGGGGATCAAATGGAACACATTGGTGTGTAAGGGTGCTGGTGGCAAATTCGATTCTCCTGACCACACCTACATCAAAGCTTTTTAATCTGAGAAAATAAGAATGAGGTTTATAGGATAATTAACAAATTGTGAGACACAATAGGAAAATCTGACAAGAAAATCTAAAGTGTCTCTAGCTACCAAACTTGTTCGACACTGACAAAAGGGGTCAGTCGTTCGGAAAGGATCAAGGGAGATTTCATAGAAAATGAGTCGGGGGAGAAAACATCAGACAGAGCAGGAGAGGGGAAAGCAGTAACTGCCTGAGGGTGTGGAGGCGGAGATCTATAAGTGTGACTGCGAGACCCTCTCTCCCCTCATCTTGCCACATCAGGGGGAGGGGTCAGGGAGAAGATGATCTGTTACCAGAGGCCCCCGTACTGATGACCTCTTGTGTGACGGGGCAAGCAGGTCAAAAGCCATTGATTTAACAGAATGTAAATTGACCACCAAATTACCCCAGTGTTTTTCCTCCTTTAAAATTGATCCCTATTAAAGTAGCAAATTAATTCTGCAAAATGGGTTTTAGATTTTTTTGTACCGTTGTTAACAACTACAAGCAGAATATTTGGACCGTGGTTATGTGTATGGATGTCCTGGCTGTACAGATAGATCTTCATAGCTACAGATTTCTTTCCTCTCTATACCTATGGTTTATCAACTTTTTTTCTCCCTCGTAGAAAGGGTAAAAACAGTGGTTAAGGCAAGACAGTCTGGCTCCAAATTCCCTTTTAGAAAATAGGCAACTAGGTTCACTCTTTTTTCTCCCTTTCCTCTTCTATAACCCCTTCTTTTTTTCCCTTAGCACTCATGAATAGTGCACAGCAAAAATGCCCCGTGGAAGAGGTATGTTTGTGACAATACATGATGTCTTTTTAAAGTTCTCTGTCTGCTGATTCTGGCGTTAGCGATGGTGGTGATGTGATTATAGCACGCTCGGGTGAGCCTCTGACTTAATGAAATGATCCTTACAAATCAGATGCACTACTCAGAGCTGTAGCCTCTCTGTCCTCTTTTATTGCAACAGACTAAAAGCACCTCAGCTTGGCTTAGCTCTTGATAAAAATCTAACAGTCAAACCAGCTGATGATAAGAATATAGGACATCCTCCAACTCACGATGGAGAGGTTTTGGTTTCAGATGCTCGAGGTTTGTTTTGGCAACCCAGCATAGGTTCAGCTGTCACCACTCCCATCCCAGTCTGAATTTCATTTTCCCCTTTCCTCTCCCTTCCCTCTTCCAGCTTTAGCAGTTTCCTTGTTTGTTCAGAGAGAATCAGAAGTCGGTAAGAAGCAGAAAGAAAAGATTCACACTTCCAATCCTTTCAAATCAGAAGAATTGAAAAAATAGAGTTTTGGAGAGATATGAAGGCAACTGGCAGAAATAGTTTATGACTGAAACAAATTCCCCTATGTGCACAAATCTTGACAGTACAGTATTTGAAGATTTTTTTTTTTTGGTTGAAGGGTCTTTAGAATATGTTCCTTGAAAATAGGGATAATGTCCTCTATTACACAAAATTTAATACCATATGTGACAAATTTTCCAGATTGTCTAAGACTTGTCTGATTTATAAAGTAAAATTTGGAAAAAAATTTAAACTATCTAGCTTCTTGAGTTGAGCCTTGAGAGAAAAGTCAGTCCTGAATATACCATATTATGTACTATAAATATATTTATAAAAGTGATGACTATATTTTGCATTTACTGTTTTCTCTTACTTTAAGTAATAAAACAATTTCAAGATTGTAAAGTTCCAGAAAAGATAGAAAATAATAGATGAAAATTTGACCACTTCCATTCTCTTGACAATAGAATTATAAATAAGGATCACAAAGGTATAGTCATAGGGATTACAAAGGTATTTTTAAAAAATTTTCTGCCCATTATTATTTCATATCATTGTCTTAATGCTCTTACCATGCAATTTATATTTAATAACCATCTTCCTTTCTATCTTCTATCTTCAAATAATTTTCAGAAGCATAGAATCTGCTTTGGGGAGTTTTTGAAATCTCCGTTTTCTTATGCAATTCAAATATATAACTATAATTAATTGTATACCATAATAAAAAGACTATGTTGATTTACTTTTAAAAAGGCTATTTTGATTTACTTTTCTATTTACCAGTGTTAAAATTCAAATATGTTAAAATTCAAATATCAACTATATGCCAACTTTTTCCAGTAGTGCACTCTATAAAAATGTAAACTTTTATTGAATATGTTAATTTTGTGCTATACCAATTTATTCTTCCTTCTATAGCTTCTCGGACTTCAATTCAGAGTGATCTTCATCGAGATAGAAGGTATGGTCATATTTATAACTGAGAGCATATATTCTGCTAATAATTGAAATAAAAGTGTTATCAATTAGCAAGTTAAATATTTCTCTTTCATAAGCAAAGTATTACTGTTTTCTGCCTCTTCAATACATTCCCTGAATTAATCTATAAGTGTGAAGAAGCGAATATAGACCTGAAAAGTGACTGTATTTACTAAAATCAATTTTAAAAATTTAATAAGTAACTGCTATATGTAAAGCATTGGTGTAACTGCTTTTAAGAAAGAAATGCTTTGTTCATCCTAGTCACTTAGTTTATGTTGCATGGATAAATGGATGGATGACAGCAGAAAATTGAATGGAAGGATGAAGAAAGGAAAAGAGGCAGGCTGGATGGACTGACTGGATGAATAGATGGCTGGTTGGAGAGAGGGAGAGAAAGAGAGAGGAGTGATTAGCTGAATAGAGAGAAGGAAGGATCAGTTGATGGACAAATAGATTATACAATGGATGGAAGAATGATACATAATAGGATGGAAGGGTGGACAGATGGATAAATGAATGGATGAATGTTTGGAAGACATAATCCCCACTTTCATGTTTTTACAGTATGGTATAGAGTAATTAAAGCAAGAACCTTAGAGTCAAGACGGAACAAAGTTCAAATCCTGACTTCACTACTTTCCCACTTTGTGACCTTGGCAAGCTACTTAATCTCTCTTAGCCTTTGTATCCCTATCTATTAAATGGGGCTAATCATACTTATGTCATAAAGTTGTCATAAGGATTAAATCATGTAAAGTATTTAACACTGATTAAATAGTAACTCATTATTACTACCACCTAGTTAGACAAAAGCTATACGATGCGGTTCTTTGGGAAGGCAATTTGGGCTTAAGCAAAGATTAGGTTTTACTATTTCACAAGCTAGTATATGAGTGTATATATATCACAGTTTGGATAATGGCAGTGCTTTTTGATTTTGAAAATCTCATTTTCCATTGAGTACTATAGAGAGGCAGAGCAGACATCACCAACCTTATTTGTCAGATGAGAAAACTGAGCTCAGAGAGATTGTTTAATTTCCACAAGGTCACACAGTTGGTATTTGTTAGAAAATCTTGCTGAAGGTTAAGCTGGAAATGTAGAATCAGGTTAAGAAAATGACAAAAACACTACTACCCCTCGGCATCAAAGATTAATCATCAAATCATATGCAAAATTAATCAGGAATACAGACACACATCACGGTCTCAAAGTGAACATGTAACTCTAAACACTTAACAAGAACTTGGAATTGGGGCAGAGGTGGGGCGAGGCTGAAGAGGACGTTGTTTTTAGGTGCTAATTTTCATTTCAGGGTTTGTACTTTATAATAGCAGAAAACCAAACAATTCCAATTGACCAGTGCATTTGCCTATCTCACAATTATGTTTGTGTTGTGGGCCAGAGAGTACAACCCTGGAATAGAGACTCTGTGGGTTTTACTTAGTCCCCATCCTTATCAACCAAGACAGGGCCCTAGGTTGCTATGCTCAGGGTCCATCTCTAACTTCTTGAGGCCGAAGTCATAGAGGACAACTGCCTCTTGTTCCCTTGAAGTCTGTCCGAGTGCACTGTTCCATTTCTGTGAATGTGGCAGTTCTTACAGAACTTTTTTTGGGTAGTGGTTTTTATGAATCTTGGCACATTCGCAGATAGACAATAGCTTGTTTCTACCCTACGACACTCCACGGAGACTTCTGTTTGTAGGCGCCCGGAGATCACCATCGTTGCCGCTGAGCCGCTGAGGCCGGCCTCTTGGTTTCCGGGAGCCCCACCTGGATTGGGATTCCCCCCATCTTCTTCTGCAGGCCCCTGGAGGCCCAGTGAGCTGGTTCCTGCTGAGGTGAATAAATACCACATTATCTCTTTAAATTTTATTTTTAAAACAAAATTCAAAGATAGAACAATGAACTGTCAACACCTTGGCTACTTTCCTGTAGATGTCTAAAATCTCCATTCTTTATTTTGCAGCTCCCACCATCTTATGAACAAGTCATAAAAGAAATCAACCAAGTTCAAGTTAATTCTACAAATAATAATAATGCTGCTGCCACTCCCAGGCATACTATCACTTCTGCAACCCAGACTGACTTTTCAGAAGAAATAG
The DNA here is from genome assembly GCF_015220235.1 of Choloepus didactylus. NCBI lineage: Eukaryota > Metazoa > Chordata > Mammalia > Pilosa > Megalonychidae > Choloepus > Choloepus didactylus. Next base: position 164,370,698 of record NC_051309.1, on the reverse strand, counting down.
ACAACCATCTGCCTCAAAGTAATGTGAATAATTTGCCCTTCCTGATTCTGACCTAGTTCTAGGGAAGTAATCAGTAGGCTCCCAGCCTTTAAAATAGTTTGTGATTTGTGCATAATTCATTGAGCTTTACTTCCCAGTCGGTGCAATCACTATGTGCTTGCTTTATTTGGGTGTGCTGTGATTATTATAATAAATCATTCTCTCGAGTCACAGCCTTAATCCCATGGGCTCACCCTAGTTCATATCACAGAAACATCATCTGTTTAACTCATGGGGTATATTACTGCTGATGCCCTTTAGTCCCACTGAAAATGATGTTATATTCAGCAACTGAAACTTAATAAGATGCTAAGGATGATTGTCCTGTTAGCCTTTAAAAATTTTTTGTTAAGGCAACAGAGATGATAGTTGCTTTGGAAAAGTAAAGCAAGAAATTTTGGAATTTTGACAACCAGAGAGGATTGGGTCATATAATAAATCTAGTAAGAATCAAGAATTTAATGGTGTTAAAAAGTATTATCGAGTGAATATTTGTTATATGAGCACAGATAACTGGAAGAACTCTCCTGCAGGAAACTGAGTATAAACATTTCCCCAGTGGTTTTGGAATTACTTTTTACTAATTAAGAAAATTAAAATCTTGCATAGATTTTTTGGAAAAAATCTGCAGATCTTCTAATTTTTTTTCCTCTTAAATTATAACATTGCAACTTCTTTGTGTTCATTTCGTTCTTGGCAGCACTGCAGGCACCTCTCAAGCCATCCTCAGCAGTCTCACCTGGTGATCCTCCGACAAATGTGGCGCCTTTAATTCTCTTCGATATTTCTGAAGAACAAAATAGTTCAGAAAACCCCAGTGCTACAAGATGTCCAGTGCCAAGGCCAAGATCAAAAAGCAACCTCAGACCAATAGCCAGAGATACTCACATTAAAAAGGAAAGTCACCCGAAAATTAGCCCAGTGGCCACAGAAGAGGAGCCATCCCCAAGCCGGTCCCAGTTTCTGCTGGACAATCCCAGTGACTTGGACAGTCAGTCAGTGATGAACATTATGAATGCAGAACGAAGCCAAAATAGTATTGTTTCAAGGATCAAAGCATTTGAGGGTCAGACAAATACAGAAACCTTGGGATTGCCCAAGAAACCAGAAATTGCTCCCCGCATGCTCCCCCCAAGGTCTGCTGTTTCCTCAGGGAAACCCTCTGTGGCTCCCAAACCAGCTGCTAACAGAGCTTCTGGAGAATGGGACTCGTCAGCTGACAGCAGACTCAAGGCAGCCTTCAGGGAAGGGCTCACCCCACAGCCCCCACCTCAAGAAGCAAGGGGTATCCCAGTAACCAAACCTGAATTGCCAAAGAAACCAAATCCTGCCCTTCTACGAAGTGTCAGTCATGAGATTCCAGGAGGAGGCCCCATGGCTGAGAGCCCTGACGGTGGGAAGAAAGTTCCAACTCCTGCCCCTCGCCCTTTGCCTCCGAGGAAAGCAGTGTCCTCAGAAAACCCTCCCTGCCCTCCAGCTTCCCTGAGGCCTGTGCCTGTTCCTCCCCGACTCTCAGTGGCATCACAAGCCAAAGCCTTCAGGTCGCTGGGAGAAGGGCCCCCGGCCAACCCCCCAGTTCTTCTGCAGAGTAAGCCTCCAGGGGACATCGACCTCATCAGCTTTGATGATGACGTCTTACCCGCCCCTTCTGGAAGCCTGGCTGAAGAATCATTCGATTCAGAGATAGTTCTGGGTGAGTAAAAATCAGAAGTGGAGGGGAATCTAAACTCATCCTAGGTTACCCTAAATATTTGCTGTTTTAGTATTCTGTCCATATGTTATTGAAGGGTGTGTGGAGAAACAGAGACAAATAGGGAGGAACAGAGAGAGATGCAGAAACGTGGAGCTGGGTGGGGGGATGAAGATAGAGAGGGAGGGGGAAACATGGAGTGAGGGAGATGAATGCAGCGAGAAAAGGGAGCTATGCACAGAAACAGAGAGTAAGAATAGAAATGCTCCATTTAGCAATTTGTACTTAATTCATTGATTACTGGTATATGGGCCAGATGCGAATTCAGGCTTCACACCGAAAGGATCCCAGGAGATTGGTGGGATGCGGCATGAGGAGAAGGCACAGGGAGGCTTCTCACAGTTGGGGAGTCATGCAGTGGCCCCAGATAGGCTCTGCAGACTGTGCTGGCCCCAGCTGGGAGGACCCGGATAGGGGCCAGCCCCCAGGGAGGAATCTGGCAAGAGCAATGCAAGGAGTGAGGACCCAGCCAGATGTTACAAAATGTTTTCCCCATGATCTTCATGCAACATCGTCCTTTGGGAATGCAGAGTTTTGTAAATAAAATACAACAGTTGTAGGTTTGCTACCAAGATCAGGACAATTAAATTTCCCAAGAAGCAGAGAGTATGTTTTCTTTCTCAAACTGTTCAGTGGGGTATGTGATGATAAAGCTGATCTTTGATTTATTAAACTCAGCTGTTCTACTTGACATCGATAAGATTCCTTTTACTGCTGTTTACTTATTTGGGTAGAATATGTGAACAAATAAGCTTAGTGGTATTTTCAAATGGTGAACTGTATCTTATAAATGGCCAAGATGAGCAAAATGGTACAAGATCTATGATTTCAAAACCAAATTGTGCACAGCATAGGTGGGTTTTAAATGATACACAGATATTTATTAAATATTTATTATGTGCACAACATTGTCACTGGCTATAGCTTATAAACTTCAGACATATGCCTCTTGTCTTCAAAGGGTAGAAGGAAAAACACTAGCATATATTGGGCTTCTGTGGTGCTCCGAGCCCCCTGCTAGGTACTCAGACATACATTGTCTCATTTAATACTTGTAATAACCCTCTGCTATGTTATCATCAGCCCCAGTTTGCTGATGAAGAGAGTGAAGCTGAGAGAGATAAGTGGGTAACTTACCTGGTGTCATGCCAAGCCAGAATACAAACACAGTCTTTCATCCCAAGTCTAGTTTGTGTTTCACTACATTATGTTGCCACCCAACATTTTTGTGAACCCTTAACCGTGCAACACTTTAAAAACTTCTCAAGTCTTAGTTAACTTCATTTCCTTCTTTAATGCATTTTAACATTTTCAGTGTTAAAAGGTTCCCAGTAGAACAGGGAGGGATATATCCAACAGCAGCAAGTTAAGGAGTGGAAACAGTACAGGCCAAAAAATCACCTTTGTAGAACCTGCTAGATTCTGTGGGGGTGATAACTTGGTTAATAATTGCTGGAGATTTTTTCTGTGTCACCAAGCAGATAATTACAGTCATTTGCAGAAAGGAAGGTCAACAGTATACTTTCAATATGAATACAGTTTCATGCTTCATACTTAGCCTTTTCTGTTTCCTGATTCCTGCCACCTCATTACACAACATTTAATTGTTGGGGTGGTCTTTTAGCAAAATGTGTAATTTCCTTGCCCTGCCTGACTTTAATCATTGCTCTTGACTGTGGAGTTATACTCAACTGAACACTTTATCTCCTTTCTAACCTTCTCCTCCTCCTATATTCTGCACCTCACTTGATGACACCACCACAAACTTAGCATCTCTGGAGAAACCCAAAGAGTATCCTTGGATCCTCCCTCTGCATCATCCTCCTCCCCAGTCCTCCCATTGTGCTGTCCTCCTCTCTGAGTTCTCCCACTGCATTGCTTCCTTCCAAGGTCCTCCCACCATGTTGCCTTCTTCCCTGAGTCTTCCCACCATGTTGCCGTCCTCCTTGAGTCCTCCCTCCATGTCGCCCTCCTCCCCGAGTCCTCCCACCATGCCGCCCTCCTCCCTGAATTCTCCCACTGTGTCAACCTCCTCCCCAGGTCCTCCCACTGCATCACCCTCCTCCCCAGATCCTCCCACCACACCATCCTCCTCCCTGAGTCCTCCCATCATGCCACCCTCCTTCCTGAGTCCTCCCTCCACCCCCTCCCTGAGTCCTCCCATCGCATCACCCTCCTAGGTCCTTCCACCTCATCGCACTCCTCCTCAGGTCCTCCCACTGGGTCACATGGGGACTAGCTGCTGCTTGGACTTTTAGTTGGACAGGCTGGGGTCTCCATTTATTTGCTTTGTGACCTTGGGCAATTTACTTAACCCCACAGTGCCTCTGTTTCTTCATCTCTAAAACACATTAATACTCCTCACAGAGTTATTGCAAGGATTAAATGTGATGAGGCAGGAAGGCCCCTCTCACATTGTTTGAAACATAGTAAGTGCTCATTAAGTAGTAATTACTGTTACTTCTTGTCCTTCACATCCAATTAGTTACTGAGTCCTGCTGGTTTACCTTCTGAATAGTTCTGGAATCTGTCTCCTTTCCATCCCTACTGTACTTACTGCCTCACTTGAGACCTTTATCATCTCTTGCCCAGATCACTGCAGTGGCCTCCTAAATTGAACCCTGCATCTGCCTCAGACTGTCATCCTTCATGCTGGAATGCACATTGGACCTCCTCATGCCCCTTACCTTTGCCCTCCAGGGGCTCTCAGGATCCCCTGAACTCCTCTACATGGAAGGATTTTTGTTCATTTTTGGTTTTGTTTATTGATTTGTTTGGAGACTTTGTGACTTTTTGATGGTATTCCAGTAGCATTCTTTATAAATAAAGAGTTATGGTCTCTTTGTGAAACCTTGCATAATCATCTAGGCAGAAACTGGGAGACGAATGCGCAGATATGTCTTCCCTTCTTTTCCTCTTCCCTCCCAAATAAAGAAGATCTAATAAAACAGTGTTCATAAAATGAAGTTGCCTTATTAATCTCAGGAAATAGAGATCAGAAAATACTGAGGCTACGAAAACATTGTAAAGATTAGAAAAATTATTAAAGAAAAACTCATAAAACAGGCAATTTAATATCGGATTCATTTCTTGGGTAGAATGCCTTCCAGGTTAATGTAATGGAGCTGAGAAGTATTATCAAGTCTTCTTCACACCTTTACAGATCATACCCACTTGTCAAAAAAAACAGAATGCTTCTGCTGTCAGCCTCCTTATACAGACCAGAATAATAGTTTAGCAGCCAGAATGCTTCTGCTGTCAGCCTCCTTATACAGACCAGAATAATAGTTTAGCAGCCAATTTCTGCTATTAACAGAACTCAAGGGAAAGAAATGACAGAGAAGCAAGCCAGGGATGGTGAAACTAATTATGATGACAAGCTTATTTTCATAGATAGGTAATGGGCAGAAAACTCTTTATCATCAGTGTTTTTTTCCACCAGGTGATGAAGACTATGCGGATATAGGTGTAAAGAGGCCTGTTTGTTTTACAGCATGTGTAGATTAATTGGTGTTTGTGTGAGGCACTGAAAGGAAGGCAGACTAAACACTGCTAATAAAAATAGAGAAGAATGCCATTGACTTCCCTTAGATTTGGATAGGAGATTCTTCTGGAGGTACTCTCTGTTTTTTTCTATAGAATCAAAAGCAAACCATCCTGCAATCAAGGGAGCTGTGGCAGTGAGCTCTGTTTCTGGGTCACGGAGCCCTTTGAGAGTCTGATGCAGCCTGTGAACCTTCTGTCTCCCCTGAAGAGAGCACCAGGATATGTACATTTGTGCAAATTCAAGATATAGTTTCTGGAGCTCCAGAGACCCACTAGTGGGCCCTAGATTAAGGATTCCTATATAGCATATTGGAATAAACATAAATGGACTGCTTAAATAAACTGTAGTACATCCTTACAATGGAGTATTATATAGTAATTTAAAAGGCAGATATATATCTCCTACTATGGTCCAAACTCCTAGAAATTATTGGGTGAAAAATACAAGATATGGAATAGTATTCATGTTTTTTTAGCTGCTATTAGTGTTAAAACTCACATACATATATACGAATATGCAGTGCCTTTGTAAAGATGTACAAAAGGTTGTCTTTTGGGAGGGAACTGGGAAGACAGGCAAGGATGGGGTACCCGGGCTTCACTGTACACCTTTTGACCCCTTTTGAATTGCAGACTATGTGCAAGAATTACCTTTTACAAAATAATTAATGAATGAATTATCTTTTGCTAAATAGCTGAACACAAGCAAAATTAGGCTGAAAAAGACTGGGAGAATTACCTCTTGTGGTCTTTGCCATAGGAAAAGAGCTGCCTCCTTCATTGCTTCTCAATATTGTGATGAGTAGAAATTTTAAAAAATAATAGAATAATTAGTGATTTTATGAAGTCATATTATTCAAAATTACAAAATGGGAGCTGATGATTATGAACCAAATATGTGTAAATGAGACACATTCAAAAACATTTATCTGCATTGCTTCCTATTAAGTAAAATCTCTAAGGAATGGTATCAGAAAAGTTTTTATATTTCTAGTTATTTCATGGAATATTTTATGGCCCTTATTGCCTTGAAAAACAACTAAAACAACAGGAATTTTCTTTGTTTCCCTTGTTTTTAAGCGGTTTTTGCTTTTATTTGTGGAACTATTATTTTTGCTGATCTTGTAACTTCTTTCTTGTGATTGAATTTATTTTTTTGGATTTTTTTTTTTCAGTTAAAAAAGTAACATATATTCATTGTAACAAGTCAAACAATACACAGATTTGGTAAAAGAAAAGAAAAAGAAAAGAAGTTAATTTCCGACCAGTCCATCCAAATCCCCACAGTACAGTGTTAAAAAGGCAGTGTGTAGCTTTCTGTCCTTTGCATGTGCCCAGCCAAAGCTAACAAACATATACATAAACATAGACTGTTCCCCTGCTTTTTACAAAAAAAAATTCTGTCATCCTATACCCATTCCTGAGCAGTGTGCAGTTTTCATTTAACAGTATTTTTATGGGCTTCTCTTAGAGGGTAGTAGATCTAAAACTAATGCATAGTTTCCTCATACCTGCCTAATATTCCCTCATATGAGTGTATCATAATTGAGTGAACGTTTCCCCTATTGATGGACATTCAGGTTGTTTCATTTGTTTTTGCTTAATATTCTGGGTTTTGCCACTACAAACGATGCTGTAATGCGCATTCTCTTAGAGATATTCACACCCACAAGTGCTTTTTATTTCTGAAGAATAGATTCCCAAAAGTGGGATTATTGGGTCAAAGGTTATGACTTTTAGATGTCAACAATTACCCATTATCTAGTGTACACCCTGGTGGAGACTAAGATGTAGTTTTCCCAAACATGATGTGCCATCTTTATATGTTGCCCACGTATCATTTCTGTTGTATAAAAATATCCTCTTCTGAAAAGACATAAGAAATGAACTCCATACTGTGTAGCCAGAGAGAGACTTACACACCATCATCAAGATGGAAAACAGGTCCCTGGCTCCACCTTCTCACTGAAGTGATGCTGTTTGTCCTCCCCCCAAATCTGCACTCCTCGCATGGATTTCAGCCTGCGACCCCACGCAGGCAGAGAAGCGGATGCAACACTCATGTGACTCAGTGAGCACCACTGGGGTAGATAATTAAACAGACCCACTCCTGCCAAACAGCCCACAGTGGTTAACACGAAGACTTCCTTGTCTCACTGCATTGAGAAAGAAAAATTTTTTCTGGAGACATGTAGAACAATTATTCATGATCAGAATGCAAATTATTAAAGATGAAACTAGCAGTATTGTCTTAGTTTGCCAGGGCTGCTATAACAAAGTACCACAGGCTAGTTGGCTTAAACAACAGAAATGTGTTGTCTCATGGTTCTGGAGTCTAGGAGTCCAAAGTCAGAGAGCTGACAGGGCCATGCTTCTTCTTAAAGGGGAGAATCTCTTCCATGCCTCCCCGCTGGCTTCTGGTGGGTGTCCAGCAATCTGTGTTGTTCTTTGGCTTGTGGCATAACTCATTCTCTGCCTCTGTCACATGGCCATCTCTCCGTCTGTTTCTGCCTTTTACTGACTGTGCCCAAATTTCCTCTGCTTATAAGGACACCGGTCATAATTGATTAGGACCACCCTAACCCAATTTGGCTTCATCTTAACAAATAACATCTTTAAAGATCCTGTTTACAAATAAATTCACATTCATAGGACCAGTGATTAGGATTTGAACATGACTTTTGGGATGCATTTCAATCCATAACAGGTACTAAAAATAAAAGACTGATGACATGGCCAAGGCTGCTGTGACTGTAAGGGTCTAAGGATTAAGGAGGATCTGACCATTCAGAAGGACAGGCCCAGATTGAGGTGGCACCTTCAGCCTCTGCCCTGATAGTAAAGCCCTTGTGGAACCACCCAGAGAGAAAAGAAACAGAAAAACATTAAACACAATGGAAAGATCACTTTTGATGAGACTGTCAACATTGCCTGATAGATCCGGCACTGATCTTTAGCCAGAGAACTCTGGAACCATTGAAGAGGTTTGGGGGACCGCCCTGTCTATGAGCTGTAGTGTTGACAGTCACTACCCTCACAGCATCAGAGGTGACATAAACAGTGGTGCAGAGGAATGCCCAGCTAGTTAAGAACTGCAAAGAAAATATTTCAATAAAGGATCATTTAACAACCATATATGTATATATGAAACAGAGAGAGGAAGAGAGAAAGAGGAAAGAGTAGGAGGATCTTGTACTTAGGGCACTTTAAATACTTGGTATATAGGTAGTATGTATGCTATTATGGTTAAAATCCTTCTGGTTTTTTAAAAAATGATGGGGCCACCTTTAACCCAGTGGGTGAAACCTGCCTGAACTGCTTGCAGGACACGGGGCAGTCTTTTCTGCGGACAGCCCTCCTGCAGCAGGCACATTTCAGATGCCCCCTGTGCCCAGCCCCTTCAGGCCAGCAATTGGCCTTTGTTCTCTTCCCTGCTCCCCTGCCATGCCCCCACTCCTGGAATCAGAGAGACAGTGTAGGTGGTGTACTGGTCCAGAATTTAATATGGGTTAGAGAACTATTTAAGTCATCCCATGCTCAAGACCTTCTTCCCCCTCCACATCCCTCCAGAAACACCATCAACTACAAACCAGTACTGGTGGACAACAGACGAAAGGTGCCAAAAGCAGCTGTCCAACAGTGCCATTGATGTAGCCTCTCGCCCCCACCTGGCACTCCAGTTTCTGCCTCTCTTCTGCCCATTTCTGAGGCTCCTCACCCTTCTCTACTTTTTCCTTTTCTCCAGGGTACTTCTGGCCTTCTAACATACCACATTGATTGCTTATCTATTGTCTCCATCTCCCTGCTGGAATGGAAGCTCCATGAGGGCAGGGATTTTTGTCTTGTTCACTGATGTATTCCTGGCACTGGGAAGGGTGCGTGACATGTTGGAGGCACCTAATAAATCTTTATTGAGTGAACAACTGTGAAAAAGCAAGTTACATAGAAATTGGTATAAAATGATCCTGTTTTTGTTTTTCTAAAATATCTATATAATAATACATGAAATATTTATTTTAAAAGTCTGTAGATAGATGTAATAAATTTTAGACAATAAGCAAAGGATGGGATTACAGGAGATTTCCTTTATCTTACATATGTCTTAATGTTTCCATTCTTGACTACAAATCATTTGAAATAAAAAACAATGGCTATAACAAAATAAGGAATTAATTCAAGGAATTTGGATGAACTTAAAAGCAGGAGCCTTGTTTGTTTGGCAGGGGTATAGGCTTTGATGGAAGAAAGCTGTGGTGTTACAGGCATCTCTTTTTTAAGTCTGATGATATTGTTTTCATAGTCTTCAGTTGTTTTTTTGATCTTAGGACAGGACTTGCCTCACCTTTGTGCTGACTGACCAGTTTCCATAGAGGGCTCACCTAAATTCTTTTTTCCCAGTAGCCTAATAATAATTATTTTAGCTGGCATGATATCTGGGGACCCTTCTTAAGTGGTAGATTAAAAGTTTAAACTAGGAATGTACTTTACCATTGTAACTCCCTACCTAGCACAGTTACTGGCACATGCTAGACATAAATACTAGAGCAAGTGACTGAGTGATGACTTCAGCAGAATATATGATGGTGGGGTTGGCTGGGAGCTGGGTAGGAGGGAGGGGGGAGTATTAGGGCACTGAAAGGCCTTCTTATTCTTGGCTCAGCTCTTCATGTATTCTGCAAAGAGCTGGTCAGCAAAAGGTGCTCATTGACCTGCAGCTTATAACACAGGGAAACATGAATGCTGTTCATCACCAGAGCTGTGGAGTGCATCCTTTTACAGGCAGTGTCTCCCACAGGCAGGATCCCTGGAACAGGTGCAGGATTACAGCATATATGCCTTCTGCCTCTTGTTGAATAAAGGCAGAGATGGCCTGAGATCCTGCATGCTGTCTGGTGTGTCTGGTACACAGCATTTTATTTCATTTTTGCTTATCTGTTTATTTTGTTTTCTCCATCTTTCTTAAAATTTCATGGTCATTTTGCCAAACCATTATTTTTGTTTAACATACTTTTCTGAGCACATACTGTCCATTTAAAGTAAATTAGTTAAACTGGAGATATTCCAAGTCAGATATCATTGCCCCAAAATTAAATACTTGAAGGTAGGTGTCTTATTTTATTTCTGGAATTAAAATGTTTTTCTATTTTCATGTTCCTGAAATGTAGTTTTACCAAACTACTTGTTTTAGTTTCCTGGCTGCTAAAACAAATACCATACAATGGGTTGACTTAAACAATGGGAATTTGTTAGCTCACGGTTTTGAGGCTCAAAGTCCAAAGTTGGGTGTCAGCAGGCAATGCTTTCTCCCCAAAGACTGTGGCATCCTGGGGCTGGCTGCCGGCGATCCTCGGTCCTTAGCTTTTCCATCACGTGTCAGTGCACATGGTGGTGTCTTCTCCTTTCTCTTCTGGTTTCCACTGACTTCCAGCTTCTGGCTGCTCCCCATGGCTTCTTTCTGTGTCCAATTTCCTTTGCTTATAAGGGCTTCAGCCATATTGGATGAGGGCCCACCCGCATTCAGTGTAAGCACGCTTTAATGACATCTTCAAAGGGCCTGTTTACAAATGGGTTCACACCACAGGACCAGGAGTTTGGACCTGAATATGCCTTTTGTGGGGACATGATTCAACTCCCAGCACCTACTAAATATAAGACTGCTGAGCACCTGTCCTAGGTAAGGCACAGTGCTGAGTAGGATGAGAGAGGGTGGAGGCTGTTGGGGAGTCCCTAGGAGTGAGTATTCTAGTACAGGAACAGGGGAGAAGGGAATCCTTCCTTCCTGGGGGATCTGGGAGGTTTCATAATGAGGGAAGATTGGTGCCTCGTTTCAGTTGCCCCTCACTTTCAAGTGGACACTTATGAAATGATTGCTCTCCCATGAAAGATAGCTTCTCCATAATTCAAGATCATCCTGGATCTGTCTCATCAGAGAGGAAGAAAAGCCATATGAATTATTTACAGAGCACAAAGTTATTTCCTTTCATGAGCATCAACTTTGTTTTTGTCTCTGCAAACTGAGATTTTGTTTATCCATGAATTGTTTCCCCTGGGGCATGAAAAATGACTCTTTAATTATGAATGAGATTTTTTGTTTGAGACCATGTTAACTAAAACATGCAAAATAAACTGTGTTTTTCATTAGATCCCTTTCAGCTCCTCACAAAAACAGAACCAACAAAAGAACAAGTAGTTCAACCAGCACCCAGCCGGAAACCCACTGTGATTCGAATTCCAGCCAAACCAGGAAAATGTAAGCACTTCTCTGCTTTCTTTTTTTGTTTCTCCAAGAGCCTGGGAAAAATATATGCTAATTTATCAGTGTCTCTTTTTGAAATTATGTGTAATCTGCCGTTTATTATTATTCATCAGCTGGAGGAAACTGGTTGTTTTTTCACAATTCTCTAAAGAATTAGTACAGTAAATTAGGATTTCATCTCTGTAATGTCATTAGGCAGAAAGAAAAGAGGGAGACTGTGAGGCTCAGAACACTTTAGTAGCCCATGTTAGTGCTGCTGGTAAAGATTTGGCAGCAAAGTAAATTGAAATTAGTAACAAATAAAGTTGTGTACATCAGTGAGAAGTTTATTTTTCTAATCAGCATAATCCAAATATGGCTGTGTGGAAACTATATAAGGTTGAAAACTAAAAGCTTTACTTACAACAAAGTATAAAAATGTTTAAATTAGTGTGATACTACATTTTGATATACTTCTTCACTTAATTTTTTAATGGTACAATAAATGTCATTTTGTATGAACTTTGGTAAGTATTTACCAAAAAAAAATATGATATTTATCATAAGGGTGAAGGACAAGCAAGACAGAACTATTTTGTTTCAGGCCCCAGACATGATTTTAAAGTGTGTGTGGGGGGGGGGAGGGTCCAGAGCAGTTCCTGGGCTTTGCTCAGAGTAATCACACAGCTTTCTCCATGGGTCTCCGGTTTCATTTATACCCCCAATGCCTTTGCACAGCCCAGTGCATCCTTCCTGCTAAGAAGAGATTCTGACCGCTCCATTCCCCCTAACAGCAGAGCAAGCATCCCAGTCCTTCACCTGTAGCACCCTAGGGTTGTATTGAAGACACGCTCTGGAATGCCCTAATAAGCCCTTTATTTTAGCCATTTGGTTTCTCTATAAAACACTACCCAGCAGGATCATATTGATTTTAGTCTTGTGATGGTTTTGTTATTAACTGATGGCTCCCAGCCAGGTATGAAGAAGACTGAATTGATTTGCTATGAAGAATGGGCAGGAGGAAAGGTCAAGAGTAGCTTATTCTGGTGGGTTTTCTCTTCTCAAGAGGTCATTTGGTAGCATTAGATTAAAGAACTGGTGTGTATTTATTTCAACAGTATTATATAGCCCACAAAGCAGTGTAAGATTATACTTCCTGGGTTATTTGAGATAGTTAGCAGTTGTTTGCCCATTTGCTGTTATCTTGTTAAAAGTATTCTGAATTTTAACAGGTATAGTGAGGTATCATGAGCTTAAATATTGTCAGGCACTCTTGTGGGTTTTAAGTAATGCAAATTTTATGCTTAAATTCATTCCTCTGTGGTGTCGGGGATTCCCTAGGACCATCTCCTGGTTTGCAGATTCAGTAGGAGGACTCCTAGGATTCAGCAGATAGTTGTACTCATGGCTATGATTTATTACAGCAAAAAGGTAGAAAGGAAAATCAGTGAAGGGAAAAGGCACATAGAGTGAAGACTCAAGCTTCCAAGAGTCCTCTCCCAGAGAAGTCACGTAGGACAGTTAATTCCTCACGCACTGAGTTGTGACAACATGCGTGAAACGCTTTCAACCAGGGAAGCTCATTAGAGGCTCATGGCCCAGGGTTTTGATTGGAGGCTGGCCGTGTAGGCACCCTCCTGGCATGTACCAGAATTCCAGGCTCCAGAAGTAAAGCAGGTGTTCGACATAAACCATACTGTTGAACCACTTGGCAGTTCTGGGAATGGTGGGAACCCTTCTGAAATCCAAGGTCCCAGATGCCAGCCAAGGGCCAACCTTATAAGTAGGCCTTTCTAAGGATAAGTAGTTTCAGGCCTGCTAGGTTAACTTTTTCAGGACACCTCTAAACTGGATTAATAGTTCTGAAATCCTCAAAAAGATATGCTGGAATACATCCCAAAGTAATTTGGGCGGAGAATAAAAATATATATTCGGGGTCCCCCTGAGGAGCTGGGGGAGGATGTGGAGGTGTTGGACTTCCTCACCTGGATTGTTCCTGATGTTCTCACAAACACTGGGGACTGACGGCTTGATGTGCTGAGCCCTCTGTCTTCGGGCTTGCCTCTATGAAGCTTGTTACTGCAAAGGAGAGGCTAAACCTGCTTATAATTGTGCCTAAGAGTCTCTCCCCGAGTGCCTCTTTGTTGCTGAGATGTGGCCCTCTCTCTCTAAGCTACCTTGGCAGGTGAACTCACTGCCCTCCCCCCTACGTGGAACATGACTCCTAAGGGTGTAAATCTCCCTGGCAACGCAGGATGACTCCTGGGGATGAATCTGGACCCGGCATCGTGGGATTGAGAACATCTTCTTGACCAAAAGGGGGATGCAAAATGAAACAAAATAAAGCTTCAGTGGCTGAGAGATTTCAAATGGAGTTGAGAGGTCACTCTGGTGGATATTCTTACGCACTGTTGTGTTAACACTTTTTAGGTTTTAATGTATTGGAATAGCTAGAAGTAAATACCTGAAACTACCAAACTCCAACCCAGTAGCCTTGACTCTTGAAGACGATTGTGTTACAATGTAGATTACAAGGGGTAAAACAGTGTGATTGTGAAAAACTTGTGGATTGCACTCCCTTTATGCAGTGTATGGATGGATGAGTAGATAAATGGGGACAAAAACTAAATGAAAAATAGGGTGGGATAGGGGGGATGATTTGGGTGTTCTTTTTTATTTTTATTTTTCTGATTCTGATTCTTTCTGCTATAAGGAAAATGTTCAAAAATAGATTGGGGTGATGAATGCACAACTATGTGATGGTACTGTGAACAGCTGATTGTACATCATGGATGATTCTATGGTATATGAATATATCTCAATAAAACAATTTAAAAAAAAAGATATACTGAAGAATCACCTTTAATTATTATTCTGACAAGCTGCAGCAACTGTTAAGGAGTTGCATTCTATACAACCAGATGTGAGAGAACTAAAGTGCCAAAACAGTTTTTAGACATTTATTTCTGTTTATATCAAAAACCTGTTCTTCGGAATTTTATTATTACAATTATTGAGCAACACATATATGCTGTGTAAAGAAAAGAATGCAACTTTTGGTGTCTGAAGAACTTGGTATGGACCAGGGAAGAAAGGGACAGCTTTGTGATGTCAAACTCCTTGCTGTTCTTTGGTCTTCCTTCTGCCAGTAATGTCCCCTCCCCAGATATCTGCACAGTTCTCTCCCTTACCATTCCATTCCTTCAAGTCTTTGCTGAAACACCATTTTTCTCAGTAAGACCTTCCCTGACCAGCTATTTAAAATTGGAAACCCCCTACCACAAACCCCACCCCCTCAGCACCACCCCCCAAACCTGATACTCCCTATACCCCTTCCATACAGGAAGCTATCTCCTCTCTACTTTCTTACTATTGCTACTTTATACTTTTAAATGTTTGCCACAACAATATAATTTCCTAAATGGCTCATTATTTCCTTGTAAGAATAAGGAAACTGCAGCACAAAGTCTCCAGGATGTCGACTGAGTTGGGATGTTCCTGTCTGTGTCTTAATTCCCAAAGCAGCCCCGCCTCTCACTGAGAACGCCTGCCTGTCTGTAAATCGTGGTCTTCCTAATTGCTGGCCTCGTGTTTTCCTCCCTTTGAGAATGTTTCCCTGTCAGTGGGTAAAACAGGAAGTCTTGACAAATCATCCTCTTGTTATAGGTTTTTCATGTGTAATGGAAGCAGGGGATGTTCATTTGAAAAGAAGAGAAAATTCTCATCTTTCAATGCTCAAGCCAGTGTATTAAAGGTAGCTTTAGCCTCCATCAGCATCTTCAAGTTCTCTCTCCCAAGTTTTCATACTTGGGTTTCTTTTTAATTAGCAGTCACCAATTAAATATGGTCATCTTTGTTTTCTTTTTAAAATAAATTGGAGGTGTACTACCACTGAGATAAAGATGAGGTTGGGGTATGAAGGTATTGTTTGTTATATTGAAGGTAGCCAAAGTCCATTAATCTGGAGCTAATGAATTGGAAACCACTTTCAAATATTTGGACAGGGGAGAGTTGGATACACCACCTGTTAAGGAGCAACATGCCTTATTAGAATGAACACAGGCTTTGGGGTTCAAAACCCTGGATCTGACAGTTGCTAGCATTAGCACCTTGGGTAGCTCACTTTTTTTTCTCAGCCTCAGTTTCTTCATCTGTAAAATGGGTAGGATATTATCTAGTGTAGCACTATCTAATAGAACTTTAGGTAAAGATGGAAATTTTTTATATCTCTGCTGTTGAATATGGTAGCTACTAGCCACATGTGGCAATTGAGCACTTGATATATGACTGGTACAACTGAGGAACTAAATTTTTAATTTCATTTAATTTTAATTAATTAAAGGATAAGTTTATATCATCATGTGTGGTTAGTAACTAGTGGACAGTGCTGGTTGGAGAAACATTTGTGACTAAAGTGCATAACTTATTGCCTGGCCATAGAAGGTTTTCAACGAATGCTACTGCCTTTTTAATTTTTAGTATTATTTTGACTCTCTTTAAAACATTCAGGGAAATTAACAGATGTTGCCCAACTCAACAAGTCCCTGAGGTTTGCTGGGAGCTCTTTCTTGTTTGTTTAGCTGTCTGTTCTTTGTGTAGATCTTTTATGATAGCCATTTCCCCCAAACAAACAAGCTGCAATCATTTCATTCCCAAAGACCATAAATTGTTGATGAATTAACTGCTATTTTTCCAGGTTTACATGAGGATCCACAAAGCCCCCCTCCTCTCCCTGCTGAAAAACCCATTGGAAACACTTGCAGTGCAGTATCTGGAAAGCTCATTAATGTTGACAGAGCTAGAAACTTGGTAAGTAGTCACTATAGATTGGCTTAGGTTGAAGACTGAGCTATGTGCTAATTTTAAATTCTCAAGCAATGTCTAAATATACTACCTGTCAGATATTTAAAAAAAAAAAAAAAGTCTTTATTACAATCCAATTTCCAAGCCCTGCATACTTATTTAATGTGATGTTCAATATTTTTGAAATCCCTATAGAGCAAAAGAATTAGGCCAGTTCATTGTACTTCATTATAAAATAATTTGTCCTGTGCCAATGTAATGGCATTGTCTTAAATGACACTAATAATGCAGAAGTTATTAAAAATCTCTTAAAACCTTTAACATTTGTGGAAATAAATTTAGTCAAATTATCAGTTTTTATTTACACTATCCAATTAGAGGCATAATTTTAAGATAATTGCTATAAGAATTTGTTAATCTGAAATTTAAGGAGAATTTTTTTTAATTTAAGAAAATAGTGCTTCATAGGGTGCTTGTTAACAGATGTGGCCAAAGAGTTTTTAAAAATATGTTTTAATTTTGATCTCAACATCATATCCCCATACTATTTTTAAGTAATTAAATCATTTATATACTCTTGATTACCCTGTGGCAGATAATCTTTAATGTTTGTTTCAAAAGAAACCAGCTCTTAAAGTCTTTGAACCAAATTTTCAGTTCAAATTTCATCGTAGTTTTATATAGTGTATTATTTATTTTACAGGCTAACCCATCTAATCATTTGGTGAAGAGAAATTTCTTTAAAGAAGGCATTAAATTGAATTAGCCAATATCAACTTAATGAGATTTTCCTGTAGGATGAATTAGAATTGAGGGATCACTTACATTTTCAAAGTACTTGATAATAAATATTTATTAAAACTGGGTTGAGAAAGCCCAAAGGAGAATAATAAGGCCCCTGCCATACTGTTGTTGAATAAGAAAATCCAAAAATTCCATAGAAGAAAAGTCACTTTAGAAGGTCACTGGCTTCTGCTCTCAAAAGGTTGTAAAATAGAGTAAGAAGGACCAAACACACATACATACCATACGTCAAGTGATATCATAGTCTTGGAGTTAAGCAGATCTTCCAAACAACTCCCACATTTTAGACAAACATGAAAAGGAAATTAGACTAAAAACTAAGAAATAATTATATTTATTACTGTGTTTGTTCCTCACATGAAAAACAGGAAAATCCTGCCCTGTCCTTGTTACAAAGACAGTCAGAACTTTCTTCCAGAAAGGACACACTGAGTCCGAAGGAAGAAGAGATGAGGAAATAGACCCACGAGGTCACATATTTGCGTTTCCAGGGCCTGAAAGTCAGTCCACACCTGAGAAATTCCTTTGTTTGAAAACCGCAATTAGTGAATGCATCTCAGACGAGAGGCCATGGAGAATATTTTACCAGTCTGGTGACCAATGAGGATAGGCATGGTCTTTGCAAACTGTGTCCCCTGCCTTGAGTACTGGGAAACTTCCGTCTCAGGATGAGGTGGCTGCGGTTGCCAGTCCTCACTTCCTTCACTTATGTGATGAGGGACTCCAGGATGAGGAGCTATCGAGTCAGCAGGAGCAGATACCTTTGTGTGCTGTGTTGTCCGCAGAGTGGAACACAAGGCTCCCAAGTCATCCTTGAGGAGGCGGACAAGAGTGTATCTCCTGAAGAATATTTGCCTTTTGAAAACACACCGAAAAAGAGGATAAATTATTTTGAAATTAGAATATAAGAAACTGTTCCAGTGCAGATGAACAAAAGGCAGCATCTGCAGGGACTATAAGAAAACCCTACTTCGCCAGAAACTCAAATGCTTATCCCAACACATCAGAATCCAAAGTTGATGGATGTCAGAGCTAGAGAAAAACAACCAAAAGGCAGATGCAGAGAGGTCCCTAGTCATGTATGGAATATTAAAGAGAATGAAGCCCTAATCAATAATCTTCCAAAGGCGATCGGTAGAACCTGGGCATGAACTCAGGTTCAGATGTAGGCAAACATCCAGGAACCAACCCCTGACCCTCTGTACCTGAAACGTGTCAGGCGCAGCACTGCCTTTCAGGACATGCCTAACCTCCTGGGGAATTTGAATATACTCTTTTTCCGATTTAAAATTTGCCCGCTGTAGGAAGCTGGGAAGTCAGAAAATTGAAGACTCATGAATATACCACCCAGATATAACCACAGCTATTATGTGTTACAAAATTGGGATCATAGTATATGTATTTGTTGTAGTACATCATTTGTATCATCCCATGTTAAATTTATTCCATGTTAAATTTGTGCATCTATATTTTTAAAACTTTTCCCTTAATTATTAAGGTATCTAACAACTATAATTTTGAGAAAAGCAGTAAAAGTTCCTAGCTAGAGTTGTTTGCTTGTTTTAATTTTTAAATTAAGTGAGTTTTTCAAATATCATAGCAGTATTTGTCGGGGGCGGGGGTGAGGGGGGGGGGAAGGTTGCCGAAATAGGCAGCAGCATGTTTATAAGGCATGGATTATATTCTGGAATATTATAGGGTTTATGAGCTGATGATCTGTCTCACTACATTAACGGAACTCATTAGTGAAACCAAGTTTTAAGGGCAAGCTTAATTTGTTTTTAAATATGGGAGTTTTAAAAACTGGAACATGTTTAAATGAGTGCAGTTATGGCAATTAATCATTTGGTATTTAAAGAAATGTGGTAAATATTCAGTATGAATGGAAAACCATGGAAGTGAGTTTTAGCTTGTTTATAAGATGAGAAGGAGGAAAATACTCTGAATTAGCCCAAAGATTCCCAAGCTATAGTTAAACCTCTTTACAAAAATAAAAAAAAAAATAAATAAATAAAAGGCAGTATAATTTTAAAGGGCCCATTGTTCCCCTTATGAGGTCTCGGAGAAATATCTTGGGGTGTCAGTACTGGAAGTTTAGAAAGTAGAAAAGGTAAGGAAAGAAGGAGACTTGATCAGAATTAGGAAAATTTAATGAAGACCTTTCTCCCCCCAAAAAAACAGAAGCTTGGGCTCTGAGATCCTTTAACTTCCCAGTCAACAGAAGGCCTGGTCTCTTCCTCTCAGTGTTTTCACTTGTTTTGGGATGTGGATAATTTAGGTAGGAACAATATTGTTTAATATTGTTTAAGATCAGAACTCTTTTAAGCTATTTCTAAAACTCAGCTCATTTCCATTTATTGATCCAACCAAATACATGTCCCAAATTCCTCTTGGCACACTCTTGTTTCAGATTAACCTTAACTAAAAAGCATTCTCCCATTCTTGCAGGAATCTGAGGGAGCTGGTCAGACAGGGGGTTCCGTGAGAGGGCCTCCCAGGCTGCCACCAAGGTATGTAAGCATGGGGAGACCTGGAGACCTAACTCTCTTTTCTGTCACCAGGGCTGAGTTCTGACCTTGCTGTTGTTTTAGAGATATATTAAACTCACAGATTTACCCAGGCCAGTAACCCATAGTCTGCTCCTGATAAAGTGGTAGGAAATGCTCCCTCTTGTTAACACAATCCAAAACCTCACAGGGCACAAACACGGATCTGTATTTCTTTTCCTGAAGCAAACAAACAAGACTCCCTCCTGAACCTGGGACAACTCCACTTCTGGAATATCTGCATGCGCACGCACACATACCCTCCCCGTTATGAGAGACCAGCCTGGGATTTGGCATTTCCCAAGGGGGACAGACATGAGCTCAGAGGCCATCAGCCCTCCTGAGTTCCAGGGCTATTCAGACAAAAGGCTGCGATGCTATCAGACGATGTTACTATGTTGGACCTTATTGTTATCATAGGGATTAAGGGAAGGCTTTGAAGTAATAGTTGTTCTATTCCATTTCCAAAACTAGCTTTCTTTCTATTAATCTAAATTAGAGTTTTAGTAGTAATTCCTCTAAAATGAATATTTGGGGATTTTGATGTTCCTTTTCTAATCATGTACCCTTATATCTTATTATAAGCATTTCATTTCAGACGTTGGTAGAAGTGCTTAGTTTCCTAAAATAGTCATGGTGTGTTTAAGAGCAAATGGGGCCTTAGAGAGCTCATGATAGTAAATGCTTGTTTGTCTTGAACTAATGAATCTCTAGTGCAAGATAAGAGGAAGCTGGAACATCATGGCATTTCCTCTAATAATATAATGTTTAATGCAGCGGCCGTTTGCTCAAAAATAGCATACCCTGCATGTTTCAGTAAATTGTATTCCTCTAGCGGAAAGCTGAGTTTGTGTGTGTATGTGTGTGCGCATGTGTGTGTCTGTAAAACAAGGGACAGAACCTAATACCAGTCAAAAACTGACTCATGGCTTCTGCATTGACTTTTAGACCTGTGACTGGAAAAGTCGTCCCAGCTGGACAGCCTCCTCCCAAGGTGGCCCCTCAGAGACCACCTCCTCCCAAACTTCCTGCATCCAGAGCATCACGTAAAAAACTGCCTTTTAGTCGGTCCTCTTCTGACATGGATCTGCAGAAAAAACAAAATAACTTGGCATCTGGACTCTCAAAAGCCACGAGTCAAGTCTTAAGAAATCAAGATCCAGTGCTACCCCCTCGCCCCAAACCAGGACACCCTCTCTACAGGAAATACATGGTAAATTTAGGTTTAAACATGTTTATGGTCAAGAGGTTTGTTCTAAAGTATATGTAAGATGCCATTGCTCCTTAGAAAAAGATGATGAAACAAATGCAGAATTACCACTTGACCTTAAGAGTGCTTTATGAGTAAGTAGGCCGTAGTAAAACTATGTCTTTAACATCGGGTTTCATTATTAGGAGAAATATTGGGAAAGGAATCAGGGCAGACAGGGATTATAACCTGATATCTGGCTTAAGCAAACAGAAACGCTGAAGAACCTAGCCCAGTAGATTATAGCAATGGGATATTATAATTTACTGTTGCTATCTTGCCATCAGGTAAAATTTAAAATGAGTAGAAAGTTCTTATTAAGATGGATGGTTTTTCTTCATTTTCCCCTTTCTTAGTCTAATTATCATGGTCCATTTAATAGTTACCATTTAGACATTTTCATCAATAATTGAGATAGTTGAAATATTAATTTTTTTCTCCTTGAATGTTTTTCTCATCATATAATATTAAACCTTTGTCTCTATTTGCCATACATGAAAAACAGAGTTGATGTGCTCTCTACTTTGGTCAGGTTAGCCTGGTAAAATCTAGAACAAATAAAAATGATAAAGAGAACAAGACAATTGTATGACAGGATCTCTTAATGAGAACAATAATTTTATATTGTTCTATGTTTCCATCATTAAGCCCAGAAATTCTTTTCACTTTAAACTACTTAGAGTCTTTTTTTTAATCCTCCTTAGAGAAGGGTACAGACAGATAAGAAGGAGGTGTTATATTCTTATATAGCCATATTCATTTAAACAGATAAAATTTCAATTGCTAAAACCCAGGGAGCTCTTTGGGATAGGTTATTTAAATATTGACCTTAAGAGTGCTTTATGAGTAAGTAGGCCGTAGTAGAACTATGTCTTTAACATCGGGTTTCATTATTAGGAGAAATATTGGGAAAGGAATCAGGGCAGACAGGGATTATAACCTGATTATAACATTAGCTGATGTTCTTTTTGAGTATTAATTGTGAGGCACTGTTCTAGCACTTTATATAGATTAAGTTAAACTCTTATAATCTATACACCTACTCTCTGAGGTAAATACTATTATTATTCCCATCATATCAAGGAGGAAAATGAGACACAAACAAACCAGATACTTGCCTAGGAATCACAAAGCCATTCATAGTGGAGCCAAGATTTGAACACAGATCTGTGGGTTCTGGGCTCACACTCTTAGCCATTGTGCCATACTTTGAAAATAGTGTTACTGCTTGTAAAGTCTCTACTTGCTTTGGCTGTTGCATGTTGAGAGCCTCATTCTGGGGAACCAGATGTCACTTACAGTTCTTAGTATAGCTTTACAATGTCAATAAAGCATTTGGGAACTCAAAGAAATTAATAAATTCAGAACGATGATGTTTTGAAGGTAGAATGTCTCAATATGAAATAATCATTTAAGTCCCTCATTTTTCTCATTGCTACCCTTCCATTAAATACTAGCCAAAATGGGTAGGCCTAGCTAGGAATCTGGGAGCAGTGGGAGCCCCAGGACTCTGACACATACTGGTAAGCAGCACCACCCCTCAGCTTTAAGGGGCACATCCCTGTACTCTGTGTCTTTGCCCCTTGGTGATGGAAGGGCCCCAGTACCTCTTTTTCCTTGTTAGAAATGAGCTTGTGTTCTCACATTTCCTGGGTATGCCTTTCATAATGTATAAGCCCTCTGACCTGCAGTAATTGGCTAAAACCAACCAGGGTAAGGTGCAGATGTGAAAAACACTCTAAGGTCAGACTGAGCTGAGTGGACCAGGAAGTGGCTGGGGTCAGACAGTGAGATGAGTTTAAGTAGACACTTAGTATCAGAAAAACTTGGGGAGAAGACAAGATTCAGTGCAAATGGAAACTGTCAGTCAAACACTAAGCAGAGGGTTCCAATCCCCTTTCAGCTGTCAAAGGGCAAAGCTGAGAACCCTGTGCTAAAGATGTGTCTTGGCAGACTATGAGGTCAGTTCCTGCATATTTGACTTTCAGATGCCCAGGGGACTTGACGGGCCTTGCCCTTTAGAATGAACTTCCTGCTGTGGTTGTTAAAGGGAACCTGATGCCACATTCATGCCTTGTGGTCCTGCAGGTTCAACCCCACACCCCCAGACCTTTTAGAGTCTGTGCAAAATGGCAGGCCCCACAAGGTCTAGTGCATGAAGAAGCCAGATTTTAACTGCTGGAGGAGTTGCTCTTTAGGCATACATGCCAAATCCCCCGAAGAACAGCAATTTATGCGGAGGTTATTTGAGAATAATGCTTTCCTTGGTTTACATTTAAGCTGTCTGTGCTTCATGGAATTGCCAATGAAGACATTGTCTCTCAAAACCCCAGAGAACTCTTTTGAAAGGAAAAGAAGGGCTCTTTTTTTACTGACTAATGTAAAAAATTGCTAGCCTCTGTTACTACTATTGCACATTATTAAATGTTATTAAATGCTTTAGGCTCCAAAGATTAAAATGTAAAAAAAAAAAAAAAGCAATAATGTTTTATTAAATAATAATTGCTTCAGAGAGTGGCATTGTACCTTACATCGTGGGGATGTACTTGTGATGCTAGAGCAGGCTGAAAATAATTACTTGGAATGCCAAAAGGGAGAAGACACTGGCTGAGTTCACCTGTCTCAGATGAAGATTATCACCCCACTTGATGAACATCTTAGAAGCAGACCAAAAGTAAGGAATGAATACCGTACAGCTCTTATATCACACGTGGCAGTACATTTCATTGCGCTATTAATCATATCTCATCCCCAGGTTTTTATTATCACATTTATTTTAGCCAAAGTAGAAATTACAGTAGCATTTTATTCCATTTTAAAAATAAATTACTTCTAGGAGACTTACCCGTCATACTAATCACTTTCATACACAGTGACTATCATGTGTTTTGCCTTCTTCATATCATGCTGACTTATAGCAAACAGAACACTCAGTCATTAATTTTCAACTGCGAGAGCTGTTTATTTTTTCAGTAATGTAAACATGCTTACCAAAGTGTGAGAGATTAGTTTCCTAGCAGAATGGATAATTATTTTTAAAGGGGGCCCTATAAATGCTATGTATGGCATACAAAGCACTTCCCTTTAAGATTTAAATGTAGTATGAACCTAATTTCTCTGATTATAGCTTATAAAATAATGAAATGAAATGTAATCCAATGACCTCAAATTTATGGAGTCTGGCAGAATGCAATGACTATTGAAGGTCATTTGTTTAGCAAGAAAAAGGCCATTTATAATTTTGTAGAGGTATATTTTTAAAAGTTTCTTAAGTTATCCAGTAAAATTGTCATTATCTATTAGTTAATGTAGCAAACATGAAAAATAACACTCACCAGTCTTTTAACCCAAGTAAAATATTTGGTTTGCCATTCATCCTAGTTTTCATAATCTAGTCCAATTCTTTCTTCTCAGAAGGTAGTTTATCTTTTGAAGTTTGCTAAGAACTAAAAATTTGTGTTTCGGAGTTACCCGTACTCACCTTGTACTGTAGACTTGCAGAGTTGGCCTCCGATGGCCAGCCATAGGTGACACTGAAATAAAGCCTCCTTTAGGCTTCCGGGCCAATGGCCATCATTATGTTTTTTAGAAAAATGAAACTTGCCTATTTGAAAGTTTAATTTTAAGATGGAGATGTCTTAAAATGTGTTATATTTTTCCATACCTTAATAAACAGAATATTGAACATTATCAGTTGAGGTTGAATCCCTGAGACCTGGGGTTGCCTAGTGCATGGTGAGTGCACAGCATTGGATTTCATGGAACTGTGCTGAGCTCCCCTTCTACCACCT
Organism: Choloepus didactylus; assembly: GCF_015220235.1. Taxonomy (NCBI): domain Eukaryota; kingdom Metazoa; phylum Chordata; class Mammalia; order Pilosa; family Megalonychidae; genus Choloepus; species Choloepus didactylus. The sequence continues at coordinate 164,345,935 of NC_051309.1, read as the reverse complement.
TAAGCAATTATTTAATCTCTCTTAACTTCTTTTTTTCTTTAAATATGTGAAATAGATTATTCCTCAAAGAGTTGTTTTTTAGAATTAAATGATATATTGTATTGTCCTCTTCATATGAATAGTCCAGAATAGGCAAATCCGTAGAGACAAAAGTAGATTAGTGGTTTCCTAGGGCTGGGGAGGAGGAGGGAACGGGGAGTGACTGTTAGACCAGGGGGTTTCTTTAGGGGGTAGTGAAAATGCTCTAAGATGATGAGAGTCACATAACTGCATTTATACTAAAACCATTGGCATTTACATTTTAAGTGGGTGAATTTTATGGTAAGTGAATTAAATCTCAATAAAGAGGTTCAAAAAATTAAGTGTGCTAATGCGTTTAAGGTATTTAATATAGTGAATAGCATATAATGAGTGAACAATAAATATTAGCTATTCTTACTATTGCCCATTTGTATTACCACATATTTTCATATTAGAAGGAGCCTTGAAATATATTCATTTACATACCAGATACCTACCTTGGCATTGTGGTCTAAACTGTACCTGTCCTTTGCAGGCAACCCTGTCTTGCCTGTCCCTCTTGCCCTTCATCTGCCAGGGTAGGTTGATTAGCAGCCAGGGATAGCCACACATAAGGTGGAGAAGGGAAACTGTGTGGTTGGGGAACGTAAGTCACAATTCTCCTCCCATTCCCTCCCTTTCTTGGCCTTTTTTTTTTTTTTTTTAAATAAAAGAAGTTGTAGGTTTACAGAACAATCATGGATAAAATACAGGGTTCCCATATACCACCCTATTGTTAACTTCTTGCATTAGTGTGGTACATTTGGTATAACTGATGAAAGAACATTTTTATGATTGTACTATTTACTGTAATCCATGGATTAACTTAGTGTTCACTTTTTGTGTTATACAGTCCCATGGTTGGTTTGTTTTGTTTTGTTTTTAATTTTTATTCTTGTAACATGTACAACCTAAAATTTCCTCCTTTTAACCACATTCAAATATATAATTCAGTGGTGTTAATTACATTCACAATGTTGTACTAACATCACCATCATCTGTTACCAAAACTTTTCCATCAACCCAAAGAGAAACCTGTACAATTTAAGCATTAATTTCCCATCCCTACCCTCACCCCACTCCCTGGTAATCTATATTCTAGTTTCTGGCTCTGTGAGTTGGCTTATTCTAATTCTTTCATATCAGTGAGTTCATACAATATTTGTCCTTTTGTGTCTGGCATATTTCACTTAACGTGATTTTTTCAAGGTTCATCCATGTTGTTGAATGAACCAGAACTTCATTCCTTTTTACTTCTGAATAATATTCTATTGTATGTATATACCACATTTGTTTATCCATTCATTAGTTGGATGGACACTTTATCTTTTGGTAATTGTGAATAATGCCACTATGAACATCCATGTGCAAATACCTGTTCAATCTCCTGTTTTCAATTCTTTTGTATATATATCTAGAAGTGGGATTGCCGGGTCTTATGGTAATTCTATATTTAATTTCCTGAGGAACTGCTAAACTGCCTTCCAAAGTGGCTGCACCATTCTGCATTCCCACCAGCAGTGATTAAGTATAACTGGTTCTCCAATCCTCTCCAGCACTTGTAGTTTTCTGGGACTTTTTTTTTATAATGGCCATTCTAGTAAGTGTGAAATGATATCTCATTATGGTTTTGATTTGCATTTCTGTGACAGCTAGTGATGCCGAGCATCTTTTCATGTGCTTTTTAGTCATTTGTATTTCCTCTTTGGAAAAGTGTCTGTTTAAGTCTTTTGCCCATTTTTTAATTGTGTTGTCTTTTTATTGTTGAATTGTGAGATTTCTTTATATATTCTGAACATTAAACCATTATCGGCTATGTGGTTTCCAAATATTTTCTCTCATTGAGTAAACTGCCTTTTTACCTTTTTGACAAAGTCCTTTGATGCACAAAAGTATTCAATTTTGATGCAGTCACATTTATCTATTTTTTCTTTTGTTGCGTGTACTTTGCGTGTCAGGTCTAAGAAACCTCCACCTACTACAAAATCTGGAAGATGCTTCCCTAGATTTTCGTCTAGGAGTTTTATGGTCTTGCCTCATAATGTTAGGTCTTTGATCCATTTTGAGTAATTTTAGTATAAGTTTTGAGATAGGGGTCCTCTTTCATTCTTTTGGATATGGAAAGCCAGTTCTCCCAGCACCATTTGTTGAAGAGATTGTTTGGGAGGTTTTAGTTTACTGATTCAATCTTTATACTAGTTATTGATTTGCTAATTTTCTGTTTCTTCTTGAGTCAGTGTAGGTGGTTTTTGTGTTTCTAGAAATTTGTCTGTTTCATCTAGGATGTCTAATTTGTTGGTGTATGGTTGTACATAGTATCCTCATATTTGTTTTTATTTCTGTGAGGTGGGTTGTAAGGTCCCCGTTTTTATTTCTGATTTTAGTTATTTGTGTCCTCTCTTTTCTTTGTCAGCCTAGGTAAAGTTTTGTTAATTTTATTGATCTTTTCAAAAAACCAACTTTTGGTTTTGTTTGTTCTCTCTATTGTTTTTAATTCTCTATTACACTCAGATCTTTAATCCATCTGGAATTCTTGTTTCTGTTTGGTATGAGATAGGCCTCTGACTTTAGTTTTTTCCAAATGGATAGCGATCTATCCTAACACCGTTTATTGAATAGTCATTCCTCTCTCCACAAATGTAAATCATGAAAAAATTATGAACACATATATAACAAATTATATAAATAGTAATTTTTTAAAACCTCTTCAGACCTAAAATTTCTCACAGTTCCTGGAGTGCTCATATTGCTTATTTATTTAGGGACAGCACTAACTGACCCCTAAGAAAATGTCAGTGTGTCAGTGTTACTGTGATTAGCTAATAAAATAAGGTGCCTTTAGCCATTACTCTCTTGATTTAAATCAGTATTTCAGTTTACCCAACAAGGGAATGTATTGCACCTCTACAGGTGCATTTTGGTTTAAAGAAATGGTGGGATTCAGTAATGATCAGGAGAAAAGATGTGGCAGGATGGAAACATGAAGTCGACCGTCTTCCACACCACGGTCTGATCAGCAGGAGGCATCTTGGCCCAGAGAAGGGATGAAGAATAGAAATACTAGGGTATCCCTAAGAGAACAAGAATCATTGACGCAGGGGAAAGTACATGAAGGGGCACAAAAATCTGCATTATTTCACAGGTTTGCCAGTGTCAGAGTTCTAAGTTGTAACTCCAAATAATATCCTTCTCAGATTTTATGATGCTGATTATGTAGATAAGCCTGTCTCTTCATACAGAAAAACGAAGAATAACAACTGCCTGTCAATAAGAAAAGGTCACTCTTCAGTTGAACCTTTTCTAGCCAATCTAAGCAATTGGATAGATGGGTAGAGAATATTGGATTCTCTTTGATAATTTACATAGAATTATCATTAAATAAACCATTCAGATTAAATGGAATATCCAGGCCAGGCATGCAAGATAGCATTGCTTTTGAATTAGAGAAGGCATTCAGTTATTATTACTATTATTAAGTAGTAATAAATGAAATGGGTCCTACTTTTTGTGAATTATGCTTTTGTGGGAAGTCATTGGCACCTTCTAGTACGAAAGGCAAGAGCACAAATTGCAGGAACTTTCTTCTTTTCCCATTCTGTTGAACAAGAACAGCTGTTAAGGCGCTGTCTTCCAGGTTTAATAATAATCACACTTTAAGGAAAAGGCGACCCTTGAAATGCAAAGAGGTCAAAAACACCTAATTCAGGGTAGAATAGGTACTGTTAAAAAAAAAAAAAAAACATGCTGGGGAATGTGAATAATTGAGAGTTATTTCCGTCCTCCCTAAGGCAAATAAATACAGGTTCCTTTTCAACTTGCTCACGATTGCCTTGTTGGGCTCAATGCTGTGGTTTGCTTCTTGTATTCATAATGTAACTGTATCCGTAGGACACTAGTGAGAAAAAAAATTGGGGTTTCAGAATAGATAATAAATCCAGCATCCATCCTGGACATTTCATTCATAGCCCTGTTTTCCCACTAAGGATCCAAGCCTTGCTCCAAAGCCTGTTGTTGACAGCAGTGCTCCTCATGCAGTCGTGCTTCATGATTTCCCAGCAGGTAAGGACCTAATAATCAAGTGGTAGAGCCCTAAGACCAGGGGTAGGGGTTGGGGTGGGGGGTGGGAGGTGGGGAAGGGAGTGTTCCTCCCCGGGTTACCCTCCCCAGGGCGCCCTCTCCCGGAGAGTTCGTCTTATCCGTCACTCCATCTTCAGAAGAATTGATTGCACCCAGCCTTTCCAGAGGGCTTAGCTTATACCCTTGCCTTTGAAACTCACTGAGAGAGGAGAGAAAGAGAATCATTTCCCTTTTAAATAAACAAATTACAAATTGCCTACCAGTTGTAGACTTTTTAACACTTTCAAAACAGGATATCAATTAATAGCTGCAATGAAATTAATTTTAAATTTAATAAGTGAAGTTTTTTGTCCTAAGAGCTATAAAACCTACATACATATCTCAACTACTACGTGTGTGATCACCATAATAAATTTGTTTTATAATCACTTATTTTGATGAATAAATTCCTGAGTTGTTTACAACCTCCTTTTTATCCACTTGGTTGACTGGTTTTTATTTTAGTTTGGGTAAATTTGCTTGTGATGAGCTGTATATAGTACTGCCTTACCTAATATTTTCAAATTGATATGATTTTTAAGTATGATTGAGAATAGTGATAAGAATACTATACCATGTTTATAAAGCCCATACAGCTGTTCAGTGTGTATTAAATAAGACTGGCAGCAAGAGGTTTATATCATTCACAGTAGACTCATAGGTTAAGCACAGTGTTGTTTTAAAGTTAACCATTTCCCACAAATCAGTGCATGGTTAATTTATTTAATTTGATCTTAAAAGGAGCTTATAAAAATTAATCCAAAAAAAGAATAGTAATTTTTAAGTCTATTTGATTAGTATTATCTGTTCTCAGAATCAACAGAACATACTGCCTTAGTGGACAGAACTAAATGCTACTTTATGCTGGCACCCAGGATAATTTGTCATATGTAATTATAATTTTATATTACAGAGCAAGTCAATGATTTGCACCTCATTTCTGGAGAAATTGTTTATCTTCTGGAAAAAATTGATACAGATTGGTACAGAGGGAAATGTAGAAACCAGACTGGCCTATTCCCTGCCAGCTTCGTCAAAATAATTGTAAGTGGGTCATGTTCGTTTTAATAGATCATATACTCGGTGAAAGAGGAGAGCGGGTTTTATGTGCATGTTAGAAAAAATAATCAAAAGTCTAGATTCTTGGTTGTAGTTCTCACTCTCCCATTGATTCATATGGTGTTTGGAACATTCAAAAAAGAGAGCATAATGTAACTTGATAGCGATTAATTTTAAACTTTTTATTCTGAAATGATTTCATACTTATGGGAAAATTGCAAAACCAATACAGAAACAATACACAGAACTGCAACATAACCCCCACCCAGATATCTAGATTTACCAACCATTAGCATTTTGTCACATTTGTTATATCATTCTGTCTCTCTCTCTAACTACCTATTTTCTAAACATTTGAGAGTAGGTTGCACACATCATGCTCCTCTAGTACTTGATACTTTCATGTACAGGTAATGGTTAATTATTATTATTATATTATCAAGAGTTAGAATTTCATGCCTAAATGCTATCTGAAATCTTAAGATGAAAAACCACCACCAGTCAACTGGTAGATCTTTGAGGTCATTAAGCACTTAAAGACGTATTTTAATTCTTTGATACATTTAGCAAACATGCATTACATTTTACTAACTCTTCCTTTTAAGGAATGTTCTCTGAGGTCATTGTACCACTTTGTACTTTCTTTGGAGTACATTTTAGTTCGGGTTTCTTTCATCCTTCTCATTCCCATCTTACTCCATTTATAAAAATATATATTTGGAAATACTAAAGTATTTTTATTGGCAGTAGTGGTCCGTTGATGGTTTTTAACATAATTTCAAATCTGATTGGGAAAGATTGTGTTAAAGCAGCAGAATTTTATACAGCATGATTTTATACCACAGCCTAATTTGTGAAAGCGGACTATTATGACGGAGCCTAAGTACCAAGCCCAGGTGACTATGAAACGTGGGGATAAAACCAGACTGCCACTCAAACATTTAGATCAACAGGAAGAATGTGACTCAGTCCCTGACATAACTTATTGATGCTGGAAAATATCATAAAGGTAGCTTAAATAATTGAGCATGAACAGCCTATTTGGACAAAAAGCAAATGTTTTTCCATTATATCAGAAGCTTAGAAAACTCGTGTAAAAGGAACCTCTATTTTTCAAATATAAATGAGTTTAAATCTCTTGGATTACAAAAAAATGTGGGTTTTGAAAATTGCTATTTGTATATATATATGCCCTGATTCTTTGGAGAAATCCAACCCATGTAAAGTAGTATTAAGAAGAATGTTAGTTTTAGCACTCTTCCTCATTTTTCTTCTGCCCCAATGTAGCAGTACTGTAAAAAGCCCAATTATAAGACCAAAATCAATCATACTGAAACTACCACGTTATTGGTATAAGTGTCATTTCTAAGCCCACATGTTTAAAAAAATTGAAAGTTTTTAAAACTTTTTTAGAACTTTTAGAATTCATCAAGAAGGACACTGATTTGTTTAATGTAAACCCAAAAGCTTTAAGTAGTTTTTAGATTCTGTGCATTGTGGCCATGTATTTTATTACAACTCAACTCTTCTGAACCTTGTAAATAAGGTATTGCACAAAGCGCTTGCCACTTAGTCTGTGCTTAGTAAATATTTATTCCTTTCCTTCTTCCCTAATAAGATTGAAATTTAAAAAAAAGTTCCAAACGGGAATGACTCCCCAGGATGAGCCTGACCCTGGCATCGTGGAATTGAAAATGCCTTCTAGGCCAAAAGGGGGAAAAGAAATGGAAAAATATAAAGTTTCAGTAACTAAGAGATTTCAAGTAAAGTCAAGAGGTCATTCTGGAAGTTACTCTTACGCAAGCTTTAGCCAAATACTGCAAATTACTACAATATGCCAAGTTCCAACCAATAGTATTCCTGAAAACCCTAGGGAGTGCCCTGGTCTCTATCTAAGTCTCTATGAAAGTTTTTCTTAGTAAATTTATTCTTTCATAAACTTTAGGCCTGCAGATTGATCCTATGCCAGATAAGCCCTGAAACCCGGAGGTACCAGTCTCTCCAAGAACATCAACAAGTTTTACTCCTCTACCCCCTAAGGTCAACATCCCTTCCCAGCACGAAGAAGTTAGAATGGTCATTGCCCAGATATCCCTGAAAATTGAGAGAATAATCAAATGAGAGGGAGGAGGTGTAACTGAGAAATTAGGATTTAACAAATGACTGTGACTACTGACTCATTATATAGATACTTTTTTTTAGTGTACATTGTTTTAGAATAGCCAGAAGGAAATACCTGAAGTTGTTGAACTGTAATCCAGTAGCCCTGATCTTTGATAATGATTGTATAACTGTATAGCAAAAAAAAAAAAAAAAAGTCAGTTGCCTGTGTTTATATGGCTCTACTTCTGGATGTTTTGTTCTGTTCCACTGATCTCTATCTCTAATAACACTACACTGTCTTTGTTAACCTTTCTCTACTGCAAGTCTAAAATTGGGTAGAGTGTAATACTAGTGGTCAATAAGATGGAGGTGGGTAGTAAGGGGTACGGAATGTATGGAGTTTTTTTTTTCTTTTTCTTTCTTTTTATAAAGCAAATATTCCAAAAATGATCATGGTGATGAATGCACAGCTATGTGATGATACTGTGAACTAATGGTTGTATACTTTGATGGTATGTGAATATATCTCAATAAAACTACATTAAAAATTTTTTTAAATGTTTCAGAGTTATGAATTGAGAGAGAATCCCTAAGTTTGATTAAGTGTTTGATTTGGGGGTGAGGGAAGCATTGCATAATTCTACAAATACTTTGGGTTAAGTGGGTGATGCTAAGGGATGACAGCTTAAATGCCTATTGCTTGGTTTCCATCTTAATCTTTCTCATCTGAAGTTTTCAACTTGGAGGACATGGAATAGAGAAATCTCAGTCATGGATAGAATGATATTAATGTGTTTCTTGCAGCAAATAAAAGAAGGATTGATTGGCTCCACAAGGAAGGCTACATCACAAGTTAACACAATTTTTTCAAAACCCAAATTCAGGATTTCTTACTTCTTAGCATGTATGGTAACAATCAGTTTAGCACCTTGCTAAACTGCTTGATTTCAATGGTGCATTTCCTGATTATTTAAACTTAAATTTACTTTATTAAAATCTGAAAAAAAAATATGACTAATACCTTGATTTTGTCTTTACTAGATTGATATTCCAGAAGGAGAAAATGGAAGAAGAGAACTGATTTCATCTCATTGTGTTAAGTAAGTTTTATTTGTGTTCTTTTCCACAAAATATGGAGGCAAGCATTTAGATCATAAGGTATTACCAAGCTTAAACACTTCAAATGTGTGATTTTTCAGATTCTCAGTAGATGTTTTTAATTCTTGGGGTAACTTGTTTAAAGAACTTTAGTGGATTAAAATTCTGATGAAAATGCAACATGCTGGTAGAAGCTGACATAAGCATATATCAATGCAGGACATATAAGCAGCAACACATCAGTCTGTCGAGACGTCTCACAGTCTTGCCTCCGCTTGAGCAGAGAAGAGTTTATCTAATGCATTTTATTTTGGCCTTGTGGTGTTGATCTACCAACTAGGATTTAGATGGTTCAAATATGTTTGTCATGGAAAAAGTTGAAACTTTATAGAAATATGAATTCTCTAAATTCTGCTAGACATTTTCTACTGTTTGCTTTTTAAGAGGAATCAGAAGAAAGGGAAGGAAAAGTTAAGTTGGAGAGGTCTTCCCTTATGTCTGAGAACCTTTTTTACTCTTTTATTCATCATCGTAGCTCTTTTGTGATTTAAAACACTGCCACAATGCAACTTTACGTTCTAGTTAAATGAGCAAATTAATAGAATTCACTATCTGCTGAAGACTGTAAACTTGTCTTTGAATAGGTCAGACAAAAGGAGAGGCTCCCTGAGGACTTTAGAAAATAAATGCAAAGGTTACCACAAGTAAGAAAACTTCCGATGCCAAAATAGTTGAGTTCTATTTCAGGTTCAATTTTTCTTCTATTGTTAAACAGTGTTTACTGTGGCTTTCACAGTTGTTGATCCATTGACCTGACTTAAATCAGAATTTGATTAGAGCCAGGACCAACCTTTTCTCTTCAGGCAATTGCTTCTCCGTAGCTTGTTGCTATTGAAACTTCCTTTCTAAAGCCTATGTTCCTCAAATCAAAGGTTTGGAGTTAAATCATACCTTCTGGAGACCCAATTTTTTTCTGCTTTTATCTTATTTTTAGTCAAAACTGCTGATCATTTAAGGATCATTGCAATTCTCAGAAATTAAGCCTTTTTAAAGGAGATTAAAAAAACATTTTTAAAAGCAGTGGTGTTAGGTATAATATTAAGTAGATGATGTGCCGAGTTTCCATTTTTTTTATACCTTCTAGTTTTGCAGGCCATTCGTCTATATATTCACCTGATTGATTCAGTGTATACTAAGCATGTACTCTGTGCCTGGCTAGTGCCCGTTGCATTCTGCTGTGGCAGTTTGATTTTTTTGCCCTGAGATTCTCACAGTCAGCACTCCTAAACTCAGTACATTTATGATTGAGATGGGCTATGGATTGCTGTGGCCCTAGAATACAAAGACATGGAGACAAAGTTGATGCTAATGAAATAAAGGTAATCAAAGACATCAATTACCCAGAAGCTTATCTGGAATTCTGTGTGAACCTTGTGACCTTGAGTTTTCTGAGTGAATAGGTTCTTTCTAAAAAGTAAGGACTGTCATTTAGAACTGTATCTTGTTCTTTTTTCATGGAAAACTTTAAATTATGCTTAGTATATTTGTTAAGACTGAATGAAGGTTTTAAAGTATTTTGAAAGTTAATTGCTTTCTAATTAACTCATAAATGTGTTCTTTGTTCAGAGGCCAAAAATGTGTTGCTCGGTTTGAATATATTGGAGACCAGAAGGATGAGTTAAGTTTCGCAGAGGGAGAAATCATTCTTCTTAAGGAGTATGTGAATGAGGAATGGGCCAGAGGAGAACTTCGAGACAAAACTGGGATTTTCCCCCTTAACTTTGTGGAACTTGTTGAGGATCAACCCACCTCTGATGCAAATGTTTTAAGTGAGTATAGAGAATATAGTTTATGATTGTGTCATGTCCTAATTCAAATAAACCAAATAAGAGGATGGATAATGCCAATGCTATTTAATAATCCATACTGCCATATTTTTCTAAGGTAGAAGGGAAATTGATTTAAAATGGTAATTTGTGTGGGGTAGTCTTTAATGTGGCAATCTCTCAAAAGAGCTGGTTTTTAATGTTTTAGATAAAAAGCAGTAGCTTCATATCAGAAATGTCAGCCAAAGAATCACAGACTTTTTAAACACAAATGGAATATTGAATTTAACTAATGTATATCCCCTTTACTTACAGTTAAGGAAACAAGCCCAGAGAGGGTAGTACCAGGTCAAGATTATGTAGCCAATACACAAATTGTCTGGTCTGAGAGCCCAGGCTCTTCACCTTCTACCCATTTTTTGTCTCCATTACTGTATGGTCTTCACATCTGATGTGTCAGCTTTTTTCCCCCCTAATATAGGCACAAAGGTACCACTGAAGACCAAAAAAGAAGATTCTGGCTCAAATTCTCAGGTAGGCTCCTTGAACAGATAACTGTAGTGACAGCCAGATTTAAACTCTGAGAGGAATATTAATAATTATCAAGAGAAAGTATTATAAAATCATTTTTCAATGCATCTAACAGGTGTTTGCAATTAAAAAAAAGACAATTAATATGCTTACCATATATAGAGCTTATACAAATGGATAAGAAAGACACTCAGACCCTTTCCTAGAAAACCAGGATAGAGACATGATTAGAAAATTCATACAAGAGATAATTATAAATGGATAATATTGAAAAAATATTTAACCTTTACTGGTAATCAAGGAAATGCATACTAAAACAGCAGTAAAATACTTTTTGACCTATCCAGTTAACAAAGATTCAATATAATTCAACACTAAGCAAGTAATTACAAGTATTCTGAATGTTTAAAAGGGAAAGTTCAGGTTATTATTATTTCTCAACTTAAGAAAAGAAGAAAAAAAAGAGACAGTTTTAGTCACAGAGATGGTCATAATGATCTTATCCTAGGAAAAAAATTGAAAACAACCTAATTATGACCATTGTTGTGATCATTTTCTGAAAGCCATGAAAAATTAGATTTATGATAAATATGTGGGGGAAAACATTATATCTTAGGGAAAGGGAATATAAAATTGTATATATAACATAATCACATTTATTTGTATAAAAAGACTGCAGGTAAATATATTTAAATTGATAACATTCATTTGCCTCTAGGCAGTGGGATTAAAGGTATGTGGGTTTTTTCCCCATTTTCTTGGACCTTTCTAAACTTGCCATATGTTTAGGAACATTTGCTTTATCTTCATAACATGACTTCAAATGTGTTTAAACTGAATATGAATGTGGGTGACTTCCATTGTTTTGGGGGACATATTTTAGAAAAGTAAGTCACTGTGTTTGCCAAAATGTGGCTGTTAATTGGGCTGTATGTTTCTTAATTCTTTCATCCTGACACACTGATAAAATCAAACAAGAAACAGACTACAGTTCTCCAAAAGGAAATGTTCACATGGTTGCCTAAATTTCTTGAGACTGATAAATACCACTCTTTAGGGTTGGATATTAAAGTCCAGGAGCAAGAAAGCTAAGGTTAGGGTTTTTGTTTCTGTTTTATAAACCATTGGTCACTGAGAACTTGTGTGCCAGGCACCATGTTATGTGTTTTACATGCATTATCTATCTCATTTACTCCTTACAACAACACTAAGATGAAACTGAGGTTCAGAGAAGGGAAGCATCTTGCCCCGTGCCACATGGCTGGGTCTGGAACCCATGCCTGTCTGGCTCCAAAGCCCTTGCTGTCATTAATCCTCTGCTGCCTGCTTGAGCTTCTTGAGCATAGGATTCCCATCCCAAATTGGCCGAAATACTGCTTCTTGGAGCAAACCCTTCCTCTGATGTATTTGTGATAAAAGCATTCTTGTTGGAGCACTCCATCACATAAACCCACCTCATTTTGGTGGTTATCCTGCCAGCCTTAGAGCTAACTATGCCTCATAAAATTAAAACTGTGAATTAATGAAGTCCTAAATATGCCATGGAATCTGATAGTCTCAGAATCTAGTAAAGACCTGGAAATTATCACACTGTCCCATTCTGATCCTTTAGATATAAGAAGAGCTTCACTGAAAACTAGGTGCTTTACCAAAATTTTCTTATAATGTCATAACACTATACATAAATATTGTATGCTTTTCTTGTAAGTAATATAAGAAGAATTTTCGCTTAAGCATTATATATCCCTTACAAGCAGAAATGCCACAAATTCTATCACACCTGTCATTTAGAATTATATTTTAAGAAAAAAAAAAGTATTGACACTTGATATTTCTGAAACTTAATAGCAACATAAATTCTGTGGTGATTTCAAGAAGCCTCAGGCTTTGAAATCTTGTGGCCCCTTAACTTCTCTTACACAACTTTTTAAGCTTTGTAGAAACCAGTTTCAGATAAAAAAAAAAAAAATCTCATGTTTCTTACCAAACTCTCTGATTTGTAATAGGATAACCATCTTTCTGGAGAATGGTGTGAAGCTCTTCACAGTTTTACAGCAGAGACAAGTGATGACTTGTCCTTCAAAAGGGGAGAACGGATCCTGATCCTGGAGCGTCTGGATTCCGACTGGTACAAGGGCAGACTGCGTGACAGGGAGGGGATCTTCCCAGCGGCTTTTGTGCGGCCCTGCCTAGGTATGACAAGAAATGAACCGTACTCTTCAAGGGGAGCCCAAGACTTTTGAAACTAATATATGTATATTCCTCTTCCCTCTGTCCATGCTCAGTTTAAGCTCTTTGCCTGTATGCCACATTTTAAGGAGTCCATTCATATTCTTTGTTGGAGTTATGGAAAAAGAAAGATTAAAAAATGCCTTCATTTAATAATTACTAATTTTGTCTACTAAATATACTTTGCATAATTTTTTTCTTGCTAAGAGAACATCCTTCATCTTTTTTGCAAATAAATAACTTCAGCATTAAGTAAAAAGATTCTGTTCTGGTAGTGAGAGGGAGATTTCATTAAATGTTTGATTTGTTTCAGCCCAATGTTTTTCTATATATTCAAATTTTTTTTGTATCTTCACAGTTGAGGCAAAAAGTCTGTCTGCTCTATCACCGAAGGGGAGGAAGGCCACAGCTTTATATGATTTCCATGGGGAGAATGAAGATGAACTTTCCTTCAAGGTCAGAAAGTATATCTTTTCATAGTGCAGTTATATCATATTATATAGTGATATTAAGTAGCTATAAATTTTGAAATGTCTTTTCTACACTGAAGAGTAGAACAGTGGGTGGAGTATTGATCATTAACCAAGAATGAAAAGATCTCAGACCCTAATTCTAGAACAAGAGATTAGAGAAAGCAAATAAGGCAGATAGGACTGATAATTTACATTATCAGTCAGGAGTTTAGGAGGATACCTAATCTGATTCCTCTTTCCTTGGTCTTATAACATCCAATCTCAGTAATAACAGGGGGTTTTATCATTAGCCCTAATAAAGGATGCTCCTCTACATGGCCCCAACAGCCTGCTACATACTGTCTTTGAAATAGATGGAAGAATAAGATGGCATCTGCTACAATTGGCCACTTCTGCGATGTCTCATAAGACACTGAACTCTTGTCTACAAAGACATTGACCAGAACTTTGGGAAAATGGCCTCAAAAGTTAAGCCACTTTGGAAAGGCTTCTTTAAGAAGCCTAAAATTTAATCTACACTGAAGAAGTGATTTTTTTCTATCCCCACATGATAAACCTAGAAACAGTGGATGGTTACAAAAAGCAATAAATTTATCTTCAGGTGAGGAATAACTTTTTAATAGTCATTGCTGTCAGAACAGCCTCTGTCAGACAGTGGTAAATTCCCCATCACTTGAGATATTTAGTCAGAGGTGGGGATGCTGTAGAAAGAAGTAAAGCATCAGGTAGGTGATTAGATGAGATGAGACTTAAAAACACTGGGTGTTCAAAGTTTTCACCTGTCTACAGCAGACTGAGGAAAACAAGGCAATATTGGGTGTATGAAAGCTTTGGAGGGTAAGGGAGTGAAGGGGACTTACTGAGATATGGAAGTGTAAGGTAGCTAACTTTCTTATTTTCTGGTGGAATTTTCCTTTATTCTGAGAATGTCCTTCTACTTTTTTATATTAAAATATCCTTTCTATTATAAAATATTAATGTTAATAAATGATATGTATTTTTATGCCCTAAATATGCAGAATTAAAAGTCAGTAATCCTAGATCAGTTCCTTTTTCTTAAAAATTTTTGGTCATTAGAATACAAAAGTTTGGAACCTTGCCTTAGTCCTTTTCCATTTTGAGAGTCAGTAGTTCAAAATTCAATCCTTTTATCTTTACATAAAATGGTACAGCAAATGAAGAACCTGGATTTAAAATTTTTAAATGTGATTTTGGCCTTCATTTAAGTTATGTCAGTATAAATAATAGAATTCACATTATACTCCAGAAGATGTTGTCTTCATTTTATAGATGACTGACTGTAAGTAAGACAGTTCCAGAGCTTTTTAATTAAGGGAGTCTGCCTTTCTTCCAGTATTGTTGATCATTAATGATTTATTAAATATTCATATAAGGTTAGTAAATAGAGCTTATTTTTAAAATGTCCTAACCCTCAGGAAACTAACATGGACCAAAGCTAAAACAAAATTAGTTTTAGTCCATCATCATGTTATCATTTAGAAACTAGAGGGAAGTTATTTATAATAGAAACTTTGAATAGCCAGGATTTTTATAGATTTTAATGGAGTAAATTAAGGACATTTGATAGTCAGCATTTTTCTTTTCCATTTTCCATAAAGAAAAGCCTTAAATCACACTACTTTTCTAGAGGGCAGTGAACTAGGGCTACAAATAAGTCCATTTAGTCTGATAAAGATATTCTCAAAACTAGCCAGGGTCATCTTGGACCAGACTCTTAAGCAGTGGTTAGAAACCATAAAGAACAAAATAGTTTCAGGAGATATTTTCAGAAATTTTGTCTTCATCTGCTGCAGGAATTATTCACAGATGAATACGACACAACGTTTGACTAACCTGATGAGGATAGATCAGTGTTCTGAATCAGGGTGAAACTTTTTAAGACAGAAAAGAATACAGGTTTGATATTGAGGCCATGGAGGAATACAATAAACCAAATGGTAGAGGAGAATACCATTGAAGAATAAATGCAGAGTGCAAAATGCTCAGGATGCTGATAAAAGACAATTATTGAAAAACCTTTCAAAGTAAAAAGGGCCAGCACAAAGCCCAGCAGTTAGGAATACAGGCCCTGGAATCACACTTGATCTGAATCCCAGCTCTACCACCAACTAGGAATGCAACTTTGGGAAAGTTACTATAATTTCTCTGCATTTCAGTTTCCTTTTCTGTAAAATAAGGAAATAAAAAAAAAACTTATCTCTAAAATGGAGATGGTAATAATACCACCCAGCTCTTAGGATTACAATGTCTTTAAATGGGTCAGTACCTGTAAAGTACATGGAATAAGACAAGGCATACGGTAAGTACGTGGCTCACTCTCTCATCTCTAAATCTTTGCTTAAATGTCACCGTCCCTGACTGCCCTAATTAAGTGGCACTTTCTCTCCCCCTCAGCCAGCTTATTTATTTACTGTCTGTCTTCCCACTCTAGAATGAGGTCTTTGTTCACTGTTGTATCCCCACTGCCTGGAACAGTGTCTGGCCCATACATAGTCAGTGCTCAGTAAATAATTGTTAGGTGAAAAAAAAGAAATTTATGATGGTTGGCATTGATATATTCAAGAGAATTCAAGAGGATTTTAAATTTTAGATTAGGTATAGTGAATTTGTGGGGCAAAAGTATAAGCAAGAAATGACTTGAATAAGAAGACTTAAGAATGTCATGAGCAAGGCAATTCAAATAAGGCTGACAATGATAAAAGGAATGGCCTTTGAGGAGAAAAAGCATGCAAGCAAATGGCATCATGAGATACAGCTCATCTTTGTGGTATTATCATTTAATCCTCTTGATAAATTAAAAGAACTGAGTTATATAAGGAGAAAATTGTTCATGCTCTCCAGGTGGGCTGCTCACCATGCTTACACTCAAAGAAACCATTAATTATTTCCAATTACTCTCTTCTCACAGGCAGGAGATATAATAACAGAGCTGGAATCTGTTGATGACGACTGGATGAGTGGAGAACTAATGGGAAAATCTGGTATATTTCCCAAAAACTATGTTCAGTTTCTACAAGTCAGCTAAGGGGGAAGCTTGACTATTCCTTGGCACAAAAACTCACTTGAACTATCACTTTGACTATCAGATATGTTTTTGCACTATTTTTTTTTAACTGAAAGAGAAATGTCTACGCTGTACATGGTACACTAGAATTTTCTGGAAGCAGAAAACTTCTAGTTCTTGTATTGAGCTTTCATTCACAATAGAAGCATGCACATGGAAACCCTTGGGCCAAGGATTCTCCCAAGGAAACATCAGGCAGGATTAGCAAGGCAGATACACATTTCCCCCATAGAATAAGCATCTGCCAATATGGCAGCACAGAGAGGCTCACATGCAAAAGTTGTACTTGGATATCTGTTTTAATCAGCACATATGAATTAACCAGGCTTCCTTTTTTACTTTAGTAAAAAAAGAGGACATTTGACATTCTATATACTATAACCATCAGGATATGGTTGGTAATCTAAATCTCATTTTTGATACTCAAATTAATTTTAACACCTGGAACATATATTGTTATTACCGGGGCAAATCTCTGCTCCGAGAGAGGATAGTTTATTGAATGGTGGAGCATTTGTAAGCACGTGGTGAAATAAACTCACGCTCACCACATGTTCCTTTTGTTAATATGTGTTTCCCATTTGTTCTAGGATTTGAAGGGGGTCAAAATTTGATGTGTCTTGCTTAGTCAAAAGGTCCAGAACCATCTCCAAAATGCCTTGCTAATACAACTAACCCTCCCATATATCTGCCATACTTATATCTTTTCTCAGTGTATACTTTATGTAACAGGGTTATTACAAAGCACATTTTCTGAATCTGCAATCATTCCTTTGACAATTACTGGTACCCAAAGAAAAATTCATTTTCTTTGCATTATGCCAGTAATATATAAAATCTGTGTCTTGTTATAGTGGTACAGTATGAATCACATAAACTCTTAACAACTGTTAAGATGGAAAACAATGCCAACCCCCACAGCTCATTTCTTCCCAATATAATCAGAGTGACAGATAATTTAGGATGACTGAAGGCTGGTACTTTTTTCGCCTTTTTTTTTTTTTCCTTACATGACTGACTCAATTACAGTTTATGGGCTAAAGCCAAATAGGTTAAAGACAATCTTCCAAACAGATCAATGGAATAGAATTTCACTGGAAATGTAAAACACTTTCCCAACAATATTTATGGTTTTCTTCTATTTTTGAGAAGAGTTTCGTATGTTGGGTCACTTTTTAGCTTTTACTATTGTTTCCCATTACTATCCAAAAAAGTTAGACAGCCATTGGTCATACTGTATGCAAACACCAGTTGATGTTTAACTTTGTCTTTGATTAAAGTTCACCTCCCATTTGGTTTTGGAATATGGGAGCTGTTTTTTCTACATGTTTCAGGTAAAGAAGACACTATAAGGAAAATACTTGTCAAATTTCACACAAAAGTGATTTCAGGAGAAACAGATGACTTAACACATTATCCCACCTAAATTCCCATTTGCAGCAAGGTGTACAATAGCAAGGAAGGAGGTGTGTGCAATGGGGACATAAGGTATATATCTTTGCCTGTATAATTTTAACATCTTAAATTGAAGATTCTGAAAAGCTAGCTATATTGGAGAAAAACATCCCTATTAAATTTTGGCCTTCTGTCAGCACAATGATAAGTGCAATAGTTGTAAATCTACTTGACACTACAATAAACTGAACTTTTCAGTATTCCTTTCTCATACTAGACTGTTTGAGAATGGAGATGTATCTTATTTTTCTTTGTATCCCCAGCCCGTTGCACCATATAGGCTCAATAAATATTAGTTGTTTGCTTGCTTGCTTGCTTTAATGAATGTATGGATGGATGAATTACTAACTTTCATGTAGAGCAATACTATCTTAGATCACCCAAATCTTTCCTCTTTAATTTGTTCACAAGTCTATGTTGAAACAGAATATGTAGTTCTATAGGATGTCATTTCATTCTCTCATGCTCTATTTTTAGCTTGCCCTTTTATTACCCACTCAACTAACAGGAAACAAAAATGTAGTATATACATTATCAGTTACTTTCTTGTTCTTTGTATTGTTTTCATTCATTGCAAAACTTAGCCAGGTTTAAGGAAGATCATCATTTTTGTACTCAGTGGATTTCACAGGAGAGAAATAGGAACATATTCTATTTCCTTTCAGGAATTTTGGTTGATAATCTGATATTTGTCATCTAATCCTCAAACTAGGATCTCTGAACCCTTTTTCTCTGATGGTTACACTTGAAAAGCCATTTACTCTATTATTCTTACCTTTTTGAACACTAGACAGCAGATTTCTTTAAAATTGTCCGTTTAAACGGCTGAAAAGGTAGAGGGGTAATGCGATATTCTGTCATTGTGCTCGTGGAAACCATCATAGGTTTTGAATACAACCTGGAAAACTCAGAATTAAAAACTCATTTATTCAAACTTATTATTAGAACTTGCATTTGAATATCATTTTTCTATAGAATTAGTATTCAACATTTTTTAGTTTTTATTAAGTTTCTTAAATTTAGCTAAATATACCTAGAGAAAGTAACAGTGCATATATGGTGACATTATAAGGAGGTATGTTCTTTTTGGTATAATCATTAATGGTTTATTCCTTTTAATTAATGTCAGATGTACAAGAGCCCCATATGATTCATAATCCATTGCCATTTTGAATGCACAATGAATTAACTCTTAACTGAGTTTTTTCAGAACTAATGGGAAATCATTTTCTAACCTATGCCTTTTCACGGATTTCACGGATTACAGAGGGAAAAAATACAAAGCTTAACTCAGAACAATAGCACCATCTAGGGGCTGCTCCCCTAATTGCAAGTCTGTTCTCAAACCAAATCAAGTCCTTGGAAGGACAATAGCTCAAACCTGCAAAGGCTAAGGAATTTGCCTGTCACATAATTTATGGCAGAACTTAAAGTAAAACCTAGCTCTGTGATTCCCAATCCAGTATTTTTTCCGTTTATTGAGCTAAAGTGATACATTTCTCTTTAGCAGTTAAACAAAATTCATCTGTTTTATTGGCCTGTAAAAGTTGCAACTTCTCAAATACAAGCTTATGATTAGAAAGAGTTGCACAAAATAAGTTAGTCTTGAATGTATTTCTTTAAAGAAGAAAAGCCCTGCTCAGCTTTTCAACTTTATTCAAACAATTTATATTTATATTGATGTTACCTAGAAACTCAAATATGAACCCATCCCTTTAATAGGGACTCCTTTGTCTGTTTAATAGAGAATATTCAAATTCTTGGTATTCCAGATATTGTAAAGGGTGTCTGTAAGACTCTGCTTTTGGTAACAGCAGAGAAATCTTAAACTAATTTTTCATACAAATGTAGCACCAAACAGTTAGTAGTACTTTGGAGTCCAAAAAGATTAACTCAACCACTTTTAAGCTATTAAGTTTATACAGTCTAGGACACATTTTTTATTTCTTTTGAAAGGAATCCTAATTGTTCCTAAACCATGAACTGTTTGTTTTTCTTTAAGTACTGCATATTAGGCAGTAACTGGATGGAATATTTTTCAAAACTAATTATTCAAGTTCATAATTCAAAAAGGAATATTACCTATCAGTTGTCTATCCACTTTTGACAGAAACTGACTTAATACCAAAATATTGGCCTATTCTTGTTCTTCTTTACAATTAAAAAGTAAAAGGAACAGCTACATATATTTCTCCAGTCATCTCCAAGCACTTTATTGGAGAGTGTTGACTCAAGGGGCATAGAGGCTCCCAGGGTAGCCAACAGCTGAAGAGCAGTTGTTACTTGTAAAATAGCCTCAAAGCATTTGGCTAACCCTCTAAATATATATGAAATAGATACAGTATCTACCTGATATCACCATATGGTAAGGAGACAGTGGTGTCTTCTCTTCAGATGTGAAAATGTCAAAACTATTTAAAAAATAAACATGCAGTGATAAAAAATTTTTTTAACTATGTCATATTTATATACAGAACACTCTGGGGACGCAGGCAAAGGCCTACATATTTGTTGATCAGAGGCACCTGGATGGGCTGTGAAAAGACCCAGATGTACACTGCAATGAGGGGTTGGAGGACAGGGTTGGAGAGCAACAGGCAAAGACAGCACTAAGACACTGTACCTGTCAGACTGACTATAAAGTAGGAAAATTAACTGCTCTCATCAAATGTGTCAGGCTGCTCCTGCTAGATGGAGAGATGCATGGCATCTGTAAGATTCTGGTTGGTGGACACAGAGAGGGACTGCTTTATAACGAGAATGAGGGTAGTGATGAAACCATAGAAGCTGAGGACCTCAGGGAAGATGAGAATCAGCATCATATTCACAAATAGAACTGCTGAGCAGAGCCCTCTCCCCCCTGCCCCCAAAGCCAGCTGTCCAATCTCTGAAGTTCATGCCCAGCTGAAGAAAGTGATTCTCTTCTTCAGGATTTGGCGATGAAGACCACTTCCACCAGCCCATAAATGGCAATATTTATATTTATAATTTCCTATCCCATCAGTGGTCATGGCCATGACCACTGGAATGTTGGCCATCATGATCAGATCTTGCCATGTAATGGCTGTAGGTGATTCCCAGGCCATTTTGTTCAGCCATATTTGGAGCCCAGGTCCTGAATACCCCAGTAATCAAGAAGTCATGATGGGGGGTGGGGGTGGGGTGTATTTACGTTTTGTTCCAGACCCAAGTGGCTGTGAAGAGGTGAGTTCAGTGTGTGCAGAGCGTAGTGAGACAGATACCAAAATGCAGCAAATCTATAACTGAACTGACTAGACCCATAATTTTTTCAATTGAGGTATAATGTACATAGAATTACATAATTAAATGTAGATATTAAATATACAATTCTATGAGTTTTGACAGTCATATACACATAACTATCAATCAGGATATAGAACATTTTCATGACTCCCAAAAAGTTCCTTCCTATTCCTTTTCAATCACATCCTCCTTGCAGAGGCAATCTAGAAATCACCAATTTTCTATCACCATAGATTAGTTTTACCTGTTCTTGAACTTCATAAAAATGGAATCATATAGTATCTACTCTTTTCTTCTGGCTTCTTTTGCTCAAAGTAATATTTTTGAGATTTATCCATGTCATGTGTACCAGTAGTTCACTTTTATCCCCTTTTGAGTACTATTTCTATATATGAATTTGTTTATCCATTTTCCTATTGGGTTGTTTCCAGTTTTCAGCTATTATGAATAAAGCTGCTATGAACTTCTTTTAGTTCTGTTTTGCTATGAAAATTTTTAAGCAAATCTTTTCGTGGACATAGGATTTCATTTCTCTTGGATAAATACCTAGGAGTAAAATTGTTAGGTCACAGTATAGATATGTTTAACATTATTAAAAGCTTCCCGTTTTCCAAAATGATTGTACCATTTTACACTCTACTAGCAATGTTTGAGAGTTCCAGTTGATCCACATCCTTACCAACATTTCATTTTATCTTTTAACATTGTCAGTTTCAGACATTGTTAGGGACCGCATTACATTTTCTTTTGACACCAGACAATTACATTAGACATACCTTGGAGATTATTGCAGGTTTCATTCTAGACCACTGCAATAAAGCAGATTCGCAATAAAGCAAGTTCAGTGAATGGTTTTGGCTTCACAATATATATTTTACACTATATTGTAGTCTACCAAGTGTGCAATAGCATTGTGTCTGAAAAACACAATATACATACTTTATTGCTAAAAAATGCTTCCCATCATCTGAGCCTTCAGTGAGTCTGTAATCTTTTTGCTGGTAGAGGGTCTTGCCTCGATGTTGGTGGCTGCTGACTAGTCAGAGTGGTGGTTGTTGAAGGTAGGGGTGGCTGTGGCAATTTCTTAAAATAAAATGTTTGCCACATCAACTGACTCTTTCACAAACGATTTCTCTGCAGCATACGACGCTGTTTGATAGCATTTTACCTACAGAACTTCTTTCAAAATTGGAGTCAGTCCTCTCAAAAACTGCTGTTGCTTTCTAAATATAATATTCTAAATACTTGGTTGTCATCCCAACAGTTCACAGCACCTTCAACCAGGAGTAGATTCCATCTCAAGAAACCACTTTCTTTACTTATCCATATGAAGCAACTCCTCATCTCTTCAAGTTTTATCATGAGATTACAGCAATTCAGTCACATTTTCAGGCTTACTTCTCATTCTGTTTCTCTTGCTATTTCCACCACATCTGCAGTTATTTCCTGCACTGAAGTCTTGAACTTTGAAAGTCATCCATGAGGTTAATAATCAACTTCTTCCAAACTCTTGTTCATGTTGATATTTTGACCTCCTCCCATGAATCACAAATGTTCTTCATGGCATCTAGAATGGTGAATCCTTTCCAAAAGGTTTTCAATTGACTTTGCCCAGTTCCACCAGCGAAATGACTATCTACAGCAACTAGTCTTAGAAAATGTATTTCCTAGATCATAAGACTTGACAGTCAAAATGACTCCTTGATCCATGGGCTGCTGGATGGATGTTGTGTTAGTCTAGGCATGAAAATAACATTAATCTCATTGTACATCTCTGTCAGAGCTCTTGAGTGACCAGGTGCATTGTCAATGAACAGTAATCTTTTGAAAGGAATCTCTTTTTTTCTGAGCAGTGTCTCAACAGTGGGCTTAAAATATTCAGCAACCCATGTTGTAAACAGATGGGCTGTCATCCAGGATTTGTTCTTCCATTTATAGAGCACTGGCAGAGTAGATTTAGCATAATCAAGGGCCCTAGGATTTTTAGAATGGTTAATGGGCATTGGCTTCAACTTCAAGTCCCAGCTGCATTAGTCCCTAACAAGAGAACCCACCTGTCCTTTGAAGCCAGGCATTGAATTCTCTTCCCTAGCTAGGGAAGTCCTAGATGACACCTTCCACTAGAAGACTGTTTCATCTACATTGAAAATCTGTTAGTGTAGCCACCTTCATCAATGATCCTAGCTAGATCTCCTGGATAACTTGCTGCATTCCACATCAGCACTTCCAGTTCACCTTGCACTTTGATATTATGAAGATGGCTTCTTTCCTTAAACCTCATGAACCAACCTGGGCTAGCTTCCAACTTTTCTTCTGCAGCTTCCTCACGTCTCTCCTCCTTCAAAGAACTAAAGTCACTGCTTTGCTCTGGATTAGGCTTTGGTTTAAGGAATCTTGTGGCTGGTTTGTTCTTCTATCCAGAACACCAAAACTTTCTCCACATCAGCAATCAGGCTGTTGTGCTGTCTTAACATTCGTGTGTTCACTGAAGTAGCACTTTTAATTTCCTTCAAGAACTTTTCCTTTGCATGCACAACTTGGCTAACTAGTTCAAGAGGCCTTTCGCTATGCCTTCCTCACTAAGCTTAATCATTTCCAGCTTTTGATTTAAAGTGAAATAGTGACTCTTCCTTTCACTTGAACACTTATGAGGCCATTGTAGGGTTATTAATTGGCCGAATTTCAATATTGTTGTGTCTCAGGGAAAAGGGAGTCCCAGGAAGAGGGAGAGATGGGTGCTGATGGGTGCAGCAGTCAGAACACACATATTTGATTAAGTTTGCATTCTTACATGGATGTGGTTTATGGAACCCCAAAACAACTACAATAGTAATATCAAATATCACTGATCCCAGATCACCATATCAAATACAAAAATAATGAAAGTTTGAAATACTTTGAGAATTACCAAAACGTGGCACAGAAACATGAAATGGGCACATTACTGGGAAAATGGTGCTGATATCGATTTGCTCAACGCAGGATTATCATAAACCCTCAATTTGCAAAAAAAAAATGCAGTATCTGTGAAGCACAATAAAGCAAAGCACAATAAAACAAGGTATGCTTGCATTACAAAGACTTCTAGGAACTAATGCCACGCAGTAATTTCTCTACCTTGACTTCATGAATGGTCTTAGCAAACAATCTCATTACCATTCAGTTTTCACACTTGTATTGCCTACCACAGCATTACATACAACAGAGTTAATCACCCATAAATTGATATGACTAGGTATTTAATATTAAGGAATTATTGAAATCTGGAGATGTAGTAATGATTGTGGTTATGTCTTTTTCAAGGATTGAGAGATGTGCTGAAATATATACATTTGATAGCTGGGATTTGCTCCAAAATAACTGTGGAGGATAAAGGGTCAGGACCTGCACAGTGTTTGCGATCTTACTCAACTTGTAAGCTAACAAGATAACCTGCCAGTTTCATGGATGTTGGCAGAAACAAAAGACTTTATTACTTTAGAAAAAGCAAAGTAATAAATGGACTTTATTACTTTAGCAAAAGCAGTAGCCAGAACTTCATGTTCATTCTTGTCTGTTTCCCATGTCCCTCAAGTCCCATGGTGAAGGGCCCATCATGCAGTGGGTTGTTACAGGAGAGGAATGCCAATTTACTACTTTTTTATAGCAAGTGGAAGCAAGACTGTTCTTTTGTCACCTCATTCCTCAAGGTTTCTCACCCAGTTGCAAACACAACCCTGAGAAACAGCCCAGGAAAAGAGCAGTCAGGATTGCATTCTTGGCATATTCATCAAGTCCATGTAGGGACACTCAGGATCTATGGCAGATTGCCCCTCCTACAACTCACTCCTCAGCCTGGCACGTTCTTGGCCAAACTTGATTTTTTACAAGAGTATGCCACTCTGTCAGCCACTTCATTGATTAATCTAACTGATAGAGGCTAGAACCAAATCTATTCTACTTGTCTCATACAGCATTTAATTAAGGCTACTATCAAAATAAGACTTTAAGCAATGTGATGGTAGCACAATATTGTAATTAACATCGCTGCAAGTATGGTTCAAAAGGATCGAGTCCAGTATGTGTGGCAAAATCCACTAATTGCAATGGATTCCAAAGAACTGAATACAAAAATATCTGAAAGGATAAGGATTTCAGTTTGTATGATGACAGCCCCAGAAGGAAACTTGATGCAGAGGAGTACTGAAGCCTTAAGTTTGATTAGGCAAGAGATGGGATGAAAAAGTGAATAGTCTTTCTTAGCACAATTCAGCCAGTGAAGGCAGGCAGAAAATAAATAGGAATGCATGCATACATTGCAGGATAGAATCTGTGAGATCCTTGATTATATTATAGCATGCAAAGTCATCAGCTGAGCAGTTACGGAAATTGGAGGTTTGAAGAGGTATAAAACAGAAAGGGCAAGTAACTGGAGAGGGAAATACTTGGCAGTGAATGCCCAATTGTAGTTAACAGAAAACCAGTAACCACTGGGTTTCTCCAGACAACTTCAGCTTCTCAGTGCCACGTGCACAGGACATTTGATTTATATCCAATTTATCAATTCACTTTACTAGGGCTAGAGGCAAAAAGCACCTGCCTAGTAATGGTTCTTAAAATGTCCCTGGACCAGCAGCTAAGAGCATGGCCTGAGAACTTGTTAGAAATGCAAACATTTGCCCCCCCACCCCCACCTCCAGACCTACTGAATCAGAAATGTTGAGGACAGCGGTCAGCAATCTTTTAATAAGCCTCCCAGGTGATTCAGATGCTTGTTCAAATTCGAATACATCTACAAATTTAAGCCATGTAAAGAAAGGTTTTCCTTTTATTAACCATCTACATAACACTTCCAAATTACAAGAGCTTAGAATAGTAAATGGTATCCCTTTCACAAGTACTTACCAAAAGGCAATGTATAAAACCCATACAGCAGATCAGAAGTTGCACTACCAAATTAGAACATCTGATTCACCAAATTGTTAGATTATTTTAAAAGAATGTTCAGAAGCAACCCATCACAAATAAGGCTTTATTCTGTCTGAATTTTAAACAGATTCTTGGACTGGTGGCTCATAACCATCAGCTCGTTCCACTTTAGCACCTGTCTCATCTCCAGTTGCTTTTCCAGAACTACTACCTTCACCGTGAAGCTCCATGAGTTTTCCCACTAAAAGGGAAAAGAAAATGTTAGACATATCATATCAAACAATGGTGTTCAATATTATATAGGCACTGATAGGGAAAACACATGGCTAATTTGACCTCGGAAAAAAAAAAGAAAAACCCAATATATTTGTCCCCACCATTTTTTCTTTCAAGAATCCCAGGATTTTCACTTACATTCAAACTTGGGCTTCTTCAGCATTTTTACTTTTCTAACAAACACATCATGGAGAGGATAGATAGATTGGCAAGCCTTTTCTATGTCTTTACCAATGCTGTCTGGAATCCTGCAAATCACCAGTAAATACAAGTTTAAATAAAAAAAAAAAAAAAAAGCCCAGGTGCTTACACAGAAGATAAAAGCCATTTTCTCTAAGAGGAACCTTAGAATAAAAGTATACATATAATACCTACCTCACTTAACCCACATAAAACCTCATGTAAGCTTTATTGCCCCTACAGGTGAAGTGACCTATATTGCCCGTTAGTGGCAATGTTAAACGTTTAAACCTTCCAACTCCCAGCCTCATGCCTGTTCCATTATCCTCTCCTAGGCAACTGCAGATTGCATGGGAACATCAGAAAAATGTAACAGTTATCACTGGACATCAGCTGGGACCGAAACATTTTATCATCACGTATTCCCATACATTACTAATTATGAAGGGTTTAGTCTGGTCAGTGTATTTTCTAATGAGGGAAAAGCATTTCCAGTTCTTCAAAGTCTCACTAACTGCCAAGAGATATCTTCGTCAAAATAAGGAAACTGTACCAAATTTTCTATGCACTTAACACTTTCACTTAAAGGGATTATAAATAGTATTCAGAGACAGGATTTAGACATAGGCCAAGCTTGACTATATTTTGTCTGAATTTTAAACAGATTCTTGGACTGGTGGCTCATACCCATCAGCTCGTTCCACTTTAGCTGAGAGATATCTTCTATCCCTCATCTGAGAGATAATCGGATTCAAGGTTGTGTTGTAAGGGAAGAAAACAGAAAATGACACACTTACAATTTATTGACCACTTCTTTCAAGTCATTTGTCTGCACCTCTCGGGTCATGATTTCCATCATCTTTTTCCGGATTTGGCGGACCTGTTGGTGCTGAGCGTAAGAGGTCTTCCGAATCTGATTGTTGCGTTTTTTGGTAAAACCAACACAGAAAAGACGAAGCAAATAACCATCGGTAGTTTTGACATCGACATGAGCTTCAATCATGGTCTACGGAAAAGAAGATGTCAGATAAAACACATTTTAATATTATTAGTTTTTATCCCTCAAGTCCTAATACAGGAAAACTAGAATGTCTATCCAATATTATAGAATTATCACTTCCTTGAAGTGAACTTACCAAGTTACCCCCAATTCTCACCATTCCTCATTTCCAATTAAATAACCAATTACTCTCAACTGTCTCCCTTCCCTAACACCTTTCTCTATCCCCATTATCTCAACTGTATCCCCACACCTGTAGCATAAACATTAGGCTTTAATATATCCTTCCCCCCACAGGCTTATAACTCTGCAAAGAGTGGAAAATAGGTTCTAAAGAAAGATCCACGGGACTCTGATATGGACTTGGACATCGACTTACTATTCCATCTTTTAAAAACTTGTTTTGAATAAAGTGAAGTATTGCTGTAGTAACACTAAATGCACCTATTTTTAAATGTCCTTTATGTTCCACAAAACTAAAACCATGCCAAGGATTAAACAATTTCATAACTAAAATATAAATAAAATCCATAATTAGTAATCATATTATCTCAATTTAAGAAACAAAACTATGCTAAATAATGATAAAAACTGAATGCCTTCTTTGTATTTTGTAAATCTTACACTTTCGTTTAAAAAAATGAACGTATCAATCAATATCATTACAGCAATGGGACCTTAAAATTTTTAGTTCCAAATGCAACCAAAAAACCTTAGGGGAATGTCAGAAACGAATGGTACAATCAGTCTGGATCATTTGGGACCGAAACATTTGTCACCATGCATTCCCACACATAAAATATCCCCAAACTGGATGGTTAGCCAGATCAACAGACATCTGAATTAATATAATTACTACTTGAAGTAATATTGTTTATTGAGTGCTGTGCTGAAACATATTTAAGTGGCTCTTCAAGAGGAAATTAAGGTTTAGCAAGCTTAAGTTACTCTGCAAAGAGAACACAATTGGGAAATGGAGCAAAGATTTCAACCTAACAGCAAAGGCTCTGCCACTCTTGTGCTATATTGACAGAGATAATAATCAAAAGACTAGCCCACACCAACCTTTCCCTATAAAATTCAGAATCTGAGATCCAAGGATACTGAAGATGGGCAAAATGACTCAACAGCACCTAGAGGTTCCTCAACCAGCCATAATCCATGCAACCAAACAAACTCACTTTGATGATAACCAAGTATTAAATCTGGGATTTTATTTAAACAGATAAGTAAAACAGCTTGCTCATTGTTGTTGCCTGCTATTGCACAGGCTCAGCAATGCCAGGCCCAGAGATAGCATTCAAAAATATCAAGAAACATCAAGGATGCATCATGAGATCCTTGGTCATGCACTTCCAAAGCACCATATACTCGAAGGAACTTTTGAGCTCACCTGCCATTTTTTAACCATGGAACACATTTTGTCACGGGTAAGATCCATGCCA
Organism: Choloepus didactylus; assembly: GCF_015220235.1. Taxonomy (NCBI): domain Eukaryota; kingdom Metazoa; phylum Chordata; class Mammalia; order Pilosa; family Megalonychidae; genus Choloepus; species Choloepus didactylus. The sequence continues at coordinate 164,316,827 of NC_051309.1, read as the reverse complement.
TGGAAGTTGGTTAGGCAGTTTTTGCCCTGCACATCCTCAGTAATTAGCTTGAATTTTCTAAATGCAACTTCATCATTCTGCAGATCAGCAAGGCTCACTTCAAAAACACGACCCTTAAGGCCATCAGATGCAATTTCTACAAAACAAGAATTGTCATTAGCATTTAAAGAAAATCAAGCCTACAAAATATTTTCATGCATATCAATTAAGCTTAAGTAAATTATAAAGATCTTAACTTGTCTTTACAAGACAAGACCTACATGGACATCAATGACTTTTTGACAGCACTCATTAGAAACTTGAAACCACCTCTGCACATTTTCTTACTAAAAAATGCTAAAAAAAAAAAAATTCTCAAAACATCATCTTGCTTCAACACCAGAGGCAAAAGCTGCAACCAAGAGCTGATACTCCCCCTACCACCTCCCACCAGAGGACCAAATGTAGACCAAGAGGCATGCTACAATATACATGTCCCAATTTAAGAAAAATGAAAACCAATAAGATACTCACTGGTTCCTTGAGTCCTTGTAACTAGTGTTTTCCCAATATTTCTTATATTAAACATTGCTGGTGCTTTCACATCATACCAATCTTTCTTAGAAAATGGATCAACCCTGGATTTAAAAAAAAAAACAACCCTTACTTAAGAGTCATTACAGATCACGTCATTCTTACTATGAATTTTTATTTTCCTCATTCCAATAATGCCGTTAATATTTCCTGTTTAAACGATGTACTCTCGGTGGAAGAGAGGCGCATATGGCAATCTAGCTCTACACACTATTTTCTCTACAGACCAGACCCTCAAACACACACACACATCCCCATCGGTCCTTCCACTACATAGGCAGCATTTCCCGTAACATGCACATGTCGCGAACTTTACCAGTACTTGGTGGCATATACCCATCCCAGACCTTACACGAACCTATTAGGAGCCCCCAGGTTCCACGGGGCTCAAGGTGACGCGGGGGTGCAGGATTCTGGAGAGACACGAATAGACAGTGCTTTCCAAAACCCCAAAACTTGGAGTAGCACTAAATACCGGAGGGTTTTACATAGTCCTGAAGTCCGCAAACAGAACACTCGGGCCCAAAGTCGTGGCAACAATCCCGGCTCAAACGCGGCGCACGCAGCCGAAGGCAGCCGGCTTGCCCCGACGCAGCGCCCAGAACTGCACCAAGCCGGCACGACCCGCGCAATCCGACTGCCATCTGCGGCATCTGGCCTACGCCGCGACCTAGAACCCGTCCGCCGATTCCAGCAGAACCTTAAAGAGGAGAGTCCATGACAATCGCCACTTACACTTTCTTCTTGGCTCCTTTTTTGCCACCTTTTGTAAGGCGCTTGTTCTTGCCAACCGCCATGGTGCTGCTCAGAGAGCCAAAAGGGCGGAAGTGCAACTCGCGCGAGAACTTAGCGTACGGCGGGCGGGGCGCGCCGTTTGCGTGACCTTCGATCTTTCGCTCTTCCGGCCTCAATAATATCGCGAGAACAGAGAGACGCGCTCTTCCGACTGTACCAGAAGACAGCGCCCCCGTGTGTGAGGAGGTCGTGCGCTTGGGAAGCGTGGGCGCATGCGGCCTGAGATATCGGCTTCTGCAAAGTGTTCTAATTCGTAACTGAACTCGTTGTCTGGTCTTCCAATCCCTTCTTTCTGAAGACAATGGGTTTTGGAATTCGAGAGAGTAGATCTAGATTCAAATGCTAGTTCCAACAGTATTTAGCCTTGTGATTACCCTACGCTTTAGGTTTTTTACCTGTAAAATGGGGAAAATATTAACTACTTTATAAAGTTGTTAGGATTAAATTAATTGTAACTCCTGGGATACCGTGATGTTCTGTTTTGTTGATACGGGGGCTGGTAGTTGGATATGCTCACTTTCATCCAGTTTATATACTTTACGATTTTTGCACTTTTTTGTACTTGTGTAGAGAGAAAGCTGTGTTTTGTTGTGCTTTTGTTTTTTTATTAGTGAAGTGAACGCTGCTGATTCTTGCCCCGAGGCACCATGTATCCAGTATTCCTAGATACTTTTATTTTTCAAGAAAAACTAGAAATTCACATTTTTTTTTTTTTGGTGAAACCTCCAAATTTTTCAATTTTTGCAACTAATCCAAAAAATAAACTATAGGGGTTTAACAAAACAGACCTTGACTAAATGTGCCAGTCTAGCTCAAGTGTGCAGCCCCTGGGAAGCTTCTGTTCCTTACAGGCTTAGTACTCAGGCAGTGATAGCCTAAATTCCCTTCTCTGACTTCCCCTCTAGCAAAAACTACCCCTAACCCCGACCCCACCCCCAACCAAGCGAGAAACTAATTCCCACCCCCACCACCCCCAGCAAACTTAACATCCTACGGTCCCTGCCAGTCCTTTTAGCCTCCATTCCTATCTCCTATTACACCCACTCTCCAAAACAGTCTTCCTAAATCTCTAATCTAATCCTGAAATCTTTCAGTAATTCCATAAATCTCAGTTGCCTATATTATAAAGTCAAAGTTCTTAGATGGGCCTACAAAACCATTTTTATGTGGCCCTACCCACTTTTCCTGTTTCCTTTTCATTACGTATTAGCCTCTATCTGGTACCCTTACTCCAGCCATTTAGAACTGTTTATATTTCCCTGTACTGAACTGGCTTCTCTTGCCTTTTCCGTCATCAGCAGGCAAATACCTGTGCATTTTCAAGACAGCGCAGCTTTGTTTCTTCTTTCAATAAGAGATTGATTCCCTAGGCAAACAAGCTCTGCCTCATTCTGCTCCCAGAATACCTAGCTTTATTTAACTTGTTAGTAACTTGATTAAATGACTTCCTGCCTCTCTGTGAGCAGGAAAGCAGTTTTTTCTTATTTATTCCCCATCTCTTACATAGTAAGCACTCAAAATATTTGTTAAATGAACTAGTAAGAGGCCAGACTACATCAGTAGTGGTTCCCAGTCTTTTAGATTTTGTGGCTCAGTCATTTTAAGTTATATTTTGATTCCTAAAATAAAAAAATAAAAATTAAGAAGATATTCCCTAAAATGTCAGTCCTTTTTAAATGATTGCGTTAGCTGTATGAAAAACTATTCAGACCTTATTTTTCTCATGTCATTGCAGACTGGTGAGCACTTCTGACCAGGGGAAATCAATCAGTCCTATCAAATATAAAATTAGGTCTAATAAAATCTATGTAGATCTCTACCTATAGTAACTTTGACTAAGTTTACTTCATATGGCAGTTCACTAGTTTCATACTTTCCTAATGGAAAATGTTATAGACCTTCAGACCACCAACACCAGAATAAAAACCAAACTTGTCTTCTTCCTGGTCTGATTCTCTTTCTCCCCAGGAGTGAAAAAGCCACAGGGGAAGCTTTAATGAAGTCAGCTGCAGCTGGTTTATTCTAATGATGACAGCACCTAAGGGATTTGCCAGACTTACTTATTTCAAACCTCAACTTTGTTTTGTAGTAAAAGTTTAAAAAAAAAAAAATCATTTTCCCCCAATAGTGTTTCATTAAATAGTGCAATCATCAGTTTTAATTTAATTATATTGAATAAAAGACAGCATAGAGTTATCTGTTTCTTGGTTCTCAACCATCATTTTAAAAATGCAGATAGAATAAAATAGAACAGAAAAATGTTGGAAAGTATTTAAACCTAGTAAGAGATATTACATTTCATTAATTTTCTCTTCACCTTTGTCTAACCTATAATCCATCCATTGAATTTAAATCTTGATTACTATGTTTTTAATTTCTGTAGACATTCTAGTTGGTTCCTTTTTCAATGTCATGTCATTTTTAATAGTTTCTTATTTTCTATAGGCATCATCACATTTTTCTTTTACATATTTAAACCCAGTGAGCAAATATGTTTTACAGTTGTTTCTGGTAGTTCCAGTATCTGAAGTCTTTGCCAGTCTGTTTCTATTGTCTGCCTTTTGTAGACAGGAGTCTAGTTTCCTTGTGTTCCTGGTTATCTTTGTGTACCAATCATTGCATTTGAAAAGTTATTTATAGGAATAATTTGAGGTCTAGGATGAAAGTACTTTCCTCCAGAAAGGATATTCACATTCTTCCGCCAGGGTCCTGCAGGCTTACCACTCCAAGACTACTTTAAACGAAGTTTAAGGCATTAAGCTTCCTGGACAACCAGGCTATATTTCCTCATAGGGGCAGTTCTACTCTGGATCCAGCTCTTACCCTGAGAATGTAGCCCTTTGGGGTCACAACTGATTGAGGAGACGTCTTTTGTTAGACTGCACACTTTCTGTGAACCATGGGATTGGATTTCTGTCCCTATAGCCCAGAGTGACTATCCAAATAAATTTTCCAGTTTTCTGAAATCAAGAAATATCTTAGGGCAAGAAAGCTTGGTGTTTGTTTATCTTGTTTATTTCCTTTTATTCTCTTCTGTTTTGGCCAGTTAATTCCTTACTAAAAAGGACGGCATTTTAAATAGTGTTTTGGTTTGTAAGCTTAGGGGATTGATAGTAGGTTATTTATTTAGCTGATGGTTAGAAATTTCTCCCATGGATGCAGAGACTTGAGAAAATCTTGTTTTGTTATTTTAAATTTTAGAATTCTACATTCTGTTAATCATCCTTATAAAATAAATACATATTTTGAATTATCTTTTTACTGATGCTATTATCTAAAATTTTTTAATTTTAAAATCCAAAGCAGATTGTAGTGAAACTACTGCTTTCTCATCTGTGGCTGTTACTATTTTACATTGTACTGTTTTACATTGTTACTATGTTACATCATTTACAGTATGATTCAAAAGTGATAAAAGTGTTTGACATTATCTGGAAATAGAAGGAAATAATCCGAATGTGTAAAGATAATATTCAATCATGAGATCAGAAGATTAGAAATAATCTAAATGTTTTAAAATAAGGAAATGGATAAATTAAGATACATCTACTTGATAGACTATTATGCAGCCCTGATAAATTATGGAAGTGAACATTCTTAAGATATATGGAAAATATTTATGATAGAGTAGTCAATGCAGGATATAGAACTTTCTGTACACCCTGATTACGACTATATAATGGACACATACAGTTAGAAAAAGACTGGAGAAAATGTATCAAATATAAGAAACTTTACCAATTTAAAAACTCCCAAGTTGTTTAGTACGCCCATCCATTCCAGATGCAGAAGAAATCAACATAGTTGTACCAGGGTGGTATTATTTTTTTTCTTCCTTCTGTTTTTTCAAGTTTCCTATGTTATCAAGTATTAACTTTAGAAATTTAAAATAATATAAAATTAACTTGTATGTTGATGATGGTTGCACAACTCTGTGAATATTCTAAAACCCACTGAATTGTATACTTTAAAAGGTGAATTTCACAGTATGCGAGTTATATCTCAATAAAGCTGTCATTTAAAAAAATTAAAAATATTATTTATGAAATATGCCAGTGTTTGACTGCCTTTTTAAATTGTCAATTCTGCAGTCTTTTAATCAAATGTCATACCTCTCTGACTGCATCTTTTGTCCTTCCAACTCTCTCCATTGCTGCCAAAACACCTTTTTACTTCCACCTCATGGCTACTGCCATTCCCATTAGTGCTTCATTTTTTTCCCAGTGTGTAGCACCTTCTAATCTCATTTCCTTTCCTTCCTAACCTGAAGTCCTTGTTTGTTCATCTCAACAACATTCTTTCTCACCAAACCTCTGTTCTTCTTTGCAGCTTTATCCTTCTCCAAACCTGCCCAGGAAACTGTAAACCTAGTTCAATATTCAATCCACCTTCTGTGCCATCCGTCTCCACCCGACCCACCCCGTTTTTTTCACCTCCTTCTTTATACATGCCCTTGTGTAGTTTCTCTCACACTGACTCTGGATTTGACAATGTTAACTTGCTGTGGTCAAGGGACTTTAGAAACTATAACTCAAGAAGAGGCTTTAAAAATGCTGGCACATTTGGGTTTGCCTTCTCTTTCTGCTCTTTAGAATCTGAGCCCACCAAATGAAGAAGCCTGAACTGCCTGCTAGAGAATGAGAGATCATTTGAACCATAAATTAATAGTCCCAGCAGAGGCTTCCCGGGACCAACCAGTCTACCAACCACAAGGCATTTGAGTAAGACCACCCTAGACCACTTAGCCCAACTGAGCTGGCTCAGACCAGAAGAACCACCCAGGTGATCCGCAGAATCATGAGAGATAATAAACGTTTGTTGTTTTATGTCACTAAGTGCCGGGCAATTTGTTTTGCAGCAAAAATTAACTGATGCACTTTTCTCTCCCCTTACACCAAGGTAACCTTGCATAATTAAATAACACTGCACATCTCAGTTGGGTCCTTTGGGCAACAGCTTATTGAGAGGAAACTTTTCTGTGGACCCTGAGATTTTGCACTGCCTGTCCCTGTCAGTCCTTTCACTTGCCAGCTTCCTTTCCCATGCCTCTCAATGGCTATCTCAATCTTATACCATGCTCAATCCTGCCCCCTGTCATTTTTAGAAAATGGCCTTATAGGTTATGCTAAGGGTTTTGAATGTTTTTCTGTGTGGGATGGGAAGTCATTGAAGGGTTTTGACACTCTGGCTGCTGGGTAGAGAATACATTGCAGTGGGGCAAGAGTGGAAGCAAGAAGAAGTTAGAAGAGATGATGGTAGCTTAACCTAGGGAAGTGGAGGTTGCAGTGCAGAGGATGGAGACTAGCAGAAGCAGGGCACTGCAAAACCCCAGAGGCACACTATTCACAGTGACTCAATGTGAATGGCATCCTACGGAATTATATAAATGCAGTTGCCCTGGGTGGAGTGAAGATTCTGGTTATGTTTTGAAGATAGTCACCAACAGGATTTGCTGATGCATTGGTTGTGGAGAGAGAAAGAGGAGACAAGGATAATCACAATTTATTATACTTTTTTTGTTTTGTTTTGTTTTGTTTTTACAGTGCTTCCCCACCTCACCTTCTTCTGGGCCAAAGACAGAGACTCTGTTCTAAATGCATTTGTATCATAGTCTTGAATAAATGGTTCAATCAATCATGGCTTAGTCCTGATTTATTTTTACATTATAGGAGATTCCCATTTGGGGGGAAGCGTTTCTCCTTACTTTTCTATTTATAAAATGAAAGTAGGATAAAATACTGTGAGTTCTCTTTGTAGATGTGCTCTAGAAAGGATTACTGAAATGTACCATATGCCAGTGCTACCCAAAACTCAGTCTGCAGAACAGCTTATGACCAAAAAAATAGTTTGTTAGTGAGAGAAGGAGCTTTGGCCAGAATGAAATCAATTCTGTCACTATATACACTGTTTAGTTCAGCTGACATTTTTTTTTGTAGCAAGACTTTCTCAGTTAAGGAAATAGTATGTTGCTTTTCATTCTGGTGAAAGCTCCTTACCATCTTGCTGAAAGGCACTTTTTGTTGCACTGTTCTAAGCTGGTCCAAAGGATCAGCTGGATTCCCTGAGCGTTGTAGAATATCTATTCTGGACATGCCGAGTGCATTAAAGGCTTGGAAAATTTCTTAAAGCCCCAGGATTATCTTCAGAGTTTTTTGAATTTCAAGAGTTACACCACTTTTACACATTTAAGGGAGATAATATTTGAAAATGAGAAAACAGAGTTTGTGAAAGGACTTTAAAAAATCTAAGGCAGCATGGAGTAGTGGAAAGAGCATGGGTTTTGAAGTCAAATCTGGTTTCAAGGCACTACACTGTCATCAGCTGTGTAACTTTGATCACATTAGTTAACTTTTATATTATCTTTGTTTTCTCACCAGTAAATGGGAATAATACCTAATACCTACCACCTGTGGTTATTATAAGACTTAAGTGAAACAGCGTACATTAGAAGCCTAGCACAGGGCTTGATGTGTAGTAGGCATTCAATAGTATTAACCACATGCACAGTGATCTCTATTGTCTTGGTTCATCTTTATTTTGAGATCTTCTCGAAAGCTGTGAAACCACATAACCTGGTGGAAAGGGAACTGGATTTGAAATTAATTGACATGGCTTCAATCCCAGCTTCCTCACTTAGTGGTTGTACAGCCACAGAGAAGTCACTTACGTCCTCTGAGCTTTAGGTCCTTGTAAAATAGAGACAGCAATGTCTGCTTTACTACCTGACAGGATTATTGGCATGTTCTCAATAAAAGTGAAGCATACATGGAATAGTCATTATTTGCTATTACTATCATTTCAGGCATTGAGCATATACCAGCATCCAAGGTGGTATTTAAATAGCCACCTAATTTTTTTGAGCACCTTGAAATATGAGCTCAGAATGAATTTCTCTTTTTCCCTGCTTAAATACCACAAAGCTTCATGTTTTCTATTCCTGGTCATGTTTCTACATTTTCTCTTCCAAGTAATCACTAAAGTGAGAAGTGGTTTGAGTAATTTAAGCCCCTGGTAAGTCAAACCGGAAAAAAAAAAAAAAAAAAAACTCATAAAAGATAGAAAACTTTGTTATATTGTGGCAGTGGGAGAGGAAGTTAACCTATGAAAGTCCTGATCTAGTAGAAATATTTTCATGATCTCAATTTCTTTTAGTCCTCACAACAACCCTGTAGGAAAGGATCGTTATTTGAAGAAACTGAGACTCAATGATTTAGTGACTTGCCCTGAGTGGTGTAAGTGGTGACGCTGGGATTCAAACCCAAGTTTGACTATAAAGATTAAGTTTTTCCCTCTAACAAATTCCCACATGATGCTGATCTGCTGGTCTGGGGTCCACATTTTGAGAACTACTGAGCAAGAGTCTGTTGTTCTTATCACCCATTATTTCTAATATTGTATTCATTGTTGGGTTTGGAACCCAGCATACACTGACTAGGAAACATACCAGGTTGCCCCTCTTGAAACACACACACTTTATTGTGCCCTAAAAAATAAGTTAGAGGAACAGAAAAGACATGAGATGTATAGAAAACAAAAAGTAAAATGGCAGATGTAAATCCAACTCAATAACAACATGAAATGGGAATTAGATTACACAATCCAATCAAAAGGCAGAGATTGACGGACTGGATGGAAAAAAAAAAAACAAGATACAACTCTATGCTGTCTAATGGAGGTACAATTTAGATTCAAAGGTACAAATACATTGAAAGTTAAAGGATGGTAAAAGATATATCATGCAAACAGTAACCACAAAAAAGCTGTAGTGGCTATACTACTATTAGACAAAAAAGACTTTAAAACAAAAAATGTTACTAGAAATAAAGAGGGATATTTTGTTATGATAAAAGGGTCAATCCATCAGGAAGACATAAAACTTACAAACATCCATGCAGTTAACAACAGAGCACCAAAATACATCAAGCAAATACTGACAGAAATGAAGGGATGATTCAAAAATAATAGTTTAAGACCAATATTCCACTTTTGATAATGTATAGAACAACTAGGCAGAAGATAAATAAGGAAATAGAAGATATTAGCAATGCTGTAAAAGTTGTTTTAACAACTGGATCTAATAGACATTGATAGAACACTCCACCCCAAAACAGCAGAATATATTTTCTTTCAGGTGCACATGGAACATTCTCCAGGATAGACCATATGCTAGGTCATAAAACAAACCTCAGTAAGTTTAAAAGTATAGAAATAATACAAAGTATGTTCTCAGATCACAATGGAATGAAATTACAAATCAATAACAGAAAGAAACCTGGGAAACTAAAAAATATGTGGAAACTAAACAACACATTTCTAAATAATCAATGACCAAAGAATAAATCAAAAGAAATTAGAAAATACTTTGACATGAATAAAAACCTATAGGATGCAGCTAAAGCAGTGCTCAGAGGAAATTTATAGCTGTCAATGCTTATATTTAAAAAGGAGAAAAATCTCAAATTAGTAAGCTAAACTTCTGCCTTAAGATATGGGGAAAATGTAGTTATTTTAGGCTATTTGGTTTTCTTATGTCTTTGTTTTGGTTTTGTTTGAAGTGTAGTTTTTTTATTATTATTTTTTAATTTTTTGATAAATAAAGTTAAAAAATTGTATACTTTGGATGGATCGTATGTTGTGTGAATGTATCTCAATAAAATTACATTAAAAAAAGATACTGGGAAAAAAAGAATAAACTAAACACAGAACAAGCAGAAGGAAGTAAATAATTAATATTAGAGAGGAAATTAATGATATAGAGAAGAGAAAAGAAATAAAGTAAATCAATGAAACCAAAAGCTGGTTCTTTGAAAAGACTGACAAAATTGACAAACTTTTAGCTGAATTGACCAAGAAAAAGAAAGAAAGAAAGAAAGAATACTCAAATTACTAGAACCATAAATGAAAGAAGAGAAATTACTACTGACAATGCAGAAACAAAAAGGTTTATAAAGGAACCTGTGAACAATTATAGGTAATAAATTGTACAACTTATCTGAAATGGACAAATTCCTAGAAAGACACAAACTACCATAACTGAATTAAGAAGAAATAGAGTATAAGAATAGAACTATAACTAGTAATACATAGAATTAGTAATTAAAAAACTACCTACAAAGAAAAACACAGGTTGAGATGGCTTCACTGGAATTCTTCCAAACATTCAAATAAGAATTAATACCAGCTCAACCTCTTCAAAAAAAATAGAAGAGAAGGTACTACTTCCCAACTAATTTTATGAGGCCAGTATTACCCTAATTCCAAAACCAGACAAAGACATAATGAAAGAAAGTACAGACCAATATCTCTCATAAATATGGATGCAAAATTTCTCAAGAAAATAGTTGCAAACTGAATCCAGCAACATGTAAAAAGAATTATGCATCATGAAGCAGTGGAATGTATCCCAGGAATACAAGGTTGGTTTAACATCTGATAATTATTAAGTATGATACACCACATCAATAGAATAAAAAACCAAAACCACATCATCCTAGTAGATGCAGAAAAAGCATTTGACAAAATTCAACACACTTTTATGGTAACACTCAACAAGCTAGGAATAAAAAGGAACTTCTTCAACCTGATAAAAGACATCTACAAAAAGCTCACAGCTAATGTTATAGTTAATGGTAAAAGACTGGATGCTTTCTCCCTGAGATCAGGAACAAGACAAGGATGTCTGCTCTTGCCACTTTTATTCAACATTGTACCAGAGGTTCTAGCAAGAGCAATTAGGCAAGAAAAAGAAATAAAAAACATCTAGACTGGAAAGGAAGAAGTAAAACCATCCCTATTTGCACAGGATATGATATCATATAGAGAAAATCCCAAGCAATTCACTAAAAAACTATTGAAACAAATAAACAAGATCAGCAAGGTAACAGGATACACGAACAATATATAAAAATCAATTATATTTCTATGCAATAGCATGTTGGCTAGTGTGTAGAAATGTACCCCAGACAAACATGTTTTTAAGCTTAATCTATTCCTGTGGATGTGAACCTTTGTAAATATGACTTTTTGATGAGGTTACTTCAGTTAAAGTGTGGCCCAACTGCATCAGGATGGATCTTCATCCTATTACTGGAGGCATATAGAGAAAGTATCAGAGGAGAAAGACACAACTAGAAGCTGGAAGTCAATGGAACCCAGAAGAGAAAGGAGAAGCCAGGAGAGGTTGCCATGCTCATTGCCATGTGACAGAAAAGCCAAGGACCGAGGATCGCCAGCAGCCAGGCCCAGAGTGCCACAGCAACCCAGGAGAAAGTACTGCCTTGATGATGCCTTGATTTTGGATTTCTCCTAGCCTCAGAACTATGAGCCAATAAAATCCCATTGTTTAAGGCAACACATTGTGTAGAATTCCATTGCAGGAAATTAAAACAACTAGCGATGAACAATCCAAAATTGAAAGTGAGAAAACAATACCATTTACAATAGCATCCAAAAGAATAAACTAATTTTGAATAAATTTAACAAAAGAAGTGCAAAACTTATACTCTGGAAATGAGAAAACCTCTTGAAAGAAACTGAAGAAGATCCAAATAAATGGAAAAACATCCCATGTTCATAGAGTAGACTTAATATTGTAAAAATGGCAACACTCCAGATTCAACAGAATCCCTATTAGAATCCCAGGCTGATTCTAAAATCAATATGGAATTGCAAGAGGCCCAGAATAGCTAAAGCAATTTTGAAAAAGAAGAACAAAGTTGAAGGACTCACACTTCCTGATTTCAAAATTGACTACAAAGCCACTGTAATGAAGACAGTGTGGTACTGGCATAAGGATAGAAAGAGCAATGAAATATAATTGAGAATCCAGAAATAAACACGTGTCTATGAGCAACTGATTTTTAAAATGGGTGCTAAGACACTAAATTGGGGAAAAGAGTAGTTTGTTCAAAAAATGGTGCTGGTACAACTGGATAGCTACGTGCAAAACAATGAAGTTACCTCATATCAAATACAAAACTTTACTCAAAATGCATCAAAGACCTAAATGTAAGAGCTAAAACTACAAAACTCTTAGAAAAAGACATGGGACAAATCTTTATAACCTTAGATTTGGCAATGAAATGAATACTTAGCTATGACACCAAAAGTGCAAGCAGCAAAAAGAAAATATGGATAAATTAGATTTCATGAAAATTAAAATCTACCTTATTTCCAAGGACACTATCAAGAAAGTGAAAAGACAACTTGCAGAATGGGAGAAAATATTTGTAAATCATCTATCTGATAAGGAACTTGTAGCTAGAAAATATAAAGGACTTTTAAAAGCAATAATAAAAAACAGGTAACCCAATTTAAAAATAAGCAATGGATCTGAATAGGCATTTCTTCAAAGAAGTAATACAAATGGCCAATAAGCACATGAAAAGATAATCAACACCATTAGTCATAAGGGAAATGCAAATCTAAACCACAGTGATACCTTCACACCCACTAGGCTGGATATAATAAAGACAAAAGACAGTAACAAGAATAAGTGAAGATGTCATTTAATGATCCATCTCCTAAGTGACTTATTTTATGATTGGCTCATTAAGTCCTTTTACAACCTTGTGAGGTATTACTTATGTCCATTTTGTGGATGAGTAAAATGGGGCTCAATGAGATTAAAGAAACTTGCTCTTAAGTTGAACTTCATACCTGACTCTAAAGTCTGTGCTCTTAAGAACGAAAGAGAAAAAAAAATTATAATTGGAAGGTTCGGTGCTTTTGTGGCTCTAATCACATCTCTAATCTATGTGAGCTTATCACAGTCTTCCTCAGAGAGACTAGTGTAAACCTATTACCTTTCTGTAAATTTGAAGGTATTTATTTTAATCAATATTTTAGGGATTCACAAAATGACTTTTTTTAATGTACATCTCTTCTAAAAATATTAACCTTGTTCATTATGGTCTGAGATGCATAAAACCACAGAGAAAAGACAAGCCCTAATGTTGGGGTTGAGGACCCCCACCAGAGTTGGACTTTTCCTGTATAAACTATCAGAGAAGAGGTGGGAACTAAGACACTGGCCAGCCAGGAATGGAGACTGCAGTTATTTGGCTAAGAGTGCCTCTGTTATTCTCTTGGGAATTCATTTTGACGCACTTCTGAAAGGAAAAGAAAAGATCATTTTTGTAGCATGGAGGCAGACAAACCTAGGCACCAAAGCGGAAGATGAATGATCCTTATCTTAACAAAGATTGTCTAGGTTCATAGTCCTCTTTTTGTTCATTTCCTTCCTTACCCCTCAGCCTTTGGTAAAATCTTATCTAAACGCTTCACCCTGATTTAACTAGGCCACAGGGAGTTAAGAGAAGAGCTGTGTCCCACTTGGAGCAGAGACTAAAGGTGGGGTGGGGGTGCAGAGAGAGTAAGTTCCCTTGAGGCTGACTTGCTGGTGGCCACATTAATTGTGAGCAATTCCCAAACGAAAGATAAAACTCAGGGCACCAAAGTTAGGACACCAATGTTGGGGATTAAGCAATTTAACCGCTTCTCATCATTGTCCACATGGACATCCTGCCTGCCTGTACTCCCTGCAAGGCAGGAGCGGAGACTTGATTTTTATTAAGGAAGCCAGCAGTTCCTTATCCATTTATCTTAGAACAATGTTTTTCAAACTGCAGGTCAGAGCCATGAGTGGGTCATGAAACCAATTTAGCGGATGTCAGTCAGCACTTGTTTTTAAATGAAATAAAGTAGAATAGAAACCACCAGGTACTTAGAAAGTTTAATGATAGTTTCACAAATGTTTGTTTCATTAAAAAAAAAAAAGTGTGTATGTGTGCTGGGTTAACATGTAAAATGTGTTTCGTATTGTGGCCTATGATCAGAAAAGTTTGAAAAACTGCTAGATGTACATATCTAATGAAATTAATTAGCTAAAATCAGAGTTAACAAGGAAAAAATGGGGTCTTTATTATATATATATATATTTTTTTTTTTCACTTTAGAATTTTTACACTCAGAAATCTTGCCCTTTAACACATGTGAAAAATAGCCTCGCTTGTGAAATACTTTGGATGCTTTCCATTCAGGAATTTTACACTATTTAATAGTTCCAACTATGTTAACACCTTTGATTTGGCCTGCCAGGAACAAAGACATAAATGTGCTGGTGCGTTTAGGTGCCTGGAAATAGTGATCCTGGTAGGGTTCAAACTACTTTTAACCATTTTACTTCTTTCAGTAGCGAAAAGTTTAGGCCCTTACTTGTTAATTGTGGCACAATTTACCCAAGTGTGCCGGTGGACAGGGACAATGTGACTCCTCATGTGCCAGTTGGAATCTATCAGGAAATAGAATATTACTCATCACCACTTAATTTCTTGGTCCTTGTAGTCTGTATTGTGATGTCAGAGAAGCCCAGGCATCAGTTTACAATGCACACAATGCCCCCTCACATACACCCTGCCCCTACTAAGTTCAAGTAATAGTGTTTTTTATGAAATTAATTTTGAACCTTAATCACACTGAATTACATGGGACTAAGCTGTTTCATAACTAATGTTAATTCATTATCTCCCAGACATTTTTCATCATTTTTTGTTTTTTAGAGAAGTTGTAGGTTTTCAGAAAAATCATGCATAAAATACAGAGTTCCCATCTAAGTCCTATGATTAATTTCATCACTTTTCAAGTTTGGTTTATAATCTAAGTATAAAAATATCCATTTTTTACTAGGTTATCACAGAAGGTCAATGGCACCCTGTTAGGACTTTCTGGCTTGAAAAAAAAAGTAGAGTTTTTTGTTTTGTTTTGTTTTGTTTACTAAAACAGATAAACAAAAAAATTAACTGACATCTCTTTAGTGTTGTCAGTCATCATTTAGTAAGTTATAGACAATTTAAAGGAAAGTTAAGGAAATTCCAACCAAGTAAAATTAGATCTCATTGAGCATTGATAATCGACTTCCTGACATTTAATCCCCCAAGATGACTAGTCTAAACCAATGATTTTTCTATCCCCTTGCCAGTAATCAACTCCAGAGTAGGCATGTGATCAATTCTGCCCTGTTTCTTAGAAATACTTTCTCATTCTCAAGAGTGGTCTTTTTTCTCCAGAAGTTGGCATGTCCGGGTATGGCGCCAAGAATGTCTGCAATTATCTTGAGGATAAAGCTGTTATCCTTAGCTTTATCTGAGAGTGAAAGGCTGAAAGAAACATGGATCTCTGATGACATTGCTATGAAACTCCACCTACCAACCCTGCCCTACCTCTGAACTTCCTTGTTATATGACATAATGCATTTCCTTATTGTTTGAGCACTAGTCATAGTATGAATAGATTTTATTAATTATTTACAACGAAAGCATTCATGCTGAGCTACTGATTGTTAGTGCCTCTCAGTAATAGTGATTTTCCCCAGATACTGCTAAAATGCTTTTTTTTCTTTTTTTTAACTCATCCTGTATTTTCCAGCATAGAATATTCTTCTAGCCTCTGGAGAATACACATGGTTACAAAATTTTAGAAACTCTACCAGGTGCCAAGTCCTCAGTCTCTTGTTAGGATTAGTTGTGTTTCTTCCACTGACCTCCAATGGAGACTTGTGCCAAGTTTGAGAATTTAATTTTTCCTTTAACAGGAAGCATAAAAAGTCCAAGGATTCTGCCTTATATCTGTTATCTAAACTCTGCTTAAGTTTTGTTGCTTGAATCAGTTTTTGAGCCCACGTTGCCCTTCTTTTTGCCTGTTTTACTGACCCTAGTTGAACAGATTACTTCTAAACTTACTTTCAAAAACTCTCCTGTGTTTAAGCCTCACCTGCCTACCTGAATTCCTGACCAACAGCTTCTCTGACTTTCATTCAGTGTCTTCATGGGTCTTCAGTTTTGCTGTTAGTTTACGTAAACCATAGTAGTATTCATTTACAAGAAGGAAATGAATAGTCCAAAGTACATAGGGGAGGTATTTTAGCAAGAGTGACCACATAGTGTTTCATAGTAGTTTCTTGCACCTTTTTTTCTTTCTTGAAGTAAGGAGAATTTATAAGCTGTTAACGCTGTATGTTCTGCATGAACTGTTGTAAATGTTTCAGATACGTATTTAATTTTGTTTTTTTAAGTACCAAAGAATCCAAGGAGGGAGGAGAAATTAACCAGAAAGGCTTATTTCAAGAGCAACTTTTATTAATTAAAATATCATTACAAATAGTTCAGTATATAAAGTTAACTTCTCTAATAAAACTATTTGTCATTTATAGAGAGCAACCCATTAACCTGAGTAATCAACCCTGGTTTCCTTTCATTTCCATTTAGCCAGGTTTAGGGGTAAGCACAGATTTTTCTTTAGCTTGTGTTTTGTAAAATAACCTCTTGCAATCTGCTTTATGTGCATTTAAACATATAAAAAGAAGCTAAATGGATATTACAGGGCCTTTAACATTATATATTAGCTATGTGAAATTTAATTTCTCACCCATCAAAATATTTTCCTTTTAATTAATTATCAATTAGATTCTCTTGTTCTTCTTGAAATATACTCCTGAATTACTTTCCTACTTGCTATAAAATTCTATGAAACTGTTTAGTATGTGTTATGAAAACATTATCCTGGATTCAGAACTCCAAAGGCTTTTTAAAAAAGCAATTTATCATTAAAATTAAAACAAAAAATTTTTATTCTTCAAAGGCTGCTATCAAGAAAGTAAAAAGACTTTCTCTTTCTCCTTTTTGGATCACTGGCTCTAGAAGCAAGTTGCTATGATGCATGATGTGAGCAGTCCTTATGGAAAGGCCCACACGGTGTGGTGAGGAATTGAGGCCTTTTTTCCTGTGAGGAGTTTAAGCCACCAACAACCATGTGAGTGAGCTTAAAAGAGGACCCTTCAACAGTTGTATAAAAATGTAGCTTATGAGGGGTGACAATGGGATTGGGAAAGCCATAAGGACCAAACACCACTTTGTCTAGTTTATGGATGGATGTGTAGAAAAGTAGGGGAGGGAAACAGACAGACAAAGGTACCCAGTGTTCTTTTTTACTTCAATTGCTCTTTTTCACTCTAATTATTATTCTTGTTATTTTTGTGTGTGTGCTAATGAAGGTGTCAGGGATTGATTTAGGTGATGAATGTACAACTATGTAATGGTACTGTAAACAATCGAAAGTACAATTTGTTTTGTATGACTGCGTGGTATGTGAATATATCTCAATAAAATGATGATTTAAAAAAAAAAAAAAAAAAAAAAAAAAAAAGAGGACCCTTCAGCCCACTGGGAGTCTGGAGGTGACCACAGCTCTGACCTCATGAGACACCCCATGCCAGAATCCCTCAGCTAAGCTATTCCCAATTCGTGACCCACAGAATTGCGAGATAATAAATATTTGTCATTGTTTAAGCTTTTGAATTTGGAGGAATTTGTTACACAGCTAAAGATAACTAATACAAGGGCAATGGAGTATCAGAACCATGGACCTCAGCAGCCAGACCACATTTGAGACATTTATTTTCATCAATTCTTGGTGCTCTCTCTTAAGCATGATATTTAGTAACCAGACCACATTTGGAACATTTATTTGTTCAGTTTTGGGTGCTACCCCTTAAGCGTATCGATTGTTTGGAGAGTATCCAGGGAAGGGCAGTAAGGGTTGTGAAGGAACTAGAAATCATGTCACACAAGGAATCCTTGAGTGAACTTGGGATATTAAGGTGGAAAATGTAATCTTAGGTGGAACATGATAGTTGCTTTCAGGTACATAAGGTCTTATAGAAGAGCTATTGGAAATCTGGCATTTAAGAGCTAGAAGAGGTGTTCAATCCCCTCATTTTAGAGATCAGAAAAGTGAGGCCCAGAGTAGTGAGTGGTTATGATACTGATCTAAAGTCACATGGTTGGTTTCCGGCTGCCCTGGGAATATAACCCTAAATGTCTGACTCCAAGGCAGTTGTGCTTTTTGTAGCTCCAGTGACAGACGACAGAAGCTATAGGAAGGCCAACTTCAACTGAGTGTGGGAAAGAACTTTCTGGTAATTATAGCTTTCCAAAAATGCATGGACCATCATGTGGTCTACTGGGTTCCCTGATACTGGAACGATTAAAAAAACAAGCTTGGGTAGAGCTTAATTACACATTATAGTGAAACAGATTACTCCCAAGCTTCCAACCAAATCTAACATGTGATTTCATATTAATTTCAAGGATAACAAGAATGTAAAACAGGCCAATATTTTTCATAGCAATGAAAACAGAATTCCAGAATCCTAAAACAAACAAACAAAAACCCCACTTCACTTTATAAAAATAAACAATGCATTTTCATGAAAAAAATACCAGATTAAAATGCAGACAGAGTCAAAGCAAGAGCAAAATCTTGAAAGTGAAGAATTTTACTTTTTCGGAAAATGAAAGGGAAAAGAACATCTCTCTTTAGATTTTGACTATGTTAAAATAGAAAGGGATACACTGAAATATACCCTGTGAAGTAGAGTGGAGAACATATTCTTGTCCTATTTATATCATAATGAACAGGTTAGGAGTTACTAGTAAGGGGCAATGGGTAATCATTGTGGAAATTCCGTGCATAATCCTCTCTAATGATAATTAAAAATTGGAAGATGGATAGGCCAAGAGATAATTCCTACAATTAAAGTGCTAGATAGGCAGTCCCTGCATGCATCACCAATATTTTAACACCCACAATGAGGCAATGAGGACTTAAGTACTCAACTAGAGGAAAGATTGCAAGTTACACTTAACAATTACATAAGAAGTGCTTTTTAAAAGAACAGTTGTGACTGCTTTTTCATTTACCAGATCCTCAGCAATATACAGTCATACTCTAACTCAAGTTGCTTTGTAGTTATAAATAATCTCTCACTGTAAAATGCTTTGAGATAAGAATACAGAAATATATTCACAACATTTGTAAACCCAGAGACTCATATCGACAGGATGTGGCCTTCCCCATCTCAGTAATGGCAACTGAATTCTTTTGGTTGCTCAGACCTAAAACTTTAGAATTATCCTCAGCTCTTCTCTTTCTCTCATATTCCACATCAGGTCTGCCTATCAGCTCTACCTTCAAAATATATCCAGAATCTGACCACTTCTTATCACCTTCTCTGACAATACCTTGAATATAGCCACCATCATCTTTTTGCCTGGATCCTTCTAAATGACCGTAAGTGGAAACATTTAGGCTCCTGCCCTCTCTTGAGTCTATTCTCAACCCAACAACCAGAGTGACTCGTAATATATGTGTCAATTATGTCAATCCTCTGCTTAAGACCCTCCAATGACTTCCCATCTCACTCCTTACAATGGCCTACGGGGCTGTATGTGATCCGTCCCTCCTTGCTTCTCTGACCTCATCTACAACATTCTTTTTCACTCACTCCACTCTAGTCATACTAGCCTCCTTACTGTCCCACAAACGTACCAGGGATCCTCCTACATCAGGGCCTTTGGACTCCCTGTTCCCTCTGCCTTTTAAAATGCTCTTCTCCCAGATATCCTCATGACTCATCTCCTTACTTCCTTAAAGTCTGCTCAGGTATCATCTTCTCAGTGAAACCTTCCTTAACCACCAGATTTACAATTGCAAACTTCACAGCATTCACATTCCTTGTCTACTACATACATATACATTTTTCCTTGCCTATTATATTTTCCTCCAAATTTCTTCTCACCATCTTACATGCTCTAAAATGTGTCGAATTCTTTTTTTCTTTTTTGTCATCAGTTACCCCATGAGGTCAGAGATTTTGTCTGTTTTATTCATTGATGTATTAAAAGCACCTAGAACAGTACTTGGCAATTGGTACTTAGACAATAAAATTTTGTTTAATTAAGTAATTACTTAAATAACAAGATCTAGTTTTTTATGGTAAGGACTTTTATATGGAAAGTATTTATGCTATTGATAACTAAAGCAAATGACCTATTTTTAGTTTAGCTTGACACTTGCCTTAAGGCAGTACATGTCAGAAAAAGAAGATATGATTAGCATTTTTCAGGTAGAAGATGAATTGCTGTTTTGATGAGCAAAGAATCAGACAGTCCCTGGGCATAAGTAAAAGTAGATACTTGCCTGAGGCAGTATGTCCAGAAGAAAATTTAAACTTTATTAACCATAGTTTAAATTTAGTCATGGTAGAAAAATATTTGTTTTATGAACCTTTGTGAAATTCCTTGACCTGATCTCAGCAATGACTTGGAGATTAAAACTAAAAAAACCCAAATCCAAAAAGTATTAAAAAAAAATCTATATCTCATCAACTAGTCTAAAAATCAGAGGTAAGCATACTTACTTAAAATTGCTACACTTGATTTAATAAGTAAAATTGAATATTTATTTTGGATTTTTATTATATTTTAAATGTTATCTAATTAAATAATATTAAATATATTTTATATTTATTTGAAGATCTTATTGAATAACATATAATGCTATCTGAATCATCAAGAATGTTGAATAATTATTTTCAAATTTTTTATGTTTGTAATATAACCAATATATTGCTATTTAGGGGAAAAGAAAACTTATATAGTACAAAAACTTGTTGTTATGCTTATTTGGGAGAAAGTTGTTTTCTGTTTTCCACATAGCAGCAATATTGTATCATTTGATTTCCTTTTGAATGGAATGTTCCATGAGTATAGGAGAGATGAGGTTTCATAAAAAATTTTAATTTGATTAGGATCTGAAATCAAAATTGGTAATAAATAGAAATATCTTTTAAAAAATCAGTTAATTTTAATAAAATGCCCATTTAAATTTTTTATTTTCAAAATGTTTTACTGTGAAAGGTATCATTTGTATAGGACAGTGTTTAAAACTTATATGTATAGGTTAAATAGTAATGATAAATCTGTGTACCCATCTAAGAAAACACTACCAGCACCAGTGCTCTTTGTCCCTCCCCTTCTCATCTCCCTCCTACTCCCCAGAGGCAATTATTGTCTGATTTTTGTGCCCATCATTCACTTGCTTTTCCCCCAAGCGCCACCATTCCCAAAGCCCTATGTCCCTAAAGAATATGTAATTTAGTTTTGTAAACAAGAGTAGCAATTGCAAACCTGGTTGTGTAAGGAAAGGGCAATATTGTTGCCATTCATTGACAGCTGTCAGGAGAAAGTATGCTGAATAGAGTCTCTGAATTTAGTTTGGCAATAGCTTTTCTGAGAGTGTACAAGAGACTTCGTCTGGGAAAGTCACTGAATAAGGTCTGAAGTAACTGGGAACTGAAACCTTACTAGAATCCACCCAATCTGATTGGTTTGTGGTGTGGGCCAGTACTGGTCACACAGCTGAAGTTTGATCAGATGAAGAGGAGAGCAGAAACAAGCACAGAAAGAATCTGGGCCAGGTAATCTAACCTCAAGTTAAAAGAGGGTATAATCACAGACATGATCTTGGTGATGACAATGATGAACATATCAGACTCTAAAGCCCCACTGCACCACCTGGACTGGTTACCTCTGTGTGTGAGGCACGGCTGTCATCTTGGGATTTTCTTTCTCCTGCATTGAATCTCTTAGTCTAAGTGTTACATTTCTTCCTCTGTCTTGATTTACTCTCTCATTTTGGTGAAGCACGTCTTCC
Source organism: Choloepus didactylus (assembly GCF_015220235.1). Classification (NCBI taxonomy): domain Eukaryota; kingdom Metazoa; phylum Chordata; class Mammalia; order Pilosa; family Megalonychidae; genus Choloepus; species Choloepus didactylus. Next base: position 164,294,909 of record NC_051309.1, on the reverse strand, counting down.
AATAGCTTTTTAAGAAAAGACACATGGGAAATAAATTTTTTGAGACTAGAATGTCTAAAAGCACCTTTGTTCAGCCTCCATTCTTTTTTTTTTTTTAATTTTATTTTGAAATAAATTCAAACTTACAGGAACAGTTGCAAAAACAATACAAACCCCATACACAGAACTCCAGCATACCCTGACCCCCTCCCCTGATACCCCAATCCACCAACTTTAGCATCCTGTCCCACCACCATTTCTTTCTTTCCCTCCCTATCATCCATCATCTATTGCTCTGTCTTCTGAACATATGAAAGCAAGCTGCACACATCCTTGAACAAACAATATAATTCACATCTACATTTCCCATGAACAAGAACATTCTTTTATGCAATCCCATTAAGTGCAGCGAAGAAGTTCAAGAAATTCAACATTGATACAAAGCTTACATTCTTTATTTCCTTTTTTTTCTTGTGTCCCAACTGTGTCCCTTTGAACCTCCTCTCCTTCATCCTCAGATCCCATCCAGGATCATCCTTGGCATTTAATTGTCATTGTCTATTTAGACTGTCTTTTTTTTTTTTTTCAATTGTGGAAACATATATGCAGCCTAAATCTTCCCATTCCAACCTCTCCCTAGCATTCCATTAGTGGGATTAATCACATTTAGAATGTTGCAATGCTATCACCTTCCACCATCCATTACTAGAAATTTCCCTTCACCCCAAACAGAAACCCTACACTCCTTTCTTAACTCCCCATTGCCCCTTCCCCTACTTCTCGTAACCCATACTCCACTTTTCATCTCTTGGTCATATTCTCTGATACTTCCTTTGTGTTTACTGTGGGGCTTAAATTTAACATCTTAAATCTATAACAATCTTGTTTTTCTTTGATACCAACTTAACTTCAATAGGACACATAAACTATGTTCCTATACTCCATCATTCCCCCACCTTTATGTAGCTCTTGTCAAAAATTACATGTTTTACATTGAGTCCAAAGCCACTGATTTATCATTGTAATTTATGTATTTTAGATCCTGTAGGAAGTAAATAGTGTAGTTACAAATAAAAAATACAGTAGTATTGGTATTTATATTTAGCATATGATCTTTACTGGAGATCTTTATTTCTTCATGTGGTTTCAGTCAATGGTTTAGTGTCCCTTCCTTTCAGCCTGCTCAGTTCCCTTTAGCATTTCTTATAGGACTGATCTACTGGTGATGAAGTCCCTCACCTTTTGATTATCCGGGAATGTTTTCATCTCCCCCTCATTTTTACCCTTCAGTTGTTTGTGAATTTTCTAAGTCTCTTATGGTTATTGACTTCTATTTGTATTCCATTGTGGTCAGAGGATGTGCTTTGAATATATTCAATTTTTTTTTTTTTAATTTATTGAGGCTTGTTTTATGTCCCAGCATATGGTCTGTTCTGGAGAAAGATCTGTGATCACTAGAGAAGAATGTGTGTCCTGGTGATTTGGGATGTAATGTTCTATATATGTCTGTTAAATTTCTCTATCTCTCTCTCTCCTTTATTTGTTTCTCTGTCAGTAGGGCTCCCTTTAGTATATGAAGTAAGGCAGGTCTTTCATTAGCAAAATCTCTCAGCATTTGTTTGTCTGTGAAAAATTTAAGCTCTCCCTCAAATTTGAAGGAGAGTTTTGCTGGATAAAGTATTCTTGGTTGGAAAATTTTCTCTCTCAGAATTTTAAATATGTCATGCCACTGCCTTCTCACCTCCATGGTGGCCGCTGAGTAGTCACTACTTAGTCTTATGTTGTTTCCTTTGTACATGGCAAATTGCTTTTCTCTTGCTGCTTTCAGAACTTGCTCCTTCTCTTCAGTATTTGAGAGTCTGATCAGAATATGTCTTGGATTGGATTTATTTGGATTTATTCTATTTGGAGTTCGCTGGGCATTTATGCTTTGCGTGTGTATATTGTGTAGAAGGTTGGGGAAGTTTTCCCCAACAATTTCTTTGAATACTCTTTCTAGACCTTTACCCTTCTCTTCCCTTTCTGGGACTCCAATGAGTCTTAAATTTGGATGTTTTCTTTTATCTGTCATACCCCTGAGGTCAATTTTGATTTTTTTCCCCATTCTTTCTTTTGTTCTTTCATTTTCCGTTCTGTGGTCCTTGAGGAGGCTGAGTTGTTGTTCAACTTCCTCTAATCTTGTATTATGAGTACCCAGAGTCTTTTTGATTTGGCCAACAGTTTCTTTGATTTCCATAAGATCTTCTATTTTTTTATTTACTCTTGCAAGTTCTTCTTTATGCTCTTCTAGGGTCCTTTATATCCTGGACCATGCTCTTCTTCATGTCCTTTATATCCTGTGCCATGCTCTCATTGTTTGACTTTAGTTCTTTGATTAATTGCACCAACTACTGTGTCTCTTTTGATTTGGGTGTTTGGGTTTGGGTTCTCCATATCATCTGGTTTTATCATATGCTTTAAGATTTTCTGTTGTTTTTGGCCTCTTGGCATTTGTTTACTTGGTAGGGTTCTTTCTGGATATAAAAAATACCGATCTCTAATTTGTCAGATCTACAGCTTGGTGGTGTACACTTTCTCTAACTAGCCAGCAGATGGTGTCCACAAGTCGCCTATTCCCCTCAAGTCAGTTCTCCCCAACTTTGTCTTTGTGGTGTGTGGGGATCTGGTTCTTGTGAAGTTCAATTGGTGCACTATGTTTGGGTGTGTTGTTGGTGCTGTCCGCCCTGAATGTGGGGCATGTGTCTGGGTGGTTAGGGAGGCAGGGCAGCTTTAATTATTAAACCTCCCAGGTGTTCCTGGAGATTTAAGGCTGTTGCAAGAGTCTAAGCCTTCATTTCAGTCTTGCCACGATTGTCTCTGCTGCTGACCCACAAATCCTTGGTACTGGCATAGGGTCCCTGGGATTTCCGAGCGGGTCCCCCTTCCCAGCCGCACTCTTCCAGGACCTCTGCTGAGGGAAGGTTGTGCCATGTCACTAGTGTGCGCCGGCCCACCAGGGAAGCCCTGGGCTTCTGGGCCGTGCAGGGGCATTCCCAGCTCATTTCAGAATGCAGACTCCTGGTTTCACCAAATCCATGGTCCCTGTGGATTTAGCAGACCTTGTCCGGCTGGTGCATCGCTGAACTGGTGTTCTGGGTCACTTTCTGGCTTTTATCTAGTATTTTTCACAGAAGTGTTTTTTTGCCATGTCTCACCTAGCCACCATCTTAGGTTCTCCCCCGCAACTCCCATTCTTGATTAATAATTTCTGAGGATAGAATTCTAGGCTGAAGATCATTTTTGTTCAGAATTTTGAGTGCATTTCTCTTGATTCTTAGAAGCATATCTTCTTGTTTCCAGTATTTCTGCTGAGAGATCCAAAATGTTTGGTGTCTTCATCTTTGTATGCAATCTGTTTTGTTCAGTTGTTGTTGTTGTTGTTTTTTAGGCTGGTAGAAGCATCTCTTTGTCCAGGTGTTCTGAAATTTCACAATGGGTGACTTGGTATGATCTGTTTTCTTCAGCTCTTGATGAGTCCTTTTAATCTGGAAACTCAGATCTTTAAGCTCCAGTAATTTTTCTTGAATCATTTTGATAATTTCCTTTGTTCTAGTTTTCCTGTTCTCTTTTTATAGTTCTTCAGTTTTCTTATATTTTTTGTCCTGCTTTTCATCTCTTTGTGTTTTTCATTTTGTTCTGTTTTGTTTTTGTTTTTCTTCTACTTTTAGGGATAATTTCTTCAAAATTCTCTTTCAACCCCCCTGTTTTTTTCCCTATCATGCTTTTAATTTCTATGTTTTTTGTTCTCTGAGAATTCCTGTTCTTGTTTCATAATGTGGTGTCTTTTCTTACATCTCTGAAGATATTGTTAATAATTTGGGTTTTTCTCCTCCCCAAATAGCTTTTTATTCCTCTGATTTTTCCCCCTGTTTGTATTCATATGTATCTTCAGGTTTCTTGGTCTAAGTCAGTTACTATGATCTATTTTGTTCTTAGCTTCCAAAACTGTATTAAGGCTATCTCTGTTTTCCCTGTCCTTCTGTAGTTTTAGTGGGATTTGGGGAGGGTGTGAAATGAATGCCTCTGTTTGATCTGTCATCTTGATGTAGAAATTTAGGAAATTATGTCTTTATTTACTTAGACTTACTAGTTATAACACTATAGTGTGCTTTAGATCTGAACTAAATACTTGCCTCTTTTATGCCATAGCTGGAAATCACTGAGATTTATCTTTTAGACTTACTACTTAGCAAGATATACGTGCTAGGTTTGACCAATGCTCTTACTTTTCCTCTTTCCAACTCAAAGTCACTATTCCTGAGATCAGAAATACTTGTACAAAAGGAGGATGAAGAATTGATACCCAGCTATGCTGGTTCTCTCCTTTGGTATATCAAGAGATGGGCCATTTTCTCTAGCGAAACCTTTTTTCTGTAAAAACTCGTTATATGTGCCATTTCTTCAAGACTGTGGTATCCTATCAATGACAAGAGTGGTAATGAATTTATAGATAAAATTAGCAGACTGACTTAACTCAGTTAAACTCTTTGCATACTGAGAAAACGTACCTTTAGTGATTAATCCTATGGTTGGCTTTTTACGAGTGGCAAAACACTGATGGGGAGGTGATTTTGGACCTGTTATATCACACCACATATATGTAGGCCTAGCATTTGTTAGGATTCAGTAAAATGTCTCCATTTGTCAAAGTATTCCAAATTTCACAAAGAAGAACTGAAATTATTTTATCTTTATTATATTTTATCCATATATTCAGATAAGCACCCACTTAAAAATCATTAGTATATTTACTTTTATTGCAAGGTAGCATATAAAGAAAAAGTACCAAATGCTTTTGTCATCCCTCTCCATATGAAAGCTCCTAATTTTAAGAAGGTGAAAGTGGTTAATTTCACAAAGTTGGGTTTTTGTGATATGTAAGAAATAGTAACTGAAAAATGCTTACTGAAACTCTACACTCAGAGACAAAGACAAATGTCTCTGCAAAGTGGCTTCTAAATATACACAGTTATTAGTGACTATTTGAGCAAGCTTAGTTCAGCTAAAGCTAAAGAGGGAAAAGGGCAAAGAGCTGTTAAGTAGAAATTTGTACATTTCACTTTTTGGATTTGATGTGTCTATTTCTGGCTGTATCAGGAAGGAAAGCATTTTGAGATAGTTCACTTTTAATACTTAACACATTTTAGGCACATAAAAAGATGTACCCTTCATTCTTTGACCTAGTACTACCACCAAATTTCATCCCTCTCAAGAACACATTTTTAAAAGCCTAAGTAGAAAATAAATTTAAAAATATTTTCTAAAAAGCCTAAGTAAATTTTATGGTTTCAGTTTACTAAAATCTTTCATTCAGAGCTTCTGCCAATAATGTTTGCTTCATTTTTTTTTCATTCTGTGGGATAAAGTATTAGTCAGAAAAACTTTAGAAATTAAATATTATTATTTTTACTTTATTTGATCTTAAGACAAAATAGGATTACATAAAAATATATTTATTTGCTATGTGTGCCAGTTATATGTTTAGTAATGACCAACAGCCAAAACAAAATATTAATTTCTCTTCCCACTCTTCCCATATTTTCTAAGTAAAAACTTCCCATGATAATTAAGGAGAATGATGTTCAAGTTATTTCAAAGAATCAAAAAGTTGAAAGCTGAAAAGAATTCTGAGCCATTTAGAAAATTGGCTTTGTTTATATTTTACACATTATTTTGTTGTTCAAAGACATTTACAGGAAACCCTCAATAAAAGAAAATGTATGTAGGTGTCAAACAAATAGAAATTAGAGTTATACAATAATACTTTTACTTTTTATGAGCCAGGAACTATTCTAGGAGCAGTGAGACCAGTGGAAACAAGATGGAGGTCATGACCTCAGGTAGATTTCCTTTCAAGTGAGAGAAGGTGGGATTCTTAGGATTCCCTCTCTCATTAATCAAGAAACCATTTGTTGAGCATCTACTAAGTGTCTGGCCTGGTATAAGCCTGGAGGTGCCAAGATCAAAGGCATAGTTCCTGACTTCACGGAGCTCTATTGCTATGGTTTAGTCAGAAACAATGCAATAGACTTAAAGAGATGTGACTGAAGACCTCTGAAAATCTCGAGATCCTCTAACTCTACTCAAAGTTATGATTTCATTAAATTCTTTATGTGTAAAATGGGGAGAATATTACTTAATTTATAGGTTTGTTGTGAGCCTTAAATAACGTCATGTAGCAGAAATGTAGATCCTGGGCAGCCCAGCTCCTGACTGGCTCAATGACTGCAGCTCAGCAGTAAAAATCCTATTTCATGCCTCAGCCGACTGACAAATTACTACATGTCATGGAGTTTCAGGGCCACTTGTGATATTTAAAACCTGAAATGTTAAATTGTGGGATGCCAGATCCATGTGATAAGCACTATGTTCGAGGTAAAAGCAGGCTGTCATGGGAGCACACAGAAAAGACACCTGGGGAAGGGGGGGATGCCGGGAACCCTGAGACGAAGGACTTAGTCTGAGGGTGGAGAGAAGAACTGGCATTTAAGGTAGAAGTGACTGCATAAGTAGGTGGAAGTTAGAGAGGGGAGTTGGGGGCTTTAGAGGAGCCCCAAGTATTCTGGCAGGATAGAGCCTGAGCAGGGATTCTGAAGCATTTTTTGTGGCACAGCCCACTTTCGTAATCTGGTACAGCCTATGAACCCTGGCTGTACCAGAATAGTGTTTTTAAATGTATAAAATAGAAAATATTATATTGCAGTGTAGTCATCAGAATTTTAAAAACACAAATGCAATATATACAATTCTTTATTAATCCATTAAATAATGAGGTTAGCAGTAAGTCCAATAACTACCGTAATTTCACAATAGCAATGAGGAAAAACAATGTTTTGAGATATCTGCAATAATTGTAATGTGCTGTGAAAATAATGGTATCTATTGGTTGCAGTCATAGGTGTTGCAGATACTACTGTGGTTTATTGCTACCTTCATGATTGGAGGAAACCCTAAATTTCAACTAGCGATCAGTAAAAATAAAGATGTAATTTTTTCCCACCCAAATTCAGTCTACCATAGACCCCAGGTTATCAACAACTGGTTTTAGGCTCCCTGCCTTCCTTCAGGTTCTATCTCTAATCCAGTGTTTAGTTTCAGAATGCAGAAATCTGATCAAACCAATCCCCTCCTTAAAACTCTTCAGTATCCTAGAAAGTGTCACACCATTTAAAACAACAAATAAACCATGAACAGTGGGGGGGGGGGGAGGGGGACAAACAAACAAACAAAAATCTCTTCACTGGTTCACCTGGTTTCTAGGATTAAAAGCTTTATTATGGTTTACAGAACCCTCTAGGATGCCGCCCCTTTCCAATCCCTTAGTTCTGCTCTCCTTGGCAGCCATACGGAATTTGTCAAACAGAAGTCTATCTTGCCTCCAGGTCTTTCCACTTACCGTCTCCCTGCCCTGAATGGAATCCTCTTCCTTGACCCTTGGTAAAACACCTTAGTCATCACCTCCTTCTGAAATCTGTCTTAGCATTTTTACATATTTCCTGACCTCACAGTACTTATAGCCCACTGCAAGGAAATTGATAATTCAAAAGGTAATTCCAAAATAATGTGAGATCTGCTTTTCTTACTGCTGTATTTCCAAGGCTAACTCAGTGGCTGGAACAGTACAAGCATAGTGCTCCAAGAGGGCGTCTTTCATATTGTGTTCTGTGTGCACGGGCCCCCTGGAGTTGTGTAATTGTCAGCCCTGACCCATCATAGGGATTCAATAATTAGTTTACTGACCAATGAAGAAGTGGCCTCAGCTGAGTGAAGAAGAGTGCTGGAGAGACTGAAAATTGAGCAGGAAACATACTTTGAATTGTGTGTGCTCAATTTTTAAAATTAATGATCATAAATCTTTTCTTGTATATTGACATATAGTCCAAAACTCCCAATTTAAAAATTATTGTTATAAAAGTAATATAAGTTTATCTGTAGGAAACTTGAAAAAACGTGGCCAAACATATGAAAAGAAAATTAAAGTTCCCCATGAACAATCCCATAACTGGATGGAGCTATTTTGGAGTATTTTATATCAGTGACATTTGAAAATGATTATAACCGATATTGAATACACATTTGGACACTGATTTCTTGATTCTAAAAGTGTAAATTATGTCAAACATTCAGAATATATATTTTTCTTGTGATGTGATTTTTCCTTTTTTTAATTCTTTCATTTAGCAAATATTTATTGAACATGAGTTAGACACCGGGCTTGACACTCTAGGGAATATAAAGATGAATTGGACAAGGACTCCATTTTCCAGACTATCGAGGAGACAAACCTGTTTAGAACCTTAATATAAAGGGTAAGGGTAAGTGCCATAAGACAGCTGCAGTCAGCCAGAGTGAACTTCTTAAAAAGGTAAATTAGGTCATGTGACTTTCTTGTTTCAGACCTTCAATGAATTCTCCTTGAATTTATTTTTATTTAAAATAAATAAAAATGCAACCATTCTCGTTGGATTTTATTTAAAATCCAAAACCATTAACTATAGTCTATGACCTTATTTGGCCTGGCTCCTGCCTACCTCTTCAACTTCATTTCATGACACGTTTGCCTTTGCAGTTGTTTTTTTCCTTAACCTAGAATCCGGGGATACTTTTTCTACTGGCATTTCAAACAGCTGCCTTATTCTCAGGGTCTCAGATGAAATGATACCTCCTCAGAGATGTTTTTCCTGAACACAGTACCCAAAATAGCCCTCCCATCCACCAAGCTATTCTCTATCATATCACCTTATTTGTTTTCTTCACCATATTTACAATCTGTAAATGGTCTTGTATTACTTACTTGTTAGTCATATATTGTCTGGCTTACCCATTAGAATATAAATTCTGTAAAACAGGGATATATTTTTTTTTTTTTCAGCTCTTTATTTAAAAAATTTCCACCTTTTTATTTTAAAAAATTTCAAGCCTACAGAAAAGTTAAAAGAATAGTACAACAAACACCCATATGCCCCTCATATGGTTTCTAGTTGTTAACTTTTTGCTGCATTTACTTTACTTCTCTCTTTACGTACATATATTTTTTTTTTTTTTCGGGACCATTTGAAAGTAAGTTGTGTATATCATATTTCAGCCCTAAATACTTCAGCCTGAATCTCCTAAGAACAAGGAATTATTCCTGCAAAATTATAATACCATTATCATGCTAGGTAATTTAACATTGGCTATAATAATGTTATCTAATGTATAGTCCATATTCAAATTTTCCCAACTGTCCCAAAATACCCTGATGATTATTTTTCCCAGCCCAGGATCCAATCAAGGATCACCCATTGCATTTCCTCCTGCTTTTAAAATACATCTTTCATGATATTGACCTTTTTAAAGAGTTCAGGCCCTATGTTTTATAGCAAATTCTGCAATCCAGATTTTTCTCATTGTTTCTTCATGTTAGATTTGGTTAAATATTTTTGGCAAGAATATTAACACAAAGTGATGTACTTCGCCTGACAACATATCAGAAGACACATAACACCAATTTATGCCATTCTTGGTAATACTGTTTGATCACTTGGTTAAGCTGGGGTCTATCAAAGGGCTCCATTATAAAAATAACTTTTCCCTTTGTAGTTAATATTGATATTTAGAGAACATGTGAATATTCAGTTCTCCAACAATCTTTCACCCATTGCTTTTAGAAATCTCTAATGATCCTTGAATCAATTTAAAGTAGTAATTGCAAAATGGTGATATTTCTAGGGGTAGTCATCTTTTCTGACCTCTTCACTGCTGTATCCACAGTGCCTGGCACAGTGTTGAGAATAGAGTAGGCACTGAGTGAATAAATGAATGAAAATCTACTTTATATATAGGATAAACCAATCACAAATACTGTCAAAATGGTGGCACTGTGCTTCAGAATGAACTATCCACTCTTTGGACCAGTGATCTACAAACTACAACCCATGGGCCAAATCCAGTCTGCAACCTGTTTTTGTATGACCCACAAGCTAAAAATGGTTATATTTTTAGATCATTGAAAAAAAAAATTACAAGAACAATGCATCACAACATGTGAAAATTATATGAAATTCAAATTTCAGGGCTCATAAATATAGTTTCATTGGGACATAGCCACCCTCATTTTTTTATGTATTGAAGATGACTGCTTTCATTCTACAATGGTAGAGTTGAGTAATTGCAGCAGAGACTATATGGTCCACAATATTTAAAATATTTACTATCTAACTGTGGCAACCCGTGGCCTGAGCAAAACAGGTCTGCAGATCTTTGGTGCACAGCAGTCTGCATGACCTAGGCAACTAAATGTTTAACCTATTGTCTTTCTAAGCCAGTAAAGAAAAAAAGGGTAAATTGACCTTAAAATGTAACTTTATGCAAACAGGAAGTGAGAGTCTCTTAGTCTCACAAAAAGAGCAAGATGTAATTGTTCAAGTGTTATTCTAGTCCTTCCTGCACCACCCCCCAAGTCAGAATGACGTATTCCTGCATCTATGCTCCTCCCACCCTTAGAAAGGTCTTTGTCTTAAACCCATATAAAAGGCTTTCTGCCGTTTTTGCATTGCTCCGTTGTCTTCCCTGCGAATGTGATGCTTTCCTGGCCTGAGAGAGTCGTCAGGATCTCTCCACGACTTCTCACCCTGTAAGTAAGCCCTGAATAAAGGTTCATGTATCAGAAAATGCTCGTTGTCTTCTTTGGCCTTTGGAATGGCATAGCCTTCTTGGGCTGCGACACTAACCCTTTATAAAAAGTGTTTGCTGACCCCTGCATTAGATCTTTTAATATTTTAATTGTGGTAGCATATATATAAAACATGAGTTTTTCCATTTTAACCCATTGAACTAAGTGTTCAATTCAGTGGCATTTTTTTACATTACATTCACAAGCTTGTCCTGCCATCACCACCACTCATCACCAAAACTTTTTCATCTCAAATAGAAATTCTGTGTGTATTAAACAGTAACTCCCCATTCTCCCTTCTTGCTGGCCCCTGGTAACCTCTAATTTACTTTCTGACACTGTGGCTTTACTTATTCTAGATATTTAATTTAAGTGGAATTACACAGTATTTGTTCCTCTGTGTGTGGTTTATTTCACTCAACATGATTTCAAGGTTCATTCGTGTTGTAGTGTGTATCAGAACTTCCATTCCTCTCTTACAGCTGAACAATGTTCTCTTGCATGTATATGCCATGTTTTGTTTATCGATTCATCTGTTGATGAACATTTGGGATGGTTTCCATGTTTTGGCTATTGTGACTAATGCTGCTATGAACACTGGTGTATGTGTATCTGTTTAAGTCCCTGTTTTCAGTTCTTTGGGGTATATACTCAGACGTGGAATTGCTTGGTTATGTGGTAATCCTTTAATAGATTGCAAACTTCTTGATGGCACAGTGCTTTGCACATAGAAGGCATTCAGTATAATGTCTTAATGTGTCTAAGGTCTCTTGATTTAATTATTATGACTTTAAAGACCTTTTCAGGATCTACACAACTACTTCCAGTTTGAATGGATTGTATCTTAATATGAAAAATAGTTTTGGTGTTTGTTAAAATTTGTTTATCCCTGACAGACTATTAAGGAAAATCATACATATACATAATTTTAATAGTGGGCTGAATGTGTTAAATGCCACAAGGAAGTTACAGCTCACATGTTACTGACTTCAGGGCAATACGGAATATGTTAAACTGGAGCAACCAGGAAAAGACTTCAGAGTTTCAGAGTAGCTGACTTTCAGGTCATCTGGGGAGACCAAGAACAAAATCTTTGAGATCGGAAAGCATTGGTTGCGACATGGATGGCTTAACTGGAGCATAGAGCTGGAGAGCTGATGTGTCAGGCTGGACTGGAGCTCAAACCTGAAGGAAACTCATTTTGCAGAAATAGTCTGTACTCTCTTCTAGCCCATTATCACCGCCCACTCACTTACAAGCCTTCGGCAATTTGGCTTTTCTTTGTCACTTTATAACTAACACAGTTCTCTTAAAGGTCACTCCTAACTGCCAGAAAAACCAATGGGCTTTGGTCAACCCTCATCCTCCCCTACTTATTTGCAAAATTCAACATTAGTTCTGTCCAACTCATTCTAATGACACCTTTATGCCTTCCTCTGGTCCCTTTTTCATTGATAGAGAATAAAAAGGGGCTCCAAGTAGGATATAGCTGGTATAGGAAATGGTGAGTTCCCACAACAGGTTCTATATTCAGCTCCCTCTTCTTTCATTTCAACACAAACATTTGAGGAAAGTACTTTACATCCATGACCCCATGTCAGATGCCATAAGGGGAAAAAGATTCTGGAATGTCCCTCTTGTGGAGGAAAGAGATTGATAAACAAGTAATTAAAGTTCAAAGCATATTCAGTGGCAGAGAGATTACAAAAGGAGCCGAGAGGTCACTCTGGTGGGCACTCTTATGCACACTTTAGACAACCCTTTTTAGGTTCTAAAGAATTGGGGTAGCTGGTGGTGGATACCTGAAACTATCAAACTACAACCCAGAACCCATGAATCTCGAAGACAGTTGTATAAAAATGTAGCTTATGAGGGGTGACAATGGGATTGGGAAAGCCATAAGGACCACACTCCACTTTGTCTAGTTTATGGATGGATGAGTAGAAAAATAGGGGAAGGAAACAGACAAAGGTACCCAGTGTTCTTTTTTACTTCAATTGCTCTTTTTCACTCTAATTATTATTCTTGTTATTTTTGTGTGTGTGCTAATGAAGGTGTCAGGGATTGATTTTGGTGATGAATGTACAACTATGTAATGGTACTGTGAACAATCGAATGTACGATTTGTTTTGTATGACTGCGTGGTATATGAATATATCTCAATAAAATGAAGATTAAAAAAAAAAAGTTCAAAGCATAATAAAGTGAGAGTTAATAAGAAGCATGAGCAGCATTCTATGCATGTGAAGAGGAGGGGGCAATCAAAAGTGACCTCGAAGATAATTGTTCTTCGTGTCTTTCGAAATGAGGGAATTTATTACCAATATCCCATTGGTTAAGAAAAAATTATTACAAAGTTTGTGTGACTCTTAAAGAAAAATTGTTTTTCCTTCTGTATTATTGGTTCATTATATTATAAAAATTAAAACCATCTTTTTTTTTTATTTAAAATTACTTTATTTGTCAAGTGAAAAAACATTTCCAAACAAAACAAAGCAAAGCAATGGGGAAAACAAATAAACTGAAATAACTTCATTCCTTCCAATATACTCCTTCCATACCAAAAGAAAATTAATGAACCATAGTCACACCTGAGCATTCCCATATCATTAAGATCAGCCTCAATGTCAGTTCTTGCTATTTTACCATTCCCCCTTCACAAGTTGCTGTCTATCTCTAGGTCCCCTATATTCTACAATATAGGAAATTTATTTTACATTTTTCACAGAGTTCACATTAGTGGTAACATACAATAGCTTTCCTTTTGTGTCTGGCTTATTTTACTCAGCATGATGTCTTCAAGATTGATCCATGTTGTCATATGTTTCGCAACCTCATTCCTTCTTACTGCTGCATAGTATTCCATAGTGTGTATATACTACATTTTGTTTATCCATTCATTTATTGAAGGACATTTGGATTGTTTTCATCTCTTGGCAATTGTGAACAATGCCACTGTGAACATCAGTGTGCAAGTATCTGTTCGTGTCACTGCTTTCAGGTCCTCTGGGTAAATACCAAGAAGTGAAATTCCTGGATGATAGTGTAACTCAATGTCTAGTTTCCTGAGGAACCAAAAAACTGTCTTCCAGAGTGGCTGAACCATTATACAGTCCTACCAGCAATGAATACGAGTTCTAAATTCTCCACATTTTCTCCAACATTTGTAGTTTCCTGTTTGTTTAATGGCAGCCATTCTTGTTGGTGTGAATGATATCTGATTGTGGTCTTGATTTGCATCTCCCAAATAGCTAGTGAAGATGAACATTTTTTCATGTGTTTTTTAGCCATTCATATTTCCTCTTCAGAGAAATGTCTTTTCATGTCTTTTACCCGTTTTATAATTGGGTTGTTTGTACTATTGTCATTGAGTTGTAAGATTTCTTTATATATACAAGATATTAGTTTCTTATCAGATACATGGTTTCCAAATATTTTCTCTCATTGAGTTGGTTGCCTCTTTACCTTTTTGACAAATTCTTTTGAGGTACAGAGCTTTTAATTCTGAGGAGTTCCCATTTGTCTATTTTTTTCTTTCATTGCTTGTGCTTTAGGTCTAAGGTCTAAGAAGAGACCTCCTAATACTAAGTCTTGAAGATGTTTCCCTACATCATCTTCGAGGAGTTTTATGGTACTGTCTCTTATATTGAGATCTTTGATCCATGTTGTGTTAATTTTTGTATAAGGTGTAAGGTAGGGGTTCTCTTTCATTCTTTTGGATATAGGTATCCAGTTCTCCCAGACCCATTTGTTGAAGAGGCTGTTATGTCCCAGTTCAGTGGATTTGGGGGCTTATCAAAAATCAGTCAACCATATATCTGGGGGTCTATTTCCGAATTCTCAATTCGATTCCATTGATCAATATGTCTATCTTTGTGCCAAGCTAGTCATCAAATTTGTTTGGAAGGGAAAGATGCTTTGAATTGCTAAACACATTCTAAAACAGAAAAACGAAGTGGGAGGACTTACACTATCTGACTTTGACGCCTGCTATAAAGGCACTGTAGTCAAAACAGCATGGTATTGGCACAAAACCTCTCTTTTAAAAGTGTTCTAAAATTGTTCATGGGGATGTATGCACAACTATGTGATGATACTATGAGCCACTGATTGTATACTGCAGTTGATTTGTATGGTGTCTGAATATACCTCAGGAACATTGAAAAAAAAGCAAAAAATTGCATACGTGTCAGGAATACCTTGATGAATGAATAAACCACCTGATTGTGATGCCAGACATACCAAAAAGAGCCCTGCAATCCCCACCCCCCTGACCATAGTATCTTTCCTGCCTTCTCTCTGTCTAAATTACTTAGAACTGGAAACAAATACATCAAATCCACTGCTAGACTTAAAAACTTGAAGATGTAAACCTCTGATTTAAATAAAGTGTAATTTTATTTAAAATTTATGATACAATATTATTTTCCGATATTAGGTTTCGAGAGAGATGATGGGGAAAGCATTATGCTAAAGTGAGAGGAAATGAGCAAAACTAAGGGGCTAAAAAGGATTGTCTTTCCTTCCTTTTTTTCTTAAATTGAGATTTAATTTACATACATTGAAATGCGTTGCTCTTAATAGATCTTATGTATGACAGTTTGATTAGTTTTCATGAATGCAAACACTCATGTAGCCCACACCACTGTCAAGATACTGAACATTTCCATTATTCCACAGTTTCCTTTCCAAGGGTGATCACTATTCTGATTTTTCACCTTAGATTAGTATTATCTATTTTCTTAAATTGTACATAAATGAAACATTCTGTACGGACTTGTGTTTCTGGCATCGTTCATGCAGCACAACGTATCCCATGTGTGGTGAAGAACAGTGGCTAGTTCTTTTTTGTTGTTGAGTAGTATTCTGCTGTATTAATATATACCACAATGTGTTTATCCTTTGATCTGCTGATGGACATTTAGGCTACTTCCAGTTTTCAGCTATTATGAATAGAGTTACTGTGAACATTCTGTACAAGTCTTTGTGGATAGGTGTGTCAATTTCTTTTAGGAAATATCTAAGTGTGGGATTTCTGGGTTATGAGGTAACTGTGGGTTACTTGTTACTGTCAAACCATTTTCCAAAGTGGTTCAAATTTACATTCTTGTGAATAATGTATGAGAGTTCCAATTGCTCCACAACTTTGCCAATATTTGGCTAAAAATATTTTTTAAATTTCAGCCCTTCTGAAAGGGTATATTATATTGTTGTGGGTTGAATTTTCATTTTCCAATGATTAATGGTCTTCTAATTGAATTGTAAAATTCATTTATATATCTGTTGTCAAATATATGTATTTCAAATATTAAGAAAAAAATGTGATTACAATATCCAGTGCTAACTCCTTATCTTCTTTATTCTTTATAAGAATTCTATCTGGTAGGTATTATTAACCCTACTTTACAGTTGAGAAAAGTGAAACTCAGAGGAACTAAATAAGAGTATAGGAAACTGTCCTCAAAAAGAATTAAGCTCTCCTTTCCTCTAATTTGAAATGAATTCTTAAAAGAACCGGGGCAGAATGTTTATTTAAGTATATCTCTTCTTTTGGTTTCTACTAAATAGGGAACCTAAATGCCAGCAGTTAAATTAAATGGACTGGCATGTCCTGGATTTAGTAACTTTTATTTAACTCAGGAGACTCTTATGTTCCTCACTGCAAAGGGACCCAGCATTCAGTTAGTTGTTTGGGAAAATGCTCTTTCAATCCAAGATAGTACAATAGAATCTGTAGCACTGGTAACAAGAGTGCAACTCTCTAAAGTTGTGTCTACATCGCAGAGTAAAAATGGTTAAAAAGTGAAAATTATATTAGTAGTTTTTTGCAGCCCCCCAATTCGATTTCAGCCTCGGGAAATACAAAGGCTGACTTTATTTTGTATGTTGTTTTTGCTAAAAATGGGGTAATCAGCCATCTTCAGGCTGTCAAACCAGTTTGGTGGGTACCCCTCCCACTTCCCCCATCAGATATTGGCTTCAGACCTTACTGCTCATTGATTGATGATTAGAGTTGGACAGGTGTGGCAGTGAAAAAAAAAAGAAGAAACCTTTGCAAACTCCACAAAGAGATTTTGTAAATAGATGTGAAGCCTGTGTAAACATAATACCTGTACTTTCTCTAGTTTCAATGGCACACTCTGAACCTGACAGAAAGAGAGTACGGGAGACGACTCACAATCCACAAAGCAGTCTTTTAATTTAATTTAATTTTTTAAAGAGGAGATGTATCTGGCCAAAAAAACCTAGTGACTGAAACTTTTGATTTAAAGAGCTCACACATAGGAACCCTGGAGAATTCAATGATAAAAAATTACCAAGACGTAAGTGAGAACTCAGTTTACTTTAAAAGAAGTCAGAATAATTGTTTGTTGACTCAGGAACAAAAGGATCTTCAGGGTTGGACACCTGGTGAACTTCGGTGTCTATGAGCAGTTGGAGAGGGGCTAGAGGAGGGTCTAGGATGATGGAGATGCTTTATTGGAAAGAGAGGAGCTTCAGTAACTCTGCTGTTCTTCCTAGAGGTCCTATGAACTTTGCTAGCATTTCCTTTTCATTACTTAGAACACAGTGGCAGGGAGGAAATAGACAACAGCAGGAGAGCTGGCAGTAGGGCTGTGTACCAGTTTGTTGTGTTGAGTCCTAGATTCTTATTATGATATTTTGTGCCTTAGTACTTTTTTACATGGTTTGAAAGAATTGCACAGATTCTGTTTCTGAAAAAATCGATTAACTTATTTGTTTCATGGATTTCTAATGGTCTGAGTGAGCAAAAAAGAGCATCTTTGTTAAGAGTTACCTTCTTTGCTCCAAGAAACTAATGGAATTTGTGACTGAAACAAAGATTATATGGATGTCCCAATTGCTAACCAGATCAATTGGTAAATGGAAAATAGACAGCCAAGTTGATCAGAAAAGCTTTCATAAAATATTTTCAAAAACCTTAAAATATAGCCATTTCACATATGGTTTAATTATTATAATGGCTTCATTTATTAAGCAATAATTGCTTTGGAGGCACCATGGTAAGTGCTTTACCTGTAATTATCATAATTACTATTATTATAGTCATTTTATAGATGAGGAAGCTGATACTTCAGTGATTCATTCAGTAATTTTTCAAGAGCATACAGACAGCAAGCCATGGAAGTAAAATTTAAGCTAGATGTGTTAGATGCCAGAGCATATCCTCTTTACTGGCACACAATTTTATGTTGGTTATAACAGCAAAAATTAGAAGCAACTTGAATTTAAACAATAGAAGGTTGGTTAAATTATGGTCTAGTCATACAATGTAATATTTTACAGTTATTAAGGTCATGTTTCAAAGAATATTTGGTGACATGGGAAAATGTTGATACATTTCTAAGTAATAAAGCAAGCTATAAAGCAGTATGTTAAGCATGATCTCAATTTTGTAATACACATTCATTTAGTGGGAATACAAACACTAAATGTTAGAGGTATTATCTCCAGGTGTTGCAATTTTGGGAGGTTTTTTTTTACATTTTTGAACTTTTCTACATTTTCCAAACTTTCAACAATTAACATATATTACTTTTGTAATTATGTGACCCTGCAATATTATTAAAAGTAGAAGAGAAATATATATATAGTAAGAGGAATAACAAGTGTACTAACATCAGTTTCATGACAGATAACGGAAATTTTGTGGGGCAAGAAGGGCGGGTAATTCTGAGCATCAGAATGTAGCTGTGGCACAAATACATGTTCTTTCACAGGTGAAGTCATCAGTGCAGCTATGTCTCATAATTTTCCATTAGCTGATATCATGTTAACCAGGGTCATGAGTAAGCACAAACATATCCTGATCATTTTCCTCCTTCTTGAATTGCTTTCCTCCCTTGGCTTCCGTGACTCCATACTTCTATTTTCCATCTATCTCATTTGTCTCTCTTTCTCAATCTCCTTTTCTAGTTCCTTCTCCTCTCCTCATTCCCCTTTATGTTTTAGAAATACTCAAGCTTGACTCAGGGTCTCCTCTGCATCATCTACCTCAGAGAAAAAAAAATTAAAATGCCTTCAGGAGCTAGGCACGTTCAAAGAAGTGAGTGAAGCAAGTCCTTGATTTCACTGTCAACCCTCCCCAGTCCATCCCCTGCATCCCAGTCTCAATGGAGTATCCACCCTAATGCTCAAGTCAAAAAAAGCCTAGAAGCCATCTTGCATTTCTTTCCTTCCCTCCCTTCCTCCCTCCCTTCCTTTCTCTCTCCCTCTCCCTCCCTCTCTCCCTTCTTTCCTACCTTCCTTCCTTCCTTTTTCTTCCTTTCTTTCTTTTTCTTTCTTTCTTTCTTTCTCTTTCTTTCTTTCTCTCTCTCTCTCTCTCTCTCTCTCTCTCTCTCTCTCTCTCTCTCTCTCTCTCTCTCTCTTTCTTTCTCTCTCACATCTGATATATCAGGTAAGTCCTGCTGGTTCTATTTCCAAAATATATCTTAAATCCTTTTCTTTCCCTTCTCACCCTCCATGTTTCTTAGACTATTTCAGTGTTTTCCTCAATGGTCTCTGTTTTTACTTTTGCCTAGCACCATCCATTCTCCACATACAGCTACTTGCACTAATCTTTGGATTTGAGGCTGATACCTCAGAAGATGTGGCTCTGGTCTTCCTTCATTCTTCCTACAGCAAAGGTGATTTACCTAGCTTGTCTGAATTATCAACAATTCTGAATTAATTTAATTGTACCGAAAAATAAGTTGAATGCACATTTGGGTTTCCTATGAGTCAAATACTTGACAACTTCAAAAAAGAACAAAAACATTTGTTACCTCAATTGTTCTGCTTACCTTGTATGACACCACCTTGGTTACCAATGGTTGAGGGAGAAATGAAAAAAAAAGGGGGAAATTATATTCCTTTTAAAAATTCTCATCAAGGCTGAAATGAAGGTGTATTGTAGTCTGTTGTGGTTTACCAAATTTGTTTCCATTTAAGTCAGTCTTCTTTGTTCATTTGTTTAAGTTAGTCTTAACCTCAATTTTTCCAGGGCCTCAATTCATATGGTATCTTTCATTTTATTTTATTTTATTTTATTTTATTTTTTGCCTCCTAAGCTTCTACAACTATTACTCATAGAACTAGAGCAGCATTGCTATGTGTTAGTTTCTGTATTTGATTTTTCTCAACTGGTTAGAGTGACATAAGCAAAGTACTTTTTTTTTTTCAAAAAGCTTAAACACAAAATTAAAATAGCAACCTCTCATTATAGCAGAGGAATAAAGACCTTCTAATTTTATTATACAACATAAAATTGTTTTCCCTAGCGATGTCTTCCATGGTTGCTGATCACAGAACTACCATTAATCTCATTTAGATCCTGGAAATTAGGGCACATTTTCCTAAATGATAATTTCTTATCTACTAACCACATTTTGCTTTAGAAATAAACAATTTGAAAGCTGACACATTTCTGTGTTGCCTTTAACATGAAATCTAGCAATAGTCTGTTATTTGCTTTTCCTTAGAACTCTCAATTCTTCTCCCTTCTGATTCAGAAACCTGCTGACTGGGAATAAAATACATAATTCAAATTGCTCAAATTTGGGGACACTCTAGCTTGTTTCCAGTAATTTCAATGATTGATTCTAAAATGTTACACAAGTTCATTTTTTAAACATTTTTTATTGTGAAATATATATACAGAAAAGTGATAACTTTCAAAATACAATTTAACAAGTAGTTATAGAGCAAATTTCAAAGAGTGTTATGGGTTACAGTTACACGATTTCAGTTATTTCCTTACACAAGTTGATTTTAATTAACATTAAACTTATTATATATAAATCAAAACAGTATTGTGAAATAAAATAAAAATAAATTAGAGCATTGGTTATAAACCTTGGAGTCTCATTGGCATTACCTGGGAAGCTTTACAAAATACAGATGTCTGGTCCTGCCCCAGAGATGCTGATTTAATTGGTCTTAGCATTGAGATTTGTAAAACGTTCCAGGTGATTCTAAAGAATGGCCCAAGTTAAAAGCCACCGAATTAGGCAGTTACAACTGTGTGATGTCAATTCCCATCTTTGAAGCTGGCTGCATGTATGACAAAGGTGGCAATATATTTTCCTTTAAGACTGTGCCACACTAGTTTAACCACGATGACACTGATCTTCCAAATGTTTCAATTCAAGTATTTGCTTAGCAGCTAAATAATATTTATGTACCTCTAGAGCCCTTCAGTAAAAATAGTATGCCATTGGTGGGGAGACAATCTAAGACATTTTTACTTGATCTTCAGCTTCTCAACATTTTGAAAAAAAGGCCTAAGACTAAGCAGCCTCCTGTAAGAAATATGTTAATCATCTCATTATCCCACAAAATTGTGAATCTTTATAAATGCAAATAATAAAGTAATATAAACACTGGATACCACCAATTATATACAATGGAGGATTCCATCGAAATATGCACGTGGGGTTGGAGAGCTTCTGGTAATTTTCTTAAGAGGCTAGTGAAATCCTATCTCTTTATTTATTAAAATCCTTTAAAGATAGTAGATTAACTTCAGAGTAGTCTCAAAGTCCTTTACCTGATTTACCATATTCTACCCTACCTCTTCAGCTTCATCTCTAGTCAACCTTCCATTAACAACTCACTATTTTCATGTAAGAATTATAATTTAGGACTGAGGTCTTGCTTGATTATGCTAACATCATTTTCATTCACAAGAAAACCAAGAATGAACATTAATCTATTAATTTTCTTTTCTGAAACCTATTGTGTGAACTTGGATTCAGTTCCTTTTCCCCCTCTGTGCAGGGACAATAAACACTATAATGACATTTTAAAAAATCATTTAATGTTGTGGGATGAATGTTACCCAAACTTTATGTTCCTCAAACATAAAATGTTCCTATAAAGGGGGTGTGATCAAAGTGGGTGGGAGGATGTATTTTTCAATATATATTAACAGAGCAACATTTTCACTGCTCTGTAAGCTCCATCTAGAAGAAAAATCTCTTACTTAAGATTGACGATTGGCTTTAGCTGTCTTCTTAGGTCAAAATGTCCAGCCATTCTGGAGACTTTTCATATCCTGGAATAGCCTCCCCTAACTTCTTCACTTGGCTTATTTCTATTTATCCTTTAAGAGTCAGTTCCATTATCACCTTCTCTTGTAAGTTTCTTTTAGGTTTTCATAGGCTTAACATACTGCATTGTAATGTTTGCTTAAGTAACTAGACTGAGTCTTCTAGGAAGGGACTTGATTTTTCACTTCTAATGTAAATGTCTCCTGCTATATAGGCATGTTCAATGAATGTATTTTGGAATGATTGAATATAATGAATGAATTTCCACTTGCTTTAAATATGTTTTGGTCCTATTTGGACTTCCATCAGGTTTTCAAAGTGGTACATGTCTCCAAAACGTAAAGAATTGCTTGATGATAAATCCTGAAAAATTTCTGTCCATTAGATGTTTATTTCCAATGACATTTTTAATTACTGCATAGAATTCCACTGCATGGAAGTGCCATAATTTTTTAATCAACTACTCTTCTATTTTTGGTTTTAGCCTTGTAGATTGTCTCTTAGTTTTTGAAATTCAAAATAATACTAAAATGAAGATGATTTTAGCTCTACCTCTGAGCTGCCTGTTTTAGCACTAGGGAAGTGTGATATACTGCTAAAATGTACCTCAGAGATTTCATGCATGTGCAGTAAATGAGTGCACATTTTTCCTTTGCCAACACTGGTAACTATAAATATTTGCAATGAGAGAGACAAAAATGTTACCTCAATATTATTAATTTGTATTTATTTAATTATAGTGGAGTTAAAAAATTTTTTCCCCTTTATATTTAATAAGGTGGTTGATAGAGACTCTGCAGACTCTAAAGCAGGGCTTACCTCATTTAAGCTGGGCTGAGTACGTGCCATGTGTGTGCCAGTTTGAATGTATTATGTCCCCCAAACGCCATTATCTTTGATGTAATCTTGTATGGGCAGAAGTTATCGGGGTTGATCAGATTGCAATTCTTTGAGTGTTTCTTTGGAATGCATCCCACCCAGCTGTGGGTGATGACTCTGACTGGATAATTTCTATGGAGGTGTTGCTCCACCCATCCAGGGTGGGTTTAAGTTGATCAGTGGAGCCATATAAATGAGCTGACATAACAGAAGGAACTCAGTGCAGCTGTGAGTGACGTTTTGAAGAGGAGCAAGCTTGCTGGAGAGGAATGTCCTGGGAGAAAGCCATTTTGAAACCAGAACTTTGGAGCAGACACCAGCCACGTGCCTTCCCAGCTAACAGAGGTTTTCTGGATGCCATTGGCCATCCTCCAGTGAAGGTACCGGATTACTGATGTGTTGCCTTGGACACTTTGTGGCCTTAAGACTGTAACTGTGTAGCCAAATAAACCCCCTTTTTATAAAAGCCACTCCATCTCTGGTGTTTTGCATTCTGCAGCATTAGCAAACTAGAACAATGTAACAATATATTTCCCAAGGCTGTGACAAATCAGTTTAGCCAAGGCATTACTGATATTTCAAAGATCTTTCAGATCAAGCCTATGTTATATAGCCACATGACAGGGATGCTCACCTATTGTAGATGTACATGTTTTTCAGCAGAGAATACCATTTGGAGTGTCTGTAAGTAAATGAGTGTTCCCTTTAATGATATTGAACCTAGGTCTTCATAGCCACAAAGGGAAAAGCTCCTTGGAAAATTCCTTGTAGACCTTATGGCCCTAAATGTGATCCCCCAAATTCCCCTTTCTCTTGAAGATCTTGGGCTATATCCAGTTTTACCACCCTCTTTAACACCCCGGCCCAATAATGAGGATTCTCAATTGCAGCATAGCTGAGACCAGGCTGGAATATTTTTAAAAGTTTTTACTCTGGATAAATAACAGTGATATGGTGAATTATTCAGGGTTCTCCAGGGAAACAAAACCAACAGGATATCTATTACATATATATAAATTTATATTATATATGAGATTTATTATAGGAATTGACTTACATGACTGTTGGGATGGGCAAGTCCAAATTCCCTAGGGTAGACTGCAAGCTGGGAGCTCCAGTTGGTTTTTGATGAATTCCCCAGAAGCTGGCTGGCTGAAGTGGGGATGGAAATTCTCTTTTCTGACTGCTGAAATCATCACTTCTCCCTTTTAGGCCTTCAGCTGATTGGATGAGATGGCTCTCATTGTTGAAGGCATCTCCTTGGTTGATGTAATCAGCCATAGATGCAATAAAGTTACTGATGATTTAAGTCTACAAAATATCCTCACAGTAACAATCAGGCCAGTGCTTCCTTGACCAAAGAATTGGACACCATAAACTGAACTTAACCATCACATATGTTCAGGAAGAGCAACCCAAAACAAGATAATTTGTTTTACCTGATGTTTTTGTTTTCAATCGATGGCTATATAACAAACAACTCTGAAATTCAGCAGTTTAAAACAACCAGTATTTATTATCTCTCACAATTTCTGTGCGGGCTGACTGAGCCCTGCTGGGCAATTCTGCACCATGTGGTTGTGGCTGTGGCTGTCTTCAGAAGGCTCAGTGGGGCTGGAATATCCAAGATGGCTCACTCACCTGGTGGGCAGTTGATGCCAGTGGTTGGTTGGAAATTCAACTGGGCTGTCAAATGGAGGACCTCAGTCTTTCTCCACATGTTTTTTCCATGTGGCATGGGTTCCAACAGGGATTGCTACAGCATGACAGAAGTCATCCTCTTTCCAATTGGAGTACTACCAAGGAATTCAGAGTGGGACCTAGAAAAAGAAATTTCCTCTCCTGTCTGCTTGAAGTCAATCTCTTTGTGTCTCATTTCCTGTGTGTGCCCTCTACCCCCATCATGATGACTGAACTGGCAACTTACCACCGACTTAGAGATCTTAACTGGACAAGTAATTCAGAGCTTAGCTGACCAACGTCAAGTCATTTTAGTGGTATGCATTTAAACATATTGCAAAAGTGGGCTGGGGTGGTGGTATAACTTTTCATTGCAGTCTCATGGCAATTATTATCTTATTATCATAAGAGAAAACTGTAAATAGTCTACACACTATACAAGAAGAACTAGAGATGGGAAAATATGAAAAGATGAATCAACCAACCTAGTCCATGTCCATATCAACTACACTAAATAGTGCATTACTATTTTATGTTTTAAAGAGTGTACTTTGGCTAGCATACTTGCTGAAGGGGGGTGACCCTTTTCAAAGTCTCTACCCCTTGTGTGACATACATGACAGGAAAAAATTTAAAGAATTTAAGTCTGAAGTTTTATTTAACATCAGTAAGCTTTAATGAGTAGTAAAAACAATGTTTTACTTTCTCATAAGGAGGCACCTACAAACCAAGGTCATGAATTTCCAGCTTAAGGTATCATAAACTATGCCAAAGAACAATTTGAAGAAAACTCCAAATCCAAGGAAGTGCATACCAAATTTTGTAGGTGGTGCTTTTTTCCTATATCATTTAATCTATACCCTAACAAAATGTCAACAAGTTAGAACTGAGTAGCTTGGGTGATAGGTCTGGTAGAAAAAAAAAAAAGACTTCTATTCCATCTTTGTTTTTCTTTGTATATAAGTAAGGGTTTGCAGATCAATAATCTTCTTGATTTCAGCATGAAATTACATTCTCTGCTTGAGTTCCTCTGAATTATGCACAACCCTTTCTGTTCTGACACCACTGTGTAATTTTTTTTTTCTATGATGGTTTCAATGCACGCTGAAGGCAAGTAAAACTATGAAAACCCTTAGTCCTTAATTCTGACAAGACGTTGATGTCAGAGAAAGGCAGGACACAAAATGATGGTGATAGGAAACTTGAGCCTGGCTCTACAGGAAGTAAACTTTTTTTTTCTTTTGTACGTGTAGAAGTCGGCTGTAGGCTAAAGGAATAAAGGTAAGGTGGTCCTATAAACTTATTTGATGACAGTTCATATGACGACTTTTGACTAGAAAATTTCCATTAATAGCATCGAGGGTATAAACAAGTATCTGTACTTGTTTCAACCTTTCTAGAATTTCTTTCCAACTCATCTGAGAATGTGGCGAACCTAACTTTCACATTGGAAAATCACGAAAGGAAAAAAAAAAACCTTTAGATTAACACGCAAAATTAACCCCGCCTCCATGCTATGTTTGGAGCAGCTGTCTCAGGAATCTTCCCCTCCTTAGAATGTGGGAGAGGTTTCGTGGGGCGGCAGCTGCAAAGCAAGGACTCTTTCCCGTTTCTCGTTGACGCGGCCCCTCCTTCTCCTTCCGAATGATGGCAGCTGCCGGGGCGTCCCGGTGGAGATCTCTTTCCAAGCGTTTGTGGAGCGCGGCGTTTGAGCAGCAGCTGAAAGCAATCAGGGGTGGGGAATCACTGCTCCCTTTAGACACGGCCAGGAGCCTAATCGGCTCTAGCGCTGCCACCTCTCTGGCTTGTAACTGTCCCCCAGGTGTCCTTCTCCAAGTCCAAGAAGATACCTTGGCAACCCTTGGCAGGGCGGTTTCCCTCCGCGCCAAGAGAACCTACGGTAACTTAACAACAGAAGGAGCGTCAGAATCACCGCCTCGGCACTTGCCAAAGCACCTTCCCAGTTCGCGGGGGTTGGGGGGAAGGGAAGGGGTAGCCTCTGGTAGGTGTCTCCTTGCTAGGCCAGGGACACACCTGGAGCTACGTGGCAGCGCGCCTGCCGAAATGCGCCGCCTCACACGCGCTCCAGCCAGGTAGCCTGAGCCCAGAGACCCGCGGGTTCCCCGCCCTCTAAGCCGTCTACGCGTCCTCACCCCGCTGCGCGGTCGCCTCCGCCTTGCCGCTCTCCCGCCCCACCACCCCGCGCGCTGGCGCACGCGCACGTCGCGTTCGGCTGTGCTCGGCGCTGTCATGGCGGCCGAGAGCTGCTTCAGTGGGCACAGGGGGAGCTGCTTGAGCCGAGGCGGGGCAGGCTATGGCAGTAGCATCCTCACGACCGGCAGCAGCCTCAGCCACGGCGTCCATAGCGCTAGCACCGTCAGTGTTTGCAAAGGCTGAGCGCACGGGTGGGGCAGGCCAGGAAACCTTGGAGTTCTGTGCAGCCGCGGACTCCCGGGAAGCGGACTAGGGAAACTTGGAGGCTGCGACCAGGTGCACTGACCTCTCTCTCCTCCTTCCTCTCCCCGCGGGTGTCGCTCTGGCTTCCCCGGCTGTCTGTTCTCCCCTCCTCCCACAACACACACCTTCCCTTCCCTCTTTTCCCGGTGAAACCTCAGGTGCCAGAGAGAAGTGCTGTACTCCTCTTCCCGGGCCGAGCGTTGAGAATAATCACCCCCCCCCCCCCTTTTCCTGCCCTGGATCTCCGCGGCCACCTCGTTTTCGCTGTTCCCTGGCGGGGGGTGAGGACGGGTCCGGAGTATCCGGGTGAGGAGGAACTTTCTACGTCTATGGGTTTGGGACTCCCCTTGTCTTCTTCGAATCCCTCTTTCCCCTCCTGACAGTTTCTCTTTCCGTGCACCTGCGAGAGGTTGCCCTGCGCTTAGAACCTGCGAGAGGGGTTGGGGAGTAGTGAACCTGTTCAGGGGCCCCTTGAACCCGCCTTCACACAACCAAGCTCTTTGAGCCTGGGAGAAGCGGGAGGCTAGTAGTGGGGTCTTTTTAGAAACTTATTTGGCCGACGATAACTATGCGCTTCTCCACTTCCCCCACCTCCCAACCCTTAATAACATAACCTAGCCTATTTAACATATATCTAATCTTCCAATAGGGTTTGGCGTTGTTGTCAGCCTCGTTGAGAGAGATTGGACAAGTATTCTCCAAGAGGAGGAGGGCGACGCCAAGGACTTTCCACTTCAACTGTTTTTGGGGTTTCTCCATAAGTTGGCAGAGAGAGACCCTTTTCATTTTGTGTTGGGTGTACTGTGCTTATTACTAGTGCAGCGACTGCTGTCCCAGGGTGACTCTGAGTTGTCCTTTCTCGAGAACTAGCAATGGCTAGTGAAGACAACCATGTCCCTTACCCGTCACCAACAGGTGATGACGGAGGAGGTGGGGGGAAAGGAGAAGAAATCCCCACGGAAGGGAGTGCATTGTCCCTGAAACCAGGAATCCCCATCAGGGGCATCAGAATGAAATTTGCCGTGCTGACAGGATTGGTAGAAGTTGGAGAAGTCTCCAATAGAGATATTGTAGAAACTGTCTTTAATCTGGTAAGTAGATATTTTATAAGTATATACTCTTCTCATTGGGGTGGGGTACAATAAGTTAAAACTGGAGCCATGAGCTTTACTCAGAGTGTTGATGGTTTTTTCCACGTATAGAAACACAAAATTCTACAGACCTAAATGAAATGGTTACTTGTAGTTTTAAGTTTAAGGGGAATTATGTAAACCGAGATGTCCCAAGTTTTGTGAAAGTGACCAGATCATTTTTATGCTAAGGAAATAATTGTTGCTTTGGAATTATTTTGGGGAGTTCTGGTGGAAGAGTTATCTGTTAAATTTTTTTTCTTGGGGTGTATGGCTATGTCTGCATTTATTTTTAACATTTTAAATAAGTTCTTATGTTTCTTTTTTGGACTTGAGAAATAATATAAATGGATAGTCCTACCTACTCTCTTGAGTCTGCCTAAGTTATGTTAAAGTGATTTCTCGATGAAGAATTTTAAAAACAAAATTTTGGTTCATAGTGCTGATAAAAAATGAATTTGCTGCCAAGTTACTAGTTATTTTTAATTTTGAATAGCTTTATTTGTAGACATAAAAGTTAAATTTTAGAATGAAGTTAGGGTTACATTTAAAGTGTTGTGAAAATTGGCAATTTGAAAAAAGGATTGCAGCATTACAGTAGAGTATTTCTTTTGTAAATTCATTTCTAACAGTAAAGCATACTTGGTTCATTGGAAATTGCTGATTGTACTACTGTGAGCTAAGAGTGTTACTTTTAAAAAAAGTAGACATGAAATAATTTCGTCGGTTCCCCTATTTCATTCATAAAATGTATGTAATTTCTAATGAGGACTTTTTAGAATTCTTTATTATAATCCCTATTACCTATCAATCTAAAGACTCAAAATTCAATTTGGCCTTAAAATTGGATATTTTCCTTTATCCATCTATGTTGGAGAATAATAGATGAAACCAAATGTAAATGTACAATAGTTGTAATAACTACCACTTTTCTCCTTTCTCTTTTGCCTCTGTGTTTTCAAGGTTAGACTTGTGTTTATTCCAGGGTAGTTAATTATCTGCTTCACTAGACCTTTACTAATAGTCTGGTCACCTACAACTTCTAGAATGAGAAAGAAACTAAGTGAAATTCATGTACTTTTAGGCTATGAAAATTTTGAGCAAAAAGGGCATTTCTCTGCTAATTTGTTGTGTTGGGAGTTTATGTAAAAATACCTACAGACTTACATGTACACGTGTATTTCTAATTTTATATTATGGAAATGTTCAAATATATGCAAAAATAGAATAATATAATTAAAATGAACTCTGATATCCATTACCCAACATCAACAATTATCAACTTTTTTGGAGATCTTGTGTGGGGAGGTTTTAGAAGTTTGTGAATTTTGAGGAGATAAAAGGTAAATTGATACATTCCTTTACCTCAAAATAGAGGGACATGAGTATTTTTTCAAAATTTTTTTTTTATGTTTGTAAACCTCACGTACATTGAGCAGAACTCTCTGGTAGCGATAGTCCATAATTGGTTTGTGTGGGGAAAGACAACATTACTTTGACAGAAGGAGGATCTGAACTCTCTTCTTTAGAATGTGATGTGTTGGAGTGGATGATCAAACATGAGTCACTTGCATTTTATCATTAAGGAAAATCCAGATTTTGTAGTAGTAGTTTGCTTATATCCTGTGGGTCTGGTAGAGATTTTAGGGCCATTGGGTAAGACCTTCACAGCTATTTGTTTGCAGGGTAATAGGTGTCAGGGAAGGAGAGGGAAACTATATTCAATGACTATACCTCTTCCTCTTTGCCATCATTCTCTTCTGATGTAGTGCAGGGAAAGTTGATGAGAAGAGTAGATGGCGATTTCTTTCCTTCCATGACTATCTCCTAATAATATTTTTCATGCTCTTTTGTGGATATCTGGGGTCTTGGCCAGCCTTTTGAAAATCTTGGGAACTGAAATTTTGTGAACCTCATAGCAGGTCCATCTCAATGTTTTTGTATTGCTGCATCTAAATATATCCTGATCGGTAGTTGTCAGCCGTAGTCTTAAGGCTTAAATAACTCTTAATATACATATCCTATTTTATAGCTGAGGAAATGAGGTGCTGAAAAGTTAAATAGATTGCCTAAAATTTGGTTGTTCTGAGAATGGCAACCTTTTCAGGAATACATCTGTCTCATGAGTCAGTGTAGAGTTGTTTGCTTCCCTGAGCAGGTATTTGTAGCTTAGGTATAGCTTTCCCCAGCTTGAGGACACAAAAATCATAGGTCCTACTAAATATTAATGGTGAAACCTACATCAGACTTTTTTTTCTTATTTAACTTTCAAATAATAAAAAAATTGCTTAAAAAAGACCTTGTAAGTTAAAAACCTTTTCAGGTCATGCAGATAATTTTTTTCATTCAGAATGCAGATGTGTAAAGTTAATTATTAACTTTTATTACACTCAGTACATTGGATCAAAACTTTGAAAATGGTGAAAAACTGGGATACAAACAGAAGATATATAAAATGTAGATAATGAAGTATTACAACAATATAAGGCCAGTGGAACTTCCTTCTAACTTAAAGAACTGGGATATTATGGAAATCACTGAATTTCAATTTTATATCCAATTTTAAGGTGAAATTTATACAAGATATCACGAATATTATTGATATGAATTCGTGAATGTGTGCCCCTCCCTTATCCTAGCTCTGCTGGATTTTTCGTTAGTAAATTTAAACTATATTTATAGCTGCCATAACCTTTACCTTTTTTTGTAGGCATGTGTTAAGCATAGACTCTACTGATTCTTTTTTATTGATTATATATTAACAATTTTAAACGATAAAGTTGGCACTATTGAATTAAAAAACCCTCTCTTCGCCCAGAGTTGTTCAACTAGTAAGTGGTAGGGTCATGTAACACCAGAGGTCTTTCTGTACAAAGTGCTGCCTTCCAATTTACCTAATGTAGCCTGACCTTACTCTGTAATAAATCCGCTTGAAATTTACCATGCCTCTTACAATTTCTTTCTGAAACTTTTGTATGGATACGTTTTGAG
This sequence comes from Choloepus didactylus, assembly GCF_015220235.1. Classification (NCBI taxonomy): domain Eukaryota; kingdom Metazoa; phylum Chordata; class Mammalia; order Pilosa; family Megalonychidae; genus Choloepus; species Choloepus didactylus. The sequence goes on along the minus strand of NC_051309.1, from coordinate 164,264,049 downwards.
CATTAATACACCTGTGTTTCAAACTCCTGGTCAATTTTAACAGACACTTTTCTTGTTGCAATTCAAGACCATTTTCTTTTGTTTTTATCTATATGTTAAAGTAATTTGTCAAACTTTTGGGTCTAGAATAATTAACATATTGGCATATTTTCAGGAACTTGCTGAATTTAATATGGTATTTAAAGCTATTCAATGCTATTTACGTCAAGAATTGTGTTTACTGTGGGCTGGTGATAAATATATGATTTCATGAATTTTTTTGTTTTAAAAAATAAGTGACTTTAATTAAAATATTAAAACAAAAGACGGAATATAGTTTTCATTACTAATTACATGGTATTTGATTTAAGTCCTGCTAAATATTAATAATGCAGACTCTAATATCTGTTGAAGCTAAGCAGATCACATAAAGACTGTTCACCTTGACCATGGGCAGAGAGTGCACTTGTAGACTTAAACAGCCAGCTGATTGTTGTCTTGCAGTTATCTGGGCCCAATGTGTCATACCTTCTTATTTTTCAGGAAACTTGGAAATCTGCATTTAAAAAATGGTATTTTACGATGTCAAATTAAAATATTTAAAAATACCATCTGGGCCATATAAAATTGTAGTCAGCTACTTTTCAAGTTCTTATATGAACCTTTATTAGAAAGATGATCATTCAACTTGTTTTTATTTTGATGTGCGTATCTAGAAGTAATTCCTTCTTAATACCCGCCATCATAAATTTCAGTGTTTAGAGTAATCCATTCTAGAAATAAACTTATTGAGGAGCTTTCTCTCCTCTCCAATATCAATTTCTACATCATATTTTAAGTATTAGAAAATTTGAACTGGTTTAAACACAATAAAAAGGATTTATAGGCTCATTTATCTGGCAGTCCATTTGTTGGGCAAGACTTAAATTGGTTGATCCAGCAATACAGTAATATTAAAAACCCAGTTACTTCCTTTTTCTGTTTTATTTTCCTTGATGTCAGCTTGAATCTGTCATTCCTCTCATGGTATAGGATAACTGCCAGTGGCAGATGGGACCACAGGTATTCTTGTTCAGTCTCTTGGGAAGCATGCCTGTCTGTCACAAACGAGTCCTGATTGGGCAGCTGAACCGGTAACTGTGGCCATTGAAATTACCTGATTGACTTAAGGCTACCAGGTCCAACTGTTCCACCTAAAGATAGAGTCAGTTTTCTCTTAAGTACATGGCTTGTGTTGGGAGCCAATTAAAAATCTGGGAAGAAGTTGGAAGGGTGAATGGATGCTGAATAGGCGGCCAAAAATGTCCACTACTTCCTTTCTCTTAAAATGCATAAATAATAGTAATGTTAAGGATATTTGTGTAAAGGGGGAAAATCATCCATTATCCCAACATGCCATTTTGACTTTGAGCAAGTTTTTTAACCTCTTTGTACTTTAGTTTTCCCATTTGTATAGTGGGGAGATTGTATGTTCTAGCAAGGATTAAATGAATATATACTTGTAGAGCACTTAAAATAATGCCTGGCACAATAAATAAGCATTGCTTGTAATTATTTGCTATTATTTTAATATGTGTAATTTTAGATTATTACAATTATCATGCTTTAAAATCTCTTAAAATTTCTTTTTTTTTCCTTCTGTTTCTACACAGCCGGTTAGCCTAAATAGTCTAGAAAATACTACCTATTTCTTATATTGGAGTTTAACAGCCATTATCATCTTTTATAGGTGACATTTTTAAAACAGTTTTATTGAGGCACAAGTTATATACCATAACATTCACTCATTTTACGTATACAATTTAATGTTTTTTTTTTTTTTTAATTTGCAGAGTTGTACAGCCATCACCACAATCGTATTTTAGAACATTTACATCCTGTATTTTCTTTGAGAAGCTTTTGTTTTATGGTTTTAGCTTGTACATTCAGGTGTATGATAACGTTTTGAATTATTTTTGGTTTGGTGTGAGATAAAGTCTAAATTCATCTTTTTACATATGGATATCCAGTTGTCCCAGTGCCATCTGTTGAAAAGGCTATTCTTTCTCCATTGAATTGCCTTGGCCCTTTGCAAAAATCATTTGATGATAAAAGTAAGGGTTATCTGAACTCTCAATTTCATTCTATCTATATGTCTGTACTAACACCAAACTGTCTTGGTTTTGCAGCTTTGTAGTAAGTTTTGAAATAGAGAATGTATGTCATCTTGCTTCATTCTTTTTCGTGATTGTTTGGCTGTTCTAGATCCTTTGCATTTCCATATGAATTTTAGGACCAGCCTGTCAATTTCAGCCAAAAAACAAGCTGAGCTTTTTTTTTATAAATATATTTTTTTAATTAGAGAGGTTGTAGGTTTACAACCATGCAGAAAATACCCTCCCTATTATTAACACTTTGCATTTATGTGGTACCTTTCTTACAATAGATGGAAGGTATCATTGTGGTTGTCCTATTAGCTATAGTCCATAATTTACACCAGGGTTCACTGTGTTGTATAATCCTATGTTTTTTTTTTGTTGTTATTAATTTTTACTCTGGTACTAATATACAACCTAGAAATTTCCCTTTTAACCATTTTCAAATATATAATTCATTGTTGTCAGTCATATTCACAATGCTGTGCTGCCATCACCACCATCCATTACCAATACCTGTTCATTATGCCAAATAGAAATTCTATACCAAATAATCATTAATTCCCCATTCCTCACCCCTACCCTTGTCCCTGGTAACCTGCTATTATAGTTTTTGAGTCTATGAATTTGTTTATTCTAATTATTTCAAATCAGTGAGATCATACAATATTTGTCCTTTTGGGTCTGGCATATTTCACTTAACCTGATGTCTTAAGGGAGCATCCATGTTCTCACGTCTATCAGAACTCCATTCCTTTTTATGGATGAGTAATATTCCATTTAATGTATATAACCACATTTTGTTTATTCATCTGCTGATGGTCATTTGGGCTGCTGCTGCTTTTTGGCTGTAGTGATTAATGCTCCTGTGAACACTGGTATGCAAATATCTGTCCAAGTCCCTGCTTTCATCTCCTTTGGGTATATACATAGAAGTGGGATTGCCAGGTCATATAGTAGTTCTGTGTTTAATTTTTGAGGCTCTCCCAAATTGTTTTTCACAGTGTGACTGCACCATTTTACATTCCCACCAAGATATACCAAGGTTCCTATTTCTCTATATCCTCGTCAGCACTTATTTTCTGTTTTTTTTGTTTGTTTTGTTTTTGATTAATAGCCGTTCTTGAGGCTGTGAAGTGCTATATCATTGTTATTTTGATTTGGATTTCCTTAATGGGCTCTCTTGTGTTTTTTGGCCATTTGTATATCTTTGTCGGAGAAATGTCTATTCAAGTTCTTGGTCCGTTTTTTAAAATGAGTTGTTTGTCCTTTTATTCAGCTTTAAGAATATTGAGGAGTTTGTAGAGTGGATTCTAACATTGACTAGGAAATTAGACACTACATGACTTATCTGATGCTCCTAATCTAGGTTTTGTTGTCTGTATTGTACCTGGTTCCTTGCATTTATTTTCCAGACTTCTCTTGACAAGACTTAACCTATCTGTCTTTTAATTATTTTATGTTCTCTAAATATTGCCATTTTAGAGGGAGGTGAAGGGCCAGAATTTCTGTGTGTGTGTATATATATATATATATATATATATATTATTATTTTTTTCTTTTTTAAAAAATAACAACAATCACCTAGATTGTTTATTTTTCATTTTTCACAGTGTTCACATTAGTGGTAACATATAATATCTCTCTTTTTGTGTCTGGCTTATTTCACTCAGCATTATGTCCTCAAGGTTCATCCATGTTACCATATGTTTCACAACATTGTTCCTTTTTACTGGATAGTATTCCATTGTGTGTATATACCACATTTTGTTTATCCACTCATTTATTGAAGGACATTTGGATTGTTTCCATCTCTTGGCAATTGTGAATAATGCCGCTGTGAACATCGGTGTGCAAATATCTGTTTGTGTCACTGCTTTCAGATCTTCCGGGTATATACCGAGAAGCAAAATGGCTGAATCAAAGGGTAACTTGATACCTAGTTTTCTCAGGAACCACGAGAATGTCCTCCAGAGTGGCTGTACCATTATACAGTCCCACCAACAATGCATAACAGTTCCAGTTTCTCCACATCCTCTCCAGCGTTTGTCGTTTCCTGTTTGTTTAATGGCAGCCATTCTAATTGGTACGAGATACCTCATTGCAGTCTTAATTTGCGTCTCCCTAATAGCTAGTGAAGATGAACATTTTTTCATGTGTGTTTTAGCCATTGGTATTTCCTCTTCAGAGAACCAAATACTTACACATCTCTGAACACAGTCTCTTTGTTTCTCTAAGTACACAGTCACTGTGGGTGTAGAAGTGCCTACCCGCTGGTGGAAACCTGGAACCACTATTCTGGACCACTTTCTGTCTTTTATCTATTGTTTTTCACAGAGGAGAATTTTGCTCTGGCTCTCTTAATCCTCCATCTTGGATTCCCATTCTGTGTATATTCTTATGAAAAGATGAAAAACTGATGAGATCTCAGTTATCTTTTGTTAGAGGTAAATCTTTGCTGTAGAACTCCTTGCCTACTGACAACTTCTTTGTTCAATGAATATTGACTTCACTGATGTGTCATTTTAATTTATAAGCTATAGTGAATCCTTAAAAGCTATAGGAGTTTTAAATAACTGGGCCTTTGTTGGGGTGTTTGCAATTTGGTTTTTGTAGTGAAAATATTTTCCTTATAAAATAATATAAATATATTATTACGTTGAATTCAGTCTTTATGATCTTATCTTTGGGCTTCAATATCTTGAATAAAAATTATCATTATATCTCAGACCTTATAAATACACATATACATATATAAAACATTTTAACTCAAAGTATCTTTTTATAAAATGTTGACTTAATGCACAGAATTTTAAAAAAATCAATTCTGATAATAATATGGTAGTTATCAATTTTGAATGGGATGTTAACATACCTTTCTAGAAATAAAGTAGGCACCAGTATAAAGAAGTTCACTGGTGTCCAAAATGGAGAGAAATTATTAAAGAAAATGATATAAAGGTATTATAAAATTATTACCATCATCACCAGCCCACTTTCTTAGATCAAACTGCTGTGACATCGCCCCTTCATCAGTTGCAGCATTAGTTCAGACACTTACTGCTTTTCAGTTTCTTCAGTTTGGGCTTTTTGGGATTTCCCTTATGAAAAAAGCTCATCTATACATTGAAAAGTAGTTTTTGCTATTTTACTTAGTATTTGTGGATGTGGTAGAGTGATGGTTTTTTGGTTACCTTAGTCCATTATCTTCTTGGAACTATAAGGTATAGCAAAGTGATGGATATATAATAGCTCATGAATAAATATAGGACCAATTTAAGATAGACTAGGCCAAGTCATTTCCTGCCTAGATAATTACAGATAATGCAGTTCTAATGTAGATCAGTGAAGAAAGTGTAGGTAAAGAAAATTTGTCATTTTTCTTCTTTCTCAGAGTAAGTCTGTATACAAGCAGATGAGTAATTTTCACTTAAGATGCAACCATATAAATTTAACATTCTGGGAATGCCCAGGAATGACTATGGTCTGTTAATTTCTGATGGGTATAGTAGGAACAAGTTCACAGAAATGTTGCTATATTAGGTAACTTTCTTGGGGTAGAGTAGGAACATGTTGGAAGTAAAGTAGTTATCTTAGGTTAGTTGTCTTTTTCTTACTCCCTTGTTATGGTCTTTTTGAAATGTTCTTTTATTGTATGTTTTTTTTTAAATTATTATTTTTTATTTTTTTATTTTTCATACAGTTGATTAAAAAAAAAGTTTAAAAAAAAAACAAGGAAAAATATATGTAAAGCCCCCTTGAGGAGCCTGTGGAGAATGCAGGGGTATTGGCCTACCCCACCTTGATGGTTGCTAACATGACCACAGACATAGGGGACTGGTGGTTTGATGGGTTGAGCCCTCTACCACAGGATTTACCCTTGGGAAGACTGTTGCTGCAAAGGAGAGGCTAGGCCTCCCTATAATTGAGCCTAAGAGCCTCCTCCCGAATGCCTCTTTGTTGCTCAGATGTGGCCCTCTCTCTCTAGCTAAGCCAACTTGAAAGGAGAAATCACTGCCCTTCCCCCTACGTGGGATCAGACACCCAGGGGAGTGAATCTGCCTGGCAACGTGGAATATGACTCCCGGGGAGGAATGTAGACCCAGCATCGTGGGATGAAGAACATCTTCTTGACCAAAAGGGGGATGTGAAAGGAAATGAAATAAGCTTCAGTGGCAGAGAGATTCCAAAAGGAGCCAAGAGGTCACTCTGGTGGGCACTCTTACGCACAATTTAGACAACCTTTTTAGGTTCTAATGAGTTGGGGTAGCTTGTGGTAGATACCTGAAACTATCAAACTACAACCCAGAACCCATGAATCTCAAAGACAATTGTATAAAAATGTAGCTTATGAGGGGTGACAATGGGATTGGGAAAGCCATAAGGACCACACTCCCCTTTGTCTAGTTTATGGATGGATGAGTAGAAAAATAGGGGAAGGTAACAAACAAACAAACAGACAAAGGTACCCAGTGTTCTTTTTTACTTCAATTGCTCTTTATCACTTTAATTATTATTCTTGTTATTTTTGTGTGTGTGCTAATGAAAGTGTCAGGGATTGATTTAGGTGATGAATGTACAACTATGTAATGGTACTGTGAACAATCGAATGTACAGTTTGTTTTGTATGACTGCGTGGTATGTGAATATATCTCAATAAAATGAAGATTAAAAAAAAAAGATGCAACCATAAATTACCAAAACAAAATATAGATTTATTCATGGGAAATTCTGTGTGGAGGTGGTATTTTAAATTAAATGGTAATTAGATGAGTGTTCTGAGCTTTTAGAATTGTAGTATAGTAACATAATGTGGGATGGTAGAAAGGAAACCTTATTTTTTTTTCTCTTATCCACTTGAAACAAGCAACTTAGAATAAAATACTTCTATTCTTCGAATCTTAATTCTCCATTAGTTCTTAGTCGTTTAGATGCTTTGCTAATAGCCTACATAGTAATCTCACTTGCATTAATAGGGAACTTTACTATTTTTAGTGAATTGTACTACCTTTAACATTTTTACCTGCCCAGCTTGAACTTTTGAAAAAAATAATGGTGAGTCAATTGATGACCATTTGTTAATCCCTTAAATACACTTAAATTGACAAGGTGTCTTTTGACAAAAATTTCAGGAACCGTTTCTATTTGTAGGGACTGTTCTTTTGATTTATTTTATGTTAGATGTTTGAGACATTAAATAGAATTCCACACTGCTTAAATATTTTTCTAATTTTTTTGTTAGACACTGATTTTTTATTCTGCAGTGCTGAATACACTGTGCATGAACAGTTACATCAGATTATTCGGACCGTACTTCAGAAGGAAAGACTGAAATTAATTCTTTGCTCTCTGATCCAGTTATAATAGAACTGGTCCCAAGTATCAGCCAGGGTGTGTGGCTGAGTCTACTGATTGCATGTAGTCACCATTTTTTTGAGGGCTTCGTATGTGCTACTCATGAGTCTAAGTTTTACAAGGATTTTCTCATTTAATCCACATAAAACCCTTTGATGTGTAGGTCTTTATTAAACTTGTTTTATAACACAAAAACAGGATTATAGAGGTTAAATGAAGATCAAATCCCATAGTTAAATAACATGGAATTTGGACAAAGGTTGTTTGACTTCGAGTCCTGTGTTCTTATATATTCTTCAGTGCAACTACTAATATAAATTGGATGTCGCATATTAGAATTGTGGAAAATGGCCACTTGGCTAAATTCCTCAAAACTTGTATTTATTGAACTATTAGTTTATGATAATATTGTTAAGAGTGATAAACCTTGAGAAAATGAATTTTTCTTAAAACTTTATCATTTGTTTAACCCTATGTACTATAGTTTATTTGTGTGATTGTTTGTGTCAGTTTCCCCATGTGTCAAATGATGCATTATAGTTTATATATATTTAAAATATCTACCAATACATTTTCTTTTATTTTGATAACCAGAAAAAAAATGAAATGAGCATACATCTAATGTATGTAGACTGATCATACATCTAATTTGTGGTTTATGAATATTGTTTTTTTAGATTTTATTTTATTTATTTTTTTACTTTTATTCATTTTGTTGAGATATATTCACATACCATGCAGTCATACAAAACAAAGCGTGAGTGGAGTGGAGAACCTAAGATGCCAGCTAGGTGAGACAGGGCAAAAAAACACCTCCGTGAAAAATACTAGATAAAAGCCAGAAAGTGACCCAGAACACCAGTTCCAGCAATGCACGAGCTGGACAAGGTCTGCTAAAACCACAGGGACCGTGCACTTGGTGAAACTGGGAGTATGCATTCTGAAACGAGTGAGTGAGCTGGCTGAAAGTCCGGCGGCCACGCTGCGGTGTGGAGAAACTGTGTGTTGTCATTTGGAGATGGACTAGTTTCTTTGAAAAAAAAAAAAAACCCAGGAGCAGCTGCAGTTAAGTAGGTGACAGCCGCGCAGGAAGTATGGCAGGAGCAGATTGTGCCAACGTCTCGGGGTCTGGCGTGGAGGATAGCCCACTGCTGATTGTCTCAGGGCCAGTGGTACAGAGAGGAGCCAAAAGGAGAAAGAAACCGCTCCCCTTGCAGCCATCTCCTCGGCGGGTGGGGGACGCTCCTGCCCGGGCCAGACCCACAGCCCAGAGCCGCGCCAAGAAACCCAGTGTGACGGGTAGTTTTTCCCACAGCACCGCGCCCATGCCACAGTATTGGCTGTGGTCATTGGCTTTTGGTGCACCTGCAGCTGGTTGTCCTGGAGCTGGGAAGGCGGAGCTGTGCGAGGAGGGGGAGATTAACACACCCCATTCAGCCATCTTTGCAGCGGGCTGGGAGCGCCCCTGCACGGCCCGGCAGCCCAGGGCTTCCCTGGTGGGCCGGTGCACACTTGTGACGTGGCACGGCCTTCCCTTGGCAGAGGTCCTGGAAGAGCACAGCTGAGAGGAGGGACCCGCTCGGAAATCCCAGGGACCCTACGCAAATGCCGGGGACTTATGGGTCAGCAGCAGAGACAATCTGTGGCAAGCCTGAAATGAAGGCTTAGACTCTTGAAACAGCCTTAAACCTCTGGGAACACCTGGGAGGTTTGATTATTAAAGCTCCCCTGCCTCCCTAACCACCCAGACACACACCCCACATTCAGGGCAGACAGCACCAACTACACACCCAAACTTACTGCACCAGTTGAACCCCACAAGAATCAGATACCCACACAACATAAAGAGAAAATTGGGGAGAACTGACTTGAGAATAGGGAATAGGAGACTCGCAGATGCCATCTGCTGGTTAGTTAGAGAAAGTGTATGCCACCAAGCTGTAGATCTGACAAATTAGAGATCAGTAATTTTTGTATTCAGAAAGAACCCAATTAAGTAAAGCAAATGCCAAGAGGCCAAAAACAACAGAAAATCTTAAAGCATGTGATAAAACCAGACGATATGGAGAACCCAAACCCAAACACCCAAATCAAAAGATCAGAAGAGACACAGTACTTGGCGCAATTAATCAAAGAATTAAGGACAAACTATGAGAGCATGGCACAGGATATAAAGGATATGAAGAAGACCCTAGAAGAGAATAAAGAAGAACTTGCAAGAGTAAATAAAAAAATAGAAGATCTTATGGAAATAAAAGAAACTGTTGGCCAAATTAAAAAGATTCTGGATACTCATAATACAAGATTAGAGGAAGTTGAACAATGACTCAGCCTCCTTGAGGACCACAGAACGGAAAATGAAAGAACAAAAGAAAGAATGGGGAAAATTAAAAAAATCAAAATGAATCTCAGGGATATGATAAGGGAAATTAAAACGTCCAAATTTAAGACTCATTGGTGTCCCAGAAGGGGAGAGAAGGGTAAAGGTCTAGAAAGAGTATTCAAAGAAATTGTTGGGGAAAACTTCCCCAACTTTCTACACAATATAAATACACAAAGCATAAATGCCCAGTGAACTCCAAATAGAATAAATCCAAATAAACCCACTTCAAGACATATTCTGATCAGACTCTCAAATACTGAAGAGAAGGAGCAAGTTCTGAAAGTAGCAAGAGAAAAACAATTCACCACGTACAAAGGAAACAACCTAAGACTAAGTAGTGACTACTCAGTGGCCACCATGGAGGCGAGAAGGCAGTAGCATGACATATTTAAAATTCTGAGAGAGAAAAGTTTCCAACCAAGAATACTTTATCCAGCAAACCTCTCCTTCAAATTTGAGGGAGAGCTTAAATTTTTCACAGACAGACAAATGCTGAGAGATTTTGCTAATGAAAGACCTGCCCTACTTCAGATATTAAAGGGATCCCTACCAACAGAGAAACAAAGAAAGGAGAGAGATGTATAGAGAAATGTAACAGACATATATAGATCCTTACATCCCAAATCACGAGAACACACATTCTTATCTAGTGATCACGGATCTTTCTCCAGAATAGGCCATATGCTGGGACATAAAACAAGCCTCAATAAATTAAAAAAAAATTGAATTTATGCAAAGCACATTCTCTGACCACAATGGAATACAAATAGCAGTCAATAACCATCAGAGACTTAGAAAATTCACAAACAACTGGAGGGTAGAAATGAGGGGGAGATTAAAACATTCCCGGATAATCAAAAGGTGAGGGACTTCATCACCAGTAGATCAGTCCTATAAGAAATGCTGAAGGGAATTGAGCAGGCTGAAAGGAAGGGACACTGAACAATTGACTGAAACCACGTGAAGAAATAAAGATTTCCGGTAAAGATCACATGCTAAATATAAATACCAATACTACTGTATTTTTGATTTGTAACTACACTACTTCCTACAGGATCTAAAATACATAAACGGTACTGATAAATCAGTGGTTTTGGACTCAGTGTAAAATATGTAATTTTTGACAAGAACTACATAAAGGTGGGGGAATGGGGGAGTATAGGAACGTAGTTTATGTGTCCTATTGAAGTTAAGTTGGTATCAAAGAAAAACAAGATTTTTATAGATTTAAGAGGTTAAATTTAAGCCCCACGGTAAATACAAAGAAAGTAACACAGAATATGACCATAGAGATGAAAAGTAGAGTATGGATTATGAGAAGTGGGGGAAGGGGCAATGGGGAGTTGAGAAATGAGTGTAGGGTTTCTGTTCCAGGTGAAGGGAAATTTCTAGTAATGGATGGTGGGAAAGTGTTAGCATTGCAACATTCCAAATGTGATTAAACCCACTAATGGAATGCTAGGGTGGGGTTGGAATGGGATGATCGAGGCTGTATATATGTTTCCAGAATTGAACAAAAAAAAAAATTCTAAATAGATAATGATAATTAAATGCCAAGGATGATCCTGGATGGGATTTGAGGGTGGAGGAGAGGAGGCTCAAAGGGACACAAATGGGACATAAGAAAGGAAAAAAGGAAATGTAGAGGTATCAATGTTGAATTTCTTGAACTTCCTAGCTGCGCTTAATGAGATTGCATAAAAGAATGTTCTTGTTTATGGGAAATGTATATGTGAATTATATTGTTTGTTCAGGGATGTGTGCAGCTTGCTCTCATATGTTAAGAAGACAGAGCAATAGATGATGGATGATAGGGAGGGAGGGAAAGAAAGAAACAGTGTGACAGGATGTTAAAGTTGGTGGATCGGGGTTATCGGGAGGGGGTCGGGGTATGCTGGAGTTCTGTGTATGGGGTTTGTACTGTTTTTGCAATGGTCCTGTAAGTTTGAATTTATGTCAAAATAAAATTTAAAAAGAAAAGCATACCTTCAGTTGTTTACAGTACCATTATATAGTTGTGCATTCATCACCAAAATTAATTTTTGACATTTTCATTACCACACACAAATAATAAGAATAAAAATTAAAGTGAAAAAGAGCAATTAAAGTGAAAAAGAACACTGGGTGCCTTTTTTTGTTTTGTTTTGTTTTGCTTATTTTTCCTTCCCCCGTTTTTCTGTCCATCCATCCATAAACTAGACAAAGGGGAGTGTGGTCAATATGGCTTTCCCAGTCACATTGTCACCCCTCATAAGCTACATTTTTATACAATAGTCTTCAAGATTCATGGGTTCTGGGTTGTAGTTTGATAGTTTCAGGTATTTACTGCTAGCTATTCCAATTCATTAGAAACTAAAAAGGGCTATCTATATTGTGCATAAGAGTGCCCACCAGAGTGACCCCTCAGCTCCTTTTGGAATCTTTCTGCCACTGAAGCTTATTTCATTTCCTTTCACATCCCCCTTTTGGTCAAGAAGATGTTCTCCATCCCATGATGCCGGGTCTAGATTCCTCCCCAGGAGTCATATTCCACGTTGCCAGGGAGATTGACTCCCCTGGGTGTCAGATCCCATATAGGGGGGAGGGCAGTGATTTCACCTGCCAAGTTGGCTTAGCTAAAGAGAGAGGGCCACATCTGAACAAAAAAGAGGCATTCAGGAGGAGGCTCTTAGGCACAATTATAGGGAGGCCTAGTCTCTCCTTTGCAGCAACAATCTTCCCAACGGCAAGTCCTGTGGTAGAGGGCTCAGCCCATCAAACCAACAGTCCCCTATGTGTGTGAGCACATCAGCAACCATTGAGTTGGGGAAGCCCAATACCCCTGCATTCTCCACCAGCTCCTCAAGGGGGCGCTGCGTATTTTTTTCATTTTTTTTTTTTTTGGTATAGTTGATTAAAAAAAAAAGTTAATTGATGTACCAGTTTGAATGTATTATGTCCCCACAAACGCCATTATCTTTGATGTAATCTTGTGTGGGCAGACCTATCAGTGTTAATTAGATTGCACTTCTTTGAGTGTTTCCATGGAGGTGTGCCCCACCCAACTGTGGGTGATGACTCTGATTGGATAATTTCCATGGAGGTGTTTGCCCGCCCATTCAGGGTGGGTCTGAATTAAATTACTGGAGCACTATATAAGATCAGACAGAAGGAGCAAGCTGCTATAGCCAAGAGGGATGCTTTGAAGAAAGCACAGGAGCTGCAGATGAGAGACATTTTGAAGATGGCAAACTGAAAGCAGACTCTTGCTCTCGAGAAGCTAAGAGAGGACAAATACCCTAAGTGCTACTAAGAGTGACATTTTTGAGGAACTGCAGCCTAGAGAGGAATGTCCTGGGAGAAAGCCATTCTGAAACCAGAGCTTTGGAGCAGACACCAGCCACGTGCCTTCCCAGCTAACAGAGATTTTCTGGACACCATAGGCCATCCTCCAGTGAAAGTACCCTTTTGCTCATATGTTACCTTGGACACTTTATGGCCTTAAGACTGTAGCTGTGTGACCAAATAAACCCCCTTTTATAAAAGCCAATCCATCTCTGGTGTTTTGCATTCTGGCAGCATTAGCGAACTAGAACAATTGAATATTATTCTTAATTTATATACTTGTGTTTTGTTCATGGCTTTGTTAGGTAGTATCATAGACTGAGGTTGGGAATGTGGAAGAAAGGGAAAATCAAATTAGTAAGTTTACTCCTTGTTAGTATCTCCTGAAAGGATTTGGAAAAAAATTGGGCATTAAATCTTTGCAAGTTTTATTTATTCCAAGTTTTCATAGCCATAGGATATGGATGTTGACTTCATTTGTGAAATTTTAATACAGGGAGGATATATACTGATTGCTTATTAATGCCCAAGTTTGACATATCCCCTACTTTGTAATGACAGTTTCAACTGGATGCTTTTTTTCTCTTGACTGTGTTGACTCCAGAAACTTATCTTCCAACACTTGAGGATGGTTTTCCACTTTCCCTCTTCTCCATCTTGCTAACATAAGACCCAGATTTCCTCCTTGGCACTCAGACCTCTACTTAAGACTGTCCTCACTTTATAGAAAAGTAATATTTTGTTTTTCCTTTTGGAACCTACTTGGGCCCCCTGGAGTTCTGTTCTGGCTTGTATATCTGATGTAAAATGCAAAAGAAGAAATTAGTATTCCTATCCAATTTTTTCCACTAGAAATTATGGGATAATAACTAATATTTATTGAATGCTTTTGTGTACCTACTGAGTACTACTTTTTGCCCTCGTTTCTTGTTTTTTCAACTCTTGTTGCAACGGCCCCTCAGCTCTTCCTAAAGCAAGCCAAGCATACTCCCACTTTGGGACCTTTGATCTTTTTCCCTCTGCCTAGAATGATGTCCTCTCAGATATCTAATTACATTATATTATAAATATTAATAAACAATAATTGTTATTCATATGATATAAATTATAATCTTCATTTCTAGAACTTCCATTTGATTTTTTTCATATTTGTAGTATTTTTAGTTTGTTTTTCTTAGTCATGGTTTTGCTATCTTATTTCTGTAAACTTTAATATTGTATATCTGATCATTTTTATATTTAGTGTTTGCAGTCTGTTTCTGTTAGGCTCATTCTGCTGATTCTTGGGGATTTGTTTCTTCAGAATTTTGTGACTTTTTAAAAAAAATTGGGAGCTCATGTTCCATGGACCTTTATTTGGGGGTATAGTTTAAGACCCGGGCTTAAAAGTGCACTCTTCCAGGGAGGATTGATATTTGGTTCTGTCAGATTCCATTCTCTTCTAACCCAGAAGTTGTGAAACTAAAATTTTAGATTGAGTTTTGTTAGACTACACAGGTAGGGTGAACTTTGACTCCTAAAACTGTAGTTAGAGGTGGGATACTTTTTCTTCTCTCTTGCTCAGTTTGTGAGCAAATGTGTCACCTCTTTATGTTGAACACTTTTTTTCCCCTCTAGTTTACCCACGGAGAAAGTTGCTTTTCAGATTTCTTACCTTGCTCAGGTCCCAAGCTTTGTCCTTTTCCTCTTTAGCAGCCCTTTAAACCCAAGTTCTAAACCACTAGGGATTTTGCTAATATATAGAGTCAGTTCTATTACAACTGAGTCAGAGGGCAAAGAATAAATTTTAATCTTTCCTTCTGAAGAATGTTCCAAATAATCTGATGTAATTGTTCATGCAAAGTGTATTCAGCACTTCAGGATAAAAAATGAGTCTCTACATCCTAAAATAATTTGGGTGGAGAATAAAAATATATGTTTGGGTTCCCCTGAAGAGCTGGGGGAGGATGCAGAGGGGTTGGACTTCCTCACCTGGATTGTTGGCTGATATTCTCCCAAACACTGGGGATTGACGGCTTGATGTGCTGAGCCCTCTGTCTTGGGGCTGGCCCCTATGAAGCTTGTTGCTGCAAGGAGAGGCTAAACCTGTTTATAATTGTGCCTAAGAGTTTCCCCCTGAGTTCCTCTTTGTTGCTCAGATGTGGCCCTCGCTCTCTAACTAAGCCACCTTTGTGGGTGATCTCGCTGCCCTCCCCTCTACGTGGGACCTGACTCCCAGGGTGTAAATCTCCCTGGCAATGCAGGATATGACTCCCGGGGATGAATCTGGACCCGGCATCGTGGGATTGAGAACATCTTCTTGACCAAAAGGGGGATGTGAAATGAAACAAAATGAAGTTTCAGTGGCTGAGAGATTTCAAATGAAGTAGAGAGGTCATTCTGTTGGACATTCTTACACACTATATAGATAACACTTTTTAGGTTTTAATATATTGGAATCACTAGAAGTAAATACCTGAAACCACCAAACTCCTATCTAGTAGCTTACAACAAAGGGTGACAATGTGACTGTGAAAACCTTGTGGATTGCACAAGGTTTATCCAGTGTATGGATGGATGAGTAGAAGAATGGGGACAAAACCTAAATGAAAAACAGGGTGGGATGTGGGGGATGTTTTGAGTGTTCTTTTTTTCTTTTTATTTTTTATTCTTACTCTGATACTTTCTGGTATAAGGAAAATGTTCAAAAATAGATTGGGGTGATGAATGCACAACTATAAGATGGTACTGTGAACAGTTGATTGTACACCAGGGATGACTGTATGGTATGTGAATAAATCTCAATAAAACTGAATTAAAAAAAAATTAGTGTCAAAAAAATTAGAAAAATATTTAAGCAATGTGGAAATTTAGTGTCTCAAACACCTAATATAAAAGAACAGGTCCTATAAATAGAAATTGTTCCTGAAATTTTTGTCAAAAGACAGCTTGTCAATTTAAGTGTATTTAAGAGACAAACAAATGGTCATCAATTGACTCACCAGCTATTGACTCACCAGGGAAGATGCTGGTTTCAGTGCTCACAAAACTTTGTTGTTATGTCTTACCCCCAAAGATTTTCCTTAGGTTTCCCTCTAGCTTAACCACTTGTGGAAAAGATCTTCTCTTGTTGTAGTATTCTATCCAGCATTTTAAGGAATTTTGAACAAGTGTTTTAATGCACATCTAGTCTATTGGGAGAAATGGAAGTCTACTTTCTTCCTCCAGTTATCTATATGACTTTCTCCTTCACTCTCTCAAGGTCTCTGTTCAAATATCACCTAATTAGACTCTTTCCCTACTACCAAAATAGTTACCCTACTTCTTGTCATTCTTTACCTCTTGTATCCTACTTTATTTTTCATAGCATTTATCTCTGTCAGGCATTTTGTTTATTGTTTTCTTATGTTAGAGCACAAGCTCCATGAGAGTAGACTTTCTTTTATGTTTACTACTGTATTGCCAGTACTTAGAATGTTGTCTGACACAGTAGTTGCTTAGTAAGTACCTGTTGGATGAATGAATGTATTAAGTACTTTAAATGGATTATCTTTCTTAATCCTCATAGTAACTCTATGAAGTAGGTAATAATATCATGTTCTTTTTAAAGATGAGGAATCTTAGACTTGTCGGGTTAATAAAGGTCACACAGAAAATGGTGGAGGAACCCAAGGCAGTCCAACTCCAGAGCAGCCTGTTCTCCCAATCACTGAGTTGTGGTGGTTATGGAGTTGGTTCTTCAGAGATGGTGTAACACTCTAGTATAGTTGTAACTAGAGTTCAGCTATACTATGTATCCGATTGTTTCTGTGGGAAATTATATTCTAGATTTCAAATAATTTTCAAATAAAATTTTGGAACCTGATAGGTAAATTGGACATCTTATGCAAAACTTAAATCCAGTATTTTTTTTCCTCTCTTGTTTTCTTTCTTTTCTTTTGTTCTTCCCCTTTTCTTTTCTTTTCAATTTTAAAAATAACTATTATACTGTCTTCTCCGAGATAGTAGAAAGATTCTGCTGTGGTTTTGCTTGCATTGTTTTTATTTCTTAATTATTTTAGAAATTGGTTCAAATTGGGAATTTATAATAAAAAATCAATTTTAGAGAAGCTATATAAGCAAGCTGATTAGTAGATGGGGAAGCAGAAGCCAGATGGATTTCCCGTTAGCCTAGATTATCGAACAAACCTGTGTTCCTCATCTCTGATATCAGTTTCCCTTTGCCAGAAACTTGAATTAACTTTGACTTATCTTTTCTCCTTATTCCCATAAATGGTCCATCACCAAATAGTCTACTTCGTAAATGTTTTAGTCTGGGCTCCTCTCTGACCCTAGGGTTACAGCCTTAATTCGCACCCCAAGTGTATGTTGCTAGGATTATTGTAACTGCCTTTGAAACTGGTGTTTTCAAACTGCCAGTTGTTGTATGGCACCATAGGTTTTCTCCAAATGATGTTTAAACTTATCTTTCTAAAACGTAAATCTTACTGTGCTTGGCATGGTCTGAGAGGTCCCTCAAAGTCTCAGTCCCAACTCCTCCTACACTTTCTTTCATCACTCACAGCGTCCATGAAACCATACTTAAGCCATATGTTTTCTCCTTTACATACGTCTATGCTTTTCTTTATCAATTGTTACCTCTCCCTGTCTGCTTTTATTCCTTCTCTGCTTGTCACAGTCAGGTTCATCCTTTAAGACATAGTTTAGATGTTATCTTTGCTAAGATTCCTATACCAGACACTCAGACTTTGTTCTTCGCTCTTCTATCCCTGTGCCGGTTTGATATATTATGTCCCTCTCAAAAGCCATATGTATATATATTTTTAATTCAGTTTTATTGAGATATTTTCACATACCATGCAGTCATACAAAGCATACAATCAGTTCACAGTGCCATTATATAGTTGTGCATTCATCACCAAAATTAATTTTTGACATTTTCATTACCACACACACAAAAATAATAAGAATAAAAATTAAAGTGGAAAATAGCAATTAAAGTAAAGAAGAACACTGGGTGCCTTTCTTTTTTGCCCCCATTTTTCTACTCATCCATCCATACACTGGACAAGGGGGACTGTGGTCCATATGGCTTTCCCAATCACATTGTCACCCCTCATAAGCCACATCTGTATAAAATCATCATCAGGATTCAAGGTTTCTGGGCTGCAGTTTGATAGTTTCAGGTATCCACTGCTACCTATTCCAATTCATTAGAAACTAAAAAGGGTTATCTGTAATGTGTGTAAGTGTGCCCACCAGAGTGACCCCTCGGCTCCTTTTGGAATCTCTCTGCCACTGAAGCTTATTTCATTTCCTTTCACGTCCCCCTTTTTTGTCAAGAAGATGTTCTCCATCACACGATGCTGGGTCTAGATTCCTCCCCGGGAGTCATATTCCATGTTGCCGGGGAGATGTACTCCCCTGGGTGTCATAAAAGCCACGTTCTTTAATGCAGTCTTGTGGGGGCAGATATATTAATTTTTCTGATTAGGGTGTGACCTCTTGATTGAATGTTTCCATGGAGATTTGACCCCGCCCATTCAGGGTAGTTTACTGGAGTCCTTTAAAAGGAGCAGACCCAGACACTTGCTGATACTTTGGGATGCTAGCCCAGAGTTTGCTCTGTAGAAGCTAAGAGAGGACAAAACACCTCAAGAGTAGCTGAGAGGGACATTTTGGAGAGAAGCTAAGAGCTGACACTGACGCTGACACTTGGAGATTCTTGGAGATGTTTGGAGATGCTAGCCCTGAGTTTGCTCCAGAGAAGCAAAGAGAGACAAGCCACAGACATTTTGAAGAAATCCATTTTGAAACCAGAATCCAGGAGCAAAGTTCAGCAGATGCCAGCCATGTGCCTTCCCAGGTGACAGAGGTTTTCTGGACGCCATCAGCCATTCTTCAATGAAGGTATCCTTTTGTTGATGCCTTAGTTTGAACACTTTTATGGCCTCAGGACTAAATTTGTAATCATATAAACCCCCTTTATAAAAGCCAAAATCCATTTTGGGTATTTTGCATAATGGCAGCATTAGCAAACCGGAACAATCCCCATCATAGTAATTTGTTTGTACCTTAAATAACATTTACCTGGTTCTGTTGTAATTGTTTTTGTATTTGTTTCTCCCACTAGACCATGAACTTGAAGTCAGAGACTATAACACCTTTGTCATCTTTTTTAAAGTCAGGTTTATTCAGGTGTAATTTACATATAATAATATTCACTCTTTTAGTTGTATAATTTGTTTATAGTCATGTAATCGCCACCACGTTTGTGATATAAGACATTTCCATCACCCCAGAAAGATCCCTCATGTCCCCTTGTAGTCAATCTTCTCCCCCTACCCCAGCCCTTGGCAATCATTGATCTAATTTCTGTCCCTATAGTTTTGTCTTTTTCAGAATTTCAAATAAAAATGGAATTCTCCAATATGTAGCCTTCTGTGACTGTCTTCTTATACTTAGCATACTGCATTTGAGATTCCTCCACATTGTTGCATATATTAATAGTTCTTTTTATTGCTGAGTAGAATTCTATTATATGGATGTATCACAGTTTATCCAGTCATCAGGTTGTTTCCAACGTGATGACTGTTATGGATAAGTCATGTGCATGTTCAAAACATGTGCATACAGGTAGTTTGTGTGGACATGTTTTCATTTCTCCTGGGTAAATACCTAGGAATATGGTAAGTTTTATGTTTGACTTTATAAGAAACTGCCAAACTGTTTTCCAGAACGGTTGCATCCTCACCAGTGATGTATGAGAATTCTAATTGTTCTCTGTCTTTAAAGGCATTTGGTGTTGTTCTAAATTTCAGTCATTCTAGTAAGTTTGCAGTATCATATCATTTTGGTTCTTTTATCTTTTTTTATCTGCACTATCTAACATATCTCCTGGCATGTACAAGATGGAATGGCAAAATATTTTTCTTTGACCAGGCAACTGTCTGATAGTGTCTCATGCTGTTACTCATCTTGAGCTGTTTTGCTTTTGTCCAATTCATTTTTTTTCATTTATTTATTTTATTTTATTTCTTAAACTTTTTTTTTATTGTGAAGTATAACATATGCAGAAAAGTGATAAATTTCAAAGTACAGTTTAACAAGTAGTTATAGAACAAATTTCAAAGTATAGTATGGGTTACAGTTTCACAATTTCAGGTATTTCCTTCTGGCTGTTCTAATACACTGGAAACTAAAAAGAATTATCTATGAAATGATTCAGTAGTCATAATCATTTGTTGAATTCTAACTTCTCTGTTATAATTCCTCCTTCTCATTTGATCATTCTCTCAGTCTTCAGAGATATATGGGCATTCTAACTTCTTCATGTTGAAAAGGAGTGTTGACATTATGAGGTAGGGGAATGCAACTGGTTGATGTTCTGGGAGAGACTGGTACTTCTAAGTTTCAGTGTTTATCTGGCGTAGGAACAATCTGAGCCAATTCATTTTTAAGCTTGAAATTAAGATTTAAGAATAAGATTCATACCTGAGCTATTTCCATGGTTGAAGTAATGTTCTCTTCCAACTATAAAATATGTATTAAAAAAACAATGATAAATTACCCAAATTTGCAGTTAATATAATTTTGTTCTCTCATAGGATGTGAATTTAGTCAATCAGTTATTGAAATAGTTTCTAATTTTCCCCCTTTAGGTTTCCATCCTTGATTTGTTTATTAGCTCTAGTAGCTGTATCGTCAATTTCTCAGGGTTTTCTAGATATAAGATCATATCATCTGCAAACAATGACAGTTTTACTTCTTCTTTTCCAATTTGGATGCCTTTTATTTCTTTGTCTTGCCGGATTGCCCTGGCTAGCACTTCCAGCACAATGTTGAATAACAGTGGTGATAGCGGGCATCCTTGTCTTGTTCCTGATCTTAGAGGGAAGGCTTTCAGTTTCTCACCATTGAGTACTATGCTGGCTGTGGGTTTTTCATATATGCTCTTTATCATGTTGAGGAAGTTTCCTTCAATTCCTACCTTTTGAAGTGTTTTTATCAAAAAGGGATGTTGGATTTTGTCAAATGCTTTTTCAGCATCTATTGAGATGATCAATTGATTTTTCCCTTTTGACTTGTTAATGTGTTGTAATACATTGATTGATTTTCTTATGTTGAACCATCCTTGCATGCCTGGAATAAACCCCACTTGGTCATGGTGTATGATTTTTTTAATGTGTCTTTGGATTCGATTTGCAAGTATTTTGTTGAGGATTTTTGCATCTATATTCATTAGGGAGATTGGCCGGTAGTTTTCCTTTTTTGTAGCATCTTTGCCTGGTTTTGGTATTAGATTGATGTTAGCTTCATAAAATGAGTTAGGTAGTGTTCCATTTTCTTCAATGTTTTGAAAGAGTTTGAGTAAGATTGGTGTCAGTTCTTTCTGGAAAGTTTGGTAGAATTCCCCTGTGAAGCCATCTGGCCCTGGGCATTTATTTGTGGGAAGATTTTTGATGACTGATTGGATCTCTTTGCTTGTGATGGGTTGGTTGAGGTCTTCTGTTTCTTCTCTGGTCAGTCTAGGTTGTTCATATGTTTCCAGGAAATTGTCCATTTCCTCTACATTATCCAGTTTGTTGCCATACAGTTGTTCATAGTATCTTCTTATAATTTTTTTAATTTCTTCAGGATCTGCAGTTATGTCACCTTTTTCATTCATTATTTTGTTTATATGGGTCTTCTCTCTTTTTGATTTTGTCAGTCTAGCTAGGGGCTTGTCAATCTTGTTGATCTTCTCAAAGAACCAACTTTTGGTGATATTTATCCTCTCTATTGTTTTTTTGTTCTCTATGTCATTTATTTCTGCTTTAATCCTTGTTATTTCTTTTCTTGTACTTGGTTTAGGATTGGTTTGCTGTTCATTTTCTAGCTTCTTCAGTTGATCCATTAGTTCTTTGATTTTGGCTCTTTCTTCCTTTTTAATATATGCGTTTAGTGCTATAAATTTCCCCCTTAGCACTGCTTTTGCTGCATCCCATAGGTTTTGGTATGTTGTGTTCTCATTTTCGTTCGTCTCTATATATTTAGCAATTTCTCTTGCTATTTCTTCTTTAACCCACTGATTGTTTAGGAGTGTGTTGTTTAACCTCCAGATATTCGTGCGTTTTCTAAGTCTCTGATGGTTATTGACTTCTAATTGTATTCCATTGTGGTCAGAGAATGTGCTTTGAATAATTTCAATCTTTTTAAATTTATTGAGGCTTGTTTTATGTCCCAGCATATGATCTCTTCTGGAGAAAGTTCCATGAGCACTAGAGAAGAATGTGTATCCTGGTGATTTGGGATGTAATGCTCTCTCTATATGACTGTTAAGTGAAATTCATTTATCACATGTTTAGGTTTTCAGTTTCCTTATTGGCCCTCTGTCTGGTTGATCTGTCTATAGGAGAGAGTGGTGTATTGAAATTTCCCACAATTATTGTGGAAACATCTGTGTATATCATAGGATTGTTGTATATTAAAACACCTGATAGGCACTTAATTAATGCTAAAGAATCTCAGGTACTTATCAACCAGCTTCAATCATTATCAACTTCCATTTTTTTCATGTCATTTTAACTTATGCTTTTTATGGCTTCTGTATATTTGTTTTCATTGGTCCTCTATTATTTGTTACTTGGAATTGTAATACTTGAAGTAAGGGTACTCATGTTTGGGGAGCAATTTTCTAGGAACTTAGAGTCTGCTGCCAAAGTTTATAAGAAATTAATAAGATAGTATCCTTGGTTGGTATGTTGAATGTAGTAGTACTATGTTCAGTAACAGGGTTCAGTGTGTGCTATACTGGTTTGAGAGTGGTGGCTTTTTGCCTTTTTTTGGACTTAAAATTATCTGGGGTCAGTATGGATTTATATTTCGGGTTTGACTTTATTTTATTAGTATGTTTTTGTATATTTGAGATAGAAGTCTAATTATATAATTTAGGATAAGGTAATGGATGCTAATTGGGGATAGTTTTTAATAAGGTGAGTTAAGTTGAATTGACTTTTGGCCTACATGCTAGAGATTTAAATGCATACTTTAGTAAATACCTTATTTTAGTAACCTTATTGTAATTTTGGTTTTGAGAAAGACTTGGTGTATTTTTGTTTTAGCTTTTGTCATTATTGAGAGTGGGATAAAATATTCTTAATTGCAAATCATAATACTGTCATAGTCCAGAGAGCCTGTAATCTTTGGAAGCATTACCTAATAATTTAAGATCTTATTTCCATTTGGAAATGCCAATTAATTGATTATGGATTAGGGAAAGTCTTTTTGTATAAATCTGAAGACTTAAAACTTGGTTATGGAATAAACTTTTCAGAATATTATTGCCTGGTGCAAGTCAAATTTTTACTCTAATGAACATGTTTTCAGTTAGCTTCTTTGCTGTCTGGCCCCACAGGGTTTATTGTTAGTTGATCTGGTACATCCTATTATTTTTTTTCTGTCCTTTAGAAGTAGGTGGAAATTTCCACAAATATCATCTTTCTCTTCCTCTACCTACAGCAAATAAAACTATGATTTCCCTCCCAGACCTTGGACTGTCTTTTCTATTCCTTGGAAATTGTATTCTATTCTTTTGGAATTGGAAGCTTCCTTGGCATTCTAATTCAAGTAGAAAAGCCTGTAAAATATTTCTTTTCAGTCACTAATAGGTAAATAAATCTCTATTTTTATTTTTCTAATATGTTTGCTGCCCTCGGGAATAAAAAAATTAGCGTGATGACTTTGGTGGCTTTCACTGGTTCAGAGACAGTTGCTATTCCAGTGTCCAACTTGCCTCTCCCCCCTTTTAGTCATCTTACTAGTTTTACCCAATGTGCTGCTTTGAATATGTTACGTACCCCAGAAAAAGCCATGTTCTTTTAATCTATTCCTGTGGGTACAGACCTATTGTGTGTGGTACCTTTTGGTTAGGTTATTTTGATTGAGAAGTGACCACCCCATTTAAGATGGGTCTTAATCCTTTTTTTGGAGTCCTCTATGAAGAGAATGAAAGACAGAAAACGCTGAGAGAGCTCACAGAGAGAAACACCCAGAGAGAGGTCTCACAGAGGGATAAAAGCCCCTGAGATGCTAAGAGAGGACCCCATAGACACAAAGAAAGCAACTGGAATCAGAAGCTAAAGCAACCTGGGAGTGAAGGACCAGTAGATGCCAGTCATGTCCCTTTCCATGTGACAGATGCTGACAGCCTTTCTTCAGAGTCCAGCTATCATCTTGTTGCCTTAATTTGGACATTTTCATAGTCTGAGAACTGTAAATTGTAAGTTAATAAACCCTCATTGTTAAAAGGTAGTCCATTTCTGGTATATTGCATTTTGGCAGCTTTAGCAAACCAAAATACCAGATCCCCCTACATTTTATTTCTGACCATGTTTTAGCATTTTCTGCTGGTTTAGAATATAGCCGAAGGTTGACCATATCTATAGGAGCTCAAGTCTGCATGTATATTAGGGCAGTCTCAGTCATGAATTAATGTCATAGATTGGCAAATAAAAGAAAGAAATGCCATATCACATTTGTAATTATAGCATGCTGGTTACTTAGGAAACAATGCTTTGGAAAGACATTTTCTCAATCTGGTATAATTTATATTTAGTAAGTTGATGTTTGTACTAGTTTGAATGTATTATGTCCCGCTAAATGCCATTATCTTTGATGCAATCTTGTGTGGGCAGACATATTAGTGTTGATTAGATTTTGGAATTCTTTGGATGTTTCCATGGAGATGTGATTCAATCAACTGTGGACAAGACCTTTGGCTGGATAATTTCCATGGAGGTGTTGCCCCACCCATTCAGGGTGGGTCTGAATTAAATTACTGGGGCACTATATAAGCTCAGACAGAAGGAGCGAGCTTGGTACAGCCAAGAGGGACACTTTGAAGGATGCACAGAAGCTGAGAGAGTAGCTGCAAATGAGAGACAGTATGAAGATGGCTGTTGAAAGCAGACTCTTGCTCCAGAGAAGCTAAGAGAGGACAAACACCCCAAAAGCAACTAAGAGTGATATTTTTGAGGAGCTGCAGCCTAGAGAGGAATGTCCTGGGAGAAAGCCATGTTGAAACCAGAACTCTGGAGCAGTCACTAGCGTGTCTTCCCAGCTAACAGAGGTTTTCTGGATGACATTGGCCATCCTCCAGTGAAGGTACCCAATTGTTGATGACTTACCTTGGACACTTTATGGACTTAAGACTGTAACTTTGTAACCAAATAAACCCCCATTTATAAAAGCCAATCCATCTCTGGTGTTTTGCTTTCCAGCAGCATTAGCAAACTAGTACAGTGTTTTAAAAAGTTAATTCCTGTGTTAAATAAGTTTCAATTACAGCTTGAGAACTACTAATTTCTAATCCAAGTTTTGTGCTATTGAAAAGAGTAAGTAAAAAGAGTTAAGGATTGCAAACTCAAAACTCTTTGTTGCTCTTGGTCCAATAAAATGTAATTGGCCAAAAGATGGTAAAATTAATCTGCTTTTTCTGGAGGCTTGTGAGTATAAAATACAAACTTTGTTCTTTAGAGTCAACTTTACAAATCTCGATGGAGGTGAATTTTTTTTTTTTTCCCCTCAAGTATAAGTACAAGTGTTATTTGTGCTTTTATATTAACCTTCTTTATGTGATTTTGGAATTTCTTTTAGAACTTGTTTTGTAGTTATTAAAAAAAAATACAGACTTGAGAAGGGCCAAGTTAGGGGAAAAAAATAAAGCAGGAATATGTTTTGGGCTTGCAAGAATATCTATATTCCTATCTGCTTTTATGTCAGGTTAGTTTGTATTTTCTAGGGTTTTATATAAGTTTTATCATATATACAAATGAATCATCCAGTATGTATTCTTTTTCAGTGCAATTTTATTGAGATATTTTCACATAACATACAGTCATCCAAAGTGTACAACAGTTGTTCACAGTTACATCATATAGTTGTGCATTCATCACCACAGTCAATTTTTTGAACATTTTCATTACTCCAAGAAATAAAAATGAAAATAAGAATAAAAATAAAAATAAAAGTATGAAAGAACACCCAAAACATCTCATACTCCTTTCCCCTCATTATTCAGTTATTTTTTGTCCCCTTTTCTCTACTTATCTGTCCATACACTGCATAAAGGGAGTGTGAGCTACAATGTTTTCACAATCACACAGTCACATCGTATAAGCTATACAGTTATACAATCATCTTCAAGAATCAAGGATATTGGATTGCAGTTCAGCAGTTTCGGGTGTTTCCTTCTAGCTGTTCTAATACACTAATAACTAAAAAGGGATATATATAAAATGCATAAGAATAACCTCCAGAATGACCTCTTGATTCCGTTTGAAATCTCTCAGCCACTGAAACTTTATCATGTTTCATTTCTCTTCCCCATTGTGGTCCAGAAGGCTTTCTCAATCACTCGATGCCCAGTCCAGGCTCATCCCCGGGAATCATGTCCCACGTTACCAGGAAGATTTACACCCCTGGTAGTCATGTCCCACGTATGGGGGAGGGCAGTGAGTTTATCTGCAGTGTTGGCTTAGAGAGAGAGGCCATATCTGAGCAACAAAAGAGGTTCTCTGGGAGTGACTCGTAGGCACAATTTATAAGTAGGCTTAGCCTCTCCTTTGCAGTAACAAGCTTCATAAGGGCAAGTCCCAAGATTGAGGGCTGGGCCTACTACAATGGTAGTACCCAATGCTTGCAAGAATATCAGGAATTCTCCAGCTGGGGAAGTTTAATATTTCCAATTTTTCCCCAGTCCCTCATGGTGGCTTTGCAAATACTTTTTATTCTCTGCTCAAATTACTCTGAGATGTATTGAGGCTTTGTGCTAACCTGTATAAACCAACCAGATCTCACTCCCTGTTCAATGTTCCATGTAATTAATGGTGTTTGAATAGACTGCCCATATAAGTTAAATTATATAGCATACTACAGAAAATACGGATTTTGCACCAAATAAACATCTCTTCCTTTGGTCTCACATAGAAGTTGAAGTTTTAAAACAGAATAAACATTATCCTTTTCCCTTTAGTCTGGTTTACCTTAGTCCTAAGTCCATTTTGTTCATATCTCTAATTGAAGTCCGATCTCTTTTTCAACTTCTTTAACACTTGCTGTATGGGGTAATGCTGATGTTCATAGCTGCTGAACTCTGGCTCTGAGTCTCAGGTGTCACACAGATACCCGAGTGTATCAGTTAGGGTTCTCTAGGGAAACAGAATCAATGAGAGGTGTCTCTGACTATCAAATTGTAAAAGTGACTCACGCAACTGTGGGTGTGCACGAGTCCAAATTCTGTAGAGCAGTCAGCAAACTGTCAACTCCAAGGAAGATGTCTGATGAACTCCTCAGGAAACGAACTGGCAACTTCAATGAACTCCTCAGGAAATGAATTGGGATCTTTGACGAACGTGTTCGATGAACTCCTCAGGAAACGAACCGGCAACATCGACGAACTCCTCAGGAAATGCTTCACTGGGCAGCTGAAGAAGTGAAGGTCCTCTGTCTGTCTTGCTTATAAGTCTTCAGCTGATTAATTGGATTAAATCCAGCCAATTGCATTCTCTCATTGTGGAAGGCACGCCCTTTGGTGAGTCATCAGTCACAGCTGCAGCCAATTGACTGATGATTTAATAAACCAGCCTGTTGGTTTATTAACCAGCCACAAAAAGTCCTCATAGCAATTGTTAGGCCAGTGTTTGCTTGACCAGACAGCTGGGTACTATCACCTGGCCAAGTTGACACGTGGACCTAACCATCACACCGAGGTTCCAGGGACCGACCATGTTATACACAAACAGGTCATCATATCAGAATTTAGAAATTACTGTTACACCTCATGAATAGATGTGATTGCTGTAAGAGCTTACAATCTAGAAACCTTTACCGTAAGCCTTCCCCTGAAAACTTATGCTCTTGAATTTAATCCTCAGAGTTTACACATTATATTAAGTCCATGTTAGTAAAGCATTATAATATTTGTCTTTTTAATTCTGGCTTATTTCACCCAACATACTGTCCTCAGAGTCTCATCCTCAGGGAAACCTGATACTTATTACACCTTCTTCCTGAGACCTGGGCCTATCTGGTCTGGAAAAATCTGATTGGGGTAATCAAGAAAAGCAGATGCCTAGACAACAAAAAATTATGATTTACCCTAGAAAAAATGACTTGGAAAAGTTAGTTATCAAATTTATTTGGAAGGGAAAGGGGCCTTGAAAAGCCAAAAACTTCCTAAAAAAGAAGGAAGTGGGAGGACTTAAACTTCTGGATTTTAAAGCTTATTATAAGCCACTGGTCAAAACTGCATGGTTCTGGCAAAAAAGATAAACATATGGATCAATGGAATTGAATTGAGAGTTTGGAAATAGACCCCAGATCTGTGGTCAATTGATTTTTGACAAGGCCCCCAAATCCACTGAACTGGGACAGAATAGCCTCTTCAATAAATGGGGCTGGGAAAACTGGATATCCATATCCAAATCAATGAAAGAGGACCTCTACCTCACACGTGATACAACAGCAATTAACTCAAAGTTGATTAAAGACCTAAGTATAAGAGCCAGTACCATAAAAACTCCTAGAAGAAAATATAGGGAAACATCTCCAAGACCCAGTGTGATGGTTAGGTTCATGCGTCAACTTGGCCAGGTGATGGTGCCCAGGTGTCTGGTCAAGCAAGCACTGGCCTGTTACTGCAAGGACATTTGTGGCTGGTTAATATATCAGGACGCTGGTTTATTAAATCAGTCAATTGATTGCATCTCTGGCTGATTACATCAATGAAGGGCCTGCCTTCTGCGATGAGAGAATTCAGCCAGCTGGATTTAATCCAATCAGTTGAAGACTTCTGAGGAAGAGAGAGAACCTTCACTTCCTCCTCAGTCAGCCTGCCTCTTCTGTGGAGTTCATCAAGGACCTTCATTGGAGTTGCCAGCTTGCTGCCTCCCCTATGGAATTTGGACTTTTGCATCCTGCCCTATGGAGTTTTGACTCATGCATCCTGCCTGTGGAATTTGCACTCATGCATCCCCACAGTTGCATGAGATACTTTTGTAAAATCTCATATTTGCCAATATCTCCTGGTGGTTTTGGTTTGGGATTGCTGGGTGATAAGAGAACTCTGTACCTAGCTTTCTGAGGAACTACCAAGTGCGAAACCGTCCTTCACAGTGGCCTTACCATTTTATATTTCCACCAGCAGTGAATAAGTGTTCCAGCTTATTCACTTCCTCTCCAACACTTGTAGTTTCCTGTTTGCTTAATAAGCAGCCAGTGTAGTAGGTGTGAGATGATATCTCATTGTTGTTTTGATTTGCATTTTCTTAATAGCTAGTGAAGCTGAGCATCTTTACAAGTGCCTTTTAACCATTTATATTTCCTCTTCGGAGAAATGTCTATTCATGTCTTTTTCCCATTTTTAAATTGGGTTGTCTTTTTATGGTTGATTTGTAGGATTTCTTTATGTATTTTGGTTGTCAAACCCTTATCAGATATGTGGTTTCTAAATATTTTCTCCCATTTAGTCAGTTACTTTTTCACCCTTTTTACAAATTTCTTTGAAGCACTGAAGTATTCGATTTTGAGGTGTTCCCATTTATGTATTTTTTTTTTTTTTTCCCATTACTTGTGGTTTGGGTGTAAAGAAACAACTGCCTATCACTAGATCTCAACATTGTTTCCCTACATTTTCTTTTAGGAGTCTTATGGTACTGGTTCTTATATTTAGGTCTTTGATCCATTTTGAGTTAATTTCTGTATAGGGTGTGAG
This sequence comes from Choloepus didactylus, assembly GCF_015220235.1. NCBI lineage: Eukaryota > Metazoa > Chordata > Mammalia > Pilosa > Megalonychidae > Choloepus > Choloepus didactylus. Next base: position 164,234,141 of record NC_051309.1, on the reverse strand, counting down.
ATAGGGATCCTTTTCATTGTTTTGGATATGGATATCCAGTTATCCCAGCACTATTTGTTGAAGAGACTGTTTTGTCCCAGTTGAGTGGACTTGGGAGCCTTTTCAAAAATCAGTTGACCATAGATCTGATGGTCTATTTCTTTCTTTTTTTTTTTTTTTTTTTAATTCAGTTTTATTGAAATATATTCACAAACCATACAGTCATCCATGGTATACAATCAACTGTTCACAGTATGATCATATAGTTATGCGTTCATCACCACAATCTATTTCTGAACATTTTCCTTACATCAGAAAGAATCAGAATAAGAATAAAAAATAAAAGTGAAAAGAGAATACCCAAACCATCCCCCCATCCCACCCTATTTGTCATTTAGTTTTTACTCCCATTTTTCTACTGATTTTTTTTCAATTTTTTAACTTTGTTTATCAAAAAATTAAAAACAAACAGGCAAACAACAACCAAAAAAAAACCCACAACATTTCAAACAAAGCAATGGATTAAGGAAAACAAATAACCTAAAATAACTACTTTGCTTCCAATATGTTCCTACCATACCCCAAGAAAATTAATAAACCATGTCCAAACAGAGGAGTAAGAAAAACAAATAATCTAAAATAACTACATTGCTTCCAACACGTTCCTACCATACCCCAAGAAAATTAACCACCTCTAAGAAAACAAAGGAATAAGAGAAAAAAAAAAACCTAAAATAACTCTATTGCTTCCAACATGATCTTACTATATCCAAGAAAGTTTACAAACCATAATCATTCCTGAGCATTCCCGTAACATTGAGATTACCCTCCATAGTTTATCTGTTCTTATTAGATTATCATTCCCCCTCCACTAATTGGTATCTCTAGGTCCCGTACATTCTACAGTATAAAACATTGTACATTTTTCACAGAATTCACATTAGTGGTAACATACAATATCTCTCTTTTTGTGCCTGGCTTATTTTGCTCAGCATTATGTCTTTTTTTTTTTTTTTTAAATCTTCATTTTATTGAGATATATTCATATACCACGCAGTCATACAAAACAAATCGTACTTTCGATTGTTCACAGTACCATTACATAGTTGTACATTCATCACCCAAATCAATCCCTGACACCTTCATTAGCACACACACAAGAATAACAAGAATAATAATTAGAGTGAAAAAGAGCAATTGAAGTAAAAAAGAACACTGGGTACCTTTGTCTGTTTGTTTCCTTCCCCTATTTTTCTACTCATCCATCCATAAACTAGACAAAGTGGAGTGTGGTCCTTATGGCTTTCCCAATCCCCTTGTCACCCCTCATAAGCTACATTTTTATACAACTGTCTTCGAGATTCATGGGTTCTGGGTTGTAGTTTGATAGTTTCAGGTATCCACCACCAGCTACCCCAATTCTTTAGAACCTAAAAAGGGTTGTCTAAAGTGTGTGTAAGAGTGCCCACCAGAGTGACCTCTCGGCTCCTTTTGGATTCTCTCTTGATGGTCTATTTCTTAACCCTCAATTCAATTCCATTGATCGATATGTCTGTCTTTATGTCAGTACCATGCTGTTTTGACTGCTGTGGTTTGTAATATGCTTTAAAGTCAGGAAGCATGAGTCCTCCCCATTTATTCTTCTTTTCAAGATGTTTTGGCTATTCGAGGCCCCTTATCCTTCCAAATAAATTTGATAATTAGTTTTTCCATTTTGGCAAAGTAGGCTGTTGGAATTTTGATTGGTATTGCATTGACTCTATAGATCAATTTACATAGAATTAATGTATTAATGACATTTAGCCTTCTAATCCATGAATACAGAAGGTCTTTGCATTTATTACATTTTCTTTGATTTATTTTAGCCATGTTTTGTAGTTTTTGTGTACAAGTCCTTTAAATCCTTGGCTAAGTTTATTCCTAGATATTTGATTCTTTTAGTTGCTATTGTAAATGGATGTTTTTTTCTTTATTACCTTTTCGGATAGCTCACTGCTAGTGTATAGACGCACCATTGGTTTTTTTTTTTTTAATACAATGTTTATAACAAAAATTAAATGAAGTTTTTTTATATTAAAATTAAAGAAATACATTGGATAATAGGTATAGTAAGAATATGCTCATAAGAGTGGGAATAAAAGCTGTTTATCTCTGGCTTTTGGTTTGTTTGGTTCTGCCAACTCATAGAAGAACTTAGCTCTAAACAAGTAGAAAAATCATGCAAACTCTGACATAATTAAAACTGGGTAAACCACAGTAAGTGTGTTCCATGAACAGCTTGCCAAATATTTGTCCAGGTCTGTTATAGCTACTGAGCAAATGGATTGGCATGAATAGTTACGTCCTTGATGTGTACATCATTAAGAGGTCGGTAAGTCTTCTCATTTACTGGTAACTTCTCCAATTCATCTAGAGTCTCTAGACCATCTATTCCTTTCCAAATACTGTGTACTTCATGTCCAAATGTGGGTTGCTTGCCATAGGTGATGAAGAACTGTGATCCACTGGAGTTTGGCCATTATTAGCTATGGATACAACACCTCTAACATTGTGCTTAAGATATTCACTGTATTCATCCTCAAATTTCTTGTCCCAGATACTGTTACCTCCTCTTGTCTGTTGTGTCTCTCGTTTGAACCATGAAACCCTTGATATTTCTATGAAATATACAGCCATTGTAGTAACTACTGGCACAAAGAGCCAAGAAATTTTCAAGTTTTAGGTGTCCTCTCATAGAAGATTTCTATCTTAATATCACCTACATTTGTATACAGTGTTGCAGATTCACCACTGCAGTTAGCACAGTTGTTGCATAAAACAGAAAAGATACAATTGCAGGTGCCCACATGGGTCAGTTGGCTCGAAGTCGTGGATTCTTTTGGACACCGGAAGTTGAGAGCTGCACCATTGATTTTTGCATGTTGATCGTGTATCCTTCCACTTGGCTGATCTTGTTTATTATCTCAAGTAGCTTTGTTGTGGATTTTTTTGTTTTTGTCTAAATATAGGATCATGTCATCTGCAAATAGGGACAGTTTTACTTCTTCCTTTCCAATCTGGGTGCCTTTTATTTCTTTTTTCTTGCCTGATTGCTCTAGTTAAACTTCTAGCACAATGTTAAATAGCTGTGGTGACAGTGGGCATCCTTGTCTTGTTTCTAATCTTAGAGGGAATGAAATTTACTTTTGTAAGAAATAAAATTTCCATTATTTATAGGTGTGATTCTAAAGTAGGAGGAATGGTGGAAATAACAGAGCTTGTCTTTATATTTTTAAAATTTCATGCTTTTAAATTTAAATTATAGTACACACGTTTGAATTTATAAATTCTATTAGTGAAGGTAGTGTGTATATATATATATGTGTATATATGTACATGTATGTGTATATTTATATATATGTATATATATATATCAGTGTACTAGATCATTGATACAAGAGGTCGGACTTTGGCAACCTTGGGTTTCTGAATAACAGCCCAGAGGCAGATAGTATTTTCCAATGATGGTTATAACAGTATTTCCGATCTCACATGTTCTTACTGTGTGAGTGAGGGGTGACATTTATGTTCCATTGCCTTGAAATGGTGAGGGCTTTTGTGGCTTTCAACCTATATGATGTGGCAGAAATGACTTTTGAGGCTAGTTGGAAAGTTTGCTTGGAGCCCTGAGCTGCAGTGAGAGCAGTTCAACTATTTGAGACCACCTGTTGACTGAACTTTTAAAATTTTTACTGTTTTTATTGATTAATTTCATACACCATAAAAGTCACCATTTTAAAGCATATAGCTTAGTGGTTTTTAGTTTATTCACAAGGTTGTGTGATCATCACCACTATCTAATTCCAGAACATTTTTATCATCCCCAAAAGAAACCCCTTACGTGTTAGCAGTCATTCCACCATTCCCTCTCTTTAGCCTCTGGCGACCATGAATCTACTTTTTCATGTCTATTATCAACTCCAATTTAACATTTAATTTTTAAACTTGTTTGTCAGTTTTCTTTCTCAGCACATTTGAAATAAACTAGAAGTATCTTGAGAGTAGTTTAGACTGGTTAATGACAGCAGAAGTGACAGTATGGAAAAACTAGAGTAAATTGAAAACTATAGTACTTCATTATCCAGAGAAGAGTAATGGGATGACTAATGAATAAATGTGTCATCAAAAAAAAGTTATATTTGTCTTTTTAGGAGCCAGGGAAATCTGCATTCCCTATTAGAAAGTATATGAGAAAAATGTTGAAAATAAAAAGAACAAATAAGAAAGGGTACTTTTTTCTATCTCTAAAATGAAAATAGTGGATATTAATTTCTACCTGTCATTGTTTTTAATATTAAATGAGGCCCTGTTATAAGAGGTACATACTAGTAGTTATTCAGTAAAGGTGTCTCTAAATTTAATTCCACTTTGAGATAAATATAAATATATTTAGCCCTTTTCTTAATTTGGAGAAAGATATCCAAATCATCTATATAATTTCCCCTTGGAAGGCTAGGACTTTGTAAAATTTTGGATTCTAAATTCAAACTTAGAAACAATAATTCCTTTTCTAATGAAATGTGGTAGCAATAGTGGGCTTCAAAGTGGAGTGCTTGAGGTGACTCATTTAAGTACATGAAGAAAGTATTAGAATATGTATTCATTTACTTAATAGAAAATAACAAAAAAATTAGCTTTATACTGGTACCCCTCATTTTGTCAGATGGTCGAGAGAGATTTATAGCTTGTGTGGCATTCCTGAGGAAGCCAGGAGGGGTTGAAATAGAACTCACACTTAATGTGTTTCCTTTCAGTTTATCATGATGTGTTTACTTGTGCCTGGGTGAGTGGATTTAAAGATTATATTATTTTAAATGGTAGGCTTTTAACAATATTTTGTGATGAGATGGGGAGTAATTGTAAAAATCTTTTGAATATTCAAAGTTCACTATTTGTGGTAATAGTAAAGTATTTAGAGTTGAACTAAAGGTGAATTAGGCATTTTTCTATTAAAAGAAAGATCTTCTAAATTTGTTTCTCTTTTTCTAAGTAATTATCAATGTATTTTTATAAATATAAACAAGTATGTTCTTTGACAGTAAAGGTAGCATGTTAGCCATTGGTGACAAACTAATTTTCTTCTGAGTGAAATTTGTCGTATGAAAATGGTGGACTTATTTAAATTATTTTGTGATTTTCTTGCTGAAAAGGTTGTGTCACATATAAAAGTGGTTATACTTTTAAAAACAATAGAAAAGCATGGGAACAAAATTTTTTAATCCATCAATTTGTAAAGGGAATTTTGAACTTATATTTTAAAATTATAAATATTCAACACCTCCTTATCATATGTGTTCCAGTTTGCTAAAGCTATTATGCAAAATACCAGAAATGGATTGGCTTTTATAAAGGGGATTTATTAGGCTACAGATTTACAGCCATTAAAATGTCCAAACTAAGGCATCAAGAGGATACCTTCACCGAAGGAAGGTCGTTGGCGTCTGGAACACCTCTGTCAGCTGGGAAGGCATGTGGACGGCATCTGCTGGTCCTTTGCTCTCGGGTTGCATTTCAAAATGTCTTTCTCCAAAATGTCTCTGTGCTCTGTCTCTCTTAGCTTCTCTTACTTCACTGCTTGGTTCTCCTGGGGCATCTCTCTAAGCATCTGGGAGTACACTCTTAGCTTCTCTGGGGCAAACTCTGGGCTTCATCTCTTAGCTTAGCATCTCCAAACATCCTTCTGTCTGCAACTCCCACCATCTCTAAGTGTCTAGGTTTGTGTCATCCTTTAGCTTCTCCCAGGGGCAAACATATCTTAGCTTCTCTCGAAAATGTTTCTCTCAGCTTCTCTGAGAAGCTTCTCCATGAGTGCTCTTAAAGGATTCCAGTGATCTAATTAATACCCACCCTGAATGGGTGGGGCCATACCTCCACAGAAACTAATTAAAGGTCTCACCAACAGTTGGGTGAGTCACATCTCCATGGAAACATTCAATCAAAAGGTTCTACCTAACAATATTGGATTAAAAGATCATGGCTGTTCTGGAGTCCATAATGTTTTCAAACTGGCACAATATGTTTGTAAGAAGAATTGGAAAACTTTAACTGAATTTCAGCAAAGCCAATGAATGCCATGTTATAATTGGATTTATATATACTTGTGAAGTATTTTTTTTTTATTAAATTCAGTTTTATTGAAATACATTCACACACCATACAATCATCCATGATATACAATCCACTGTCCACAGTATGATAACATAGTTATGCGTTCATCACCACAATCTATCTCTGAACATTTTCCTTACATCAGAAAGAACCAGAACAAGAATAAAAAATAAAAGTGAAAAAAGAACACCCAAATCATCCCCCCATCCCACCCCATTTGTCCTTTAGTTTTTATTCCCATTCCTCCACTCATCCATACACTAGATAAAGGGGGTGTGATCCACAAGGTTGTGAAGTATTTGTTTTTAAAAATCCGTATTTGACATTAAAACCGAGCTTAGAATAGACCTTCTAATTGCTGTATCACAGCGTGTTTAAAGCAAATTTAGAAAAGGATATTCATTTGCATTCTTCTCACTTAAAAAAGTCAGTAATTTAAAGAGAGTACAAAGAGTTTATCAGTAAAAAATTTAAAAAACTTACTTGTTCAATTATTCTATTCATTTTATTATTTAGCATTTATATTAGATTAGTATTCAGTAGTCTATATATAATTTATACATTAATACATTGTTTTAGTTTTTTTGGCTGCTTAAGTAAATACCATGTAATGGGTTGGCTGAAACAGTGATAATTTATTGGTTCAAGATTTTGAGCTAGGAAAAATCCAAACCAAGGTTCATCAAGGTGATGCTTTTTCCTTAAGACTGGCATTCTGGCTGTTAGTGATCCTTAGCTGTGGGCTCTTCTGTCACATGGCAGAGCACATGGCAGCTTCTTCGGACCTCTCCCTTCATTTCAGGGTTCCATTGACCTTCAGCTTCTTGCTTCCAGTGGCTTTCTCTCTATCTGTCTCAGTTACATTCTGCTTATAAAGGACTCCAGTAATAGGATTATGACTCATCCTGATTGAAATGGGCCACATTTTAACTGAAATAACCTTATCAAAAGATCTTACTTCAGTGGATTCACACCCATAGGAATGGATTAAGTTTAAAAACATGGATTTCTGAAGTACACAGCTCCAAACCACCACGTATTTATATCTATCCTATACCTCATTTTTTACTGATAGGAGTATGTAATCATAGGTGTGGAGATCATTAATCCAGAGGTGATTACTTATTGCTTCTGCTACTACAGGGGAGAAATTCAAACTCTGCATCACTAATGAAGTGCTTTTGCTTGGAGGGCCACTATTCGGTAAGCTTGTGTGAAGTTCTAGCTCTTGGTGATGCTATGTTGGAAAAATGTTTCACTACATTTGGGAAGCTTTTGGCCAAACATTTTTTCTGCCTCAGTATCTTTCTGTTCTCCTCTTCTGGGATTCAGTGACATGTACGTTAGACATTTTGATATTTCCCTAGGTCCCTGACACTGTTCATTTTTTCCAATCTTTTCTCTGTCCTTGAATTAGATAATTTCTATTTATTTAGCTTCCCTGTTGATTTATTATTTCCTATGTCATCTATGTGCTGCTAATGAGTCCATCCAGGCTCAATATATTTCTACTTCTAAAATTTCCCGGCTGAGAACCTCTATATTTTTATTCATTTCAAGTTTACCTTTATTTTTTACCTCCTGTAGCATAGTTATGATAGCTGCTTTAAACTCTTTAGTAATCCTAATATCTGAGTAGTCTAGGTGTTGGCATGCATTTAATGAGAATTCCTGATTTTTTGTTATGTCAGTTAATTTTGGATTGTATCCTGGATGTTGTGCATGTTATGCTGTGTAGACTCTTGAGTCCTTTTGTAATCCTTGGAGAATGTTGAATTTTTGTTTTAGCAAGTGATCAACCTGGTTAGGGTCAGAACACTAGTTCTGTCTTGCATTCCGTTTGTGGTGATTTCAATATCAGTTCAGTTTTCAAAGCCTTTGTCTTGCTTCTTTGGGTCTGTTCTATACATGGTGCCACACTGAGACTTGAGCTGGTTTAAATATCAAACTCTCAAAGCTTTTGCTTTGCTGGTTTCTGTCTGTCCTGTGCACAGCTGAGGAGTGAGTTCAAACCTTGTGTGGATTCATACTCAGTTCTCTTTCTCCTTAGAGGGACCTCTTTTCTTTGCTTCTCTAGCTAGAAAGACAGGATTTCTGTTGGCATTTTGGCTGTCCTCTCCACTGCTCTGCTGTGTATCTCCCAGACGGATTTACCTTAAGCCAGAGTCGAGTCTTGTTTTTAAACATTGCTATGGTGCATGTGGAGTAGCCTTTACTCTAGTTTAGCTGTGCTCCTAAGACTTGATCTTTTTGGATTATCTCCTCAAAGGCTTGGATGTTCGAGATCTTTCTACTTTGGGAAGAATTGAAACTTCTCCTCACTCTGTGTGACCTCCAGGCCCCAGTAGTTGTTTTTTTCTTGGTACTGTACTCAGTCTTGCCCTGTGCCTGCACAGCTTAGTATTCATCTACATACTCAATTTCTCAGGTAAATTTCTCCTCTGGTACTCTGTTCTGTGAATTCTAGCCACCATAGCCCCCCTGAGATTGTTGTGTCCTCAACTCAGTGAGACTGCATGCTTTGCTTGGGTTCTCTTTCCTGTATTGTAGTTTGAACAGAGCCTCTAGGCACAAAGCTTGGGTGATATTACAGCATTTGTTTCGCTTCTCTCAGTGGTAACAGTCCAGTTCTGCTTGTTGTCCAATGTTTAAAAATAGTTGTTTGGAGATGGAAGAAGGTGGTGGCATAGAGAGGAGTGGAAGCTAGTTTTTCCCCTGGAACAACTAATAAACAACCAGGAAAAGCTAGTAAATAATCTGGAATAACTGCGGGAGGACAAATGTAACTGTCCACTCATCATACACCAACCTGAATTGGGAGGAATGCCTGAGATTGCAGCATAAAATCTGTAAGTAAAAACTGCGGATCCAAGCAGGGAGCCATCTCCCCCCATGGCCCAAACTGCAAAGCCTCGCGGTGCTACAGAGCAGCACTCTCCCAGCAAGTGAATATAGCTCAGCTGAGCTCCAACTGGGGTTTTAATTAACAAACATGGACTGCTCAATACAAGCTACGAATCCCCAAAAAACAGACAGAGGCTTTTGGTGACAACTGACCTTGGGGAGCTGGAGGGTGGCTGCAGACTGGCCCGGAAGAGGACTTTCTGTCCCTTTTTTGGCTCAGTGGAGAAAGCCTCAGCCATTTTCAGTTCCCAGCGCTCTGACGCAGACAAGGGTGGAGATAGCACGGGCAGAGAGACTACTCAAATGTAAATATGACCTCTCCCTAGGGGGTATATCTTCCCTAAGAGGAAGAAGGTGGTGCCAAGCCCTACTACCCGCCTTCCATTCAGAAACAGACCCCAGAGTCTGGGGGAAAACAGCCCCGGGCCACACTTCCTTACACCAGTCTGGAGCTACAGGCTAACAGGTGCCACCTGCTGGGCAGAAGTACAGTGACTTGAGGCCTCACAGGGTATACCAATCTTCCAAGACACCCTCAGGGAAACCAGATACTATTCCCTCCTTCTAAGACCTGAGCCCATTCTGGTCTGAGAAAACCTGATTGGGGTAACCGAGGAAATCGCATGCCTAGACAACAGAAAACTACAACCTGCACTAAGAAAAATGAAGTTATGGCCCAGTCAAAGGGACAGACTCACACTTTAACTGAGCTAGAAGAATTTAAACAACTAATACTAAATGAATTCAAAAAGTTTAGGGAAGATATGGCAAAAGAGATGAAATATATAATGAAAACACTGGGCATACATAAGGTAGAAATCGAAAATTCAAAAAAACAACTGATAGAATCTATGGAAATGAAAGGCGCAACACAAGAGATGAAAGACAATGGAAACATGCAACAGCAGATCTCAAGAGGCAGAAGAAAACACTCAGGAACTGGAGAACAAGGTACCTGAAATCCTGCATACAAAAGAACAGGTAGAGAAAAGAATGGAAAAATATGAGCAACGTCTCCGGGAACTTAAGGACAAAATGAAATGCAGGAATATACATGGCATTGGTGTCCCAGAAGGAGAAGAGAAGGAAAAAGGGGCAGAGGCAATAATAGAGAAAATAGTCATGAAAATTTCCCATCTCTTATGAAAGACATAAAATTATGGATCCAAGAAGTGCAGCATACCCCAAACAGACTAGATCTGAATAGGCCTATGCCAAGACACTTAATAATCAGATCATCAAAAGTCAGAGATAAAGAGAGAATCCTGAAAGCAGCAAGAGAAAAGCAATCCATCACATACAAAGGAAGCTTGATAAGACTATATGCGTATTTCTCGATAGAAACCATGGAGGCAAGAAGGAAGTGGGGTGATATATTTAAGATACCGAAAGAGAAAAACCACCAACCAAAAGTCCTATATCCAGCAAAACTGTCCTTCAAATATGAGGGAGTGCTTAAAATATTCTCTGATAAACAGACAATGACAGAGTTTGTAAACAAGATACCTGCTCTACAGGCAACACTAAAGGAAGCACTGCAGATAGAAAGGAAAAGTCAGGAGTGAGAGGTTTGGGAAACAATTTTTGGAGATAGTAGCTCAGCAATGTGAACAAAGATGACTGTGAGCATATTTAAAGGAGGAAGGTTAGGACCATGTGGGACACCAGAATGAGAGATGAAAGATAAAAGACTGGGACTGTATAACTCAGTGAAACCTAGGGTGCTCAACGGTTGTAATGAAAGGTACAAATACATTTTTACATGAGATAGAGCAAATGAACATCAGCATTGCAAAGTGTTAAAAATAGGATGGGACTGGCGGGAAAATACAATCAATGCACATTAGAGACTATAATTAACAGTAACATTGTATTATGCTTCCTTTACTATAACAAAGGCAGTAAACCAAAGCTAAATGCATATGGGGGTTGGGTGACATAGGGGAAGGGTATGGGACTCCTGCCATTGGTGATGTTGTCCAACTCTTATTCTACTTCAGTTTGATGCCATCTTTCCTTTTGTTGCTTTCTAGCTGTCATGTTTGTTTTTTTTCCCCCTCTCTCTTTCTTTTTTCTTTTTCTTTTGTCCCTCTGCCTTCTTTCACTGTGCCTCTGTTGTGGAAGAAATGGAGATGTCCTTATATAGATAGTGGTGATGATGCTGAATACATAAATATGTGATTATTTACTTAGGACAGAATGTGTGGTGTGTGAACAGAACCTTCAGGAAAAAAATGCGTTGATGAAACCTTGAGGGCACTATATTGAGTGAAATAAGACAGACACATAAGGACAAATATTGCAGGGTGTCACTGATATGAACTAATTATAATATGTAAACTCATAAGTTACTAGTATATAGAACGAGGCTAAAGAATGGGGAGCAGTTGCTTTTTATGAGCAGAATGTTCTACTAGGGTGAACTTAAACATTTGGAAATTGACAGAGGTGATGGTAGCACATTGTGAGAATAACTAGCAGTGCTGAACGGTGTGTGAATGGGGTGGAAAGGGTTAACTCAGAGTTACATGTGTCACCAGAGGGAAAGTTAGAGGTTAAAAGATGGGAATGTATAAAACAGTGAATCTTGTGGTGGGACAATGTCCGTGATTAACTGTATAAATATTAGAAATCTCTCTCATGAACTAGAACAAATGTATGACACTATAACTAGAAGTTAATAATAGAGAGGCATATAGGAAAAAATATATACCTATTGCAAACTATATACTGTAGTTAGTAGTATTTTAACATTCTTTCATCAACAGTAACAAATGTACTATACCAAAACTATGAATCAGTAATGGAGGGGGACTGATTAAGGGTATGGGAGGATTTCAGTTTCCTTTTTTTTGTCTTTATGTATGGAGTAATGAAAATGTTCTAAAAATTGAACAAAAATATTAATTGTGGTGATGGTTGCACAGCTGTATGATGGTACCATGGGCAATTGATTGTACACTTTGGATCTTTGGATAATTGTATGGTATGTGAACAATCTCAATAAAAAAAAATAGTTGTTTTATATATTTTGTTCAGTTTTCCAGTTGTTTGTGGGAGGATGTTGAATCTGGTGTCAGTTATGGCAGAGTGTTTTCCAGTTTTATATACATATGTACATATATATTTATATGTTTATATAGTTCCTTTATTAGAGCAGTTGTAGGTTTACAGAAAAATCATGCGGACAACACAGTTCATAAATATTCCACTCCATCCCCTCACAGTTTTCATTATTATTAATACTTTGTTTTAATGTGGTACTTTTGTTACAGTTGATGAAAGAATTATAATTGTACTTTTAACTGTAGTTCCAGTTTACATTAGGGTTTAGGGTGTTGAATCCTAGTTCTATTTTTAAAAAAATTCTGGCAATATATTTAAACCTAAAATTTTCCCTTTAACCACATTCAGATATATAATTCAGTGGTGGTAATTACATTCACAATGTTGTGCTACTATCACCACTATCCATTACTAAAACTTCTCCGTTAACCTAAACAGGAATTCTGTGCCAGTTAAGCATTAACTCCCCTTTCACAACTCCCACTCCAGCCCCTGATAACCCATATTCTAATTTCTGACTGTATGAATTTCCTTATTCTAATTATTTCATATCAGTTAGTTCATACAATATTTGTCCTTGAAATTTGATGTTCAGCTCCCAGGGAGGAATCTGAACCCAGCATCGTGGGATAGAGAGCATCTTCTTGACCAAAAGGGGGGTGTGAAATGAAGTGAAATAAGTTTCAGTGGCTGAGATATTCCAAAAGGAGCCGAGAGGTCACTCTGGTGGGCACTCTTACGCACAAAATAGATAATCCTTTTTAATTGTAATAGCTATCAGTCACTACCTGAAACTATCAAACTACAACCCAGAACCCTTGAATCTTGAAGACGGTTGTATAAAAACGTAGCTTATCACATTAATAAATCAGAAGAGAAAAATCAAATGATGATTTCAGTAGATGCTGAAAAAGCATTTGACAAAATCCAGCATCCCTTTTTGATAAAAACACTTCAAAAGGTAGTAATTGAAGGAAACTTCCTCAATATGATAAAGAGCATGTATGAAAAACCTGCAGCCAGCATAATACTCAATGGTGAGAGACTGAAAGCTTTCCTTTTAAGATCAAGAATGAGACAAGGATGCCCGCTGTCACCACTGTTATTCAACATTGTGTTAGAAGTGCTAGCCAGGGCAATCTGTCAAGACAAAGAAATAAAAGGCATCCAAATTGGAAAGGAAGAAGTAAAACTGTCATTATTTGCAGATGATATGATCTTATATCTGGAAAATCCTGAGAAATAGATGATACAGCTACTGGAGCTAATAAACAAATTTTGGAAAGTAGTGGGATACAAGATTAATGCACATAAATCAGTAATGTTTCTATACGCTAGAAATGAACAAAGTGAAGACACACTCAAGGAAAAGATACCATTTTCAATAGCAACTAAAAAAATCAAGTACCTAGGAATAAACTTAACCAAAGAGGTAAAAGACCTATACAAAGAAAACTACATAACTCTACTAAAAGAAATAGAAAGGGACCTTAAAGTATGGAAAAATATTCCATTTTCATGAATAGGAAGGTTAAATGTCATTAAGATGTCAGTTCTACCCAAACTCACGTATAGATTCAATGCAATCCCAAACAAAATTCCAACAACCTACTTTGCAGACTTGGAAAAGCTAGTTATCAAATTTGTTTGGAAAAGGAAGATGCCTCAAATTGCTTAAAACACTCTAAAAAAGAAAAACGAAGTGGGAGGATGTAAACTTCCTGACTTTGAAACTTATTATAAAGCCAGTAGTCAAAACAGCATGGTACTGGCACAAAGATAGACATATTGATCATTGGAATTGAATTGAGAATTCGGAGATAGACCCCAGATCTGTGGTCGACTGATCTTTGATAAGGCCCCCAAAGCCACTAAACGGGGACATAACAGTCTTTTCAACAAATGGGGCTGGGAGAGTTGGATATCCATATCCAAAAGAATGAAAGAGGACCCCTACCTCACACCCTACAAAAAATATTAATTCAAAGTGGATAAAAAACCTCAATATAAAAGACGGTACCTTTTATTTTTCATGCAGTTGATTTAGGAAAAAAAAAAAAGTTAAAAAAATAAAAAACAAGGAAAAAAACATGCAGAGCCCCTTTGAGGAGCTGGTGGAGAATGCAGGGGTTTTGGCCTGCCCTACCTCGATGGTTGCTAACATGCCCACAGACATAGGGGATTGGTGGTTTGATGGATTGAGCCCTCTACCATGGAATTTGCCCTTGGGAAGACTGTTGCTGCAAAGGAGGGGCTAGGCCTCCCTATAATTGTGCCTAAGAGCCTCCTCCCTAATGCCTCTTTGTTGCTCAGATGTGGCCCTCTCTCTGGCTAAGCCAACTTGAAAGGTGAAGTCACTGCCCTCCTCCCTATGTGGGATCAGACACCCAGGGTAGTGAATCTCCCTGGCAACGTGGAATATGACTCCCGGGGAGGAATGTAGACCCGGCATCGTGGGACGGAGAACATCTTCTTGACCAAAAGGGGGATGTAAAAGGAAATGAAATAAGCTTCAGTGGCAGAGAGATTCCAAAAGGAGCCAAGAGGTCACTCTGGTGGGCACTCTCACGCACAATATAGACAACCCTTTTCAGGTTCTAAAGAATTGGGGTAGCTGGTGGTGGATACCTGAAACTATCAAACTACAACCCAGAACCCATGACTCTTGAAGACAGTTGTAAAAAAATGTGGCTTATGAGGGTGACAGTGGGATTGGGGGGGGGGGCATAGGGATCACACTCCCGTTTGTCTGGTTTGTGGATGGATGAGTGGAAAGGTGGGGGAAGGAAACAAACAAACAAACAGACAAGGGCGCCCAGTGTTCTTTTTTACTTTAATTGCTCCTTTTCACTTTAATTATTATTCTGGTTATTTTTGTGTGTGTGGTAATGAGGGTGTCGGGGATTGATTTTGGTAATGAATGTACAACTACTTAATGGTGCTGTGAACAATCAAATGTACGATTTGTTTTGTATGACTGCTTGGTATGTGAATATTATCTCAATAAAATGAACAATTAAAAAAGAAAAAAGACAGTACCATGAAAATCCTAGAAGATAATGTAGGGAGACATCTTCAAGACCTTGTATTAGGAGGTCACTTCCTAGACCTTACACCCAAAGCACAAGTAACAAAGGGAAAAATAGATAAATGGGAACTCCTCAAGCTTAGAAGTTTCTGTACCTCAAAGAAATTTGTCAAAAAGGTGAAGGGGCAGGGAACTCAATGGGTAAAAATTTTTGGAAACCATGTATCTGACAAAAGACTTGCATATATAAAGAAATCCTACAACTCAATGACAGTAGTACAGACAGCCCAATTATAAAATGGACAAAAGATATGAAGAGACAGTTCTCTGAAGGGGAAATACAAATGGCCAAAAAACACATGAAAAAATGTTCAGCTTCACTAGCTAATAGAGAGATGCAAATTAAGAGCATGAGATACCATCTCACACCAGTTAGAATGGCTACCATTAAAGAAACAGGAAACTACAAATGCTGGAGAGGATGTGGAGAAATTGGAACTCTTATTCATTGTTGGTGGGACTGTATAGTGGTTCAGCCACTCTGGAAGACAGTCTGGCAGTTCCTTAGAAAAGTAGATATAGAATTACCCTTTGATCCAGCAATTACACTTCTTGCTATATACCCAGAAGATCTGAAAGCAGTGACACGAACAGATATCTGCACACCAGTGTTCATAGCAGCATTATTCACAATTGCCAAGAGATGGAAACAACCCAAATGTCCTTCAGCAGATGAGTGGATAAATAAAATGTGTTATATACACACGATGGAATACTATACAGCAGTAAGAAGGAATGATGTTGTGAAACATATGACAACTTGGATGAACCTTGAAGACATAATGCTGAGTGAAATAAGCCAGGCACAAAAAGAGAAATATTATATGCTACCATTAATGTGAACATTGCTGGGGGAGAATGCAGGGGTGCTGGGCTTCCCCACCTTGATGGTTGCTGATGTGTTCACAGACATTGAGGACTGGTGGTTTGATGGGCTGAGCCCTCCATCATGGGACTTGCCATTGGGAAGACTGACTGCAAAGGAGAGGCTAGGCCTGCTTATAATTGTGCCTAAGTGTGTCCTCTTGAATGCCTCTTTGTTGCTCAGATGTGGCCCTCTCTCTCTAGCTAAGCCAACTTGGCAGATGAAATCATTGCCCTCCTCCCTATGTGGGATCTGACACCCAGTGGTGTAAATCCCCCTGGCAATGTGGAATATGACTCCAAGGGAGGAATCTGGACCCAGCATCCCCCTTTTGGTCAAGAAGATGTTTTCCATCCCACGATGCTGGGTCTACATTCCTCCCCAGGAGTCATATTCCACGTTGCCAGGGAGATTCACTCCCCTGGGTGTCTGATCCCACGTAGAGGGGAGGGCAGTGATTTCACGTTTCAAGTTGACTTAGCTAGAGAGAGAGGGCCACATCTGAGTAACAAAGAGGCATTCGGGAGGAGGCTCTTAGGCACAATTATAGGGAGGCCTAGCCTCTCGTTTGCAGCAACAGTCTTCCCAAGGGTAAATCCTATGGTAGAGGGCTCAACCCATCAAACCACCATTCCCCTATGTCCGTGGTCATGTTAGCAACCATCGAGGTGGGGTATCTTTTACTTTAATTGTTCTTTTTCACTTTAATTTTTATTCTTATTACTTTTGTGTGTGTGGTAATGAAAATGTTCAAAAGTTAATTTTGGTGATGGATGTACAACTATATGGTGGTAGTGGGAACAATTGATTGTACGCTTTGTATGACTGCATGGTATGTGAATATGTTTGAATAAAATTGAATTATTAAAAAAATTTGATGTTCATAAGTCAAGCAATCGGTAAAAGAAGATGGATATAAAGTAGGGGAGACCAAGAAAAAGCCACAAGTACAAAGTGTAGGCCAAAGGATGGACTGAAACCTGCATCATTACTTGCTTCTTGTCTTTGAACTTGTTGGCTTGACTGTTCTGCTGAAACCAGGGATCTCTTCATCATGTTGCAGATAAGCCACAATGGGTGGCAGCTACCATATGGCAGCTGCCTCATTTCTAGCCTTCAATTCTCCCTTAAGAATATCTCTGGTAGGTTACCCTAATTAGCTATGCCCAGGAAAGGGAATTCTAGGAAATGTAGTTCAGCCTTGCCAAGCTGATACATTACCGTACCAGCAATGTTAGGTGTCTAAGTTGTTTGTTGTTTTGTTACAAACAATACTATAATTTAGTGTGCCTAAAGTACCTTTCATATTTTGGTTAATTTACTTGGGATAGATTTATAGAAGTTGAATTGCTGGACCAAAGGATTATGAATTTTTCTTTGTGGCTTTGAAGCTTTTAGTGCTACATTTCCTTGCAAAAGGTTTGTATTACATAATCTCATACATTGCTGCTTGTGTATGAATTTCATTGATTCACTGCATACATGTATGCATTTACACATCTATTAAAATATTGTTTTTTGATCATCTTCATTTAAATGGATGTAAATAATACACAATTCGTTAAGGTATGGCCTGTCTTTTATTTTATCAAATGTTGGTAGTGAAGACACTTAAATTTTATGCCATTGCTTTACTATGAATAATGAAGAATATTTTTTTGGTTCTGTTTTTTTTTTTTTTTAGTTTTTTTCGTGTATCTCGTTAATTTTGCTTACTTAATATGATAGCATGAGTAATTAACAACTGTTTCTTAAATTTGATGTACATAATAGCTGCTTGATTAATCCTTATTTATAGGTTCATTTGTGGTGATCCATTCTGTGTTCTGTTCTTCTAAACATTTCATCAGTGCTGATTATTTTTTTTAATTTTTTAATTTTATTTTTATTTTTATTTTTTTTATTTTGAAATAAATTCAAAGTTATAGGAACAGTTGCAAAAACAATACTAACCCCATACACAGAAGTTCATCATAACCTGACCCCTCCCGATAGCTCAATCCACCAACTTTAACATGCTGTCACATTGCTATTTCTTTCCCTCCCTCCCTATCATCCAACATCTATTGCTCTGTCTTCTGAACATATGAGAGCTAGCTGCATACATCTTTGAACATGCACTATAATTCACATATACACTTCCCATGAACAAGTACATTCTTTTATGCAATCCCATTAAGTGCTGCTAAGAAGTACAAGAGATTCAACAATGATACAAAGCTTACATTCTATATTTCCTTTTCCTTATGTCTCAACTGTGTCCCTTTGAGCCACCTGTCCTGTATCCTCCAATCCCATCCAAGTTCATCCTTGGCAATTAATTGTCATCTATTTAGACTGTCTTTTTTTTTTTTTTTTTTTTTTTTTTTCAGTTGTGGAAACATATACAGCCTAAATCTTCCCATTCCACCCCCTCCCTAGCCTTTCATTAGTGGGATTAATCACATTTAGAATGTTGTAATGCTCTTTCCCACCATCCATTACTAGAAGTTTTCCTTCACCTCAAACAGCAATCCTACACTCATTTCTTAACTCCCCATTGCCCCTTCCCCCATTTCTCTTAACCCAAACTCTACTTTTCATCTCTATGGTTATATTCTCTGATAGTTTCTTTGTGTTTACTGTGGGGCTTAAAATTAACCTCTTAAATCCATATCAATCTTGTTTTTCTTTAATACCACCTTCACTTCAATAGGACACATAAACTATGTTCCTTTACTCCTTCATTCCCCCACCTTTATATAGTTGTCTAAAATTACATATTTTACATTGAGTTCATAACCACTGATTTGTCGTTAGAGTTTGTGTATTTTATATCATATAGGAAGTAAATAGTGGAGTTACAGTTCAAAAATTATTGACTTCTGTTTGTATTCCATTATGGTTGGAGAATGTGCTTTGAGTATATTCAATTTTTTTTTTTTTTTTTTTAAATTTCTTGAGGCTTGTTTTATGTCCCAGTTTATGGTCCCTTCTGGAGAAATATCCGTGATCAGTAGAGAAAAATGAGTGTCCTGGTGATTTGGGATGTAAGGTACTATATATGTTTGTTAATATTCTCTATATCTCTTTCTCCTTTCTTTGTTTCTCTGTTGGTAGGGCTCCCTTTAGTATCTCCAGTAGGGCAGGTCTTTTATTGGCAGTCTCTCAGCATTTGTTTGTCTGAAAAATTTAAGCTCTCCCTCAAATTTGAAGGAGAGTTTTGCTGGATAAAGTATTCTTGGTTGGAGATTTTTCTCTCTCAGAATTTTAAATATGTCATGCCACTGCCTTCTTGGCTCCACAGTGGCCACTGAGTAGTTACAACTTAGTTTTATGTTGTTTCCTTTGTATGTGGTGAATTGCTTTTCTCTTGCTGCTTTCAGAACTTGCTCCTTCTCTTCAGTATTTGAGAGTCTGATCAGAATGTGTCTCAGAGTGGGTTTATTTGGATTTATTCTATTTGGAGTTCGCTGGGCATTTATGCTTTGTGTATTTATGTGTTTAAGATTGGGGAAGTTTTCCCCAACAATTTCTTTGAATGCTCTTTCTAGACCTTTACCCTTCTCTTCCCCTTCTGGGACACCAATGAGTCTTAAGTTTGGACGTTTTATTTTGTCTGTCATATCCCTGAGATCCATTTCGATTTTTTTGATTTTTTTCTCCATTCTTTCTTTTGTTCTTTCATTTTCTGTTCTGTGGACTTCTAGGACAGTGAGACATTGTTCAGCTTCCTCTAGTCTTGTACTGTGAATATCCAGAGTCTTTTTAATTTGGCCAACAGTTTCTTTTATTTCCATAGATCTTCTATTTTTTAATTTACTCTTGCAATGTCTTCTTTATGCTCTTCTAGGGTCTTCTTTATGTCGCTTATATCCTGGGCCATGGTCTTCTTGATGTCCTTTAAATCCTTTGCCATATTTTCGTTCCTCGATTGTAGGTCTTTGATTAATTTTGCGAGGTACTGTGTATCTTCCAATGTCTTGATTTGTGTGTTTGGAGTTGGATTCTCCATATCGTCTGGTTTTATCATATGCATTAAGATTTTCTGTTGTTTTTGGCCTCTTGGCATTTGCTTTGCTTGAAAGGGTTCTTTCAAGTTGTAAAAAAAAAATACCTATCTAATTTTTCAGAAACAGTTTGGTGGCGTACACTTTCTCTAACTACCCAGCAGATGGCGTCTGTGGGTCACCTATACTCCTCAAGTCAGTTCTCCACCTTGTCCCCACACTGTGTGGGGAAATGATTCTTGTGGGGTTCAGTTGGAGAACTCAGTTTGGGTGTGTTGCTGGAGCCGTCCGCCCTGAATGTGGGGCGTGTATATGGGTGGCCAGGGAGGAAGGACAGCTTTAATATTCAAATCCCCCAGGTTCCTGGAGATTCAAGGCTGCTGCAAGAGTCGAAGCCTTCATTTCATTTCAGTCCCAGACCCTCTCTCTCGCTGTCCCACAAACCACCGGACTTGGTGTAGCGTCCCTGGGTTCTCAGAGCGTGTCCCCCCGCCCAGCCGCGATCCTCCAGGAGGTCTGCTGAGGGAATGCCGTGCTACATCTCCAGTGCGCGCCGTCCCTCAAGGGACGTCCTGGGCTGCTGGGCCATGCCAGGGCGTTTTCAGCCTGATGCAAAGATGGCTGAATGGGGCATCTTAACACCCCCCTCCTCGCACAGTTCCTCTTTCCCAGCTCTGGGACAAATGACGGGGCTCTGGGCTGTGGGCACGGCCCCGGGCAGGAGTTTATCCAGCCCTCTGGGGGGCCAGCTGCTAGCCACGGGGTTTCTTTCTGCTTCTGGCTCTCCCCTCCGTTCCCCTGGCCCCGAGGGTATCTGCAGCGGGCTATCTTCCAGGCTAGACCCCGAGAGGCCAGCCCAGACCCCTCTTGCTGTGTTTTACTGCATGGTTCCCACTATCACAACTGCAGCTGCTTCTGGGTTTTTCCCTCTTTTTTTTTTTTTTTTAAAAAAAAGAGCCAATTGGTCTCCAAACGCCAAACCCTGGCTTCCCCAGACTGCCGCGTGGCTGCGGGTCTTCCAGCCAGCTTACTCGTTTCAGAATGCAGACTCCTGGTTTCACCAAGTATACAGCCCCTGTGGAACTAGCAGACCTTGTCCAGCTGGCGCATTGCTGTAACCGGTATTCTGGGTCACTTTCTGGTTTTTATCTAGTGTTTTTCATGGAGGTATTTTTTTGCCCTGTCTCACCTAGCCGCCATCTTAGTTTTCCCAGTGCTGATTCTTAAAAGGATTTCTAGTTAATTTTTAGTTTAAAGGTACTGAAGATTGATCGAGCCTGTCAAATTTCTGTGTGGGCAGGATAAATGCAGTTAGTGCTCTCATTTTGTATAAAGAAGTTTTAAATTCACTTTTGAAGAATTGTGTGGGATAACATGTAAGTAAAACCTTCATTAATATCCAGTTCATATTTGTCCCACAATCCTATTTATTGTATTTTATGTTAAGTTAAAATGATAGAAAATATAGGGCTTATATTTTTTATTGATTTCAGTATCAACTTTTGGTATTTATGTATCTTAACATCACGTACAACCATATCTTACTCAGTAATGAGAGAGCTTTCCTTCTTCCTCCATTTCATTTGTAAATACCTGTACTTCAGTGTGTGTATCTCTAAATGATAAAGACTCTTTAAAAAGAAAAAAACAGTCAAAACCAGAGAACCATTATCACACTTAAAAACAATTAAGAATAGTTCCCATTCAGTCAAATGTTCAAAATTCTTTCATATTCTACTATTTTTTTTTGTTTTTGTTTTAAATATAGTTGGTTTATTCAAATCATGAGCCAAATAAGGTGTTCATATTTCATTTGGTTTATGTGTCTTTCAAATCTTTTTTCAATTTCCCTCACTCCCTTTTTTCTCTTGTCATTTACTTTGTTGAAGAAATTAGGTCATTTTTCTATAGACTTTTCCACATTCTAGATTATTTTCTATAAATGGGTAGAGGCTTGATTAGACTCAGGTTCAAGTTTTTTTTTTTGGTGAGAATTTCTCATAGGCAGCTAAGTATTTGTTCTTGAATCATATCAGGAAACATATAAGTCTGGTTGTGATGTTAATATCCGTAGGTGTTCAATTACGAATCCAGTGAGTTTAATTATTTTTATCTTCGTACTATTAACTTGATTCACCTATTTTTAAGTTCCCTATCAACCTATTACCTAAAGCTTTTGCAGTCATTAGTAACCATTGTCTACATCCATTATTTCATCAGGGGTTCCAAGTGATCTCTTAAATATCTCATTTTTTTTGTGTTCATTATCTGGAATCACGGTGAAGAATTTTAGTAAATCAGCTATTTGGTTGCCCGGTGGTACAAGTTCTACAGGAAAGGCAGGATAAATGCTTGATTTATTTGTTTTCCCTTTGTTTTCCATTTTCCAGAAAAAGCTGATTGCTTTGGGTCCTTTTGTGTTATTAGCTCTAATATGAAAAGAGAATTAAGTAATAGCCTACATGGCTAAAATTCACTCAGATTTTCATTCATACATCTTCTTATTTTATGTATCATCACTTAGTTATTAGAACAAAATTATTCATTTTTACTCTATTATACAAAGTATTGATTCTGTATAGTTTTTCCTTTTTTTGAAATTTTAATGCAGATAACATTAGAATTCACTCCAGGACAAATTATTGATAGATTTTAAAAATTACAGTTTTTATCTTCTAAAGTTTGCCATTCCTTCTAACACTATAAGAAGATACTTGATCTAACTATTGGCTTACAGAATGTGAGTCCATGTAATCTGAACCGAGAGACAGTGTAACACTGAAGTGCTTCAGTGAGTGTATATTGCTATTGGATGAAATTTCAGGTAGGAAATAATGGCATTGTTTGGTATCAGATAGTTAAGCTAGTGTATTCCACTTGATTGCTTTTAGAAAATGAGCTTTTATTTTACATGAGGGACCAGAGAAGCCTGCAAAAATTGCTTTAGTGCTTTTTTTTCTTTGTAATGGGAAATACCTTTATTTTTAAATGTGCAACATTAAAGAAAATGTAAAACGTTAACTTTTTTTTTTTTTTTTAAGTATTTCTTCTGACCTTTTCTTAAAATGGAAAATCTATTAGTGAGGACAAGAAGGGGACAGTTATGTTACTTTCGAAGTTGCCAAACCTATCTAAAAGCCTGTTACATCTTGTTAAAAATGATGTTTTATTTTTTCAAGCTTGAGACTTTGCTTCTATTTAACTCTTCTACAGTGTTTATTTTATATTTAGTCATGGAGAATCATTTTTTATCTTTTTTCTAATATTTGTTGAAACTGTTTTATTATTGACTTAAATATTATTTCTCCATTTGTTTTATTCGTTTGTTAGCTTTTTAGGATATATGTACAAAATTTGAATTTTTTAAAAGAAAGTTTTATGATTAAACCTTTACTAAGTAGCCTGGCTCTTTTAAGCTATTGCCAAGGGTGGTTTTATATGTATATTTTCCAAATGTCCATGAAGTGATGTTCATTAATTTCATTTTTGTAATATTGATGTTTTATAAGATGCTCCTAAGAGAATCTATAAATATCTTGTGCTGGAATCTTCCAGTTATTTTCTGAGAAGTTATAAAGTGTATTATGCAGGTATGATGTAAATGTGCCCTTCTTCTAATCATGTTTCTTCCCTAATTTGTTTAAGTTGGCTAATATAATACATACATTTGCTGAGAGTCTTCAAATGAGTGATGCATTAAATGCATCTCAGTTTTGACCTTTAATGTAAACTGCGGATTGCATCTCTGTTTTTGATAACATTTGAATTCTTTACTCCTGCCTCCTTGCATCAGGCCAGAAATCCTTGTGAAACAGTGAATGAAATTAAAAAGCTTTAATTTTTCACTTCCTGTAGATATTTGCTAAATAAATTTCACTATATCAAGTGATTAGAAAGATTTTTGTGATTTAGGTTCTCTAAACTGAAAGCATTCTACTAGTTTTAACTTTTTTTTAATATAGATTTCAGTTTACAGGAGGAGCCAAGTCTGTCGCTGGATTGTCACCCTTGTGCCAAATTTTCCTTTTGGAATTACTGAACCTTTATCAAGTTTGTGTGGTATTGAGTTGGGAAAAGTGAACATAACGTAGATGAGGTAGAAAAAATTGTTCAGACATAATGTCATCATGAGGCTCAGACCTGGCTCACGACAATACAGATTTACTAAGAAAAAAGTACCTTCTGTAGATCTGAGGCATAGATTTTGACTGAAGGACTAAGAGTGCAGGAATTTGACTTTATTGGGAAAGTTATATGAGTGGAGTTTGTAATGAGTAAGTTTTGATCTTTCCTTCACCTTGTTCCCTGCACACCTGATATTCCTGTACCTGTACAGATACAACAGGGTATTTGGTACAAAGAAGCAGGACAAGAGAGGTGGTTTTAAATTGTCATTAGAGGATATACCAGTGTGTAGAACTGACTGTGGTTCTGGCTTTTTTTTTTTTTTTTTCCCTAGTTCTCTTTTTTTAAAAAATTCAATTTTATTGAGATATATAAAAACCATAAATCATCCACAGTGTACAATCAGTTGTTCACAATACCATTATATAGTTGTGCATTCATAACCACAATTTTTGAACATTTTCATTACCACAAAAAGAGAATAAGAATAAAAATTAAAGTAAAAAAGAACACCCAAAACATCCCATACCCCCATCCCTCCCTATTATTCATTTACTTTTTGTCCTCATTTCTCTACTCAACTCTCCATACACTGGATAAAGGGAGTGGGAGCCACAAGGTTTTCACAATCACACGGACCAGTGTAAGCTATATAGTTAAATAATCATCTTCAAGAATCAAGACTAATGGTTTGCAGTTTGACAGTTTCGGGTATTTCCTTCAAGCTATACCAATATACTAAAAACTAAAAAGGGATATCTATATAATGCATAGGAATAACCTCCAGAATGACCTTTCAAATCTATTTGAGATCTCTCAGCCACTGAAACTTTGTTTCATTTAGTCTCCCCTCTTTTGGTCCAAGGCTTTCTCAATCCCTTGATGCCAGGGCCAAGCTCATCTCCGTGAGTCATGTCCCACGTTGTCTGACTTTCTTTTAAAAACATTTTTGTAGATAATGTTTGATAGAAAAGGTTGCTTTTGCCTAAATTTCTTTTAAATCAGTCAACCAGTACAAGTACTAATGAACACATTTTTAAAAATAGATGAACCCATCTTAACATAAGAACTTAGGTTACTTTCTTGTGTAATTATTATATCAAACCTTTACATTATGTAGTTATATTTGTAGTCAGGCACATAAAAATTGTTCAGTAATATATCTACTGTGGTATAATGCTATGCTGTATAACTGTAAGCAATCCTATATTCATTAAAAATTTCCGGGTTACATAGCATTATAAAACTCGTGTTGCCTGTCCACTTTGTGGCTATTGTTTTTGTCTTTATTCCTTATGTAGGACCAGAGGATCCTTATACCAGTTAGGATATAAAAGAAAACTCAAAATAACAGTTACTTAAGCAAGATAGATGTTTCTCTCTCATGTTGAAGAATTTTGAGGATAGGTAGTATGGGGCTTGGCAGGGTCACCAGGGTTCCCAGGCTTCTTCAGTCTTTCTGCTTCACTCTTCTGTCTGGGTATGACTTTCTACTTTAAGGTCACCTTAGTGATTCCAGTTGACATCTTGTTCCCCAGGTAGTAGAAAAGTGAGTGTAAAATAATTACAGCCTTTTAAAATAATTTTCCTGGAGGTTTTACCCA
Source organism: Choloepus didactylus (assembly GCF_015220235.1). Lineage (NCBI taxonomy): Eukaryota > Metazoa > Chordata > Mammalia > Pilosa > Megalonychidae > Choloepus > Choloepus didactylus. Next base: position 164,208,374 of record NC_051309.1, on the reverse strand, counting down.
ACAGCTTTTGCTTGCATCTCAACAAGGTCAAACTTGTTGCTAGGGTTCCGAGAAAGGAAAAGTCAAGTCTCTCCTCAGCCCTTTCCCTTTTGGGTCACAAAGCCCAGAGTTATGTTATTAAGAAAGAAAGGAAGAAGGGATATTGTGTAGATGACAGCTTTTATACTGTCTTCTTTATACAGTGTATAGGTATTAATTGATGACCTTTTGGCACCATATGCACAAGGCATTGTTTCATATTTACAGATTTATAAGTCTAATATATCCAGCATTGTGCAAGAAAAATCACTTTGTGTCTGCTTCTTCCTTGAACCATAGACCTGGGTAAAAAGTCACTTTTACCTTTGCTGGGCCTCATTTTCTTGTCTAAAAGTTATATATATATGTTTTGGCTTTTTAAATTGCAAGTGTTAGAAACCAAATAAAAGTAACTTAAGCACAAAAGAAAACTGCCAGGGGACTTCTGGGAAAATGGCAGAGTGGGTGAGGCAGAGCAGGCTTCTTCTCTGTGAAGGAAACTAGAGAGGGGCCAGAGGATGCCTGGGGCCGTGGTTTCAGCATGTAACTGGCCATAGAGGGACCCTATGGGACATGGTGGGGAATGTGGGGAAAAAAAAAATGCGAAGAGATGGAGCTTGGAGGGATGGGGTGAGTTTGTTTGGCCGGTACCACCTCCCAGGGCCGGCAGCAATGAGATGGCTGCCAGGCAAGGAACTGAGCAGCGGCTCTCCAGTCTCGTGTACCCACCTTGGCATTTAGCTGGGGAGGTAATGCATCATATCCATACGGCCAGGTTCTCCCATTAGGGAACCTGGGTGGCAGCATTTACTCTCCCCCCACAGAAGCCTGGGATGTGCACCAGCAAGAAGCAAGGATAGGAGAGGGTGCCATACAGAGGCATCAGGAACCCCTCCCACATCCCAGAGGCTTCCGGGAGTACGGCAGGCAGGGAGCGGGCATGTTTGTGCTGGAGAATACCCTTGAGCGGACTCCCTGCTGAGCTGCACAGGGCCCTCATTGCAGCCCCAGGGCAGGCGGTCCCCACTGCACACGGAGAACTGGTGCACTGATTGGATCCCCATCCAGATTGGATCCCACCCATCACATAGAAGTTCATGGAAGACTGGCTTGAGAGTAAAAGGGTCATGAGTGCCACCTGCTGGTAGGATAGGGAAACTGCACTCCAGGCAGTAGCTCTGACAAATTATATATATAAATAGAAAGGGACCTAAAAAGGTGGAGAAATAGTCCATGTTCATATATAGGAAGGCTAAATGTCATTAAGATGTCAGTTCTACCCGAATTGATCTACAAATTCAACGCAATTCCAATAAAAAAAAAATCCCAACACCTACTTTGCAGGCTTGGAAAAGATAGGTATCAAATTTATTTGGAAATTAAGTTTGAGGGTCTGAGTGTCTTTTTCTGAATTCTCAGTTAGATTCCATTAATCAATATTTCTGTCTTTATGCTAGTACTATGCTGCTCTGACTGCTGTTTTATAATATACTTTAAAGTCAGGAAATGTGAGTCCTTTCTTCTTTTTCAAGATGTTTTTGGCTCTTCAGTGTCTCTTACCCTTCCAAAGAAAATTGATAATTAGCTTTTCTATTGCTGCAAAGTAGGCTACTGGCATTTGATTGGCATTGCCTTGAATCTGTAGATAAATTTGGGTAAAATTAACATCTTAATGATATTTAGCCTTCCAATGCATGAACATGGAATGTCTTTGCTTTTATTTTAAGGTTTTGATTTCTTTTAGCAATGCTTTGTACTTTTCTGTGTACAGGCCCTTTACATACTTGGTTCAGTTTATTCCTAAACATGTTATTGTAAATGGAATTTTTTTCTTGATTGCCTTCCCAGATAGCTCATTACTAGTGTATAGAAACACCACTGATTGTATCTCGCCGCTTTGATGAATTTGTTTATTAGCTCAAATAGCTTTGTTAAGCCTTTTTTTTTTTATTTTCTAAATATAGGATCATGTCTGCAAATAGTGAACGCTTTACTTACTTTTTTGTTTCTGATCTGGATGCCTCATTTCTTTTTCTTGCCTAAGTGCTCTAGCTAGAACTTCTAGCATAATATTGAACAGTAGTGGTGACAGTGGTCATCCTTGTCTTGTTCCCAATCTTATAGGGAAAGCTTTCCATCTCTCTCCTTTGAATATGATGTTAGCTGTGGGTTTTTTATATATGCCCTTTATCATGTTGAGGAAATTTCCTTTGATTCCTAGTTTTCCAAGTGTTTTTGTCAAGAAAGAATGCTGAATTTTGTCAGATGGCTTTTCTGCATCAATTGAGGTGGTCATGTGGTTTTTCCCTTTTGATTTGTTAATGTGCTGAATTACATTAATTGATTTTCTTGTGTTGAACAACCTTGCATATCTGGAATAAAACCCATTTGGTTATGGTGTATAATTTTTTTAATGAGTTGTTGGATTCTATTTGTAAGTATTTTGTTGAGGAATTTTACATGTATATTCCTTAGAGAGATTGGTCTGTAGTTTTATTTTCTTGTTTTATCTTTATCAGGCTTTGGTTCTAGGGTGATGTTGGCTTCATAGAATGAGTTAGGTAGTGTTCTTTCTCTAATTTTTTGGAAGAGTTTGTGCAGGATTGGTATGAGTTGTTCTTGGAATGCTTGGAAAAATTTGCCTGTGAAATGATCTGGTCCTGGGCTTTTCTTTGTTGATAGTTTTTTGATGATGATTCAGTATCTTTACTTGTGATTGGTTCGTTGAGGTCTTCTATTTCTTCTCTAATCAGTGTAGGTTATTTGTGTTTTTGTAGGAAGTTGTACTTGCTCAAATTTTTCCATCTTTTTCTTTATCTGTTTGAATTCGGATGCTGTGTCTTCTAGCCTACAGATCCTTTCTTCTGCCTCTTCAAGTCTGTTCTTGTGTGTTTCTAATGTATTTTTATTTCAATCATAGTGTCTTTAATTTCCATAAGATTTGTTATTTTTCCATGTATTCTTACAAATTCTTTTTGTTTACTCATTGTCTTCTTAATATCTTTATCTCTTTAACCATCTTGTTGAATTTGTTTGAACATCTTTTACTAGTTTTTCCAAACTCTGTGTCTCCTCTGACTTTTGAATTTGTTTATTTGGGCAATTTCTTTTTTTTTTTTTAATCTTCATTTTATTGAGATATATTCACATACCACACAGTCATACAAAACAAATCATACATTCGATTGTTCACAGTACCATTACATAGTTGTACATTCATCACCTAAATCACTCCCTGACACCTTCATTAGCACACACACAAAAATAACAAGAATAATAATTAGAGTGAAAAAGAGCAATTGAAGTAAAAAAGAACACTGGGTACCTTTGTCTGTTTGTTTGTTTCCTTCTCCTATTTTTCTACTCATCCATCCATAAACTAGACAAAGTGGAGTGTGGTCTTTATGGCTTTCCTAATCCCATTGTCACCCTTCATAAGCTACATTTTTATACAATTGTCTTCGAGATTCATGGGTTCTGGGTTGTAGTTTGATAGTTTCAGGTATCCACCACCAGCTACCCCAATTCTTTAGAACCTAAAAAGGGTTGTCTAAATTGTGCGTAAGAGTGCCCACCAGAGTGACCTGTCAGCTCCTTTTGGAATCTCTCTGCCACTGAAGCTTATTTCATTTTCTTTCACATCCCCCTTTTGGTCAAGAAGATGTTCTCCGTCCCACGATGCCAGGTCTACATTCCTCCCCGGGAGTCATCAAGTCAAGTTCTTAAACATGCAAATTTGGGACCAGATCCTCTCTTTGCATTCATTAAAGTGTAGATTGGTACTCTGACAGACATAAGGTGAAGTGATTTTGACATCGCCAAGCCATATAAATACTTCCATATTTACTTGCATAATTACCATTTGGTGCTTAAAGTATAAGTGAGAGATTCATACAAATCTCTGGATTCTTAACACCTAAACCTCTTGACATAGATCAGAGATTCTTAATCTTGTCCAGGTGTGGAAAAATCCAGAAAATGTAATTCTCTTTAGAGAGGAGCTTATAGTTTTTGGAACAATGTGAAATATTTTCTTCTCTCATATAAGTAGATTATACAGAACTTGATAATAGAAATTTTTGATACTAGAAAACAACTATTGTTTGTATAGATAACAAAAATCACAAAATGAGCACCTCTCCATAAAAGGGCTTCCTTTCCTTTTAAATACTAGTTTTAGGGAATTGAATACTTGATCCAAAGAAGGAGGATGAAACCGCTCTTATAGCACCAGTTCTCTGTACTGCTGACCTTTGGCTTGTTTGGAAGTGCCTTGTTTTTTGATTGAGCCAAGGACAGGACTCTGTAGACTGAAGCTCACTGATAATGGAACCCACTCTGGTCCTGGCAAGGCTTTGGTCCAAACCTGGCCACACCCACAGGGGCATAATCAGACCTAATTACCATTTCATATTCTATCTTTCTTTATGATCAGCGAAGTGAATGTTTGTTAAGGGTGAAGGAATAGCCAGGCCTTGTACTGGAAAATGGGGAAATAAAGATGAATCAGTTCAGCCTTTGAGGAGTTCACAGTTTAGCAGAAAACAGATATGTAAACGAACAGTTTTATATATATATATATATGATAAGTACAGTGGTATCTCAGAGAGATAAGTCAGCTTTATCTGAAAGTGTTGGACTTGGTCAGGAAAAGTTTCACAGAGGAGTCAATATTTATGTCCATTCTTGAAGAATGACTAAGAATGAGTGCTGTGCAGAGAATGAGAGTTGTTGGAGGCAGGCTGTAGTGATTGTATTATCAGGTCTTAGTGTTGCAGTATTTTTGGGATTTTGTTATACTTACTATTTTTTTTTTTTTATTTTTTTATTATTATTTTTTTTTAATCATCATTTTATTGAGATATATTCACATACCACGCAGTCATACAAAACAAATTGTACTTTCGATTGTTTACAGTACCATTACATAGTTGTACATTCATCACCTAAATCAATCCCTGACACCTTCATTAGCACACACACAAAAATAACAAGAATAATAATTAGAGTGAAAAAGAGCAATTGAAGTAAAAAAGAACACTGGGTACCTTTGTCTGTTTGTTTCCTTCCTCTACTTTTCTACACATCCATCCATAAACTAGACAAAGTGGAGTTTGGTCCTTATGGCTTTCCCAATCCCATTGTCACCCCTCATAAGCTACATTTTTATACAACTGTCTTCGAGATTCATGGGTTCTGGGTTGTAGTTTGATAGTTTCAGGTATCCACCACCAGCTACCCCAATTCTTTAGAACCTAAAAAGGGTTGTCTAAAGTGTGCATAAGAGTGCCCACCAGAGTGACCTCTCGGCTCGTTTTGGAATCTCTCTGCCACTGAAGCTTATTTCATTTCCTTTCACATGCCCCTTTTGGTCAAGAAGATGTTCTCCGTCCCACGATGCCGGGTCTACATTCCTCCCCGGGAGTCATATTCCACGTTGCCAGGGAGATTCACTCCCCTGGGTGTCTGATCCCACGTAGGGGGGAGGGCAGTGATTTCACCTTTCAAGTTGGCTTAGCCAGAGAGAGAGGGCCACATCTGAGCAACAAAGAGGCATTCAGGAGGAGACTCTTAGGCACAAATATAGGGAGGCCTAGCCTCTCCTTTGCAGCAACCGTCTTCCCAAGGGTAAAACTTATGGTAGGGGGCTCAACCCATCAAACCACCAGTCCCCTATGTCTATGGTCATGTTAGCAACCATGGAGGTGGGGTAGGCGAATACCCCTGCATTCTCCACAGGCTCCTCAAGGGGGCACTACATCTTTTTTTTTTTTCCTTGTTTTTCTTTTTTTTCTTTTTTTTTTTAACTTTCCCTTCTTTTTTAAATCGACTGTATGAAAAAAAAAAAGTTAAAAAGAAAACAAACATACAATAAAAGAACATTTCAAAGAGACCGTAACAAGGGGGTAAGAAAAAGACAACTAACCTAAGATAACTGCTTAACTTCCAACATGTTCCTACTTTACCCCAAGAAAGTTACATAATATAGCAACATTTCTGTGAACTTGTTCCTACTATATCCATCAGAAATTAACAGACCATAGTCATTTCTGGGCATCCCCAGAACGTTAAATAGCTTATCTGTTCTTCTTGGATTATTGTTCCCCCTTCCTTAATTGCTCTCTACTGCTAGTTCCCCTACATTCTACATTATAAACCATTTGTTTTACATTTTTCAAAGTTCACATTAGTGGTAGCATATAATATTTCTCTTTTTGTGCCTGGCTTATTTCGCTCAGCATTATGTCTTCAAGGTTCATCCATGTTGTCATATGTTTCACCAGATCGTTCCTTCTTACTGCCACGTAGTATTCCATCGTGTGTATATACCACATTTTATTTATCCACTCATCTGTTGAAGGACATTTGGGTTGTTTCCATCTCTTGGCAATTGTGAATAGTGCTGCTATGAACATTGGCGTGCAGATATCTGTTCGTGTCACTGCTTTCCGATCTTCCGGGTATATACCGAGAAGTGCAATCGCTGGATCGAATGGTAGCTCTATATCTAGTTTTCTAAGGAACTGCCAGACTGACTTCCAGAGTGGCTGAACCATTATACAGTCCCATCAACAATGAATAAGAGTTCCAATTTCTCCACATCCCCTCCAGCATTTGTAGTTTCCTGTTTGTTTAATGGCAGCCATTCTAACCGGTGTTAGATGGTATCTCATTGTGGTCTTAATTTGCATCTCTCTAATAGCTAGTGAAGCTGAACATTTTTTCATGTGTTTCTTGGCCATTTGTATTTGCTCTTCAGAGAACTGTCTTTTCATATCTTTTGCCCATTTTATAATTGGGCTGTCTGTACTATTGTCATTGAGTTGTAGGATTTCTTTGTATATGCAAGATATCAGTCTTTTGTCAGATACATGGTTTCCAAAAATTTTTTCCCATTGAGTTGGCTGCCTCTTTACCTTTTTGAGAAATTCCTTTGAGGTGCAGAAACTTCTAAGCTTGAGGAGTTCCCATTTATCTATTTTCTCTTTTGTTGCTTGTGCTTTGGGTGTAAAGTCTAGGAAGTGGCCGCCTAATACAAGGTCTTGAAGATGTTTTCCTACATTATCTTCTAGGAGTTTTATGGTACTTTCTTTTATATTGAGATCTTTGGTCCATTTTGAGTTAATTTTTGTGTAGGGGATGAGGTAGGGGTCCTCTTTCATTCTTTTGGATATGGATATCCAACTCTCCCAGCCCCATTTGTTGAAAAGACCATTATGACTCAGTTCAGTGACTTTGGGGGCCTTATCAAAGATCAGTCGGCCATAGATCTGAGGGTCTATCTCTGAATTCTCAATTCGATTCCATTGATCTATATGTCTATCTTTGTGCCAGTACCATGCTGTTTTGGCAACTGTGGCTTTATAATAAGCTTCAAAGTCAGGGAGTGTAAGTCCTCCCACTTCGTTTTTCTTTTTTAGAGTGTCTTTAGCAATTCGAGGCATCTTCCCTTTCCAAATAAATTTGATAACTAGGTTTTCCAAGTCTGCAAAGTAGGTTGTTGGAATTTTGATTGGGATTGCATTGAATCTGTAGATGAGTTTGGGTAGAATTGACATCTTAATGACATTTAGCCTTCCTATCCATGAACATAGAATACTTTTCCATCTTTTAAGGTCCCCTTCTATTTCTTTTAGTAGAGTTATGTAGTTTTCTTTGTATAGGTCTTTTACATCTTTGGTTAAGTTGATTCCTAGGTACTTGATTTTTTTAGTTGCTATTGAAAATGGTATCTTTTTCTTGAGTGTCTCTTCAGTTTGTTCATTTCTAGCATATAGAAACATTACTGACTTATGTGCATTAACCTTGTATCCCGCTACTTTGCTAAATTTGTTTATTAGCTCTAGTAGCTGTATCGTCGATTTCTCAGGGTTTTCTAGATATAAGATCATATCATCTGCAAACAATGAGAGTTTTACTTCTTCTTTTCCAATTTGGATGCCTTTTATTTCTTTGTCTTGCCGGATTGCCCTGGCTAGCACTTCCAGCACAATGTTGAATAACAGTGGTGACAGCGGGCATCCTTGTCTTGTTCCTGATCTTAGAGGGAAGGCTTTCAGTCTCTCACCATTGAGTACTATGCTGGCTGTGGGTTTTTCATATATGCTCTTTATCATGTTGAGGAAGTTTCCTTCAATTCCTACCTTTTGAAGTGTTTTTATCAAAAAGGGATGTTGGATTTTGTCAAATGCTTTTTCAGCATCTATTGAGATGATCAATTGATTTTTCCCTTTCGAGTTTTTAATGTGTTGTAATACATTGATTGTTTTTCTTATGTTGAACCATCCTTGCATGCCTGGAATGAACCCCACTTGGTCATGGTGTATGATTTTTTTAATGTGTCTTTGGATTCGATTTGCAAGTATTTTGTTGAGGATTTTTGCATCTATATTCATTAGGGAGATTGGCCGGTAGTTTTCCTTTTTTGTAGCATCTTTGCCTGGTTTTGGTATTAGATTGATGTTAGCTTCATAAAATGAGTTAGGTAGTGTTCCATTTTTTTCAATGTTTTGAAAGAGTTTGAGTAAGATTGGTGTCAGTTCTTTCTGGAAAGTTTGGTAGAATTCCCCTGTGAAGCCATCTGGCCCTGGGCATTTATTTGTGGGAAGATTTTTGATGACTGATTGGATCTCTTTGCTTGTGATGGGTTGGTTGAGGTCTTCTATTTCTTCTCTGGTCAGTCTAGGTTGTTCATATGTTTCTAGGAAATTGTCCATTTCTTCTACATTATCCAGTTTGTTGCCATACAGTTGTTCATAATATCCTCTTATAATTTTTTTAATTTCTTCAGGATCTGCAGTTATGTCACCTTTTTCATTCATTATTTTGTTTATATGGGTCTTCTCTCTTTTTGATTTTGTCAGTCTAGCTAGGGGCTTGTCAATCTTGTTGATCTTCTCAAAGAACCAACTTTTGGTGATATTTATCCTCTCTATTGTTTTTTTGTTCTCTATGTCATTTATTTCTGCTTTAATCCTTGTTATTTCTTTTCTTGTACTTGGTTTAGGATTGGTTTGCTGTTCATTTTCTAGCTTCTTCAGTTGATCCATTAGTTCTTTGATTTTGGCTCTTTCTTCCTTTTTAATATATGCGTTTAGTGCTATAAATTTCCCCCTTAGCACTGCTTTTGCTGCATCCCATAGGTTTTGGTATGTTGTGTTCTCATTTTCATTCGTCTCTATATATTTAGCAATTTCTCTTGCTATTTCTTCTTTAACCCACTGATTGTTTAGGAGTGTGTTGTTTAACCTCCAGGTATTTGTGAATTTTCTAAGTCTCTGATGGTTATTGACTTCTAATTGTATTCCATTGTAGTCAGAGAATGTGCTTTGAATAATTTCAATCTTTTTAAATTTATTGAGGCTTGTTTTATGTCCCAGCATATGATCTATTCTGGAGAAAGTTCCGTGAGCACTAGAAAAGTATGTGTATCCTGGTGATTTGGGATGTAATGTCCTGTATATGTCTGTTAAATCTAATTCATTTATCAGATTGTTTAGGTTTTCAATTTCCTTATTGGTCTTCTGTCTGGTTGATCTATCTATAGGAGAGAGTGATGTGTTGAAGTCTCCCACAATTATTGTGGAAACATCAATTGCTTCCTTTAGTTTTGCCAGTGTTTCTCTCATGTATTTTGTGGCACCTTGATTGGGTGCATAGACATTTACGATTGTTATTTCTTCTTGCTGAATTGCCCCTTTTATTAGTATGTAGTGGCCTTCTTTGTCTCTCAAAACATCCCTGCATTTGCAGTCTATTTTATCTGAGATTAATATTGCTACACCTGCTTTCTTTTGGCTGTAGCTTGCATGAAATATTTTTTTCCATCCTTTCACTTTCAGTTTCTTTGTGTCCCTGTGTCTAAGATGAGTCTCTTGTATGCAACATATTGATGGTTCATTTTTTTTGATCCATTCTGCGAATCTATATCTTTTAATTGGGGAGTTTAATCCATTTACTTTCAACGTTAAAACTGTGAAGGCATTTCTTGAATCGGCCATCTTATCCTTTGGATTATGTTTGCCATATTTTTCCCTCTCTCTATTAATATCCTTTATTGTACCCATACCGAATCTCTTTAGTACTGAACCTTTCTCCAAGTCTCTCTGTCCTGTCTTTGTTTCTCTGTCTGTAGGGCTCCCTTTAGTATCTCCAGTAGGGCAGGTCTCTTGTTAGCAAATTCTCTCAGCATTTGTTTGTCTGTGAAAAATTTAAGCTCTCCCTCAAATTTGAAGGAGAGCTTTGCTGGATAAAGTATTCTTGGCTGGAAATTCCTCTCACTCAGAATTTTAAATATATCGTGCCACTGCCTTCTTGCCTCCATGGTGGCTGCTGAGTAGTCACTACTTAGTCTTATGCTGTTTCCTTTGTATGTGGTGAATTGCTTTTCTCTTGCTGCTTTCAGAACTTGCTCCTTCTCTTCTATGTTTGACAGTGTGATCAGTATATGTCTCGGAGTGGGTTTTTTGGATTTATTCTATTTGGAGTTCGCTGAGCATTTATGATTTGTGTATTTATGTTGTTTAGAAGATTTGGGAAGTTTTCCCCAACAATTTCTTTGAATACTCTTCCTAGACCTTTACCCTTTTCTTCCCCTTCTGGGACACCAATGAGTCTTGTATTTGGACGTTGCATATTATCTATCATATCCCTGAGGTCCATTTCGATTTTTTCAATTTTTTTCCCCATTCTTTCTTTTATGCTTTCATTTTCCATTCTGTCATCTTCCAGGTCACTGATTCGTTGTTCAACTTCCTCTAGTCTTGTACTATGAGTGTCCAGAATCTTTTTAATTTGGTCAACAGTTTCTTTAATTTCCATAAGATCATCCATTTTTTTATTTAGTCTTGCAATGTCTTCTTTATGCTCTTCTAGGGTCTTCTTGATTTCCTTCATATCCCGTACTATGGTCTCATTGTTCATCTTTAGTTCTTTGAGTAGCTGCTCTAGGTGCTGTGTCTCTTCTGGTCTTTTGATTTGGGTGCTTGGGCTTGGGTTATCCATATCGTCCGGTTTTTTCATATGCTTTATAATTTTCTGTTGTTTTTGGCCTCGTGGCATTTGCTGAACTTGATAGAGTTCTTTTAGGGTTTGTAGACCTATTGAAGTCCTTATCTCTAATTTATCAGATCTACAGCTTCGTGGAGTACACTTTCTCTAACTAACCAGCAGGTGGCGTCCACGAGCCACCTGTTCTCCACAAGCCAGATCTCCCCTGCTTAGCCTTTTTGGTGAGTGGGGGAGTGAGTCTTGTGGGGCCCAATTGGTGTACCAAGCTTGCGTGTGTAGTTGGTGTTGCCTGCCCTGTATGTGGGGCGTGTTTCTGGGCAGTCGGGGAGGGGGGGTGGCCCTAACAATCAAATCTCCCTGATGATCCTAGCGTTTTAAAGCTGCTGCAATAGTCTAAACCTTCAGTTCAGTCCTGCCACAGTTTGTCTCTGCCACTGACCCACAAGTCTTTGGTATTGGCGTATGGCTCCTGAGACTTGCAAGTGGGCCTCTCTTCCAGGCTGTGCTCCCCGGGTCCTCTGTTGAGGGATGACTGTGCTATGTCACAGGTGAGTGCCGTCCCCCCAGGGCAGTTCTGGGCTGCTGGGCTGTGTAGGGAGGCTCCCAGTCTGTTCAAATGATGGCTGAATGGGGCTTTGTTAATTCACACTGCTCCACCTTCCCAGCTCTGGGACATTCAGCTGAGGTTGCAGGGAAGGCTAATGTCCACGCCCAGTTTTGTGGTGTGTGCCTGTTATTTGAAGCACTTCCGTCACACTGGGTTGTCTGGGGCAGCTCTGGGCTATGGGGCTGGCGATGGGCAGGAGTGTTTCCTGTCCACCAGGATGGTGGCTGTGAGCGGACACTCCCCTTTTCTTGGGAAGTTGTGTTGTTTAGTGAATTTTCTCAGCCACTGGATTATTGCCTTTTGTCTCAGAGCTCTCTTAGTTCTGCTCTTGACTTGACGTGCCCAAATTGCAATTCTTTGAAGCTTTCTGTATTGAGCTTCTTAGAGTAATTGTTTTAGAAAAAGCAAAACGGATTTAAAAAACAAAACAAAACAAAACAAAAAAAAACGGCCCTCCTCAGAGATCTAATGGGTTATTGAAATTCTAATAGACAAAGCAACCAGGGCCATTAAGGAAAGGTGCACAGGGCAGAGAGATCAGCTTTGCTTCGGGATTTGCATATGCGCCTCAAGGCCTGATCTCCGCCCTTCCCCTTTCTGTGTTCACCAGAACTCCAAAAATCCTCTGCTTTTATTTTGGAGTTTTTCGTGTTGTTTTTTTTCTATGCCTGTCTCCTCTCTGCTGGGCTGGCTGCTCTCAGAGTCTCTGGTGTCTGGTCTCAGTCTATCTATGGTTGGACTTTGAATCAGTAGAATGAGTTTTCGATAAGAGCAGCCACTGCAGTTCTCCCTTCTCCTTCCCGAAGCTGACAGCCCCTCCTCCCCCGGGACTGAGCCTGGCAGGGAGGGGCGCGGGTCCCCTGGCCGCAAAAACTTACAGATTTCGCTGATCTCAGCAGTTCCACGTTTTCATGAGTGTTGTATGAAGTATGCCCAAAGACAGATTGCTCTGTGGTGTCCAGTCCACGCAGTTCCTGGCTTTTTACCTACTTTCCTGGAGGAGTAACTAAAACTTACAGCTCACCAGTCTGCCATCTTGCCCCGCCTCCTCCATTTTTTTTTTTTTTATTTAGTCTTGCAATGTCTTCTTTATGCTCTTCTAGAGTCTTCTTGATTTCCTTCATATCCCGTACTATGGTCTCATTGTTCATCTTTAGTTCTTTGAGTAGCTGCTCTAGGTGCTGTGTCTCTTCTGGTATTTTGATTTGAGTGCTTGGGTTTGGGTTATCCATATCGTCTGGTTTTTTCATATGCTTTATAATTTTCTGTTGTTTTTGGCCTCGTGGCATTTGCTGAACTTGATAGGGTTCTTTTAGTGTTTGTAGACTTATTGAAGTCCTTATCTCTAATTTATCAGATCTACAGCTTCGTGGAGTACACTTTCTCTAACTAACCAGCAGGTGGCGTCCACGAGCCACCTGTTCTCCACAAGCCAGCTCTCCCCTGCTTAGCCTTTTTTTTGGTGAGTGGGGGAGTGAGTCTTGTGGGGCCCAATTGGTGTACCAAGCTTGCGTGTGTAGTTGGTGTTGCCTGCCCTGTATGTGGGGCGTGTTTCTGGGCAGTCGGGGAGGGGGAGTGGCCCTAACAATCAAATCTCCCTGATGATCCTAGCGTTTTAAAGCTGCTGCAATAGTCTAATCCTTCAGTTCAGTCCTGCCACAGTTTGTCTCTGCCACTGACCCACAAGTCTTTGGTATTGGCGTATGGCTCCTGAGACTTGCAAGTGGGCCCCTCTTCCAGGCTGTGCACCCCGGGTCCTCTGTTGAGGGATGACTGTGCTATGTCACAGGTGAGTGCCGTCCCCCCTGGGCAGTTCTGGGCTGCTGGGCTGTGTAGGGAGGCTCCCAGTCTGCTCAAATGATGGCTGAATGGGGCTTTGTTAATTCACACTGCTCCACCTTCCCAGCTCTGGGACATTCAGCTGAGGTTGCAGGGAAGGCTAATGTCCACGCCCAGTTTTGTGGTGTGTGCCTGTTATTTGAAGCACTTCCGTCACACTGGGTTGTCTGGGGCAGCTCTGGGCTATGGGGCTGGCGATGGGCAGGAGTGTTTCCTGTCCACCAGGATGGTGGCTGTGAGCGGACACCCCCCTTTTCTTGGGAAGTTGTGGTTTTTAGTGAATTTTCTCAGCCACTGGATTATTGCCTTTTGTCTCAGAGCTCTCTTAGTTCTGCTCGTGACTTGACGTGCCCAAATTGCAATTCTTTGAAGCTTTGTGTATTGGGCTTCTTAGAGTAATTGTTTTAGAAAAAGAAAAAAGGATTAAAAAAAAAAGAAAAAAAGAAAAAAAAAAAGGGCCCTCCTCAGAGATCTAATGGGTTATTGAAATGCTAATAGACAAAGCAACCAGGGCCATTAAGGAAAGGTCCACAGGGCAGAGAGATCAGCTTTTCTTCGGGATTTGCATATGCGCCTCAATGCCTGAGCTCCGCCCTTCCCCTTTCTGTGTTCACCAGAACTCCAAAAATCCTCTGCTTTTATTTTGGAGTTTTTCGTGTTATTTTTTTTTTTTCTATGCTTGTCTCCTCTCTGCTGGGCTGGCAGCTCTCAGATTCTCTGTTGTCTGGTCTCAGTCTATCTATGGTTGGAATTTGAATCAGTAGAATGAGTTTCCGAGAAGGGCTACCACTGCAGTTCTCCCTTCTCCTTCCCGGAGCTGGCAGCCCCTCCTCCCACGGGACTGAGCCTGGCAGGGAGGGGCACGGGTCCCCTGGCCACAAAAACTTACAGATTTCGCTGATCTCAGCAGTTCGACATTTTCATGAGTGTTGTATGAAGTATGCCCAAAGACAGATTGCTCTGTGGTGTCCAGTCCACGCAGTTCCTGGCTTTTTACCTACTTTCCTGGAGGAGTAACTAAAACTTACAGCTCACCAGTCTGCCATCTTGCCCCGCCTCGGGCAATTTCTTTTTGAGTTTTAGTAAGCCTTGTGATTTTTTGTTGATATCTGGTCTTCTGATTATCTTGATTGTCAATTCTGAAGGTTAGTTTCTCTCTTTTATCTAGGATTTAGTTTTTATCTTTGGTTTGTATTAGGGCATTGCTTTGACAGTTGGATCGTCAGTATTTCCCAGCCCAAACAGGGCTGGGTATCTGTGGACAGTGTGTAGACCAGCCTTGATGGACCTGTGTTAGGGTCTGGAAAGGATCCAAAAAGCACTGCTTTTTTTTCTCCTGCACTTCCCAGTCTGTCTAGCAGATGGCACTCTTTGGTTACTTATTCATCCTCAATGTGTTTAACTTTTGGAGCTGAGTAGCGTCTGATCTGGTGGGGCTGAAACTTAAGGGTTTCTGTGCTCTCACTTTGTTGAGCAGTATCTGGCTCAGTGTTGTGTCCCCCTTTGTACATGGGGCAGAGGATTCCTACATCTGCCCGTGTCACAACTGTCTTCCTTGGCAGGGATCGGGCCTCCCACAGCGTTTCCCTCAAAGGTGCATGATGGGCACCACGAGCCATGACTGGAGTCCCTTTGTCCTGCCCTGACCTGGGCATTGGAATAGCTCCCCTGTATCCTGGGTCCCCAAACAGTTGATTTAGACAGTTTTTTTGCCTGGCTACTTGCTACTTTTGGGAAAGAACTAGATTCAGCTGTTCCCTCCCTATTCCTCCATTTTGGAAGCTCCTCTTTATGCCCTTTTGTATTCCGCACTCCCCAGCAACTTGATTCCTGCCGTGGGTCCTGGGGACTTGTGTGTCTGTGTCTGGATATAAGTGGGCATCTAGCTCACTCCTGTGAGAAATTTTATAGCCTGTGTCCCTGGTGGGAGGTGGGAGAGATCCTGGCTGTTCCCTCTGGGCACTTCCCAAGCTGCATAGGACAGAGTGAAGGGGAGGTAAGAGGACGGGCTGATGTGGGATGGAAATTTCCTACCTGATATTTTTCTCTTTCTTCAATTCAGTATTTGTGTGATCCTTCTCCAGTCTTCACCTCCCTCCGAAATTCTGAGCAAGTGACATTAGTCCTTTTTTTCCCGCTGAATTCCTGGGGAGAAGTTTTCAGTAGATGTCTTCTGTCACCATGTTGATGACAGCACTCCCTAGCTATTCTTGTTGTCTTAATTTTCCAAGAAAAATTTAGATAGAGCTTTTCTAGTCTCTTTTCTCCACATCAGTAAAAAAAGACAAAAATTAGTCTTTTTATAGTATTCTTGATATTTGAAATCTCATTTTCTGCAGCTATTAAATCTTTTGAAATACATCAGTTTTCGAATTCATTTTTCTAATCTTTGTCTTTTTATGGCTAATTTCTTGTTATAAAATTTCTTGACATATGTAAGCCATACCCCTGTTCTAAGCCTCAGTATTCTTGGGATATCATGGATACCTTACAGTATTTCTTTTAAGTCTTTTGCCTGAGGTAATGACCCTGTTAGATTTATTTGGTAAAGACCTGGTTGAGGAATATCTGAGTTCTTTTTAAAAACCTTCTCTTTTCATTACTTATTTGAGGTAGATTGTGTAGTGTTCAGGAATTTATTGTGTGAATGCTGCTGTTTTGAGGGTGACTTACATATGGAGGGGAGGTGTGCATCAGATGAAGTTTAGGAGTCACTGAAAGAAATAACTGTATATGTATTCAATATAGGCTAAAAGTTGTTGATTTGCAAAAGGTGAAACTACCAGTCTTATGGTAGAATTTCAGTGCCTGAATATGGAATTTTAAAAAATCAGAAATCAATCACTTGAAAATACTTTTACATAAAAACATTATTGTAAAATAAAACACCGCTACAGAAAACTTAACAAAACAAATATATACCTGAAGGGTAAACCTGCTTCAAACCAGTACCCAGGTTAAGAAACAGAATTTTGCCAGCTACCCCAGAATCCCTCTAATCACAGCTGCTTTTCTCTCCTTAATTTTTTTATATTTCTTTATAGCTATTTATCTAAGAATACATCCCTGGTCTATAGTTTAGTCTTGTTCTTTTTTTTTTTATGTCTTTGAAATTTCAGATCAGTTTATCTGTTTAAGAGTCTGGACCTTTTCACACATAGTTTTTCAAATTGTGGATTTCATTGGCTGCATCTCCATAATGCAGTTCAAGATGTTCCTCGTTCTCTGTATTTCCTGCAAATTGGCAGCTGGATCCATTGTATATATCAGACTCAGCTTCCATGCATTTGACTAGCCTCTAGGTGGTGCTGTGTTCTTTCATCATGAGACAACTTATGACTCGCTGCCTTTTTTTTTTTTTTTTTTAGTTAAGAGATTTTATTCTAACAGCTATAATTACAGTGCTTGTTTGTCGAAATGAAAACTGAAAACAAGTATACAAAACAGTTGATTACTAATTGTGTATTGAAAGCAGTAAGAGGTTCCACAACACCAAATAAACCAGTTCTGAGGTTGTTTTTCCCCAAGATAAAGTTTAACAGCTCCAGCTTCTTCAGTGTTTATCAAAATACAAAAGAAAAAAAGGATAGAGGTCATCTTTTTCTGATGGCAAATCTGACCCTTTGGAGGAGGGAGTGAAAGCTACTTCACACATACACAGACAGGGGCACTCCAAGACGGGCTGTGCGTTCTAGAATGGAATGACTCTCCCAACTTGCATGCATTTCTGGAGGTGAGACCCCAGGGCCTCCCAGAGATCTGCTGAGTAAACGCTGGGAGTGACAGGCTCTTGGCTCTGGCAAGTGGTTTCCAACAAAAGCACCACACACCTGACCAAAATAAAAGGCTGATGGCTCCTTGCTTTCTTCTCGGCTGAGAGCCAGAGGCTGCTGCCGTGCCTGTGGCCAGTGCACAGGCCCTCCTGCGGGTCGAGTGGCTCTGACACGGGGGACGTCTAGGACCCCAGACACCTGACAGAGGGGCTGCTGGTCTCACAGTGGCTGGGGCCTCGCCACAGCTTCAAAGCTTGTTTCCTAGGTAACCGAGTGAGCACAAGTACAAGCACAAACTCTGTGAAATACAGGATGATCCAAAGACAAAGCGTAATTACAGGGATCTCTATTGTGATCATGTAAAATTTGATCGTGGGTTTGATTTGTGTTACCTTTTCTCACGTTCCCAAAGGGAAACACAGATTATCAGATGGACTAGTATTCAGGTTGTTACTGCAAAACCTACACTAGGCATATTTCTCCCTTCTGTGTGTTCAAGTGTTCTCCTTATCTTTTATTTTTAACTAGTTTAAAAAATGCACTGAGTTTGGGTTAAAAACCAACCTCCAAAATGGATCTCAATATAGATCTAAAGCCAAGCAGAGGCACTCTCAGCTCTTCTAACACAGTAACCCCCAGAAGCCCAGGTGCCAGTGCACCTGAAATCCCTTCTCAGTACTAAACAGTGAGTTGATTTTCCTTTTTTTTTTTTTAAATAAAAAAAGCTAAATAATATTGCATAGGAGTACCAGAAACTGCCTCATTGGAAACAAAAACTATTTACATTAAATAAAAAACCTGTTTGCGGGCTGTGTCTGCCACATTTACAGCATGGTGCAATACATAGTGTGAACAAAACCCATGGAAACAGCTTCTGGCACTCAATGCCACACAGAGTAGCACAGTTTGCCACATGAGAGTAAAGCGGAGGGCAAAGAGAAGGAAGGAAGAGGGAGAGGAGGGAGAGGGGAGGACGCGGTCTTGGTTCACTTCTTGTTTCAGAGCTGATTGGACAGCCATTTCAGTCCTTTGTACAGCCCATCCCCACTGGTGGCACAAGTGACCTGAATGTACCAGTTTCTGTGGTGCAGAGAATGCAATCCCAGTTTATCTGTGATTTCAGCAGTGTTCATGGTATTGGGGAGATACTGCTTGTTAGGGGACACTAGTAAGACAGCGTCCCTGAGCTCATCTTCGGCCAACATCCTCATGAGCTCCTCGCAGGCCTTGTTCACACGCTCTTGGTCATTGCTGTCGACCACAAAGATCAGACCTTGTGTGTTCTGGAAGTAGTGGTGCCACAGAGGCTGGATCTTATCCTGGCCACCCAGGTCCCACACGGTGAAGCTGATGTTTTTGTACTCTACAGTTTCCACGTTGAAACCTATAGTGGGAATAGTAGTTACTATTCCACGAAGTTGAAACCTATAGTGGGAATAGTAGTCACTATTTCACCAAGTTTCAGTTTGTACAAAATGGTAGTCTTTCTGGCAGTGTCCAGGCCAACCATCAGAATGCGCATTTCTTTTTTGCCAAAAAGGCCCTTGAAGAGGTTAGCAAAAATATTCCCCATGCTTGCAGATGGTGTAACCAACACTGGCCAGAGAAACCCCTCGGCGGCCGCAGTGGCTGCTGCTACTTCTGCTTCTCGGAGCCAGGTGTTGGTTTCGCTCCCACAAGATGGAGGCTCTGACGGCGGCCACATCAGTGCCTGCTGCCGCGGGAGGCGCTGGGTGATTCTCACTACCTTTTTTTGATGTTACCAACAGTTAATGCTAAATGTCTTAATTCACTGGGGTCTTGGAATCATGATATTATTAATTTTGTTTCATGTATTAGCTAGAATACTTTGAAGAGATGCTTTTCCTCATGTATTCGTTTACCCAGTGGTACAGTTAATTTTGAAAAAGTAGGATAAATGCTTGTTTCTCTTTATTTACTAGTTTTCAAAATAACGGATGTTTTCCTTATTCTCTAAAGGTAAACAATTAGTTGTTGTTTTCATTGTTATTTTTAGATGTCATGAGCTAATGGGTTTAAATATATTTGTTGAATTTTAATACATTGTAATTATTATCTTTCTTGGACCTCAAGTTGTTTTGTCTTTGGCCAGTGGGAGCTTCACTGAGGTGCTTCCTGAGTTCTTTTAACACAGTTGATCCTTTCCTCTTATGTTCAGGCTAATCTTTTCATTTTCAGTGCTGGACCTTGAATCAGCCACTTCTTAAAGAAGCCTTGATTTTATTTAGTGAGGAATGGTATTTCCAGATCACAATCTAGGCACTAGGAATGCTCATTTCTGCACTGTTGGCCATTGTTCATATGTCTTTCCAGTGGATAGAAGTATACCCACAGACACACATTCACATATATATCTAATATTTTATATTAGATAAAATACCTCATGAATTCATAGTGATACTTCCAATTTACATTTTATACAACAGGGTTTTTACCCATAGTTTTATCTCATCTGTATTACATCTATATCTTCTTTCATCTAGATTGAGAATCCTGATTTTAAGGACACAGGGGATTCAATTACTTCATGTTATTATTTTTTGCCTTATATTATACAATAACAATTTCAGAATAATAATACTGATACTACTGTCACCAATATGATTTCTGGAAACATAAAAATTTCTCCAGACAGAAGCAGATACCTCTCTTTAAACTTCTTCAGTAGTTAGGATGAGGACAGGTGGTGTTTTCTCTATGTAAAAGCACTACTTAGTTTAGATGTATTTTGAACATGTTTTTCATTAGGAAAAGCAGGCTATATGATATTCAGGTGCCTATTTTTGGACTATATTATTGGAGAGCCTAGTCACCATGTGGAAGCTTATTTGTATGTGGAAACAATTTCCTTTTGAACTCCTGATTGGGGAAGCAGAAATTTCGTCATATCTTCTACAACAGTTGTAACAGGTGGGAGAGGGGATTTAGGAGTATCTTAGTATATGTACCTTATTTCAATAAGTTTACAAGCATTATTCTGTATATAAGCCACTGAAAGTATAAACCAGTAAATGAATTTTTGTTTTGTAAATGGAAATACTCTGATTAATTTAGAAGTAGTATGTGTTTGTAAAGAATTAAAGAAATAATAGTCTATAAAGTTAGAAATTTAAAAATTCCTATATTACCCCTACTCTTAATAGTTACATGGTATTTCTGACCTGTTTTTCCATGTGAATACCTGCATGCACAAATACCTTTACTTATATGGTATTTTACACATTTTGTTCTAGAACATTTAATCTTAACGGGTTGTTGACTCACTTTCATGTCATTTTATTTGTATTTTTTCATTGCCTGGTTCTTATATTTAGGTCTTTTATCCATTTTGTGTTAATTTCTGTATAGGGTATGAGATAGGGATCCTTTTCATTGTTTTGGATATGGATATCCAATTATCCCAACATCATTTATTGAAGAGACTGTTCTGTCCCAGTTGAGTGGACTTGAGAACCTTTTCAAAAATCAGTTGACCATAGATCTGACAGTCTGTTTCTAAACTCTCAATTCAGTTCCATTGATCTATATGTCTGTCTTAATGCCAGTACCATGCTGTTTTGACCACAGTGGTTTATAATATGCTTTAAAGTCAGGAAGCATGAGTCCTCCTCATTTATTCTTCTTTTCAAGATGTTTTTGGCTGTTTGAGGCCCCTTACCCTTCCAAATAAATTTGATAATTAACTTTTCCATTTCGACAAAGTAGGCAATTGGAATTTTGATTGGTATTGCATACCAATTTGGTATTGTAGATCAATTTGCATATAATTGATATCTTAATGACATTTAGCCTTCCAATCCATGAGCACAAAGTCTCTGCATTTATTATGGCTTCTTTGATTTATTTTAGCAATGTTTTGTAGTTTTTGTTTACAGGTCTTTTAAATCCGTGTTTAAATTTATTCCTAGATATTTGATTCTCTAAGTTGCTATTGTAAATGGATTTTTTTTCTTTATTACCTCCTCGGATAGCTCATTGCTAGTATATAGAAACACCATTGATTTTTGCGTGTTGATCCGGTATCCTTCCACTTGGCTGATCTTGTTTATTATCTCAAGTAGCTTTGTTGTGGATTTTTTTGTTTTTTTTTTCTAAATACAGGATCATGCCATCTGCAAATAGGGACAGTTTTACTTCTTCGTTTCCAATCTGTGTGCCTTTTCTTTCTTTTTCTTGCCTAATTGTTCTAGCTAGAACTTCTTGTACAATTTTGAACAGCAGTGGTTTCAGTGGGCATCCTTGTCTTATTCCTGATCTTTGACGGAAAGATTTCAGTCTCTCACCATTCAGTGTGATGTTAGCTGTGGGTTTTTACTATGAGCCCTTTATCATGTTGAGGAAGTTTCCTTCGATTCCTACCCTTTGAAGGTTTTTATCATGAAAGGATGCTGAATTTTGTCAAGTGCTTTTTCTTCCTCGAGATGATCATGTGGGTTTTTTTCCTTTTATTGTGTTAATGTGGTGTATTATATTAATTGGTTTTCTTGTGTTGACCCCCCTTGCATAATAAAACCCACTTGGTTATGGTGTGTAATTCTTTTAATGTGCTGCTGGATTCAATTTGCAGGTATTTTGTTGGGAATTTCTGCATCTATACTCATTAAAGGAATTAATTTCTATAATTTCTTTTTCTTGCAGTATCTTTGTCTGACTTTGGTATTAGGGTGGTGTTGGCTTCATAGAAAGAATTGGGTAGCTTGGGTAGCTTTCCCTCCTCTTCAGTTTTTTTTTTTTTTTTCTTTTTTTTGAAGAGTTTGAGCAGGTTTGGTACTAATTCTTTCTTGAATGCTTGGTGGAACTCACATGTGAAACCATCCAGTCCTTGGACTTTTCTTTTTTTATGAGGTTTTTGATGACTTGTTATTTGCTTTTTGAGTTCTTCTGTTCCTTCTTGAGTCATTGTTGGCTGTTCTTGCTTTTCTAAGAAGTTGTCCATTTCATCTAAGTTGTCTATTTTGTTAGCATATGTTCTAGTTTGCTAATGCTGCCAGGATGCAAAACACCAGAAATGGATTGGCTTTTATAAAGGGGGTTTATTTGGTTACACAGTTATAGTCTTAAGGCCATAAAATGTCCAAGGTAATGCATCAGCCATCGGGTACCTTCACTGGAGTATGACCAATGGCATCCGGAAAACCTGTTAGGTGGGAAGGCACATGACTGGCATCTGCTCCAAATTCTGATTTCAAAATGGCTTTCTCCCAGGACATTCCTCTCTAGGCTGCAGCTCCTCCTCAAAATGTCACTCTCAGTTGCTCTTGGGGCATTGTTCTTTCTTGGCTTCTCTGGAGCAAAAGTCTGCTTTCAACTGCAATCTTTAAAATGTCTCAGTAAACTGCAGTTCCTCTCTCAGCTCCTGTGCATTCTTCAGAGTGTCCCACTTGGCTGTAGCAAGCTCGCTCCTTCTGTCTGAGCTTATATAGTGCTCCAGAAAACTGAATGGGCAGGGCCACACCTCATGGAAATTATCCAGTGAAAGATCTTGCCCACGGTTGAGTGATCAGATCTCCACAGAAACATCCAATCAGAAGTCTCCAACCCAATCAACACCAATACGTTTCCTGTCCACACAAGACTGTATCAAAGATAATGGTGTTTTGGGGGACATAATACATCCAAACCAGCACAGCATATAATTGCTTATAGTATCCTCTCATTATCTCCTTTATTTCTGTTTGGTCAGGAGGTATGTCCCCCCTCCCATTTCTGATTTTATTTATTTGCTTCCTCTTTTCTTTTTCTTTGTCAGCCTAGCTAAGGGTCCATCGATTTTATTGATTTTCTCAAAAAACCAACTTCTGGTTGATTCTTTGTTGATTCTATGATTTTCGTGTTCTAAATTTCATTTATTTCTGGTCTAATCTGTGTTATTTCTTTCCTTCTGTTTGCTTTCTGGTTCCTCCAGGTGAGCAATTAATTCCTCAATTTTTTCTCCTTCATTTTTAATACAGGCCATTAGGGCAATAAATTTCCTTCTTAGCACTGCGTCTCCTGCATTCCATAAGTTTTGATATGTTGTGTTCTCATTTTCAATTTCCTTGAGATATTTACTGATTTCTCTTGTAATCTCTTTCTTGACCCACTGGTTATTTTAGAGTGTGTTGTTTAGCCTCCATTTATTTGTGAATTTTCCAGCCTTCTGCCTGTTATTGATTTTCTTTTTTTTTTTTTTTTAATTCAGTTTTATTGAAATATATTCACAAACCATACAGTCATCCATGGTATACAATCAACTGTTCACAGTATGATCATATAGTTATGCGTTCATCACCACAATCTATTTCTGAACATTTTCCTTACATCAGAAAGAATCAGAATAAGAATAAAAAATAAAAGTGAAAAGAGAATACCCAAACCATCCCCCCATCCCACCCTATTTGTCATTTAGTTTTTACTCCCATTTTTCTACTGATTTTTTTCAATTTTTTAACTTGGTTTATCAAAAAATTAAAAACAAACAGGCAAACAACAACCAAAAAACCCCCACAACATTTCAAACAAAGCAATGGATTAAGGAAAACAAATAACCTAAAATACCTACTTTGCTTCCAATATGTTCCTACCATACCCCAAGAAAATTAATAAACCATGTCCAAACAGAGGAGTAAGAAAAACAAATAATCTAAAATAACTACATTGCTTCCAACATGTTCCTACCATACCCCAAGAAAATTAACAACCCCTAAGAAAACAAAGGAATAAGAGAAAAAAAAAACCTAAAATAACTCTATTGCTTCCAACATGATCTTACTATATCCAAGAAAGTTTACAAACCATAATCATTCCTGAGCATTCCCATAACATTGAGATTACCCTCCATAGTTTATCTGTTCTTATTAGATTATCATTCCCCCTCCACTAATTGGTATCTCTAGGTCCCGTACATTCTACAGTATAAAACATTGTACATTTTTCACAGAATTCACATTAGTGGTAACATACAATATCTCTCTTTTTGTGCCTGGCTTATTTTGCTCAGCATTATGTCTTTTTTTTTTTTTTTTTTTAATCTTCATTTTATTGAGATATATTCATATACCACGCAGTCATACAAAACAAATCGTACTTTCGATTGTTCACAGTACCATTACATAGTTGTACATTCATCACCCAAATCAATCCCTGACACCTTCATTAGCACACACACAAGAATAACAAGAATAATAATTAGAGTGAAAAAGAGCAATTGAAGTAAAAAAGAACACTGGGTACCTTTGTCTGTTTGTTTCCTTCCCCTATTTTTCTACTCATCCATCCATAAACTAGACAAAGTGGAGTGTGGTCCTTATGGCTTTCCCAATCCCCTTGTCACCCCTCATAAACTACATTATTATACAACTGTCTTCGAGATTCATGGGTTTTGGGTTGTAGTTTGATAGTTTCAGGTATCCACCACCAGCTACCCCAATTCTTTAGAACCTAAAAAGGGTTGTCTAAAGTGTGCGTAAGAGTGCCCACCAGAGTGACCTCTCGGCTCCTTTTGGATTCTCTCTGCCACTGAAGCTTATTTCATTTCCTTTCACATCCCCCTTTTGGTCAAGAAGATGTTCTCCGTCCCACGATGCCAGGTCTACATTCCTCCCCGGGAGTCATATTCCACGTTGCCAGGGAGATTCACTCCCCTGGGTGTCTGATCCCACGTAGGGGGGAGGGCAGTGATTTCACCTTTCAAGTTGGCTTAGCTAGAGAGACAGGGCCACATCTGAGCAACAAAGAGGCATTCGGGAGGAGGCTCTTAGGCACAACCATAGGGAGGCCTAGCCTCTCCTTTGCAGCAACCGTCTTCCCAAGGGTAAAACCTGTGGTAGAGGGCTCAACCCATCAAACCACCAGTCCCCTATGTCTGTGGTCATGTTAGCAACCATGGAGGTGGGGTAGGCGAATACCCCTGCATTCTCCACAAGCTCCTCAAGGGGGCACTGCATCTTTTTTTTTTTCCTTGTTTTTTTTTTTTTTTTTAACTTTCTCTTCTTTTTTAAATCAACTGTATGAAAAAAAAGTTAAAAAGAAAACAAACATACAATAAAGAACATTTTAAAGAGACCATAACAAGGGAGTAAGAAAAAGACAACTAACCTAAGATAACTGCTTAACTTCCAACATGTTCCTACTTTACCCCAAGAAAGTTACCTAATATAGCAACATTTCTGTGAACTTGCTCCTACTATATCCATCAGAAATTAACAGACCATAGTCATTCCTGGGCATCCCCAGAACGTTAAATAGCTTATCTGTTCTTCTTGGATTATTGTTCCCCCTTCCTTAATTGCTCTCTATTGCTAGTTCCCCTACATTCTACATTATAAGCCATTTGTTTTATATTTTTCAAAGTTCACATTAGTGGTAGCATATAATATTTCTCTTTTTGTGCCTGGCTTATTTCGCTTAGCATTATGTCTTCAAGGTTCATCCATGTTGTCATATGTTTCACGAGATCGTTCCTTCTTACTGCCGCGTAGTATTCCATCGTGTGTATATACCACATTTTATTTATCCACTCATCTGTTGAAGGACATTTGGGTTGTTTCCATCTTTTGGCAATTGTGAATAATGCTGCTATGAACATTGGCGTGCAGATATCTGTTCGTGTCACTGCTTTCCGATCTTCCGGGTATATACCGAGAAGTGCAATCGCTGGGTCGAATGGTAACTCTATATCTAGTTTTCTAAGGAACTGCCAGACTGACTTCCAGAGTGGCTGAACCATTATACAGTCCCACCAACAGTGAATAAGAGTTCCAATTTCTCCACATCCCCTCCAGCATTTGTAGTTTCCTGTTTGTTTAATGGCAGCCATTCTAACCGGTGTTAGATGGTATCTCATTGTGGTCTTAATTTGCATCTCTCTAATAGCTAGTGAAGCTGAACATTTTTTCATGTGTTTCTTGGCCATTTGTATTTCCTCTTCAGAGAACTGTCTTTTCATATCTTTTGCCCATTTTATAATTGGGCCGGCTGAACTATTGTCGTTGAGTTGTAGGATTTCTTTATATATGCAAGATATCAGTCTTTTGTCAGATACATGGTTTCCAAAAATTTTTTCCCATTGAGTTGGCTGCCTCTTTACCTTTTTGAGAAATTCCTTTGAGGTGCAGAAACTTCTAAGCTTGAGGAGTTCCCATTTATCTATTTTCTCTTTTGTTGCTTGTGCTTTGGGTGTAAAGTCTAGGAAGTGGCCGCCTAATACAAGGTCTTGAAGATGTTTTCCTACATTATCTTCTAGGAGTTTTATGGTACTTTCTTTTATATTGAGATCTTTGGTCCATTTTGAGTTAATTTTTGTGTAGGGGATGAGGTAGGGGTCCTCTTTCATTCTTTTGGATATGGATATCCAACTCTCCCAGCCCCATTTGTTGAAAAGACCATTATGACTCAGTTCAGTGACTTTGGGGGCCTTATCAAAGATCAGTCGGCCATAGATCTGAGGGTCTATCTCTGAATTCTCAATTCGATTCCATTGATCTATATGTCTATCTTTGTGCCAGTACCATGCTGTTTTGGCAACTGTGGCTTTATAATAAGCTTCAAAGTCAGGGAGTGTAAGTCCTCCCACTTCGTTTTTCTTTTTTAGAGTGTCTTTAGCAATTCGAGGCATCTTCCCTTTCCAAATAAATTTGATAACTAGGTTTTCCAAGTCTGCAGAGTAGGTTGTTGGAATTTTGATTGGGATTGCATTGAATCTGTAGATGAGTTTGGGTAGAATTGACATCTTAATGACATTTAGTCTTCCTATCCATGAACATGGAATATTTTTCCATCTTTTAAGGTCCCCTTCTATTTCTTTTAGTAGAGTTATGTAGTTTTCTTTGTATAGGTCTTTTACATCTTTGGTTAAGTTGATTCCTAGGTACTTGATTTTTTTAGTTGCTATTGAAAATGGTATCTTTTTCTTGAGTGTCTCTTCAGTTTGTTCATTTCTAGCATATAGAAACATTACTGACTTATGTGCATTAACCTTGTATCCCGCTACTTTGCTAAATTTGTTTATTAGCTCTAGTAGCTGTATCGTCGATTTCTCAGGGTTTTCTAGATATAAGATCATATCATCTGCAAACAATGACAGTTTTACTTCTTCTTTTCCAATTTGGATGCCTTTTATTTCTTTGTCTTGCCGGATTGCCCTGGCTAGCACTTCCAGCACAATGTTGAATAACAGTGGTGATAGCGGGCATCCTTTTCTTGTTCCTGATCTTAGAGGGAAGGCTTTCAGTCTCTCTCCATTGAGTACTATGCTGGCTGTGGGTTTTTCATATATGCTCTTTATCATGTTGAGGAAGTTTCCTTCAATTCCTACCTTTTGAAGTGTTTTTATCAAAAAGGGATGTTGGATTTTGTCAAATGCTTTTTCAGCATCTATTGAGATGATCAATTGATTTTTCCCTTTTGACTTGTTAATGTGTTGTAGTACATTGATTGATTTTCTTATGTTGAACCATCCTTGCATGCCTGGAATAAACCCCACTTGGTCATGGTGTATGATTTTTTTAATGTGTCTTTGGATTTGATTTGCAAGTATTTTGTTGAGGATTTTTGCATCTATATTCATTAGGGAGATTGGCTGGTAGTTTTCCTTTTTTGTAACATCTTTGCCTGGTTTTGGTATTAGATTGATGTTAGCTTTATAAAAAGAGTTAGGTAGTATTCCATTTTCTTCAATGTTTTGAAAGAGTTTGAGTAAGATTGGTGTCAGTTCTTTCTGGAAAGTTTGGTAGAATTCCCCTGTGAAGCCATCTGGCCCTGGGCATTTATTTGTGGGAAGATTTTTGATGACTGATTGGATCTCTTTGCTTGTGATGGGTTGGTTGAGGTCTTCTATTTCTTCTCTGGTCAGTCTAGGTTGTTCATATGTTTCCAGGAAATTGTCCATTTCCTCTACATTATCCAGTTTGTTGCCATACAGTTGTTCATAGTATCCTCTCATAATTTTTTTAATTTCTTCAGGATCTGCAGTTATGTCACCTTTTTCATTCATTATTTTGTTTATATGGGTCTTCTCTCTTTTTGATTTTGTCAGTCTAGCTAGGGGCTTGTCAATCTTGTTGATCTTCTCAAAGAACCAACTTTTGGTGATATTTATCCTCTCTATTGTTTTTTTGTTCTCTATGTCATTTATTTCTGCTTTAATTCTTGTTATTTCTTTTCTTGTACTTGGTTTAGGATTGGTTTGCTGTTCATTTTCTAGCTTCTTCAGTTGATCCATTAGTTCTTTGATTTTGGCTCTTTCTTCCTTTTTAATATATGCGTTTAGTCCTATAAATTTCCCCCTCAGCACTGCTTTTGCTGCATCCCATAGGTTTTGGTATGTTGTGTTCTCATTTTCATTCGTCTCTATATATTTAGCAATTTCTCTTGCTATTTCTTCTTTAACCCACTGATTGTTTAGGAGTGTGTTGTTTAACCTCCAGGTATTTGTGTATTTTCTAAGTCTCTGATGGTTATTGACTTCTAATTGTATTCCATTGTGGTCAGAGAATGTGCTTTGAATAATTTCAATCTTTTTAAATTTATTGAGGCTTGTTTTATGTCCCAGCATATGATCTATCCTGGAGAAAGTTCCATGAGCACTAGAAAAGCATGTGTATCCTGGTGATTTGGGATGTAATGTCCTGTATATGTCTGTTAAATCTAATTCATTTATCAGATTGTTTAGGTTTTCAATTTCCTTATTGGTCTTCTGTCTGGTTGATCTATCTATAGGAGAGAGTGATGTGTTGAAGTCTCCCACAATTATTGTGGACACATCAATTGCTTCCTTTAGTTTTGCCAGTGTTTCTCTCATGTATTTTGTGGCACCTTGATTGGGTGCATAGACATTTACGATTGTTATTTCTTCTTGCTGAATTGCCCCTTTTATTAGTACGTAGTGGCCTTCTTTGTCTCTCAGAACATCCCTGCATTTGAAGTCTATTTTATCTGAGATTAATATTGCTACACCTGCTTTCTTTTGGCTGTAGCTTGCATGAAATATTTTTTTCCATCCTTTCACTTTCAGTTTCTTTGTTTCCCTGTGTCTAAGATGAGTCTCTTGTATGCAACATATTGATGGTTCATTTTTTTTGATCCATTCTGCGAATCTATATCTTTTAATTGGGGAGTTTAATCCATTTACATTCAGCGTTATAACCGTGAAGGCATTTCTTGAATCAGCCATCTTATGCTTTGGTTTATGTTTGTCATATTTTTCCCCTCTGTCTATTAATATCCTTTATTGTACCCATACCGAATCTCTTTAGTACTGAACTTTTCTCCAAGTCTCTCTGTCCTGTCTTTGTTTCTCTGTCTGTAGGGCTCCCTTTAGTATCTCCAGTAGGGTAGGTCTCTTGTTAGCAAATTCTCTCAGCATTTGTTTGTCTGTGAAAAATTTAAGCTCTCCCTCAAATTTGAAGGAGAACTTTGCTGGATAAAGTATTCTTGGCTGGAAATTTTTCTCACTCAGAATTTTAAATATATCGTGCCACTGCCTTCTCGCCTTCATGGTGGCTGCTGAGTAGTCACTACTTAGTCTTATGCTGTTTCCTTTGAATGTGGTGAATTGCTTTTCTCTTGCTGCTTTCAGAACTTGCTCCTTCTCTTCTGTGTTTGATAGTGTGGTCAGTATATGTCTCGGAGTGGGTTTATTGGGATTTATTCTATTTGGAGTTCGCTGAGCATTTATGATTTGTGTATTTATGTTGTTTAGAAGATTTGGGAAGTTTTCCCCAACAATTTCTTTGAATACTCTTCCTAGACTTTTGCCCTTTTCTTCCCCTTCTGGGACACCAATGAGTCTTATATTTGGATGTTTCATATTATCTATTATATCCCTGAGGTCCATTTCGATTTTTTCAATTTTTTTCCCCATTCTTTCTTTTATGCTTTCATTTTCCATTCTGTCATCTTCCAGGTCACTGATTCGTTGTTCAACTTCCTCTAGTCTTGTACTATGAGTGTCCAGAATCTTTTTAATTTGGTCAACAGTTTCTTTAATTTCCATAAGATCATCCATTTTTTTATTTAGTCTTGCAATGTCTTTTTTATGCTCTTCTAGGGTCTTCTTGATTTCCTTTATCTCCCGTACTATGGTCTCATTGTTCATCTTTAGTACTTTGAGTAGCTGCTCTAGGTGCTGTGTCTCTTCTGGTCTTTTGATTTGGGTGCTTGGGCTTGGGTTATCCATATCGTCTGGTTTTTTCATATGCTTTATAATTTTCTGTTGTTTTTGGCCTCGTGGCATTTGCTGAACTTGATAGGGTTCTTTTAGGATTTGTAGACCAATTGAAGTCCTTATGTCTAATTTATCAGATCTACAGCTTCGTGGAGTACACTTTCTCTAACTAACAAGCAGGTGGCGTCCACGAGCCACCTGTTCTCCACAAGCCAGTTCTCCCCTGCTTAGCCTTTTTGGTGAGTGGGGGAGTGAGTCTTGTGGGGTCCAATTGGTGTACCAAGCTTGCGTGTGTAGTTGGTGTTGCCTGCCCTGTATATGGGGTGTGTTTCTGGGCAGTCAGGGAGGGGGGGGGTGGCTCTAACAATCAAATCTCCCTGGTGATCCTAGAGTTTTAAAGCTGCTGCAATAGTCTAATCCTTCAGTTCAGTCCTGCCACAGTTTGTCTCTGCCACTGACCTACAAGTCCTTGGTATTGGCGTATGGCTCCTGAGACTTGCAAGTGCACCCTGGGTCCTCTGTTGAGGGATGACTGTGCTATGTCACAGGTGAGTGCCGTCCCCCCAGGGCAGTTCTGGGCTGCTGGGGTGTGTAGGGAGGCCCCCAGTCTGCTGAAATGATGGCTGAATGGGGCTTTGTTAATTCACATTGCTCTACCTTCCCAACTCTGGGACAATCAGCTGAGGTTGCAAAGAAGGCTAATGTCCACGCCCAGTTTTGTGGTGTGTGCCTTTTATTTGAAGCACTTCCGTCACACTGGGTTGTCTGGGGCAGTTCTGGGGTATGGGGCTGGCGATGGGCAGGAGTGTTTCCTGTCCACCAGGATGATGGCTGTGAGCGGACACCCCCCTTTTCTTGGGAAGTTGTGGTGTTTAGTGAATTTTCTCAGCCACTGGATTATTGCGTTTTGTCTCAGAGCTCTCCTAGTTCTGCTCTTGAGTTGACCTGCCCAAATTGTACGTGTTTGAAGCTTTCTGTATTGGGCTTCTTAAAGTAATTGTTTTAGAAAAAGAAAAAAGGATTAAAAAAACAAAACAAAACAAAACAAAACAAAACAAAAAAAAACCGGGCCCTCCTCAGAGATCTAATGGGTTATTGAAATGCTAAGAGACAAAGCAACCAGGGCCATTAAGGAAAGGTCCACAGGGCAGAGAGATCAGCTTTTCTTCGGGATTTGCATATGCGCCTCAGGGCCCTTCCCCTTTCTATGTTCACCAGAACTCCAAAAATCGTCCGCTTTTATTTTGGAGTTTTTCGTGTTGTTTTTTTTCTATGCCTGTCTCCTCTCTGCTGGGCTGGCTGCTCTCAGATTCTCTGGTGTCTGGTCTCAGTCTATCTATGGTTGGAGTTTGAATCAGTAGAATGAGTTTCCGATAAGGGCAGCCACTGCAGTTCTCCCTTCTCCTTCCCGGAGCTGACAGCCCCTCCTCCCCCAGGACTGAGCCTGGCAGGGAGGGGCGCAGGTCCCCTGGCCGCAAAAACTTACAGATTTTGCTGATCTCAGCAGTTCGACGTTTTCATGAGTGTTGTATGAAGTATGCCCAAAGTCAGATTGCTGTGTTGTGTCCAGTCCACGCAGTTCCTGGCTTTCTACCTACTTTCCTGGAGGAGTAACTAAAACATACAGCTCACCAGTCTGCCATCTTGCCCCGCCTCGTCTCCTGTTGTTGATTTTCAACCTCATTGCATTATGATCTGAGATAGTGTTTCGTATAATTTTGATCTATTTAATTTATTGAGATCTGCTTTGTGACCCAGTATGTGGTCTATCCTGGAGAATGATCCATGAGCACTTGAGAAATATGTATATCCTGCTGTCATGGGGTGCAATGTTCTGTAAATATCTGTTAAATCTAGTTCATTTATCATATTATTCAAGATCTCTGTTTCCTTATTGATCCTCTTGCTAAATGTGGTATCCATTGATGACAGTGGTGTATTGACATCTCCAATTGTTACTGTATCAGTGTCTACTTCTCTTCAGTACTGTCAGTGTTTGCCTTGTGTTTTGGGGTACTCTGTCTTGGTGCATAAATATTTGTTATGTCTTCTTGATGAATTGTCCCTTTTATTAATACAGTGTCCTTCTTTGTGACTTTTAATTGTTTTACATTTCAAGTCTAAATTGTCTGATATTAGTATAACTAGCTACCCCTGCTCTTTTCTGGTTGTTGCCTGCATGAAATATCTTTTTCCAGCCTTTCAATTTTAAGTTATTTTTGTCCTTGGGTCTAAAGTGAGTCTCTTGTATATAGCATATTGATAGATCTTGTTTTTTTTTTTTTTTTTTTTTTTTTTTTTTTATCCATTCTGGCAGTCTTTTTTATTTGATTGGGGAGTTTAATCCATTACCATTTATTGTTACTACCATAAAGGCAGTACTTTCTTCAACCATTTTGTCTTCTGTATTTTATACATTACACCTTTTTTCCCCTCTCTTTTTATGCTTTTCAGTACCCTTACTGTTACTCTTCATTTCTATACTCTTCTCCAAATCTCTCACTCCTGTCTTTTCCTATCTGCCTGTAACACCCCCTTTAGTATTTCTTGTAGCGCAGGCTCTTGTTCATAAAATCTCCGTGTCTGTTTTTTTGTAAAAATTTTAAACTCTCTAGCATTTTTGAAGGACAATTTTGCTGGATAAAGAATTCTTTTTTTTTAATTTTAATTTTTAAATTTTAGACGGTTTTTATTCACACACCATACATTGCCTCCTAAGTAAACAATCAATGATTCCCTGTATAATCACAGTTAAAAAGCAACAAAAGAAAAAATAAAATTAAAATGCAATAAAAAAAGGTCAGACAACACCAGTGCCATGAATCCCATACCTCTCTCTTATATACACCTCTTATAGATATCTAGCTTTGGTATATTGCCTTTGTTACAATTAATAGAACCATATTACAGTGTTACTGTTAACCATAGACTCTAGTTTGCGTTGATTTTATTCTTTCCCCAGTACCATCCCATGTCCAACACCTTGAAAAGTTGATTCTTCCTTTTGTAAAAACATTCTTATATTTGAATATTTAATAGCAATCATTGACCATTCTAGGTTTCACTAAGTTATACTGTCCCAGTCTTGATATTCTCTCTTTCCTTCTGGTGTCCTACATGCTGCTAACCTTCCTCTTTCAAACGAACTCACAGTCGTCTTTCTTCCATGTACTTACATTATTGTGCTACCATCACCCACTAGTGTGCTATGCATTTCTGGATCTATGCAATCAATCCTGTTGAACATTCTGTACTCCTTCAGCATCACATGAATATCCTGATATCTTCCTTTCTACACTCTTCTCCAAACTTCTCTTTCCTGTCTCTCTATAGCACTGCCTTTAGTACTTCTTGTGGGGGAGGTCTCCTGTTCATGAACTCTCTCAGTGTCTGTTTATTTGTAAATTTTTTTTAACTCTTCCTCATTTTTGAAGGACAGTTTTGCTGGATATAGGTTGGCAGTTTTTCTCTTTTAGTGTCTTGAATATACCATACCACTGCGTTCTTGCCTCCATAGTTTCTACTGAGAAATCCACACTTAGTCTTTTTTAGCTCCCCTTGTGTATGATGGATTGCTTTTCTCTTGCTGATTTCAGAATTCTTTATCTTTGACATTTGACTGTCTGATTAGTAAGTGTCTTGGAGTAGGTCTATTTGGATCAATTATGTTTGGGGTGTGCTGTGCTTCTTGGACCTGTAATTTTGTCTTTCCTAGATTTGGGAAATTTTCATTGATTATTTCCTCTATTATTCTTTCTGCCCCTTTCCCCTTCTCTTCTCCTTCTGGGACACTGTAACACATATATTTGTGTGCTTCATGTTTTCATTCATTTCCCTGAGCTCCTGCTCAAGTTTTTCCTATCTTTTCCCTGTCTGGTCTTTTCTGTGTAGGATTTCAGGTGTTCTGTCCTCCAATTCATGAATCCTTTGTTCTGCCTCTTTAAATCTGCTGTTGTACTTGAAAGGTGAACACACTGCCCTCCCCACTACGTGGGATCAGACACCCAGGGGAGTGAATCTCCCTGGCAACGTGGAATATGACTCCCAGGGAGGAATGTAGACCAGGCATCGTGGGATGGAGAACATCTTCTTGACCAAAAGGGGGATGTGAAAGGAAATGAAATAAGCTTCAGTGGCAGAGAGATTCCAAAAGGAGCCGAGAGGTCACTCTGGTGGGCACTGTTACGCACACTTTAGACAACCCTTTTTAGGTTCTAAAGAATTGGGGTAGCTGGTGGTGGATACCTGAAACTATCAAACTACAACTCAGAACCCATGAATCTCAAAGACAATTGTATAAAAATGTAGCTTATGAGGGGTGACAATGGGATTGGGAAAGCCATAAGGACCACACTCTCCTTTGTCTAGTTTATGGATGGATGAGTAGAAAAATAGGGAAAGGAAACAAACAAACAGACAAAGGTACCCAGTGTTCTTTTTTACTTCAATTGCTGTTTTTCACTTTAATTATTATTCTTGTTATTTTTGTGTGTGTGCTAATGAAGGTGTCAGGGATTGATTTAGGTGATGAATGTACAACTATGTAATGGTACTGTGAATAATCGAATGTACGATTTGTTATATATGACTGCGTGGTATGTGAATATATCTCAGTAAAATGAAGATTAAAAAAAAAATCTGCTGTTGTATGTCTCCACTGTGTTTTCCATCTCTTCTATTGTGCCTTTCATTCCCATATGTTCTGTCATTTGTTTTTTTAAGCTTACAAATCTTCCTTGTGGTCACACAGTGTCTTTTTTATGTCCTTCATCTCTTTTGTCACATTTTCTTTCAACTCATTGATTTAATTTGGAAGATTTGTTTGAACATCTTTAATTAGTTGTTTCAACTCATGAATCTCAGTTGAGGTGTTAGTTGGTTCCTTTGACTGGGACATATCTTTGTGTTTCCTGCTGTGGCTTGTGATTTTTTGCTGTGTAGACCTCTGGTTTTCTTGGTTAGTTTATTCTGGACATTGTTTTCTCTCTTGTGCTTTGGATTTTCTTGTTGGTTTTCTTTGATCTCTATATTTCTTTGTTTCTCTTGCTGGCTGGTTGTCAGATGGGCTCTGCTCCCCAGGTTGCTCCCCAAATCAGACACACACCATGCCACAGGGATGGGAGGTAGACAGTGTGCACCTCAGCAAGTTCACTGTGTGTGGTAATATAGATCTGCTGTCTTCCAGTGGTGCTCTGTTTTCCACCAGTTTGTGAGACCTTGGTTTGTTTTAGAGCCCTGCTTTGACAGTTGGGGTGACTGTATTTCTCAACCAAAACCAGGCTGGGTTTCTGTGCAGGGCATGGAGACCAGCTCCTGTAGTCCTAACAAAGGGTCTGGGTCCCTTGCAATTTCCAGGCTGTCTAGCAGATGGTGCTGTTCGGTAACTTAATTGTCCTCAGAGGCAGTGTTGAAACTGGCGAACTGAAACTGTGGGATTCCTGTGCCTTCACTTTGCCTGCCAAAATCTGGCTCGATGTGGAGCTACACCTGTGGCCGAGTACTCCTTCACCTGACCCAGTACTCCAGCCATCCCCAAGGCAGGGAAACGGTTGCTGGCTGCTGCTTCCCTCAAGGTTGGAGGATGGATTTTCAGATTTAGGGCTGGAAATGCAGTCTCTGTCCATGGTTTCTCAATCTTTTTGTCCCTCACTGACCTCAGCCTTGAATTGTCCTTCCTTGTCCCCCTGATCTTCAAACAGTAGGTGTATGTCTCACTGTTGTGAGATTTTAAAATGTTTCCCTGGTGGGAGGGTTCCTGTCTGCTGAATCTGTGCCTTTTCCCACTGAGCATGAGTGATGGGGAGGAGAGAGGACCAGCTGGTCTGGGTGGGAAGACTCCTACCTGATATTTCTCCTCTTTCTTCAAATTCAGCATCTACAGGGGACTTCTCCAGTCTGTATCCTCCACAAGAGTTTCAAACAATTCAGAATTGTTCTTTTTTTCATTGAATATCTGGAGAGGAGTTTTCAGTAGCTATTTACTGTGTTGATGACCTCTCTCCCCTATGGAATTCTTGATATGCAGTTTTTCATTTTCAGTATCTTAAATATATCATACCACCGCCTTCTCATCTCCATGGCTTCTGATGAGAAATGAACATTTATTTTTATATAGCTTCCCTTTTATGTGGTGAATCAGTTTTACTGTTGCTGCTTTCAGAGCTCTCTTTCTCCTTGGCATTTGATAGTTTGATTAGGTTGTGTCTTGCAGTGGGTGTATTTGGATTTATTCTGGTTGGATTCTATTGGGCTTCTAGGGATTGCGTATTTGTCTTTTATAAAGGTTGGGAAATTTTTGGCCACCATTTCTTCAAATATTCTTCCTGGCCTTTTTCCCTTCTCTTCTCCTTTTGGGACACTGTGATGTGTTTGTTTTTGCAAATTGTGTTTTTAAACTTTTCCCTGAGTCCTTGCTTAAATTTTTCCAAATTTTTTTCTCCATCTGTTCTTTTGTGTGTTCACATTTGGATGCTCTGTCTTCTAGCTTTCGCATTCTTTCTTCTGCCTTCCAAATCTGCTGTTGGTGTCTGCAGTATATTTCAAATCTCATGTACAGTGTCTTTTATTTCCATAATATCTGTTATTTTTTTATGTATTCTTTCAAATTCTTCTTTATGCTGTTCTATTGTTTTCTTCATATCCTTTATCTCTTTAGCCATCTTGTTGAATTTGTTTGATGAATTTTGTTTGTCAGTGTTCCAAACTCTGTGTCTATTCTGACTTTTTAATTGTTCTTTGTCTGGGCCACATTTTCCTATGTTTTAATATGCCTTGTGATTTTTCCCTGTATCTGGTCATCTGATTAACTTGATGGGTTTTTCTGAAGGTCAGTTTCTCTCTCTCTCTTTAATTTGTTGTGATTGGTTTTGTATTAAGGCACTTCTTTGACAGCTGGATTGTTGGTATATCCCAGCCCAAACATGGCGATGATTGGTTTTGTATTAAGGCACTTCTTTGACAGCTGGATTGTTAGTATTTCCCAACCCAAACATGGCCAGGTACCCATGCAGGGGGCCGGGGAGATCCAGTTGCCCCTGGGAGAGCATCTGGAAAGACTCCTCAAAGCTGTGCTTTTTTTTCCATGCACTCTCTGGCCTGCCCAGTAAATGGCACTCTTTGACTACCTATTCTCCTCAGCCGTAAGAAAGCAGGCTCTTGTGGCTTTGCCAGATCCTCCCTCAGGGAGTCAAAACAATGTTGCCTGGCAGCTTCTGACCAGGAGGTGCTGAAACTGCGGGATCCCATATTCTCTCTTCGCCAGCCAATATCTGGCTCAGTGTTTGGCTGTGTCCCCTTCCACTTGGGGCAGAGGACTCCTTTGGCCATATCATTCCTCAGTTGCTCCCCCGAAACAATGATCGGCCGCTTGCTTGTTCATCCCTTAAAGGTGTGGGCTGGGTGCCAGGAGCCTCAGTGAGATTATTCACACTCTCTGACCATGGTTTCTCAGTCACTTTCTCCTGCACTTCCCTGGGCATTGTACTGACTCCCCTGGTCTCTGGAGTCCCAAAGAGTTGATTTGGACTGTTTCTTCCTGGATATTTGCTGCTTTGGGGTGAGAGGTAGATTCTGCCATTCCCTCCCTAATCTGCAATTTTGAACATTTCCTCCCCATGTTATAATTGGTTCATTTGTCTTTTTATTGATTGTTTTAGGATTATTTGTATATTCCAGATACAAGTCCCATATCATATTTATGGTTTGCAAATATTTTCTTCCATTCTGTTTGTGTTTCACTTTCTTGATAGCATCCTTTGATGCACAATAGTTTTTAATTTTGATGAGGTCCAGTTTATCTGCTTTTTTCTTTTGAGGATTGTGCTTTGTGTTGGTTAGGTTCATGTGTTGACTTGGCCAGATGCTGGTGCCCAGTTGTCTGGTTAAACCAACACTGGCTTAACCATTACTGCAGCAACATTTTGTGGCTGGTTAATAAACCAGAAGGCTGGTTTATTAAATCATCAGTCAGTCAATTGCCTCTGTGGCTGGTTACATCTACAGTCAACTAAGGGAGTATCTTCTGTAATGAAAGAATACAATCCATTGGATTTAATCCAATCAGTTGAAGACTTTTAAAGGAGAAGATAGAACTTTCACTTCTTCTTCAGCCAGCTAGCCTCTCCTGGGGAGTTCATTGAAGAACATCGGAGTTGCCAGCTCGTGGCCTGCCCTACAAAATTTAGACTCGTGCATCTTGCCCTACAGAATTTGGACTTGTGCGTCTCCATAGGTGTGTGAGACACCTTTATAACTCTCATATTTATAGATATCTTCTGTTCTGTTTCCCTAGGGAACCCTGACTAATACATGGTTATTGTGTCATATCTTAGTATGCATTATAAAATCCAAGGTTTTGAAAGTTTACCCTTATGTTTTGTTTTAAGAATCTTGTAATTTATCTCTTACATTTAGGTCTTTGATCCACTTGAGTTAATTTTGTGGATGGTGTTAAGTAAGTGTCTAACTTCATTCTTTTGATTGTGGCTATGTAAAATTTGGTATTCTTCAAAATTGAACTTGTAGCATCTTCAGATCATGTGAAATTAACCTATTTTAACTTTTGCTAATTTGCTAAATTAGTTTTAAAATAATTTAGAATTATTGAAGGAATAAGAAGGAGCTAGGGGTGCTAAAGTAATAAATGATGTTAAATTGTATATGATGCTGTGGTTTTAAACAGTTATATATATGCAATGAAATGCAAATACTGAAGTAATGTATTCAAATATGGAATACATGACATTTTTTTTTTTAATCATCATTTTATTGAGATATATTCACATACCACGCAGTCATACAAAACAAATTGTACTTTCGATTGTTTACAGTACCGTTACATAGTTGTACATTCATCACCTAAATCAATCCCTGACACCTTCATTAGCACACACACAAAAATAACAAGAATAATAATTAGAGTGAAAAAGAGCAATTGAAGTAAAAAAGAACACTAGGTACCTTTGTCTGTTTGTTTGCTTCCCCTACTTTTCTACACATCCATCCATAAACTAGACAAAGTGGAGTTTGGTCCTTATGGCATTCCCAATCCCACTGTCACCCCTCATAAGCTACATTTTTATACAACTGTCTTCGAGATTCATGGGTTCTGGGTTGTAGTTTAATAGTTTCAGGTATCCACCACCAGCTACCCCAATTCTTTAGAACCTAAAAAAGGTTGTCTAAAGTGTGCGTAAGAGTGCCCACCAGAGTGATCTCTCGGCTCGTTTTGGAATCTCTCTGCCACTGAAGCTTATTTCATTTCCTTTCACATCCCCCTTTTGGTCAAGAAGATGTTCTCCATCCCACGATGCTGGGTCTACATTCCTCCCCGGGAGTCATATTCCACGTTGCCAGGGAGATTCACTTCCCTGGGTGTCTGATCCCACGTAGGGGGGAGGGCAGTGATTTCACCTTTCAAGTTGGCTTAGCCAGAGAGAGAGGGCCACATCTGAGCAACAAAGAGGCATTCAGGAGGAGACTCTTAGGCACAAATACAGGGAGGCCTAGCCTCTCCTTTGCAGCAACCGTCTTCCCAAGGGTAAAACTTATGGTAGAGGGCTCAACCCATCAAACCACCAGTCCCCTATGTCTGTGGTCATGTTAGCAACCATGGAGGTGGGGTAGGCGAATACCCCTGCATTCTCCACAGGCTCCTCAAGGGGGCACTACATCTTTTTTTTTTTTTTTTTCCTTGTTTGTCTTTTTTCTTTTTTTTTTTTTTTTTAACTTTCCCTTCTTTTTTCAAATCAACTGTATGAAAAAAAAAGTTAAAAAGAAAACAAACATACAATAAAAGAACATTTCAAAGAGACCATAGCAAGGGAGTAAGAAAAAGACAATTAACCTAAGATAACTGCTTAACTTCCAACATGTTCCTACTTTACCCCAAGAAAGTTACATAATAAAGCAACATTTCAGTGAACTTGTTCCTACTACATCCATCAGAAATTAACAGACCATAGTCATTTCTGGGCATCCCCAGAACGTTAAATAGCTTATCTGTTCTTCTTGGATTATTGTTCCCCCTTCCTTAATTGCTCTCTACTGCTAGTTCCCCTACATTCTACATTATAAACCATTTGTTTTACATTTTTCAAAGTTCACATTAGTGGTAGCATATAATATTTCTCTTTTTGTGCCTGGCTTATTTCGCTCAGCATTATGTCTTCAAGGTTCATCCATGTTGTCATATGTTTCACGAGATCGTTCCTTCTTACTGCCGCGTAGTATTCCATCGTGTGTATATACCACATTTTATTTATCCACTCATCTGTTGAAGGACATTTGGGTTGTTTCCATCTCTTGGCAATTGTGAATAATGCTGCTATGAACATTGGCGTGCAGATATCTGTTCGTGTCACTGCTTTCCGATCTTCCGGGTATATACCGAGAAGTGCAATCGCTGGATCGAATGGTAGCTCTATATCTAGTTTTCTAAGGAACTGCCAGACTGACTTCCAGAGTGGCTGAACCATTATACAGTCCCACCAACAATGAATAAGAGTTCCAATTTCTCCACATCCCCTCCAGCATTTGTAGTTTCCTGTTTGTTTAATGGCAGCCATTCTAACCGGTGTTAGATGGTATCTCATTGTGGTCTTAATTTGCATCTCTCTAATAGCTAGTGAAGCTGAACATTTTTTCATGTGTTTCTTGGCCATTTGTATTTCCTCTTCAGAGAACTGTCTTTTCATATCTTTTGCCCATTTTATAATTGGGCTGTCTGTACTATTGTCATTGAGTTGTAGGATTTCTTTGTATATGCAAGATATCAGTCTTTTGTCAGATACATGGTTTCCAAAAATTTTTTCCCATTGAGTTGGCTGCCTCTTTACCTTTTTGAGAAATTCCTTTGAGGTGCAGAAACTTCTAAGCTTGAGGAGTTCCCATTTATCTATTTTCTCTTTTGTTGCTTGTGCTTTCGGTGTAAAGTCTAGGAAGTGGCCTCCTAATACAAGGTCTTGAAGATGTTTTCCTACATTATCTTCTAGGAGTTTTATGGTACTTTCTTTTATATTGAGATCTTTGGTCCATTTTGAGTTAATTTTTGTGTAGGGGGTGAGGTAGGGGTCCTCTTTCATTCTTTTGGATATGGATATCCAACTCTCCCAGCCCCATTTGTTGAAAAGACCATTATGGCTCAGTTCGGTGACTTTGGGGGCCTTATCAAAGATCAGTCGGCCATAGATCTGAGGGTCTATCTCTGAATTCTCAATTCGATTCCATTGATCTATATGTCTATCTTTGTGCCAGTACCATGCTGTTTTGGCAACTGTGGCTTTATAATAGGCTTCAAAGTCAGGGAGTGTAAGTCCTCCCACTTGGTTTTTCTTTTTTAGAGTGTCTTTAGCAATTCGAGGCATCTTCCCTTTCCAAATAAATTTGATAACTAGCTTTTCCAAGTCTGCAAAGTAGGTTGTTGGAATTTTGATTAGGATTGCATTGAATCTGTAGATGAGTTTGGGTAGAATTGACATCTTAATGACATTTAGCCTTCCTATCCATGAACATGGAATATTTTTCCATCTTTTAAGGTCCCCTTCTATTTCTTTTAGTAGAGTTATGTAGTTTTCTTTGTATAGGTCTTTTACATCTTTGGTTAAGTTTATTCCTAGGTACTTGATTTTTTTAGTTGCTATTGAAAATGGTATCTTTTTCGTGAGTGTCTCTTCAGTTTGTTCATTTCTAGCATATAGAAACATTACTGACTTATGTGCATTAATCTTGTATCCCGCTACTTTGCTAAATTTGTTTATTAGCTCTAGTAGGTGTATCGTTGATTTCTCAGGGTTTTCTAGATATAAGATCATATCATCTGCAAACAATGACAGTTTTACTTCTTCTTTTCCAATTTGGATGCCTTTTATTTCTTTGTCTTGCCGGATTGCCCTGGCTAGCACTTCCAGCACAATGTTGAATAACAGTGGTGACAGCGGGCATCCTTGTCTTGTTCCTGATCTTAGAGGGAAGGCTTTCAGTCTCTCACCATTGAGTACTATGCTGGCTGTGGGTTTTTCATATATGCTCTTTATCATGTTGAGGAAGTTTCCTTCAATTCCTACCTTTTGAAGTGTTTTTATCAAAAAGGGATGTTGGATTTTGTCAAATGCTTTTTCAGCATCTATTGAGATGATCAATTGATTTTTCCCTTTCGAGTTTTTAATGTGTTGTAATACATTGATTGTTTTTCTTATGTTGAACCATCCTTGCATGCCTGGAATGAACCCCACTTGGTCATGGTGTATGATTTTTTTAATGTGTCTTTGGATTCGATTTGCAAGTATTTGTTGAGGATTTTTGCATCTATATTCATTAGGGAGATTGGCCGGTAGTTTTCCTTTTTTGTAGCATCTTTGCCTGGTTTTGGTATTAGATTGATGTTAGCTTCATAAAATGAGTTAGGTAGTGTTCCATTTTTTTCAATGTTTTGAAAGAGTTTGAGTAAGATTGGTGTCAGTTCTTTCTGGAAAGTTTGGTAGAATTCCCCTGTGAAGCCATCTGGCCCTGGGCATTTATTTGTGGGAAGATTTTTGATGACTGATTGGATCTCTTTGCTTGTGATGGGTTGGTTGAGGTCTTCTATTTCTTCTCTGGTCAGTCTAGGTTGTTCATATGTTTCCAGGAAATTGTCCATTTCTTCTACATTATCCAGTTTGTTGCCATACAGTTGTTCATAATATCCTCTTATAATTTTTTTAATTTCTTCAGGATCTGCAGTTATGTCACCTTTTTCATTCATTATTTTGTTTATATGGGTCTTCTCTCTTTTTGATTTTGTCAGTCTAGCTAGGGGCTTGTCAATCTTGTTGATCTTCTCAAAGAACCAACTTTTGGTGATATTTATCCTTTCTATTGTTTTTTTGTTCTCTATGTCATTTATTTCTGCTTTAATCCTTGTTATTTCTTTTCTTGTACTTGGTTTAGGATTGGTTTGCTGTTCATTTTCTAGCTTCTTCAGTTGATCCATTAGTTCTTTGATTTTGGC
The DNA here is from genome assembly GCF_015220235.1 of Choloepus didactylus. Taxonomy (NCBI): domain Eukaryota; kingdom Metazoa; phylum Chordata; class Mammalia; order Pilosa; family Megalonychidae; genus Choloepus; species Choloepus didactylus. The sequence goes on along the minus strand of NC_051309.1, from coordinate 164,164,977 downwards.
TCTTTCTTCCTTTTTAATATATGCGTTTAGTGCTATAAATTTCCCCCTTAGCACTGCTTTTGCTGCATCCCATAGGTTTTGGTATGTTGTGTTCTCATTTTCATTCGTCTCTATATATTTAGCAATTTCTCTTTCTATTTCTTCTTTAACCCACTGATTGTTTAGGAGTGTGTTGTTTAACCTCCAGGTATTTGTGAATTTTCTAAGTCTCTGATGGTTATTGACTTCTAATTGTATTCCATTGTGGTCAGAGAATGTGCTTTGAATAATTTCAATCTTTTTAAATTTATTGAGGCTTGTTTTATGTCCCAGCATATGATCTATTCTGGAGAAAGTTCCGTGAGCACTAGAAAAGTATGTGTATCCTGGTGATTTGGGATGTAATGTCCTGTATATGTCTGTTAAATCTAATTCATTTATCAGATTGTTTAGGTTTTCAATTTCCTTATTGGTCTTCTGTCTGGTTGATCTATCTATAGGAGAGAGTGATGTGTTGAAGTCTCCCACAATTATTGTGGAAACATCAATTGCTTCCTTTAGTTTTGCCAATGTTTCTCTCATGTATTTTGTGGCACCTTGATTGGGTGCATAGACATTTACGATTGTTATTTCTTCTTGCTGAATTGCCCCTTTTATTAGTATGTAGTGGCCTTCTTTGTCTCTCAAAACATCCCTGCATTTGAAGTCTATTTTATCTGAGATTAATATTGCTACACCTGCTTTCTTTTGGCTGTGGCTTGCATGAAATATTTTTTTCCATCCTTTCACTTTCAGTTTCTTTGTGTCCCTGTGTCTAAGATGAGTCTCTTGTATGCAACATATTGATGGTTCATTTTTTTTGATCCATTCTGCGAATCTATATCTTTTAATTGGGGAGTTTAATCCATTTACATTCAACGTTAAAACCGTGAAGGCATTTCTTGAATCGGCCATCTTATCCTTTGGATTATGTTTGCCATATTTTTTCCCTCTCTCTATTAATATCCTTTATTGTACCCATACCGAATCTCTTTAGTTCTGAACCTTTCTCCAAGTCTCTCTGTCCTGTCTTTGTTTCTCTGTCTGTAGGGCTCCCTTTAGTATCTCCAGTAGGGCAGGTCTCTTGTTAGCAAATTCTCTCAGCATTTCTTTGTCTGTGAAAAATTTAAGCTCTCCCTCAAATTTGAAGGAGAGCTTTGCTGGATAAAGTATTCTTGGCTGGAAATTCCTCTCACTCAGGATTTTAAATATATCGTGCCACTGCCTTCTCGCCTCCATGGTGGCTGCTGAGTAGTCACTACTTAGTCTTATGCTGTTTCCTTTGTATGTGGTGAATTGCTTTTCTCTTGCTGCTTTCAGAACTTGCTCCTTCTCTTCTATGTTTGACAGTGTGATCAGTATATGTCTCGGAGTGGGTTTTTTTGGATTTATTCTATTTGGAGTTCGCTGAGCATTTATGATTTGTGTATTTATGTTGTTTAGAAGATTTGGGAAGTTTTCCCCAACAATTTCTTTGAATACTCTTCCTAGACCTTTACCCTTTTCTTCCCCTTCTGGGACACCAATGAGTCTTATATTCGGACGTTTCATATTATCTATCATATCCCTGAGGTCCATTTCGATTTTTTCAATTTTTTTCCCCATTCTTTCTTTTATGCTTTCATTTTCCATTCTGTCATCTTCCAGGTCACTGATTCGTTGTTCAACTTCCTCTAGTCTTGTACTATGAGTGTCCAGAATCTTTTTAATTTGGTCAACAGTTTCTTTAATTTCCATAAGATCATCCATTTTTTTATTTAGTCTTGCAATGTCTTCTTTATGCTCTTCTAGGGTCTTCTTGATTTCCTTCATATCCCGTACTAGGGTCTCATTGTTCATCTTTAGTTCTTTGAGTAGCTGCTCTAGGTGTGTCTCTTCTGGTCTTTTGATTTGGGTGCTTGGGCTTGGGTTATCCATATCGTCTGGTTTTTTCATATGCTTTATAATTTTCTGTTGTTTTTGGCCTCGTGGCATTTGCTGAACTTGATAGGGTTCTTTTAGGGTTTGTAGACCAGTTGAAGTCCTTATCTCTAATTTATCAGATCTACAGCTTCGTGGAGTAGACTTTCTCTAACTAACCAGCAGGTGGCGTCCACGAGCCACCTGTTCTCCACAAGCCAGATCTCCCCTGCTTAGCCTTTTTGGTGAGTGGGGGAGTGAGTCTTGTGGGGCCCAATTGGTGTACCAAGCTTGCGTGTGTAGTTGGTGTTGCCTGCCCTGTATGTGGGGCGTGTTTCTGGGCAGTCGGGGAGGGGGGGTGGCCCTAACAATCAAATCTCCCTGATGATCCTAGAGTTTTAAAGCTACTGCAATAGTCTAATCCTTCAGTTCAGTCCTGCCACAGTTTGTCTCTGCCACTGACCCACAAGTCTTTGGTATTGGCGTATGGCTCCTGAGACTTGCAAGTGGGCCCCTCTTCCAGGCTGTGCACCCCGGGTCCTCTGTTGAGGGATGACTGTGCTATGTCACAGGTGTGTGCCGTCCCCCCAGGGCAGTTCTGGGCTGTTGGGCTGTGTTGGGAGGCTCCCAGTCTGCTCAAATGATGGCTGAATGGGGCTCTGTTAATTCACACTGCTCCCCCTTCCCAGCTCTGGGACATTCAGCTGAGGTTGCAGGGAAGGCTAATGTCCACGCCCAGTTTTGTGGTGTGTGCCTGTTATTTGAAGCACTTCCGTCACACTGGGTTGTCTGGGGCAGCTCTGGGCTATGGGGCTGGTGATGGGCAGGAGTGTTTCCTGTCCACCAGGATGGTGGCTGTGAGCGGACACCCCCCTTTTCTTGGGAAGTTGTGTTGTTTAGTGAATTTTCTCAGCCACTGGATTATTGCCTTTTGTCTCAGAGCTCTCTTAGTTCTGCTCTTGACTTGACGTGCCCAAATTTCAATTCTTTGAAGCTTTCTGTATTGAGCTTCTTAGAGTAATTGTTTTAGAAAAAGCAAAAAGGATTTAAAAAAAAAAAAAAAACAAAAAACGGCCCTCCTCAGAGATCTAATGGGTTATTGAAATGCTAATAGACAAAGCAACCAGGGCCATTAAGGAAAGGTGCACAGGGCAGAGAGATCAGCCTTGCTTCGGGATTTGCATATGCGCCTCAAGGCCTGATCTCCGCCCTTCCCCTTTCTGTGTTCACCAGAACTCCAAAATCCTCTGCTTTTATTTTGGAGTTTTTCGTGTTGTTTTTTTTCTATGCCTGTCTCCTCTCTGCTGGGCTGGCTGCTCTCAGAGTCTCTGGTGTCTGGTCTCAGTCTATCTATGGTTGGAGTTTGAATCAGTAGAATGAGTTTCCGATAAGAGCAGCCACTGCAATTCTCCCTTCTCCTTCCTGGAGCTGACAGCCCCTCCTCCCCCGGGACTGAGCCTGGCAGGGAGGGGCGCGGGTCCCCTGGCCGCAAAAACTTACAGATTTCGCTGATCTCAGCAGTTCCACGTTTTCATGGGTGTTGTATGAAGTATGCCCAAAGACAGATTGCTCTGTGGTGTCCAGTCCACGCAGTTCCTGGCTTTTTACCTACTTTCCTGGAGGAGTAACTAAAACATACAGCTCACCAGTCTGCCATCTTGCCCCGCCTCCCAATTCTTTCGGAATACATGACATTTTGCTAACTCTTTTCATACCCTATGATGTTTTGATTCCAAGTAATGTAAGTTGAGTATGCTTCTGAGTGGTTGTCACATAGTGATAGATTTCTGAATTTTAAAATGTGTCAGTGCTATAAATCACTAGGTTGCTAGATTGAACTAGCAAGGCAGTATTTACTGTAGATTAATGCAAATTTAAAAAGGTTCTGTATATGAAAGTTTAAATGATTTATTAGCCTTCACGGAACACATGAATCTGAAGCTGTAGTGGATTTAGAAAATTTCAATTCCTATTTGATGGTTTGATTTTGCATATTTATCGTATAATGGGAGTACAGTATTAAATCTGAATCAATAGGGTAGATAGTTAAACTTTATTTATCAATATATGCTTAATCATATTTTGTTTTATGGCAGACTTTTAGGTGATGTGCAAGAGATTAAATATATCAGTATTCTTTTCTTATTTTTTGCTGGGGTGGGAATTGAAGGAGTGTTAAAGAAACTGTCTTTATTTGAGTTTAGAATTTGTTCGTGTCGGGGTTGTCTTACCCTTCCATTTGACTTTCATTTTCTACTAAGTAGAATTTCATTTAGTTTAATATAGTCTTCTTTTCAGTGGGAAATAACCAGGGGAAGAATTCATCTTATGACTAATTCACACTTCACACACTGTTACTTTCTTTAATATTAAATTTATTTGAGATAGTTATAGATTGACTGGCAGTTGTAAGAAATAATATACAGAGATCCTTTGTACCCTTTTCCCAGTTTCCCCCAGTGGGAACATTTTGCAAAACTATAATACAATATTGACATTGATACAATCAATGCAGACATTTCAATCATGCAAAAATTCCTCATGTTGTGCTTTTATAGCCATACCCATTTCCCTCCCACCCTCAGCCTTCTTTAAACCCTGGCAATCACTAACTTGTTCTCAGTTTTTATGATTTTTTCAGCTCAAGAACCAGAACTGCTGCTTTGGACAGTTTCTGCTTGTTTTCTAGGTGCTTTTGGTGAAATCATCTTCCCAGAAGTTCTCCGTCAAGAATTTTATATTAATGGAATCATACAGTATAAAACCTTTTGGGCTTTTTTCACTCAGCACAGATTACTGGAGATTCATGTGGATTGTTACGTGTATTAATAGTTTGTTCCTTTTTATTGTTGGGGAGTATTCCATGGTATGGATATCATAGTTTGTTTAACCATTCTCTTGTTGAAGGATATCTGCTTTTTCCATTTTGTTGGCTACTGTACATAAAGCAGCTGTGAATGTTTGTGTGCATGTTTTTGAGTTGGCACCATTTTTTGTTCCCACCAGCAACATGAGTGATTCAGTTTCTTCATACCCCCGTGTCGCCTGCATTTGTTGTCACTATTTTTTATTTTATCCATTCTGATAGATGTGTAGTGATATCTCATTGTGGTGTTAATTTGCATTTCCCTAATAGCTAATTAAGTTGAACATCTTTTCATGTGATTATCTATATATCCTCTTTGGTGAAATGTCTCTTCATGTCTTTGTACATTTTGAAATTGAATTGTCTTTTTTTTTTTTTTACCTCATTTTTAGAGTTCTTTATATATTTAGATATTTTTCCTTTGTCGGATATGTGGCTTGCAAACATTTTTCTCATGATCTGTAGGTTGTCTTTTCATCCTCTTAACAGGAGTTTTTGGAGCATAAAAGTTTTAAATTTTGTTAACATGCAGTTGATCAATTTTTCTATTATGAATCATTCTTTGGGTGTCAAGTCTTAGAACTCTTTGCTTAGCCCTAAATGCTAAAGATAGTCTATGTTTTTTTTTCCCTAAAAGTTTTATGCTTTACATTTAAATCTGTGACCTATTTTTAGTTAATTTATGTATAAGGTGTGTGACTTAGGTTTGCCTATGGATATCTAATTGCCTTAGTGCCATTTGTTGAAGACTGCTGTTCCTTTGCTGAATTTCTTTTGTACCTTTATCAAAATTCTGTTGAGCATATTTGTATGGTTTTGTTTCTAGGCTCTATTCTGTTCCATTGGTATCTATCCCTCCACCAAAACCTTAATGCCTTGATTACTGTAACTCTATAAGTCTTGAAATCAGAGAGACTGATTTCTTCCAGTTTATCTTTCAAGATTGTTTTAGCTATCTGAATCCTTTGCCTTCCCATATAAATTATCTTCAAATTATCTTGCTGGGATTTTTCTAGGACTTGTATTAAATCTATATATTAATCTGGGGGAGAATTGACATCTATGCTGTATTGGGTCTCTCAGTCTGTAAATAGTGTAGATCTAGATCTTCTTTGATACTTTTATTAGGATTTTGTAGATTGCAGTAGACCAGTCCTGTACATGTTTGCTTAGATTTGCATTGTGGTGTTTTTTTTAAGTAATTGTAAATGGTGTTGTAGTTTAGTTTCATTGTCCACATGTTCATTGCTAGTCTATAGAAATACAGTTGATTTTATATGTTTATCTTGTATTCTGAGACCTTGCTGGACTCACTTATTAGTTCAAGTTTTTTTTTTTTTTTTTTTTTTTTTAATTCATTTGGATTTTCTTTGTGGACAATTATATCATCTGCAAATAGGCAAAGAAATATGTTATTTCTTCTTTTCTGCTCTGCATGTCCTTTATTTCTTTATCTTTCCTAATTGTCATGGTTGGAATTTCCAGCACTATGTTGGGTGGTGAGAGTCCACATCCTTGACTTGTTCCTGCTCCTGTAAGGGCAGCATTCAGTTTTTCGTACTTAAGTTTGTTAGCTGAAGGTTATGTAGATGCTCTTTGTTAAGTTGTGGAAATTTCTCTTTATTCCTAGTTTTCTGAGAGTTTTTATTATGAATGGGTGTTGGATTTTGTTAGATGCTGTTCCGGGTTGCTAATGCTGCCATTATGCAAAATACCAGAAATGGATTGGCTTTTATAAAGGGGGTTTATTTGGTTACAAAGTTATAGTCTGAAGGCCATAAAGTATCCAAGGTAAGGCATCAACAATCAGTACCTTCACTGAGGATGGCCATTGGTGTCCAGAAAACCTCTGTTAGCTGGAAAGGCTTGTGGCTGGCGTCCGCTTGCTCCCAGGTTGCATTTGAAAATGGCATTCTCCAAAATTTTGCTGTTGGGGTGTTTTGTCCTCTCTTAGCTGCAGCTGCTCTTCCTGAATGTCACTCTCAGTTGTTCCGAGGTCCCTCTGTCTTTGAATTCCTTTAACTCAAGTGATCCAGTTAACACCCACCCTGAATGGGTGGGTAACACCTCCATGGAAATTATCCAATTAAATGTCTCACTCACATTTGATTGAGTCACATCTCAATGAAAGAATTCCAATCTAATCAACACTAATACATTTGTCCCCACAAGATTGCATTAAAGAACATGGTGTTTTGGGGGCACAATACATCCAAACTGGCACAGATGCTTTTTCTGTACCAGTTGAGATTTTTTTCCTTCTTTAGCCTATTGATATGAAGACTACACTGATAGATTTTTGAATATTGAAGCTGTTGCATCACCAGAATAAAATCCACTTGTACATGGTGTTTAACACTTTATGTATTGCAGAATTTAATTTGCTAGTATTTTGTTAAGGATTTTTGCATCTGTATTCTTGAGGGATGTTGGTGTACAGTTTCCTTTTTTGTAATTTCTTCATCTGGTTTTTGCATCTAGGTAATACTAACATCATAAAATGAGTTGGGAGGTGTTCCTTCCTCTTCTATTTTCTGGAAGAGATTTGTAGAATTAGTGTTAATTCTTTTATAAGTATTTGGTAAGCTTCCTCAGTGAAACCATGTAGTCTAGAGATTTCTTTTCTGAGAGTTTTAAAATTATGAATTTAATTTCCCTAATAAATATAGTACTATTCATGTGATCTGTTTCATACTGGCCAAGTTGTGCTGGTTTTTTTGTGATATTAGTCTGTTTCATCTAAATTGTCAAATTATGTGTTTAAGAGTTTGCAATTGTTCCTTATCTCTTTGATGTCTGCAGGGTCTGTGAAATGATATCCCCTGTTTCATTCCTGTGGTTGCTTGTTTGTTTCTTCTCTGTTTGTCAGTCTTCCTATAGTTTTTCCAATTTTACTAAGATTCCCAAGAACTCGTTCTTTGTTTTATTGATTTTCTGTATTGTTTTCCCAATTTCTGTTTCATTGATTTCTGTTCTTTATTTTTACTGTCTTTCAACCCACTTCAGATGTATTTTCTCTTCTTTTTCTAGGTTCTCAAGTTAAGAGTTTAGATTATTAACTTGTTTTTTTTGGGAACTTATGCATTTAGTGTGGCAAATTTCTCTCTCAGCACAGTTTTCTCTGCATCCCACAAATTCTGATATGTTGTATTTTTGTTTTCACTGAGCTTTTAGTATTGTTTTTAGTTCCTGTCTTATTTTCTTAGCTGCTATGACAAATACCACACAATGGGTTGGCTAAACATTAGGACTTGATTGGCTCAAAGTTTCAGAGGCTAGAGGGTTTGCTTCCTCCTGGGGTTGATAGTGTTCTGGATGGCCCACAGTCCTTGGGTTCTTTGGCCTAACCATCACATGTTGAGGTCTGTCCTTTCTCTTCCTGGCTTATGCTGGCTTCCTGCTTCTGGCTTCTTCTTATGGCTTTCTCTTCATAAGGCCTCTAGTTGTAGGATTAAGACCCATTCTGATTGAGTTGCACACACACTAAAAATAGCATCTTTAAAAAGTCCTATTTATAATGGGTTTATACCATGTGGGTTAAGATTATGTTTTCTTGGGGGGGGGGTGAGTGTGGGGGCGGGGGGTTCTTAACTCAATCTACTGTAGTTCCCTAAAGACTCTCTCTTTGACACATGGAGTATTTTTTTTCCCCTACTTTCTTTTTTTTTTAAAAAATTCACTTTTCTTGAGATACAGTCACATACCATACAGTCATCCACAGCTTACAATCAGTTGTTCAAAATACCATCATATAGTTGTGCATTCATCACCGCAGTCAATTTTTGAATATTTTCATTACTCCAAAAAGAAAGAATAAAAATAAAAGTAAAAAATAACACCCAAAACATCCCATCCCCCCATTCGACCCTATTTTTCATTTAATTTTGGTCCCCATTTTTCTACTCATCTCTCCATACACTGTATAAAGGGAGCGTGAGCCATAAGGTTTTCACAGTCACAGTCATACCATGTAAACTATGTAGTTATACAGTATTCTTCAGGAATCAAGGCTACTGGGTTGCAGTTTGACAGTTTCATGTATTTGCTTCTAGCTATTCCAGTAAAAACTGAAAAGGGATATTTATATAGCACATAAGAATACCCTCCAGAATGACCTCTCGACTCCATATGAAATCTCTTAGCCACTGAAACTTTATTTTATTTCATTTCTCTTCCCCTTTTTGGTCAACAAGGCATTGTCAATCCCATGATGACAGGTCCAGGCTCATCCCTGGGACTCATGTCCCATGTTGCCAGGGAGTTTGACACTCTCATGGAGTATTTAGATATGTATTTTTTAGTTTCTAAGTGTTTGGAGATTTTGTGTTGTCTTTCTGTTATTGATTTCTGGTTTGATTCCATTGTGGTCATAGAACCCACTCTATACAAATTCAGTTCTTTTAAAATTGTTGAGGTATATTTTATGTCCCAGGATATAGTCTATCTTATTATTTGTTCCGTGGGCACTTGAAAAGAATGTGTATTCTGCTGTTGTTGGCTGGAGTGTTCTACAAATGTCAGTTAGATCCTGTTGGTTTATGGTGATGTTGAGTTCTTATCTTTACCGATTTTTAATTGTTGAGAGAGGGGACAGTTACTTTTATAATATAATATAATATAGTGAGGAGAGTGCCATAGGAAAGAGCATGAGTTTGGGTGGAGGAGACTGATAAACAGAAATACTGGAGCATTGGGCACTTAGTAAATTATAGATCTGGGTGGTATGCTTCTGGAGAAAAGTGACTGGCTATGCAGAGGAGAAGACAAGATTTGTCTATCTGGGAAGATATGAGAGGTTATGCAAAATGGAGATAAAGTGTTTGAATTTTAGCAAACACGTACTGTACACACTGTGTATTTTTGCTTTTGGCCTTGTAAATTGCAATGGACAAGTGTTCCCTTCATTTTTAATAAAGTAAGTGTCCGATGCCTGACCAAAAGCATTAATAAATTTGAATAAAGGTAGTAGTGTATCATAATGTTTTATAATATTACATAAAATAGTATGTTATGATTCTGTGATGTAGATTATAACTTAGAAAGTTCAGTAGTGTGATATTGGAAAAAAATGTATGTTATTAATCTTGACAGTATAAAACTTGTAAATTAACAATAGCCTGAAGAATAGGGAAAAAGAGGTGGGAGGATGTGTGAGTGCCTATTACATTTAATGTCTGTTACAAATGACTTGGATTGTTGTAATGGGGATTATTAGGGTTTTGTTTTAACCATTTTTAAATTAATTGAGTGTATTTGGCAAAGAAGACTCTCCCCCCTCAAAAACAAAAAAAACAAAAAAAACAAGATTATTGTATGAGGTAAAGGAGATAGAATCCTGCTCTATGTTTCTAGTCTCAGGTCTGTGGTTTCATGCCTTAGTTACAGTCGAGTAAACAATTGACCATAATTAATTTCCTGTAGTTGTTATTGTTTGATAATATATACTTGATTACAAAATTCAAGTTCTCAGTTTACGTGATGACAGAATTCTGTGGTCCCAAAGTTTACATGAAGTTAACTGGTTTCTTTACTTCATTGTTTCTCAGATCCTTCTGTGAACTTTCCAGAGTGAGAAGACAGTATGCAGTTTTTTTCCTAAACTGATTTGACCACAGAACCATTCTTTCATGGGGACTATATTGCCTTATATCTTGTTCCAAATTTGATAGTGGAATGGACTCTGGTTAGTTCTCATAATATTGTTAATAAACTGCAAGTTAATGGAAGAATCTACAAGAAAATGCTTGTAATTACTTGCTCCCTAAGTTTTGAAAGGCAATTAAATTTAAAGAAATAAGTTTGATGATTTTATTATTAGAAAAAGATTTATAATAAAGAATAGAGCAAATAGGATATATAATTGCTCTCAGAAATAAAATTTAGAATAAATTTGCTATGGTGTTAAAAATTTCCTTATACATACAACCATATAATAACATAATTTTACCTAAACACATATGTATCATCATATACACATACAGTTTTAAATGCAGTTATTGTTTGTGTGATCACACATATGTATCATCATATACACATACAGTTTTAAATGCAATTATTGTTTGTCTAATCTTTTTAAATGTGACCCTGTCTTTTGCTTTTTATTCCTCTTCCATCCATCTTTCTCTCCCATACCCTCCTAGAAGCTGACCGATGTTGAAAACCATGTATTTATTCTTCTGTATTTTATGGATGTCTAATCTGGTACTGGAGATCATGTCTAATGAAGGAGTCCTCAGCTAGTTTGTTGATGATAGGGAAGGAGAAGAGGGATAATATTAGAAAATTTAGGAGTAAAATTGGAAGAATTCTATTAATTAGACATTGTAGATGAGAGGAGTTGAGGATGACATCTTGGTTTCAGGCATGGGGACTGTGTGGGCAGAATTACTAACTGAGGTAACAATCATAGCAGGATTAGGGGGAAGGTAACCAGTTATGATTTGACTGTGTTCACTTTGAGGCAACATGTGTGCATGTCTAGGCAGAGGACACATGAATTTGAAACTTTGGGAAAAAGTCAAAGCGTGAACTATAATAGCTGTAATTGGAAGTTTCACTTACGTGAAAAGGCAGGTATAGTTCAAGTGATGTGATGAAATAGCTGGACGGTATTAGAGGTTATGATCAGATATCGGTTATTGAAATTTTAGGCTTTTCAAGTAGGATAATTTCAGGATCTAAGGTTTGACCCTGGTGGGTAGAATCGGATTGAAAGTCGCTGGATTTAAGGAAGTCAAGTTTTAGGGTTTAGATATACCATTTAATTAGAAACTGAAATTTACTAAGATCTATAGTCAGTTGAGGAGTTGTGGAAGATTATGAATGAGGTCCCAAACTCTTTACTGAGTGAAGGATGGGGAGTCAGTGATTAAGGGTTGCAGAGTTGTATCATGTGACAATCCATGGGTGATGAGCTTTCCATGAGGATGTTAAGTGTAATGGTCTAGAAGCAAAAATAGGGAGCCAGGAAAATCTCAACCATTCTTTTTTGTTTTGTTGGTGGAATATGAGAACTAGTAGTTTTTTTTTTTTTTTAATTCATTTTATTGAGATATATTTACATACCATGCAGTCACACAAAACAAAGCATACATTTGACTGTTCACAGTACCATTACATAGTTGTGCATTGATCACCAAAATCAATCCCTGACACCTTCATTACCACACACACAAAAATAACAAGAATAGTAATTAAAGTGAAAAAGAGCAATTAAAATAAAAAAGAACGCTGGGTGCCTTTGTTTGTTTGTTTTTTTTTTTCCATCCCCCATTTTTCTACTCATCCATCCATAAACTAGACAAATGGGAGTGTGGTCCATATGGCTTTCCCAATCACATTGTCACCCCTCATAAGTTACATTTTTATACAATTGTCTTCAAGCTTCATGGGTTCTGGGTTGTAGTTTGATAGTTTCAGGTATTTACTGCTAGCTCCTCCTATTTACTAGAACCTAAAAAGGGTTGTCTATATTGTGCATAAGAGTGCCCAGCAGAATGACCTCTCGGCTCCTTTTATTTTTTTTTTATTTTTTTTTTTAATTTTTTTTTTTAATCATCATTTTATTGAGATATATTCACATACCACGCAGTCATACAAAACAAATTGTACTTTCGATTGTTTACAGTACCATTACATAGTTGTACATTCATCACCTAAATCAATCCCTGACACCTTCATTAGCACACACACAAAAATAACAAGAATAATAATTAGAGTGAAAAACAGCAATTGAAGTAAAAAAGAACACTGGGAACCTTTGTCTGTTTGTTTGCTTCCCCTACTTTTCTACACATCCATCCATAAACTAGACAAAGTGGAGTTTGGTCCTTATGGCATTCCCAATCCCACTGTCACCCCTCATAAGCTACATTTTTATACAACTGTCTTCGAGATTCATGGGTTCTGGGTTGTAGTTTAATAGTTTCAGGTATCCACCACCAGCTACCCCAATTCTTTAGAACTTAAAAAAGGTTGTCTAAAGTGTGCGTAAGAGTGCCCACCAGAGTGATCTCTCGGCTCGTTTTGGAATCTCTCTGCCACTGAAGCTTATTTCATTTCCTTTCACATCCCCCTTTTGGTCAAGAAGATGTTCTCCATCCCACGATGCCGGGTCTACATTCCTCCCCGGGAGTCATGTTCCACGTTGCCAGGGAGATTCACTTCCCTGGGTGTCTGATCCCACGTAGGGGGGAGGGCAGTGATTTCACCTTTCAAGTTGGCTTAGCCAGAGAGAGAGGGCCACATCTGAGCAACAAAGAGGCATTCAGAAGGAGACTCTTAGGCACAAATACAGGGAGGCCTAGCCTCTCCTTTGCAGCAACCGTCTTCCCAAGGGTAAAACTTATGGTAGAGGGCTCAACCCATCAAACCACCAGTCCCCTATGTCTGTGGTCATGTTAGCAACCATGAAGGTGGGGTAGGCAAATACCCCTGCATTCTCCACAGGCTCCTCAAGGGGGCACTACATCTTTTTTTTTTTTTTTTCCTTGTTTGTCTTTTTTCTTTTCTTTTCTTTTTTTTTAACTTTCCCTTCTTTTTTAAATCAACTGTATGAAAAAAAAAGTTAAAAAGAAAACAAACATACAATAAAAGAACATTTCAAAGAGACCATAACAAGGGAGTAAGAAAAAGACAACTAACCTAAGATAACTGCTTAACTTCCAACATGTTCCTACTTTACCCCAAGAAAGTTACATAATATAGCAACATTTCAGTGAACTTGTTCCTACTACATCCATCAGAAATTAACAGACCATAGTCATTTCTGGGCATCCCCAGAACGTTAAATAGCTTATCTGTTCTTCTTGGATTATTGTTCCCCCTTCCTTAATTGCTCTCTACTGCTAGTTCCCCTACATTCTACATTATAAACCATTTGTTTTTACATTTTTCAAAGTTCACATTAGTGGTAGCATATAATATTTCTCTTTTTGTGCCTGGCTTATTTCGCTCAGCATTATGTCTTCAAGGTTCATCCATGTTGTCATATGTTTCACCAGATCGTTCCTTCTTACTGCCACGTAGTATTCCATCGTGTGTATATACCACATTTTATTTATCCACTCATCTGTTGAAGGACATTTGGGTTGTTTCCATCTCTTGGCAATTGTGAATAATGCTGCTATGAACATTGGCGTGCAGATATCTGTTCGTGTCACTGCTTTCCGATCTTCCGGGTATATACCGAGAAGTGCAATCGCTGGATCGAATGGTAGCTCTATATCTAGTTTTCTAAGGAACTGCCAGACTGACTTCCAGAGTGGCTGAACCATTATACAGTCCCACCAACAATGAATAAGAGTTCCAATTTCTCCACATCCCCTCCAGCATTTGTAGTTTCCTGTTTGTTTAATGGCAGCCATTCTAACTGGTGTTAGATGGTATCTCATTGTGGTCTTAATTTGCATCTCTCTAATAGCTAGTGAAGCTGAACATTTTTTCATGTGTTTCTTGGCCATTTGTATTTCCTCTTCAGAGAACTGTCTTTTCATATCTTTTGCCCATTTTATAATTGGGCTGTCTGTACTATTGTCATTGAGTTGTAGGATTTCTTTGTATATGCAAGATATCAGTCTTTTGTCAGATACATGGTTTCCAAAAATTTTTTCCCATTGAGTTGGCTGCCTCTTTACCTTTTTGAGAAATTCCTTTGAGGTGCAGAAACTTCTAAGCTTGAGGAGTTCCCATTTATCTATTTTCTCTTTTGTTGCTTGTGCTTTGGGTGTAAAGTCTAGGAAGTGGCCTCCTAATACAAGGTCTTGAAGATGTTTTCCTACATTATCTTCTAGGAGTTTTATGGTACTTTCTTTTATATTGAGATCTTTGGTCCATTTTGAGTTAATTTTTGTGTAGGGGGTGAGGTAGGGGTCCTCTTTCATTCTTTTGGATATGGATATCCAACTCTCCCAGCCCCATTTGTTGAAAAGACCATTATGGCTCAGTTCGGTGACTTTGGGGGCCTTATCAAAGATCAGTCGGCCATAGATCTGAGGGTCTATCTCTGAATTCTCAATTCGATTCCATTGATCTATATGTCTATCTTTGTGCCAGTACCATGCTGTTTTGGCAACTGTGGCTTTATAATAAGCTTCAAAGTCAGGGAGTGTAAGTCCTCCCACTTCGTTTTTCTTTTTTAGAGTGTCTTTAGCAATTCGAGGCATCTTCCCTTTCCAAATAAATTTGATAACTAGCTTTTCCAAGTCTGCAAAGTAGGTTGTTGGAATTTTGATTGGGATTGCATTGAATCTGTAGATGAGTTTGGGTAGAATTGACATCTTAATGACATTTAGCCTTCCTATCCATGAACATGGAATATTTTTCCATCTTTTAAGGTCCCCTTCTATTTCTTTTAGTAGAGTTATGTAGTTTTCTTTGTATAGGTCTTTTACATCTTTGGTTAAGTTTATTCCTAGGTACTTGATTTTTTTAGTTGCTATTGAAAATGGTATCTTTTTCTTGAGTGTCTCTTCAGTTTGTTCATTTCTAGCATATAGAAACATTACTGACTTATGTGCATTAATCTTGTATCCTGCTACTTTGCTAAATTTGTTTATTAGCTCTAGTAGGTGTATCGTCGATTTCTCAGGGTTTTCTAGATATAAGATCATATCATCTGCAAACAATGACAGTTTTACTTCTTCTTTTCCAATTTGGATGCCTTTTATTTCTTTGTCTTGCCGGATTGCCCTGGCTAGCACTTCCAGCACAATGTTAAATAACAGTGGTGACAGCGGGCATCCTTGTCTTGTTCCTGATCTTAGAGGGAAGGCTTTCAGTCTCTCACCATTGAGTACTATGCTGGCTGTGGGTTTTTCATAAATGCTCTTTATCATGTTGAGGAAGTTTCCTTCAATTCCTACCTTTTGAAGTGTTTTTATCAAAAAGGGATGTTGGATTTTGTCAAATGCTTTTTCAGCATCTATTGAGATGATCAATTGATTTTTCCCTTTCGAGTTTTTAATGTGTTGTAATACATTGATTGTTTTTCTTATGTTGAACCATCCTTGCATGCCTGGAATGAACCCCACTTGGTCATGGTGTATGATTTTTTTAATGTGTCTTTGGATTCGATTTGCAAGTATTTTGTTGAGGATTTTTGCATCTATATTCATTAGGGAGATTGGCCGGTAGTTTTCCTTTTTTGTAGCATCTTTGCCTGGTTTTGGTATTAGATTGATGTTAGCTTCATAAAATGAGTTAGGTAGTGTTCCATTTTTTTCAATGTTTTGAAAGAGTTTGAGTAAGATTGGTGTCAGTTCTTTCTGGAAAGTTTGGTAGAATTCCCCTGTGAAGCCATCTGGCCCTGGGCATTTATTTGTGGGAAGATTTTTGATGACTGATTGGATCTCTTTGCTTGTGATGGGTTGGTTGAGGTCTTCTATTTCTTCTCTGGTCAGTCTAGGTTGTTCATATGTTTCCAGGAAATTGTCCATTTCTTCTACATTATCCAGTTTGTTGCCATACAGTTGTTCATAATATCCTCTTATAATTTTTTTAATTTCTTCAGGATCTGCAGTTATGTTACCTTTTTCATTCATTATTTTGTTTATATGGGTCTTCTCTCTTTTTGATTTTGTCAGTCTAGCTAGGGGCTTGTCAATCTTGTTGATCTTCTCAAAGAACCAACTTTTGGTGATATTTATCCTCTCTATTGTTTTTTTGTTCTCTATGTCATTTATTTCTGCTTTAATCCTTGTTATTTCTTTTCTTGTACTTGGTTTAGGATTGGTTTGCTGTTCATTTTCTAGCTTCTTCAGTTGATCCATTAGTTCTTTGATTTTGGCTCTTTCTTCCTTTTTAATATATGCGTTTAGTGCTATAAATTTCCCCCTTAGCACTGCTTTTGCTGCATCCCATAGGTTTTGGTATGTTGTGTTCTCATTTTCATTCGTCTCTATATATTTAGCAATTTCTCTTGCTATTTCTTCTTTAACCCACTGATTGTTTAGTGTCCGGCGCTGCCCCGCTCGGTCCCCGGTTCCCGGCCGGCGAGGGGAAACAGGGAAGGAGAGAGAGAGATGCAGACTGCGCGAACTAACCTGGTCATGAATCACGACTCGAACCACACGGCAGTTGTGAAAGCAAGCCCTTTACTACAGCTAGATGAACATTCTGTGTTACTGGTTCCCACGCGGGGCACGGCGCCTCGTGGGAGAGCAGCCTCGATGTGGCCGTCAGGCACGGCTCCTTGTGGGCTGTCTCACCCTACCCCGTCCGGGTAAGACCTTTTATACACAATTAACAACCAATAAGCTTCTAGGCTAGTATCGCGTATACAGGATTTCGATTGGTAGGAGCGGGTGGCGGATACATGCGTCACTATGCGGAAACAGGATGCAGGCGCCATCTTGGCTCACTCGATGGGCGGGGGTAACTCTAGAGCAGGCTGCAGCGCATACGCTAGGCCCGATTCGGGAGGCGGCTTTCCACATCTCCCCCTTTCTTATTTATTTTTGACCCAGTGTCTCCAGTGATGAGCGTGCTCCCGTGAACCCAAATGGTTCACAACCTCTTTGGTGCTTTGGGGAGTCTGGACTAGGCCTCAGCCATCCAGCGGCGGAGCCTCTAGCACCAACCAGAATGCTCACGTCATATGGAGACCGGAGAGTCCGTAAGCTGGAAGCAACGTGACTCTCCCTGCAGTGCTTTGCCTGGCAACTGGGGAACAACGACGGGGGCAGGAACAGCAGTAACCAGAGTCGGGGGTGTCACTAGGTGTCTCTGTGCAATGGCTAGGGTCCAGTCTGGCCACAACTAGGACTCTGCCCTAGAGACCCACCTGAGACAAAATTATGACTACTGGTGTCGCCTTTTACACCCGAGAAACAGCCATGCGATTCGCTACAAATTTTGCTCCAAAGCGCCCCACCTGAGGCGACCAGGAAGGGGTATGGTTAATAAATCGGTCACTATCGGGGGTAACAGAGGTGGGAGTCATAGCCATCATAGTGGTAACACGCAATTGCTGCTGCGCTTGAAACAGGCGTTCTAGCAAACATTTAACAACGACTAATCCCACCAATAATCCCACTGCAATGAGGATCCAATTAGTTAAATTGGGCCAAGAGAACCAGGAAGAAACACTGTGCAATAGTTTCTGTAGAACCTCGCCTAACCCGGAAAGATCGACTTTAACGGGTTTTAACTTGATCCCCCCAATTGTGTCTAAACTAGATTCCACCTGTTGGGAGAGATTAACAAATTCAGGAAAATATGACCTTTTCAGCCAATCAGAGACTCTGGAAATGCTTCCGGTCACGTTGGCCCTGACAGGAGTGACACAGAGTTTAACCGTAAGCCACCGGGTGTCACATGTTTGCTGAAGCACTCTCCAGAGTCCATCTATTTCCAGTCCAAGTTCATCTATCTCCGCTTGGAGTTTCTGAATGGCCTGGAAATTTAAGTTCAGCATCTGATTGTGGCGGCGTAGCACGTCTCGGGTAAGGTTGACCAAGCCATTTACCGTTTCCATCGTTATGGCGAGCTGCCGATCTGTCCATGCTTGTAGCACAGCCTGCCCGATCGTTGGGACAAACAAAGAGGAAGCTACACTGGCAGCATTCGATAGCCATTCTTTTATGCCTCTTGGACGCCTAGACTTAGAGAAGGGGATATTGTTAAGTGAAACAACTTGAGAAACAGGGCCAACCCAGTCGGTTGCCTTGACGGGGAGCCAGACATAACTTGGGCGATACACTAGGATAGCGGGGCGGCGAGGCATCCGGGTCTTTGGAACGGTTGCAGACTGTAGGAGCAAGCCCTGGAAGGAAAAGGCACCTTTGAGTCTCCTTTTTACTCAAGATCCCTTCACAAGACTGGCGGCTCTTCCCTGTAACGTTAAGAAATTCAAGCAAGACTCCCTTACTTAACTCGCCATTACCAGTTTCACAAGTAGCATTCGCCGCAACTGTGGTGTTGACAACCTTGACAGAGAGGTTAGCAAAAGAGAGGATCAGTGTGTCATTGGTGAGGGGGAAGGACTCGTTGAAGCTTGTGGAGGAAATATAGTTCCACTAAAAAGAAAAAGGCAGATTAGAAGGATTGCTATAGGAGAGCAAAGAACAGAGTTACCGATCCTCTTTTTGGGCAACCGCGGGGTGGTCAGTCCTACTATTATCGTCTTGTCGGTCGTCGCCATCATCAGCAGGGTCGGAGGCTTGGTCTAATGGTTCAGGTTGTATATTCGTTGGCGTTTCTGACAGCTGTTCCTTGGCTTCTTCAGGTGATGTCACGGTTCTCACCAGTCTTTCCGGAACCCACACTGGTTGACGTCCTGGTTCCTGGGGAAAAACACAAACAGAGCCTCTGGCCCAGCTGAGCACCGGGTCAGGGCCTTTCCACTGCCCCGACAGGACATCCTTCCAACGGACTAGACCTCTATGCGGAGGACTCGGGGTGGTGTGTTGCAGGGCAGGTGTCATTCCTTGTGAATTTTCGTTTAAAAAATTATATGTGAGCAAGGCTACAGACAGTCGAGCTTTTGGGGACAGGCCGTGGCCTATACCCTCTTTCTGTTTTTTAAGCAAGTCTTTGAGAGATCTGTGCGCTCTTTCAATGATTCCTTGCCCCTGAGGGTTATAGGGGATGCCATGTTTTAATTGGACATCCATGTTGTCACAAAATTTTTGGAAGGATTTACTAGTGTAGGCAGGCCCGTTATCCGTCTTTAACGTCTTTGGCTTACCCCAAGCTGCCCATGCAGCAAGGCAGTGTGCAATGACGTGGGAGACTCTTTCTCCTGGTTCAGCAGAGGCAAATAAAACTTGGGAGCATGTGTCCACCGACACATGTAAGTACTTGATCTTACCATACTCTGAATGATGAGTGACATCCATCTGCCAAGTATCCCCTGGGGTGAGACCCCTAGGGTTGACCCCAACCGAGGGGACTGCTCTCTGCTCTGCACAATTGTTGCAGGCTCGGACAATATCTCGAGCAGCTGCACGTGGTATGCTGAACCGCTTAGCTAGGGTACCTGCATTGATGTGAAACTTGGCATGGAATTCTCGGGCTTGTTGATACGGTACCAGCGTCGGAAAGATGTGCAGCTGTCGAGTGGCTACATCTGCGCTATGGTTCCCCTGGGCCATAGGGCCAGGCAAACCTGTGTGGGCTCTAATATGGGTTATGTAAAAAGGGTGTTGCCTGGTCCATATAACCTCCTGTAGTTTGGCAAAGAACGTCCTTACTGTAGAGGAATGTTTAACAATGCCCACCGTTTCTAAAATTTGTACAGAGTTCACAACATAAGCAGAATCCGAGACGACATTTAAGGGCTCGGAAAGGCTTTCCAGGACTGCAATGATAACCTGCAGTTCTACCCATTGAGGCTTTTGTGGTTGGAAGAGCACTGTTTTAGGAGTGTCCCCCTCCACACAATACGCCCCTGTTCCAGAGCTGGAGCCGTCCGTGTATACGGTGGGGGCGCCTGCTAGTGGCCTAGGAGAGGTTACTTTGGGAAAAATCACTGGGTGCCGGGTGACAAACTGCAAGAGAGGAGCCTTAGGGAACTGATTGTTAATGGGACCAAGAAATGTACACCGGAGAATGGCCCATTGATCTATGCATCCGGTGAGTATCTCAAGCTGCTGGGAAGAATAAGGCACCCTGAGATTTTTGGGCTGCTGACCGAAATGCTGCACAGCCCTTTTAATGCATTCTAGGGCCAAGTCTGCAACCGCTGTAGGATAGTGCTCTAGGACTTTTTTGGGGGAAACTCCAGGGTGGACCCAGAGCAGCGGCCCCCGCTGCCACAGTACCGCAGTGGGCTGTAATTCTGTCGGCAGCACGCAGGCTTCAAAAGGCTCATCAGGGTCTATTCTCTTCAATGCAGCGCCACTGAGCACCTGTTCCACCTGGCATAGTGCTCGCCTTGCCTCTGGAGTGAAGCTTCGAGGTGAGTTTATATTAGAATCCCCCTTCAACAGGTCGAACAAAGGTGTTAGTTTGACATTGGGTATTTTTAGGTATGGACGGATCCAATTGATATCCCCCATGAGTTTTTGTAGATCATTGAGAGTGTGTATATTGTCTAGCCTGAGAGACACCTTTTGGGGGGAAACATGAGTGGGTGCGACTTTCGCCCCCAGGAAAGTGGTAATGTCAGTCATTTGGATTTTTTCAGGGGCAATCTCTAGGTTAGCTTCTCTAAGACTAAGGACTAAATGTGACAAAACTGTTTTAAGAAGATCTGTGTCTCTATGGGCTAAGAGAATGTCATCCATATAATGGATGATTTTCACTTGAGGGAACTGCTGCCGAGTGCTAGCTAGCTTCGCAGCGACATACAGCTGGCACATGGTAGGACTATTAGCCATGCCTTGGGGCAGGACTGTCCATTCAAAGCGTTGACAGGGCTCCTCTTGATTACTAGAGGGCACAGTAAAGGCAAACTTAGGGGTGTCTTCAGGGTGGAGCGGAATAGAAAAGAAGCAATCTTTCAGATCTATGATGAAAATCGACCAGTGCTCCGGTAATGCCGAGAGGAGGGGCAGTCCCATCTGAACGGGCCCTAAAGGCTCCATGCAATCGTTAATAGCTAGATCATGTAGCAGTCTCCATTTACCAGATTTCTTTTTTATTACGAATATAGGGGTGTTCCACGGTGACGTGGAAGGGGCGATATGGCCCTTTTCTAGTTGTTCTGATACTAGGGCGTGCAACGCTGCAAGTTTTTCCTGTGGCAAGGGCCACTGAGGCACCCACACCGGAGCCTCGGTTTTCCATTTTAGTTTTATAGGTGTGGGTGGGAATCTCTCCTCAGTGGCCCCTATGAAAAACCCAAGCCTCGTCTGTCAGACTTGGGGGCAGCTTGTATAGGCTCCGCACGTCCGTGCAGTGAAGCTCCTAAACCCTTGCCGGGGGTATACCCCATTTCTTTTAGCAGTCGCTTAGAGGTTGGGGAGTAGCCGCTAATTAAAGTAACGTCCATTTGGGTCAGAATGTCTCTTCCCCACAAAGACACAGGCAGGGCTAATACATAAGGCTGGAAACTGCCTTGGTGTCCTTCTTCATCGGCCCAATGAAGGGCAGCTGCACTGAGCATGGGCGCTGAAATTTGGCCTATTCCTCTAATGGGCTCTTCCGCCCTGCTCGTTGGCCAGGTGGGGGGCCATTCTTGTTGTCTTATGATAGACCGATCGGCCCCTGTATCGAGCAGGCCCAAGAAAGATCTGCCTTGCACCTTAATGGTTAGCATAGGTCGAGACTCCAGGGACATATGGAGTCCCTCAAAAATCGCTCCACTGGATCCGAACCCTTTTTTCCCCTCTCTGTCTGATTCTGCTTGGAAAGACTGCATGTAAGCTGGGTAAGAGCAGGAGCTGCGCCAGCTTATCACCTTCTGCAATGACTAAGGTGCCCCGCTGAGATTGAACCATAACTTGGGCACGGCCTGTGAAATCTGAATCTACAAGTCCTGGTATAACTGTTAATCCTTTCAGGGCCGTGGATGCTCTTCCCAATATGAGCCCTACAGTACCAGCCGGTAAGGGCCCCTTGAAGGAGGTCCCTACTAACTGGACACCCATGGAGGGGGTTAGTACGAGTCTGGAGGTGGCACAGAGGTCCAGTCCTGCTGAGCCGGGGGACGCACGAATTTGATCGGATCCTGTGTTGTCGAATGGCATGCAAGGGGGTCCGTCGAAAGGGCGGACCCCCTCTTCCCGTTTTTTGGAATCTGCTCGGGGCGGCCAGAGAGGCGTCTACCCTGCGCATCGAAAACCGATTTACAGTCTTCTGCGCGGTGGGGGCCTTTGTGGCAACGGCCACACGGCCTGGTTGCTGCACCTGGTTCGCCAAACCGTTGAGTGGCAGGGGGCTGACGTCTATTGGGACAATCTCTCTTAAAGTGCCCTGATTGGCCACAGCCATAGCACCCGTTAGACTTTGCCCCTAAGGTTCTCGGGCTTTTTGTAGCCACCTGTAGGGAGCTGGCTAGCATGGCAGCTAGACCTGCATTAGTTAAAGGGCTGCCAGCATCTCTACAGAGCCTGACCCACTCTGTCAAATTTTTTGCTCTGTTTTGTGCCAGGATAACTTTGCACTCCTTGTTGCACTGCTCAAAAATCATTTGCTTAACCACAGTCTCTGCTACTCCTGGATCTGAGAAGATTCTCTCAGCTGCGGTTTGCATCCTGGCTACAAAATCCGCAAATGGTTCTGTGGGGCCTTGGTGTATATTGCTGAGTGAGGCCTGAGCCTCTCCCTCACCTGTTAGCTTTTTCCAGGCACCCACAAAACAGCGGAAGATCTGGGCATAGACCTCTTGTGGGAAACCCGTTTGGTTCTGGGCATGGGCGCCTCTCCCCAACAGCATGTCAGCATTCCACCCGCCACGTCTCCCCGCCGCATTCCTTGCGGCCTGCTCTTCAGCTAACTCCTCAAACCATGCTTTCCAATCTATGAATCGGCCTGACGGCAAGCAAGCACGGGCTAGCTGAAAAATATCTGCGGGTGTATGATTTAGAGCAGAGAGGTTCTCGATCATGTTCAAGGTATAAGGGGCATTGGGGCCATACTGATGGACGGCCTGCCTCAATTCCCTCAATAGTTTGTAATCATATGATTCGTGCCGATTGCCACCTTGGGGATTGATAATAACCGGGTACATTTCTGAGACTGGCTGCGGCTCAAGTGGCTGGTAGCCACCCAGCATGCCAAAAGGTCTAAATGTTGTGAAAGGGTTCCATCTCCAGAAATGTCTCCCACCACTACCTAATGGCAAAGGGTCCTGAGGGCCTGTATACTCGGGCGGGGGGTACGGCAAAGGTTGCCCCTCCCCTGACCGACCCATCGGGGTTTCCGGGTCTGGCAGCAAAGGATAATTACATTTACTGGGCATGGCCACTAGAGGGAGCTCTCGGCAAGGTCCTTTGGTGGGACCGCCCAAGGCGTCAGTTGGGAGCTGGGGTGTCCCTGGGGGTGCAGCGGTAGACATTGGCGGGGCGGAAGGCCGCACGGGTGTGGCGGGAGGCTCCTCCCACTCAATTAGCGGGGATTCTTCCGCCTTCTCGTCAGTATCGCTATCTGACTCTGAGTCAGAGTCACTGGACTCCGGCGGTTTGCCCTTACAGGAGCCGTCCGCTGACGAAACTGACTGGGTTTCTTGGAGCGCGCACCGTGCTTCTTGCAAGACAGAGGACGGGCTTAGGCCGGTAGCCGATTCTAGTTCAAGGACCGCACGGACGGTCTCCCATATGGGTACTAGAATCGGGTCCATACACACGCCCGTCTGGCGCGCTCGGTCTATGTCGCGACCGAGCTTCATCCAAGAGGGTAGGCTAAGGCTGCCGGTGCAGGCAAACCAAGGGGCAAAAGTATCAACATCATCAAGAAAACGCTGAAGGGAGCTTTTCCTGACCGAGATACCCCGTTGTTTCAAAAGGTTCTTTAAGGGAGCTAAGAGAGGTGAACTTCCGGACTGCCCCATGATTGCAGTCGGCACTATACTTCAGTCACTCGGAGAGCTCTTCCGAGTCCCCCGGGGTCACCTGAAAACCCACGGGCCCTAACTATCATGTAATAAGACGCACTCACCTTCTCGCGTTGATCAGGCGCGGGAAGTCCGCCGTAAGCTCGACGCGCAGCGCTGCTCTCCTCACAGAGGGACCGTCGAGAGCGAGGCAGGAGGAGGAGCTTCCCCGTACGGGCCACCACTTGTCCGGCGCTGCCCCGCTCGGTCCCCGGTTCCCGGCCGGCGAGGGGAAACAGGGAAGGAGAGAGAGAGATGCAGACTGCGCGAACTAACCTGGTCATGAATCACGACTCGAACCACACGGCAGTTGTGAAAGCAAGCCCTTTACTACAGCTAGATGAACATTCTGTGTTACTGGTTCCCACACGGGGCACGGCGCCTCGTGGGAGAGCAGCCTCGATGTGGCCGTCAGGCACGGCTCCTTGTGGGCTGTCTCACCCTACCCCGTCCGGGTAAGACCTTTTATACACAATTAACAACCAATAAGCTTCTAGGCTAGTATCGCGTATACAGGATTTCGATTGGTAGGAGCGGGTGGCGGATACATGCGTCACTATGCGGAAACAGGATGCAGGCGCCATCTTGGCTCACTCGATGGGCGGGGGTAACTCTAGAGCAGGCTGCAGCGCATACGCTAGGCCCGATTCGGGAGGCGGCTTTCCACAGTTTAGGAGTGTGTTGTTTAACCTCCAGGTATTTGTGAATTTTCTAAGTCTCTGATGGTTATTGACTTCTAATTGTATTCCATTGTGGTCAGAGAATGTGCTTTGAATAATTTCAATCTTTTTAAATTTATTGAGGCTTGTTTTATGTCCCAGCATATGATCTATTCTGGAGAATGTTCCGTGAGCACTAGAAAAGTATGTGTATCCTGGTGATTTGGGATGTAATGTCCTGTAGATGTCTGTTAAATCTAATTCATTTATCAGATTGTTTAGGTTTTCAATTTCCTTATTGGTCTTCTGTCTGGTTGATCTATCTATAGGAGAGAGTGATGTGTTGAAGTCTCCCACAATTATTGTGGAAACATCAATTGCTTCCTTTAGTTTTGCCAATGTTTCTCTCATGTATTTTGTGGCACCTTGATTGGGTGCATAGACATTTACGATTGTTATTTCTTCTTGCTGAATTGCCCCTTTTATTAGTATGTAGTGGCCTTCTTTGTCTCTCAAAACATCCCTGCATTTGAAGTCTATTTTATCTGAGATTAATATTGCTACACCTGCTTTCTTTTGGCTGTAGCTTGCATGAAATATTTTTTTCCATCCTTTCACTTTCAGTTTCTTTGTGTCCCTGTGTCTAAGATGAGTCTCTTGTATGCAACATATTGATGGTTCATTTTTTTTGATCCATTCTGCGAATCTATATCTTTTAATTGGGGAGTTTAATCCATTTACATTCAACGTTAAAACCGTGAAGGCATTTCTTGAATCGGCCATCTTATCCTTTGGATTATGTTTGCCATATTTTTCCCTCTCTCTATTAATATCCTTTATTGTACCCATACCGAATCTCTTTAGTACTGAACCTTTCTCCAGGTCTCTCTGTCCTGTCTTTGTTTCTCTGTCTGTAGGGCTCCCTTTAGTATCTCCAGTAGGGCAGGTCTCTTGTGAGCAAATTCTCTCAGCATTTCTTTGTCTGTGAAAAATTTAAGCTCTCCCTCAAATTTGAAGGAGAGCTTTGCTGGATAAAGTATTCTTGGCTGGAAATTCCTCTCACTCAGAATTTTAAGTATATCGTGCCACTGCCTTCTTGCCTCCATGGTGGCTGCTGAGTAGTCACTACTTAGTCTTATGCTGTTTCCTTTGTATGTGGTGAATTGCTTTTCTCTTGCTGCTTTCAGAACTTGCTCCTTCTCTTCTATGTTTGACAGTGTGATCAGTATATGTCTCGGAGTGGGTTTTTTTTGGATTTATTCTATTTGGAGTTCGCTGAGCATTTATGATTTGTGTATTTATGTTGTTTAGAAGATTTGGGAAGTTTTCCCCAACAATTTCTTTGAATACTCTTCCTAGACCTTTACCCTTTTCTTCCCCTTCTGGGACACCAATGAGTCTTATATTCGGACGTTTCATATTATCTATCATATCCCTGAGGTCCATTTCGAGTTTTTCAATTTTTTTCCCCATTCTTTCTTTTATGCTTTCATTTTCCATTCTGTCATCTTCCAGGTCACTGATTCGTTGTTCAACTTCCTCTAGTCTTGTACTATGAGTGTCCAGAATCTTTTTAATTTGGTCAACAGTTTCTTTAATTTCCATAAGATCATCCATTTTTTTATTTAGTCTTGCAATGTCTTCTTTATGCTCTTCTAGGGTCTTCTTGATTTCCTTCATATCCCGTACTAGGGTCTCATTGTTCATCTTTAGTTCTTTGAGTAGCTGCTCTAGGTGGTGTGTCTCTTCTGGTCTTTTGATTTGGGTGCTTGGGCTTGGGTTATCCATATCGTCTGTTTTTTTCATATGCTTTATAATTTTCTGTTGTTTTTGGCCTCGTGGCATTTGCTGAACTTGATAGGGTTCTTTTAGGGTTTGTAGACCAGTTGAAGTCCTTATCTCTAATTTATCAGATCTACAGCTTCGTGGAGTACACTTTCTCTAACTAACCAGCAGGTGGCGTCCACGAGCCACCTGTTCTCCACAAGCCAGATCTCCCCTGCTTAGCCTTTTTGGTGAGTGGGTGAGTGAGTCTTCTGGGGCCCAATTGGTGTACCAAGCTTGCGTGTGTAGTTGGTGTTGCCTGCCCTGTATGTGGGGCGTGTTTCTGGGCAGTCGGGGAGGGGGGGTGGCCCTAACAATCAAATCTCCCTGATGATCCTAGAGTTTTAAAGCTGCTGCAATAGTCTAATCCTTCAGTTCAGTCCTGCCACAGTTTGTCTCTGCCACTGACCCACAAGTCTTTGGTATTGGCGTATGGCTCCTGAGACTTGCAAGTGGGCCCCTCTTCCAGGCTGTGCACCCCGGGTCCTCTGTTGAGGGATGACTGTGCTATGTCACAGGTGAGTGCCGTCCCCCCAGGGCAGTTCTGGGCTGCTGGGCTGTGTAGGGAGGCTCCCAGTCTGCTCAAATGATGGCTGAATGGGGCTTTGTTAATTCACACTGCTCCACCTTCCCAGCTCTGGGACCTTCAGCTGAGGTTGCAGGGAAGGCTAATGTCCACGCCCAGTTTTGTGGTGTGTGCCTGTT
This sequence comes from Choloepus didactylus, assembly GCF_015220235.1. NCBI lineage: Eukaryota > Metazoa > Chordata > Mammalia > Pilosa > Megalonychidae > Choloepus > Choloepus didactylus. The sequence goes on along the minus strand of NC_051309.1, from coordinate 164,137,532 downwards.
ATTTGAAGCACTTCCGTCACACTGGGTTGTCTGGGGCAGCTCTGGGCTATGGGGCTGGCGATGGGCAGGAGTGTTTCCTGTCCACCAGGATGGTGGCTGTGAGCGGACGCCCCCCTTTTCTTGGGAAGTTGTGTTGTTTAGTGAATTTTCTCAGCCACTGGAATATTGCCTTTTGTCTCAGAGCTCTCTTAGTTCTGCTCTTGACTTGACGTGCCCAAATTTCAATTCTTTGAAGCTTTCTGTATTGAGCTTCTTAGAGTAATTGTTTTAGAAAAAGAAAAAAGGATTTAAAAAAAACAAAAAAACAAAAAAACGGCCCTCCTCAGAGATCTAATGGGTTATTGAAATGCTAATAGACAAAGCAACCAGGGCCATTAAGGAAAGATGCACAGGGCAGAGAGATCAGCTTTGCTTCGGGATTTGCATATGCGCCTCGAGGCCTGATCTCCGCCCTTCCCCTTTCTGTGTTCACCAGAACTCCAAAAATCCTCTGCTTTTATTTTGGAGTTTTTCGTGTTGTTTTTTTTCTATGCCTGTCTCCTCTCTGCTGGGCTGGCTGCTCTCAGATTCTCTGGTGTCTGGTCTCAGTCTATCTATGGTTGGAGTTTGAATTAGTAGAATGAGTTTCCGATAAGAGCAGCCACTGCAATTCTCCCTTCTCCTTCCCGGAGCTGACAGCCCCTCCTCCCCCGGGACTGAGCCTGGCAGGGAGGGGCGCGGGTCCCCTGGCCGCAAAAACTTACAGATTTCGCTGATCTCAGCAGTTCCACGTTTTCATGAGTGTTGTATGAAGTATGCCCAAAGACAGATTGCTCTGTGGTGTCCAGTCTACGCAGTTCCTGGCTTTTTACCTACTTTCTTGGAGGAGTAACTAAAACATACAGCTCACCAGTCTGCCATCTTGCCCCGCCCTCTCGGCTCCTTTTAGAATCTCTCAGCTACTGAAACTTATTTCATTTCCTTTCACATCCCCCTTTTGGTCAAGAAGATGGAGAACTAGTAGTTTTAAAAGAAAATGGTTCTGTGGCAGTACCTTCTTTGGAGAGTAATAGGATTTCAGTTAAGCCAAGTAGGGGAAGAAAGCACTTTTCTGAAAAGTGAAGATGGTTAGGCATTTGTGTACCATAGAATGAAGAATATCTGAAGTACTGGAGAAAGTCTTGTGGAGTAGCATGTGATAGTGATTATAATCATTAGTGGTCGTGTGTGTCAGTTAAATTAGCAGTAGTAAAGGGATGATGAAATGAGAAAGTTATGATAAGGCACTGGGAAATGGGACTTATCTTTTTTGTTTTGTGTTGAAGGATTACAAGGAACACAGTTATGTGGTTAAAAATGACTGGAACAAAGATACTGGAACATAAAACTTTGTAAATTAAGACTGAAGAACGGACTGTGTTATCAAATAATGAAGTAACTTATAAGTCACAATTCTAAAAGCATAACAGAAAGAGTGGTCACTTTAGCTTATGTTGATGTTAAACAGTAAGTTAGTGTATTACATTAAATTAGGGGGATAATTTTGTTTTGAATGAAACATGCGTTTTTATTTTGTCTATTTCCAGTTTGTTAATACTTCTCTAGGAAGAAGGACTAACAGACTGCAGTTTTATCAAGTCTATCAGGTGAAGCTTTTATTCAAGTGAGAATTTTACAGTTTTATAATTCTGTCACCACTTGAAGTAGTGGTGACAGAAACTTAGGTCAGGAAAGTGGCAACTCCGTCTACTTGTGTTCTATGTAGGTAAACCGGAAGAATGGAACACTTTTCTTGTTCTTTCGTAGTTCTCTGTCTTCCCAATTTAATAATAAATAGCTTATTGTAAAATAATGTTTTTTTACATAAGGAATAAATGAATTCTATTGTATGATATTTTTAAAAGCTGCCAATTAAAACTATCAGTTTGTTAGTAGTTGCCATGTCAGAGCAATGATGCATCTGATGGTAAAGAGGTTGAATATTTGCAAATCACAAGTAGTGTTTAATTCAGGAGATAGATGATATTTTCATTTTAATTAAAATCATTATCTTGTCTAGCCTTGTGTTTTTTAGGTTGGACATTTAAAAATATTTGCATATAAGGTTAAAGGATACCTATATTTATATGTTTACAGTGCACATACTTTGGAAAGAATGTAATATGTTTTAAAGTTTTACCAGCATAGCCCACAGATGTTTACAGAAGTTCACTAAAATTTTATGGGCTCTTTTCCTTTTTTAAAAAAGTATTATTTTTTTATTAGAAAAGTTGTAGGTTTATAGAAGATTCATATGGATACTACAAAGTTCCCATATGCTACCTGTTCTAGTTTGCTAATGCTGCTGGAATGCAAAACATCAGAAATGGATTGGCTTTTATAAAAAGGGGTTTATTTGGTTACACAGTTACAGTCTTAAGGCCATAAAGTGTCCAAGGTAACACATCAACAATTGGGTACCTTAACTGGAGGATGGCCAATGGTGTCCGGAAAACCTCTGTTAGCTGGGAAGGCACGTGGCTGGCGTCTGCTCCAAAGTTCTGGTTTCAAAATGGCTTTCTCCCAGGACGTTCCTCTCTAGGCTGCTGTTTCTCAAAAATGTCACTCTTAGTTGCACTTGGGGTATTTGTCCTCTCTTAGCTTCTCTGGAGCAAGAGTCTGCTTTCAATGGCCGTCTTCAAACTGTCTCTCATCCGCAGCTCCTGTGCTTTCTTCAAAGTGTCCCTCTTGGCTATAGCTCCTCTTCAAAATGTCACTCACAGCTGCACTGAGTTCCCTCTGCCTGTCAGCTCATTTATATAGCTCCACTGATCAAGGCCCACCCTAAATGGTGGAGCCATGCCTCCATGAAAATATCTAATCAGAGTCCTCACCCACAGCTGGGTGGGGCGCATCTGCAAAGAAACACTCAAAGAAATCTAATCAACACTGATAATGTCTTCCCACACAAGATTACATCAAAGATAATGGCGTTTGGGGGACATAATACATTCAAACTGGCATACTACCCCTCACACATACAGTTTTCCCTATTAGCACTTTGAACTAGTGTGGTACCTTTGTTACAATTGATGAAAGACTGTTATTATGATTGCGCTATTAATTATAGTCCATAGTTTTCACTAGGGTTTACTGTTTGTGTTGTATAGTCTTATAGTTTTAACATTTTTTATTGTAGTGGCATATATACAACCTAAAATTCTCTCTTTTAACCACATCCAAATAATTTGCTTTGTTCTTTGGACCTATTTATGCTTTAAAAGAGTAGTGAATTAAGAGGACGTACTTTAATCATTCCCTGGAACAAACCTGTAGTGAATCAGAAAGTTAAAAGTTGTATTTCAGTAACTTTTTTTTTTAACAAAATACCATAATTATATGGTTCTGAGAAATGTCTAAAGGAATTTCATTGTCTAAACTTGTTTAACTTTTATTCATCTAGGCTTGATATTTGGCTCAGTTAAACTGAGCTCTTTAAATGGCATTTTAGGAGGTGGGCTGTGGTTTGTAGTCATGCTCCACAAGTTTTCCAAATCAAAATCTTTACGATTTAAAAATAAAATGTATTAATTCTAGGTATGTTCTAGAAAGTATATTTAACTTGGGGAATTTGGATATAAGGAAATTACTTATCAGAATTTTCCCTATTATACCCACAGTTTGATCAAATTGAGCACTCTTAACAAGACTTATAAAAAGGAAAAGAAGTTGGTTTATTAGATATAGTAGATAAATAGAGGAATAGAGGAGAAGTACTGTTATAAGTATTCCACAGTTTGGGTGTTTTCCATCAGATTTCCATCAGATAGATATAGCAGATAAGTATTTTGTTAATAATTCCTGTTGGATTGTGAATTAGGTCCCACTTTTTAGTCATTTATTTCATGGTGAGAGGGAGGAAGTGCTGAGTGGGATCTTAAAACATCTTCATAGTAAGAAGTGATCCATTAAAGTTCCAAATTCTCTACCTGTGGTAGGCATAATACAGGGCCCCCAAAGATGTCCACCTTCTAATCTCTGGAACCTGTGAATATGTTACGTTACATGGCAAAAGGGGATTAAGGTTGCAGTTGAAATTATGGTTACTAATCAGCTGATTTTAAAGTAGGAAGGTTATCCTGAATTATCTAGGAAGGTACAGTGTAAGCACAGGGTCCTTAAAAATGGAAGTGGGAGGCGGAAGAGACAAGTCAGAGGGAGATGGGATTACAGAAGAATGGTCAAAGAGATGTGACAGTGCTGGCTTTGAAGATAAGCCAAGGAATGTGGGTGGCCTCTAGCGACTGGAAAAGGCAAGGAGATAGATTCACCCCTAGAGCATCCGAAAAGGGAGGCAGCCCTGCTGACACCTTGATTTTAGCCCAGTGAGACCCATTCTGACTTCAGAATTGTAAGATAATAAATCTATGTTGTTTAAAGTCACTAAGTTGGTGGTAATTTGTTACAGCAGCAGTAGGAAACTAATACACTCCTCTAAGCTTTTACATCAGAAATATCTGCATGGTCTGGCAGAGGTTTATCTTTGAGTGACTTATTTATTTCAAATAGCCAGAAAGAGACATGGAGAACTTAATTGGCTCAACTGTTTTATTCTTGGGGTTAAAAAAATTATATCGACCACTGCCTTCTTGCTTCCATGGTATCTGATGAGAAATCAGCATGTAGTCATATTTGGCTACCCTTCTATGTGGTGAATTGCTTTTTTCTTGCTGCTTTCAGAATTTTCTCCTTTTTGGCATTTGACAGTTTGAGTACTATGTATCTTGGAGTGGGTCTATTCAGATTTATTCTGTTTGGAGTATGTTGGGCTTCTTGGATTTGCATGTTTATGTCTTTTATAAGGGTTGGGAAATTTTTAGCTACTGTTTCTTTGAATATTCTTCCTTGCCCTTTTCCCTTCTCTTCTACTTCTGGGACACACATGATGTGCATATTTATGTGCTTTGTGTTGTCAATAATTTCCCTGGGTCTCTGCTCAAATTTTTCCATTTTTTCTCCATTTCTTCTTTTCTCTGTTTGAATTTGGTTAATCTGTCTTCTGGCTTTCTGATTCTTTCTTCTGCCTTTTCATATCTGTTGTGTGTCTCCAGTATATTTTAAATTTCATCTACAGTGTCTTTTATTTCCATCACTTTGTTATTTTTCTATTATTTTTGTATTCTTTCGACTTCTTCTTTTTGCTCTTCTACTATCTTCTTAATATCCTCTGCCATTTTTTACGCATTTTCCTTCATTTCTTTGAAGTGATTCAGGAGATTTGTTGAGACATTTTTGATTAGTTCAAGATTCTGTGTCTCCTCTGACTTCTTGATCTGTTCTTTGACTGGGCCATTTCATCTTGAGTTTTAGTATGCCTTGCAATTTTTTTTTTTTTTTGCTGATATCTGGTCATCTGATTATCTTGATGGGTCTATTCTAAAGGTCAGTTTCTCTCTTTTCTAGGGTTTAGTGGTTGCCTGGGTTGTATTAGGGCACTGCTTTGACAGTTGGGTCTTCCATATTTCTCAGCTAAAATAGGGCCAGGTACTTCCAGGTACCTGTGCAGGGAGTGTAGACCAACTCCGATGGGCCTGGGATGGTGTCTGGAGAGGTTCTGAAAAGCCTTGCAATTTTCCCTGCACTTTCCAGCCTGCTTAGCAGATGGTGCTGTTTGGTGATTTACTCGTCCTCAGAAGCTGTTTACCTCCTGGAGCTCTACAGCATCTGACCGGGCAAGGTTGAATTTTTGGGGTTCCTGTGCTCTTACTGCACTGGCTAAAATCTAGCACAATGTGGGGTTCTGTCCCCCACTGTAATTGTGGCAGAGGATTCCCACAGCCACCCCTCTGCAGCCATCCTCCAGGCAAGGATTATGCTCTTTCCCTCAATGGTGGAGGATGATCACCAGAACCTAAGGTTGGAATTACAAGTCTCTGTCCACATTTCCTCAGACTCTTTGTCCCTCACTGACCTAGGCCTTGAGATGTTCTTCTCTGTCCCCTGGATCCTCAGACAGTTGATGTGGGCAATTTCTGCCTGGCTACTTGCTGCTTTTTGGAAAGATTCTGCTGTTCCCTCTGTAATTCCCCATTTTGGAAGCTCCTCCTTGGTGCCCTTTTGTATTCTGCCCTCCACAGCAGCTTAAGTCCTGCCAAAGGTCCCTGTGGACTTGGGTCTCCATGTTTGGATATAGTAGGGATCTTCTCGTTGCCATGAGAGATTTTATGGTCTGTGTCCCTGGTGAGAGGTGGGAGGGTTCCTGGCTGCTGCCTCTGGACATTTCCTCAGCTGCATGGGACTGAGTAAGGGGGAGGGGAGAGGAGAGACTGGTCTGGAATGGAAGTTTCCTATCTGATATTTTTCTCTTTCTTTGATTCAGTGTCTGCATGATCCTTCTCCACTCTTTACCTTCCTGCAGAGTTCTGAACAAGTGAGAATTGCTTTTTTTTTTTTTTTTTTTTTGCTGAATCTCTGAGGAGAGGTTTCCAGTACCTGTCTTACATTGCTATGTTTTTTTTTATGTTGTCTTTTTTCCCATGTCTGTGAAATGAAATAGCTTCTGTATCATCTACCTGATAATTTTACAGTATGACATTCTCATGACCTAATGTCACTGTTAGTGTTTCTACTGGTCCTTCTCTTTTTTTTATCTCATGTATTTTGTAATTTTGTATTGTGAGCTTGTTTTCAGTGGGGCATTATTTGAGAGAATCTTGTGCATCTTGTGACCTTCTAGACTGATTTTATGTATCCTTCTGCTAGCTTCTCTGGGGATATCCTCAACATATAAAACCACTTAAATTTTTTTGTTATGAAATGTATCAAACATACCAAAGATATATATGTAAATTGTACAGATGTACATTAAAATTATATATCCATATGGCCAACACAATATCAAGATTTTGGAAGCCCTTTCTCCCCATCAGAAAAAAGGTATTTATCCTAAATTTGGTGTGACTCATACCCTTCCTTTAAAAAAAATAGTTTATCACTTATTTTTGTACCCCTAAAAAAATTATTGTTTATTTTTGTGAAAACTGAGTACCAGTCGCTAACCTGTTCTTGTAAGAAAAGTACATTGTTGTCTCTATTAAATGAAGGCTCTCAGAGCTGGTAAGCTGAACAGAGAGTGTCTGGTTCATGGCCTGCTTTTCTAAGAGTTTATGAAAACTCTTCCTGGGGAAGTTAGTGTGCATTCTCAGAAATCAACCCCAGAAAATGTAGTAGTGTAGATCAATTATTGAGCTATAAAGTAAGAATACAGTCAGGGGGAGTAAGCTGCTCTGTGGCTTCTGTGTTTAAACCTTTCAGAGCCTTCTTCCAGCTTTCAGAAGTTGGTGGATTAACACCTGCTCTAGTATTAGACGTGGGAATGGGGATAAGTAACTTGAGGTAGTTTTAAATGTTTTTCAGTTTCTGAGATAATGCTCTGTTAGCATTTGCATATATATTGGTCATGATATAGGTTTTCAGTTGTTGTAATAGACCCCAAATAGCAGTGGTTAAAACAAGGTAAAAGTGTATTTGTCTCTCAGGTGAAAGTTAAGTAGTTAAGTAGTCTTGGCCTACTCTAACAGTTCTATAATTGTCAGGATTCATTCTTGTTCTGTTCTTCAGATGTGAAGCTTACAGCTTAGATTTCAAGATGGCTACCCCAACTCTTGGCATTATTTCTGAAGGAGGAAAATTGCAACGACAGGTCATGTTCTTCCTTTAAAAGGCAACACCCAGAAATTGCACACATCACCCCTATCCTCATTGGTCCCAGTTTGGTCACTTGGCTAGTCAATTCAAGGGAAGCTGGGAAGTGAGGTCTTTTTCCTGGGCCCCGTGTGCTCAGTTAGAAACTCTGTGACTATAGAAGAAGGAGAAAATATAAATTGGGAGATTGTGCAGTCTGTGCTACAGCGTTGTAATTTCCCCCCAACATCACCCTTTTAATATGTTTCTAGTGACTGTACACATGTTCAAGGTCATAGTCATTAAGGACTGGGTTCTTAGGGGAAAATTGGATATTTTGAGATTGGACCTTCTAAAAAGTAAATGTATTTTTGAAGGATTCAGGTACATTAAAAAAACTAACCTTACTTTTAGTTCATTTTCTCATTTTGCACATGAATAAAGTGGTTTATCGCAAAAGATAGAAAATATCTAGTTTGGGGCAGAAGCTACCATTGTACTATGTCCAATGTTTTTCTACTATTCTTTACTCTTACCACATCTTTGTAGAAAAATTTTGCAAGTTCCCACTGAGTGGTATGCTTAGAAAACATAGGGCGCTGTTGGAGAATTAGAATTTTCTGAGTTACAGTCTTTATAGTTTTATAAATTTATAAAGAGAATTAGTTTGGTCTCTATGTTTTTTAGGTTTTCTGAAAATACAAGTGACTTAGGTTTAGTGACTAATTTAAGTGTAATTAATGTCTTATTAATATACCAGAAGAAAAAGAATCATGCCCAATTAAAGTCCTAATACAGAACTTAATGAAAGTTTATTTGAATTCTATGAATAAAATGCTTTAAGATTTCTACAATCTTGTATATTAAACTATAACCTATAGAAAGCATGTTATGCCACCCTGTAGGTTGCTATAAAAATTGTTTATGAAGTTCAGGCCAAGACTAAAATATGTTTAAATGGAGAGTTTTGAAAAATGTTCTATATAGCAAAGGGGACCAAATCATGCTAAAATGCAGAAAAAGACTATACATCAGTTTCCAGGCTACATTATTCAAAAAAAATACAACCATAAAAAAGGTAATAAGACTACATTTTAACATTTCATGGCTAGTAAAGTGCATTAGGCTGCTCAGATATTCATAACTTACTGTGACATTTGGGAAGATTACATTTTGTAATGCAGAGTCATTACTATACCTCAGATAATAACTAGCCAATGCCTGGACCTGGATTATGATCCTTGTCATTGGAAACAAGTTTGTATTTTGAAGGTTGATCAGCTTCAAATAACTATTAGAAAGGGTTAACATGACATACTGTAGACCCTGTGCATGGTTTTTAGTTATAACAGATATGCATACATATAGTATATCAAATATGCCACACATTTGTATGTACTGATTTCTGTCATCAATTTTCTCCTTGAAAGACATATTTTGCAATATTTAAAGCAATGAGGAAATATTTAAAACACCTGTCTGGACACTGCTCTCACAGTATAAGCTCAGTTTAAAAGCTGGTGAAATATTTGGGATATTTTTGGAAATTACTTTTAAAAATTAATTCGGTAACTTCTTAGAAGGTGGTTATTGATGGTAATACATACAGATCAAAATGAAGGATTGATGTAAGTAAGATCAAGGTGAAGGTAAGGTCTCTGAAGTTAGTTGCATCTTGGTTTTTGACCTATTTAGATCTGTGTGGAGAATATATAATTGTTGGAAGACATCGTCACACTATTAGTACTATCTCTTGACTTTATTTTGTTGGCAGTAAATTGCTCTAAATACATTGGTTGGATAGCCTTATATTAAATAAAGTCCAAGTGTGTGTATGTGTTTATAGAGGCATCTTATTGTATTCATTGAGAAAGGTTTACTTTCTGTCTTTTGTAAAATATTCCTGAAGATTGTATATTTCCTATTTACACATAAGTGACTTTCTTAACATCTCTTCCCTGAAAGCTTTTCTTTCAGCAAAAAGCTAACTATTTTAGATTTATTATGTATTATCATATTGTATTATGGAATTGTTAGTTTATTATTCATTGGAGAATTTTTTTTTTTTAATCGTTTGTCTTCCTTTCTGAGTGTTCGTAAATCTTACCCACACCCTGGCAGTTTTCCTTGTGCCTGAGGATTTCCTCCTTAATTTTATATTCTACCTCCTCCTGTGTGAATTAATGGCTCTCTCAAATTTTCTTCCAAAGAAAACTGGTACTCTTAGAGCTGGACAAGACCTTTGTACTGCTAAAATTGGTTAAAAATTATGTTTACCAATTTTTCAGTTTAAATTAATGGACAGAATTTTCTCAGTTTTGAATTTTCCCCATTAGCATGGCTTAAATCTTTGGCATCTGCTCCTGATGGTTTGTGTCCAAATTTAATGAAAGATAATGTTGACTTAACACAATTATATATTTAATTAGTATTACCATATTGTAGTTTGGAAATGTATTAACAGGAATATATGAAAATGTTTCATCTCGTTCTCATGTAATTTGAACACTGTATTTTAAAAACAGGTAAATTTTATATAGGAAGTATTTTATGTAGTAAATGTTTTTCCATTTGTATTATTCATTATTCACATTTGTGCTGCTTTTGTGAATTAACTGTTCATGTCTTCCTAATATTTTTCTCTCCTCAAATGAAAATATCTTACTAATTTTCTCATATACTTTTTATTTCTGTAAGCTGTAATTGATTTTTTTTCTCATTGTGAGTTTCTTATATCATGGGCCTAAAATTTAACTTTAATTTTTTGACTTATCTGGAGTTATTTTGGCATAGGCGGAAAGTAAGGATCAACCCTAATTTTTTTTAAACTTTATTGAAAAATTAAAAAAACAAACGACAAAAAGAACCACAACATTTCAAACAAAACAAAGCAAAGGATTAAGAAAAACAAATAACCTAAAATCTCTACTTTGCTTCCAAAATGTTCCTATCATACCCCAAGAAAATTAACAAACCATAACCAAATAATGGAATAAGTAAAATAAATAATCTAAAATAACTACATTGCTTCCAACATGTTCCTACCATACCCCAAGAAAATTAATAAACCATAATCAAAGGCATAAGAAAAACCAAATAACCAAAAATAACTACATTGAAGCTAAATTTTTGTAATGGAATATTTTTTTTTAACTTTATCAAAATATTTAAAAAATTCAAACAAAACAAAACAAAGGAATAAGAAAAACAAATAACCTAAAATAACTGCATTGCATTTTAAAGTAAAAATTGCCATGTATCTATTTAATGATTGAGATGCCAATTTAATCCTGTACTGAATTTATTTTTATGTTAGTATTTGTTCCTGATTTTTTTCTAATAGCATACTATTTTAGTAATTATGTTTCATCATTTTTAAAATGATTCTTTTCCTGCTCCCATACTTCTTTTTGTATAGAATTTCACTTGGCTATTTTCACACATTTAATTCCCAGAATGAAATTAAAACCTTTGATTAGGTTCAGAAAATCCCACTGGGATATTTAATGTTATTGTGCTGAATTTATAAATTAATTTTTGAAAAGTTAACAACTTGACAGGATTTAATATTCCTATCTAGATACAGGTTATGTTTCTTCATTTATCACAATCTTTCTTTAGGTATCTTAGAAAGGTTTTATTGTATACATCCTCTGTGTATGCATGTGTGTACATATGCATATACATATGTAAACACATATGCATATGTATATACATATCTATATACATATTTTAATTTTAAAGTAAGGTTTATTGTTGTATAATTAACAGTGAAATTCACCATTTTTGGTATACTCTTTCATGAGGTTTTTTTTTTAAACTTTTTATTTTGAATTAATTTTTTGTTTTGTTTTTTTTATTGTGAACTTTAACATATATACATAACAGTGATTTTTCAAAGTACGATTTCACAAGTACTTAGAGAGCAAATTTCAAAGTGTCATGGGTCACAGTTCCACAACTTCAGCCATTCCCATTATTGTAATATATAACAATATTGTAGGTCAATAGGTCAAAAACCAACATTGTAAAATATAAAAAATATTGTAAATATTCAAATATATTTGAATATAATTCAAAATATTTTGGATTACTTTTTATCCTACAGAATAGCTACAAATACAATAAAAACACCATACAGAGAACCCTAACTTATCCCTACCCCAGATACCCAGGTCCACCAATTTTAACATTTTGCCGTCTTTGCTGGTATCATTCCTTCCATCCATCTCTCCATCCGTCCCTCCGTCTTGTCTGCCTATCAACCCATTTTCTGAATGTTTGCATGTAGGGCGGAATATATCATGCTCCTTGAACACCTCATACTGCCGTGTACATTTCCATAGAACAAGGATATTCACTTATACAATCATCTTTAGTGCAGTTAACTAGTTCAAGAAATTTAACATTGATATAAAGCTTACAATCTGTATTCCAATTTTTTCTTATATCCCAATGACATCCCTTTGAGCCTTTTCTCCTCCCTGTGGTAGATCCCACCCAGGATCATGTGTTGCATATACTTGTCATTCTCTTTAGTTACTCTTTCTGTCTTTCTCTCCTTTTTTTTTTTTTTTTCTTTTTTTTCAGTTGTGGCAACAAATATAAACAAACTTTCCCATCTCTACTACTCCTAAGTCTACCAATATGCAGAACCCTCACCACCTTCCATTACTGAAACTTTCCCATCTCCTCAGACAGAAACTCTTCACCCATTACGCATTAACTTCCCATTGCCCCAGCCCCCTGCCTTGGCAAACTATTATCTACTTTATGTCTTTATGAGCTTGCATATTCTCTGATATTTTCTTTGTAATTATCATGGTACGTAAATTTTTTTTTTTAATTTTATTTTGAAATAAATTTAAACTTACAGGAACAGTTGCAAAGACAATAGAAACCCCATACACAGAACTCCAGCGTACCCCAACCACCCTCCCCCGATACACTGATCCACCAACTTTAGCATCCTGTCACACCACCATTTCTTTCTTTCCCTCCCTCCCTCCCTATCTATCATCCATCATCTATTGCCCTGTCTTCTGAACATATGAGAGTAGAACAAACAATATAATTCACATATACATTTCCCATGCACAAGAACATTCTTTTATGCATTCCCATTAAGCACAGCTAAGAAATTAAAAAAATTCAACATTGATACAAAGCTTACATTCTGTATTTCCCCCTTTTTTTTTTTCCTTATGTCCCAACTGTGTCCCTTTGAGCCTCCTCTCCTTCTTCCTCAAATCCCATCCAGGATCATCCTTGGCATTTAATTGTCATTGTCTATTTAGACTTTTTTTTTTTTCTCCACTTGTGGAAACATATATATAGCCTAAATCTTCCCATTCCACCCCCTCCCTGGCATTCCATTAGTGGGATTAATCACATTTAGAATGTTGCAATGCTATCACCTTCCACCATCCATTACTAGAAATTTCCCTTCACCCCAAACAGAAACCCTACACTCATTTCTTAACTCCCCATTGCCCCTTCCCCTACTTCTCGTAACCCATACTCCACTTTTCATCTCTATGGTCATATTCTCTGATACTTTCTTTGTGTTTACCGTGGGGCTTAAATTTAACCTCTTAAGTCTATAACAATCTTGTTTTTCTTTGATACCAACTTAACCTCAATAGGACACATAAACTATGTTCCTTTACTCCTCCATTCCCCCAGCTTTATATAGTTCTTGTCAAAAATTACATATTTTACATTGAGTCCAAAACCACTGATTTATCATTATACTTTATGTATTTTAGATCCTGTAGGAAGTAAATGGTGGAGTTACAAATCAAAAAGACAGTAGTGTTGGTACATATATTTACCATGTGGTCTTTACTGGAAATCTTTATTTCTTCATGTGGTTTCAGTCAATTGTTTAGTGTCCCTTCCTTTCAGCCTGCTCAATTCCCTTTAGTGTTTCTTATAGGACTGATCTACTGGTGATGAAGTACTTCAGCTTTTGATTATCCGGGAATGTTTGCATCTCCCCCTAATTTTTTTTTTTTTATTTGTTCAATATAATTTATTGGTCTTTTCCCCAGATCACTATCTCAATACACCAGGTTTCTTCTTCCTCTCTCTTTTTCATACACATTGGCACTAGCATCACTGCTATAATATTTTTTTTTTGTCTTCATTTTATTGCGATATATTCACATACCACGCAGTCGTACAAAACAAATCGTACATTCGATTGTTCACAGTACCATTACATAGTTGTACATTCATCACTTAAATCAATCCCTGACACCTTCATTAGCACACACCCAAAAATAACAAGAATAATAATTAAAGTGAAAAAGAGCAATTGAAGTAAAAAAGAACACTGGGTACCTTTGTCTGTTTGTTTGTTTGTTTCCTTCCCCTATTTTTCTACTCATCCATCCATAAACTAGACAAAGTGGAGTGTGGTCCTTATGGCTTTCCCAATCCCATTGTCACCCCTCATAAGCTACATTTTTATACAACTGTCTTCGATATTCATGGGTTCTGGGTTGTAGTTTGATAGTTTCAGGTATCCACCACCAGCTACCCCAATTCTTTAGAACCTAGAAAGGGTTGTCTAAATTGTGCATAAGAGTGCCCACCAGAGTGACCTCTCGGCTCCTTTTGGAATCTCTCTGCCACTGAAGCTTATTTCATTTCCTTTCACATCCCCCTTTTGGTCAAGAAGATGTTCTCCATCCCATGATGCCAGGTCTACATTCCTCCCCGGGAGTCATATTCCACGTTGCCAGGGAGAGTCACTCCCCTGAGTGTCTGATCCCACGTAGAGGGGAGGGCAGTGATTTCACCTTTCAAGCTGGCTTAGCTAGAGAGAGAGAGCCACATCTGAGCAACAAAGAGGCATTTGGGAGGAGGCTCTTAGGCACAATTATAGGGAGGCCTAGCCTCTCCTTTGCAGCAACTGTCTTCCCAAGGGTAAATCCTATGGTAGAGGGCTCAACCCATCAAACCACCAGTCCCCTATGTCTGTGGTCATGTTAGCAACCATCGAGGTGGGGTAGGCCAATACCCCTGCATTCTCCACAGGCTCCTCAAGGGGGCTCTACATATTTTTTTCCTTGTTTTTTTTTTTATAACTTTTTTCCCTTTTTAAAATCAAGTGTATGAAAAAAAATTAAAAAAAAAACAACAACATACAATAAAAGAACATTTCAAAGAGACCATAACAAGGGAGTAAGAAAAAGACAACTAACCTAAGATAACTGCTTTACTTCCAACCTGTTCCTACTTTACCCCAAGAAAGTTACCTAATATAGCAACATTTCTGTGAACTTGTTCCTACTATATCCATCAGAAATTAACAGACCATAGTCATTCCTGGGCATCACCAGAACGTTAAATAGCTTATCTGTTCTTCTTGGATTACTGTTCCCCCTTCCTTAATTGCTCTCTATTGCTAGTTCCCCTACATTCTACATTATAAACCATTTGTTTTACATTTTTCAAAGTTCACATTAGTGGTAGCATATAATATTTCTCTTTTTGTGCCTGGCTTATTTTGCTCAGCATTATGTCTTCAAGGTTCATCCATGTTGTCATATGTTTCACGAGATCATTCCTTCTTACTGCCGTGTAGTATTCCATCGTGTGTATATACCACATTTTATTTATCCACTCATCTGTTGAAGGACATTTGGGTTGTTTCCATCTCTTGGCAATTGTGAATAATGCTGCTATGAACATTGGCGTGCAGATATCTGTTCGTGTCACTGCTTTCCGACCTTCCGGGTATATACCGAGAAGTGCAATCGCTGGATCGAACGGTAACTCTATATCTAGTTTTCTAAGGAACTGCCAGACTGACTTCCAGAGTGGCTGAACCATTATACAGTCCCACCAACAATGAATAAGAGTTCCAATTTCTCCACATCCCCTCCAGCATTTGTAGTTTCCTGTTTGTTTAATGGCAGCCATTCTAACCGGTGTTAGATGGTATCTCATTGTGGTCTTAATTTGCATCTCTCTAATAGCTAGTGAAGCTGAACATTTTTTCATGTGTTTCTTGGCCATTTGTATTTCTTCTTTAGAGAACTGTCTTTTCATATCTTTTGCCCATTTTATAATTGGGCTGTCTGTACTATTGTCATTGAGTTGTATGATTTTCCCCTAATTTTTACCCTCTAGGTGTTTGTGAATTTTCTAAGTCTCTGATGGTTATTGCCTTCTATTTGTATTCCATTGTGGTCAGAGAATATGCTTTGAATAAATTCAATTTTTTTATTTTATTTTATTTTATTTATTGAGACTTGTTTTATGTTCCAGCATATGGTCTGTTCTGGAGAAAGATCCGTGATCACTAGGGAAGAACGTGTGTCCTGGTGATTTGGGATGTAAGGTTCTATATATGTCTGTTAAATTTCTCTATATGTCTCTCTCCTTTCTTTGTTTCTGTGTCAGTAGGGCTCCCTTTAGTATCTGAAGTAGGGCAGGTCTTTTATTAGCAAAGTCTCTCAGCATTTGTTTGTCTGTAAAAAATTTAAGCTCTCCCTCAAATTTGAAGGAGAGTTTTGCTGGATAAAGTATTCTTGGTTGGAAATTTTTCTCTCTCAGAATTTTAAATATGTCATGCCACTGCCTTCTCGCCTCCACAGTGGCCGCTGAGTAGTCACTACTTAGTCTTATGTTGTTTCCTTTGTATGTGGTGAATTGCTTTTCTCTTGCTGCTTTCAGAACTTGCTTCTTCTCTTCAGTATTTGAGAGTCTGATCAGAACATGTCTTGGTGTGGGTTTATCTGAATTTATTCTATTTGGAGTTCGCTGGGCATTTATGCTTTGTGTATTTATATTGTGTAGAAGGTTTGGGAAGTTTTCCTCAACAATTTCTTTGAATACTCTTTCTAGACCTTTACCCTTCTCTTCCCCTTCTCGGACACCAATGAGTCTTAAATTTGGACGTTTTATTTTATCTAGCATATCCCTGAGATCCATTTCGATTTTTTCGATTTTTTTCCCCATTCTTTCTTTTGTTCTTTCATTTTCTTTTCTGTGGTCCTCGAGGAGGTTGAGTCCTTGTACAACTTCTTCTAATCTTGTATTATGAGTACCCAGAGTCTTTTTAATTTGGCCAACAGTTTCTTTTATTTCCATAAGATCTTCTGTTTTTTTTAGTTACTCTTGCAATGTCTTCTTTATGCTCTTCTAGGGTCTTCTTTATGTCCTTTATATCCTGTGCCATGCTCTTCTTCATGTCCTTTATATCCTGTGCCATACTTTCGTTGTTTGACTTTAGTTCTTTGATTATTTGCACCAAGTACTGTGCAAAAGATCTTCTGATGTTTTGATTTGGGTGCTTGGGTTTGGGTTCTCCATATCATCTGGTTTTATCATATGGTTTAAGATTTTCTGTTGTTTTTCTCCTCTTGGCATTTGCTTTACTTGATAGGGTTCTCTCAGGGTGTATAAAATTCCATTCTCTAATTTGTCAGATCTACAGCTTGGTGGCGTACACTCTCTAACTAACCAGCAGATGGAGTCCGTGAGTTAGCTATTCCCCTCAAGTCAGTTCTCGCTAGCTTTGTCTTTGTGTTGTGTGGGAATCTGTTTCTTGTGGGGTTCAACTGGTGCAGTAAGTTTGGGTGTGTTGTTGGTGCTGTCCGCCCTGAATGTGGGGCATGTGTCTGAGCGGTTAGGGAGGCAGGGCAGCTTTAATAATCAAATCTCCTAGGTGTTCTCTGAGATTTAAGGCTGTTGCAAGAGTCGAAGCCTTCACCTCAGTCCCACCACATATTGTCTGTGCCACTGACCCACAAGTCCCTGGCACTGGCGTAGGGTCCCTGGGATTTCCGAGTGGGTCCCCCTTCTCAGCTGTGCTCTTCCAGGACCCCTGCCAAGGAAAGGGAGCGCCACGTTACAAGTGTGTGCTGGCCCTGCAGGGAATTCCTGAGCCACTGGGCTGTGCAGGGGCATCCCCAGCTTGCTGTAAAGATGGTTGAATTGGGCATGTTAATTTCCCCCTCTTCACACAGCTCCACTTTCCCAGCTCCAGGACAATTAGCTGTGGGTATCCTAAAAGCCACTGTCCATGGACGATATTGTGGCATGTGTGCGGTGCTATGGGAAACACTCCCCATCACACTGATTTTCTTGGTGCGGCTCTGGGCTGTGGGTCCGGCCCTGGGCAGGAGCGTCCTCAGCCCGCAGGGGAGATTGTTGCAAGTGGCACACTTTCTTTCTCCTTTTGGCTCCCCTCTGCCACCCTGGCCCTGAGACAATCAGCAGGGGGTGTGGGTAGGCCTATCCTCCATGCCAGACACCGAGGCGTTGGGAGAGCCCGCTCCTGCCGTGCTTCACTGCGCAGTTCTCACCATTGTATCTGCAGTCAGTCCCAGGTTTTTTGTTTTTTTTTTAAAAAAAGAACTAGTCCATCTCCAAACGCCAACCCACGGTTTCCCCACACTGCAGAGCGGCCACCAGACTTTCAGCCAGCTCACTCACTTGTTTCAGAATGCAGACTCCCGGTTTCACCAAATTCACAGTCCCTGTGGATTTAGCAGACCTTGTTTGACTGGTACATCGCTGGAACTGGTGTTCTGGGTCACTTTCTGGCTTTTATCTAGTATTTTTCATGGAGGTGTTTTTTTGCCCTGTCTTACCTAGCCACCATCTTGGGTTCTCTCCATGGTACTTAAATTTAACATCCTAAATCCATAATAATATAATTTGCTTTGATAACAGTTTAAAATCAATAATACGTACAATCTAGGTTCCCATACCTTCTGTCTCCCACTTTGTAATTCTTGTTACAAATTACATGTTTATATATTATGAGTCCAAAACTACTGATTTATCATTACATTTTGTGCATTTTCCTTTTAGATCCTGTAGAAAGTAAAGAGTGGATGTATAAACTAAAAATAAAATAGTACTGGCATTTATGTTTACCCATGTCAGTATCCTCACCAGATTATTGTGTTTCTTTTCATATGTTTAAGTGCCATTTGTATTATTTCCTTTTTCATTCATTTTCTTTGCCCATTTTCCCTTTTTTTAAATTTACTTTCAGGAAATAATTTGTACTTATTTTATGGTATGAGTTGCAAATGATTTTTCTTAGTGTGTCATTTATCTTTTGATTTGATGCTTTTTTTGCATATAGGAATTTTCATTATTATATAGTTAAATTTATCAATATAGAATCCAGAAATCATAAAAAATACCTTAGTTTTGAAAGCTTTTACTATGTCAGGTTATAAAGTATTTTTTCTTTGGATTTATCCAATGCTTTTGTGACATCAATTTTACCTTTAAATCTTGGATGTATTCAGAAATTTATCAACGTTTGAGGGAGGGATCCTATACGCTGTTTTTTTAAAGATGTTTTAACTAGCTCTCTCTAAACTTTTAATTGTATGACCTAATTTTTCCTATTAAGATGCCACTTTTATCATATAATAATATATAAAATATATTATAATTATTATATTATAATAACAATGACCACAACCTTGCCAGACATTGTTAGAAACACCTTATATAAATACTTTCTTCGCTACTTTACAAAGTAGCTACCCTCATTTAAAAAAATTGTATCCACAAGGAAACTTGGGGATAATGAGGCCAAGTAACTTGCCCATCGTAACAGTGCTAGATAGTGGTTTTTCCAGTTTGCTAAAGATGCCATTGTGCAAAATACCAGAAATGCATTGGCTTTTAAAAAGGGAATCAATTAGCTTACAAATTTACAGTTTTCAGGCCATTAATGTGTCCGAACTAAGGCATCAACAAGAGTATACTTTAAGGAAAGGCCAGTGGCGTCCGGAACATCTCTATCAGCTGGGAAGGCACGTGACTGGCTTCTGCTGGTCCTTTGCTCCTGGGTTCTGGTTTCAAAATGGCTTTCTCCAAAATGTCTCTGGGCTTCTGTCTCTCTTAGCTTGTCTCTCTCAGTCTCTGTGCATCCTTGCTTATTCTCTCAGGGTGTTACTCTCTAAGCATCTGGGGGTCCTCTCTTAGCTTCTCTGGGGTCAACTCTGGGTATCATCTCTTAGCTTAGCATCTCCAAACATCCTTCTGTCTGTATCTCCCAGCATCTCGAAGGGTCTGAGTCTCTGTCAGCTCTTAGCTTCTCCCGGGGGAAACTCTGGATTATATATCCTAGCTTCTGTCCAAATTTCTCTCTTAGCTTCTCTGAGCTCCTTGTTTCCTTGAGCTCTCTTAAAGGACTCCAGTGATCTAATTAAGATCCACACTGAATGGGTGGGGTCACATCTCCATGGAAACAATTTAATCAAAGCTCTCACCCACGGTTGGGTGAGTCACATCTCTATGGAAACACTCAATCAAAAGGTTTCATCCAAAAAGATTGGATTAAAAGATTATGGCTCTTCTGGGGTCCATAACAGTTGCAAACTAACACATTCACCCCTGGACCCCCAGAAAAGACATGTTCTTTCCAAATGCAAAAATATATTGATTCCATCACAATATTGATAAGTACAAAGTCTTATCAAAATCAGTTACAGCTGTGGTTTGTCCTAAGGTGAAATTGTCTTCTAGCTGTGTACCTGTGAAAATCAGAACAAGTTATTTCCTTCCAGTATCTAAGGAAGGACAGCCATAGGATAAATATTCCCATTGCCATAGGGAGGAATGGAAAACAGGGTTCACAGGACCAAAACAATTCCTAAAACCTACAGGGCAAACTCCATTAGGTTTCAAAGTCTGAGAGTCATTTATAGAATGTTTTATCCTGGGGCTTGAGAGAGCGGCAGTCCCACCCTTTCCAAAGGCATATGCTGTGGCCTTGCTCTCTCCAAACGCTGGGGTGATTACTCCAACATATCCATGCATGGGGGGGAGACCACCTTGTTCTTGGCTTCACCCTCCTCAAACATCAGGGTGGCACTGGACTCTCTTCCACCTCCGGGGCACCTCTCAGCCCCTTCAGAATGGTGGGGTAGTGACCAGGTTCTTCCCAATCTCTGGGGAACGTGCTTCACCCTCTCTGAGGCCTGGGGTGGCAGCAATCTTCTGGAGCATCTAGGCGGAAAGCCCACCCTCTGCCTCCAGGGCAAGCTTACCCTTTCCACATGCATGGGTAGGTCCTTCATATTATTAACTGAATCAGTAGTTCCAGGGCTGAAGTCTTTTCTCATTTAAAGTAATTTTTCAATTGAATTGCTTGGGCTTTTCAGGTATATATCATGTCATCTGAAAACAATTATGATTTTAAATCCCTTCTTTCTGATTTCTATACATATTGGCTTCTTTTGACTAAATGTGATTTTTGTATTTCGAAAGTATTATTAAATGATGGTATATCCCAATCTTATTCTTTTTTTTTTTTTCATTTTTTAAATTAAATTCAGTTTTATTGAAATACATTCACACACCATACAATCATCCATGATATACAATCCACTGTCCACAGTATGATAACATAATTATGCGTTCATCACCACAATCTATCTCTGAACATTTTCCTTACATCAGAAAGAACCAGAACAAGAATAAAAAATAAAAGTGAAAAAAGAACACCCAGATCATTACCCCATCCCACCCCATTTGTCCTTTAGTTTTTATCCCCATTCCTCCGTTCATCCATACACTAGATAAAGGGGGTGTGATCCACAAGGTCTTCACAATCACACTGTCACCCCTTGTAATCTACATTATTATATAATTGTCTTCAGGAGTCCAGACTGCTGGGTTGGAGTTTGGTAGTTTCAGGTATTTACTTCTAGCTATTCCAATACATTAAAGCCTGAGAGGTGTTATCTATATAGTGCGTAAGAATGTCCACCAGAGTGACCTCTCGACTCCATTTGGAATCTCTCGGCCACTGAAACGATTTCGTCTCATTTTGCATCTCCCTTTTGGTCAAGAAGATACTCTCAGTCCCACAATGCCGGGTCCGCATTCATCCCCGGGAGTCATACTCTGCGTTGCCAGGGAGATTTACATCCCTGGGAGTCGGGTCCCACGTAGGGGGGAGGGTAGCGAGTTCACCTGTTGAGATGGCTCAGTTAGAGAGAGAGAGGGCCACATCTGAGCAACAAAGAGGTACTCAGGGGGAGACTCTTAGGCACCATTACATACAACTTTAGACTCTCCTTTGTGGTAATGAGCTTCATAAGGGCAAGTCCCATGCTCAAGGGCTCAGCACATCAAACCGCCAGTCCCAATGTTTGTGACAACATCAACACCAGTCCAGGTGAGGATGTCCACCACATCTGCACCTTCCCCCAGATCCTCGGGGCTGGGAGGGGGAGGCTGTAAATATTCAATCTTATTCTTGACTTTCCTGAGAATTATTTTAATTTTCTTCTTTGAGCATGATGCTGTCTTTTCTGGCATGTTAATTTATTTTATTACTTAAGTAAGTCTGTTCCAGTTAATTAATGTAGAATGATGAATATAGAAAATTGTCACTTAGCAAATGCCATAGTAATAACAGTTGCTGGCAGGATCCATGAATGGATGCTTAAAGTTGGGATGAGAAACATGTTTTTGTATAATCTCAAAGTATTTCCTCACAAGATACTTATTAATTTCAAAAAGAAAAATCATAACTTTACAGTGGAAAACTCTGACAGACACCAGAACTTAACCAAGTTAAGTTCACCAGTAATGAGACATATTGACATCAGGTGCCAGCTGATATGATACACTGAGAAGGGCACACATCACTTCTGGGGTATTCTTGCGAAAAATGCATAATCTGAATTTAAACATGAAGAAACATCCAGGTTGGAGACATTCTACAAGTAACTGGCAAGTATTCCTCAAAAGTGACAAAATCATGAAAGTCAAAGAAAGCCTGTGCAATTGTCAAAGCTTGAAGGAGTCTGGATCAGAAAAAGGACATTAGTGTGACCAAGTGAAAGATGAATAAGACATGTAGATTTGCTAAAATATTATCTCATTGTTGATTTCCTGGTTTTAATGATTATACTGTGATTATGTGAAACCTTAAGCTCGGTGAAAAGTATATAGTACAGGAACTCTATTTTCGCAACTTCTTTGAATGTTTGAAATTATTTCAGAATACAATGTGAAAGACCAAGCAAACAAACGTTTGCAAAATCAAAAAAAAAAAGAATCTATATTGGTAAGGGTTCTTTTTTCAGGTAATATATTGCATTTCAGGTAGCTGAAGTAGAATGGGATATTTCATAGAGTTTTAGGTATGGTATAGAGTTTCTGGGAGGACTTTGGAACCAAACATTGTCCTACATAGCTAAGACCGCGTAGCCAAGAGAACTGGCCCAAACATACCAGGAGACTGTTTTAGCAGAAACCCAGCTGTCATTTCTTTGTGCTGCTTGGTACCAATGATTCTAAGAATTGTAAACTAATATCTCTGCCAGAAATTTACTAGAAGAACAAACTGCCTTAATTGCTGTGCTTGCCAGTTCTTAGTTTCCTTGCATGCAGGTGCTGCCTGATCTTTATTTGCATTTTTTTAGTTTCATGCCCATGTATATTTTTGCCAAAACCAAAAGTTGAACACGTGCTGATCTCTGATTGTAAGGAGTCTTAATTGATTTCCTAATTCTGAACCTTTCTTGCTTTCCTAGAGTAAACTCTGCTTAATAATGTCCATTTCTTACTTTATGAACTGTTGGATTCCGTTTTGTAAACTTCACTTTCTCCTCATTCTTGCCTACCTAATAGTGCATAATAAAAAACCATGATGTGTTCAGATGGACAGACATGCAGGTGAACTATTTCTGAGAGAGCTCTTTTTCTTTTTAAATGTAGTTTAAAAATAATAGCTCTGCAGAAGTAATTCTAAAAGTATTTAAAATCCTTTGAACAGTTTGGATTTGTTTAAATTTTATAAACCTTACCTTTTTGGGGAAGAAGGTGTGGGTGAAATGGCAAGGTGAGGATAGGTCAGTATATCCCTTTCAGGAAGAATTTTCTGATAGTGTAATCAATGAAATAAATTTTCTTGATTACTGACTGCATGTGTGACTAATTATTCTTAAGTTATTCTGATTATTGACAAGAAGGAATCAAAATAATAAATCAGAAATTTGACAAATATAAACTCCAAGTTTTATGTCTACTCTGAGCCTTTTTAAAGGCTTTCATTTTTGTTGTGAGCTCATACCTTGTTTAGGTTGTAAACCTTGTGGGTAGTCAAGAAGAGTTGATAATTCATGAATGAGATACTGCATTAGAAACAATTGTAGAGCTGGCAGAAGATAATGATTTACCAAGGACATCTTATGTTTGTTTTTGTTGAAAAATATTTCCATTTTTATAAATTCTCAGTCTTATTTGAGGCTTGTGCTATCTTAACTTGAAGATTTATTTAGAATCTTTATTATTTTAGAAGTTTTTAAAATTAATATTTAGACATTGTTGTAGGAGTAAAGAAGGGTGTATATGATAGTTACTAATATATTAAGCTTCACAGTGTGCTACAGTGAAATTGAAGAAGTAGTAATGCTTTTAATTTTTTATTTTGAAGCTGGTAGGAGGACAGTTTGATTTAGAAATGAATTTCATTATCCAAGAAGGTGAAAGTATCATTTGCATGGTGGAACTACTGGAAAAATGTGACATTACCTGCCAAGCAGAAATCTGGAGCATGTTTACAGCCATTCTGAAGAAGAGCATACGAAATCTTCAAGCCTGTACTGATGTAGGCCTTGTTGAAAAAGTGCTTGGGGAAATTGAAAAAGTTGACAATATGATAGCAGGTATGACTTTTTTATAGTAATTTCATGTGAATAAATTGATTGTTAAATAATGTATTTTTCTTATTTCACTGAGTAACATTTAAGAAATATTTGAGCATCTATCATGTACCTGGGACTTAAGTGTCCTAATCTTTAAGTAAGCAATAGTATATCTTAATCTCTCAAAAAATATAATTGTCCTAATTATTTTCTTTTCTTTTGTTTCCAGATCTTTTAGTTGATATGTTGGGAGTGCTGGCTAGCTATAATTTGACTGTTCGGGAATTAAAGCTATTCTTCAGTAAACTTCAAGGAGAGAAAGGACAATGGGTAACAACATCTGTTACTTTTGGTGTTAGAAAATATCCCCCACCCCAAGCACATTGTAACTTTATAAATAAATGATATTTATACACATGAGGTAAATGTTAAATTGAGGGGAGGGGATCTGTTATAATAGCAATTTGAGCTGTGTAGCTACTTTAGCTATGACTAAACACAAAGGTGGACTAATAGAACTGGGTGTTCCAGACAGGCTCATAATTTTGTTTTTCTTCAAATTGTTATTCTTTAAATATATGTTCAACATTTGTTTAGAGGAAGGGGCAGAGAAAGAGGACTTTGTAGGTAGCAGCACCTAGCTTCTCTTTCTGTTCATCTGAGTAGTTTAGCTGTGGCCCTTAAACTTGAATCACCCACTTGGTGAACAAAAGCTCTCTGCAGTTAATTTCTTAGATGCAATTTAGTGGTCTTTTGCAAGGAGTGGTGGTGGTGATGATGGTAGTGAACTCATTGTGCACTCCACATAGTTTATCAAATAGTTACCACTTGCTACCACTTAGTTAACTGTCCCTTAGAGGAGTTCTGGTAAATAACTATTGTCTCCATTTTCCTTTTTACATTTCTGGCCTTATTTTAGTGCTTTTTAGAGATTGATGTCCATGGCAACTGCTCAACCGGCTGATCCTTAATCTAGTTCTGATTATGTATATCTAAATTTGTGCACTGTGATTATAAACTCTGATTCATTATGTTAAATTGATTAGACTATATCACTTCTTTGTATCAGACTCTAGTTCTCTGGCTGTTTTTAAGGTTTTATCCTGATTTTCAGCAGTATGATTGTTTATTAGTGTGATTTATTTTGTTTAACTTTAGTAGTATTGCATCTGTGGGATTATAATCTTCATCATATTTGGGAAAATTTTGGTCATTTCTTCAAGTATCATTTTCTTGTCCCTCTTCCTCCCCATTCCTCTCTTTCTGGGATTCCAAATACATGTTTGTTAGACCTCTGGACATCGTGCCACAGTTTTACTCACTTTTTAAATATTTTTTCTTTATGCTCTACTTTGGATTGCTTTTATTGTTATATTCTCAAATTAATTGATCCTTTCTTCTGCAGTGTGTTAATCCCAGCCATTGAATTTCCATTTCAGATAATGTATTTTTTATCTCTATAATTTCTATTTGGTTCTTTCCATTTTTTTAAATTTCTTTCCTCATTTTCCTTCGAATCCTTAGAACATTTGACATATTTATAATAGTCTCTTTAATGTTCTTGCCTATTTGTTCTATAATGTGTCATTTTCTAGTTCTGTTTCTACTCACGGATTTTGTTCCTACTTACGGATCACATTTTCCTGCTAGCTCTGTTTCTACTCACTGATTTTGTTCCTACTTATGGATCGCATTTTCCTGCTTCTAATGGCTAGTGATTTTAGACATAGTGATGGCAGACATAATGAATTATAAGTTGTTGAGTGCTGTATTTTGTTGTATTCCTTTTAAGATTGTTAGACTGTTTGACAGGCATATGAGTTACTTTGTCTAACTTTATTCTTTCCTGGTAGTTTTAAAGTGGTGTGGTTTTTGTTTTTTTTTGTTTGTTTGTTTTTGTTTTTTGTTTTTTGTATTGGTGGAGTCTAGAGTAGCTGTTACTTTAGGACTATTTTAGCTTTACTAATCAGGCCTGGTCCTTCTAAGGTTTCTGCTAAATGACCCTAAGTCTCAGACATGGAGCAAGAGTTAGCGTGGGACTGTGGTCTCTCCATAGTGCCTAATAGGGACTCAAAACAATTCCTGACCCTGTATTAGCTTTAGGAATTCTTTGACTTATAGCTCTCAGTGTCTTGGATCCACTTTGTTGAGTTTTATCATTGGCATGCACAGTTTGTTATTGAGCCAAAGACTAAATACAGGTTTCTGGAACTTCTTCTCTACATACCTCCTTCCTATGCAATATTCTGCCTTTTGTAGCCACTTTGGACTCCCCATATTTCACCTCTGTCTCCTCAGCTCAGTGAGACTTCCAAGTTCTATTTGCTCTCCCCCTTTCTGTGCAGTGGTATGTAAATTGCTTTCAGGTAAAAAACTGCAATAATCATATAGCTCATTTGTTTGTTTCCCTTTTCTAAGTGATCAGAGTTCTTTTATTACTTCTTGCTCCATATCTGAAAACAGTTTTTATTTCATTCATTTTGTCCAGTTTTCTAGTTCTTTATGTTGGGTTGTTAAGTCCAGGTCTTGTTACTATGTCATGTTCAGAAGAGGTGGTATACTGGTTTGATTTTGGTTTTGTTTTATATTCAAATAATTTATTTTTTCTAAATATATAATTAATACCTTTTTTTATCATATTGGTGAATATAGGAAATTATATAGAAGAAAGTGCCAAAAGACATGAACAGATATTTATTTACAAATTTAGAACCCCAGAACCAAATAAACACAAAACCATTAATAGAGACATTCAAATTAAAACAACATTGAGTATCACTTTGTGTCTATTGATATCAAAGATAAAGTTGAATAGTATCAAGTACAGTTGGGGAGATAGTGCTAATTTAAACCTGTGTGCTATTAGTAGAAATGAACACTAGTGGAGCCAGCCTCAAGAGGAATCTAGTACTACCTAGTCGCATAAATTACACCTATACCCAGTGACTTAGCACTTCTGTTTCTGGGTGCATAGTCCAAGAAATTCTTGGATAATTTCATAAGGAAATATACATTAGGACATCCACTAAAGCATTGTTTTTGATGGCAGGGAATTGGCAATATAGGTGTACACCCTTAGGAGAGGGGGTAGGTAAAATGTGCTGGATATATAGAAAAGATTATATAGCATTTAGAATCAATGCATGGAATTTCATGAAGAGATGCAGAAACATAGACAGTAAGAAACAGAATGATATGTTTAACCCAACACCATTTATTTAAATTATAAATACAAGCACAGAAAAGCACATTTTTGAAGGAACACATATAAAATGATTAAACATGTTAATATGATTGCCTATGAGGAGAGAGGGGGAATGAGAATAGGTTTAGGGGATAAGGGTTAAAAATAACAAACTTAATAAAACAAGAGAGAGAGGCCTTGCTCAGACATTTATTACATTTATTTAGCTATTTTTAAAAATAAATATTCAGTTTATTTTCATCTTTTATGATGATAGTAGAGTGGTGAAAAATCCCTATGCCTAAATTCTATATCTGCCTTTCTGATTATTTTCTTTAATAATTTTTACATATGGAAATAGTGCATCAGTAGGTATGAACATTTTTAAAGACACTTGAAATATGCTGCTAAATTGTTTTCTGAAAGGCTTTTGCAATATGCACTCCCACCAGCAGTCTATAGAGGAAAGTGCTTATCTTAATGAATTCTTTTGCTGGTTTGTTTATAGAAAAGGAAATTTGGAGGAATGATTTAAAAAAACCAGTATGATTGTAGTCACTTGTTATTACACCTTCATAATTGAGCAGTGTGCTTAATTGAAAATTTTTAAAAATGAAGGTTTCCAGTTTTACTTTCCACTTAATATTTAGTTAAAAGTTTGCTGAATTCTTTCCAACAATCAGTGATAACTTAGAGCAGCTTCTAAAATAGGATGATAATGCATATCCCATTGTCCTTTGCTTTTCCTTATAAATGTAAGTAAACTTTCATTTTAATTGTTGGGTGTTTCACATATTGGAGGAGACATGTGAAGGAGACTCTTAGGCATTAGTTAAATGTAACTCTACAGCTTTTATACATGCTATATAGTAGAGGCATTAGTTAAATATAACCCTGCAGCTTTTACACATGCTATATAGTAGAGGTATACTGTGGAATGAAGAAGTGTGATCCGGTTCTCAGATGTCAGGGAAGGGGAGGACTTCCCTAAGGAAGTGATCATTGAGGTGAGCCCTAAAAGGTGGGTAGATTTACTTGGAGGAGGGTGGAGTAGGCCTACTGAGAAAATTTCAAGGGGGGAATAGCTTGTGTTCAGGCCTGTTATGAGAGGACTGAGAGAAGGCGTTGTGAATGGAGTACAGAAAGAAGCTGGGGAGGGTGAGTTGCAAGATGAGGCTAAAGTGGTAGATATGGCCAGATCATGCAGTATCTTAAGGGTTTTGGTCCATATTTTAAAGACAGTGGGAAGCTGCAGAAGGGGGAGCATAACATAAAGGTGAAATTACAGTGGTTAACAGCATGGATTTAGACTGAGTTCTGATCCTGACCTTGCCATTTACTACATGTGTTTCCTTGGATATATTTCTGTGCCTCGGTTTGCTCCTCTATCTTATGGGGATAATAAGTAGTATCACCTCATAAGGTGGTTATGAGGTTAAAATGTTTCAGTGGTTTTAAAGTGCCTTTCCAGTGGCACACAGTAAGCATTAAGAGTTTGTTACATTAAAAAGTGTTTAAGGTGGGAGGTGGAGGGGTTGTTTGATATAATTTGTATTTTTAAAAGACCATTCTTGCTGCAGAGTGGAGAAGAGTTTCAAGAATAAAATGATATTGGCTGATATTTATTGGATACTTAATGTGTCCTATAGTATTACAAAAAATAAAATAGCATAGAGATTGTTGCTTATTTCTTAGAGTTGAACATAACCCTTTTTTGATTATTTTACAGTTTTTAGTTAATAGCATTATTTGATTATTCTTTGTATATATTAAAGCATGACTTTATTTAAACATGTATTTTTATTTTATGGTGAGTAATGTGGTGAATATATTGTTGATTATTTTCATAGCCTCCACACGCTGGGAAGTTGCTGTCTGTGTTAAAGCACATTCCTCAGAAGTATGGTCCTGATGCATTTTTCAATTTTCCAGGAAAGAGTGCTGCAGTAAGTAAACCTTAATGAGGAAATCACTTCATCTTCTCCTTTGTTTTGCTTGTCAAAAGTACAGATCTGTAAACATCCCTGACAGGTTCTGTGTTAGGTAGAAGTTTCTCTGCATGAGTTGACTTAATCCTTTCAACAATTGTCTATGTTAGTTTCTCATAACCGTTTTAGAGGTGAAGAAATAGATGCAAAGAGAGATTAAGAAAGCTGCCCACTCATGGCTTGTGGCAGCAATGAAACTAGAATATAAATCATGTTGTCTTGTAAGTTTATCTCTGTATCCTTAAATTGGTGATTTTGTAATTTTATACCTTACTTTCTGTCTTTCTCAACAACTTTCTCTAGCATTATATTTCCCTACCCTTGTGGTAAAGAGTAACTCTTTTTTTTTTTAATTAATTAATTAATTAATTAATTATATATATTTTTTGAGATATATTCACATACCACACAGTCATACAAAACAAATCGTACATTCGATTGTTCACAGTACCATTACATAGTTGTACATTCATCACCTAAACCAATCCCTGACACCTTCATTAGCACACACACAGAAATAACAAGAATAATAATTAAAGTGAAAAAGAGCAATTGAAGTAAAAAAGAACACTGGGTACCTTTGTCTGTTTGTTTGTTTGTTTCCTTCCTCTATTCTTCTACTCATCCATCCATAAACTAGACAAAGGGGAGTGTGGTCCTTATGGCTTTCCCAATCCCATTGTCACCCCTCCTAAGCTACGTTTTTATACAATTGTCTTCGAGATTCATGGGTTCTGGGTTGTAGTTTGATAGTTTCAGGTATCCACCACCAGCTACCCCAATTCTTTAGAACCTAAAAAGGGTTGTCTAAATTGTGCATAAGAGTGCCCACCAGAGTGACCTCTCGGCTCCTTTTGGAATCTCTCTGCCACTGAAGCTTATTTCATTTCCTTTCACATCCCCCTTTTGGTCAAGAAGATGTTCTCCGTCCCGTGATGCCAGGTCTACATTCCTCCCCGGGAGTCATATTCCACGTTGCCAGGGAGATTCACTCCCCTGGGTGTCTGATCCCACGTAGAGGGAGGGCAGTGATTTCACGTTTCAAGTTGGCTTAGCTAGAGAGAGAGGGCCACATCTGAGCAACGAAGAGGCATCCAGGAGGAGGCTCTTAGGCACAATTATAGGGAGGCCTAGCCTCTCCTTTGCAACAACTGTCTTCCCAAGGGTAAAACCTATGGTAGAGGGCTCAACCCATCAAACCACCAGTCCCCTATGTCTGTGGTCATGTTAGCAACCATCGAGGTGGGGTAGGCGAATACCCCTGCATTCTCCACAGGCTCCTCAAGGGGGCAGAGAGTAACTCTTAGAAATGCTTTGCAGGTATTCCTCACTTGTGAGTTACCCAATTTTATAACATTCTCAGCCATTTTGACTTATAAACTGGTAATTAGTTTATAAATAAGACACTTAGTCTGGTAGAATGTCAAATAGTCTGGTAGTGTTTCAAATGTTATAGGAGCACATTGTATGTTATTTATGGGAGCATTTTAACCTCCTCAATACTGTATTGGTCTGCCTCTTTCAAGCAAATTTTCTTTGATGGGTATTTCAGTGTGTTCTGTGTTTGAGTTTATCTTTCATTCATTTATTTTACTCATAAGATCTTGTTTGCTTGTTATGACCTAAGTAGCCTGACAATATATGTTGAAAGATAACAGTATGGTTTTTTTTTTTTTTAATTATGAGAAAATATATTTAATTTTTATTATGGAAGATTTAAAACATATATAAAAGTAGGCATAATTGCATAATGAATGCCTATGTACTCACCACACAGTTTGTTTCATCTGTACCTCCAACCACTTCAATCCTATCCATATTATTTTGAAGCAAATCCCAGACACCATAATATTTCATCAATAAATATTTCAGTAGGCAACATTTCTTTTAGGCAAAATTTCTTTTCCTAAAAGAAAAGAGCTCTTAAAAAAATGTAACCATAATACAATTATACCTAAAAATTAACAATAATTACTTAATATCGTAAAATAACCAGTCAGTATTCAAATTTCTAATTGTCTCCTAACC
This sequence comes from Choloepus didactylus, assembly GCF_015220235.1. Lineage (NCBI taxonomy): Eukaryota > Metazoa > Chordata > Mammalia > Pilosa > Megalonychidae > Choloepus > Choloepus didactylus. The sequence continues at coordinate 164,106,042 of NC_051309.1, read as the reverse complement.
TTTTTAGAAAACTTTATTTCTTTGATTCAGGCTCCAAATAAGGTTGATACACTGTGATTGGTTAATATGCCCTTTGAATCTCTTTTAGTCCAAAACCTCCTCTATCTCTTGTTCTCCTTTTTTTTTTTCCTTGCAATTTATTTGTCAGAGAAGTTTCCCACAATCTGGATTTTGCTAATTGCCTTGACATATTGCAGTTTAACATATTCCTCTGTCCTCTGTATTTCCTAAAAATTGCTGTTTGGATCCTAGAGGTTTGCTCAGATTCAGATTTGACTTTTTTTGGCAACATGACTTCATTGTGATAGTGTGTTCTTTCATCAGAAAGTGCATATTGTCTGGTTTCATCTCTTTTTATGATGTTAGCTGCCATTGATGCACAATGCTTAGGTCCATTTATTCTTACTAGGAATACTATGAATAGAATTTTTTTTTTTTTCATGGATGCATTCCCAGTTTATTCAAAAGAGATTCAGTTCACTTTTTAACAACATCAGGGAAACAAGAGGACAACATACATAAATGAGGATGTCAGGGTAAAGAGGGAATGAGGGTAAGAAAATCAGAAAAAGCCAGAGGTAGGCTTGTGCATAGAAATTTTTTTTAATTAAATTCAGTTTTATGGAGATATATTCACATACCATGTAGTCATCCAAAGTGTACAATCAGCTGTTCATAATACCATCATATATTTATGTATTCATCACCCCAATCTATTTTTGAACATTTTCCTTACACAAGAAAGAATAAGAATAAAAAATAAAAGCAAAAAAGAACACCCAAATCTTCCCCCCCATCCCACCCTATTTTTCATTTAGTTTTTGTCCCCATTTTTCTACTCATCCATCCACAAGGTTTTCACAATCACACTGTCACCCATTGTAATCTACATTGTTATACAGTCGTCTTCAAGAGTCAAGGCTACTGGGTTGGAGTTTGATAGTTTCAGGTATTTACTTCTAGTTATTCCAATACATTAAATCCTAAAAAGAGGGTTATCTATATAGTGCGTAAGACTGTCCACCAGAGTGACTTCTTGACTCCACTTGAAATCTCTCAGCCTGTGAAACTTCATTTCATGTCATTTCATTTCGCATCCCCTTTTGGTCAAGAAGATGTTCTCAATCCCAATCTATTTTTTGAACATTTATCTCAATCTATTTTTTGAACATTGTCCTTATGCCAGAAAAACTGAAAATAGGAATAAAAAATAAAAGTAAAAAAGAACACCCAAACCATCTGCCCCACTCTATTTTCCATTTAGTTTTTTTGTCCCCACTTTTCTACTCATCCATCCATACACTAGATGAAGGGAGTGTGATCCACAAGGTTTTCCCCATCACACTGTCACCCCTTGTAAGCTACATTGCTATACAGTTGTCTTCAAGAGTCAAGGATATTGTCACCCTCATTTTTTTTTTTAAATCATTTTATTGAGATATATTCACATACCACGCAGTCATACAAAACAAATCGTACTTTCGATTGTTTACAGTACCATTACATAGTTGTACATTCATCACCTAAATCAATCCCTGACACCTTCATTAGCACACACACAAAAATAACAAGAATAATAATTAGAGTGAAAAAGAGCAATTGAAGTAAAAAAGAACACTGGGTACCTTTGTCTGTTTGTTTCCTTCCCCTATTTTTCTACTCATCCATCCATAAACTAGACAAAGTGGAGTGTGGTCCTTATGGCTTTCCCAATCCCATTGTCACCCCTCATAAGCTACATTTTTATACATCTGTCTTCGAGATTCATGGGTTCTGGGTTGTAGTTTGATAGTTTCAGGTATGCACCACCAGCTACCCCAATTCTTTAGAACCTAAAAAGGGTTGTCTAAAGTGTGCGTAAGAGTGCCCACCAGAGTGACCTCTCGGCTCCTTTTGGAATCTCTCTGCCACTGAAGCTTATTTCATTTCCTTTCACATCCCCCTTTTGGTCAAGAAGATGTTCTCCGTCCCACGATGCCGGGTCTACATTCCTCCCCGGGAGTCATATTCCATGTTGCCAGGGAGATTCACTCCCCTGGGTGTCTGATCCCACGTAAGGGGGAGGGCAGTGATTTCACCTTTCAAGTTGGCTTAGCCAGAGAGAGAGGGCCACATCTGAGCAACAAAGAGGCATTCAGGAGGAGATTCTTAGTCACAAATATAGGGAGGCCTAGCCTCTCCTTTGCAGCAACTGTCTTCCCAAGGGTAAAACTTATGGTAGAGGGCTCAACCCATCAAACCACCAGTCCCCTATGTCTGTGGTCATGTTAGCAACCATGGGGGTGGGGTAGGCGAATACCCCTGCATTCTCCACAGGCTCCTCAAGGGGGCACTACATCATTTTTTTTTCCTTGTTTTTCTTTCTTTCTTTTTTTTTTTTAACTTTCCCTTCTTTTTTAAATCAACTGTATGAAAAAAAAAGTTAAAAAGAAAACAAACATACAATAAAAGAACATTTCAAAGAGACCATAACAAGGGAGTAAGAAAAAGACAACTAACCTAAGATAACTGCTTAACTTCCAACATGTTCCTACTTTACCCCAAGAAAGTTACATAATATAGCAACCTTTCTGTGAACTTGTTCCTTCTATATTCATCAGAAATTAACAGACCATAGTCATTTCTGGGCATCCCCAGAACGTTAAAAAGCTTATCTGTTCTTCTTGGATTATTGTTCCCCCTTCCTTAATTGCTCTCTACTGCTAGTTCCCCTACATTCTACATTATAAACCATTTGTTTTACATTTTTGAAAGTTCACATTAGTGGTAGCATATAATATTTCTCTTTTTGTGCCTGGCTTATTTCACTCAGCATTATGTCTTCAAGGTTCATCCATGTTGTCATATGTTTCACGAGATCGTTCCTTCTTACTGACGCGTAGTATTCCATCGTGTGTATATACCACATTTTATTTATCCACTCATCTGTTGAAGGACATTTGGGTTGTTTCCATCGCTTGGCAATTGTGAATAATGCTGCTATGAACATTGGCGTGCAGATATCTGTTCGTGTCACTGCTTTCCGATCTTCCGGGTATATACCGAGAAGTGCAATCGCCGGATCGAATGGTAGCTCTATATCTAGTTTTCTAAGGAACTGCCAGACTGACTTCCAGAGTGGCTGAACCATTATACAGTCCCACCAACAGTGAATAAGAGTTCCAATTTCTCCACATCCCCTCCAGCGTTTGTAGTTTCCTGTTTGTTTAATGGCAGCCATTCTAACCGGTGTTAGATGGTATCTCATTGTGGTTTTAATTTGCATCTCTCTAATAGCTAGTGAAGCTGAACATTTTTTCATGTGTTTCTTGGCCATTTGTATTTCCTCTTCAGAGAACTGTCTTTTCATATCTTTTGCCCATTTTATAATTGGGCTGTCTGTACTATTGTCATTGAGTTGTAGGATTTCTTTGTATATGCAAGATATCAGTCTTTTGTCAGATACATGGTTTCCAAAAATTTTTTCCCATTGAGTTGGCTGCCTCTTTACCTTTTTGAGAAATTCCTTTGAGGTGCAGAAACTTCTAAGCTTGAGGAGTTCCCATTTATCTATTTTCTCTTTTGTTGCTTGTGCTTTTGGTGTAAAGTCTAGGAAGTGGCCGCCTAATACAAGGTCTTGAAGATGTTTTCGTACATTATCTTCTAGGGGTTTTATGGTACTTTCTTTTATATTGAGATCTTTGGTCCATTTTGAGTTAATTTTTGTGTAGGGGGTGAGGTAGGGGTCCTCTTTCATTCTTTTGGATATGGATATCCAACTCTCCCAGCCCCATTTGTTGAAAAGACCATTATGGCTCGGTTCAGTGACTTTGGGGGCCTTATCAAAGATCAGTCGGCCATAGATCTGAGGGTCTATCTCTGAATTCTCAATTCGATTCCATTGATCTATATGTCTATCTTTGTGCCAGTACCATGCTGTTTTGGCAACTGTGGCTTTATAATAAGCTTCAAAGTCAGGGAGTGTAAGTCCTCCCACTTTGTTTTTCTTTTTTAGAGTGTCTTTAGCAATTCGAGGCATCTTCCCTTTCCAAATAAATTTGATAACTAGGTTTTCCAAGTCTGCAGAGTAGGTTGTTGGAATTTTGATTGGGATTGCATTGAATCTGTAGATGAGTTTGGATAGAATTTACATCTTAATGACATTTAGCCTTCCTATCCATGAACATGGAATATTTTTCCATCTTTTAAGGTCCCCTTCTTTTTCTTTTAGTAGAGTTATGTAGTTTTCTTTGTATAGGTCTTTTACATCTTTGGTTAAGTTGATTCCTAGGTACTTGATTTTTTTAGTTGCTATTGAAAATGGTATCTTTTTCTTGAGTGTCTCTTCAGTTTGTTCATTTCTAGCATATAGAAACATTACTGACTTATGTGCATTAATCTTGTATCTCGCTACTTTGCTAAATTTGTTTATTAGCTCTAGTAGCTGTATCGTCTATTTCTCAGGGTTTTCTAGATATAAGATCATATCGTCTGCAAACAATGACAGTTTTACTTCTTCTTTTCCAATTTGGGTGCCTTTTATTTCTTTGTCTTGCCGGATTGCCCTGGCTAGCACTTCCAGCACAATGTTGAATAACAGTGGTGACAGCGGGCATCCTTGTCTTGTTCCTGATCTTAGAGGGAAGGCTTTCAGTCTCTCACCATTGAGTACTATGCTGGCTGTGGGTTTTTCATATATGCTCTTTATCATGTTGAGGAAGTTTCCTTCAATTCCTACCTTTTGAAGTGTTTTTATCAAAAAGGGATGTTGGATTTTGTCAAATGCTTTTTCAGCATCTATTGACATGATCAATTGATTTTTCCCTTTTGAGTTTTTAATGTGTTGTAATACATTGATTGTTTTTCTTATGTTGAACCATCCTTGCATGCCTGGAATGAACCCCACTTGGTCATGGTGTATGATTTTTTTAATGTGTCTTTGGATTCGAATTGCAAGTATTTTGTTGAGGATTTTTGCATCTATATTCATTAGGGAGATTGGCCGGTAGTTTTCCTTTTTTGTAGCATCTTTGCCTGGTTTTGGTATTAGATTGATGTTAGCTTCATAAAATGAGTTAGGTAGTGTTCCATTTTCTTCAATGTTTTGAAAGAGTTTGAGTAAGATTGGTGTCAGTTCTTTCTGGAAAGTTTGGTAGAATTCCCCTGTGAAGCCATCTGGCCCTGGGCATTTATTTGTGGGAAGATTTTTGATGGCTGATTGGATCTCTTTGCTTGTGATGGGTTGGTTGAGGTCTTCTATTTCTTCTCTGGTCAGTCTAGGTTGTTCATATGTTTCCAGGAAATTGTCCATTTCTTCTACATTGTCCAGTTTATCGCCATACAGTTGTTCATAATATCCTCTTATAATTTTTTTAATTTCTTCAGGATCTGCAGTTATGTCACCTTTTTCATTCATTATTTTGTTTATATGGGTCTTCTCTCTTTTTGATTTTGTCAGTCTAGCTAGGGGCTTGTCAATCTTGTTGATCTTCTCAAAGAACCAACTTTTGGTGATATTTATCCTCTGTATTGTTTTTTTGTTCTCTATGTCATTTATTTCTGCTTTAATCCTTGTTATTTCTTTTCTTGTACTTGGTTTAGGATTGGTTTGCTATTCATTTTCTAGCTTCTTCAGTTGATCCATTAGTTCTTTGATTTTGGCTCTTTCTTCCTTTTTAATATATGCGTTTAGTGCTATAAATTTCCCCCTTAGCACTGCTTTTGCTGCATCCCATAGGTTTTGGTATGTTGTGTTCTCATTTTCGTTCGTCTCTATATATTTAGCAATTTCTCTTGCTATTTCTTCTTTAACCCACTGATTGTTTAGGAGTGTGTTGTTTAACCTCCAGGTATTTGTGAATTTTCTAAGTCTCTGATGGTTATTGACTTCTAATTGTATTCCATTGTGGTCAGAGAATGTGCTTTGAATAATTTCAATCTTTTTAAATTTATTGAGGCTTGTTTTATGTCCCAGCATATGATCTATTCTGGAGAAAGTTCCGTGAGCACTAGAAAAGTATGTGTATCCTGGTGATTTGGGATGTAATGTCCTGTATATGTCTGTTAAATCTAATTCATTGATCAGATTGTTTAGGTTTTCAATTTCCTTATTGGTCTTCTGTCTGGTTGATCTATCTATAGGAGAGAGTGATGTGTTGAAGTCTCCCACAATTATTGTGGAAACATCAATTGCTTCCTTTAGTTTTGCCAGTGTTTCTCTCATGTATTTTGTGGCACCTTGATTGGGTGCATAGACATTTACGATTGTTATTTCTTCTTGCTGAATTGCCCCTTTTATTAGTATGTAGTGGCCTTCTTTGTCTCTCAAAACATCCCTGCATTTGAAGTCTATTTTATCTGAGATTAATATTGCTACACCTGCTTTCTTTTGGCTGTAGCTGGCATGAAATATTTTTTTCCATCCTTTCACTTTCAGTTTCTTTGTGTCCCTATGTCTAAGATGAGTCTCTTGTATGCAACATATTGATGGTTCATTTTTTTTGATCCATTCTGCGAATCTATATCTTTTAATTGGGGAGTTTAATCCATTTATATTCAACGTTATAACCGTGAAGGCATTTCTTGAATAGGCCATCTTATCCTTTGGTTTATGTTTGCCATATTTTTCCCCTTTCTCTATTAATATCCTTTATTGTACCCATACCGAATCTCTTTAGTACTGAACCTTTCTCCAAGTCTCTGTGTCCTGTCTTTGTTTCTCTGTCTGTAGGGCTCCCTTTAGTATCTCCAGTAGGGCAGGTCTCTTGTTAGCAAATTCTCTCAGCATTTGTTTGTCTGTGAAAAATTTAAGCTCTCCCTCAAATTTGAAGGAGAGCTTTGCTGGATAAAGTATTCTTGGCTGGAAATTTTTCTCACTCAGAATTTTAAATATATCGTGCCACTGCCTTCTCGCCTCCATGGTGGCTGCTGAGTAGTCACTACTTAGTCTTATGCTGTTTCCTTTGAATGTGGTGAATTGCTTTTCTCTTGCTGCTTTCAGAACTTGCTCCTTCTCTTCTGTGTTTGACAGTGTGATCAGTATATGTCTTGGAGTGGGTTTATTTGGATTTATTCTATTTGGAGTTCGCTGAGCATTTATGATTTGTGTATTTATGTTGTTTAGAAGATTTGGGAAGTTTTCCCCAACAATATCTTTGAATACTCTTCCTAGACCTTTACCCTTTTCTTCCCCTTCTGGGACACCAATGAGTCTTATATTTGGACGTTTCATATTATCTATCATATCCCTGAGGTCCATTTCGATTTTTTCAATTTTTTTCCCCATTCTTTCTTTTATGCTTTCATTTTCCATTCTGTCATCTTCCAGGTCACTGATTCGTTGTTCAACTTCCTCTAGTCTTGTACTATGAGTGTCCAGAATGTTTTTAATTTGGTCAACAGTTTCTTTAATTTCCATAAGATCATCCATTTTTTTATTTAGTCTTGCAATGTCTTCTTTATGCTCTTCTAGAGTCTTCTTGATTTCCTTCATATCCCGTACTATGGTCTCATTGTTCATCTTTAGTTCTTTGAGTAGGTGCTCTAGGTGCTGTGTCTCTTCTGGTCTTTTGATTTGGGTGCTTGGGCTTGGGTTATCCATATCGTCTGGTTTTTTCATATGCTTTATAATTTTCTGTTGTTTTTGGCCTCGTGGCATTTGCTGAACTTGATGGGGTTCTTTTAGGGTTTGTAGACCTATTGAAGTCCTTATCTCTAATTTATCAGATCTACAGCTTCGTGGAGTACACTTTCTCTAACTAACCAGCAGGTGGCGTCCACGAGCCACCTGTTCTCCACAAGCCAGTTCTCCCCTGCTTAGCCTTTTTGGTGAGTGGGGGAGTGAGTCTTGTGGGGCCCAATTGGTGTACCAAGCTTGCGTGTGTAGTTGGTGTTGCCTGCCCTGTATGTGGGGCGTGTTTCTGGCAGTCGGGGAGGGGGGGGTGGCCCTAACAATCAAATCTCCCTGGTGATCCTAGATTTTTAAAGCTGCTGCAATAGTCTAATCCTTCAGTTCAGTCCTGCCACAGTTTGTCTCTCCCGCTGACCCACAAGTCCTTGGTATTGGCGTATGGCTCCTGAGACTTGCAAGTGGGCCCCTCTTCCAGGCTGTGCACCCCGGGTCCTCTGTTGAGGGATGACTGTGCTATGTCACAGGTGAGTGCCGTCCCCTCAGGGCAGTTCTGGGCTGCTGGGCTGTGTAGGGAGGCTCCCAGTCTGCTCAAATGATGGCTGAATGGGGCTTTGTTAATTCACACTGCTCCACCTTCCCAACTCTGGGACAATCAGCTGAGGTTGCAGGGAAGGCTAATGTCCACGCCCAGTTTTGTGGTGTGTGCCTGTTATTTGAAGCCCTTCCATCACACTGGGTTGTCTGGTGCAGCTCTGGGCTATGGGGCTGGCGATGGGCAGGAGTGTTTCCTGTCCACCAGGATGGTGGCTGTGAGCGGACACCCCCGTTTTCTTGGGAAGTTGTGGTGTTTAGTGAATTTTCTCAGCCACTGAATTATTGCCTTTTGTCTCAGGGTTCTCTTAGTTCTGCTCTTGACTTGACGTGCCCAAATTGAAAGTCTTTGAAGCTTTCTGTATTGGGCTTAGATTTCGCTGATCTCAGCAGTTCGACATTTTCATGAGTGTTGTATGAAGTAGGCCCAAAGACAGATTGCTCTGTGGTGTCCAGTCCACGCAGTTCCTGGCTTTCTACCTACTTTCCTGGAGGAGTAACTAAAACATACAGCTCACCAGTCTTCCATCTTGCCCCGCCTTCAGTATATCTCACCCTCATTTTTGAAAGACAGTTTTACCAGATACAGATTTCTTCTTGGTTGGTGATTTTTTCCTGTTAGTACTTTAAATGTTTCATTCCACTGCCCTCTTGCCTCCGTGGTTTCCGATGAGAAATCATTACTTAATCTAATTGTTGCTCTCTTTTATGTGGCACATTGCTTTCTTGAAGTTTTCAGAATTCCCTCTTTATCTCTGGCATTCTCCAGTTTGATTATAATTTGTGGTATGGATGTATTTGGGTTTATCCTGTTTGGAGGTCTTTTAGTGCCTTGGATGTGTATATTCATGTCTTTCTTTAATTTAGGAAGTTTTCAGCCTTTATTTCTTTGAATATTCTGTCTGCCCCCTTTCCTCTTTCTTCTCCTTCTGGGATTCCCACAGCCTATATATCTGTATGCCTGCTTTGTTCTTTGTACCTCTCACACTGGATTATTTCAACTATCTTATCTTCAAGTTCACTGATTCTTTGTTCTTTCTTCCAGCTTAATCTGCTGTTGAAACCCTCTGGGCAATTGTAAATATCTGTTCTTGTGGTCTTCAGTTCTTTTTGGTTCCTTTTCGTGATTTCCATCTCTCTATTGATATTCTCTTTGTGTTCATCTGTCGTTTTCTTGATTTCCTTTAGTTCTTTTTCCATATTTTCCTTTAGCTCTTTGACATATTTAGGACCATTTTTTGAAAATTGTTGCCTGGTGTATCCCAGGTCTGGCTCTCCTAGGTGATGGTTTCTTATGCTTTAATCTTCTCCTTTGCCTGGGGCATTGTTGCCTGTTTGCGTGTTTTGTAACCTTTATTAGAAACCTGGTCATTCTGATGTTTTAATATGTTGTTGGAATTTAGACTCTGTGACATCTGTTCCTTAAGCTTATATCCAACTAGTGTTACGTCTGAGTTTTCCTTTACTGTCTGAAGCTAACAAAAAAGAAGGAGGAAAAAAAAAGAAAACATCTTTCCCAGTCTCTGTAGATTGACCTGCTCAAATTCTCTCCTTCAGGGCTTATCCATGCAATGGGTTGCATGAGAATAGGTGCAGGCCAAAGCATTTGGGCCTTCCTAATCCTTTCTGGGCTTGGGTCTAGTCTAGGGCATGTGCTTGTGTCCCCAGGAAATCCCCTTTTACAAGGTTACAAATGTCCCTTTTTCCCTGAGAAAGAGTTTCCTCACATTTCTAGGCCCTTCACTGTATGTCCTACAGCAAGTATTCCCTTACTCTATAAAGTATGACTTGACTGCTTTCCCACAGTGTTCTGTAGAAGAGTTTTCTGTGTTGCTTTCTACATGCAGGGCAAATTCTGGGATAGTGAATCCTTCGGGCCACAATAGATAGGGCCAGACATGCATGCTCCTGGCATAAGCAGGCCACTCTGCTCCTTCTCTAACTGGGACCAGGGCTCTGCACTGGGAGCTCATGCTGGCTTCTTTTGGGGCGTGGCCAGCCAGGGTGACACAAGGGTGAAAAAAAGGCTTGTTCTTGATTCCGCACTTGCCCTGTTACTACAACCCTTTAATTGTTTTCTGTTACTTGAGAAAGATGTTTCCTCAAGTTCTTACTGGTTTTTCAAAGCTTCTTGTTGGGTGATTGAGTCCTAAACTGTTTAACTCTGCCATTTTCCATGTTTAAAGTTTTGAGAAACTGTCAATTTGTTTTCCCAAGTGGCTGTGTCATTTGAAAATCCCACTAGCATTGTATGAGCGTTTCAATTTCTCCACACCCTCCACATCTGGTGTTTTGATTATAGTTATCCTAGTGTGTGTGAAGTAGGATTTCATTGTGGTTTGATTTGCATTTCTCTAGTGACTAATGATGTTACATCGTTTCCTTCACCTTTTGACCTTTTTTTTTTTTAAAATCTTGGTGAAATGTCTATTCTATCCTTTGCCCATTTTTTAATGGGGTTATTTGTGTTTTTATTATTGAGTTGTAAGAGTTCTTTATATATTCTGTATACAAGTCTCTTTTTTAGATATATTATTTGCAAATATTTTCTGTCACTCTGTTCTTGTCTTTTCACTTTTTTGATGATATCCTTTAAAGCACAAAACTTTTAAATTTTAATGAAGTCTGATTTATTTTTTCTTTTGTTGCTTATGCTTTAGGTGTTGTGTCTAAGAGGGCTTTCCCTAATCCAAGGTCACCAAGATTTACTCCTTTGTTTTCTTATCAGATTTTATAGTTTTAGGTCTTACATTTAGGCCTCTGATTTATTTGGAGTTAATTCTTGTGTACGGTATAAGGAATGGATCAATTTCATTCTTTTGCATGTAGAGATCGTTTTCCCAGCACCATTTATCAAAAAATAAGTCTTCCTCCATTTAATTTTCTTGGCACTCATGTTGGAAATCAGTTTACCATAAATGTAAGTATTTAGTTTTGGTCTCAGATTTATTCCATTGATCTTTATGTCTGTTCTTATGGCAGTACCACAATGCCTTGATTGCTCTATCTCTATAGTAAGTTTTGGAATCGGATGTGCAAATCCCCCAACTTTGTTCTTTTTGTCAAGATTGTTTGGGCTGTTCTGGGGCCTTTCTATTAAGTAGTTTGATTTTTTGAGTAGAAATTTTAAACCAAGTGGTAAAGCCATTTGTATAGTGACTTTTGAATGCTATTCAGAACTAAGTGTTATGAACTAATTCTCTTCAGTTTGACATTTATGGTTAAAATATGAAGCATATATCAAGGTTTTTCCCCTACCTTTTTCTTTCCTTTCAGGTCCATCCTTTTCTATTCTAAGACTTACATTTCAGCAACAAATTTCCAATTTTATATCACTACCTCTCTTTTATTTGGAATCTCTTTAGATAGTTTCATTCTAAGAAATGAAGCAGACAAGTCGAGTGTGTCCAGCAGGTCACACTGAATATTTCTTTTATTTAATTAAATTAATGTCATTACTTTTTATTTGGGAAAATTTGGCAGTTATTAAAAGTCTTGTTCCAGATATTTTAATCATGACATAGAAGAATATGATGTAGTAGAAATATATATAGCATTGTAAAGTCTAATTTTCATAATGTTTTTCACAGGAGTCAGTAACTCAAAATTTCTTTTATTTAGGCTATTGCATTACCTCCTATAGCCAAATGGCCATATCAGAATGGCTTTACATTTCATACCTGGCTTAGAATGGATCCTGTAAATAATATCAATGTGGATAAGGATAAACCATATTTGTATTGGTATGTATTTCTGTAACTGACCAGTGTTACTACTTTACTTTTAAAATGAGAAAAATATTTAAAGTTTAAATGAAAATCATTCTTCATAGTTTCAGAACTAGCAAAGGTCTTGGTTATTCTGCTCACTTTGTTGGAGGCTGTTTGATTATAACATCAATAAAGTCCAAAGGAAAAGGGTTTCAACACTGTGTGAAATTTGATTTCAAGCCCCAAAAGGTATGTGAACTTACTGACTCATAGTTAAGTTAACAAGTTATGCTAGCCTTAAAAGTTCTTTATTTTAATGTTATTGGCATAGGATGTGGTCAGTCACAGCTATGTTTATACTGTTTCAGAAAATGAGGTTGGACAGTTGTTGAATTCTCTATTTTGGATAGTAAGAAGATTGGATAGTTATTTATAGACTTTAAGGGAAGTACAGGGCAAGAATATCAAAGGCAGTCGTTTTGGTAGTGCAAATTTACTCTGTTCTTTTATACCTTGAAATTTAGAGGTTAACAAATGGTTCCTCAACAACATGTGTATGTGTATAAAGTAAACATAGCAAAATGTTAACAACTGTGGAATATATGTGGGTGGGAAAAAGGGTATTTGTAGTAGACTTTCAAAATTTTGGTACATTTTTGAATTTTCTTAAAAAATTTGGAAAATAATTTAGAGGCTAAGTATGCATCTTTTGAGATCCCCCTGAATAAATATTGTAGAATTTAATAAAGGGGATTCTTAATTTATTTTTGTGTTTAATTGCAATTTATCCTTTAGTTTTTACTTATTATCAACATGGTATAATTATTGTGAACATTATTTTTTTAAATTGTTTTTGCTTACTCAGTGGTATATGGTAACTATAGTTCACATTTATAACCGATGGAAGAACAGTGAGCTTCGGTGTTATGTGAATGGCGAGCTAGCTTCCTATGGAGAGATAACATGGTTTGTCAACACCAGTGATGTAAGTAATTTGAAAATGTTACAGTAAAAACATTTTTTTAAAAACAGGAACTTTTCAAATAGGAAAAAATTTTAGAACTTGTATATAAATTTTGGAATACCACAATGATGGCTTTTTGTAATCATACTTTGGTTAGCATTTTAATTCATTAATGAAACTGTGTTAATGGGTCACGTAAGATATTTCATAGTCCCAGTTTTAAAATTATACTTGGTAGGGTAGAGAGAAGGATTTATATGTAACTGGCTGTACCTTGAGAGCGTTTGAGTCCTTGGGTCATGGATCAAAATAAACTTGTGAGTTTTTATGAATGAGTTTGATGATGCATGCTTAAAATTAACTTTTGTGTATAATGAATAGCTACTATAGAAAACAGTTATGTTCTAATTGTTTCAGGATTCAGAAAGAAATCCATAGGTTAGAATGTAATAAAAGTGCTCTCATTTTTTTCCCCTAATTACAAAGCAATACATTCTTTTTAAGGAAACCTTGAAAAATGCACTATTAACTCCTCCTTTCATATCCTTTGCTACACAGGTTTACATTTTGAGTAATATTAACCTTCAGAGCTCGGGTTCTTTTGTCAGACAGAACTTGGTTTGAATCACTGCTCTGTCACTTAATGGCTATATGACCTTAATCTATTTAGTCTTAGTTTCTCAACTACCTCAGAAGGTTGTTGTGATGATTAAATGAGATACTCTACTAAGGGTTCCTTATATAGAATAGGTGCTCAATAAATTTAGCTCTCATTTTTTTTAATATGAAAGAGAATCAAATATGCGTACTGCTTTGCAGTCTGATTTTTTTCTTCAGTAACTTTTATCGACTGCTTCTTATATTTCAGACGTTTTGATCATTTCTTGTATTTTCTAAAACTCCCGGTGAGTTTATGAGATAAATACTATTATAATCTCCATTTAACAGATAGAGACTGAAGCACAGAGATACTAAGTAACTTGCCAAGGTCAGCAGTGTATGAAGTGGGGATTTGACCTAAGTGGTCTGGCTTCAGACTCCCAGTGCTAATAACTTCTCTATATTCTCTAATGTCAAAAAATACATTTTCTATCATTCATTTTAATAGTCTTATGGTAGGAAATGTTACTTTTAAAGAGGCACAAATAACTTTTTTTTTCTCTTTGTTTTACACATGGTTTAAAAAAAATGTGTCATTTGCAACCTGGACATTTTTAAGAGGATTTTTTTATGTTAGGAAAAAAAAGGCCTGCTTTTCTTGATTTACACATTCCTTTTGAGAGATTGCCTCTGCTCTCATGCTTTTACCCATCATCTATATCTTGATGTCTGTAAATATCTGTCTTCCTAACTTTAACATATTATTGAACTTACAGAACCCAATTGACAACTGCTTCTCTGATTTTTAACTCGGTCCACATTAGCTCACAGAAAAGGCCAATTCTGTATATCCCGAACCTAACTCATTATTTTCCTAGTTGGACCAAAGCCTGTACTTCTATCTGGATTTTTGGTTGTCCAAGTATGACCATCAGATTCCTTAATGATTTGTCTAATACCTTTTCCTAGATCCAGTTAGTCATCACATTTTGTTTATTGTACTTTTGGAAAAATCATATCTCCTTTTCCTGATCTACATTCCAGGTGGGAATGAGTAAAGTGAAATGCTAAATGAATTATATTAATCTATTTAGACTATAGATTAGAATGGATAAAATATTTATAGCAATATAAGTTTTTATTATTTCTGGAGGAGAGAATTTTTTGTTTTTTTCTCTGATAAAATCTGTTTTCTTTCACAGACATTTGACAAATGCTTCCTGGGCTCCTCAGAAACAGCAGATGCTAATAGGGTGTTCTGTGGTCAGATGACCTCAGCTTACCTTTTTAGTGAAGCTCTTAATGCAGCTCAGATTTTTGCTATTTATCAGCTGGGCCTGGGATACAAGGTACTTTATTTAACTATTCACTGTTTAATCAATGTTAGATGAGCTTGATTTGAAGGTAGGTGATGCATGAGGTGAATTATTTTGCGTTACCAATCTGTTTGCTGAGGTAACCAGAGACCCACTTAAGGAAAGTCATAGGGGTGCTGAAGTTATTAATTTTTGAGGTAAACACAGTGGCAATGTATATGAGATACTAAATAAACTACTAGCTCAGGTTTCAGTGTTAGTTCATGCTGCATTTCTCTGATGATGTCATATCTTTGCATAGCTAAATTTTTGGCAGTTGCTATGACAAAAAAGCAAGTACTCTGTGAAATCAATGTGGACCCAAAAATGAGGGTGTTGATGTGCAATTTGATTCCAAGATTTGAGAATTGTGCAATTCTCAGAATATGCATACATCCCATTAATAAGTGCTTTTGCTTATTTAAGAATGAAGCAAAAATGTTTTTTTCCCTTTCAACTTGTGCATTTTTTTTTTCAAATGGGTACTAAATTGTTAGGATATAAAGTTGTTTGGACCAAAGCACTTAAACAGAAATGTTCACTATTTATTTTGGCTCAGAGTTCCATGAAGAAATTTAGGAGATGCTAAGAGTGACATGAACTGAGAAAGTTTGGGAATCTCAGGGTTAAGACATTGCTAGTGTAGGGTTTGGTTGCAGAGGGTGAGTTAGTGTTTGCTATGTTCCTTTAAAAAAATCAACTTTATTGTGTTGCTTTACATACAGTTTACATACAGTAACATCATATGTTAATTGAGTTTTGGCAAAAGTATAACTTCAACAACAATCAAGAAATAGACCATTTCTGTCACTTCAAAAGGTTCTGTTGTGTCCCTTTCCAGTCAATTCCTTTTACCTTTCCAATCCCTCCCCATTCCTGTTAACAGGCAACCACTAATTTTTACTTTGTCACTATAGATTAGATTTGTTTTTTTTTAGTAAATGGAATCATGCAATATGTGTTCTTTTGAGTTTGGTTTCTTCTCAGCATGTTTTGAGATTCATCCATGTTGTTTTATGTTAGTAGTTCCTTTTGCTGAGTACTATTCCATTGCCTGAATATGTATCAATTTTAAAATTCACATCTACTGATGGACATTTGGTTGTATCCAGTTTGTGCCTATATGAATAAGCAGTTATTTAACATTAGTGTACAAATCTTTGTGTACACATGTATTTTCATTTTGTAAATACCTAAGAATGAAATTTCTAAGTAGTATGATAATCAAAATTGCCAAACTCTTTTCCAAGGTGGCTGTACACTTTTACCTTTCTACAAGTAGGGTATGAGATCATATCCTTGTGCCACATCCTTGTTAGCATGTGGTATTATTAGTTTTTAAAATATTGGACATTTGAGTACCTCATTGTAGTACCTCATTGTGGTTTTAATTTGTATTACTCTGATAACTACAGAGTTGAGCATCTTTTCATTGCTTATTTGTCATTTGTGTATTTTTTTGGTGAAGAATCTGTTGAAATCTTTTGTTCATTTTTTTGTTGGGTTATTTGTTTTCTTATTATTGAGTATATTGAGATTTCCTTATTTTTTCTGCATGTGAGTGTTTTATCACATATATGCTTTGCAGATAGTTTTCCCCAGTCTATGTATTGCCTTTGGTTTTTTAATGATGTCTTTGGAAAAGCAGAGGAATTTTATTTTGATGAATTCTAGGTTATCAATTTTTTTTATGGTCTTGCTGTTTTTGGTTCCTAAGAAATATTTGCCTACTCCAAGGTTGGAAAGATTTTCTCTCATGTTTTCTTCTGTAATTTTAATAATTTTATCTTTTACATCTAGGCCTCTGATCCATTTCGAGTTAATTTCTATGTACGTTGTGAGTTAAGGTCAAGGTTCATTTTTTTCCCCCATAAGGATACCCAGGTTTTCTAGCACTATTTTGTGTTTTTAAATACTTTTCTCTCCTCATTACATTACTTTGACATCTTGAAGACTCTATTCTATTCTATTCTATTCTATTCTATTCTATTCTATTCTATTCGTTTGTATGTCTTTTCTTATGCCATTCCACACTGTTTTGTCTATTATAACTTTATATCAATTCTTTAAAATAGGAAGTCTAAATCTCCCAACTATCTTCCTAAGTTTTCAAAATTGTTTGGGCTCTTCTAGGTCCTTTGCATTTCTATATACATTTTAGAGCCAGTTTGTCAATTTCTACAAAAAAGCTTGCTGGAATTTTCTTTGGGACTGCATTGGATCAACATATAAATTTGGGGAGAATTGACATCTTACTGAGTTATCCAATCCATGAGCACAGTTTATCTCTCAATTTATTTAGGTTTTCTTTAATTTTTCTCAGCAATATTTTGTAGTTTCCATTGTATAGTTCTTGTACAATTTTGTTAAATGTATTCCTGAATATTTTGTGTTTTTTGGTTGATATTAGAAATTTTTTTTTAATTCAACTTCCAATCATTTGTTTCTACCATATAGAAATACGGTTGAGTTTTGTTGATTGTTCTTTAAACCTTAAACCTTGCAAAACTTGCTTTTTAGTTTTTGTTTAGCTTTTAGCTTTTTCTGTAGATGTTTTAGAATTTTCTGCATATAAGTTCATGTTGTATACAAGTTTTACTTCTTTCTGTTTCTTGCCTTTTTGCACTGGATAGGACCTCCAGTATAATATTGAATAAAAGTGGAGAGTGGATATTTTGTCTTGATCCTGATTTTATTGGGGGAAGCATTCAGTCTTCCACAATGAAGTACAATATTATCTTGGAACCTGTTCTGGTTTGCTAAAGCTGCCGATATACAAAATACCAGAAAAGTATTGGCTTTTATAAAGGGATTTATTAGGTTACAGATACAGTTCTAAGGCCATAAAAGTGTCTAAACTAAGGCATCAACAAGAGGATACCTTCACTGAAGGAAGGATGATGGCTTCCGGAACACCTCTGTCAGCTGGGAAGGCACATGGCTGGTGTCAGCTGGTCCTTAACTTTCAGGTTCTGATTTCGGAATGGCTTTCCCCAAAATATCCCTGGGCTTCTGTCCCTCGTCGCTTCTCTCTCTCAGCTCCTGGGCTTCCTTGTTTGTTTTCCCAGGATGTTTCTCTCCAAGTGTCTGGGGGTCCTTTCTAAGGTTCTCTGGGGCAAACTGGGCTTCATCTCTTAGCTTAGCATCTCTAAACATCTTTCTGTCTGCATCTCCAAGTGTCTGTGTTGGCTCTTAGCTTCTCTCCAAAATGTCTCTCTCAGTTTCTCTGAGCTCCTTCTCTCCTTGAGCTCTCTAAAAGGACTCTAGTGATCTAATTAAGGTCCTTCTAGAATGGGCAGGTTCACACTTCCACGGAATCTAATCAAAAGGTCTCACTTACAGTTGGGTGGGTCACATCCCCATGGAAAAAAATCTAATCAAATGTACCACCCTAATCAAAAGACTAATAAGTCTACTTCCACAAGATTGCATTAAAGAACATGGCTTTTGTGGGGACATAATAATTCAAACCAGCACAGAACCCTTGTTGAAAATCAATTGATTTAAATGCCTGTATTATTTCTGGGTTCTCAATTTTGCTCCATTTTTCTATATTTCTATTCTTATGCCAGTACCACACAGTCTTGATTACTGTATCTTTGTAGAACATTTTGAAATCAGTGTGGGTCCTCCAACTGTGTTTTTCCTTTTCAAGATTGTTTTAGCTATCCTGGGTTCCTTCCTTTCCATATGACTTTTAAGATCAACCTGCCAATTTCTGCAAAAAAGGTATCTGGGATTTTGATAGGTATTGGGTAGATCAATTTAGAGAATATTGCCATCGTAACAACATTAAGTTTCCAATCTATTTGCATGATATGTCTTTCCATTTATTAGGGTCTGTGCTGGTTTGAATGTATTATGTCCCCCAAAACGCCATTATCTTTGATGTAATCTTGTGTGGGCAGCTGTATCAATGTTGAGTAGATTGTAATTCTTTGAGTGTTTCCCATGGAGATGCAACCCACCGAACTGTGGGTGATGACCGTGATTGGATAATTTCCGTGGAGATTTGACCCCACCCATTCAGGATGGGTCTGACTTAGTTCACTGGAGCATTATATAGCTCAGACAGAAGGAGTGAGCTTGCTATAGCCAAGAGGGGCACTTTGAAGAATGCACAGAAGCTGAGAGAGAAACTGCAGTTTACAGAGACATTTTGGAGATGGCCTTTGAAAGCAGACTCTTGCTCCAGAGAGGCTAAGAGAGGACAAATGCCCCAAGAGCAACTGAGAGTGACATTTCTGAGGAACTGCAGCCTAGAGAGGAACGTCCTGGGAGAAAGCCATTTTGAAACCAGAATTCTGGAGCAGTTGCCAGCCACATGCCTTCCCAGCTTACAGAGGTACCCGTGATGCCATTGGCCATTCACCAGTGAAGGTACCCGATTGTTGATGACTTACCTCGGACACTTTATGGCTTTGAGACTGTAACTTTGTAACCAAATAAACCCCCTTTATAAAAGCCAATCCATTTCTGGTGTTTTGCATTCTGGCAGCATTAGCAAACTAGAACAGGGTCTTCTTTAATTTCTTTTAGTGATAATTTGTAGGTTTCAGTGAACAAGTCTTGCCTTTATTTTGTTAAATTTAACTTAAATATTTTTCCTTTTTGATGCTGTTTCTTAATTTCATTTTCAGATGGTTCGTTGCTGGCATATAGAAATACAATCGATTTTTGTATATTTAACTTCTATCCCGCAACCTTGCTGTATTAGTTTATTAGCTCTAATAGTTATGTGTGTGTGTGTGTGTGTGTTTGTGTGTGTGTACTCCTTTAGGTTTCTGTAGCTAAGATCATGTTTTCTGCAAATATAGATATTTTACATTTTTCTGTGTGGTTGAGATATCACTTATTTCTTTTCCTTGCCTAATTGCACTGGTTAGAACCTCTAGTACAATGTTGTATAGAAAGTGGGAGAGCGGACATTTCTGTCTTTTTCCTGATCTTAGGGGAGAAATATTCAGTCTTTTGCTGTTCCGTATAATGTTGGCTGTGAGTTTTTCATAACTTTGTAAGTTTGAAAAAGTTCCTTTCCATTCCTAGTTCATTGAGTGTTTTTATCATGAAGGGATGCTGCTTTTTGTCAAATGCTTTTTTCTGCTTCTATTAAGATAATTGTGTGATTCTGTCCTTTATTTTATTAATATAGTGTATCACACTGATTGCTGCTCAGATGTCGTACCAGCCTTGCTTTCTGTCTTGGTTTAAATCTGTCTTTGTAATGGTATATAATCCTTTCTGTATGTTGCTGGATTTTGTGTCCTGGTATTTGTTGCGTATATTCCCACCTTTACTTGACAAAATAATACCAAGCTTAATGCAGCAATATTTAGGTTTCATAGATTCTGGCCAAATTATTTTGCATAGCAGTTAGAGGTAGTTCTCTTCATACAATGATGATGTGTAAAAATTCACTATAGAAAATACCTCTTAAGATTTAAATTTTTGCAACTATTTTTCAAGTCTTATGTAATTTTGAGTTAATGATAGTAATTTTAAATTCTTAAAATTTAGAAAAATTTCATTTGAAGACATTGGATATTGTGTTGTTCTTTATCGAAAGTTAAAAATCCAGGTTATGATTATTAAATGAACTGTTTTGATAAATAGTCGATTTTTTCTTCTTTAGTTTGAGTTAGGTTTTCTGCTGAGTCTGAAAAATAATGTTACTGATTTTATTATTACCCTATTTTCAGGATGATTTTTAAAGAAAGCAGTAAAGATTTGTTACTAAGGATGAATATCCCTTAATTCCACAGACTTCAAATAAAAATGTGTTTGTTTGGATGTTTCTTTAAAAAAAAAAATGCACCTGCCATGTTAACCTACAGTATTTCATATAGAATCAAAAAGTAAAATTTGTACTTGGGCTGGTTTTAAGGTTTTACTGTGTCACAAATTAGTATTGTAGTCTCTAATAATTAATTTCTTTGGACTTCCTTAGTTTCTGCCTCTGGAAAATGGACTGTGTATTCTCCAAAATCATATGGCTGTTGTTGGATAAAAAATGACAAATAGGTTACCTTTTTTAGTTTGCCTGAAGGGCATTCTCTCCAATAACATTTATCCCCACTATAATTCACCTTTTTTTACAGTTTTTTTAAAAGACTGTTAAATGTGTGCTTAAAAATTTGTCAGGAATTTATTTAGGACACAGAAATTTTAGAAAAATGAAATGTATCAAAGTGATATATTTAATAACTTTCCTTTGACAGTTTCATGTAAAATCATAGGGTAAAGAATCTTCCTGTTGTGATTCATATTTTATTTTTAAGGCAGTATTGAATCAGAATTCATAGGCAGTTAGAGAAGATATTCCTTCAAGTGCTTTCAGAGGTTGCAGTTAAATTTTTAAGTTTTATTTTTATCCTGGTCTTGGATTTCTTAGACTTGGTTTCCATTACAGCTTTAAAATGACTTCAGCCTATTTTCAAAATAAACAGCTATGGCTTCCTATTAAATTTTGTTAGAAAAGTTATCAATGGTATTTTTCTTTAAATGTTTATACATGTGATGATTTATATTTATATTTTCTTTTTGTGGCATACTACCTTAACTCTTCTCTTTTCTATTAATTTTTAGGGTGTATTTAAATTCAAAGCAGAAAGCGACCTCTTTCTTGCTGAACATCACAAACTTTTATTGTATGACGGCAAACTCTCTAATGCCATTGCATTCACGTACAATCCTCGGGCTACAGATGCCCAACTCTGCCTTGAATCATCCCCTAAGGATAATCCTTCAATTTTTGTTCATTCACCGCATGCACTCATGCTGCAGGTACTAACTATAATTTTTTACAAATATTTTCAAGGGTAAGTTTTGATGTATTATTGAGGTATATTTAGTAGCTGTTATTAAACAGATGAAATAACATTTTAGTGTTCTTGCATTACAGTTGTGCTTCATTTTTAATTGTTTTGGAAAATAATCACCGGAACTTTTACTGTCTTCTTTTTTATAAGGATGTGAAGGCAGTTTTAACACATTCCATCCAAAGTGCTATGCATTCCATTGGAGGCGTACAAGTGCTTTTTCCACTTTTTGCGCAGTTGGATTATAGGCAATATTTATCTGATGAGGTTGACTTAACTATATGGTGAGTATATTTATTTTTTTTCTATAATTTGGTATAAGAATTGCTTTCATTACTGTTAAGTTGCAGATTATCTTCTCTGCCCTTCAAGTTTGTTGTACAGTTAAAAGAGATAATATATTTTAAAGAAATTTGCGAACTACAAATGGTATTAAAAATCTATTTCAGTAATATTAGTATTAATTTAGATTGTTACCTAGTGAAAATATGGAAACTCAAAAACAAACATAGTAAAGTTGCTTTGGAATAGAGGTATGAATGGTGATAATGGATTTATCAATAATGAATTAAGTTTTGTCTAAAGTTGTTCTAATGCAAAAGATATTTTAAATTGTTACTTGGCAGTTATGGGGATTTACCTTTTTGTATTTTAATTATTTATAACTGAATGCATATAAGTAATTGAAAGCCAAAATATTTTATGGTGCTAGATAAGAGATGATTTAGTCTTTTTTGTTAGTAGACTGAACATTTGTTCCATTTTGTCTCCTCTCTTTTGTTGTATCTAGAAAGATAAGAGCATATGTATTGTAGAATAATTTATAGAACATGGGATGGGATGTCTAAACGAATTTCTTATGGCTGATTTTGAACCTATATTTTCTAGTGAAACTATTTATAGTAAAATAATTGTTGCATTAATTTTTCAAGATATTTAAATGAGTATTCCAATCTCTCCTTTTGAAATTTTCTATCTTTGGTATGTGTTTTTTGATGTCTATCAATGTATATAATAAATAATGGAATGATTTCCCCAAGGTTATATTTAGGCTAGAAAGATACTATTTTCAAAAAAGGAACTAGCCTTCTAGTATTTGAGTACATTTAAAGTAACAAAAAGAAAATTACCTTTGATGTATTAATACTTAATAGAATTTTTTTGTGTCTCACTCTAAAACCTTCATAGCTGTGGATTCAGTCCTTTTCTGTGGTTATCCTTCTTTTTATTATTTTTTTTCCATCATTTCTATTGGAATTGCTAGCATTTAAAAGCACTGATGTGAGAGGAGGTTGGCTGCTGGATGTGCTCTCTCTTTTGTGGGACTCTGAAAGCTTTTGAGTAGGAGATAACAGTTGACTTGTTCCGTTCCCTTTATATTATCTCTAAAAGTTATGAGAATTGGAGCATGACTGTAGCCCCTTTACAGTTTAAAAAGCCTTCAAGATTGGTGAATTATGATTTTCCTGTTGGATCATGAACAAGCTTCTTTAGTGTTCAAGACCCTTCAGTTTGTCTCCAACTTAACTTTGTTCCCCTAACTTCCCTGTCATGAACCTTCTGCACCATTCAAACTAGGCCAATCTGGAGGCATAACACATTTTGAGGATTTCTACCCTAGTCCTTTTGCCCCATACTTCTTTTCCCTTCTTTTGGCTCCTGTTCTAGTTTGCTAATTTTGCAGAATGCAAAACACCAGAGATGGATTGGCTTTTATAAAAAGGGGGTTTATTATCCTCCACATGTAGTCTGGGGATCTCCTCAGCTAAGTATTCCAGGTTGTCACTTTCAAATTCTTCCTTCCATCTGACACCAGGACTCAATTTTGCCAAATTCCCTGCCACTTTAAAACAAGGATCGCCTTTCTTCCAGTTTGCAACAACACATTCATCATTTCTGCTCAAGTCCTCATCAGAAGTATCTTTAGAGTCCATATTTCCATAAGCAGTCTCTTTAAAGCAGTTTTGGCCTTTTCTATCAAGCTCCTCACAGTTCTTCCAGAATCTTCCCCTTATCCATTTGAAAAGCCATTCTAACATGTTTGGTATCTGCAAACTCAGCAGCAAAATCACCCCACTTCTGTGGTACCAGAATCTGTTCTAGTTTGCTAATGCTGCAGAATGCAAAACACCAGAGAAGGATTGGCTTTTATAAAAAGGGGATTTATTTGGCTACACAGTTACAGTCTTAAGGCCATAAAGTGTCCAAGGTAACACATCAGTAATCTTTACAGCTCCTAAATCTCCAAATTTGAAAATACCTGCTTATCTAAGTTACATTAGTTCTTCAAGACCTTAATATACTTGTTAATGTGTCATTTCTATTACTTGTTTTTGTACATTGCTGTTCTAGTTTGCTAATGCTGCAGAATGCAAAATACCAGAGATGGATTGGCTTTTATAAAAAGGGGGTTTATTTGGCTACACAGTTACAGTCTTAAGGCCATAAAGTGTCCAAGGTAATATATTGGTAATCAGGTACCTGCACTGGAGGATGGCCAATGGCGTCCGGAAAAACTCTTTTACCTGGGAAGGCACGTGGCTGGCGTCTGCTCCAAAGTTCTGGTTTCAAAATGGCTTTCTCCCAGGATATTCCTCTCTAGCAAGCTTGCTCCTCTTCAGAATGTCACTCACAGCTGCACTGAGTTCCTTCTCTTTGAGTCAGCTCATTTATATGGCTCCACTGATCAAGGCCCACCCTGAATGGGTGGGGCCATGCCTCCATGGGAATATCTCATCAGAGTCATCACCCACAGCTGGGTGGGGCACATTCCAAGCAAATCTAATCAGCACCAAAACGTCTGCCCCACAAGACTACATCAAAGATAATGGCGTTTGGGGGATTCAATACATTCAAACTGGCACATTCCACCCCCTGGACCCCAAAGTGACATTATCCCTCCATATACAAAACACATTCGTCCCATCACAATATCACAAAAACCCAAATCATTTCAGTAACAGTAGTTAAGTACAAGATCCCATCAAAATCAATTACAGGCGTGGTGGGTCCTAAGGCATGATTCTCCTTTAGCTTTGGATCTGTGGACTTACAAAGGACGGACAGGCATAGGATAAACATTCCCATTGCCATAAGGAGAAACAGTAAGGAAAACAGGGCTAACAGGACCAAAACAGTTCCTAAAACCCGCAGGACAAACTCCATTAGATTTCAAAGTCTGAGAGCCATTTACAGAACAACGTTGCATCCTTGGGGCTTGAGAGAGCAGGAATCTAACCTTTCCCAAGGGCCTTTCTGGCAGCTCTTTCCTCTCCAAACACTTGGGTGAGTGCTCCAACGTATCCACACATTGGGGAGACCACCTTCTCGGCCCCACCCTCCGCAAACATTGGGGCAGCTCCCGGATTCCCTTCCATCTCCAGGGCACATGCTCAACCCCTTCAGAACAATGTGGTGGCAGCCAGGCTCTCCCCAGTTCCCTGAGAATGTGCTCCACCCTCTTTGGGACCTCGGGTGGCAAAACTCTTCCAGAGCATTGATGTGGAATGCCCACCCTTGACCTCTGGGGCAAACTCACCCTTTCCATGCATGTGGGCTGCTCCACTCTCCCAGCCCAAGGCCTCTTGACTCCAGACCTCAACCACCATGGCTCTGTCTTTGAAGAAATTTTTCCTTCAGTTTGTTCCTTGTCTTTCTCCTCCACTCCCGACTGGCAGCGGCTCTGTCTGTAAAGAGCTCGCAAAAATTCTGTTGGCTTTGCATGAAGCACACGGGTCAAAGCCGTCAGGCAATAGGACTTGCCACAAATCCTTTCTGCTTAACTCCTTTTCCAATCTTGGCTTGTACTGAAATGGCGGCTTGTACTGAAATGGTGATTGGGTTCCATGTTTGGTTAAATCCTCACTTTGGGCTGTAGCTTCTGGGATTCCATCCCCTGGAGGCCAGTAATTTTCCAAGCCATCAGCTTCTGGTTTCTTTGAACACAAGAGTTCAGTTCTAAGTTTATCTCTTTCTGCTCGCATTTTACTTTCAGCTGCAAGAAGAAGCCGGGGTACATCCGCCACATGTAGTCTGGAGGTCTCCTCAGCTAAGTATTCCAGGTTGTCACTTTCAAATTCTTCCTTCCATCTGACACCAGGACTCAATTCTGCCAAATTTTCTGCCCCTTTAAAACAAGGATCGCCTTTCTTCCAGTTTGCCTCAACACATTCATCATTTCTGCTCAAGTCCTCATCAGAAGTATCTTTAGAGTCCATATTTCCATAAACAGTCTCTTTAAAGCAGTTTTGGCCTTTTCTATTAAGCTTCTCACAATTCTTCCAGAATCTTCCCCTTATCCATTTAAAAAGCCGTTCCAACATGTTTGGTATCGGCAGACTCAGCAGCAAAAGCACCCTACTTCTCTGGTACCAAAATCTGTTCTAGTTTGCTAATGCTGCAGAATGCAAAACACCAGAGATGGATTGGCTTTTATAAAAAGGGGGTTTATTTGGCTACACAGTTACAGTCTTAAGGCCATAAAGTGTCCAAGGTAACACATCAGTAATCGGGTACCTTCACTGGAGGGTGGCCAATGTCGTCCGGAAAACCTCTGTTAGCTGGGAAGGCACATGGCTGGCGTCTGCTCCAAAGTTCTAGTTTCAAAATGGCTTTCTCCCAAGACGTTCCTCTCTAGCAAGCTTGCTCCTCTTCAAAACGTCACTCAGAGCTGCACTGAGTTCCTTCTCTTTGAGTCAGCTCATTTATATGGCTCCACTGATCAAGGCCCACCCTGAATGGGTGGGGCCATGCCTCCATGGGAATATCTCATCAGAATCATCACCCACAGCTGGGTGGGGCACATTCCAAGCAAATCTAATCAGCACCAAAACGTCTGCCCCACAAGACTACATCAAAGATAATGGCTTTTGGGGGACACAATAACATTGAAACTGGCACAATTGCTAACCTTTCGCTATTTCATATGTCGTATTGTTTTTAATTGATTCATTAAGTTCAATATTTGTGATAAAGTATATGAAATAAATATTTGATTAAATCCTAATTACTGTATTGAAATTCTATTTCTGAAGTGAATGTTGGAGGCAGTTTTAGTAGAACTTCAATTTCCTTCAAGAAGATAACTTTTTATTAAAATAAATGGAGACTGCATCATCTATCTGTGTTTTTTGATAGAAATTATGTTTTTGAAACCATTGCCTTTTTTCTTACTCCAGTTCAACCTTGCTGGCTTTTATCATGGAGTTGTTGAAGAACTCAATTGCTATGCAGGAGCAGATGCTTGCCTGTAAGGGTTTCTTGGTAATAGGATATAGTCTTGAAAAGGTAAAGTATGAAATGCTTTTTGTGTTTTTGATTCTTAATTTGCTGGCCATGAACTTGAACTTAAATTCTGTCTGCAAGTGTGTCTCCTTGGTTACATAAAATTACCTAAATTAAAATAACCTTTTGTTTTACCTTGTCCCATTCCTCTATTAGAGCAAATGTGACATTGAGCCTTATGGCAACTGTAACTTTGGGTCTAGTTTGTGAGTCAGCTTTTTTTCTGGTATTGACAGCCTGCAATTTACTTACCTTGCTTTGAATTGTTAGACACCTTTGAACTACTTTTCTTCACAGTCTTCTAAATCTCATGTCAGCAGAGCAGTACTTGAACTTTGCCTTGCATTTTCAAAGTATCTTAGTAATCTGCAGAATGGGATGCCTCTACTCAAGCAATTGTGTGATCATATTCTTCTTAACCCAGCAATATGGATTCATTCTCCAGCCAAGGTAATATATATTGATTTTATTTTGCGATTCTCATTATTTGGGGATTTCCTTTCATCTTTTTACATACTACTATATAAAATTAAAGTGGATTAACTTTTTGACTAACCATACTTTTTTTCTTTTTAGGAAAATTTGTCTCAGTGTATTATTTTCTTTGTTTCTTTTTCTTTTTTGTAAAGCAGTGGCAGTATTTTAAAATATAGAACAATGGTTTTTTGCTGTTAAATAAAGTTTTATCTGAGAGAGGCTTTGTTTCACTAAATATAAGGCAAAGTTGGATAGTTGCAATGTAAATATAATATGCTTCATAGCAACTATAGCTTTGTTCTATTGCAAATATACAAAATTTTTTCAATTCCTTAACAACCCACCCTACTCCTCTTGTCTCCTTGCTCTTTTCACACATACTTTTTCCCACCATGATGAACTCCTAAGTTTCATTCTTAGAGTTATAGGTAAAAATGTTACCCTTTCTTTGAAGGCTTCCATGATATATTGGTCACATGTTATCATTTAAATTTTACATTAATACAAATTATAAATCATTATATTTGTGCAAAATAATTTCTTTAGTATTGTAACAACACAGTAATTACTTCTAAGTGGTTGTAAGTGGATTAATGGTAAAAAATTTGAGGATAACCTTTGATAAATCCTGATGTAGTAAATTGTCCTAAAAATATTAACCTGGTAGTTTTAAGCAGAACTTGAACAAATTTTTAATTAAATTGCATAATTGTATCTGTATTATTTGCTTTTTTTTTGTTAGATGTTATGTTTGTTCAAACCCTTTACTTTCCTTTTACTTGTTTCCTCTTTTGTTCCACTTGCATTGTATATCATCGTTTAGGTTGGAATAGCACATACTTATTTTAGTTGTCAGAAAAATAATCCTGTGGACTTTTTTGCTTTCTTGAGTCATAGTGTCTTATTTTCAGTTGGTCTTTTCAAATGTTAAAGAGAAAAACAGCTGCTGTCTCTGATTGCCATTTGGAAATAATCAAAGGAGGCAGCTGGAGGTGGTAGCTTTTTATCTCTGGGTTCAAATTTGACCTTTTTCTTGTCTCTGACCCTCAGTTTTATTTCTTTTCAAGGATTGTTTCAAGTTTTAAAACCATTATCCTAGACACTTCTTTGCCTTACTAACCAGCTTATTTGTAAGGCTATGTGTCTCTTTTGATGTTGTTTAAAGACCTCCTGTTAGATGCTTAGTTATAGGGGAATGGCTTTTTAATGATTTCATCATATTAGTTCCTTAGATTCTTAGCTATTGTTGTATGTTGTTTTCTACCTTGTACTTGTTAATAACTTTTCTTAATTTCCTTTTTATAATTTGCAATTGATTTGGTAGTATTAAACTTTCCTTCTGTTTCAGCCAGCTGCTTTGGATATTCATGAAATGTGTCAGTTTTAAATTTATTTTAAAAGTAGTTATAACAAAGGGCTGACAAAATTTTGTTGGACCTGAAGCTTATACTGTTGTAGGTAAGTAGGTAGGTAGGAAGATGAGTACAATATTATGAACACAAAATTATATTTAGGGCCTTGGAAGGAACCTGTACAGGTCAGTGATTATAGTGTTTAAGCTTTATTAGCTTTATGGTGAATCCACCTCTGATTACCAACCTTTGCTTTTGGAAAATGGTGCTGGTAGTGATTTATAAGTCCTATTTATCTTTTATCTGCTCAGAGACAGTCTTTTTTTTATGACCTAACAGGAGAGGAATTTTTGTATCTGTAGTAGTAATTCATTTACTTAACAGGTATTTGTTGAGTATGCTAGGCACTATAGATACATCGGTGAGCAAGATAGACCTGATTCCTGCCCTCATAGAATTTAGGTCTAGTAGGAAAGACAGATGTTTACACATAATTTATGTGGTTATTAGATTATGCAATAAGTGAATGAGGGAATGTTTATTAATCGGTTGCAAGTGAATAATCTTGCATCTCAGTATGTTATTATTAAATCCTGTTCATTCCCCTTATCACAGTACCATTCTCCATAGTCTGACTTACTCCAGCTCTCCATTTCTGTATTTAATTTAATCAGGATTTTTTCTTTTTTTGCCAGAATTCCTATATATTCATATTGTGTCACTGTTATTGGATGATCATTTTCTAACTCCCGAACTTTTAATGATTTCCCAGTTTTTTTTTTTTTTTTCATAATGAAGAAGTCCTTTATCTAGCATTAATTTTATGCCAGTTTACCTTTCTAGCCATTCTAAGTCACAGACTTAAATATCCTTAGTGGCTAGAGAGCAGGTACAAAGATTTCCCTAGAACATTGGGTCTCAATCTGGGCTGCTG
This sequence comes from Choloepus didactylus, assembly GCF_015220235.1. Lineage (NCBI taxonomy): Eukaryota > Metazoa > Chordata > Mammalia > Pilosa > Megalonychidae > Choloepus > Choloepus didactylus. Next base: position 164,076,349 of record NC_051309.1, on the reverse strand, counting down.
ATAGAGTAAGTCAGGGGAGATTATTTTTGTTTTTTTTTAATTCTATCCCCTTCACCCCGGATTCTGATTCAAGTAGTCTGGGATGGGTCCCAGGCATCAGTATTTTAACATGCAGTCAGGATTAAGAACCATTGTTCTAGGTGTAGGGAAACCTTTTTCATCCACCATTTTCCTTGTTTGAAATGTCTTCTCTTATTCTGTTTATCTCTTAGTTCTGCTTATCTTCAAAATCTGTCTTAATTCCTATTTTGTTAGTGAAGCTTTTTGTTGACTGTTCTAGTGTGTCCTTCTTGGCTTCTGAATTCATGATATTTAACAGCTCTATTACCACTCATTTTGCAATTAATTCCATGTTACCTTATGACCTTTCTTACGTTTTGTAGGTGTATTTATTATCTTTGATTTTTCACTTAAATTTTTGTGTATTTTCCATCTTCTCAAATGGATTTCAGCTACTGAGAGCAGTGTATATGCCATTGTATTCCCATAAAACAATGCTGTACAAATAGGTGGATGTAAATATTTGCTGAATGAATGAAGTAAACTAGAAAAGGTTACCTGTTAAGAATTTGAATGTCAAAAAAAAGGGATTATATTGCATCAGTGACAAATAGACTAGACCTATCCATTTGAATAGCAGTAGGTATATTAAAATAATGTTATCTTTCATCAAATCAGTGGATTATAGCATATATATATGTGTGTATATATATATTTATAGTTTTTTAAACAATCTTCTGTGAAGCCCCATGTGGAGTGAGTTGCTATAGGAACACAGGCTCAGGCACAACAGAACTTTCAGCAAATGACTGCTTTATTACTTATACAGCACAGAGCCCAGAAGAGCATAGGAAGAGATCCCCTCATGGCTGATCTCCCTGGGAGGCCAACTGCTTACATCAGGATTGGTGGATGGCAGGTCCCCACCCCCCTCCTTGAGTCTTAGATGAGTTGCCTGTATTGCCCAAGGGTGGGGTATTTATACACCCCAGGGGGAGGAGGCCCTACCACTGAGCAAAAAACATGTATCAAGCAGTGTTTGATGTGCAGAGTTCTTGCCCTGGCAAGCAGCTGGGGCTGCTTGTTCCTGGTTTTGGGTTCAAGGTACAGTCAGGCCATTTCATTAGGCCTAATGCCTCTCCTGGAATGGAAATATATTTAAAATATCTGCATACAATAGAAAGGAAGAATGTAGGTGAGTGCTGGGAGATGGCCACTGAATAGTGCTGCAACAATTTAATGTATTTGGTGGTGTTTATAATGTGCTATGAAAGAAGAATTCCTTGGTTTGGCTTTCTAAGAAGTGTGTATGTGCTTGCATGTGTATTTCAAAGGGTATATTTTATCTAACATGGATGTGATTATCAAACTCAGCATCTTAACTTTTTGATCAATTTAACCTTCTAGTAAGTTAGCTTTAGGGTATTCCTGGAAACGGGTAAAATGCTGGTGGGCTTCTTTGATTTAAGCTCTTTATTTTGACACTCTAGGTTCAGTTGACACTCTATACTTACCTGTCCACGGAATTCATCGGTACAGTCAACATATACAATGCCATCCGGAGAGTTGGAACAGTGCTTCTCATCACACACACACTGAAGTACTATTACTGGGCAGTGAATCCTCAGGATAGAAGTGGTATCACCCCAAAAGGATTAGGTATATTATCTCTGTCTGTATGTTATTTTATATACATGGCAAGTCAGGATTTTACTTTTTCTTTCTTTCTAGTTTTAACCAATACTCTTAAATTATTCTGGACTTTAAAAAAACCTCATCCTAGCAAGATTTTATTTTAATTTTAAGTGTTTGTTTCAAATTGTGGTTGTGAGAGGTTAGTAACTTGTGACTTTTATGCAAGAATGCTACTTGTGTTGGTGTGAATTGTTTGGGGAGCAAATATGACTAGGGTGGTTGTTTTAAGGCCCTGAATCAGAAGAAATTCTTAATTAGCAATTAGTGTTGATACTAAGTGAGGCCAATTAAGCACAGTAAGATTCATTGTAAACAGTGTTTTTCATGTATGTTAACTTTTTGGAGGGATGGAGGTTTCTTGGGGAAGTGGAGGGTATCTGCTTCTAATGAAGACATAATAAAATTAGAATGTTTTGTTAATTTCCTGTATAATCACAACTAACTCACTGGAAGGATAAATATTTTGACAAATAGTGGCTCTTCTGATTTAAGTATTTCAAAACCTATCTCAGACTGGCTTGAGCCAAAAATGGGAGTTAATTATCTCATAAAAACTAACAGTTTCAGGTACAGTTGGGCAGGAATTCAGATGATGGCCCTATAACCCCATTTATCTCTGTCTGTTTCTCTGTTCTTCCTCTTTGGTATTGACTGTTTTACATATTCACTCCCTTCCAGCTTCACATTCTCACAACTTTAAATCCAGCAAAAGAACATCTCTGCCTTTGTCAAGCATTTCCAGTGTGGCTTATTGGCTCTGACTGGATCATCTGTCCAAATGTCTGTGTCCATTGTTGTGCTGATTGCCCATATGTGAAGTCCCTCAATCCCTGCCCTGAAACATATAGTCTGAAAATATGAATGGGATCGGTCCCTTGAAAAAATTTTGGGCTTTGCTTGAAATCAGGAAATAGATGCTGGAGAGTCAAACAACATGTATTCTTACTGTAATCAAAGGCTTTGGCTGTTCAGTGAATTAAAGTCAAGACTTCATATTAGTTGGCTGCCATTAAACAACAGGAAACTACAAATGCTGGAGAGGATGTGGAGAAATTGGACCTCTTATTCATTGTTGGTGGGACTGTATAATGGCACAGGCACTCTGGAAGACAGTCTGGCGGTTCCTTAGAAAACTAGATATTGAGTTACCCTTCGATACAGCTATTTCACTTTTTGGTATATACCCAGAAGATCTGAAAGCAGTGACGTGAACAGATATCTGCACAGTGATGTTCATAGCCGCATTGTTCACAATTGCCAAGAGATGGAAACAGACCAAATGTCCTTCAACAGATGAGTGGATAAACAAAATGTGGTATATACGCACAATGAAATACTCTGCAGCAGTAAGAAGGAACGATCTCGTGAAACATATGACAACATGGATGAACCTTGAAGACAAATCCTGAGTGAAATAAGCTAGGCACAAGAAGAGAGATATTGTATGTTACCACTAATGTGAATTCTGTGAAAAATGTAAAATAAATGGTTTATATTGTAGAATGTGGGGGACCTAGTGATAGCAAATAGTGAAGAGGGAACAATAATAAGAACAGATAAGTTATGGAGGGTAAATTTAATGTTACGGAAAAAAAAAGGCTTCATATTAGTACAGTACTTTTTTTTTTTTTTTTTTTTAATCATCATTTTATTGAGATATATTCACATACCACGCAGTCATACAAAACAAATCGTACTTTCGATTGTTTACGGTACCATTACATAGTTGTACATTCATCACCTAAATCAATCCCTGACACCTTCATTAGCACACACACAAAAATAACAAGAATAATAATTAGAGTGAAAAAGAGCAATTGAAGTAAAAAAGAACACTGGGTACCTTTGTCTGTTTGTTTCCTTCCCCTATTTTTCTACTCATCCATCCATAAACTAGACAAAGTGGAGTGTGGTCCTTATGGCTTTCCCAATCCCATTGTCACCCCTCATAAGCTACATTTTTATACATCTGTCTTCGAGATTCATGGGTTCTGGGTTGTAGTTTGATAGTTTCAGGTATCCACCACCAGCTACCCCAATTCTTTAGAACCTAAAAAGGGTTGTCTAAAGTGTGCGTAAGAGTGCCCACCAGAGTGACCTCTCGGCTCCTTTTGGAATCTCTCTGCCACTGAAGCTTATTTCATTTCCTTTCACATCCCCCTTTTGGTCAAGAAGATGTTCTCCGTCCCACGATGCCGGGTCTACATTCCTCCCCGGGAGTCATATTCCACGTTGCCAGGGAGATTCACTCCCCTGGGTGTAGTACAGTACTTTTTTTAATGCAATTTTATTGAAATATATTCGCATACCACACCATCATCCAAAGTATTCAACAATTGTTCACAGTATCATCATACAGTTGTGTATTCATCACCACAATCAATTTTTGGACATTATGCTGGTTTGGATGTATTATGGCCCCCAAAATGCCATTATCTCTGATGCAATCTTTTGGGGGCAGATTAATTAATCTTTTTGATTAGGGTGTGACCTTTGGATTGGATGTTTCTATGGAGATATGACCCACCCAACTGTGGGTGATGACTTTGATTGGATAATTTCCATGGAGGTGTTACTCCACCCTCCACCTATTTAGGGGGGGTCTGAAATCACTGGAGCCATGTAAATGAGCTGACAAGTGGAAGGAACTCAGTGCAGCTGTGAGTGACATTTTGGAGAGCAGCTGCAGCTAAGAGAGGACAAAATGCCTGAAGAGCAACATTTTGGAGAACGCCATTTTGAAATGCAACCTGGGAGCAAGCGGACGCCAGCCATGTGCCTTCCAAGCTAGCAGAGGTTTTCTGGATGCCAATGGCCGTCCTTCAGTGAAGGTACCCTGTTGTTGATGCCTTACCTTGTATACTTTATGGCCTTAAGACTATAACTTTGTAACCAGATAAATCCCCGTTATAAAAGCCAATTCATTTCTGGTATTTTGCATAATGGCAGCATTAGCAAACCGGAAAAGATGTCTTCATTACTCCAAAAAATAAAAATAAGAGTGAAAATACAAGTTAAAAAGAACACCCAAAACATCCAATAACCCTCCTCCCCCACTATTATTCATTTACTTTTTAACCTCATTTTTCTACTCATTTGTCCACACACTGGGTAAAGGGAGTGTGAACCATAGAGTTTTCACAATCACATGGTCACACCATATAAACGATATAGTTATACAGTGATCTTCAAGAATTAAGGATACTGGATTGCAGTTTAAGAGTTTCAGATATTTCCTTCTAGCTGTTCTAATAAAGTAAAAACTAAAAAGGGATATCTATATAATGCATGACTTACTTCCAGTAGGACCTCTGAACTCCATTTGAAATCTTTCAGCCACTGAAACTTTATTTTGTTTCATTTCTCTTCCCTTTTTGGTTAAGAAGCCTTTCTTGATCCTACGATGCTGGGTCCAGGCTCACCCTCAGGAGGCATGTTCCATGTTGCCAGGGAGATTTACCACCCTGGGAGTCATGTCCCATGTAGAGGGGAGGGCAGTGAGTTTACCTGCTGAGTCGGCTTAGAGAGAGAGGCTACATCTGACCAACAAAAGAGGTTCTCTGGGGGTGACTCTCAGGCACAATTATAAGTAGGCTTAGCCTCTCCTTTGCAGTAACAGGCTTCATAAGGGCAAACCCCAAGTTCAAGGGCTCCGTCTACTAAACTGATAGTCTCCAATGCTTGCGAGAATATCAGGAATTCCCCAAGGGGGGAAATTTAATGTTTCCACATTTCCCCCCAGTCCCTCAAGGGGGCTTTGCAAATATGTTTTTATTCTCTGCCCAAATTAGTCTGGGATGTATCGGGGCTTCATGCTAACCTGTACAAACCAACCAGATCTCACTCCCTATTCAAGGGTTCATGTAATTATGGTGTTTGAATAAACTGACCATACAAGTTAAACTATATAGTGTGCTACAGAAAGTATAGGTTTTGCAACAAACAAACATCTTTTCCCTTTTCCCAGCTACACAGAAGCTGAAGTTTTAAAACCCGATCTACCTCCATCTCAACCAAGTCCATTTCAAATGATATCTCCAATCGAAGTCTATCTCCTTTTCAACCTCTGCCAGTTGCTTCATGGGTCAATGCTGACACTCAGAGCTACCGAACTCTGGCTCCAAATCCCAGGCGACACAGAGACCCCCGAAGCTCTAGGGACCGACCAGGTCACACACAAACAGCTCAGCATTTCAGAATTTAGAAATAACTGTTACAATTCATGAATAGATGTGACTGCTGTAAGAGCTTACAATCCAGGAACCTTTACATAAGCCTATAACCTCTAGTTTGCATTGACTGTATTTTTTCCCCTATACCATCCAGTTTTCAACACCTTGCAATGTTGACATTCGTTTTCCCTCATGTGAAAACTTTCTTATGTTAGTACACTAAATCACCATCGTTGACCATTCTAGGCTTCTTTAAGTTATACAGTCCCTGTCTTTATCCTTTATCTTACTTTCTGGTATCATAGCCTAGCCTTCCTCTTTCATCCATACTCACACTCATCTTTGTTCAGAGTACTTACAATATTGTGCTACCATCACACAGTATTGTGCTACTATTTCTGGATCTATGTAATCAATCCTGTTGAACATTCAGTACTCCTTCAGCATCAGATGCCTGATCTCCACCCTCTTTTTATCTCCTGATAACCTGTCTTCTCAGCTTTAACTTTCAAGGTTCTTTCATTAATGTTAGTTTGTATTAGTGTGACCATAGAGTATTCTGGCTAATTTCCCTCAATGCAATGTCTGCTGTCTACCATTTTGTCTTTTGGATTTTATATGATTTTTTATTTTATTTTATTTTCTCTCTCTTTTTACCCTTACTGATAGTCTTCATTTTTACACTCTTCTTTGAAGCTCTCTCTCCTGTCTTTTCCTATTTGTCTGTAGTGCTCCCTTTAGTATTTCCTGTAGAGCAGGTATCTTGTTTACAAACTCTCTCAGTGTCTGTTTGTCTGAAAATATTTTGAACTCTCCCTTGGTTTTGAAGGACAGTTTTGCCAGATATAGTTTTGGCAGTTTTTCTCTTTCAGTATCTTAAATATATCATACCACTGCCTTCTCACCTCCATGTTTTCTTCTGAGAAATCTGCGCATAGTCTTACTGAGCTTCTCTTTTATGTGATGTACCATTTTTCTTTTGCTATTTTTGGAATTCTCACTTAGTCTATGACATTTGATAATCTGAGCAGTTAGTGACTTGGAGTATGTGTATTGGGATCTATTCTGTTTCAGGTACTCTGCACTTCTTGGGTCTGCAGTTTTATGACTTTCATAGGAGATGGGAAATTTTCAGTGATTATTTCCTCGATTATTGCTTCTGCCCCCTTTCCCTTCTCTTCTCCTTCTGGAACACCCATGACACATATATTCATGCACTTCAGATTGTCATTCAAATCCCTTACACTCCTCATATTTTTCAATTCTTTTCCTTAGCTGTTCTTTTTTTTTTAGGATTTCAGATGGCTTGTCCTCTAGTTCATGAATTCTTTCTTCTGCCTCTCCAAATCTGCTGTTTTATGTCTTCATTGTGTTTTTCTTCTCTTCTAGTGGGTCAAGTGGGTCCTGAAGGCACAAGTATGTTACATGAGGAAGTGGCTTAAATGCCCATGGTCCCACTCCTGCTACATTACCTTTTCTTTCCCAGCCTTGAGTTATGGCCTGTTCATGAGTTCCTTACAATCAGTTGACTGAGGAAGAGAAAACTCAGGCCTAATTTAGACATGGGTCTGCACAATAGGCAGGTACCATCTGAAAGTGGACAGCTGCAGCATGCAGCCCCTTTCTGGGATGTCCCTGAAGGACAGTGGTTAGGGGAAATCCTCCCAGTGGGCAGAACTTCGAGCAGTGCACCTGCTTGTTCATTTTGCTTGGAAGGAGAACAATCCAGAGCTACGTTTGTGTACTGATTCATGGGCTGTTGCTAATGGTTTGACTGGATGGTCAGGGAATTGAAAGGCTCCTAATTGTAAAATTGGTGACAAAAAAGTCTGGGAAAAGGGTATGTGGATAGACCTTTCTGAGTTGGCGAAAAACATGAAGATATTTGCATCCCATGTGAATGCTCACCAGAGGATGACTTCAGCAGAGGAAGATTTTAATAATCAAGTAGATAATCTAATTCATTCTGAGGATACCAGTCTGCCTCTTTTTCCACCCACTCCTGTCCTTCCCCAATGGGCTCATGAACAAAGTGGTCATGGTGGTAGGTATGGAGGTTATGCATGGGCTTAGCAACATGGACTTACAGTCACCATGGCTGACCTAGCCACAGCCACTGCTGAGTGCCCAATCTGCCAACAGCAGAGACCCACACTTAGTCCCTGATATGCCACCATTCCCCAAGGTGATCAGCTTGCTACCTGGTGGCTTGTTGATTATATTGGACCACTTCCATCATGGAAGGGGCAGCGATTTGTTCTCACTGGACTGGACTCATACTCCTCATATGGGTTTGCCTTCCCTACACTCAATGCTTCTGCCAAAACTACCGTCCATGGTCTTATGGAATGCCTTATCCACCGTCATGGTATTCCAGACAGCATTGCTTCTGATCAAGGAACCCACTTCACAGCAAATGAAGTGAGGGAATGGGCACATGCTCATGGAATTCTCTGGTCTTACAATGTTCCTGTCATCCAGGAAGAACTGAATTGATATAACAGTGGAATGGCCTTTTGAAGACTCAAAATTGCAGTGTCAACTAGGTGGCAATACCTTGCAGGGCTGGGGCAGTGTTCTCCAGATGGCTGTGTATGCTCTGAATCATTGTCCACTCTATGGTGCTGTTTCTCCCATAGCCAGCATTCTCGGGTCCAGGAATGAAGGGGTTGAAATGGTACTGACACCACTCATTATCACCCCTAGTGATCCACTAGGAAAATTTTTGCTTCCTTTCCCTGCAACCTTAAGTTTTGCTGATCTACAAGTCTTACTTCCAAAAGGAGGAGTGCTCACACCAGGAGACACAACAATAATTCCATTGAACTGGAAGTTAAGACTGCCACCTGGCTACTTTGGGCTTCTCATGCCTCTGATTCAATAGACAAGGAACGGGATTACTCTGCTGGCTGGGGTAATTGATCCTGACTATCAAGGGGAAATAGGACGGCAGCTACACAATGGAGATAAAGAACAGTTTCCCTAGAATACAGGAGATCTCTTAGGGCATTTCTTAGTACTACCATGCCCTGTGATTAAAGTCAATGGAAAGCTGCAACAACCCAATCCAGGCAGGACTGCCAATGGCCCAGAAACTTCAGGAGTGAAGGTTTGGGACACCCTACCAGGCAAAGAACCATGTTCAACTGAAGTGCTTGCTGAGGGTAAAGGGAATATGGAATGGGTAGTGGAAGAAGGCAGTGATAAATATGAACTATGACCACATGACCATAGTTCATGAGGATTATGATGGCATGAATATTTCCTCCTTGATTTGTTACGAGTATGTTTGTATTTGTCCATAAAGCAAATATCTTTTTTTTCTTCTCTTTCTTATCCCCTTATCATATGACATAAGTTATATTGTTTATTTCATAGTATTTAAGTTATAGGATATCAAGTTTAAGAGTCATTGTTACCCAAGGACTTGCACCCTATTCTGGAGAGATGTAGTGTGTTTGCGGTTGTGCGCAGGACAGCTGACTATTGTTAGGCAAAACGTATGTGTGTTATTGTGTTTTATTTAGAGATTAAGTATGGTTTAAGGTGATGTGTATAGCTACCATGTTGAGAAGGGTTGGACTGTCATGGTTAGGTTCATGTGTCAACTTGGCCAGGTGATGGTGTCCAGGTGTCTGGTCAGGCAAACAGTAGCCTAACAGTTATGCAAGGACATTTGACTCTGGTCAGTAAACCAGAAGGATGGTTTATTAAATCATCAATCAATTGATTGCATCTGTGGCTGATTATATCAATGAAGGACAGGCCTTTTTCAATGAGAGAATTCAGTCAGCTGGATTTAATCCAATCAGTTGAAGACTTTTAATAGAGAAGAGAGAGAACTTTTACTTATTCTTCAACCACCCAGCTTCTCCTAGGGAGTTCATGGAAGACCTTCATTGGAATTGCCAGCTCGCTGCCTGCCCTATGGAGTTTGGAATCCTGCATCCTGCCCTACCTAATTTGCACTTGTGCATCCTTTTCTATGGAATTTGGACTTGTGCATCCCACAGTTGTGTGAGACACTTTTGTAAAATCTCTTATTTACAGATATCTCCTGTTCTGTTTCCCTAGGAAGCCCTAACTAATAAGCTAGGCATCTGGTTTCCTTGGTTACCCCAGTCATATTTTCCCCGACCAGACGGATCCAGCTCTCATGGGGACGGTGTAATCAGCATCAAGTTTCCATAAGAATGAGACCTGGATGGTTGTCAGACTTTCCTGCGAGGCCTCTATACTTTTCCTATCCTGCTCAGCAGGTGGCTTGTCAGCCTGCAGTTCCCCACTGGCATAAAAAGGTGTGGTGCCTTTAATTCTTATGGGACCCTGTCCCATCCAGAGGCTGAGAGTGTCAGAAGCCAAGCTTAAGTTGTTTCTGGTCCCCCTACCCCACTCTCCATCCCCCCGGGGTCTGAAATCTGAGAGAGGGCCACCACTTAAGCTTGACCCCCCCCCCCCATTCTTGGGGAATATAGGCCATTTAGGGAATTATCTCTTTCACTTGATTTCTTCTTTTGTCCCTCTAACTGTCTTAACTCTACCCTTGCCTGAGTCAGTGCTGACAATTGAAAATGCCTGAGGCTTTCTCTAATGATCTACTTAGACTAGGAGAAAAAAAAGAAAAAAGTAAGAAATTCCCGTTTCGGAGCCAATCCCCAGACCTGCAATTTCACAGGTCGACCAGAGTTGATACCTGGTTCTAGGTTCCCCTTTTCTTGGGACACAGTCATTTTCCAGTATTTTGAGCTCAGGCATCTCCAAAGGCCTCTGTTTTTATTTATTTATCATTATTATTATTTTTTTCCATCAGTCCCGCCTCCCCTCTGCCAGGAGAGACCTCAGGGTTCCTTTCCTGCTTGTTCCAGGTATATCTGTGCTTGTAGCTTGTATTCAGTAGTTCAGGTTTGTTAATTAAAACCTCAGTTGGAGCTTCGTTTAGTTACTTTGCCTTGCACCTAGTAGACTGCTCCTTTTTCCCATAGGGAAGTGTTCCAATTCAGCCTGCTGTGCCAGTTGGGGCAGGCTGCCAGCTCCACAGTTTAGGGCGCTTTACTTTCAGTTCTATGCTGCGATCTCTGCCCTTCTACACATTCCAGACTGGTGTATGATGTGCGTGTGTGGTCATGGTTGTCCCCAAACAGTTGTTCCAGTCTATTTACCAGTTGTTCCTGGCTATTTACTTGTTGCTCTAGAGGACTCATTAAATTCCACACCTCCTTATGCTACCATCTTCAGTACAGTACTTTTTATGTTACTTTCAAACAAACTTGATTTATTCTCAGAGAACATGAAATCCATAATGTATATAGCTGTCAGGTCATCAGAAGTTATATAGCTGGTAAGGTTGTTGCACATGTAGACCCAGATCGGAATTTCTTGATGACTGCTTCAGGGTGCTGTATGTGTACTGTCCTGACTGTTAGTTTGTGTTCTTGCCTTAATTTTGTAACTGACAAGTGACTTTGGGAAAGTCTCATTCTTCAAGTCAGAGATGTGAACAAATTTGTGATTCTATTTTAACTGTGTAACCTATTCTTTGAATAGAAATCCTCATGTGGAATAAATTTTAAACAATTTTCTTTCTATTCTAATTGATCTGTTCAGGGTCATGGTGGTCCTATGCCTTGGTGGTCTGGGAGCTAGTGGTAAATAGTGATTAGTGGGGGAAAATTGGAGAATTTGTGAGACAAACAGGTACCTCATTTAGGATTTTAGAACAATGGGTGTTTGGTTTCAAAAGCTTTCTACTTGGGAATTATGTGTTTAAGACATGGAAATAGACTTAATGTGAGCCATATGTAACCAAAGAATTTTTCAAGAGCAGGCGGAGATGTCAGATGTAGTCAACATAATTCCCTTCTTTATGAATGACACTCTGTGTTGAAGCATGCTTTTGAGATTTTTGCATTAGCTTACATACCAGTAACAGTGAAGAAAAATTTTTTCCAACTGATTTCACATTTAATATCAATATTCAAAGCTTAGTTTTCCCTTTATTTTTTCCTTTGTGAACATACACATATTCTCAGTCTCTTTTTTTTTTTTTTAATTTTATCTCTCAGTCTCTTTTAAAACAAAATGAAGTGCATTTTATTATTGAATACAAATTTTATTTATCTCATTTTTGTGTTTTGGCAATTCTTTGATGTTACTCAAAAAACAAACTTCGTCGTTTCAGCGTAACCTATTTTGTATATTTCAAGTATTGTATATGCAAATTAATTGCATTTGAGATTGAATAGTTGTCTTTCTCATGGCATAAAAGGGAGGTGACTTTTCAAGATGGAACTTCATGTGTATTATAAATAAATGGGAGAACCATTAGCAAAGGGAATATTAAACTTAGATAGCTGTGAGGTCTTTGAAATACTAAGAGTGTTTTTGTGTGTTTTTTTTAGATGGTCCACGACCTAATCAAAAGGAAATACTTTCTTTACGAGCATTGTTGTTGATGTTTGTTAAGCAATTGGTGATGAAGGTGAGTCCATATTGCTTATCATATAGCATGCTGTGTGTTGTAGTTTATAATTTCTTATAAAAAATTATTTCTGTTTATTCACTCTTTGCTCTATTATTAGAGTTACACATTGGAAAATTATTTTGGAAGATGTTTGTTTGTTTGCTGCCCCCACCCCCCTTCCTTTTTCAGGGCATATATGCTAAGAGGTGAACTTTGCAAAGCGGAGCTGGCAGGTTTTAATGGTAAAGCTTTTCAAGACAACAAGCCAAAATGAAAGTAACAGTTAAGTCTTTAATCATTTAACCGCAGTAGTATAGGCAAGAGGTTAAACCAAAGAAAGATGCTGACTACCCCTGTTCCATTTTCGCCCTTGAAATGATACTGCTAGGCTAGAGTCAGAAAGATCTGCACAGATTAGAGGGATCTCTAGAACAAAAGGCTCCTGTGGTTTTATGGACCCTGAGAGCTGAGAGGAGGTTGGGGGTGGGGTTCTGAGTGGAAAAGTATTTCATACTGAGTCGGAGTTGAGAAAAGTATCTTCAAGGTCACCCTTCACTACCTTCACCCATAAGGATGTCTCAGCAGAGGTGCCTTAGGAAACCTCAGCTGTTAATGCAGATATGTATAAGAGCCTGACTGGCCATGGGGACCTGAGTCCTTGATTGCAGCTCCCTTGAGAGTCTGCAAAGCTTTGGCTATGCACCAAGGGTGATGTGGGGAGGGTAGCTTTCTCCTTGTGAGGCCTGCCGGGTGAAGTCTTGTAATTGCCTATGATTAGATCTGACACATCACACATAGGAATTTAGTCAGGACCTGGACTCCTCTCTCTCTCTCTCTATATATATATATGTATAAATTATTGCAGAGTTGGGTATTAATAATTGCAGTGTATGTCATGAATTTCTGTTGAAGTTCAAGTGTATTCATACTTTCATTCAGGAAATATTTACTGAGCTACAAGGTTCTAGGCACTGTTCTTGGCACTGGTGATATAGCAGGCAAGAAAGATCTGAACAGATTTGAGGGATCTCTAGAACAAAAGACTCCTGTGGTTTATGGACCCTGAGAGCTGAGAGGAGGTTGGAGGGGTGGGTCATTTTTAGGGGACTCCTTGTACCTGGCATTCTGATTTTGAGAAATAATATTCCTGTATAAATGTACTAAATAGGTAAATCAACCTTTAGAAATTATCATATTTTGCTCCTTTCCATTGTTTTAGATGAAGTAAAATTTAAGATTATTTTTGAATAGGTATTTTGGTTTTATAACATTGCAATATCTAAATGCATTTGATGCTAATATTTTACTGAGTATTTTCCTGTGTTCCCTTATTTCTTATTCTTTACAATATAATGATTTCATAGCTGTCTCATAATATTATGGCAAGTGCACCTACTTTTTTAGTAGGTATCTCTCAGACTTGGAAACCTTGTTTCCATTTGTAAAAACAAGTTTTCTCTTGAATTGTCTCTTTGTGTATCCTTCTCAGTGTGTAATTTTTACTTCTGTTTCCCAGGTCTCTTTTGTATTGTTCTTTTTTGAAATTGTTTTGAGATTTTTTTCCACGATTAATAAATTGTTAAAGTAGGTAGAAAATTTTCATACGAGCTTCATGTATGGTTGTTCATTATTATTGTTACCTACTGTAGGATTCTGTGGCTTCACTAAGTAAGTGTATCATATTATATAAGGTGCCAAAACCAAGATATCGATGTCATAGCTCTTTTAACTACTGTACAGTTTTATATACTGTATATCTTCAGTGTTTCCCCCAGTTTTTATTTTAAATTTATATTCTATATGTTGCATTATCTTTTTGTATTTATAGTTACCAATTTGATAAATCTATGTAGATAATTTAACTTTAAAAAAATAGCTTTTAAATGCACAAGATACTTGTATTATGTTTTTAAAGGATTCTGGAGTAAAGGAGGATGAACTACAAGCCATTCTTAATTATCTACTCACTATGCATGAGGTAACATTTGAATTTTATATTTTAGGGTATTCTCTGAAGCTGTACTTATGAACTTTGTTTTAAAGTAAAAAAAAAGTAATCTTCACTAGTGATATAACTGTGGAGTAAATACGTCTGGGAATTAAATCCTAGCGGACTTCATTTAAATATCCTTTATCACCACAAGATGGCTCTGCATTGAGAATAACCAGGAAAGTCTTTTGAAAGTGTTAAAATTAGGTCTCAGTAAATTAACAATAAAGTATACCAGAGCGTACTTCTAGTGTATTTCAAGGAACCATGTAACAAGTGGAATAAAATGATTATGAAAACGGTTAAAAATGTTAAATTTAAAAATTCGTAACAAAATCTTCCCATTGATTTTGCAAGTTCAAATACTGTTAAGTCAAACAATTCACTGTTAATAGGATTAAAAATTAGGCAGTTGAAAAGGAGGTTGAACATTTAAGAGGTTGAAATGACTGGGTATTTTTTTTCCTCTCTGGTTTTTAGCACTAGTGAAATGTAATATATGCCAGAATAATCTGATTAAATGCATTATAAATTAGTAAAATTTGAGAATTAGTGGAATTTCATATGATACATTTTACATGACACTTTACATTCCTTTATTATAATGCATGCCTTGTGAATTAATAAAGCTGTTGCAGTATGGAATATTGCCTTCTATAATCATTAATAAGCAAGAGATAATGTTAGGACCTGTCTTTGTTAACTGAAACAAAAAAGAATGGAGTAGATTTTTTGATTGGTTCATGTTTGACTCAAACATTAGTGATAATGATTTTTTTCCTCTTGAGTTAGAGTATTTTAAAATTTTTTACTGACCCAGTGTAAATTTGACAATTTTTCAATTCAATTTCCTAGGAATTTGTTATCTGTGATTTTGTTTTTTATTAACCCTAAGGGACAGAAGTCCATAATAAGAGAGAAACTGAAAATCGTGTGATTCTCTTTTCCCTGAGATTCTTTAAAGGAATCTTTCAGGTCCCTTAAAATTTCACTTTTCCAGCGATCATCTACTTAGCTTATTGAAATGTAGGTATTCAAGTAGCTTCCATAGCAAAGTACAAAAGTTGTTGTTTCAGTTTGCTAATGCTACTGTTATGCAAAATACCAGAAATGGATTGGGTTTTACAAAGGGGGTTAATTAGGTTACAAATTTATAGTCTGAAGGCCATGAAAATGTCCAAAGTAAGGCATCAACAAGAGGATACCTTCACTGAAGAACAGCTGATGGCGTCCAGAAAATCTCTTTTAGCTGGGAAGGCATGTGGCTGGTGTCAGCTGATCCTTTGCTCCGGGGTTCTGGTTTCAAAAATGGCTTTCTCCAAAATGTCTCCAAACATCTCCAAGCATCTCTAAGTGTTATCCCACAAGCGTCTCTTCAAAAGTCTTTCTCAGCTGCTCTTGGGGCATTTTGTCCTCTCTTAGTTTCTCTGGAGGAAACTCTGGGTCAGCTTCTCAAAGTGCCAGCAAGTGACTGGGTCTGCTCCTTTTAAAGGACTCTAATAAACTAATCAAGACCCACGCTGAATGGGCGGGGCCACACTTCCTTGGAAATAATCTAATCAGAAGTATCACCGACAGTTGGGTGAGTCGCATCTCCATGGAAACAACCTAATCCAAATATCCCACAAGATTGGATTAAAACATGGCTTTTGGTGACATAATATATCCAAACCGGCACAATAGTGAAGGCCAAAACAAACAAAAAAGGCAGGGCAATAGAGACCAAGAACCCCTGCAACCCTTGATAGCTGCTTCCCTTTTCCTCTTTGGATAATTATTGCCCATGTTGGTCCTAATAATGTCCATAATGTGAATATTCAAGAAAGGCTGTGAAGGATTATCTTGGAAGATTTTGGGATCTGGAACTCATATGTGCCCCCTACTGATGTTCTGTAAATATTATCAAATTGTCCCATATACAATGTTATGTTGATTTAATAAATATTTGATTATCTAATTCTTTAATTCTGACAACAGATAATATATGAGAACTATGATGTTATTTTTCAAAAAGTGTTATTTTGGAACTAGTTTGTTGGGAGGCCAAAGTATTATAGGTTAAATAAGTTTAGGAAATGATACATGAAATATTGCTCACTACCACCATCACCAAATTCGCAATATTTCTTAGCACTTAAAGGCTCTAGTAAGTCTTGCTATAATAAAAAGCAACCTATTTTTTTCCTAGCTTCTTGATGTATAAACCTTCCTATTTTTTTTTTTCAAAAAACAACCATGTCAGAACTACTATTTCTGTATAATATGTTTTAAAAGATCTTGGTTTAGTAAAACATGAGGGATTTTATTTCTTTGATTAAGAAATTGATTATTTATACTAAAAAACTATTTAGTTGATGAATATTTTGAATTATTATACAGATGATTGTCTATATATAAGGAACACAATTCATTATGAATGTGTATATATTTCAGACTATTTTTTTAAAGTTGAAATTTCTGTTGATTGGGGTATTCAGTCATCAAATATGTTGACCCATCTCCCCTTGTTTTTAATTCTAAATTGCTAAAATTATTTTAGGATGATAATCTAATGGACGTCCTACAACTGCTTGTTGCATTGATGTCAGAACATCCTAACTCTATGATTCCTGCTTTTGACCAAAGGAATGGATTACGGTAAGAGTTGAACATTTCAAGAGCTTTAATATATTTGATATGAGATATCAGCTTTGAAAATACGGAAGGATTTCTTAAATTTGAAGAGTATTATTTGACCTTAACCTTATAAAATGAGTTTGTATCATGAAATGAATTCAGACTTAGGACACATTTATTTAATCTGTTACTTTTTTTGAATTAATATTTAATTATAGAGGCTATGTTACTATTTAATTTGTGGAGAGAGGTAAACAAAAATCATTCCAGTAAGTTGTGTGGTGAGTGCTGTGGTAGAGCTATCGTAAGGTATGAGTTTTTTAGAAGAGTTATCTTTAGGTTCTAGAAAATTAGTACAGTAGCATTCAATTGTGACCTAAAGGGAGATCTCTATACTCCCCTTCAAATATCACTCCCCCCAACCCCCAATCCCCAGTCAACAACAAGAAAAACAGAGTACCTTTGACTTACATCCAGGGACTGTTTTTTTTGTTTGTTTGTTTTTGTTTTTTTTTTGAAATTTAGTTTTATTGAGATTGTTCACATACCATACAATCATCCAAAGATCCAAAGTGCACAATCAATTACCCATGGTATCATCATACAGCTGTGCATCTGTCACCACAGTTAATTTTTTTCAATTTTTAGAACATTTTCATTACTCCAGAAAAAAAATAAAGACAAAAAAAGAAAGCTCAAATCCTCCCATACACTAACCACCCCCCTCCATTATTGACTCATAGTATTTATATTTGTTACTGCTGATGAAAGAATGTTAAAATACTACTGTGGTACATAGTTTGCAATAGATATATTTTCCCTGTATACCCCTCTATTGTTAACTTCTAGTTATAGTGTCATACATTTGTTCTAGTTCATGAAAGAGATTTCTAATATTTGTACAGTTAATCATGGACATTGTCCAGCACCAGATTCACTGATTTATTCATTCCCATATTTTAAACTCCAACTTTCAGGGACTGTTTTAAAGCATTTGATTGATGAAAAGACTTTTGGGCCAAAAAGTTTAACAATTACTTTGTTGGATGATCATCTAGAGTAACTAATTTAATGATCTAGTTATAATAAATTTCCCACATCAATCCTCTATTACATATCCTTTATTTTGGTACCTTTCAATGCTCATTCTCTGTAAGAAAGAAAATGACTTTATACGTTATACTTATGGGGTAATGTCATGTATTTATATTTTGTCATTTATTTATAGTTTTACCACCAAATGACTCATTTTCCTTTTTTATTAGACTATTGTCTAATGGTTGTTTCTTTGAAATAAGACTTGTAACCTAATTCCTGTTGAAATCTCATGAGTCACAAGAAGAAATTAAAGAAAGAAAAGAAAGTCCAGAATTGTAGATTAGAACGTACATATGTGTATGGCCCTTGTACTTCAGAACTTTAATGAAGAATGATGCCAAATGTCCTCAGGGTAGCTCTTGAATAATTGGAAAAGCCTTTAACAAATGTTGGTTCCTCAATAATGGCTTTAATTTATAACTTGGTTTGTTCTGAGTACTCGCTGTTTTCCTCAGAGTTTTTATTTCAATATATATTAGGTAGAAATGTTTTTCTCTTCCAATTTAAGACTATATCTACAAGACTTCACTGAAAGAAGAAAGATTATGACTACCTTGTATCTGTAAATCTAGTCTTTGGTTCATCGTCCCTGTGACTGTTGTTTTTCAGTATGAGTTTCCAGACTTATAATATTTATCTTTGAGATCTGGAAAGGAGAGATATTAACAAGTTTGAAATATTTCTTTTAATAAGGGTCAGTCCTTTTTATTCACAGAATGCGTATTAACACAAAACAAACTGAGCTTTTAAATGGTCATTGATTTCGTTATTTTGTATACATTTCATACCTGTTAACTGAGTTTCAGAAAAAATTAAAAAGTTTAGTTACATGTAGCAGGTTTTTTGGGTACAGAGTAACTAATTTTAATTCCTTATTTTCTTGGTTTTTGTATGGATGTGTCTTAGTGTATTTTGTTGGATTAGTATAGGATTTTTAACAAGTTGCAAGGTGGTAAAGAGACCTTTAAATATCAGAGGAGAATTGTTCTATCCCAATTCTCAACAGTGAAACTTTGTACTTCAGCTGTTGGTTCACAGCACGATGTCTTTCTCTAGGACTGAGTAACTTCATTGTCTACGTGGCACACGCATCTTAACATACACTTCTTGTAATTCTTTAATTCATTAACTTCAGTGATGTTTGTTCCCATTCTATTTAATTTATACATTGCTAATTGAAAACTGGTACCTTTTCATCAAAGGAATATTTCCCTATCAGAAATCTTACCAGTGTCTTACCCTCTCTTCCCTCTCATTATTGCATCTCTCTCCTTCCATTTTTTTAATACTGTCCTTTCCAGTGCCCTGAATCTCTTTTGTACCTTGATCTTGCTATTTTTATCCCAATCTGTCTTACTTCTTCTGTTCTTTTTTACTTGTTTACTTTCTTCTTAGCCTGGTTGATTGCTGGAACTAGTTTTTTTTTTTTTTTTTTAATATATATTCAATTTTATTGAGATTGTTTACATACCTATATACAATCATCCAAAGTGCAAAAGCAGTTGACCACGGTACCATGACACAGCTGTGCATCCATCACAACAAATAATATTTTTTTCAAATTTTTAAGATATTTTCATTAATCCAGAAAAGAAAATAAGAACAAAAAAGAAAACTGAAATTCTCCCATACCCCTAACCCACTCCCTCCATTATTGGCTTATAGTATTGGTATAGTACATTTGTTACTGTTGAGGAAACAATGTTAAAATACTACTAACTGTAGTACATAGTTTGTAATAGGTATATTTTTTCCCTGTATACCCCTCTATTATTAACTTCTAGTTATGGTGTCATACATTTATTCTAGTTCATGAAAGGAATTTCAAATATTTCTATAGTTAATCATGGACATTGTCTACCACCTGGTTCACTGTTTTATGCATTCCCATCTTTTAACTTCCAACTTTCCTTCTGGTGACATCCATGACCCTAAGCTTCCCCTTTCTACCACATTCACACAGCATTCAGCACTGTTAGTTTTCTCACAATAATGTGATATCTTCACCTCTGTCCATTTCCAAACACTTAAGTTCAACCTAGTTAAACATTCTACTCATATGTGACTGCTCCCCATTCTTTAGCCTTGTTTTATATCCTGGTAACCTATATTTCATGTCTATGGGTTTACATATTGTAATTATTTCATGTCAGTGAGACCCTACAATATTTGTCCTTTTGTGTCTGACTTACTTCACTTAATAGAGTGCCCTCAAGGTTTCTTCATCAACCCATTTTTTTTTAAGACAGTTTTGTTCACCCACCATATATTCCATCCTTAGTAAACAATCGATGGTTCCCTATATAATCACGTATTTATGCATTAGCACCATCACCACTATCTATATAAGGACATCTCCATTTCTTCCACAAAGAAGAAGGAGGAATCAAAGAAGGCAGAGAGATAAAAGAAAAAGAAAGAAATGACAGCTAAAAAGCAACAAAAAGAAAGATAGAATTGAAATAAAGTACAATAAAAGAGTCAGACAACATCACCAATGCCAAGAGTTCCATACTCCTCCCTTATATCCCCCCTTTTATAAGCATTTTGCTTTGGTATATTGCCTTTGTTACATTCAAGGGAGAATAAAACAATGTTTCTGTTAACTGTAGTATCTAGTTTGCATTGATTATATGTTTTCCCCAATACCACCCCACTTTTATCATCTTGCAAAGTTAACATTCATGTGTTCTCCCTCATGTAAAAACATATTTGTACATTTTATTGCAATTGTTGAGCACTTTAGGTTTCACTAAGTTATACAGTGTTTATTTTCCTTCTTTCCTTCTGGTGTCCCACATGCCCTTAACCTTCCTTTTTCAGCCATACGTACAGTCATCTTTGTTCAGTGTACTTACATTGTTGTGTTACCATTATGTATAATTGTGTTCCAGACCTTTCACTCCTGTCTTTTCCTATCTTTGTAATGCTCCCTTTAGTATTTCCTGTAGAGCAGGTATCTTGTTCACAAACTCTCTCATTGTCTGTTTGTCAGAGAATATTTTAACCTCTCCCTCGTATTTGAAGGACAGTTTTGCTGGATATAGGATTCTTAGTTGGTGATTTTTCTCTTTTAGTATCTTAAATATATTACACCACTTCCTTCTTGCCTCCATGGTTTCTACTGAGAAATCCGCACATAGTCTTATCAAGCTTCCTTTGTATGTCATAGATTGCTTTTCTTTTGCTGGTTTCAGAATTCTCTCTTTGTCATTCACGTTTGATAATCTGATTATTTAAGTGCCTTGGTGTAGGTCTATTCAGATCTATTCTGTTTAGGGTATGCTGCACTTCTTGGGTCTTTAATTTTATGTCTTTCATAAGAGATGGGAAATTTTCATTGATTATTTCCTCTATTATTGCTTCTGCCCCTTTTCCCTTCTCTTCTCCTTCTGGGTCACCCATGACACTTATATTCATGTGCTCCATGTTGTCATTCAGTTCCCTGAGATGTTGCTAATATTTTTCCATTCTTTTCCCTATCTGTCCTTTTGTGTGTAAGATTTCAGGTGTCTTGTTTTCCAGTTCCTGAAGGTTTTTTCTGCCTCTTGAAATCTGCTCTCATATGTCTCCATTGTGGTTTTTTTGTTTGTTTTCATGACCATAATTTATTATTTTCTATCCAATTTTTTGAGATATATTCATACAGCTATGAAAAACTGATTGCATACTTTGAAGGATTGTATATCATGTGACTATATCTCCATTGTGTTTTTCATCTCTTGGTTCTGTGCCTTTCATTTCCATAGATTCTGCCAGTTGTTTTTTCAAACTTTTGATATCTACCTTATGTTCACCTAGTGTTTTCTTTATATCCTTCATCTCTTTTGCCATATCTTCCCTAAACTTGTTGAATTGATTTAGCATTAGCTGTTTCAATTCCTATATCTCAGTTGTGGTGTAAGTTTGTTCCTTTGATTGGTCCAAATCTTCATTTTTCCTAGTGTGAATTGTGGTTTTCTCTTGTCTAGGCATCTGGTTTCCTTGATTACCCCAATCAGATTTTTCCAGACCAGAATGGGCTCAGGTCTCAGAAGGGGGAAATATTCAGTATCATGTTTCCCTGGGGATGTGTCTTAGAGGACTGACAGACTTTCCTGTGAGGTCTCTAGCTGCTGTGCTTTTCCTAACCTGCCCAGCAGGTGGCACCTGTTAGCCTGTCACTCCCCACTTGTGTAAAGAGGTGTGGCCCCTTTAATTTTCAGGTTAAGTTGTTTCTGGATTCATTGTTTTGCTCCAGGCCCTAGGATCTGAGTTCTGAAGGGAGGGTGGGCACTTGAGCTGGGCCCCAACTCCTTCCTCTTAGGGAAGATACACCCCCTAGGGAGTTATGTGCTGCATTTGAATAACTCCTTTGTCTCTCTGACTCTGCCAAGGCCATCCCTTTCTGGGTCAGAGTACTGCGAACTGAAAATGGCTGAGGCTCTCTCCCTGAACACTCGGATTGAGAGAGATAAAAAGGGAGAGAGCCCCTTTTCAGAGCCAGTCCATGGCCCCCTAACTTCGCCTGTTGGCCAGAGACAACAACTGGTCTCCTGTTCTCCTTTTCCACGGCACAGGCACCCTCTGGCTCTCTAAGGTCCATCTCCAAAAGTTTCTGTTTTTTTCTGTTTTCTTTTTTTAATTAATTTTTTTCTCTCCATCAGCCCTGCCTTTTCTGCACTGCGACCACCTCAGGGTACTTTCCTGCTAGCCAGGGGTTTGTGTGTTTGTAGCTTGTATTCAGCAGTCTACATTTGTTAATTAAAACCCCAGCTGGAGCTAGGCTGAGCTATATTTGCTGGCTCTGGGAATGCTGCTTTCTCCTACAGTAAGGCCTTGCAGCTCAGCCTGCCTTGGGGGGAAGGGGTTTCCCTCATGGTTCTGCAGCTTTTACTTACAGATTTTATGCTGTGATCTCAGCCATTCCACCTAATCTAGGTTGGTATATGATATGTGGACAGCCACGGTTGTCCCCCAGTAGTTGTTGCAGATTATATTTACTAGTTGTTACTGGTTGTTTATTGTTTGCTCCAGGAGACTAACTAAACTCCACACCTCTCTATGTTGCCACCTTGCCCCCTGTAACTAGTTTTTAATGAAGACTCTTTTGCCCTTGCCTGTTATATCTGCTCTTTTGAATTGTAATCCTAGTTCCGTTTATGTAGGTTTCCTCGTAGCTTTTAAACCTTGGCTGCTGGGGAAAAAATCATATAACTGTGTATATTGATACCATTATAAATTTGGAATCTTAAAAGTCATTTGCTAGACAATTACTTTTATTTATTCCTTCAGATAAAATTTGAAATTTTTACTATTCGTCCCCTTTACTATCAGTATCAGCCAGTCTCTTGTTGTTATTAGGATTGAAGTAAAGCTTTAAAGGTATTAACAATGAATTATCTCAGCTTCCATTTTCTTTCCCCAGCACCCACAAAGGTGTGTATTAAAGCCCATTCTTATTTAATAACTTGTAGTAGTAGATGATAAGACCCTCCTCTTCTTCATAATTGCTTTTCCTTCCACCATTGACCTTAATCATTTTTCTATTTTTTCTGTTATCTTCTTTCATTTACTCTTCCATAGCCATCTTTTTTTTACAGATAAAGTTTTATTGGGACACAATCACTCTCCTTTTACACATTATGCATCTCTGTTTTCTTGCTACAATGACAAAGCCAAGTAGTTGTGACAGAGACCGTATGGCCTACAAAACTAAGGACTATTTACTATTAGATTCTTTACAGAAAAAGTTGCTGATTCCTATGCTAGATAGTGCTACAAGACTTTTTTTATTGAATATTTCAATCTTCATCACCCTTTTATGTGTTATTTTAAGGTTGCGTAAACTATAGCAACATGCATCTTTATAGCCATGGTGGTTTGGGTTAGAGTTTTTTTTTTTTAAATCTTTAATATGTGATGTCTTATCTTAACATTGACTTGACCATTCATTTCCACAATAAAATGATTTGACTCAGTGTATTGTCACTAAGTTTTGCCAGTATCATTTTTACTTTTAATAGCTTTATTGTGGAGTAATTGACATACAATAAACTGTGCAGGTTTAAAGTGCAATTTGAAAAGTTTTGACATATACCTGAACCCATGAAACCATTACCACAATCAGGGTAATGAACATATCTGTCACTGTCAAAGGTTTCTTCATGTCCCTTTGTGATCCCTCCTTTTTACTGATCCCCAGGAAGGCATGGATCTGTTTACTTAAGGTTAATTTGGATTTTCTTTTTCTAAATATAATGATACAGTATACACTCATATTTGTCTGACTTCTTTCATTCAACATAAATTATTTTGAGATTCATCCCTGTTGTTACATGTATCAATAATTTATTCCTCTGTATTGCCAAATAGTATTCCATTGTAAACTGTTTAGCCATTCATTGTTTATAGGCATTTGTTTTCAGTTTTTGGCTATTATAAGTAAAGAGCGCTGTGAGCATTCACTTGCAAGTCTTTGTATGGACATATGCTTTTATTTCTCTTGGGTATACATGTAGGAGTGGCATATCTGGGTCGTATGGTAGGTATATATATAAATATTTGTAATTTTTTAGGAAACTGCCAGACCTAAACAGCCATCAATTGTGTATGATACTTCCATTTTTTCCACATCCTCGCCAACACATACTGTGGTCAATGTTTAATTTTTGTCTATTCTAATAGGTGTGTGTTAGTATTTCATTTGCTTTAATTTATATTTCTCTAATGACTAATTATGTTGAGCATCTTTTCATGTGTTTATTTGCCATCTGTTTCTTTGGTGATGTGTTCCAATAATTTGCCCATTTTAAAAATTGTGGTTTTTTTTCTCTTATTGTTTTAAGATTTCTTTATATAGTCTAGATGCAAGTCCTTTATTCATTGTGTACTTTGCATGTATTTTCTCCCTTTCAGAGAGAAGTTCTTAATTTTAATTAAGTCCAGTGTTCCTCTGTGGATCATGCTTTTGGTGTCATACCTAAGAAAGTTTCACAAATTCACAAGTATTTTCTCCTATGTTTTCTTCTATAATTTTTGTAGTTTTGGGTCTGACATTTAAGTCTATGATCCACTTTTTTTTTTTTTTAAATTCAGTTTTGTTGAGATATATTCACATATCCTACAATCATCCACATTGTACAACCAGTTGTTCACAGTACCATCATGTAGTTGTGCATTCATCACCACAATTTTTGAACATTTTCATTGCTCCAAAAAAAAAATAAAAATAAGGATAAAAATAAAAGTATAGAAGGACACCCAAAACACTCCATCCCCCCATCACACCCTATTTTTCATTTAATATTTGTCCCCATTTTTCTACTCATCTGTCCATAGATTGGATAAAGGGAGTGTGATCCACAAGGTTTTCACAATCACAAAGTCACACCGTGTAATCATCTTCAAGAATCAAGGTTACTGGGTTGCAGTTCGACAGTATCAGGTATTTACTTCTAGCTATTCCAGTACACCAAAACCTAAAAAGTGACATCTATATAGCACAAAAGAATACCCTCCAGAGTGACCACTTGACTCCACTTGAAATCTCTCAGCCACTGAAACTTTGTCGTGTTTCATTTCTCTTCCCTCTTTCGGTTGAGAAGATTTTCTCAATCTCTGCCAGGTCTAGGCTCATCCCCGGGCATCATGTCCGGTGTTGCCAGGGAGATTTACACTCGTGGGAGTCATATCCCACATAGGGTGGAGGGCAGTAGTCTTATGTATTTTTTTTTTTTTAAATCTTCATTTTATTGAGATATATTCACATACCACGCAGTCATACAAAACAAATCGTACATTCGATTGTTCACAGTACCATTACATAGTTGTACATTCATCGCCTAAATCAATCCCTGACACCTTCATTAGCACACACACAAAAATAACAAGAATAATAATTAAAGTGAAAAAGAGCAATTAAAGTGAAAAAGAACACTGGGTACCTTTGTCTGTCTGTTTGTTTGTTTGTTTCCTTCCCCTATTTTTCTACTCATCTATGATCCACTTTTAATTAATTTTTATATTTGATGTGAGTTATGGATCAAGATTTTTTTTTTTTTTTTTGCATGTGATATTCAATTGTTCCAGCACCATTGGTTGAAAGATTATTCTCCACCAATTACCTTTTCTCCTTAGTTGAACATTAATTGATCCCCTATATGTGGTTCTGTTTCTGGACTGTCTCTTTGTTCCAGTGATTTTTCTATCTTGACACCAAACCCCAACTGTCCTGACTACCGTAACAAGCCTTGTAGTCAGGTAGTGTGAGTCCTCAAACTTTGTTCTTCTTTTTAAACATTGTTTTGGCTATTTAATGTTGATTTCAGAGTTGTTTTGTCAATTTCTACAAGAAATCCTGCTGGAATTTTGATTTCAATTATGTTGAAATTATAGCTTTATTGGGGGAGAAGTGACATTTTAACAATATTGTTCCAATATTGATTCTGATCTATGAATATGATATATCATATTCTATTTATATAGCTCTTCTTTAGTTTTCCTGAGCAGTGTTATGGAATTTTCATTGTACAGGTCTTACTCATATTTTGTAATATTTATTCCTGAGTATGTAATATATTTTTCTAAATATCAATTTTCATTTGTTCATTGCTAATATATAGAAATACAATTGATTTTGTATTTTATCTTGTTTGTTATAATCTAGCTAAACTTATTTATTAGGATCAGTAGATTTTTTTTGTAAATAGCTTAGGAGTTTCACTTCTTTCTCTTTGATTGGATTATTTATTTTTCATGTCTGGTTGCACTGGCTAGAGCCGCAGTACAATACTGAAGTGCTGAGAACAGACAACATCACCTTGTTTCTGAGCATAGGGGAAAGGCATTCAGTCTCTCTACATTAATTATGATAGATTGTATAGATATTCTTTATCAGGTTGAGAACGTTTCCCTCCAGTAAGTACTACATTACTCATTTTTTAAAATCAGAAATGAATGTTGGATTTTTATCAAATGCTTTTTCTGTATGTACTGAGATGATCTTATTTTGTTTGGAATTTTTAGTTTATTAAGATTCATTACTGTATTGACTGATTTGTAAATGTTAAACCTCATTCCTGGGATACAATCATTAGGTTATTGTATATATATATTTTATTATATATTGTTGGCTTCAATTTGCCAAAAATTTTAAAAGAATTTTGCATGTGTGTTCATGAAGGATATTAGTTTCTAGTTTATTTTTCTTTTAAGGCCATTTTCTGGTTTTGGTGATAAGAGTAAATGCTGCCCTCATAAAATGAGTCAGGAAATATTCCCTCCACTTCAGTTTTCTGGAAGATTTGGAATAGAATTGTTATTGTTTTTTCTTTAAATATTTGGTAAAATTTACTGGTGAAGTGAGCTGGTTTTCTTTATGGGAAGGTTTTTAACTATAGATTCAATTTCCTCATAGATATAGGGCTATTTAGGTTATCTGTTTTCTTCTTTTGTGAGCTTTGGTAGATTGTGTCTTTCACGCAATTGACCATTTCACCTTAATTATCAAATTTATTGACAGAAAATTGTTCCCTTATTTTCATTTAAATATGTGTAGGGTCTATAGTGGTGTAGCTTCTTTCATTCCTGATATTGGTAATGTTTCGGTTTGCTAATGCTGCCATTGTGCAAAATACCAGAAATGGTTTGACTTTTATAAAGGGGGTTTATTTGGTTACAAATTTACAGTCCGAAGGCCATGAAAATTTCCAAATTAAGGCACTGACAAGAGTATAACCTTAACTGAAGGATGTCCTGTGGTGTCTGGAAAATGTCTATTAGCTGGGAAGGCATATGGCTGGTGTCTGCTGATTCTGGATAGTGTTGCAGCTCCTCTCTCAGCTCCTGTGCATTCTTGGTTCTTTCTCCCAGGATATTTTGCTCTAAGCACCTGGAGATCCTGTCGTAGCATATACTAGGGCAAACTCTGTGCTTCATCTCTTAGCTAAACATCCTTCTGTCTGCATCTCCAAGCATGTCTAATCATCAGCGTCCACAACCATCCAGGCCTGTGCGACTTTTTTTTTTTTTTTTTTATTAAATTCAGTTTTATTGAAAAACATTCACACACCATACAATCATCCATGGTAAACAATCCACTGTCCACAGTATGATAATATAGTTATGTGTTCATCACCGTAATCTATCTCTGAACATTTTCCTTACATCAAGAACCAGAACAAAAATAAAAAATAAAAGTGAAAAAAGAACACCCAGATCATTACCCCATCCCACCCCATTTGTCCTTTAGTTTTTATCCCCATTTTTCTACTCATCCATACACTAGATAAAGGGGGTATGATCCACAAGGTCTTCACAATCACACTGTCACCCCTTGTAATCTACATTATTATATAATTGTCTTCAGGAGTCCAGACTGCTGGGTTGGAGTTTGGTAGTTTCAGGTATTTACTTCTAGCTATTCCAATACATTAAAGCCTAAGAGGTGTTATCTATATAGTGCATAAGAATGACCACCAGAGTGACCTCTCAACTCCATTTGAAATCTCTCAGCCACTGAAGCTATTTCGTCTCATTTTGCATCCCCCTTTTGGTCAAGAAGATACTCTCAGTCCCACGATACCGGGTCCACATTCATCCCTGGGAGTCATATTCTGCATTGCCAGAATATTTACAACCCTGGGAGTCAGGTCCCACGTAGGGGGGAGGGCAGCGAGTTCACTTGTCGAGATGGCTCAGTTAGAGAGGGCCACATCTGAGCAACAAAGAGGTACTCAGGGGGAGACTCTTAGGCACAATTACATGCAAGTTTAGACTCTCCTTTGCAGTAACAAGCTTCATAAGGGCAATTCCCATGATCAAGGGCTCAGCACATCAAACCGCCAGTCCCAATGTTTGTGACATCAACACCAGTCCAGGTGAGGATGTTCAACACATCCGCACCTTCCCCCAGATCCTCGGGGCTGGGGAGGGGGAGGCTGTAAATATATTTTTTATTATCTGCCCAAATTACTCTGGGATGTGTGTGTGACTCTTTTTTAAAGGACTTCAGTAAACCAATCAATACCCACCCTGAGTGGGCAGGGCCAGATCTCCATGGAAACATTCAATCAAGAGGTCATACCCTAATCAAAAAGATTAATCAATCTGCTACCACAAGATTGCATTAAAGAATATGGCTTTCTGGGGGACATAATATAACCAAACCTGCATAAGTAATTTTTTCTTCTCCCTTTTTACCCAGTCTGGCTAGAGGTTGATCAAATTTATTGATTGTCACAAGAAACCAAATTTTAGTTTCCTTATTTTTCTCTATTATTTTTGCTTTCTATTTTGATTATTTTCACTCTTATGGTTATTATTTCCTTCCTTCTTTTTTTAGGCTTATTTTTCTCTATTTCTGGTTATGTAAATTGAGGCTATTGTTTTGAGGCTATTTTCTAATATAATATAGGTATATAGTGCTACAAATTGTCATTTAGGCACTTTCTGAATTTCATCTCTCATTTTTATTCTCCTCAAAATCTTTTTTGTTTCTTGTTTCACCTATGTGTTATATACAATTGTGTTCTAGAGATTCTTAATTTAATTCCATGTAGTCAGTGAATCTTCTTTATGTGACTTGCATCCTTTTAAATTTATTAAGACTTGTTTTATTGTTCAGAGTATGGTCAGTGTGGATAAATGTTCTATGTGCAGTGGAAAAGTGTGTGCTGAGTGTTCTGTAATTGTCAATTTGGTTAAGTTGTTTGATAGTGTTCTTTAAATTTTTTGTCCTCACTGATGTTTTGTGTACTTGTTTTACCATTTATTGAGAAAGAGCTATTGAGATCTCTGACTTTAGTTATGGGTTTTTTCCCCTATTTTTCTTCCTGTGTACTTCTGTCAGGTTTTGCTTCATGTGCTTTGAAACTCTTATTAGGTATATACATTTTTAGTATTGTTATGTATTCTTATTGAATTGACTTTCATAATTATGTAATTTCCTTTATCTCTGGAAATATTCCTTGATCTGAAATCTACTTGACTTGGTATTTATATAGCTACTTCTGCTTTCTTTTGATTTGTTGTTGCATGATATGTCTCTTTTCTATCCTTTTAACTTTAAATTATCTATGTCTTTGTATTTCATTGAGTTTATTATTATTATTTTATTATTTTATTTTTATTTTTATTTTTTTATCTTCATTTTATTGAGATATATTCACATACCACGCAGTCATACAAAACAAATCGTACATTCGATTGTTCACAGTACCATTACATAGTTGTACATTCATCACCTAAATCAATCCCTGATACCTTCATTAGCACACACCCAAAAATAACAAGAATAATAATTAAAGTGAAAAAGAGCAATTGAAGTAAAAAAGAACACTGGGTACCTTTGTCTGTTTGTTTGTTTGTTTCCTTCCCCTATTTTTCTACTCATCCATCCATAAACTAGACGAAGTGGAGTGTGATCCTTATGGCTTTCCCAATCCCACTGTCACCCCTCATAAGCTACATTTTTATACAATTGTCTTCGAGATTCATGGGTTCTGGGTTGTAGTTTGATAGTTTCAGGTATCCACCACCAGCTACCCCAATTCTTTAGAACCTAAAAAGGGTTGTCTAAATTGTGCATAAGAGTGCCCACCAGGGTGACCTCTCGGCTCCTTTTGGAATTTCTCTGCCACTGAAGCTTATTTCATTTCCTTTCACATCCCCCTTTTGGTCAAGAAGATGTTCTCCGTCCCACGATGCCAGGTCTACATTCCTCCCTGGGAGTCATATTACATGTTGCCAGGGAGATTCACTCCCCTGGGTGTCTGATCCCACGTAGGGGGGAGGGCAGTGATTTCACCTTTCAAGTTTGCTTAGCTAGAGAGAGAGGGCCACATCTGAGCAACAAAGAGGCATTCGGGAGGAGGCTCTTAGGCACAATTGTAGGGAGGCCTAGCCTCTCCTTTGCAGCAACTGTCTTCCCAAGGGTAAATCCTATGGTAGAGGGCTCAACCCATCAAACCACCAGTCCCCTATGTCTGTGGTCATGTTAGCAACCATCGAGGTGGGGTAGGCCAATACCCCTGCATTCTCCACAGGCTCCTTAAGGGGGCTCTACATATTTTTTTCCTTTTTTTTTTTTTTTTTTTTTTAACTTTTTTCCCTTTTTAAAATCAAGTGTATGAAAAAAAATTAAAAAAAAAAACAACAACATACAATAAAAGAAAATTTCAAAGAGACCATAACAAGGGAGTAAGAAAAAGACAACTAACCTAAGATAACTGCTTTACTTCCAACCTGTTCCTACTTTACCCCAAGAAAGTTACCTAATATAGCAACATTTCTGTGAACTTGTTCCTACTATATCCATCAGAAATTAACAGACCATAGTCATTCCTGGGCATCCCCAGAACGTTAAATAGGTTATGTATTCTTCTTAGATTATTGTTCCCCCTTCCTTAATTGCTCTCTATTGCTAGTTCCCCTACATTCTACAGTATAAACCATTTGTTTTACATTTTTCAAAGTTTTTATTTTTTAAATTTATTTTTGATAAAATCATTTTAAAAATGAAAGAAATAAAATAACATGGGAGAAAGGCAGCCTAGGTAGGCTTAGATCATAAGAAGGTGACTTCACACATGCATGCATGTACACACACGGGTGCAAGCTAAGCTCTTCTCACTGCAATGCTTATTGAGTTTATTATTAACACAGTATAGTTTAGTCATTTTAAAATATATACAGCATGACAAATTCAGTTTTTTCATTGTCTTTAGACCATTTACATCTAATATAATTATTGATATGGGTTTATTTTTGTCAAATATTTTGTTTTTTGTTCTGTTTGTCCTAGTACAATTTTTCCTCTGTTCCCCCTTTCTTGTGTTCTTTGTATTTGAAGTTTTAAAGCATTCTATTTTAATTTATCTGTGGGATTTTGCTGTATTTGTGTGATTTTTTAATGGTTCCAGAGATTTCAATACATAAACTTTTGCAGTATCTAAGTTATTGAACTTGGAGTTACTATTTTACTTGTTTAAATAAAATATAAAGCCATTATGACTATATTGGTCCTTTAACCTCCTCCATTGTCCTGTTCATCTACATACATTGAAAACCCCTCCAGACAATGTTATAATTTTTACTTTCATTCATTATATGTAGCGTAAAGAACTTAAGAAAAAAAAAAGCTTTTGTGTTTATCTAGATATTTACAGTTTCTTTGCTCCTTCTTCATTCCTGTAAGTGGTATCATTTTTCTTCATCCAGAAAAATTTTCTTTAGCATTTCTTTTTGGACGCTTTTCTGGAAACATATTTTCTTAGTTTTCTTTCTTCTGAAAAATGTCTTTATTTGGCTTTTAATTTCAAAGGATGTTTTTGCTACATATAGAATTCTGTGTTGCTGGTTCTTTTCTTTCAGCACTTTAAAGTATTGTTCCATTTAGTCATCTGGTCTCCATGGTATCTAATGAGAAATCTATGATGTTTTGATTCTTTGTTTGCTAAATATGATGTGCTTTATTTCTATACTTGCTTTTAAGACATTTTCTTTAACTTTGCTTTTTATTTACAGTTTCATTATGTTGAGTTGATTATGATTGTGATGATCTCCAAATTTAAAAGTTTTTGGCCCTTATTTTTTCGAAATTTTTTTCTTTACCAAATTTTTATCCCTTTATTTTGGGTCCACAGTGATATAAATATTGGAGTCTTTCACAGAGTTTTTCATTTATGTAAGCCTCTTTTTCATTAGTTTCAATCATTTTTCTCTTTATTCTTTTTGATAACTTTCTATTGATACATTTTCACATTTGCAGGCTTTTCTTTCATCTTTTTTATGTTGATTTTGAGCCCATCTTTTGAATTCTTTATTTCAGATATTGTACGTTCCAATTCTAAAATTTCAATATGGTTTATTTTTATAGTATTCCTATTTTGGTGAGATCTTCTATCTTTCAGTTCATTAAGACTGTGTTTACCAAACCTCCTTGATTTAGTTATAATAGTTCCTTTAAAGTCTTTGTGTGATAGTTCCAACAATTTGCCCATCTCACTGGTGTTTGTTGTTTTTCCCATGAGAAATCATCATGTTTTCCTGGTTCCTTATATGTTGAGTAAATTTTTATTGTATCCTGAACATTGTAAATATTATATTTTAAAAATTCTGGTCCTGTGATAATCCTTTGAAGAATGTTTTTTTTTTTTTTTTTTTTAATTAAACAGTCAACTTGGTAGATTTTATGTCCTCTGTGATGTGTTTCCAATATCAATTCATTTTCAAAGTGTCTTTTTCACACATGCATAGTCAGGCACTTGTCTGAAAATTGGGTGGTAATTCAAATCTTATTTCACTTTAGAAATCCTTAGTTGTTTTGATTTAGGTCTATCTCATGCATGTGCATCTCTGGAGAGAGTTTAGGACTTTTGTGGGGTTTTATGCAGATTGAAGGGATCACTTTCTCTGGATCTCTCCTACCAGAATTCCCCCCACCCTCTCTAATCTGCAGGAACCCATTTTCCTAGTCCTCTGACAAGAAAGTACCTTTTTCTTAGAAATTTAACCACTTAAGCTTTTTAAACACTCAACTCTGTGATGGGCCCACTGTTGGGTCAGATCCACAAGAGAAGAGAGAGAAAATGAGGATCTTTTCTCCAATTTTGACTCCCCATTACAATTCATTTGCTTTTGCTTAGTGTTCAGGATTGTAGGAAGTTGTTTTTGTATCCCCCCCCCCCCCATATTCTTTAAGCATAACCTCTGTGAGCTTACCCCGTATTGGTGCAACTTGAATGTCCTGTTAATTTTTTACAGTTTTTAAAAATGTTATTCTATATTTAATTGTTTTACAGTATTAAAGTATTTTCTTTTATCCTGATACACTTATTTTATTATTTCTTGTATGACATGTCTGCTAGCAGTGAATATTCTCAGTCTTTGTATAACCTGAAAATGCTTTAATTTTCCCTAATTTTCAGAGGAAAGCTTCTTTGGCATAGAAATCTTAGCTGACACTTTTTTTTCCTGTTAATATTTTGATTGTCATTTCCATGATTTCTAGCTTCTATTGTTTGTGATGAGGAGCCAGGCTTTAATTGTATTATTCTCCTGTTATGTCATGAGTCCTTTTTGTCTTGCTGTTTTTAAGATATTTTTTCTTTATCTTTGGATTTCAGCAGTTTGACTATGCTGTGTTGTGATTCTCTATCCTTTTGGTGTTTATTGAGTTATTTGATCTTTAAGTTAATGTTCATCAAATTTTGGAAGATATTGGCCATTATTACTTCATATATTTTTTTCTGCCCCATTGCTCCCTTTTTTGGCACTCCATTACGCATGTTGGAATACTTTACATCATCTCTTAGATCTCTGAGGGTTTTTTAAGTTATCTTCCTTTTTTTGTTTTCTCTGTTCTATCCAGATTGGATAATTTCTAATAATCTCTCTTCAAGTTCATAGATTATTTCTTCTGCTATCTGATGCTGCTGTTGAGGGCCTCTAGTAAGTTTTTCATTTTCTTATTGTATTTGTCAAATCTAGAATTCTTTTTTATAGTTCCTATTTATTATGCTTCCCTACTTTTAAGTGATTGTTAAACTATTTTTTGAACATGATGTCTTTTAGTTTGTTGAGCATAGTTATTATAGCTCCTTTGAAGTCTTTGCTAAATCCAACTTTTGGACCTATCCAGAGTCAGTTTTGATTGACTGAGTATGGGTCACACTTTTCTGTTTAATTGCATGTCATAATTTTGGTTGGAAACTAGACATTTTGGATAAATAACAACTCTGGACTCTATTTTGTTTTTATATGGCTTATTTTTATAGTATTCCTGTTTTGGTGAGCTCTACTATCTTTCAATTTATTAAGACTGTGTTTACCAAACCTCCTTGATTTAGTTAAATAGCTCCTTTAAAGTCTTTGTGTGATAATTCCAACAACTTGTCCATCTCTAATCTTTGGAATCTGTCTTCACATGGTGTGCAGCTTCTGATTTCTCATCAGTAGTTTTATTTCTTTTCTTAGTTTTCAGCTTTGCACGTTTAGGATCCCCCCCACCCCCCACCCATAGTTTTACATATTTTAGAGGTCATTGATTTAGGGCAGAGGTTATGCTCAAACATCTAAGCCCTTAAAGCCCACACCCTCTGCTGATTGATTTGTGAGCAAATGTGAGTAGGGCAGGGGCAGAAGTGGCAGTGGGAGAATTGCTTTCAGATTTGCATACAATTTTCTAGTCTCCCTTTGCTTTCATATTTTGTCTTTTACTTAGGTCTTCCCTGCCTGTATGTAATTTCCCAGTCAGCTGGGAATGTCTGGAGAGCTTATCTCAAAATTTTTATCACTGTCTCATTTCTAGCATCTCCCTGTTAAATTTCTGAGTATTCTGTTGCTTATCCTGAATTGTGACTATAACCTTGTTCTAGCAGTGCTGTGGGATTTTTCCTTCCATCTATAACTATCTGCCATTTTTAGCTGGAAAGTTGGCATTTTTATCCCTTACTCTGAATGAGGTCTACCCTTTCTGAAAGTATCACTGCTGCTTTATGCTTCCAACTCCAGGCTGGTAAAAGTGAAATTTTTGCCGACAAAACTGGTGGATGTATGGAGGTGACCCCATCAAGAATGTTACTGTTTCTTTCTTTTCTTACTTGAATCTCTAGCAATTTCTCAGGAACAAGTACCTCTGAATTTGCTGTCTTCTGGTTGATTACCAGTACCCTGAAATGGTTGCATGTGATAGTTTTGTCCAGTTTTATACTTGTCTTTTTTGTGGAGAGAACGTGTTAACCTCTTTATATTGCCATTATTGGAAGTCCTTTTCCATATTTTGTTGTTATAGTATGTTTTAATTTTTTGTACTTTTTTCCCTAACATTTTATTTATTGTTTTGAAGAAGAAAAAGTCCCTAATTTGGGTTGATAAATAGAAATGTGAATAATTAGTCTGAGTAAATGCAGTTCAGTTACTTTCAAACATTGGACAAAGGAACTCATTTAATATTTATATTAAGTATATAGATTAAAAGTAACTTGGTTATAATTATACCTAAGGGTCATCCCCAGAGAACCTCTTTTGTTGCTCAGATATGGCCTTTCTCTCCCAGCCAACTCTTTCTGCAAATAAACTCACTACCCTCTCCCTACATGGGACATGATTTACTGGGATGTAAGTCTCCCTAGCAATGTGGGACATGACTCCCAAGGATGAGCCTGGCTCTGGCATTGTGGTATTGAGAAAGCCTTCCTGATCAAAAGGGGGAAGAGAAATGAAACAAAATAAAGTTTCAGTGTCTGAGAAATTTCAAATAGTGTTGAGAGGTCATTGTGGAGGTTGTTCTTATGAGTTATATAGATACCCTTTTTAGTTTTTAGTGTATTGGAATAGCTAGAAGGAAATACCTGAAACTGTTGAACTGCAACCCAGTAGCCTTGATTTTTGAAGATGACTGTTTAACTATGTAGCTTACGCGGTGTTACCATGTGATTATGAAAACCATATGACTGACACTCCCTTTATCCATTGTATTGGCGGATAAGTAATAAAATAAAGACAAAGAATATATATAAATAATAGGGGAGATAAAAGGTATGGAATGTTTTGGGTGTTCTTTTTTATTCTTATTTTTTCTTTATTTTGGAGAAATGAAAATGTTCTAAAATTGATTTTGGCTGTGAATGCACAACTATATCATGACACTGTGAACCATTGGTTGTATACTTTGGATAGATTATATGGTGTGTGAATATATCTCAATGAAACTACTTTATAAAAAACCAGATCAGTGAAAAAAAAAGTGACTTGGAATTGATTAGGAATTCCTTTGAATCAAGTTGGAGTTCTGTGGAAGTATTGCATGGTTCCAAAAATTCTGTAGGGGATTTTTTTAAATTTTGAATTTTCTTTTTGATGATTTATAAGAAAGAAAGAAGGAAAGAATATAAACTGAGTATTGCCACATAATTTCAATGCCTATTTATGGTTACATTGGTGAACCTCCAAAGTACGAAGATTTTTAAAGGCCAATGTGACAAGAAGAGAGGTGGATTTAGTGCAGCTTTCATATAAATTGAAAGTCAAATGGGGTACTATATAAACAAAGGTTTATTTTGTTCAAATTGAGAAAATTGGAAGGAAGATAGTCTTTACAGGCATAAGATAATCTAGTAATACTATATTGCATAGTAGTAGTAAGAAGAATTCCAAATTCTAAGTGATAATTTAATTTCCAGCAAATGACAGAATTTTCACATTAATTTGTTAAATATAGTTTTTTTCTAACAATCAAGTCATTTATACATCATCTTGATATTTAGCTTAAATCACTGTCCTAGAGAACTTATCGTCCCATCCCTCAGAATTGTTTATTTTCTGACACAGTGTCAGTCACATCACATGACCAGCTTAAATTTTTGTGAATTTAAAATTTCTGTTACCTACTTTTATGCATTTTTATTGTATCTTTTAATATCGGTGACTGGATTGAAATAATATGTTACTATTCAAATTATCCCTTTGGGTGTTTCTGTTTTCACAATTCTATTTTCTTCATTGAAAATGCCATAGTACATATATCATAGTGTGTTAGTGTGTTCCAATCCCCAAAATCAGGTATATCAGGAAAATCCCTACGTATTTCTTTATATGTTTATGATCAAAAATAGATTGCATAAATATATTCCCAAATTTTAACAGTATTTCTTATTGATTATTTGTATCATCTACCTGTACTTTTCTGTGTTTACCAATAGAGAACTGACATGAATTTATAATTTATTAATAATTAAAAAATGTAAGTCATTAAATCCACTGCAGGATTTTTTTCTCCTCCAATGTGAGGAGTATGCTTTGGGTTAAATAGCAAGTAAACTTTGGTTAAAAATAAAATATGCCCATTTAACTTTTATAAATTTTACTGTTTATGTTTAGCAGATAAAACGAATTAGATTCTGCCTTAGTCAGAATTAACATTTAAATATATTGTATTTAGGTTTGTAGATACAAGTCAAATCTCTTTGTGCTCTTTTCATCTTCACCCTTGATCCTGATAAACATTATTTGAAAATAATTACACAGTAGTATACAGAGTATATCTTTTGATGAAGTCATTGAAATTTTATACTAAGGTATTTGTTAATGCAAACATCATTTTTGATGTTAAAATGTCCTTTGAGTGTTGTGAGTTTAAACTAGCATTAAATTTATATTAATATTTGTTATTCAAGCCATTAATTTAGTTTTTATTTTATTTAATTTAAATTGATGAAGAATAAGAAAGTTACCAATGTAGTATTTATGCCCCAATGATTGTTATAATTTTGTTACTAACATTTGAATTATAAACTAATTTCAGATTCTCATTTTATAACTTTATAATGTATTATGGACCTTGATGCTTTTAATTTATATTTTAAAGGAATCAAACTTCTCTGTGTATTTTATTTTCTGTTGATCATTAGTGGATGAATATCTTTCCTTTTTGTTCATAACTTTTCTGTTTTTCATACCTAGTTATTAAACATTGAAATTTTTATCCAGGAGGATAGTTGACAGACTTAATTTTTTTTGTGAACAATTAATCATAAAGTTTCTGATTTTTGATTTTGTTCTATATCTTTATTAGGATAAAAACGCTACACTGAATCAACTGAATTTAACTTTGAGGTCACTCTTGTTATTCCAAATCAATGGTGTACGGCCAAAGACCCTCAGAGAGATTATTTTTTGATGAAATTGAGTTACTATCTAATTTTGGTGGATTGAATGTAAAATATATTGCTATTTTTCTTTTGTCATTTGTTTTTAAGTCTTTACTTTTGTAATTATTTCTGATTATGATTTATTACTAGCCTTTGTCTTACTTTCATTGTGATAATTTTTAAGAAATTTAAATATATGCTGTCATTAAACAGAGATTTCTCTGTATTGGCTTTCCTTTTAAGATGTTGATAACCTCCAAAGGGCTTTGATAAGCCTGCAGCACAGACATAGAAAGAGGGTTTCAAAGCCAGCTTTAATGCTGTATGTTTTTATATGTTTGTGCATGGAAAAGATGCTATATTTCTTAAATGTCAAACTTTATGCCCTGAATTGGTAAATTATTCAATTGAAAGAATATGTCTTATTTAGTTTGCTGTTCATATTTGTTGAAATTTTAAAAACATTTAAACTTCTGATGTGTTCT
Source organism: Choloepus didactylus (assembly GCF_015220235.1). Taxonomy (NCBI): domain Eukaryota; kingdom Metazoa; phylum Chordata; class Mammalia; order Pilosa; family Megalonychidae; genus Choloepus; species Choloepus didactylus. The sequence continues at coordinate 164,037,203 of NC_051309.1, read as the reverse complement.
TATTTCTTGTTCTTCATTAAAAGGAACCATGGTAGTGTGTGATTCAAAGGTTTTCATATTTAAGAGATGAATATTAGATTCACCCATAACATACTTGAAATTAAGTTTATAATATATGAAACAAATGTGTATAATTTCAATCTTTGCTTTTGAAAAATATACTCAGAATAGTTTGTTTTTAATTTTTACTCATTCAGTGTTACCTACAAACTTCTGGCATCCAAAAGTGAAGGAATCAGAGTACAAGCTCTCAAGGCAATGGGCTATTTTTTAAAACACCTGGCCCCAAAGTGAGTATTCATGAAATCTAATATAGACTGTTGTATGTCACTTATTTATCTTTGGAATAACATTTGTACTTGTTGGTTTCTCTAACCTTTCTGTCTTACCTTTATTTTTATTCATAAAATTCCCTGTAGATTTAATGTCATAACTACATATTTTTAAAATCAAGCATGAATGTGAATATATATTTTGTTTTACATGAAAATTATTTAAGTCATGTATTTTGGGTCCGTTATGAGGTAGGTTTAGATAAACTGAATTGTAGAAATTAAAACTATGGAGGCTTCATGTCAGGTGATTTGATATATTTTGATTTACTTGTATTTTTAGCTGACACATTCAATAGGGTATTAACTATACATGTACTCTGCATATGCATAACCAACACCTGAAATGTCCAATCTTTTTTTTTTTTTTTTAGCTGAATGCAGACACTCATATTCTACCTTTTATTGTTCCTTGTAGTAGGAGTAGTATAAAAATTAACCAATTTTGTGGATAGAAGAGGTGTCAGTAAACTGCAGTCCTCGGGTTAAAATCAGCTGGATGCCTGATTTTATCAATAAATTGTTATTGGAACACAGTTGCAATCATTTGCATGTATTGTCTGTGGCTGCTTTCATGATATAATGATAGTTGAGTTGGAAAGAGAACATATGGTCCATAAAGCCTAAAATATTTGCTATCCAGCCCTTTTCAGATAGAGTTTGCTGAACCCCAGGGTAGAATTAAAGCTTGTGATTCTTCACTTTCTCAATTTATGCTCGGAAAATAAATATCTTCATAGTATTCATGCTCTTAAATTCTCTTAAATTTCTTCTACCTTTTCTTTGATGTTTCTTTTCTACTTCATTATTTACTTATTGTGCTTCAGATTATCATCCCCAGTAAAGCCTAACCTTAGTGCTGGAGGATAGTAGCAACTAGTTAAATAATTTTGCCCTGAAGATTTGGTGAACTTTTTTTTTCCCCTGTGCTCAAGTATGATCAATTTTTTTTTTTTTTTTGTAGTTTTTAAAAATTTTAGAGAAGTTGTAGGTTAACAGAAAAATCATGTTAAAATTACAGCATTTCCATTTACTTCCTATTGTTGACACTTTGCATTAGTGTGGAACCTTTGTTACAGTTGACAAAAGAATATTAAAATTGTACTATTAACTATAGTCCATTGTTTACATAGGTGTGGGTGTTTTTTTCCTCATATACCATCCAAGTAGTACTTTTTTATAATTCATGAAATAATATTTTTATACTTGTGCTATTAACTATAGTCTACCATTTATAATAGGGTTCACTGTGTTGTACAGTCCTATGTTTTGTCTTTTAATTTTTATTCTAATAACATATATATGACCTAAAGTTTCCTCTTTTAACCACATTCACATATATTGTTCAAGGCTGTTAACTACACTCACAATAATGTGCTACCATCACCACCATCCTTATCCAAAAGTTTGCAATCAATCTGCATAGAAATTCTGTACAAATTATGCATTAACTCCCCATTCTCTATCCCCAACCTAGCCCCTGGTAACCTGCATTCTAGATTCTAGCTCTATGAATTTGCTTATTCTAATTATTTCATATCGGTGAGATCGTCCAATAGTTATCCTTTTGTGTCTGGCTAATTTCCTTCAACATAATCTGCTCAAGGTACATCCATATTGTCATATGTATCAGGACTTCATTCCTTTTTAATGGCTGAATAATATTCCATTATATGTTGTATTAATTAGGGTTCTCTAGGGAAACAGAACCAACAAGAGATATCTGTAAATATAAGATTTATAAAGTGTCTCACACAACTGTGGGGATGCATGAGTCCAAATTCCATAGGCCAATATGCACAAGTCCAAATTCTGTAGGGCACGCAGTGAACTGGCAACTCCGATGAAGGTGTTCGATGAACTTCCAGGAAATGCTTCGCTGGCTAGCCAAAGAAGAAGTGAAGGTCATCTCTCTGTCTCCCTTAAAAGTCTTCAACTGATTGGATTAAATCCAGCTGATTGAATTCTTTCATTGTGGAAGACAAGACCTTTGTTGATATAATCATTCACAGGTGCAGTCAATTGACTGGTGATTTAATAAACCAGCCTTATGGTTTATTGACCAGGCACAAATGTTTTTGCTGTAATGGTTAGGCCAGTGCTTACTTGACCAGACACCTGGACATCATCACCTTGCCAAGTTGAGACATGTAACCATCACAGTCCACCCCTTGTCAACTTGGCAGTTATATGCATCACCTTAAACCATACTTATCTCTAAGTAGAGCACAATACAGATGTATATTTCACCTAATGATACTCAGTTGTCCTGTGTAGAAACAGAAATGCACTAAATCTCTCCAAGATAGGGTGCAAGTCCTTGGGTGAAATTGACTCTTAAACTTGATTTCCTGTAACTGCAAAATTAACAATAATTAACAATAATTAACAATACAGCTTATGTCATATGGTAAGGGGATAAGATAGAGAAGAAAACAAAGATATTTGCTTTGCAGACAAATACAAACATAACAAAACAAGGAAGAAATATTCATGCCATCATAGTCCTCATTTCTATAACTGGTCACGTGGTTGTAGGTTGTATTTATCACTACCTTCCTCCACTACCAATTCCATGTTCCCTTTACCCTCAACAAGCACTTCAGCTGGCCATGGTTCTTTGCCTGGTATGGTGACCCAAACCCTCATTCCTGCCATTGGTAGTCCTGCCTGGATTGGGTTGTTGCAGTTTCCATTAACTTTAATCACAGGGCATGGTAGTACTAAGAGCTGCTCTAGGGGCTCTCCTATATTCCAGGTAAACTCTTCTTTACTTCCCTTGTATATTGCAGTGCTATAGCCTACAGCACCTGGTATTCTCAGGCGGTCTCCCATCCAAGTACTAACCAGGCCTGGCCCTACTTAACTTCTGAGATCAGACCAGATTGGGTGCGTTCAGGGTGGTATGGCCATAGACATGAACCTAACAATCACATCTGTATATACCACATTTTGTTTACTCATTCATTTGTTGATGGACACTTGGTTGGTTCCATCTTTTGGCAACTGTGAATATGCCACTATGAATATTAATGTGCAGATACCTGCTTGTGTCCTTGCTTTCAATTCTTTTGGGTATGTACCTAGTAGAGGGATTGCTGGTTCATATGGTAATTCTATACTTAGCTTTCTGAGGAAGTGTGAAACGGTCTTCCACAGTGGCTGCACCATTTTACATTACCACCTGCAATGAATGAGTGTTCCTGTTTCTCTACATCCCCTCAAATACTTGTAATTTTCTTTTTTTAATTTTTTTTTAATAGTAGCCATTCTAGTAGGTGTGAAATGGTATCTCATTGTGATTTTGATTTGCATTTCCTTAATAGCTAGTGATGTTGCTTGTACTTTGGGTATAAAGCCTAAGAAACCGTTGAGCATGACCAGTCAGTCTTGTGATTTTTTTTAAACTTCATTTGTGCTTATATTATAGTTAGTATTTCTCTCCTTAAAGGTTTTGTAGCTTTAAGGATTCTAGATGGAAGAAAATAGGGGAGAACTGTTAAGTTTGAATTGGATGGTATGTAAAAACTTTTTTTGAGTGTTTTTGATCCAACATGTGTATTAACTCTTCATTTAATGATTTCTTTTGATGTAATTCAGGAGAAAAGCTGAAGTTATGCTTGGGCATGGATTGTTTTCATTATTAGCTGAAAGACTCATGCTTCAGACAAATTTAATTACAATGACCACATATAATGTCCTGTTTGAGGTAGGAATATAGTTCGAATTTAATACTACTATTTCTTTGAAGGTTTTATTGTGAAAGTGCTCATGTAATTGAACTAATAGTAACTAGATAAAATAAAGTCACTTAAATTTTTAATGTACAATTTTGAAATTAATATATAAAGGTGATGTGGCTCATTTTTATGGTTTAATCTTCGTAAATCTTAATCTTTATAAATCACATGGAATTATTAAGCCATGTGGAAATCTGTTTCCTGCATTATGTTGACAATTTAATGTCATGTTTTATAATTAAGTAAAAATTGAGGTATAATATTGAAGTTATTTATTTTATATCGTGCTGAAGATATTTAATATAACATTGTCCTGTATGCTAAATTTTTATTAGTATTATACTTGAAGTTTGTTAATGTTCTTTCTAATAAAGTTACTATGCTAATATAATCTATTATCTTCTATAGATTCTTATAGAACAGATTTGTACTCAGGTAAATCATAAACAGCATCCAGATCCTGATTCTTCAGTAAAGATACAAAATCCTCGTAAGTATTTTGTATACTTTCTAAAAACTGCCTTTGCTGCTTAAGAAAATCACTGAAAAACGTAAAGTTTATATTCTTGAGAAACAGATTGTTCAATGAATATTTCATTAAGTTTGATGATACAATATTAGCTTTATTTGTGTTTTATGTTGAATACAACTTCAAATTGACCTTTGGTTTAATGGAAATGTAATAGTTTTGAAGAGTTATATGATTAAGACCTTGTTGTAATATATGTTCATATTTTCAGCAAAGCTCTGATTACAATTCTTAGTGATGTCAGACTAAATTACATGAGCCAAGCAGGTAGCTTTCACCTTAAATTACCATCAATATAAGAAAACCAAATTTGGAATGGAAAAATATGTTTCCTTCCTTGTTTAAGAACATAGTTTTGTTTAATACTCTTTTCTTTTGATATTTAGAATTCTTAAGCACTTATACAAAGTGCACATTTTTAATCTTGCTTTTTTTGTTCATGTCATTGAAATAACTGGTTTGTCGAGTTTTGAAATTTAATTGCTTTTTGTGTGGTGTGGTGTGTTTGTGTGTGTTGTGCTCAATTTTAAATTTTTAATTGGGTAATACATTGATATATTATTTAATTGTAAATTCGGAGTATAGCTGTTTTTGTTTCTTACCTGTAAAATTCTAGATTTAAGTATATATTTTAAGGTTTTTTTCTTTTAAGCTAAATGCTGGAAATTTATACAACTTTATACTAAGACCATTACAGTAGGATTGTGTTTGCATTTGGTTGGGGCTAAATAGGTTTTTAATTTCTTTTGGGATTTTTTCCTCTAATTTTATTCTTTAAATTACAGAAGAAAGTCATGACAGCTTTTAAAATTCACCGTGATAAAATAAAGTCTCTGTGGAGCATAAATGATGTTGAAGGAATTGAGAATTTATTCTCTTTTCCTGAGATTTTGATTGTAGGATTTTTTTAAGATCAACTTTGCTATTTGGCAGAAATTAGGGAGAATTGTCGGAAGTTTTAGCATCAAATTCATTTATTGTTTGCTTTATTTTAACCTTTTAAAATTCAGCTTTACTTTGTACATTCAGGACATGGAATAAAATAGCCTGTGTTTATAGATGCTTTCTAATCTATGTTTTGTTATTCTTTTTTTTTTTTAATATATAAATGAAGATTAGAAAATAACACTAAAGAAAGTGTTTTCAATAGACATTTATATCATGGAGACTACAAAATTGCAATATATTGATGACCTTCTGTCATGAATTTTTTGTTGTGTTTTTTACTTATTTATGAACTGTCTTGCAGAGATACTAAAAGTAATTGCGACCCTACTTCGAAATTCTCCTCAGTGTCCAGAGACCATGGATGTTCGGAGAGCCTTTCTTTCTGATATGATTAAACTTTTTAATAACAGTAGAGAAAATAGGAGGTAAGCAGGGTCAGAAAGCATTTATTTGTAGTATTCAATTTTACCTTTATGTAAGCCCATTTTGTTTAAGAAAAATTGCTTTATAAAAGCATTTTTAAAATTCATAAAATTTTATAATTCATAAAATAGCAAATGAATTTTCCATATATTTATTTCATTAAGGGCATGTAAGTAAAGTCCCATACAGTTAAGAGTTTTCTGTACCACTTTAATTGTTTCGAATGCATAGGTAATGGTGTTTTTTGGAGGTTTATTTCGTTTTAAACCTTTATTTTTTAGAATACTTTCAAATATTTCATCTGACTCAGTAATTCGTTACCCTCTTACAACTTTCAGGAGCTTACTACAGTGCTCTGTTTGGCAAGAGTGGATGCTTTCTCTCTGCTATTTTAATCCAAAGAATTCAGATGAACAGAAGATAACAGAAATGGTATATGCCATATTCAGAATTCTACTTTACCATGCAGTCAAATATGAGTGGGGTGGCTGGCGTGTGTGGGTAGACACCTTATCAATCACACATTCCAAGGTAGGTTTCTTTATCAATGCATTATTGTAAGATTTTAAATTCATATTAATTAGAAGTTTACTCATGTTTTTAAAAATGTGTACTGAAAATTAAGGTAAATTCATATTATTCTCAAGAAATGCCATTGAAATGAATGACTGTAAAAGGGAATCACTGAAAAGAAATACAGAATATTTCCAACTTCAAAATCATATCAGTTTTTTAAATGTTAATTTTATGTGATCTTGAATTAATAAAGTCAAACCTCATGCCACAGAATAAAAAGAATTAATATTTTCAAGTAGACGTTCACAGATTAGTTTCTCTGAATTTTATAGTAGTTTAGAGCTTTTGAACACAAGGTGGCGTACTATATTCAAAGATGAAAATTCTTTAGTAATATAAGGTGGGTGAAGAAATAAAAAGTTCTGGCTGAGGTCTGTCCTTTCCTCATATTTTAGCCAGTTAAAAGATTGTTTAGCAAGAATCTACAAGTCTGCTTTTTTAACTTAAGCTAATTAAGTTAGAATGTTATTTATGTTTATGTTTTTCATTAAAATTTATTATAAAATATTCTAGACATATCAGAATAATGCACTTACCACTGTTTAGGAAATTGGGTTCCCTTCCTCAATTGCCTTGTCTACCATCCCTCTCCACTAACCTGAGTTTATCATCTTTATTCCTGTGTCATCTCTATACTTTTACTACATGTATATATAACTCTAAACAATGAAGAGTTTTATTTGCCTGCTTTTCAAATTTATATGATTGTATCATACTAAGTGCATTTTTCTCTAACTTGTTTTTACTTATTTGAGATTCCATTCATCTATATTGACCCATGTATTCATTTTCTCAGCTGTGGTCTATTCCATTGCATGATTTTATCCATTTACCAGTTCATGAGCATTTTTATACACATTCTGTTTATATTTGAGAGTTTCCCTGGAATATATACCTACAAGTGAAATTGCAAATGTTGAACATGACAAGGTAATGCAAATTCTTTCCAAAAGTGGTGTATCAGTTTACATTTCCACTAGTAACATGTAAATTCTCATTGCTTCATACCACCTTGTCACTTGGCATGGCTGGACTTTAAAATAATGTCAGTTTGTTGGATTTTAAATTCACTGTAATCTCAGTTTGTATTTTCTTATTGTTCTGTGGGAATTCTTTATATATTCTTAGTCTTACTCCTTCGCTGGCTATATAGTTTATGAATATCTCCTGCCAACTTGTGGCTTATCTATTTTTGGAGTTTTGTATTTCTGTTTTTTGAGGAAATTTTACATTTCAAGTAATTAATGTAGTAAAACTTATTCATTGTTTCCTTTATGGTCTACCCTTTTTGTATCTTGCTCAAGAACTCTTTCCTTACTCAGAAGTAATAAAAATATAATTTTCATATATATTTCACTTTCCTTTCTCCATTAAATTTACTGGAAAGAAGAAAGTACAGAAATGATAAATTTGATATACTTTAAATGTTTTCTTTTATTGACATCAGTTATTACTGTGGGAGATTTTGCCATTCTATTGGAATATATTGCTATTTAAAAAATAGATGTGTCTTTATGTCTTTAGGTGTTTTTTTTTTTTTTTTTTTGAGTGGATTTCAACTCTTTGAAGGTATCCAAGAGTCATTTATTTTGCTTTCTCTTTCCTCAATGAGAGGTTGTAAGAATTTACAAAAATGTTTTAGATTGTTAGAATCACCTTACAAATACATGTTTGTGTATAACCTGATGGTAAATAAGAAAAAGAAGGTCTTCATGGTCTTGTTTTCCTTTCCTTCATATTTTTCAACTGAAATATCTGAATATAGAAGCAAATATGGGAATGCAACTGTCTTCTTTTAGTACAGACTTTTAAGAGATTTGCAAAAATATGAAATAATGGCATTCCTCTCACTAGTTTTTATTTTATCCAAAAAAGATGTTATTTATATTACCATGTAATGGGTTTGTTATTTTTAAATGAATTAGTAAATATTTATAAAACTTTTCAGTTTTAATTTCTAATGTGGTAAATATTGATACATGTAATTCATATAAACAAAAAGTCTTTGGGTGCCTCAATACTTTTTTTAAGAGTGTAAAGGGTCCTGAGACCAAGATGTTTGAGAATTGCCTTGGAAAGTCACATGGTATTTAGGGCTAATATCCTAGTCTCTTTGAATTTCCTATCTGCAAAAAAGGAGTTGGACCAGGCCATCTCTCAGGTGCTTTCAGATTTTAAACATTTATGACCAAAGATTTATATACAGTTACCAGTTCATTGTGTGAGTAATGAAGAGAACATGGGCTTTGGAGATAGGAAAATTCTGGCTTTGAATCCTGATTTATAGTAATTATTAGCTGTGTAAACTCAAGTAAGTTTTAAAACTTTTCTTAGCCGTCAGTGCCTAAGCTAGAAATGGAAATATGGTAATAGACATAAGGCATGTGATTGACATTAAGAGTTAATGAGTGAAATCACAGAGAGTAGCATGAATGCTTAATGACTATTCGTCCTTTTTTCCTATTCTTACTCTTTGTGCTCAGATCATTTCATATTTTTATCTAAGAACAACTTTAAATATAAAGAATTATGTCTAAAATAGTTTTTATAACATACATCTAGGAAGTGTTACAAAGGAAGAATTGTCACTACTATCTGTGTGATCTTCCCCATTCACTCACCTCTCCTCTTCTCTCCAAAGGTTACTGCCATTCTGAATTTTTTGTTTATCATCCCCTTCTTTAAGAAAAAAGAAAATTTAGAAATATATTCCTAAATAAGATATTGTTTTATTTTGCTTTTTCCTAAACTTTATAAAAATGACATCATATACATATTGATTCCTGTTATTTACTGATTGATTTTCTTTCAAACCTTTTTGTTTTTAAGGTTCTTTTCATTGTTACATGTAGCTTTGATTCATTCATTTTCAGTACTCTGAATACTCAGGTACTAATGGGCAAAGATCTAAAGTGTACATGATGGTGCACTCTGATACTGTCTATGCATTTTCATTTAAGAAATGTTGATGATGTCCCAGTAAGTTGATTCTATAATCCGCTAACTGGATTAGCCTCGGTTTGAAAAAACACTTCTCTAGGAAATATAATTAGAAGTAGAATTGCTAGTCCTAAGTATTGTTTTATCCTCTAGTCTTTAATACCGTCAGGCTTCTTATTTTTGCATGGCTTTGTCTTTTGCCTAATTTTCTATTAAGTTTTTCCTTTTCTAAATGATTTATTGTTCTTTATACATGCCCAGGTATGAAGTCCATACCAGTTGTGGATTTCAATACATTTTAAGCCTTAACTCTCTATTCCTTAACCCTTATCCATTAATCATTCTTAATAACTCTGTGTTTAGGTCTTATTCTAGTCACCCAACTCTCTTTTATTGCCCACCTTTTTTCTTTCCTCTTTGTTCTATTCCTTTCCACCTCTCCGTATTGTTCTTACTATCTTCTATTTGAACTTTCATCCTACTGTGAAAGAAAGATGAATCAGAAGCAGATCTCCTCCTGAAAGAAGTTACAGTTTAATGTTATAATATACGCTTAAAAATAGCTAAAATACAGTATAGGGAGCAATAAGTGTGTCACAGAAGAGAAACAGTGAAAGGAGAGACAACTTCTACCTGAGGGCATCAGAGGAGTTTGTGGAACTGATATCATTTGACTACAACCTTGATAGGGTAAATAAGATTTGGACACCTAGAGACTGAGTTGTTGGGAATCACTGCTGGAGGAATCAGCATAAGCAAAGCCGCAGAAGTGGTATCTCTAATGAAAAACATGATGAATTGTTTGGTTTGCTTGGGAGTATGTAGCATACTTGAAGAAGACCAGTATGTATACTATAGGAAATGTAGGCTGGCATTTAATCATGTATGATCCTGTAATACCTTTCATATTAAGTTGTTGGTTAAAAGTTAGTTTTTCCTTTGTGTCTTATTTTGGCTGCTTCTAAGCTCTCATTAGCAGGGATTTTATACTTCTACATCTCTTCCATAGAACTATGCATAGTGCTGAGGACTTGGCAATTACACATTTGTTGCAGGAAGGAGTATGTAGAACTATATCATCATTGTGCAAGGCTGTTGGTTCAACTATGTGTACCTTAGTGCCTTGGTCTTCTCTCTTGTCAGTGATCTGGGAAATAGCTGCAGCAGCTGTCCTTTAGCGCACCTATAGCAGGATCACTCACAGTATGACTTAGGGGTCATCTCATTCGAGTAACTTGGACGTGCATTATATTGCAGATTCCTGGGCCCCGTCTCAGACTTGTAATCTGATTCTTAGGGAGAGGTTCTCTGTAATCTCTTAGGTGATTCTTGTGAATGCTATAGTTTGAGTCCCTCTGACTTATTGCTGTGTATAGAGCATTAGTTCACCAATTTTCATAAAGTTCTCCTCTTCTTTCCTTCATACTAAAATGCTTTAATATAATACACTCTTTAGAACAGATCTTAGAGATAAGGGTATTCTAAAAAAATTAAATATGGACTCCAGTTTAAAATCTCTTGATAAATATATTTTTTCATTGTAAAGAAAAACTTCTTTCTCTTTCTGAGACCATGTTAGGCATGGAGAATGTTAAAGAAATGTAAATTACTATCTTTATGTAGTATCTGACTTCAGTAATTTTAAGACTCAGCTTGTCCACAACAAACGCAACAACTTTGAAACTTTTAAATGTTATGTGTATATAGTTTTGTTCAGTTAGTTTGTATTTTCCTTTACTCCCATGACTTATGACTTCAAACAGATCTTAAAATCTTTACAAAGAAAATAGTTGCTTTAAGGTGGGGCCTCTTGGGCCTACTTTTGGCCACGGACCTGTCTGATTTATTTAATGGGATTATATTTCTAAAATGGAATATATACTGACTAGTTGTGACTGTTTTTACCTGAGTAAAACTACTTTTTGCTGTTAAAGAATGCTTTAAAAAATAAATTCTAATGCTTGCCTACCTCTGTGAAGGAGAGAAGCAAATTTTAAAGTTACAAGTTGGTTCTTGGTGATTTTCAGCTTTAATTTTTTTTTTTATTTTAAATTCAGTTTTCTTGAGATATATTCACATACCATACAATCATCCAAGGTGTACAGTCAGCTGTTCACAGTACCATCATAGTTGTACATTCATCACCCCAGTCTATTTTTGAACATTTTCCTTATACCAGAAAGGATCAGAATAAGAATAAAAAATAAAAATAAAAAAGAACACCCAAATCATCCTCCCCATCCCACCCTATTTTTCATTTAGTTTTTGTCCCCATTTATCTACTCATCCATCCATACACTGGCGAAAGGGAGTGCGATCCGCAAGGTTTTCACAATCACGCTGTCACCCATTGTAAGCTACATTGTTATACAGTCATCTTCAAGAGTCAAGGCTACTGGGTTGGAGTTTGGTAGTTTCAGGTATTTACTTCTAGCTTTTCCAATACAATAAAACCTAAAAAGTGTTACCTATATAGTGCGTAAGAATGTCCACCAGATTGACCTCTCGACTCCATTTGAAATCTCTCAGCCACTGAAGCTTTATTTTGTTTCATTTCGCATCCCCCTTTTGGCCAAGAAGATGTTCTCAATCCCATGATGTGGGTCCAAATTTTCACCTTTAATTTTAATGTTTCATATGTGTATTTTAGTGTTTTTTTTTTTTAAATTTTATTAACATATATAAAATATAAAATGTCCCATTTTAACCATTTTCAAATATAAACTTCAGTGGTATTGATTATATGCAGTGTTGTGCTACCATCACCACTGTTCATTACCAAAGCTTTTCCATCACCCCAAACAGAAACTCTACCCAGTAAGCATTAACTCCCAATTCCTCTACCCCCACTTCATCCCCTCACCTGGCCCCGGTGCTTGTAATCTACTTTCTGTCTTTGAATTTACATATTTGCATTATTTCATGTAAGTGAAATTTCATATAAGGACAGTATTTGTCCTTTTGCATCTGGCTTATTTCACTCAGCTTTATGTCTTCAAGGTTCATCTGTATTGTAGCATGCATGTCTTTTATTTTAAAAATCTTTTTATGAATTTTCTTCATTGATTAAAAGATTTTCTTTTTCATAAAGGTTTTTATGAAGTAATTTGAGTACTGCTATGCTTATTTTTTAGCAATTTTAAAATCCTGACATCTGTTTTAAAAATATAAATGGGTGATTTCTGCTCTAAGACTCTTCAAATCAATATTTAATAAAGTTTAGGATGGAGCTGAAGTGCTTCAGTAAGTAGGTGAACAATGTGTAGCATGTTAAAAGTTCTGCTAGAATTATTGGAACTAATTTTTTTGCTCTAAAAATATTGATCGTAGGGCTTTTAAAATAACTTTCATGCACATAATAATGAAGTGATGCTTATTTTTTTCCTTTTGTAGCCATTTTGAATATTAGTATTACAAATTTATGACATGGTTCCTGGTAAAGAATTGGTGTGTAAAGGACTAATGTTGCAGAATCGGTTAGCTTTTGCAGTGTTTCATCAGGATCCATGCAGCTGCTATAAAAAGCCAAAGAAACTCAATTGCAATTTTATTGTCCAGTTTGATAGATTTCCTGCCACCTTTGTAGCAGGGAAGCTGTTTGTCACTGTTTCCCTCTTGTCCAACAGCTGAAGTAGGTTTCTAAACAGTAATAGGCTCTTCTGGTATAAATACACTGCATTAGTTACTTGTATCTCAGGGTTTTAGATGTGTACTTGTTAAGAGTAATGTTTGCAAAACAAAATTTCATCATCTAGTTTGTAATCTAGATGTAGGTTTTCATTATTTTTTCCTTTTCTTTCTTTTTTGCTTCAAATCGAACATTATCTTGAGTAATTAAAATAATCTCATTTTTACTTGGTATGCAAATTGCTTCTACTCTTTAGTTAAAATTTAAATTAAGGAATTTAAAATGTTCTGAATTATGAGAACTGTCCCAAAGCATTATTTTTTTAAACAAATAAAACTAAAACCTTCAGACACTGTATTTTATCTAGTCTGTAATGCCACAGGGAGAATGGGCCTATGACTTTATAAGTAAAGACTATTCATACTTGAATCCTAAATATAAAATGAATTAGAGTTTTACCCAAATGATGAAATTGGGTAAAGTATTTAAATATCTGGATTATGTGAAATATGTTAAGATTTTACTTAATGTTAACAATCTGATGAAAGAGCTTAAGCAAAATTTCAGTCATATTATATAAGAAATTATATTTTAATTTGGGTAAAAAACGTGGAAATTAGTTTTTTCTTAGAATTCTCTAGGTGGTTTTTTAAAAGTATTTTTTTTAATATTATAGAGATAAACTGGCAAGTGGTTCTTATTATGAGAGCCACATGTGCAAATGTGAAAATTTATGTGTGTGAATGTACATGCATGCATGCAAATGGTAGCTCTATGGTAAGGTTTAAAAATAAAAGCTGCATATTGTTTTAAGAAATTTTAAGAGTTAGAAAATTTCCATATTTCATGGATTTTTAAGGTGACTCAATTTTATTTTATACTTAATTTCTGATGTTATTTATTTCAAATTTTTAAATCAAACATTATTTATCATTTTAAAAATTTAGAAAATTAATATGTGGTCATTGCCAGAGATTTGGGACCCAATAGAAATGTACACAAGCATAGCCACAAAATCCCCAAATCACCCATTATCCAAACACCCATGTATAATTAATATTAACTTTTTGGTGTAAAGCCTTCTATTCTTCAGTTCTATACATAAATATTCTCAAGCATGTAATTATTTTTTTATAAAAATATCATATTTATGTTATTTTACAATATTATTTCATTTCATGACATTTTTACATGAATTTTAATGACTGGATGTTATTAGGTATATATAATATATAATATTAAGTATATATAATTTATCATTTTATGGAGAAGATGAAATTAATAGCAGTAGCTGTAGCTTTGATGTAACATCTGAATGCCATCAGACCACTTATAATTTTAGGATTAAGTGATTTTATATATGTATACATATATATATATAATGTTTTTGTGTATATATATACAAATTTGTATTATATACATATATACACAATATATATAATATGGCTCAAATTTACTTCTCATATTCTGGCATTTTCCAAAATTTTATTTGGGAAAGTAAATTGAGGTGATTTATATTATAATGTACTACATATATACCATATTAACTTTTCCTTATTGTTGAGCAGTGATTGCTATATACATAGCTTTTATTTTGTATGATAAATTCCTACAAGTGGAATTTCCAGGAGAAGCATTCTGCACATTTTATTAAAAATTTTAGTAGATGTTGTCAAATTGCTATCTAAAAGCTTGTACCAAATCATACTCTCATTTGATATCCGTGAGAGCACCTGTCTAGTCCATCCTTAAGAAGACAAAATTGGTCAAGATGACCAAATCTTGACCAAAACTGGTCAAGATAAGATTAGTAAATTTTTAACTGTGTGACATACTATTTTATGTCACTGTGCCTATCTTCATTTATAAAATTGGGATAATGCCACTTATCTCTTTAGGTTGTTCTTAAGATTAAGTATGTCGGTATATGCGAAATGCTTAGAACGGTTTATGTCATATGGTAAGCATTCAGTATACCTCAGCTGTGGAAATAAATGAAGGACATTCAAAGAGAACAAAGGCTAATTATTCAGAGCAAGGGAGCCAGCCACCATCACTTGTCTTTGGCAGAGACTAAAGGACTGGCAGACTAGTCCTTTATGGTAGAATGTGAAGAGTTCAGGTATGTCGTGATTGGAGGCGTTGGCATAGGAAAGCTGGAGGCAGCCTAACTACATATGAGACTCCTCTGTGATTGGTTAGGGAAGCATATTTGGCTTTCTCCGGTTGGACCCAAGTTGGAAGCAAGCATAAGAATTAGGGAAGCTGTGAGTTATTGATTAAGTCCCGCCTATTTTGGGTTTATTGTTACAGGAACTGATTTGACTTCCTAGGATATTTACTTTACATATTGGCCAGCTTCCTGAACCAATAGTTGTAGATAGTGGGCCAGACTTGCCTGTTCTGGTCATTGTCCATTTGTGTATTCAGGCACTCACAGTCATTTTGGCAAGCATTTCAAGAAAAAAATAATGAGCTTTATTTACCATTTTTTACATGTTTATTTTTAAGCATATTGTGAAACTGGGATGCAATGATTGACTAGATGGAAATTCCGGTACTTTAAGGAATTTTGAGGGCAAAACGTTTTATTTTATTTTTTTTCTTTTAAATACATTTTATTTAAATAAATTCTAGACTGTTTCTTTGGTTTAGTATATGTTCTGGTTTGCTAGAGCTGCTGTAATGCAAAATAACCAGAAATAGATTGGCTTTTATAAAGGGGGTTTATTAGGTTACAAATTTACAGTCTAAGGCCATAGAAGTGTCCATACTAAAGCATCAACAAGAGGATACCTTCACTGAAGAATGGCCAATGGTGTCTGGAACACCTCTTTCAGCTGGGAAGGCACATAGCTGGCATCTGCTGGTCTGTTGCTCCAGGGTTGTGTTTCAAAATTTCTTTCTCCAAAATGTCTCTGGGTTTCTGTCTTCACTCCTCTCTCTCAGCAAGTATGCATCCTTGCTTCCTTCTTCCAGGGCATCTCTCTAAGCATCTGGGGTCCTCTCTTACCTTTTCCATCACAGACTCTGAGCTTCATCTCTTAGCTTAGCATCTCCAGATGTCCTTCTGTCTGCATCTCCAAGCATCTCCAAGTATCAGTGTCTGTGTCGGCTCTTAAGCGCTCTTAAGTACTCCAGTGAACTAATTAAGACCCACCCTGAATGGGCAGGGTCCACACCTCCATGGAAATAATGCAGTCAGAATTCTCACCCACAGTTGAGTGGATCACATCTCCATGGAAATACTCAATCAAAAGGTTCCACCCTAATCAAGACTAGTAAGTCTGCCCCCCACAAGATTGCATTGAAGAACATGGCTTTGTGGGGTACGTAATAAATTTAAACCAGCACAGTATATAATATAGAGATTAAGAAAATACTGAGTGGTTGGAAGGCCTTTCTTTAAGCTACATCCTCATTTTGTGTTAATAAGAAAGTGTTGCTCAAAAATAATTTTATGAAAGAAGATTTTCTTTATTTTTACTAGGATTGTTTTCTAAAGAAGGTGAACTTTACAGCAAAAGTTATAACTTTGGTATGACATCTGAATATTGGATTTTTCAAATCCTAGGAGGGAATAATTATGTGAATTCACTTTTCTTATTCTGGATTTCTCAAAAATTCTATTTGGAAAAATTGATGGAGGTATTTAAGAAATATATTGAAAACTGACTTTAAAAGCTTTGAGAATAAATAGCTTTACACAATATAGCATATGTAAAGGGATATATATATATAATATAAATAACTCAACTACTTTTAAATTTGCTTTTGCTCTTTTTTTGGCAGCTTGTATATAGATATGCCCTTCTTTTTTGTTTTTGTTCTTTTGTTCCTTTGTTTTTTGGTAGTGGATTTATTTATTTTAAATTATATACAAATAGAATATGTGTTTTAGGGCCAACAAGTCAAATCCATTTGTTAAATTATTATTTTCCTTTTAAGGATGTATATTGTTTTAAGCAGTGAGTAAATACAACTTGCCTTTGTCTGTATGATAAAATTTAAACTCCTTCTCATGGTTCACAAAGCCGTGGTCCAGTTCCTGCTTATACTTATTCTTATTGCTCATGATTCCTCTAGAAACTTTTATTGTAATTTTACTGCTTTATTGAATAACTGTGTATCTTAAATGAGCCATGTTCCTTCACCATCCATTCCTATGCATGCATATTCTTTCCTTCATTCAGCAAGACATCTTTATCTCTTTTGCCCTTAACCTTTTCCTGTCTTGCAAAAGGCCAAACTTAACTGTCACCTTAACTTTTCTGAGACTCTTCCTGTTATTTCCAGGTGCTTCCAGGTATTTCTCAGCATACTTATGTAATTTTCTGTATATCCCAGTTGAATCCTGTATATATATTTCTAAGCTAAACTTTGAGATATTTGAAAAAAAGTCTTTAAAACATCTCTAAAGGATACACAAGAAGATGTGAACAAAAGGGAAGATGTTATTTTCTTGAATAGGAAGACTTAACATCATAAAGTTGTAAAAACACATCATTTCTTTAGGTTATTTTATCAATATAATGCAATCCCAAGAAAAATACTAACCAAACTTTTCTTTTTCTTTTGGTGAGAAGAGAATAGGATAAGCTAATTATTAAGTAAAAGTAGGGAAACATACACAGGCAAAAATATCCAAGAGAATGCTATAAAAGAGTGATGAGATGGGGACTAACTCTACCAAATACTAAAACCTATTATAAAACATCAATAATTTTAATATATGTTATTAGCACATTATGACAGGCTGACCGAAGGAACAAAGAAGAGAGTCCAGAAATACACAAATATACATACAAGTATTTAGTGTATGATAAAGGCTGCGTCTCAAATCAGCAGGGTAAAGAAAATATTATTCAATAAGTGGTGTTCAGACAATAGGGGATCCATCTAGGTAAGAAAATAAAGTTCAATTACCAGGAAATTTAACGAATAGGTAAATTAAATGTCAGGAAAGAAACCATGAAAGTACTATTTTCTTTCTTAAATGGAAGAAGAGCACATAGGGAATTATTCCGTAACCTTGGAGTTTTCTAACTATGGTTTAGAATCCAGGACTATTAAACAGAATAAAAGACTAATTTTTTGCTACATTCAAACAAACAATGAAACAGATACCTGTGTGGCCAAAAATAAACACAATAGTATAATCAAAGTCAAAAGGCAAATGACAGATTCAGAGAAACTAAATATTTAAAGCGAAAGTAAAGACAGCATTCCTAAACTAGAGTGATCCTAGAAATTTATGGGAAAAGCACAACACAATAGAAAAATGGACAAAGGACATGATTAGACAAGTAAGAAAATTTAAAGTCCATTAGATATATAAAAAGATGGTCAACCTACTCATAGTAAGGGAGTGCAATTTTTTTTAATTTAATTTTATTTAGATTGTTCACATACCATACAATTATCCAAAGTTCCAAAGTACACCATCATTTGCCCACGGTACCATCCTACAGCTGTGAATCCATCACCAAAATTAATTTTTTTTTTGGAATTTTTAGAACATTTTCATTTCTCCAGAAAATAAAGACAAAAAAAGAAAACTTAATTCCTCCCCTACCCCTAACCACCCCCGCCCTCCATTATTGGCTCATAGTATTGGTATAGTACATTTGTTACTGCTGATGAAAGAATGTTAAAATACCGTTAACTGTAGTACATAGTTTGCAATAGGTGTATTTTTTTCCATGTATACCCCTCTGTTATTAGCTTCTAGTTATAGTGTCATACGTTTGTTCTAGTTCATGAAAGAGATTTCTAATATTGGTACAGTTAATTACAGACATTGTCCACCAGAAGATTCACTGTTTTATACATTCCCATCTTTTAACCTCCAACTTTCCTTCTGGTGACCTACGTGACTCTAAGCTTCCCCTTCCCACCACCTTCACACACCATTCAGCACTGTTAGTTATTCTCACAATAGCATGCTACCATCACCTCTGTCTACTTCCAAACACATAAGTTCAACCTAGTTGAACATTCTGCTTATGATAAGCAACTGCTCCCCATCCTTTAGCCTTGTTCTATATCCTGTTAACTTACATTTCATGTCTATGTGTTTAAATATTATAATTAGTTCATATCAGTGAGACCATGTAATATTTGTCTTTATGTGTTTGACTTATTTCACTCAACGTAGTGTCCCCAAAGTTTCTTCATCAACTCTTTTTTTTTAAAGATGGTTTTGTTCACCCACCATACTTTCCATCCTAAGTAAACAATCAATGGTTCCCTGTATAGTTACATATTTATGTATTCACCACCATCGCCACTACCTGTATAAGGACATCTCTATTTCTTCCACAAAGAAGGAGGAAGAGTCAAAGAAGGTAGAGAGACAAAAGAAAAGAAAGAAAGAAAGAAAAAAACATGACAGCTAAAAAGCAACAATAGGAAAGATAGTATTAAACTAAAGTAGAAATGAGAGTCAAGACAACATCACCAATGCCAAGAGTCCCATACCCCCCCTCTCTTATGTCCCCATCTTTCGGGCATTTAGCTTTGGTATATTGCCTGTTACATTAAAGGAAGCATAATACAAAGTTTCTGTTAACTATAGTCTCTGGTTTGCACTGATTGTATTTTTTCCCCCCAAACCACCCTATTTTTACACCTCGCAAGGTTGACATTCGTTTGTTCTCCCTTATGCAAAAACATATTTATATATTTTATCACAATTGTTGAGCACTCTAGGTTTCATTGAGTTATAAAGTTCCTTCTTTATCTTTCCTTCTGGTGTCTCACATGCTCCTAACCTTCCTCTTTCAACCATACTCACAGTGACCTTTGTTTCAGTGTACTTACACTGCTGTGTTGCCATTACCCAAACTGTGTTCCAAACTTCTCACTCCTGTCTTTCCTATCTGTCTATTGTGCTCCCTTTAGTATTTCCTGTAGAGCAGGTATCTCGTTCACAAACTCTCTCATTGTCTGTCTGTCAGAGAATGTTTTAAAATCTCCCTTAATTTGAAGGACAGTTTTGCTGGGTAAAGGATTCTTGGTTGGTGAATTTCTCTTTCAATATCTGAAATATATCACACCACTTCCTTCTTGCTTCCATACTTTCTACTGAGAAATCTGCACATAGTCTTATCAAGCTTCCTTTGTACTTGATGGATTGCTTTTCTCTTGCTGCTTTCAGAATTCTCTGTCTTTGAGGTCGGAAATCTGATTAGTAAGTGTCTTGGCATAGGTGTATTCAGATTTATTCTGTTTGGGATATGCTGCATGTCTTAGATCTGTAATTTTATGTCTTTCATAAGAGATGGGAAATTTTCATTGATTATTTCCTCTATTATTGCTTCTGCCCCTTTTCCCTTCTCTTCTCCTTCCAGGACACCAATCAGACGTACATTCATGCACTTCATGTTGTCATTCAGTTCCCTAAGACGTTGCTCATATTTTTCCATTCTTTTCCCTATCTGTCCTTTTGTGTGTAGGATTTCAGGTGTCTTGTTCTGCAGTTCCTGAGTGTTTTCTTCTGCCTCTTGAGATCTGCTTTTGTGTGTCTCCATTGTGTTTTTCATCTCTTGTGTTGTGCCTTTCATTTCTGTAGCTTCTGTCCGTTGTTTTTTCAAACTTTTGATTTCTGCCTTATGTTCGCCCAGTGTTTTCTTTATCGCTTTTGTCTCTTTTGTTGTATCTTCCCTGAACTTGTTGATTTGGTTTTTGATTTCATTTAGCATATTTCTTTGAAAATCTTTAATAGATTGTTTCATTAAAGTGAAACCATATCTCTACTTTATCTTGATTGAGGTGTAAGTTTGTTCCTTTGACTGGGCCATGTTGCTGTTTTTTCCTAGTATAGATTGTAGTTTTCTGTTGTTTAGGCATCTGGTTTCCTTGGTTACCCCAGCCAGATTTTCCCAGACCAGAATGGGTTCAGGTCTCAGAATGAGACTATATTCAGGGTGTATTTTAGAGAAATGACAGACTTTTTTGTGAGGTTTCCAGTTGCTATGCTTTTCCTAACCTGCCTAGCAGGTGGTACCTGTCCGCCTGTCACTACCGACTGGTATAAGGTGATGGGCCTCTTCAGTTTCTGTTTCGCTGTTTTTCCCCAGGCTCTGGGGTTTGGTTCTGAAGGGAAAGCTGGCCCCCATCTCCTTATTCTTAGAGAAGATAAACCCCCTTGGGAGTTTTCATCGGCATTTGAACTGTTATCTCTCTGACTCTGTTATCTTCTCCTTTGGGTCAGAGCACTGGGAACTGAAAATGGCTGCGGCTCTCTCTCTTCTGAGCTCTTCAGGTTGAGAGAGAGAAAAAGGGACAGAAAGCCCCGTTTTGGAGCCAGTACACAGCCCCCAGATTCACTTGTCAGCCAGAGGTAACACCTGGTCTTCCGGGCTCCCCCTCCCAGGTCAAATGAGTCTACTGTTTTTTTTTTTTTAAGGTCGGTCATCACTAACAGCCTCTGCCTGCTTGCTGGGGATTTGTAGCTTGTATTCTGCCGTCCACATTTGTTAATTAAAACCCCATTTGGTGCTCAGCTGAGCTATATTCGCTTGCTCTGCTCGGAAAGTGCTGCTAGTTTCTACCACATCGAGGTTTTGCAGCAAAGCCTGCCATGGGGGGAGGGGCTCTTGGCGCAGTTCCAAGCTTTTACTTACAGATTCCATGCATTTCACCCAATCCAGGTTGGTGTGCTATGTGTGGACAGTCACGGCTGTCTCCCAGCAATTATTCCAAATTATTTACTAATTGTTCTTGGTTGTTTATTATTTGATCCAGGGGACTAGCTAAATTCCACTTCTCTCTATGCTGCCATCTTGCCCCTCCCCCAGGGAGTGCAAATTTTAAAACAATACTGAGAATCTACTTTTTAACCTATCAGATTGATAAAAGTATATTACTGTATTGGCAAGGCTGAAGGAAAGAGGCACTCATATCTTGCTGTGGATGGCAATTTGGCACTGTCCATGAAAATTATAGGTGAATAGAATCTTTGCACCATCAACTGCAAATTTAGCCTATGTTGCACCACTGTTTATAATAATGGAAGTCAGGAAATAGCCCATCCATTCTGCAGTATGAAAGTGGTGAAATAATTTGACACATCCATATGTTGGAATACAATTCAGAGTAAAAGGAGTGAGGAACTTCTTTGTAAATATTTTGGGAGTCTCTAAAAGGTAATATTTAAGAACTTGGGCTTGAACTTGGCTTTCTAGGTTTATAACCACGATCTACCACCTATTAGGCAAAATGATCTTTTTATAAGTCAGTTTTTTCAACTGTGAAATGGAGACAATAGTAGTGTTTACCTCATATGGTTGTGTGGAGATTAAGTGAATCATTGCATATAAAATACTTAGAATGGTACCTGGCAATGGTTATTATTATTACGAACTTACAGTGTTGAAAAGATTAACGTATGAACTTGGGAGCCAGCCTGCAAGCATTCAAATTCTCATCTTTCTTCCTTTTAGCTGAATGGATTGTGCAAGTTATTTAACATTTCTGTGCCCAAGTTTCCTTCTCTGTAAAACGAGGATAGCACTACCAAATTCATAGTTATTTTAGATTAATAAACTAGTGCATATATGCACTTAGAATGGTGCCTGTCACATTACATGTGACATTAACTATTTTTCTACTAGCAAGTAAGCTTCATGAGGGCATTGAGTTTCATCTTGTACTGATGTATCCTGAGTGCCTAAAATAGTGGCTATACTATGTTGGTGCTCAAACGTTTGTTTAATGTCTGAATATGGAAAGATCATTAAGATACATTAAGTGTAAAACAAAGTGTGGAACAATCTTTAGAGTGAGTGTTGTGGGGAAAATAAAAATTTTGATTTACATTTGTGTTATATGAACAAAAAATCCCTGGAGGGATATGTAAGAAATTAATAACTGGTTGCCTCTTTGTTGTCGGAAACTATGAAGGTGTGGGGATCAGTGATGGGAAAGAGACTTTTTACTACATAATGTTTTATATTTGAATTGTGTGAGTATACTACCTAGTCAGAAAATTTTTTTAAAAAGTTTATTGCATTGAATGAATGTAAAGCATTTATTGTATATATTATTTGTTTTCCCTATGGCATTTTTCCCCATTGTTATTGAACTTATAGCCTTGTTTTCATAACTGATTGTCTTATGTACTTTCCTTTGGGTGGCATAGGCCTTATACTTGTTGTTCTAGTTTGTTAATGCTGCTGGAATGCAAAACGCCAGAAATGGATTGGCTTTTATAAAGGGGGTTTATTTGGTTACAAAGTTGCAGTCTTAAAGCATATACTCTCCAAGGTAAGTCATCAACAATCGGGTACCTTCACCGGAGGATGGCCAATGGTGTCCGGAAAACTTCTGATAGCTGGGAAGGAACGTGGCTGGCATCTGCTCCAGAGTTCTGGTTTCAAAATGGCTTTTTCTCAGGACATTCCTCTCTAGGCTGCAGTTCCTCAAAAATGTCACTCTTAGTTGCTCTTGGGGCATTTTTCCTCTCTTAGCTTCTCCAGAGCAAGTATCTGCTTTCAACAGATGTCTTCAAACTGTCTCTCATCTGCAGCTCCTTTCTTCTCTGCTCCTTTGCATTCTTCAAAGTGTCCCTCTTGGCTGTAGCAAGCTCGCTCCTTCTGTTTGAGTTTATATAGTGCTCTAGTAAACTAATCTCAAGGCCCATGCTGAATGGGTGGGGCCACACCTCCTTGGAAATTATCCACTGAAAGAGCTCTCCCACAGTTGAGTGATCACATCTTCACGGAAACATCCAATCAAAAGTCTCCAACCCAATCAACACCAATAACTGTCCTCCCCACACAAGACGGCATCAAAGATAATGGCATTTTGGGGGACATAATACATCCAAACCAGCACATTCCACCCCCTGGACCACAAAATGACATGATCTTTCCATATACAAAATACATGCATCCCATCACAATATCACAAAATCTTGTCATTTCAGTAACAATAGTTAAGTGCAAGATCTCATTAAATCAGTTACAGACATGGTTTGTCCTAAGGCATAATTCCCTTCTAGCTGTGGACCTGTGAAACTTAGGTCCTGTGAAACTCCAGTGCTTCCAATATACAAAGGAGGGACAGTCATAGGATAAACATTCCGATTGCCATAAGGAGAAACAGTAAGGAAAACAGGGTTTAAGGGACCAAAACTATTCCTAAAACCCACAGGGCAAACTCCATTAGATTTCAAAGTCTGAGAGTCATTTACAGAATGATGTTGCATCCTTGGGGCTTGAGAGAGCGGGAGTCTAACCCTTCTGAAGGGCCTTTGCGGCAGCCGTTTCCTCTCCAAATGCTGGGGTGGGCGCTCCAACATATCCTTACATTGGGGAGACCACCTTCTTAGCCCCAACCTCTTCAAACATTGGGGCAGCATCCCGATTCTCTTCCATCTCCGGGGTACATGCTCAACCCCTTCAGAACAGTGGGGTGGTGGCCAGGCTCTCCCCAGTCCCCTGGGAATGTTCTCCACCCTCTTTGAGGCCTGAGGTGGCAGCGCCTCTCCTGAACAAAGAGGTGGAAGGCCCATCCTCGACCTCAAGGGCAAACTCACCCTTTCCATGCATGTGGGCCACTCCGCTCTCCCTGCCCGAGACACTTGACTCCAGACCTCAACCTCCATGGCTCTGTCTATGAAGAAATTTTTTCCTTCAATATGTTCCTTGTTTGTCTCCTACAGTCCAGAGCGGCAGTGACTCTGTCTATAAAGATCTTGCAAAAATTCTGTTGGCTTCTCATGAAGCACACAGGGGTCAAAGCCATCAGACAATAGGACTTTCCACAGATCCTTTCTGGATAACTGCATCTCCAATTTTGGCTTGTACTGGAATGGCAGTCGGTTTCCATGTTTGGTTAAATCCTCACTTTGGGCTGTAGTTTTTGGGGTTCCAGCCCCTGGAAGCCCAGAATTTTCCAAACCATCAATTTCTGGTTTCTTTGAACCCAAGAGTTCAGTTCCAAGTTAATCTCTCTCCACTCGCATTTTACTATAAGCTGCAAGGGGAAGCCATGCTATATCTACAACTTCTAGTTTCAAAATCTCATCAGCCAAGTATCCCAGCTTGTCACTTTCAAATTCTGTCTTCCATCTGATACCAGGACTCAAGTTTACCAAATTCTCTGCCACTTTAAAATAAAGATCACCTTTTTTCCAGTTTGCAACATCACTTTCATCATTTCTGCTCAAGGCTTCATCAGAAGTATCTTCAGAGTCCATATTTCCACAAACAGTCTCTTCAAAGCAGTTTAGGCCTTTTCTGTCAAGCTTCTCACAGTTCTTCCAGAATTTTCCCCTTATCCATTTAAAAAGCTGCTCTAACGTGTTTGGTATTTGCAAACTCAGCAGCACCCCTCTTGCGGAACCAAAATCAGTTCTAGTTTGCTAATGCTGCCAGAATGCAAAACACCAGAAATGGATTGGCTTTTATAAAGGGAGTTTATTTGGTAACAAAGTTACAGTCTTAAGGCTATAAACTGTCCAAGGTAAGTCATCAGCAATCGGGTACCTTCACCGGAGGATGGCCAATGGTGTCCGGAAAACGTCTGATAGCTGGGAAGGAATGTGGCTGGCATCTGCTCCAGAGTTCTGGTTTCAAAATGGCTTTCTCCCAGGACATTCCTCTCTAGGTTGCAGTTCCTCAAAAATGTCACTCTTAGTTGCTCTTGGGGCATTTTTCCTCTCTTAGCTTCTCCAGAGCCAGTGTCTGCTTTCAACAGATGTCATCAAACTGTCTCTCATCTGCAGCTCCTTTCTTCTCTGCTCCTTTGCATTCTTCAAAGTGTCCCTCTTGGCTATAGCAAGCTGGCTACTTCTGTCTGAGCTTATGTAGTGCTCTGGTAAACTAATCAAGGCCCATGCTGAATGGGTGGGGCCACACCTCCTTGGAAATTATCCAGTGAAAGATCTCACCCGCAGTTGAGTGATCACATCTGCACGGAAACATCCAATCAAAAGTCTCCAACCCAATCAACACCAATAACTGTCCTCCCCACACAAGACGGCATCAAAGATAATGGCATTTTGGGGGACATAATACATCCACAGCAGCACACTTGGTATCTCTCCAATTGGGCTGTGTGAGGGTACCATTTAAGAGCTCGAGCTTGAACTATGCTAGCTAGATTTATAACCAGGGTGCTTTGCGTAAAATAGCTCAGTAAATATTTATAATTTGATTTAATTATTATATCTGTTACCTTTATACTAGTATTGCAAGCTTAAAGACTATTCAATCATAGTCTTTATAAAAGATCTGTTGTGTAGGGGTGACTCTTTTGAGCTATGTTCATTTATACCCTATATAGGTGGATTCAGCTTTTAAAAGATTTATTTATAAATTGTGGGACAGTTTGGTAACCTAGGCATTATGACTTAGCATATTGGTATTTTCATAGGAAAAGAATGTTCTGTGAAAAAGATATATTTGCTTAAAAATAAAGCCAGTTGCTAAAATTGCCTAACATTTAATATTTTTAAAAGTCTTAAATTTTTGTAAGTTAAGATATTTTTTTATATGTTGATAGAAAAGATAATGTTAATCTCTTGATGCATTGCACTCATCTTTTATCTTCTAAATAGTAAATTTCAATGCCAGTGAAGAAGAAATTAACAGCAAAAGAAATGTTATAGTTATTAGCTCATAAGTTTCTTTAGTTGTTTCTGGAAATGCTTTCCAGACATTACAAACAGTTATAGATTAGCTATCAAATGATTGTGAAGATTAATGACCAGTGTTTTAGCTGGGTAATGTAGAGCAGTATCTGGTAATTAATTGAAAATTATCAGTTTTAAAGTCACAATACCTTAAGGAAAACAACATAAAAAATGGTAATTGCTCAAGTGCCATGTAGCTTTTAGACTATCAGAGTAAATTAAAGGGAAATTTAAAAATCAACTTAACTCAGAATTTAAAAACGTTTGTAGTATTTAAATTTTAGAAGAAAGAGTAAGCAAATTGGTCTGCCTAGGAAAGAGAAAGCACTATTGCATGATTTGGTTGCCTATGCATAACAGGAAGGGAAGTATGTAGCATATTTCCTATGCCACACTCAGAATGTGTTGTATAAAATTGAACATGGCTTCGAATTGAAAGGTGTATGTACATAAAACCATCTACTTATGCTTGAAATTTTAACATTAAATACAATCCTTTACTCTCACTTTTGAAATGGCTGGTTGAAAGTTAATCTAGTGATCGTGAGTATAGGTAGAAATGAACATGACCTGGTCATACATGACATGGAATTATACTTCATCTTTAGAATGAGAGGTTTACTTTCAAAAGGTTGAAAGAAAGACTAATTATGAAGATAGTCACGGAAATTGTAACATAAGGGTGCATACTAGCATTAGGATCATGAAAACAAATCTGTAAGGGATAACTTCTTATAGCAAAAATTATAAGTCTTCTATTGGCACTGATGACAATATGGAAACCCAAGACGAATTTCTCAGTTTGTTTATAAATCAATAAAGTCAGGTCTATATAATTGACTATATACTATGAGTACAATCAGGATTATAAAATTTTTGTTTTGCTCATACCACCCTGTTAGGAACCTTAAAAAAAATTAACATAAAAATGTGAATAATTTTGGGGGGGCTTTTTGTTTTACAAGTATTTTTTCTCCCAACTTTATATCCTATTACCAAAATACACAATTATTTTTAATATTTAGCTATAGATCAGATATTAAGATTTCAGAATGTCCATAAAACCCCTATTGTGTACCATTGTAGGATGATGATTGTCATACATCTTAAAGCTCTATTGAACAGAGATAGTTATAGGATTTGAAAATTTATCATACTGTTTTCAATATCCTGAATGAGATTTACAGTGACAATTGCATAGCTTCTACCTCTTTGTTTTAGTTTCCTTGGGTGCTCGAGTAAATACCATGCAGTGGGTTGGCTTAAACAATGGAAATTTGTTGGCTCACAGTTTTGAGGCTAGGAGAAGTCCAAATCAAGGCTTCACCAAGGTGATGACTTTTTCCCTAAGATTGATGTTCTGAGGCTGGTGACCCTT
The DNA here is from genome assembly GCF_015220235.1 of Choloepus didactylus. Taxonomy (NCBI): domain Eukaryota; kingdom Metazoa; phylum Chordata; class Mammalia; order Pilosa; family Megalonychidae; genus Choloepus; species Choloepus didactylus. The sequence goes on along the minus strand of NC_051309.1, from coordinate 164,009,067 downwards.
GGTCCTGTGCTCCTCTGTCACATGGCAATGCACATGGGAGGCTTTTCTTGGCCCCTTCTTTCTCTTCTGGTTTCTGTTGACTTTCAGCTTCTGGGTGTTCCCTTTGTGGCTTTCTCTCCGTCTAAATCACATTCTGCTTATAAAGGATTCCAGTAATAGGGTTAAGACCCTTCCTAATTGGGTTCGGCCACACTTTAAACTGAAGTAACCTTATTAAAAAGTCTTATTTATAGTGGGTTCACACCTACAGGAATGGATGAGGTTTAAGAATGTGTTTTGCTGGGGTATATAGTTCCAAACCACCTTGCTCCTCATTGTCAACTCTGTTTTCTTTATTCTTCAAAGCAATTCTCTTTGTAGGAACATGTGTAGTTTTGAAATGGATTATGCAGTATTTTTGCTAACTTCCCTTTGTGATGGGCAAATCAAGTAGAACCAGGAGACAGCAGTATATTTTTTTCCTACAAGAAATATCTAGCTGATCTTATCATGGGATGATAACTTACTCTGATTATTCACAGTCTCAGCTGATTGTGATTTGGATTGATTTTCAATTTAAATCACTACAAGTTCTATTTTTTATTTGCTTTCTGACACCTCACAATTATATTTTATTTATATTTCTCTCCAGTCATTTAAACTGGTTCTGTCATTCTCTATAATTTGGCACTTTGGAAAGCAGGTTCAGAATACAGTTACTTTAGTAAAACATTCTACTAAATGTTTTTTCACTTAATACATTAAGTGAGTGTATTCGCTTAATATCTCTGTTCTGTCTTTCATAATTTATATGCAACTGGTTCAGATTTATTTGAGCATGTCTGTGATCATCCCAACATATTGTGAGAAGCCTTTTGGGTAGTCATTTCTCCTGAATTATTGTTTATATTTCATGAGAATAGAAAAGTTTTCTGCTTTTTAGGCAGCCAATTTTGTGACTGTCATTGTCCTATAATATTAGCGCAATAAATTTTAACTGAAAGAATATGATTTTATTATAGGGCAAATAACTAGTTACTCATCTGACTCAACAGCATGATTACTGGTAGATCTTTTTTTAGGCTTTGAGGGATCAGAGAAGCAGTAGAAATAGCACACCTTGAGAACAAGGAAGCAGCAAATGGTTCACTGTATTGCTTGATAGCAGTAAGACAAACCTTTGGGTCTGTTTCAAGTTGTTTTAGGGTTCTCTAGGGGAACAGAACCAACAGGAGATATCTGTAAATATGAGATTTTTATAAAAGTGTGTCACATAACTATGGGGATGCACGAGTCCAAGATTCCTTAGGGTAGGCTGGAAGATGAGAACTCTTGTGAAGGTTTTTGATGAATTCCCCAGGAGAGGCTGGCTGGCTGAAGCAGAGATAGAAAGTTCTGTTCTCTCTTCTGACTGCTGAATTCATCACCTCTCTCTTAAAAGACTTCAACTGATTGGATTAAATGTCTGTATTGCGGAGACATTTAATTTGATTATACGTGTAATCAGCTATAGATGCAGTCAATTCACCGATGAATGAAATCCACAAAATGTCCTTGCAATGAGTTAGGCCAATGTTTGCTTGATCAAGTATGTTCATGCTGACACATGAACCCAACCATCACACAAGTTTATGGCCGAAGACTTCCTGCCTTCTAGCTACTGACCCTGGCTTTAGCAAATCTCCTAGCCAAATGTCTGTTTTTGATGTTTAGTTTGTGCCTACTATCTTTCTCCCAAGGATATGGTTCTGCCCTTTTTTTTTCCCTACAAAGTTATTGCTTATATTAAAAATTCTTTGGTGGAACAATTTGCAAAATTTCCCATCATCTGACTCAAGTGTTATTTTCACAAAATTATAGCACTGTTTGGAAGGCTATGCCAGTGATTATTTTCAAAGTTGTATAAAACGTATTTTAGAGTCCTTATGTACAGGAAATTGCTATGAATAGTGTTAAAAATATTTTTAGACTTTGTTAAAATTTTTCCTTTTGTCAAGGATAACGTTGCTTTATTTTAAAACAATAAATTGGAAGAAATGTTCTTATTGATTTTGTTAATTAGCTGTTAACTAGATGATCAAAAACTACATAAGGATTGCTTTACTTAGATAAAACAAGATTTTTGTGTGGAACACAGGCGTCTAATTTCATTTCCTCTTGAAGTGCTACTAAAATGCATGAAAGGATTTTGTAAAAGATGTAAATGTACAGGAAGGAGAGAATAGAAGGGGTAGAAACAGCAATATAATTTTGAATCTAGGAAGCAGATAGGTGTACTATATTAACCTAGCAGTCATGGGAAGAGTAAATCATAAGCTTAACATGGGGAAAGGCAAGATCAAACTTCGTTTGAACTGGAGAACCCTCAGAATTCTCAGGAACTGGCAGCCTCAACTGTATATGAAACTTAAGGTCAGCAGTTGTATGCCAGAAGTAAAGAACATTGGGAAAAATTGAGAAGCAGTTTGAGATCTAGATGCCCTCTTTTAAAAAAAAATTGTGAAATGTAACATATTTACATAGAAGTAATAACTTTCCAAGTACAATTTAACAAGTAGTTAGAGAGCAAATTTCAAAGAATGTTATGGGTTACAGTTCCACAGTTTCAGTTATTTCCTTATGGTAAATTATAACATATATACAAAAGGTGATAACTTTCAAATTACTATTAGACAAGTAGCTATATACCAAATTTCAAAGAATGTTATGGGTTACAGTTCTACCATTTCAAGTCTTTCCTTTTAGCTAGTCTAATACCCTAGCAACTAAGAAAAAGAAAATTTTATAGAGATTCAGTATTCATAATCCTTTGTTAAATTCTATCTTGTCTGTTGCTACCCTTTCCTCTAGTTTAATCACTTTCCCTATCTTCAGGGATGTCTAGGCAGTGACCACCTTAACTTGTTCATGTTGAAAAGGGATGTCGACATTACGGGAAAAGGGGACATGACTGGTTGATGTTCTAGAAGAGGCTATTTCCTCTGGGTTTTGGGAATTAGCTGGCATAGGAACTCTCTGGAGGATTTAAGTTTCTGAAGAATAAACTTAATGAGTGAAACTTTTGTGGAGTCTCAGAGAGGGACCTGGGTATTCTTTAAAGTTTTGGGGACTACTTTTGACTTGGGCTTTTCATACTGTGGCCATTTGGGATGTCTAGCTGAAGCATGCATTGAAGTAAACTCCAGGACAGTCTCTTGACTCTATTTGAAATCTCCTAGCCACTGAAACCTTATTTTGTTGCCTTTCTTTTCCCCCTTTGGTCAAAAAGTCATTTTCAATGCCGCAGTGCCACGGTCAGGTTCATTTCTGGAATCCGTTTCCCACGTCATCATGGCAACTCACTGACCTGGAAGGTCCTGTTCCGCGTCGGCAGGAGGGGATGAATTTATTTGCAGAGTGGTCCTAGAGTGAGAAAGTCCACATTTTAGCAACAAAAGAGGTTCTTTGGAGGTGACTCCTAGGCATAATTATAGGTGAGCTTAGCCTCCCCTTTACAACCATAAGTTTCACAAGAGCAAGCCTTAAGATTGGGTGCTTGACATATAAAGTAGGGGGTTCCTGATTTCACATAGCATATGTTTTATACATTATAATCAATCAGTATCTCACATTATCATCACTTAGTTGTACAATCTTCATCACTTTCCATTTTAAACAATTTTCATGATCCCAAACACCCCATAGCTCTTTTCAGACCTTAATTATTTGTCTGTAGTATTTGTGTGGTACTATTAAGGTATTCCTATTAATTATAGTCCCTAGTCTGTAATAGGTAGATTTTTTTGCATATACCACTCTGTTGTTAACTCTCTGTACCAGTGTCATACCTTAGAAGTGTATCATGCCAGTGCCTATCTATATTTGTAGTGTTGCTCTGTGGGATACATTCCTTTAAAGAACTCCTTTCAGTTCGGTTCACCTTCAGTGCAGCTTTGATATTTATAATCCCATTAACAAACAATTATCACCCTAGACATTCTCCTATCTTTGAATTCACCCTCATTAACATATCTGAACATATTAGATTATCATTCCCCCTTCAGCTTCTGTCTATCTCTAGGTCCCCAATATTCTACATTATAGGACATTGATTTTACATTGTTCAGGGAATTCATAGTACTGGTAGCATACAATGTCTCTCCTTTTGTTTTCCATTATTTTTTATTGTGAACATTAACATATATACATAACAGTGATAACTTTCAAGGTACGATTTCATAAGTAGTTATAGAGTAAATCTATGTCATGGGTCACAGTTCCACAACTTAAGCTGTTTCCATTATTGTAAAATATAACATACATACAGGAAGGTGTCATCTGCTTTCAGATCTTCTGGGTATATACCGAGAAGCAGTATTGCCGGATCTTAGGTTAATTCGATATCTAGTTTATTGAGAAATTGCCAAACTGTCTTCCACAGTGGCTGTACCATTATACATTCCCACCAACAATGAATAAGAGTTCCAATTTCTCCATATCCTCTCCAGCATTTCTTCTTTCCTGTTTGTTTAATAGCAGCCATTCTATTGGTGTGAGATGGTATCTCATGGTTTTAATTTTCATTTCCCTATTAGCTAGTGAAGATGAAATTTTTTTCATGTGTATTTCAGCCATTTATATTTCCTCTTCAGAAAAATGTCTTTTCATATCATTTGCCCATTTTATGATTGGGCTGTTTGTACTATTGTTGTTGAATTGTAGGATTTCTTTATATAGCTGGATATCAGTCTCTTATCAGAGACATTGTTTACAAATATTTTCTCCCATTGAGTTGGTTGCCTCTTCATCTTTTTGACAAAATCTTTTGAGGCACAGAGCTTTTGATTTTGAGGAGGTACCATTTATCTATTTTTTCTTTTGTTGCTTGTGCTTTGGGTATATAGTCTAAGAAGCTACCTCCTATTACTAGCTCTTGAAGATGTTTCCCTATGTTATCTTCTGAGAGTTTAATTGTGCTGTCTCTTATATTGAAGTCTTTGATCCACTTTGAGTTAATTTTTGTATAGGGTGTGAGGTAGGGGTCCTCTTTCATTCTTCTGAACATGGATTTCCAGTTCTCCCAGCCCCATTTGTTGAAGAGACTGTTCTATCCCAGTTCAGTGGATTTGGGGGCCTTATAAAAAATCAGTCAACCATAGATCTGGGGGTCTATTTCCAAACTCTCAATTGGATTCCATTGATCAATATATCTATCTTTGTGCCGATACCATGCTGTTTTGACCACTATGGCTTTATAGTAGGCTTCAAAGTCTGGAAGTGTAAGTCTTCCTACTTTGTTCTTATTATTTAGAATGTTTTTGGCAATTTGAGGCCTGTTTCCCTTCCAAATAACTTTGATAACTAGCTTTTCCAAGTCTGCAAAGTAGGGTGTTGAAATTTTGATTGGAAATGCATTGAACTAGATGCGCACTTTTACCTGTGTTATTCAAATACTGTTTCACGCTATTCTTGCAGAAGTCCAGAGGATTCAACACAGAGTATCTGTGGTTTTGGGTAATCTTAGAAAAATGTGGAAGATATTGTTTGCAAATTGAATTCTGAATGCAGAGACAATAAACCCAACTCCCTGTTCCTCTTATTTAGCTTCTAAAATACTGGCAACCATACTGTTAACTTTGAAGCATGAGATTAAAAGATGCTTCTTTGGGTTATCCTTCCTGATGCAAACCTCACCAGGATCACTCTGTAATAAAGGTAAAAGTTGATATAGTTCACTCAGTGCACTAATCACCTTCCTTCCCCAAACTGGAGCTGACAACCAAGTATTACCAAAAAGTTGAGGAAAGCATCTAACTGAAAGATAGAAACACAATGGACAAATATAAAAGGGCAAGTTGGAGAAAACAGTGATAATGCAAGAAGAAACAAAACAAAACACAAACAATTATTAATACCCTCAGAGATGAGGAAATTTTAAACCACGAAACTATAATAGGATGCTGTAAAGAAGGAATAGACTAAGATCCACTGCCACAAATCTATTGGAAATTAATGATAAATAATAACAATAACAAACACATATTATAGTGCTTGTTTTGTGCTTTAGACCATGTAAAGCACTTTACCTATTTAAATTATTTAATCTCTCAACAACTATATGTTAAGTACCTTACTGTTAATATACTTTTGGGGAAATAATTAAAAATAAAATCCCTGACTAACCCTGAAATACCCTTTCCTTAAAATGTAGAAAAGAATGAAATAGTTTTATTATTGAATAAACATTAAACCAGACTGTGATTCACATGTACATCAGAAGCAATCTGCTAAGAGATTGCAAATGGAAAAGAGAATTTTTACTTTTTTGAATATCCAGGCAGATACAGTCCATTACATATATGTTAATTTTCTTTATCCAGAGGAAAAATAAACATTTTTTTTAGGAAAGCAGGAAGTCATAGCTTAGAGCTAAATATCTAGGTTTAAAATTCCACGGAGATGAGAGACAAGGTGCCATTCTCCTTGATTTTCATGGCTGCAAGGTCCCCAATAAAGAAGTTCCTGGGATGCAAAACTAGCAGGAGGCTTATTTAGCTTCTTAAAAGATTTACATACATCTCAAAGAGTCAGAGAAAGCATTTACAATTTCAGATTTTCTAAGGGAAATGTTAAGAGAAAGGGGCAGTTCTCTTTCCCTTTTGGCATCAGGGAAAATTTCAAATTAAATTTTTTCAGATTTGTATTTACTATTACAAAACCCAATTTATAGAAAAGGAAACTGAGCAAGTGAGAAATAACTAATCCAAAGTTAGAAAGCAGAAATGAAAAACACATTGAAGGGTAGAATAAAAAGATGATGAGACGGGAAATAGAGAAATGATAAGAAAACTAGAGGACCTATCAGTGCAATGTCAGAACTAGAAATTTGAGAAAACAGAGGGAAAACGGGGTGGGGGTGGGGTTGTAGGGTGTTGGGGTAGACATTAAGTAATGAGAGAAAATTTCCCAGAACCAAATGATACTCCATGGTGAGCTTAGAATTGAAAAGTATAAAGCAGTTTACTTCCCAGACCATATTCATGCCAGATACCCAGTACCTGGCCCACACTACGACTGCGAGATGCTCCTAATCCCTTGACCACTGTATGTCCCGGTACTTCCTCATGACCTTTCTTATAGACTTCTCAGGAATAGCCTTGTAAATTTTCTCAGAGAAGCTGATACTCTACACCAACTCACAGATTCTATGTAGTTGTCTTCTCCTGGGAGCCGTCAGTTAGCTGTTGCAAAATTGCCCTTTCGTTACACAGCTGGCTTATGTTCCTGCTAGGGGTAGTTTTTCAAACTACACATACATGGGTATGTTAACTTTATAGTTAGTAAACCTCTTAAAAAACAAGTAGAAAACAATTAATAGAAATGTCAGGATAGTAATTTCCTCTTGATGGAGGTGAGGAGGTTGGGGAGTGCATGGGGGGGGCACATGGGGATTGGGAGGTACTCTTAATGTTTTATATCTTGACATGGGTCATAAGGATATGCTAATTTTTAAAAATTATTTTTTTTAACCTGTGCATATAAATTGTATATCCTCATGTGCATTGATACAGTTTGCTATACAAATTTTAAAACCCCTTAATTTGAATAAAATCAAAGCAAATTGTTATTGAAAATTAAACTCATTCTATAAAGACTGGCAATTGTAGAGGAAAATGATTTATTTTCAAAATCAGTGGGGTTTGTAGTATGTGACTTGCCTTCCTTAGATAATAACTGTTATATCAGTGCGGAAATGATCTCTCCAAAATCAGTTTTCCGTACAGTAATTTAAGTGATCCTTTCCAAAAGGAAATTGATCATGTCTTTACCCCATTCAAAGTTCTCTACTGACTCTTTGTGTCACACTCAGAATAAAATTCAAAGCCCCTAACATAGTTTGTAATGCTCTACAATCATGGTCTGGCCGATAGCTGTATCTACACACTCACTTTCTGTAGTTGTCAGTCTGCTGATTTATTGTTGTTCCTTGAATACATCAAGCTTATTTTGGCTCCAAGGTGTTTGCATTTGTTCTTCCCTCTGCTGGAAACACTCTTCCTTTTGATACTCACCTAATTTGCTCCTTCACTTTATTTTTTGTCTCAGTTCAAAATATAAAATCCCCAGAGTTGCACTCCCCAGCTCTGCTTCTAAAATACATACCCCCCAGCTAGACCTTTATCTTCATTTATTCTCTATCTCCTTTTTTTTTTCCCCTTTGAAGCTTTTAGTACTACTTGACATTATATTACATATTTGTGTGCTTATTTTCTTTCTACTCCTTTAAAATATAAGCTCTATGAAGGTAGAAACTTTGTATCGTTCATCATACAGTGCTTGGCATACTGTAGATCCTCAGTAAATATTTGTTGAATGAATAAATGAATAATTTGTCAATAAACTTAAAGAATCCAGCTGAAAGAAAATATTGTATGGTTGTAAAATAATTGGATATTTTTAAATGTTTCATTTTACTCTTTAATTTGGAATATATACATTTTTCCTTGAAATACAAAAAAAAAGTTCCCCAAATATTTATAGTTAGGAAAATGTTTATTCTTAAAGCATCTCTATTTTTAGCTATATCACATTATGACATGAAATAATATTTATTTTATGAGTAAAGGCCAGTTAACATCTAAAGAAGAAAACTTGCACATTGTGCATTCTTTATGCTTTTGTTTGCCTTTTACCCAAGTCCATAATCCTGTTGTTCAAAATGGTCTGTGGGTCTTTGGGCATAAAAAAATCTGCTTTTCTCTTTTTTTATTATCTTCTACTACCATCCTCCTACTCTAGGACTCAACAAAGGTTTATTGAGCAAATGTTCAATTCACTATATATTTTATAATAACATAGGCTATAGGAATGAACAGTGCTAGAATGAATAAATTACAATTTTGTTATACTTTCTGGTTGTGTCATACTTTTTCTCTTACTCTTTTTTATATTTTTCTTGTAATCAGTTTTATTTATTTACTTGGATAAAAGGCAGAGCATGCATGGTATAGGGATGTTCAGAGTGCCTGACACATAGTAGTCATATGTAAGTTGAATAAATTGATACATGGAGGGAATAACTGGAACTTTTGGAGTCTTTTTGACCAGTTCAGACTTTGAAAATTATGGTTGTCACTTGGGTAAGGGTTGGAGGCTTTTTTTTTTTACTTTTAAAAGAACATGTATTACTTGCTTTAGTAAAAAAAAAGTTTTAGTTGTTTAATAAATATATGGAAAGCTGCTGTAATAGGGGCATGATTAATGGCTATTTTTAATCTCTCCTAAGGACAGCTTTTGGGGAAATGGGTTTTCATTGCAGTTGAGGACACAATGTATTATCCAGTGTACAAAGCACTTCCCAATGGTACATACTTAAATTCTGGTACAAGTTATAGAGGACAATAGATTAATGTATACATCCTTAAGAATAGACTATTTTTTTGGTGTTACCTGTTACTATTAAGATTTTCTGTAGTTTTTTTTTTAATATTTAGTATTTTGTTGATTGACTTTTTATTTTCATTTTACTTTATTTACTTTTATTTTGGAATTGGTTCATATGGTATTTGCATTTTTCCAAATGCATTGAATAGGAAGATTAAATTTCATGTGTTTAGCACAGAGTTTGGCATTTTGTATGAGTTTGTATGAGTTAAAATAAGGATATTATAGATAAACTTAAATTGTGTCCCATTATATAAACTGTGTCTTTGAAAAATTGTTGAAAAAAGATTATTTTTATTGTCTTCTTATGCTCTGTTAATTTTTAAGCATATTTTAACTGATTGTACATTTTTTATATAGGTCGCTTTTGAAATACACAAAGAAGCCCTTGAGAATATATTTAGGGAACACCAGGGAAGAGCTGGTAAAGAAATAGGACTATGTTCTTTGAGTCCAGTCCAGTCAGTCCTTGGCAGAAACAGGGAAGTTGATGTTTCAGCAGGATCCTCGCAGCCAGATGCTAAGGATTCTCCTGCCTCATCTCAGATTGTCAGAAATGATGATGAAAAGCCAAGTATCGAGAAAGCATGTTCTGGAGAATCGGCATCTGATAGTGAACTGCAACCTCATAATACATTTAATGAAGAAGGGAAAACTGGGCAAGAAAATCAGGAGTTACTGAATGAGGTCACCTTAAAGGAAACATTGACAAATGAGATAATGAATGCAGATGATTTAGAAGTATCTTCTGACGTAATAGAAGCTGTGACTATTTCCTCTTTCAAAACAACAGGCAAAGATATAATGACCCTCACTGAGGTAACTGCCTCTGTAAGTGCTCCTTCAGAAGAGGATGCTTCAGAGTTGCCAGAATTATTGGAAAAGTCTATAGTAGAGGAAGAAGATGATGATTATGTAGAATTGAAGGTAGAAAGTAGTCCTTCTGAGGACACCAGTCTACCTACTGACCTCCAAGATAATAGTTTGTCTCCAACTGCATATGAAGCCAGTGAAAGACAAGACATGTTTGGTAATGACCACAATTTAATATCTGCTGAGGAAAGACCTGTTACTAAAAAGCAAACTGATACTGAAACTCAAGATTTTAAATATTCTGGAATCTTGAATATTACAGCATCAGGGTCATCTACTTCAACTGAAACTACTGCTTCCCAAACAGGCATTAGTCAGATGGTAGAGGAAGGGAAGAAAATAACTGATCCTGCTAGAAAAAGCAAATTAATTAGTGATTGTCATGGTAATATCTTCGAATCTTCTGCTATTTCTGAGCAGAAGATTGCTGAGTTGGATGTTTCCAGTGTTGCTACAGATACTGAGAGACTAGAATTGAAGGCCAGTGCAAATGTGGAAGCTTCTCAACCTCTTCGACCTGTACTTGAGGTGATTATGTGTATTCCCTTCTTGAAGTGTATTTGCATTGAGTTAAAATAGAGTAAGTGTATGTACTTTTATTTTACTTTATTTTGGAATTGGCTCATATGCTATTTGCAATTATGCACATGCATTGAATATGATTAAATTTCATGTGTTTAGCACAGGGTTTGGCATTTTGTATGAGTTTATTAAATTTATATTATTTATACCACAGCATCACCAAAAGTTATCACTTTAAAGTTTCAGGACTGGCATAATTTTAGTTTATAAAGCAAAAATTGGAACAGTTGCCTTTTACTCCTTTATTTGACTAACCCAGTCTTAGCACATTAGTTTTTCAGCAAAGTCTAGGACTGCCCTCCTACAGAACTACTTCAGTTTATAATTTTATTTAAAAAGTATGTGGAATAATATTGTTTCATTAGGTTGGTTTATTTCCAAAGAGGAAGGAACGTTTGCGAGATCTAGAGGCACAGTTATCTCCTCTACCATTTTCTCAGAGTGACTCATGAGACAGTGGTTGGTTTTATGTTGTCCTTTCCTGTTTTATTCAACTGTTGTACTGTCACCTTCCTTCTTTCCATTTTTGTGGGTTTGTTCTTCATTCTAGTCTATTCAGGTCTAAGAACTTTTTGATTAGTCATATAAAATGCTACATTGGGTAGTGGTGATACTGACATAGTTCCAAGATAGTTGTTTAATTGTAGTAATTTAGCATTTTTGATAACTTTGCTCTAAATGTATTAAAATACTAGTGATGTTATACTCATTGGTAATTTTTACCAATTTTGGTTCCTTAGTGTCTCAATGTTTGTTTGATGAAGTGCATAGAAGCTATTAAATTATTTTCCTAATGCCTTCTTTTGAGGGTGAATTTATTAACTGTTTTTATTTTCCTTATTAGTTGCCAAGACAACAGGAGCAATCAGAGCAAGGTGTAGCTCCAGATGCAGCTAACGGACATAGGAGGGATTCCAGATTGACTGTGTTCCGTATTCCTGAGTTCAAGTGGTCTCAAATGCATCAACGTTTGCTCACTGATCTATTATTTTCGATAGAAACAGATATTCAGATGTGGAGAAGGTTTGTCCATATGTTCATTACAGAAGATGTGTATAAATCTTAGTCTTTGTTTCCAAAGAAATTTATGTATTTAAAATTTACTATTAATTTCAGGCATTTGATTAAAAAGTAGAATATAAATTATTTCTGGGATAGAGTTTTATTGAATTAATCTTTATTTCTCATTATAGAATCCTGTCTGGATTATAAATGCTTGAAAATTAGAGATTTTTCTTTTTGAAAAAATTGCTGAAGATTTCTTATAGTTTATTTTGTAGTATGGCATTCATCAGAAGGTGAATCTACTAAGTGAGTTTGCCACAGGAAATAATTAAAAATTTGGATTTAAGTGTAACATTATCCAATGTATTTTTAGTATAAAAGATACATTTCAGATTTATTCTCCATTATGTAATTTATGATTTAAAAAGTGCCTGATTTATTTATATACTACTCTTTTTCTGTTTAAAAGCATTTTAAGCAGAACTTTTCCTGAGAAAATGTTAGTAGAAAATTCATTTTTAATAGCATATTTGACTCAATTTACCTCTTACACAAAACCTCTCAGTTTTGTTCCTAGTTAATGCTAATTTTATTCTTTCTCTATCAAGTATAAAATGAATAAAATCTATGTTTCATCATTGAAGAAGGGTATGGGTAGTAATTGCTGCTATGGAATGGTGTACTACTGAGGAAGTATACAACCCCAAAATGCCTGCTGCCTCATTATCTTTCCTCAGCTTTCAAGATGAAGCAAAAGTATCTTATCCTCCCTACCCTCATATAGGCAAACTGTGTTCTCCTTTCTTTAGCTTTGTCAGTAAACATCCTTTATCTTTGCACAGCCATTCAACAAAGACAGTTATGGACTTCGTGAATAGCAGTGATAATGTCATCTTTGTACATAACACAATTCATCTCATCTCTCAAGTGATGGACAATATGGTCATGACTTGTGGGGGTATACTGCCATTGCTTTCAGCTGCTACATCTGCTACAGTAAGAACTTTACTATATAAAATTGGTGTGAAAACATGAGTGTCATGCATCTTTATTGACTAAAATTTGAATGTTTTGGTTACTATGCATCATAGAGGCTGTAAATCTAAAGCAATAGGATTTCTTAAAATTACCTGAAAGGCCCTTAGAATCTGTTCTAGGAATGAAAGGACTAAAAAGAAGGTTTGATTTCTTAGGAATGACTCAGTTAGTGAAGAATATGATTGATAGTGTTTTACCTTTTTGCTTTGATAAAAATGAATTGGCAAGTAAATGACTGTTGTAGTAGATTTCTGCAAGCCTGGCTTTTTATAAAATTTAGAAATTTGGGGAATATATTTGGTAAAATTAGATTTTTATCAGAACATAGACACAAACATAAAACTTTGTTCTTTACAGCATGAGCTGGAGAATATTGAACCTACTGAAGGCCTTTCAATAGAAGCGTCTTTGACATTTTTGCAGAGGTTAATTAGCCTTGTGGATGTGCTAATTTTTGCAAGTTCTCTCGGCTTTACTGAAATTGAAGCTGAAAAAAATATGTCATCTGGAGGAATTTTGCGGCAATGTCTCCGGTTGGGTGAGCTGTTAAAACTCTATAGTTAGAAGTTTACTTAATAATTTTCAGTAATCCAGATATATGAAATTGAATATTATATTTGCTCTTGGTGATGAGAAAATGTTTGCTAGGCCGTTTTTTATAATGGCTACTTTTTAACCTCCAAAGAGTGAAGAACCATGTCTGTTCTGTGCTATAGTAGTAGTTGGTAAGCTGGTGATTCTGTTTTCCCTCCACCCTCTACCCCCAAATTTAGCTTTAAAGCAGTGTTTCTCAAACTTTAAGGTGCATATGCACTGTCTGAGGTTCTTGTTAAAATGCAGAATCCATTCTGTAGGTCTTGGGTGGGACCTATAATTCTGTCTTACAAACACGCTTGCATAGCAAGGTTCTAAACTAGCATCGCTCAAGTAAAGCCTTTATTCAAGTAAGCTGTGGTAATTTGTTCAAACAGTTAATAAAATTGTTGGATCTCTCTTCTCCTGAAAGCAGTTCTTCCATAGGTAAAAAAGTAAAAATATATGAAATGACTTCTTTGTGTTAACTGGACTTCTTTAGGTGAAACATCTTTTTTTTCCTCTTTGTAGAAGAATTTCTGAATCTAGTGTAAATACTGGAACTTTCTTAATTTTTTAATTGATCTGTTTACTAAATGGGGAGAAGGAGGTGGGTGGCAGGGACCATGAGTTTAGAAGCTAAACCATTAGGAACCATGGCCATATAAAGACAGATGAAAAATTAAGCACCTGTGAAAACATAATGTCAGAAGTGGAAAATCTAATTTGTTAATAGAATCTTTTTCCTTAAAGTTTAGCAAGAATATCTGTTATATAAACTGAGATATACTTGTATTGAGATTTTTATGGTACAATTATTTTTACTCAAAATGCTGTTCAAGTACTTTTAGACTTACAATGTTTCAGAGAACTTGGTATAACAGTTTATAGTAAGTTGTTTCTAAAATATGATTTAAGGAAGACTCATTGGTGAGTGTAACCAAAGAAAAACTGGCCTTTTGTTGTTATTGCTGATCATTTTATTCCTTTTATTTGTGAATAAATTGGAGCTCGGAGAAATTAGGAAACTTATCCAAAAATCCAAATTTATAATTGATAAAGTTGGAATTTAAATATAGTTTTGTCTACCTAGTGTTCCTATTCTTTCTGCTGTAGTATACTTCTTTAAATTTTTTTTTAGTAATATAATTAGAGTATTTAGACTCCATTGCTTTTATATATGTCACTTTTTCAACCTAGAATCTACCTTCTTAAAAAGAGTATATTCCTAGAACTGAAAGAATAAAGAGATAATTTAATCTAACCCAGCACAATCTCTTCTTAGATGTGGAAATGAGACTTAGAAAGTGACTTGTCCAAGGTTACTTGATAGAATATGGTAAGCTAGGTAAAAAATTCAAATGTTCGTAGACCTGGTCTTTTTTCAGTCCTTTTCCCAGGGTGGGGATTAGAAGGTGGGTTGGCAACAATAAGAGTAACCTAAGACTCATCAGCACTAAGAAACCTGGTGTGTTTTTTAACTTTCGAATGCTGACACTAATTTTATTTTATGCAAACTGTGTCAAAGATAGTATAAACCGCTTATTTTCCTGGGCAGAATTCCAAATTTGAAAGTTTGTATTCTATATTCTTTCCCAGCTTGTGTCCTTTCCTTTCTTCCTTCCATGCAACTTTGTTGCCACCTTTGGCACCTTTCTGAACACTTTCCTTTCTCATTTCTTCTCTTTGTGAGGCATGTGGTGTATCGTGTGGTACATGGTTGCACTTAAATTCTTCACTTTACTTGTTTGCTATTTTGTTTCTCATTTGCTCATCTACCTTTGTTCAATTCAAACTTCTTGAGTGCATCAGATTTGTCGGGAATTGAAATGACTAAATGATATCAAGCAATTCTTAGTCACATGTGAATAACCAATTAGTCATTTAAATTTCAAAATTAATTTCTCAGTAATCTTAGTAACTACCTGATTGATGGAGCCTTAGCGAGATAATTTTGGACTGTAAATTAATCAAATTCTCTTTTCTGTCCCCACTTTCTAAGCAGTTTTAATGAAAACCAGTAATAGCTAGGCAATATAAATGCCATATTCTCTATCAATCTCTGTAATATTATGCTCTAATGATACAATGTAAGAAAAACAGGAACATTTCCTGTTTAATTTGTCCTCATTGAAAGTAATAGAAATTTATCACCCTAGATCAGTTCATGTCCATCTGATGTGCTCTCTGTTTTCTTTCACCTTTCTTTTCTTCTCTATTTTGTTTCTTTGTAAAAGATCTTTTCAGCTAGCTTAGGTGAGATCTAAGACACAGTAGTCTATCATTAAGATTCCTAAACTGATTCTCTTTTAGCACTGGGCTTTAACAGAGTAGCTACAAAGACAGACAACAGAAGGTGATAAAATGCAGGAGACATTTTTAACAATTTGCTGAAGGTAATCTATTTGGAATAAAATCTTAATGTAAATTGTGTTGCTTAGGCAATTTTTATCAGTTCCATAATCTTAAATATTTTCTTTTGTTGCCCATTCTTTCCTTAAAACAAATTATAGTATGTGCTGTGGCAGTAAGGAATTGCTTAGAGTGTCAGCAGCATTCACAACTGAAATCTAGGGGAGATATAGCAAAAGGCCAGAAAATAATACACGGCCTGATTCCCTTGGGGAAATCTGCAGCAAAGGTAAGCATACAGAATGATTAATTTTTAAAAAGCATACCCTTATTTTTTTGATTGAGGTCTTAAATTTATTTTTTCATTTCAACATAAATTTAAATAAATCTGACAGAGGTCCTAAAATATTTATTTTAAGCTGTGAACATAACATTCAAATATTTGTGTTTAACTATACAGTAAAGATTTACTTAAACTTAATCTTGCCTGCTTTTCCAAATGTTCTATGATTCCTTTTCCTTCAGATCTGTTAATTTGTTTTTCATGTACTTGGTGAGATAGCTAGCCTGCAGTTTGATTTTCCCTGAACTCCTTTTTACACGCCCTCTAAGTCACCCTGTCCCCCTACACCAAAATGAAGAAAGAAGAAATCAGTTGTAAAAAAAATTGAGAAAAAGAATGTTGTAGTCTTGTTTTTCTGGTTCTTAGAATATTGTGTATTTTTAAAAAAATAATATCTGTGTAATGTGTATATATATATATATGTATATTTGTCTTAAAGAGTCCTGTGGATATTGTAACTGGTGGTATATCTCCAGTAAGAGATCTTGGCAGGCTTCTACAAGACATGGATATTAATCGACTTAGAGCAGTTGTCTTCAGAGACATAGTAAGTTAAAATTTTTTTTTTTACGTCTCTCTTAGCTAATACATATTTTTTCCTAGGCTCAGAGTATTAAGAGTGGGAGCTCTTTATGATATAAAATGGTCCAGTCAAGATGGGAAGGCCTAAAAAACAGCATTGTTATGTATAAATGAAGCTGGTATACCAGAGTAAGGGTACTAAAAAGAATAACACTTAGTAAGCATTGGAAATGCTTATTGGACTCATTGAGTCTAACAACTTGTTGATGTTTATACTTTCATAATTTCCATTTTATAGGTGAGGAATCTGAGGCACAGAGAGCTTGAATAAGTTATCTAAGCTAACGGATATTGTAAATGATAGTCAGGATTGAAACTCAGCAGTCTAACTTCAGAGTCCATTCTCTAAATGTAATGAAATGTTCATCTTCTGAATGGTGTATTAATTTATTGAATATCAGATATTTTCCCCCCAAACATGTAAAAATGTGATTTAAAGGTACATGATGAAAAGGTACATTGTTCTCAGTGTGGTGTTTTTAACTTTTTAAAATGAAACATGCTGAATTTCATGAGAAATTTTAAGTCATACAAGAAAGTATAAAGATGAAAATAAAAATGGTACATAATCCCATTCACCAGGATTTAGAATATTATCATTAATTAATATTTATTGAATATCTTACATATTAAATGCAGTACTGGATACCCTAAATATATATTACATATAAATTTCTTACAATTGATAACTTCAGTTTTTCCCTTTCTCTCCTATGTTTTAGTTCTCTCGTAAGTTCTTCACCCAGTTTTATACACTTATAGGGTTTAGAGTATTATCACCAGTTAACAGTTATTGAACACTTACTGTGTATTAAGCACAGTATTGGGTGCTCTATATGTATTATCTCATTTAATTTTCACAATAATCCTATGTGTAAGATAGCAATGTTAGGTTAAATAATCTGCTCAAGATCACACAATTAGAGATGGAGGTGGGTTAAAGACCTAGAGAATCTGATTCTTGAAATTTTAATCTTAACCACTAAGTTATATTGTCTCCCTAGATTTCAATTCCTTGCTTTTTGGTAGCCATTATTATTCCTTTAATTAAGAACCCATCAACTTTTTTTTCAGAATTCTGTGACTGTGGTCCATTTTTGAGACTAAATATTGTAGTTTCCTTTTCTCCCCATTTGTTCTTTCTGAGCAGTGCTGAGTCTACAGCTCCATAATTTTTTATTTCCTAGAATGATCTTTAAAAATCTAAAATAAATGATGTATTCTTTTGCTTTAAAAAGTCTCTAATGGCTTCCTGTAACACTTAAAATGAAATCCAAACTCCATACACTGACTCAATATGATCTGGCTTCTGTGGACCTTTCTAACCTGTTAATAGATCAGAATATCTCCTTTGTCTTTCATGTCGTTTCTAAAAGCAATAAATATATGAAAAAATTTTTGTAAATATAAAATTATACAGTCACTTTGCAGGAGGTTTAGAAAAAAGAAAAGATCATGTTCCCCAAACCATATCCCAGTGTTTAGCTGCTTGTAGCATAAGCAAACTTTGATGAAGAAGGATATTACCTAAGTTTGGGGATAAAAATAAGTATCACTCTGAGGTTTAAGAGCTAAAGCTTTTAATCGCTCAAATCTGAGTTCAGATTTGAGTTTTCACTTAATGCATGGCCTTAGGTAAGTTACTTCTTTAAGCCTTGTCTTGCTCAAATGGGTTAATGAACATACATGAAGTACGTAGCATGGTGCCCAGCTCAAATTAAGTATCCAATAAATGACAGCCACAATTGAAAAACTCTATTTTAGGAGCTAGCACTTAAACATAAGGATCTATGGAGTATTTTTTATTAGAGGTCAGAAATCGGGCATACATTATAAACTTCATTCTGTCATTAGTAAACATAGAACACATTAATGGCCTAAAAATGGATTTATATAGGCATCAGTAATTTATAACAGAAGTTATGGCCAACCAGGTTATTTGCCTACATTTTTAATATTGATATACTAGCAGCAGATATTATAATAGTTGTGCCAGAGAAACACAGGCATGTCTAGAGAAATGGGAAAATGTACATTTATCTTTGCAGCAGACTAAGAAGTTCTTACACAAACTTAAAAAACACCATAGGTTTTGTTAGGTAACAGTTATGTGCAAGTGATATGTTCTGGTAGATCCTGAGATCTCATTTTTCCTGGAATTGATTGTGTCCAAACATTTTGACAATAATGATTAAGTTTTAGTCTCATTTGAACCATTAGTTTTCATCTATTTATCTGCTAAGGAATAATGTTCTTTGTTTACCTACCTTAAACTTTTATCTATTTTTATACTTAAATATTGTTGTGTAAAATAAAATTAAAATGTGTTATTTAATAGTGACATAATCAACTACTTTAATTGTTCCCCCTCAGGAGGATAGCAAACAAGCTCAATTTTTAGCCTTGGCGGTTGTATACTTTATCTCTGTTCTTATGGTCTCAAAGTACAGAGACATTCTGGAACCTCAAAATGAAAGGCCTAGCCAGTCGTTGATGGAAACTGGAAGTGAAAGTGGGAATATATCACTCCCTGGTAAGTTTTCATTGTTTATTCTCTGGCATCCAAAATTCCAAGAAAACATTACCTACTCATGATAGTGAAAGTATTTCTTCTGGAATTTAAATCTGTTTATGTATAAAGCAAGAGTGAACATTTATTTTTCTTAATGACTAAACATTTTAAATAAGTATTATGCAATTAATTGCAGTTGGAAAATAATATCTGTTATTTAAATTGGCCATCTACTTAAGTGAGAAAATGGTTTTTTTTTTTTAAAAGTTAAAAATTTTTGTTCTGCATTTGCTTTGAAGAATAAGTAAACTATGTTCTCGTGGAAGAGTTGTCCTTAACAAATAATTATGATAATTAGTTATAGAAGTAGTTGCCAGTTATAGAAGTATAGTTATAGAAGTAACTATCACATGCATGGAAGTAGCTGCCACCCCGAAAAGTTTTTTTATTTCTTCAATACATACTCATTTAATACCTACTAGGTACTTTGGTATATCCATGAGCAAAATAGAAAAAAATCTCTGTCCTCATGGAGCTTATATTCTAATGAGAGGAGATTGAAAATAGCAGTGAATGTAACTGTATAAATAGTATGGTATTTTAGAATGTGATCAGTGCTAAAAAAAAAAAAAAAAGAAAAGAACAGGGTAAAAGTAAGAGGAATAGATGACCAGGAGAAATGGGTTGTGGATTTTACTTTAACGGAAATGGAGAACCATTAGAGGGTTTTGAGTACAGGGGTCACAATTATGTTTTAAAGGTAACACTTTGCATTCTGTGTTGAGAATAGATCCTAGTGGGAAAGAAAAACCATTGTTTTGGTTATCTATTGCTGTGTAACAAACTGCCTCAAAGCTTAGTGGCTTAAAATCATAACTATTTTACTCTTCTTCATGATTCTGTAAGTTAGATTTGGATAGGGCACGTGGAGGTGATTCATTTCTGCTCCAAGTGATGTTTTCTGGGACTGGTGTCTAATTCCTCAGCTAGGATGGCACTGACTAACTGAAATAGCTCATCTGGGTTTATAAGTATGGGCCTCATCACTTGATGTCGACTGGATTCCTCAGCTTTTGTCCGTATTTTTGAGGGCCTCTCTCTCCCCTAATGTGTTCTCTTCAGCATGGTAGCCATATTTCTTACAGAGAAGCTCCACCTTCCAGAAGTACAAAAGCTGGGAGACCTTTTTAAAGCTTAGGTCCAGAACTAGTATAGTGCTCCTTCTGCCATATTCTTTTGGTTAATGTAAGTCAGGCCCAACCCAGATTCAAGGGGATGAAGACCAGAAGGCATAGTTCAATAGGGTAGTTAAAGTAACAGTCTACCATAATCAAGTTAGGCTATTGTAGTAATCCTGGAAAGAGGTGAGGTGGGATGAACTAGAGTGATAGCAATGGAGATAGTGAAAAGCAGTATTCATTTTGATGCTAGAGACAATACTATTTTAAACATTAAGTATGGATCATGTTAAAAAGAGAAGGTAGTAAAAAATGATTATGAGGATTTTTTTCCTAGGAGTGCAGAAGTCTAAGGGGAAACATTTTCAGGGAAAGGTAAGAAATGCAGCTTTAGAGATGTTGAGTTTAGGATGTCTTTTAGACCTACAAGAGAAAATGTAGAGTAGGTAGTTATATATTAAAATCTGAATTAGGGGATTTTTCTTTTTTTTTTGGTATATTGTTATTTAAAACTTAGGGAGTGAATGAATTCACAAAGGAAATAAATGCAGATAGAGCAGATAAGAGGACCAAAGACTGAGCCCTGCCTAAATTATTCCCATTTAAGAAATTAGGGAGTTTAAGAAGCAGCAACTGGTGAGGCAGTAAGAGTAAAGCTGAGTATGGTGTCCTGGAATCCAACTGAAGGAAGCATTGTCAAGGTGGAGGTAATAATTAATTTCTGCTATTTTGTCAAGTGACATTAGGACTGAGACTTGACCATTGGATTTAGCAAGATGGAAGTTTTTGATTACCTTGATGAAAGGATTTTTGTTGGAATGGTGGGATGACAGCCTGAGTGGAGGAAATGAAGTAAAACAGCAAAGTGGATGCTCTTGTTGACCTGGAATATTAAGGATCGATGATTTAGTCACGCATATAGAAGAGAGGCAAAAAGGTTTTCAGCAGAGGAAACCATGTTTCAGGTATAGGTCTTGAGATTACTAGACAAAGAAATGGCAATGTATAAAGGCATAGAAGTTGAAACATTGTTTCATGTTCAGCATATTGCAAGTAATTTGATGTTGCTGAAGTGTTATGCCTGATGCATAAGTAGCAGGAGATCAGATTGGAGATTAATAGTCATCTGATAAATAGTTTTTTACCACCTGCTACTTGCTAGGCATTGTTGTCGGCACTAGAGATGTGGAGCAAACAGGACAAATTCCCTGCCCTGATGGAGTTTATGTTCTAGTAGGTTCATATTATTGAAGAGCTTTGTACTTTATCCTAAGGATTTTGGACTTTTTCTTATAGGCAAATGGCTATCAACCTTGTGTTTGCCACCCATTGATATGTAATGATAAGTTTATAGAGTTTTCTCAGGTATTTTATTGTCAGTAATAAAAGTACCAATAATTAATTTTATTCACAAATATAATATAAATATGTTATATGAAATGTAATTCTGATGAGATCTTGATTGGGAAAGCAGATTAGCAGCAGGTCTCATCTTTTTCTCCATCCTTGAGTTTGTTTTTTTCTTTTTTCCTCCTATCAACCTCCTGTCTTTTGTATGTGGGTTAGAAAAATTTGATCTTTTCTGTTATAGGCAGTGCAAGTCCCATGAAAATGTTTCAGATCTGGAGCTGACATGATATAGTACAAAAGGATAGATTAGAGGTAGGCTATTGTAATAGTCTGTATGTGAGATGATGAGGAATTAACTTAAGGCTAGAAGAGTGGTAGTTTGGAAAAAATATTAATGACTTGCTCCCGTTTGGGAAGTGAGAGAGGCAGACAACTTGGCAATGAGTATCAAGTCATTTATATCTAAATGGACCCTTATTACTTACCTGCAAGTATCTTCAAGTTGGGACACTTTTTGGTTTTTTTAAATCTATGTTTTTAAATTGAATATTGATAGATGAAGCAGAGAAGTGGCTACAATGTATCTGGTATATATTTGAGTATTTATATAGTATTATTCTACTTTTCATATTCTTGAATTATACCTTCTATTTTTATTATAGGCATATTCACTGGATGCATTTTATAGATTACATAATTAGTTTTTGCTCTCTAGAACATGCCATATATTCCATAATTTAAAATAGTGGGTGGCTAGTAGGACTGAATGTACCTTTTAAAATTGGTTCTAAATTTTTCTTCTTTTTCTGGGTATGATGTAGAAAGCACACCAGCAGCATTCAGCCCTTTAACTCCAGCATCAGAGGAAGAATCTGAAAGTGCAACATCTGCTCCAAGGAGGGACTCAGGCATTGGGGAAGAAACAGTTACCAGTTTAGGAAGCAATGTGGATGTAGCTCCTCATACAGCACCTCCAAGTGTCAGTGCAGGCCCAGATGCAATTAGTGAGGTGCTATGCACTCTTTCTTTAGAAGTCAATAAATCTCAGGAAAACAAAAACGATGGAGGAAATGAATTGGATAACAAGGCTGCACCATCAGTTACAGTTTCAAAAAACGTCAATGTGAAGGACATTCTCCGAAGCTTGGTTAACATACCAGCAGGTGGAGTCACAGTGGATCCTGCCATTTTGCCGCCAGCCTGTCTTGGAGCTCTTGGTGATCTATCTGTCGAACAACCTGTGCAGTTCAGATCTTTTGACAGGTACTGTAAATAGTCTTTTGTTTTAGTATACTTATATTTCTAAATTACAAAGATTTAAAGGGTGAACAGAAATTCGTTTTAACTGCTAAATTTTGTAGCTTCACCATTTGATATAGTTTAGAAAAATTACAAGGATGTTTTTGTTATATGGTCTGTATACCAATTCACATTATTTACTTAAATCAACAGACCAATACAATTATTTTAAAAATTTTAGTATTACATTTGCAAGTTGTCTGTTAAACAATGTATTTTTCTTTGGTTATAACTTAAAAATATCCTGTAATTACAAGTGGTTGCCCTTTACTTCCTTGCTGCCTGTACTGTGTCAACCTTTGTAAAAAATAAAAAAAGAAAATAAAAAAACTTGGAATCTAGAGATTCTAACCCATTCAGGAACTTAGAAGTTGTTAAGAACCCTGGCAGCTTGAGAAAGCTGACTACAGATTCCTGACTGTGTTGTTTCTGCTACCCTAAGAAACCTTTCACTATGTTGCCAAAAAATTTTCATTATCTGTTGTTTTCTGAAATTCTGATAAAGCATGCGTTAGATTATTAAACATTCTTTTTTTAGAAAAACAATATTTTTATTTGGAAATAAGTTCTAAGTTGTAGAAAAGTTGCAACTATAGTGCAAAGAACTTTTACTTCACCTGAGCCATTTGAAAGGAAGTTGCTGACAGAGTGCTCCGTCACCTCTGAGTACTTCATTGTATATTTTGTACATAACCAAAATACATTAATTGAAATAAGGAAATTAGCATTGATACATTACTATCTTCTAACTTTTGAACTCCTTTCAAGTTTTACTAATTGTCTCAATAATGTCCTTTATGGCAGAAGAATCCAGTTCAGAATTACATGTTGCATTTAGTGGTCCAGTCTTTTTAGTCTCCTTCAATTTGGAAGAATAGTTTCTCTGTTTTTAAATCCATTTTTCTTGCATTTAATGACCTTAACAATTTAGATGGTTATGGCCCAGCTATTTTGTAGAATGTCCCTGAATTTAGATTTGTCTTATGTTTCCTCGGGATGAGATTCAGGTTAATGTGTCTTTGGCAGGAATGTACAGAAGCGAAGCTGCATCCTATTAAGTTGCCCATGATTTTTTCTCATCGCTGATGGTGTTCACTTTGATCGCTTATTGAAATAGTATTTTTGAGGTTTCTACACTGTGAAGGCACTCCTTGTGGGTACAATATTCCATTCCTTATCAGACTTTCATTTCATTCATCATACAGTCTCATCGTTTCCTATTTTATTCAGTGGGTTACAGTCTGTTATTATGTATGCTGTTGCTCAGATTGACTGATTTCACCAATGGGATCCTTTTCAAATTGGATTCTGTTTTCTTTTGACATGATGCCATCATAATTTTAACCTTTTCTTGATGACTCTGTTTTTTATTCACATTCTTTGTTGGAATATGTGGTGATATCTTTTTTAGTTATTTAGTCCTTTTCTTCTATCAGGTTATTTATTTCCTTACGTCTCCTGTTCTTTTTATTTCCTCTCGTCTCCTAGTTTTCTACTTCAGAACTACTGTGGGTTGGCACATTAGATATCCAAGCTTATTAAAATTGTTTATGGTAAGTAAGATTCTCTGAAAGAACACAGGGAATATGTAACTTCAGTGGGGTTCCCACCCCTCCCCCATCATTCTCTGCCATCTTCTCTCCTCTGCCTATACTTAAAGATTAGGGCATTTTCCTGGAGTGACAAGATTGACAGAAGTCTGCATTGTAGATAAATGGCATATTGGTATACCTCTAATATGAAAGTACAGCTATAATGGCTACTAGATTCAAATGCCCTTTTTTTTTTTTTTTTTTTTAATTTAAAAAGGCCTTATGACATGGGAATTAAAACACTGACTCTAGAAATCAAACAACTGGGTTTGAGTCCTGGCTCCCTTACTTATTAGTGAATTTGAAAAGATACTGCATCTCTCGAAACCTCAGTATCCTTATCCCTAAACTGTGGACAGTAATAGTGCCTAATAATTAATCGATAGCACTTAGCATGAAGAAATCACTTAATACATTTAAACATAGCTATCATATCTAATGAGACATTCAGCTACTGATGCTTTCTTTGTATGTATGTGTAAATATAGGCACTAAATATTTGGAACACATAGGTAAAAGGGTTATATTTCCAATATATACATATAATGCCAACAAATCAATAAAATGTCCAATCTGCTAAAAATATACAAATGGTAGGAACAGGCAATTCATATAAGAAGAAATACGTTTAATATGAAAATATATAATGATAATCTACATCACTAATAATGAAGGAAATACATATTAAAATAACCACAAGGTAATTTTCCCCTATTAAATAAGCAGAGATTTAAGAGAAGATGATATCTACTATTAGTATAATATGTAGTATGTAGGTGTGAGGAAACATTTTTATACTATTGGTGAGAGGGTATATTGATATAAAGCTTTTGGAGGGCAAATTGGTAGTATTGATTAAAATTTAAAATATATAAACTTCTAAAAGTTTATCCAGAAGAAATACATAACTATAAAATGTTTTCTGCAACAGGAATTTCATAATTAAGCTAATGCTTTTTGAGCTTTTACTCTGTGTAACTTGGCTCTAAATGCATTGTATGTTTATAGATATGTTTTTTATCCCTACTTTATAGATGAAGAAACTGAGGCACAAGGAAATTAAGTAAGCAGCTTAAGACCTTATACAAATAAATGGTGGTGCTAAGGTTTGAACCTAGACTGACTCTAGATCTTGACCCTGGACTGCTGTGTTAGGCACCAACAGTAGCAACATTGTTTTATAATGTGAGAAATTGGTTTATTTATAGTTGCCAACCAATGAAGGATTGGATAGATGTGTTGTTTTCTATACACATAATAAATAATTTGCAGCCATTAAAGAGAGACAAGGTATTGATGTGAAATTCTGTTGAAGTTTTTAAGTAAATAAAGCAGAGTAAAAATAGCTTGGAATGTAGGAGCCTGTTTTTTAAAGCTGGATATACATGTCCACATATGCCTCAAAAAGTGTTTATCAAACTGTTAAAAACAATGGCTATATTTTAAGGATGTGAAGAGGTGAATGACTAGGTTTTTTTTTTTTTAAGCTCAAATTTTATAATTTGTTCATATTTGTATTAATCTTACATTGAGTAATCAGAATAAAGATTTAAATGTGAGTATAGATTTTAAAATTTTAATATATTTTATTAGTATGGTTGAAGAAAGTTGATTCCTTATCAATGGCCAAAATTTCATATTTTGACATTTATTTCTTTTTAGATAGTGTAGAAATTAAATTTTCACCTTACTGATATGGTTAGTGTTCAGGTTAAGAAACCATGCCTGCATACTATATTTTAGGGATTTATTGAAGTAGTAAGCAAAGGGGAATTTTGGTGATAGCATTTTTCTGTATATCTGGTATGCATTTAACATATTGTCTGATAGCAAGCAAACGACTCCCTGAATTATTTTCCCCCTCTTTTTCTTAGCAAGAGACACCTTTAAGAAAACTATTTTCATCTAGCCATAGACCTGTGGCATATCCTTAGGAATTTCAAAGCATCCTTCTGATCATGCATTTATCTCAGGAATGCTGTGTCAGAAATCACAACTCTCCTCATATCTTAAGAATTATCAACTTCTAAGCAATAGCTGGAAAGTTTAGAGTAACAGCTACATGAGTGAAATCTTGCTGAAAGGCTGCCTGGTTGTGGACCTTTGTGAACAGCAAGGTGTTTGTGTTCATTCCCATGCCAAAACCCTTAGTCTTATCTAATTTGACGATCCTCTCTAGTGATTAGTGGATGCCAGGGATTTATCTTGATAAAGGTCAAGGGCTGGTGTGGCTTTTTAACTAGATCCTTAGGGACTAAAGTGCTAGGCTTAAAATGTTCTTTCTCCTTTAGTGAATTATTCACACATTAAACAAAATAGCATTTATGTGAAGGTTTCTGATGAACCTATTTGAAACTGATAAAATTTTGAAATGGAACTTCTGAACTTTAGTGATTTGGAAGACATTGTTGCAATTTATTATTGTTAATAAGTAAAATAAATTTTCAGAAAGTCTCCCTAGATCATGAATAAAAAGGCCAACAGTATTTTCACTTGGTATCTGTGGGATACTTCTTTGTAATCTGTAAAATGGGGATAATTGTATGTAGTACATACCTCACAGGTTATTTTAATATTAAATGAAATCAATCATGTACATCCTTAGTACAGTGCCTCACAAATATTAAGAACTCAATAAATTTAGGGAATTTGTAAAGGAGAAAAAAAACTATGTTACTTGCAATTTTATCTCTTTAATATTGAGTTTTGAATTGATAGCTTAGAAAACTACCTTGTATAACTGATTACCTGTCTTCCCAGTTCTTTATACCAAAAAGTTTAAAGTGCCTTTTAATAAAATTGATGGCGCATATTAAAAATTCAGACAATTATTTGTTTCTAAAATATTAAAAGGTATTTCAGTGTTTCTTAAATAGGAATATAAGCAGTAGCCTGAGAAATATCCCGAGCACATTTCATGGCATATAAGTTCTCAAAGTTTTGTCGAATGAGTATTGCATTTTCTTTTTGTTTTCCAAAGCATTTTTAAAGGCATAATGTGAAATGCTTAATCCTTGCATGATTAGTCTGAAGAGGTGTTAAATTTAATGTCAGGAATCTTTTTTTTTAAACTGTAAGACATGCTTTTATAGTTTAGATTTACACTGTCAGCAGGATAAATATAAGAAGTTAAAGATCCTCTTTGTTGAAGATTTTTGTCTTTTACATCCACTCTAACTTTATAATAATAAAAACAGTTGGTAAAGGGAATGAAAATATCCCCAAATCTGCCTACTGCGTAATGTTCTTCTAAATGGAACATCGAGAAACTAAGATGGCGACTAGGTGAGACAGGGCAAAGGAACACCTCCATGAAAAACACTAGATAAGGACCAGAGAGTGACCCAGAATACCGGTTACAGCGATGCGCCAGCTGGACAAGATCTGCTAGTTCCCGGGGCCGTATACTTGGTGAAACCGGGAGCCTGCATACTGAAACGAGTGAGTAAGCTGGCTGGAAGTCCCTCAGCCGCGCGGCTCCCCAGGGAAGCCAGGGTTTGGCGTTTGGAGACCAACGGGCTCTTTAAAAAAAAAAAAGGGAAAAACCCAGGAGTGGCTGCAGCTGCGATTGTGGGAACTACACAGTAAAACACAGCAAGAGGGGGCTGGGCCAGCCTCTCGGTGTCTGGCCTGGAAGATAGCCCGCTGCAGATACCCTGCAGATACCCGGGGAATGGAGGGGAGAGCCAGAAGCAGAAAGAAACCCTGCGGCTAGCAGCTGGCCCCCTGGAGGGCTGGATAAACTCCTGCCCGGGGCTGTGCCCACAGCCCAGAGCCCCGCCAGTTGTCCCAGAGCTGGGAAGGAGGAACTGTGTGAGGAGGGGGGTGTTGAGATGCCCATTCGGCCATTTTTGCATCAGGCTGAAAGAGCTCCGGCACGGCCCGGCGGCCTGGGGCTTCCCTTGAGGGATGGCACGCAGTGGTGACGTAGCACGACATTCCTTCAGCAGAGGTCCTGGAGGATTGTGGCTGGGCGGGGGGACCCGCTCAGAGAACCCAGGGACGCTACGCCAAGTCCGGTGGTTTGTGGGAGAGCGAGAGAGAGGGGCTGGGGCTGAAATGAAATGAAGGCTTGGACTCTTGCGGTGGCCTTGAATCTCTGGGAACTGGGGGAATTTGAATATTGAGGCTGTCTTTCCTCCCTGGCCAGCCGTACAAGCGCCCCACATTCAGGGCAGAGGGCTCCAGCGACACACCCAGGCTGAGTTCTCCAACTGAACCCCGCAAGAATCATTTCCCCCCACACCGTGGGGACAAGGTGGAGAACTGACTTGAGGGGTATAGGTGACTCACAGACGCCATCTGCTGGGTAGTTAGCGAAAGTGTACGTCACCAAACGGTGTTTCTGAAAAATTAGATACGTTTTTTTTTTTACAACTTGAAAGAACCCTGTCGAGCAGAGCAAATGCCAAGAGGCCAAAAACAACAGAAAATCTCAATGCATATGATAAAACCAGACGATATGGAGAATCCAACTCCAAACACACAAATCAAGCTATCAGAAGAGAGAAAGTACCTCGCAGAATTAATCAAAGAACTACAATCGAGGAACAAAAACATGGCAAAGGATTTAAAGGACATCAAGAAGACCATGGCGAAGGATATAAATGACATAAAGAAGACCCTAGAAGAGCATAAAGAAGACATTCAAGAGTAAATAAAAAAATAGAAGATCTTATGGAAATAAAAGAAACTGTTGGCCAAATTAAAAAGACTCTGGATATTCACAATACAAGACTAGAGGAAGCTGAACAACATCTCAGTGTCCTAGAAATCCACAGAACAGAAAATGAAAGAACAAAAGAAAGAATGGAGAAAAAAATCGAAAAAATTGCAATGGATCTCAGGGATACAATTGACAAAATAAAATGTCCAAACTTAAGACTCACTGGTGTCCCAGAAGGGGAAGAGAAAGGTAAAGGTCTAGAAAGAGCATTCAAAGAAATTATTGGGGAAAACTTCTCCAACCTTCTACACAATATAAATACACAAAGCATAAATGCCCAGCGAACTCCAAATAGAATAAATCCAAATAAACCCACTCCGAGACATATTCTGATCAGACTCTCAAATACTGAAGAGAAGGAGCAAGTTCTGAAAGCAGCAAGAGAAAAGCAATTCACCACATACAAAGGAAACAACATAAGACTAAGTTGTATCTACTCAGCGACCACCTTGGAGGTGAGAAGGCAGTGGCATGACATATTTAAAATTCTGAGAGAGAAAAATTTCCAACCAAGAATACTTTATCCAGCAAAACTCTCCTTCAGATTTGAGGGAGAGCTTAAATTTTTCACAGACAAACAAATGCTGAGAGACTTTGCTAATAAAAGACCTGCCCTACTTCAGATTCTAAAGGGAGTCCTACCAACAGAGAAACAAAGAAAGGAGAAAGAGATACAGAGAATTTTAACAGACATATATAATACCTTACATCCCAAAGCACCAGGACACTCATTATTCTCTAGTGATCACAGATCTTTCTCCAGAAGGGACCATAAGCTGGGACATAAAACAAGCTTCAGGAAATTAAAAAAAAAAAAAAATTGAATATACTCAAAGCACATTCTCCAATGACAATGGAATACAAATAGAAGTCAATAATTTTTGAACTGTAACTCCACTATTTACTTCCTACATGATATAAATTACACAAACTCTAATGACAAATCAGTGGTTTTGAACTCAATGTAAAATATGTAATTTTAGACAACTATATAAAGGTGGGGAATGGAGGAGTATAGGAACATAGTTTATGTGTCCTATTGAAGTGAAGGTGATATCAAAGAAAAACAAGACTGATAGGGATTTAAGAGGTTAATTTTAATCCCAATAGGAAACACAAAGAAATTATCAGAGAATATAACCATAGAGATGAAATGTAGAGTTTGGGTTAAGAGAAATGGGGGAAGGGTCAATGGGGAGTTAAGAAATAAATGTGGAGTTGCTGTTTGAGGTGAAGGAAAATTTCTAGTAATGGATGGTGGGAAAGAGCATTACAACATTCTAAATGTGATTAATCCCACTAGTGGAAGGCTAGGGAGGGGGTGGAATGGGAAGATTTAGGCTGTATATATGTTTCCACAACTGAAAAAAAAAAAGGAAAACGAAAGACAGTCTAAATAGATGACAATTGAATGCCAAGGATGAACTTGGATGGGATTGGAGGATAGAGGACAGGTAGCTCAAAGGGACACAGTTGAGACATAAGGTAAAGGAAATATAGAATGTAAGCTTTGTATCATTGTTGAATCTCTTGTACCTCTTAGCTGCGCTTAATGGGATTGCATAAAAGAATGTTCTTGTTCATGGGAAGTGTATACGTGAATTATAGTGTATGTTCAAGGATGTGTGCAGCTAGCTCTCATATGTTCAGAAGACAGAGCAATAGATGATGGATGATAGGGAGGGAGGGAGGGAAAGAAATAGTGATGTGACAGCATGTTAAAGTTGGTGGATTGAGCTATCGGGGGAGGGGGGTCAGGGTATGATGGAATTCTTTGTGTGGGGTTAGTATTGTTTTTGCAACTGTTCCTATAACTTTGAATTTATTTCAAAATAAAAAAAAAAAAAAGGACTTCAATCATTTGGATTAAGACCCACCCTCATTAAGTATGGAGACACCTTAACCGATAACATTAGCTGTTTAAAAATGGGTTCACAGTCGCTGGGCCAGAGGTTAGAAACTGAACATGTCTTTTGTGGGGGACATGATTCAATCCCCAAACAGCATCTTTGCCAAAAATAAATTGTTTAATGGATTTCCAAGGAAAAAAAAAAATAAATGAATGGAACATCATGGCTTTGAATTTTTTTGTTATGCGTCCTAAAGCTGAAGGAGTATTATGTGAGTTCTTCAGAATTGATTTGAATCAGTCAGTGAACGTGGAAATTGACTAACTTTATTTCTCTATTATTCTAATTAGCTGGGGTAAAAAATACAACTATTTCCATTTGTAAGATACATTTTTCTATTTTAATAGGATACTTTTTATGTCTTGGATATCTTATTACCATTACTTGAAGATGATTATAATTTAGAAGTATGTTTAGAGGTCAATATAATTGTGCTCATGTTTGCAACTCTGTGAACATATTAAAACCGTTTATTGTACACTTCGGATGAACTGTAGGGTATCTAAGTTATATCTCAATAAAATTGTTTAAATATCAGTATGAGGAAACATAGGGGCTCTGGTTGCAGACAAACCTGAATTTGTAGGACAGTTCTGCCATTTACCTTGGAAAATTACTTCACCTCTTTGAACTTTTTAAATATTTAAAATGGAAATAGTATGCACCTTAGGATTCTTTTGAGAAGTAATAGTTCCTGTTGTATTATCAATATTTAATAAATCATAGCAGCTAACTATAATTTGTAATTTTATATTGCATGATGGAATCTTATAGGAGTGCAAAGAATGGTGTATTATTAACTTTAACTTAGGGAATTGGGGAGGCCAACCTTTGAGCAAGGCTTTTGTTTTTTCCACTTGTTGGATTTGTTTTATTATTAAAAAAAATACTATCCTAGATATTATTAATAAACTAATTATCTGTGATATGAGACTTGAATTGAGCAAGGTTTTAAAAAGTAAGTAGGAATTTGCTGGCACGCAGGGCTAAAAAGGAGGGCATCTTGGTAAAGGAATAGCATGCATGAAGAGTTGGAGTTGTGAAATGATATAAAATGCTCAGGAACCATAGACCATATTGCAAAAGTGTGTAAGGGACATTGGGTTAAATGTAAATCCATGTAGGATGCCACGTGTCAGATATAACATTGCTGAGGATATGTGAAAGATTGTAGACAGTATGTATTGAACGAATTAAAGAATCTGTATTATTCATTATTGAAAGTAGTATCAGTGGCAATAAGACAGATTATAAATGATGTCACATTTTTTTCTTATCTTAATGACATCATTTTGGACAAGTGGGGATTATGCATTTTATGGAATATCTTTAGTACATTTTTTTCTGTTACCAGTGTTTCCAGCATTTTATTATGAAAATGTTCAAACATAGAAGTTGAAACCATTGTACAGTGAACACCCATATAGCATCACAGAGATTCTACAATTCACCCTTTACTATATTTGTTTCATTGTATGTCTCCATATATCAATCCCTCTATTCATCTTATTTTTGAAGCATTTCAAAGTAAATTGCAGACATCAGTTCACTTTAATGTTTAACACTTCAGCTTGCTGATCTCTAACTAGTGAGTAATATAATTTTTAAAGTACAATTACATACAATGAAATGTGCACATCTTAAGTGTGCCATTTGATAAGTGTTGACAAATTGAATATCCTGTGTATCTGAAACTCCCTATCATCACCTGGCAGCACAACATTGTGCATGTAATTAATACCACTGAATTGTACACTTGAAAGTGGTTAAAATGGGAAATTTTGAGTTGCATATATGTTACCACAATAAGTTTTTCCAAAAAAGTAATAAAAAGAGTAAGTAAAAATAAAAGAAAAATAGCCCTTTAAAAAAAGTTGTTGTTGTTATTCATTGAATTTTGGGCTGACTTATTTCAAGAAAACCTATCTAATCCTTCTAACTTAAAATACTGTTCTTCTATTTCACAAATACATGAGAACCTGCTACCTATCAGGCATTGTGTTACTTGCTGAGGATATGATTGTAAATAAAATAAACATCCTACCAGAAAAGAAGAAAGGGGTATTATTATCCCTGAAAGTGCTCTTATGAGCCTTCCCAGCCAGTTATCTGTTCCCATTCCCCAGAGATGGTGATTTGTTCTAATTTTTTTCCACCATAGATTAGTTTTGCCTGTTCCAGAACTTTGTAAAAGGAAACACAAGTGTGGAAAGC
Organism: Choloepus didactylus; assembly: GCF_015220235.1. NCBI lineage: Eukaryota > Metazoa > Chordata > Mammalia > Pilosa > Megalonychidae > Choloepus > Choloepus didactylus. The sequence goes on along the minus strand of NC_051309.1, from coordinate 163,975,536 downwards.
TTTGTCTTTCCCTTGGCATAATATTTTTGAGATTCATCTATGTTTTTTTGTTTATGTTCCTTGTGTAAGCATACCATTATTTATTTATCCATTTTTCTTGCCAGAGGGGTATCTGGGCTATCTCTAGTTTTATGTTATCACAAATGAAGCCTGAATGAAGATTATTGTACAAATCTTTTTGTGAACATAAATGTTCTTGGGTAAATACCTAGGAGTGGAATTGCTGTGTCATAGGGTAGATGTATGTGTCATAAATTTTAATTATAGGAAAAAAAATCACATTTTACTAAATATTATCTTCTATTTTATATTGTTCTTATCAATATTTACCTATTATATACATAAACTAGATCTTGTTGGTTCTTTCCTTTGTTAAGAAATATGAATGTACATTTTATAAATATATCCTACCGTCACCTCCAATAGGTTGGTAGGGAATAGGTAGCTAGGGATATTCTTAAACAATAGGTTTGTAGATTTCTGCCTAGTGTAGGAAATACATAAATTACAGTTTGTGTTTTTTTTCTGAATGTACCACTAATACACACACACACACACACACACACACACAGAGGTCATATCTACTCTCCCCTAAAGTCAATAATCTTTATCTGATATAACCTTCCATGATTTAGGCACACTGTTTGGATTAGGGGCTCAGGTGGCTGTTGCTTCTATTTTTTAGTGTATAGTTAACATTGGCAGTCACCCTTATAATGATGTGACACCAGCTACCCCAAGTACATTGAATAAGTCATGCCTAGCACAAGAGAACTTGATTTAATTGGCAACAGTGTTTGCCTTCATATGATAGGCATTGAAATAAAATGGATTTTGTTTGGCTTTCTGTTTTCTCTTTCAGAAATAACAAAAAATGTATTTTTAACGTATTGGCATTATATAATTTCCACTTTTGAAATACGTGTATTGGGATCAAGAATCTAAGTAACTTTATTTAGAAACTGAATACTTTAAAGCTGTTAAGGGAATACTTGCAGCTTGCAGTTACAATATTGTCAACAAAAGATGTGATTAAATAAATTGAATGTTGAAGACTTTAGGCTTATGGTTAACACCAGGTAATTAAAAGTAAGCACTGCTGTGGGAGTGCATTATATATCAGCTGTCCTCTTTACCTCATTAACTGGGTTTTTGCATGTTTATGGAGCTAACTTCAATTAAAATGCTTTTAAGTTATGCCTAACAAGGTCTTTTAGTTATTATTTTGGTATAAAGTATTATACTTTAATTGAAATCAGTATAACATAAATACCTGCATTTGAATAATTCACAAGATGAATAACTTTGATTGTTTGATATTTTTGCATCTAGCTTTTATACCTCTGCATTGTTTTTCTGCATAGTACTATCAAACTACAGTCTTTGGGGGATCAGAAAAGAAAAACCTGGGATGTTAACATGTTAAAAATTTTTTATATCTGCATTTTTTTCTTTGCCTCGTAAATTTTATGATTTCAAATTAGTAGTGCTTTGAAATCTTTATAGAAACATGTTGTGTTCTGTTTCCATTCTGATATTAAGAAAAAGTTAATTACTTTTCTACCTGAGTGATAAAATCCTTCTTTTTTTGATATATGTTTGATGATATATTATTCAGTTTGGATAATTAAAGATGATCCTATTTTAAACATACTATATGGTTAAATATAAGTCTGAATGTTAAAAGGGAATGCTGTATTTCTCTAGGACATTATCTTGGCTCTAAAAAATTGAAATGCAGATAAATATTAAATATTCTCCCAATATGAAAATAATTCATATTGTACATTCATATTGTACATTTTTTTTCTGACTTGCAAAACTGAATACATATCAACAGATGACTGTATAAGCAAAATGTGGTATATACATACGATGGAATATTATTTAGCAGTAAGAAGTAATGAAGTCCTGAAGCATGTGACAACATGGATAAACCTTGAGGACATTACGCTACGTGAAATAAGTCAGACACAAAAGGACAGATATTGTATGAGCTCACTAATTGAACTAATTATAATATGTAAACTCACAGACATAAAATATAAAATATAGGTTACCAGGATATAGAATGAGGCTGGAGAATGGGAAGCGGTTGCTTAATATGTGCAGAATTTTTAATTAGGTCAAACTTAAACATTTGGAAATGGATAGAAGTGGCAGTAGCACGTTATTGTGAATATAATTAACAGTGCTGAATTGTTGGTGAATGTGGTGGAAAGGGGAAATTTAGAGTTCATGTATGTCACCAGAAGGAAAGCTGGAGGTTAAAACATGGGAATGTGTAACAATGTGAATCTTGTAGTGGATGATGACTGTGATTAACTGTACAAATATAGAAGAGTTCTTTCTTGAACTAGAACAAATGTATGATGTTATTCCAAGGAGTTAATAATAGAAGGGTTTATGAGGTAAAACGTACCGGTTGCAAACTATGGACTGTAGTTAATGGTAATATCTTAATATTCTTTCACAAATGTATATACACCGTTACTAGGAGTCAATAATGGGAGGAGGGTTAAGGGGCATAGGATGTTTTTGGTTTCTTTTTATTTTTATTTATTTTTCTGCAATAAGGGAAATGTTCTAAAATTGATCATGGTAATGAATGCACAACTATGTGATGATACTGTGAGTGATTGATATACCTCGGATGGATTGTATGGTATATGAATATATCTGAATAAAATTGCATTAAAAAAATTGAATACACCTTTATTTTCCAAACAGTGCAAACCACTATGTGTGGAAAAGTACTCTGTATCACATGCATGATCAAACCCTCTTATTTTCCTTTTGTTTGTCGTCGAAAACGTGGCATATCATTTTGCTAAAAATCACATAAAAGGCTCCCGAAATTGATACAGGAGTTTTCCCAAACAGTATGTTTTCTCTTCATTTAGTCAGATCAGCACTTTGCTCACAATGAAATGAAATGCAAGCGTGACAATATGAAAAAAATTTCATATTGGGAGAATATTCTAAATTGTGCATTAAAATAGAGGAAAAACAGAATATTAGAAAAAGACATTGACTTCCTAGTTTCTATTTTGAAATTAATTAATGTGAATGATGTTATGTAATTTTTAATCTAGTTATTTTCTTTATTACAGAAGCGTCATTGTTGCAACAAAAAAATCAGCGGTCTTATCTCCTACACCTACTACAAGTATACCTACTAGTGATCTCAGTGTAGTTTCTTCAGTAGATTCATCCCAAGCCCCAGATGTGGGAGGAGAATCATCTGGTAAGTGGTTAGTGAATAAACAAATTTTTTAGATTCTATTTTAGCAAAGCTTAGGAATTTTGATAATATTAAGAAGTTTGTTAGTCATGTTAGGAAATCATTGTGCCTTTCTTTATATATTGTTTATTGTTTGCTAATTTTAAAATATATTTGATTGAATATACTCTGTGTTTAATATAAAATAAGTTAAATCAATGATTTCAATATTTTTCTACTAAAACCTAATAGTGTATGATGGATTCTGCTGTTGTATAGATGAATGGGGTTTGTAAAAATACTTTGCCCCTTTTATTCTTTCCCTACATTTAAGAAGATGTGTATAGATAGTGGTTAGAAAGTTTTGGTGATATATGGTTCCCTCATCTGATATCAATTATCAAATGTTTATTAGTATTCTCTACTTTGTTTTCTCATGCGTATTTTTCAGAATTAGAGACTTGGAAAGGGAATGCTGCCCTGGAGTATAACATCATTCTAGCAGTATTCATCCCGATACAATAACTATTATAGCAATCTTATTTTTATCCTTTTCTCCTACATTCCTTTAGAGGGTAAATCTTTTTTTGTGTATATATCCTGGTGCAAGATTCTAAATCCTTATATGTTGACTGCAAGTTTAGTGGTGATACCAGGAAATGTGAATACTATGTATTTAAAATGTCTGAGACAAGGGGCTGTTATTTCTATCAGTAGTATTTTGCAAATGTTGTACTGTTTTATAAAAGGGAATGAAGTTCTTATACTTCTGACAACATGGATGAACCTTGAAAACATCATATTGAGTGAAATAAGCCAGACAAAGAAGGACAAATATTGTGTGATCTCACTGACATGAGATAATGAGAATTAGCAAACTCACACAGTCAAAATCGAGAATATAGGTTACCAGGGGATGGGGTAGAAATAGGGGATAGGGAGTTAAGGCTTAAAATGTGTGTAGTTTCAGTTTGGGGTGATGGATAAGTTTTGGTAATGGTTGGTGGTGATGGTAGCACAATATTGTGAACATAATTCACAGCAGTGAAATGTATACGTGAATATGGTTACAAGGGGAAGTAGTTGTATATATGGTACTAGAATAAAAATTAAAAAAAAACGTGGAACTGCACAACAGTGAACCCTAAACTAAACTGGATAGTACAATTATAAAAACATGCTTTCATCAATTATAACAAATGTACCACATTATAAAGCTATGGTAATCAAGACAGTGCAGTGTTGGCAAGAAATAGATATATAGATTAGTGGAATAAAATAAAGTGATCAGAACTGGACCCACACATAAATAGTCAATTAATTTTCAACAAAGGTGGAAAGTCAAGTCAGTGTAGAAAGATAGTCTTATCAACAAATGTTGGTAGAACTATTAGTTATCCATATGCAACATCAAAAAAATGAAATTTGCTTTGTAACTTCCACCATATAAAAAATTAACTCAAAATATTTTGAAGGCCTAAATTTTAAGCCTAAACTAATAAAGCTTATAAAAGAAAATGTGGAAGAAATTTTGTGACATTGGCTTAGGCAAAGATTTCTTAGATATGACATTGAAAGCATGATCCATAAAAGAAAAAAATTGATAAATTTGACTCTATCAGAATAGACTTTCTGATATTTAAAAGTTGCCATTAAGAAAATGAAAAGAAAAGCCATAGACTAGGGGAACATTTGCACATAATATTTTTGACGGAGTATTTGTATTAGGAAAATACAAAGGAGTCTCCAAACTCAATAATTAGAAAGCAAATAACATAAAAAGAAGTCAAAAGATTTGAACTGACTACCAAAGAAGGTATACAGATAGCAAAAAACAAAACAAAACAAAACAAAGAATTAATAACAATATATTGTACCTCCAAAAGGATTCATCTTGTGACTCTAGAATGAGATTAATAAAAAAGGAAAGGAATTCCAAAGGAATGTCTGGTGGATTTTATTAAGATCGGAAATAATGTTTTTACTTCTTTTGGGATATCTCAGGTTAGGTTTCTCCTTCTATTTGCTTCTCTACCTTTGTTTGGTAATAACTAGCATTTCTCAGTTTTGCTTGAAATTTATATTGCGATAGCCGATAGTCAGCAATGGTGTGTGTGTGTGTGTGTGTGTGTGTGTGTGTGTGTGTGTGAGAGAGAGAGAGAGAGAGAGAGAGAGAGAGAGAATAATAATTTGTCCCAGAAACAAAGATTATGAGTGGTTATTTCTTTTGTCTTCCCCCCTTTTTTTAAACATAAGTTATTTTAATTGTGTTAACAAAAGGATTTTTTTTCAAAATTTTAAATCTGATTAATCCTTTACAAATTTTATAGTGCTCAGTGATAAGAGAAAATGCTCATGATAGAATAATTTAAAAATTTTGTATAATACTTCACATACTATGGAATTATAACCATGTGAAATATGTAAAATTTTTTTAACAGTAAAACAAGGAAATGTACTGTAAATTTATGTGATTATCTCCATGTGGTTGGGTTAATGGCAGTCTTTATTTTCAGTTTGTTTTTAGTGTTTTTTCCTCAACATTTCATTAGTAGTCTTGTATTAGTTTTATACTTAGGAAAAATAGTTATTTACAAAAAATATTTCCATTTGGAAGCCAAAACCTGCAGCAGTGGTAGCATGGTAGTAGATAGTTTTGAACTGCATTCCTTTTGTTTTGTTTTGTTTTGTTTTGTTTTTTAATCTATCTTAGTGAGTAAATGTAAAGGGAAATCAGTATGGAACTCTACCAGTTTGTTCTTCTTCCTTACTGTTCTGTTGTATCCTGATACCTTTTATCTTTGGAGGATAATGCAAATTGGTAATCCATTTTGTGCTGGGTATGGAAATTCCTCCTTCTGCACCCTCATCCAAACTGTCTTAAAAATATCTATAAACTGTGATTTTTCAGACCAGTCCCTAATGAAGAAAAGGCAAAAATTACTAATGTCTATGAAACTGTTTGAATGCCATCTTTCAAATTTAGTAATAGTGAATTCCTTAGTACTTTGTCTGAAGAAATGTAGTAATTTCAGAGTTTTACAGTATACTGAGTAGAATAATTTCCTCTTATTTTGAATTTATTGCCCTTTAATTTCCATTTATGGGACACAGTAAATAACAGTTCATTGCTTTAACTACTTGTCCCCCTTGTAAAGGGGATGGAATAAATAGGATCCTGTGATTGCTCTTTTTTTTCTTATTTTTTTTATTGTGAACTTTAGCTTATATATATAAGTGATAACTTTCAATGTATGATTTCACAAGTAGTTAGAAAGCAAACTTCAAAGAATGTCATGGGTCACAGTTCCACAGCTTCACCCATTTCCATTATTGTAAAATATACAAACAGAAAGTGTCATCTCTTGATGTAGAGCTCAACGAGCAGTCACATAGGTAATTTAAAAAATTGTTACGGGTTACAGTTCCATAGTTTCAGTTCTTTCCTCATTATGCAATACAAGAAATATATAGAAAGGTGAAGACCTTCAAGGCAAAATTCAAGAACAGCTATAGAGCAAATCTGAAAGGGTACTATAGGCTATGGTTCCATCATGTCATTTACCTCCTTCCAACCTTTCCAACACCCCAGCATCCAAAAAATATATATATGTAATTATATAAAGTTTCAGTACTTATAGACCTTTGTTCAGTCTTTCCTTGCTTGTTGCTACCCCTTCCACTCAATCTCTTTCTCCATTTTCAGGGATGACTAGGCAGTGAGCACCCTAACTTGTTCATATTGAAAGGGAGTGTCGACAGTATGGGGAAGGGGGGCACATCTGATAGATGATCTTAAATAGGCTGTTGCCTCTGGCTTTTAGGAATTGTGTGGGATAGGAACATTCTGGTGGATTGTCCCTTTTTATTAATATATGGTGTCCTTCTTTGTCTTTTATGACGTCTTTGCATTTAAAGTCTATGTTATCTGAAATTAGTATTGCTACCCCTGCTTTCTTTTGGCTGTAGCTTGCATGGAATATTTTTTTCCATCCTTTCTCTCTCAATTTGTTTGTGTCTCTGGGTCCAAAATGAGTCTCTTGTAAACAACATATTGATGGTTCATATTTTCTAATCCATTCTGCCAATCTATATCTTTTAACTGGGGAGTTTAATTCATTCACATTCAAAGTTATTACTGTGAAGGCACTTCTTAAATCAGCCATCTTATACTTTGGTTTTTATTTGTCAGATCTAATTTTCCCCCTCTCTCATTATTTCCTTTAAGGTACCCTTACTGAAACTCTTCAGTTCTATGCTGTTCTCCAGTCCTCTCTCTCCTTTCTTTTCTTTTTCTCAGCCGGTGGAGCTCCCTTTAGTATTGCTTGTAGGGCAGGTCTCTTGTTAACAAATTCTCTCAGCATTTGTTTGTCTGTGAAAATTTTAAGCTCTCCTTCAATTTTGAAGGAGAGCTTTGCTGGATAAAGAATTCTTGGCTGGCAATTTTTTTCTTTCAGAATTCTAAATATGTCATATCACTGCCTTCTCGCCTCCATGGTGCGTGCTGAATAGTCAGTACTTAGTCTTATGTTGTTTTCCTTGTATGTGGTGAATTGCTTCTCTCTTGCTGCTTTCAGAACTTTCTCCTCTTCGGCATTTGACAATGTGATCAGAATATGTCTTGGAGTGTGTCTTTTTTGGATTTATTCTATTTGGTGTTTGTTGGGCATCTTTGATTTGCATATTTATGTCATTTAGAAGGGTTGGGAAGTTTTCCCTGACAATTTCTTTGAATACTCTTCCTAGCCCTTTTCTCTTCTCTTCCTCTTCCTGAACACCAATGATTCTTTTATTTGCGTGCTTCATGTTGTCCATCAGATCCCTGAGATCCATTTCAAATTTTTCAATTGTTTTCACCATTCATTCTTTTATACTTTCACTTTCCATCACGCTAGCCTCAAGTTTGCTAATTCATTCCTCTATGTCTTCAAATCTGGTGTTATGCATCTCAAAAATCTTTTTAATTTCCGTAAGGTCCACTATTTTTTTATTTACTCTTTCAAATTCTTCTTTAAGCTCTTCTGGGGTCTTCTTAATATTAATGTTTGTGTGTACTTCTTTGATTAATTGCTTGAAGTTCTGTGTCTCCTCTGGCTTTTTAATTTGGACATTTGGGTTATGAATATCTTCTGGTTTCTTCATATGCTTTGTAATTTTCTGTTATTTTTTTACCTCATGGCATGTGCTTATGTTGATAGGGTTCTTTTAGGATATGCAGGCTTATTTGAACATTTGTCTGTAATTTGACAATGCTAAAGCTTGATGTGTTCACTTTCCCTGTCCTACCAGCAGATGGTGCTCCTGTGCCACCTCTTACACTCAAGCCAGTTCTCCCCATCTTCATCTGTGCCCTGAGTGGGGGTCAAAACCATGTGGGCATCCAATCAGTGCACTAATTTTTCATGTGCACTGCAGACCACTACCTCTGTGGGTGATGGGCATGCCCTGTGCAGTTTGGCAGGGAGTCCTACACCAGAACACAGTGGTCGTGGCCATTCCTGGAGCTACGGGTGGAGTACTCTGCGGCTGCAGAGATGCACATCTCACCTTCAAGCTCAGATGCCCCACACTGAGCTGAGAGCTTCCTTGAGGGAATTTGAGGTTTGGTGAGCTTGTGATGGCATCCACTCTTCCTCCACAGGTATCTGAGGTGTGCACAGACTAGAGGCAGGGTGCCATACGGAAGTGCCAGGAGCCATCCCCCAATCAAAGGGACTCGTGGGCGCGTGGCAGACAGAGTGTGGGGTTGTGTCCCAGCCAGCTGCAAAGATGGCTGCAAGGGATGTGGAATACTACCACATTCCATGTTTATCTGCCTGCTCCAATGGGCAGTCCCTGGCATGGGGGCTCTTGGCCACACATCTGTGAAGGGTTATCACCCACACCAGGTACTGAGGAGAGTGTCCGGCATGTGGAATGCTGCACCACCACCCCCAGCCATCAGCCGGCTTCAGCTGCTTGTTCACTGGCAGTTTTCTGGGCTGAACAATCGCCTGTGTCTAAATGCAGCCTGTCATTTTCTCTAACTACACACTCACTATGGGTGTAGAAGTCCCTGCCCAGCTGGTGAAGCCCTGGAACTGCTGTTCTGGAGCACTGTCTTTTCTTTATCTAGTGTTTTTTATGGAGGAGAGCACAGTGCTTTTCCGCTTCTGTGTTATGGGTGGGAAACTCTTCCCCTCACCGTCACTGGAAGTTTCCCTGTATCAGATCATAAATCTGCACATCTAACACCTATGAAACAGGACTTTTGAAATCCTCTTGAGGTTGGGCCTACAGTCTCCATTCAGATTATAGAGTCTGGAGAGGAACTCTACATCAGCAAGGTGTTTGAAGACGTGGTTGATGCACCCATAGGTCCTGGGCATCTGCTGTCGCTGCACCAGTTCATGCACCAGGTCCTTGCATGTGTGCAGAAGCTCGGAGAGAACGTTCCTATTGAAGGTGCTTTCTATGTCATTGAAGCTGACAACATGGAGATCTGGTTCAACTTCTTCCTGAACTTCTCCACAATAAGTTTCCCCCTGGCTAAACTGGTTGTTTCTGTAGAGGATCCCAATTTTGATTGCCACCTTGATTAAATCTTTTATGATCTTATGGTCTTCCTTCTTGTAGATGTGCCCGTTCGTGACTTTGTAGAGCTCGTCAAAGATCTCACTGCTGGTGTCATTGATCAACATTTTGGCCATGGTTTTGCAGGCTATTTTGTTCAGAATCTTCTTCTGGGCTTGAAGGGCAAGACTTTGAACTAAAAACATTGGGACACTCTTGTGCTACCATCACCCAAAATTGTGTTCCAAACCTCTCACTCCTGTCTTTTTGTATGTCTGCAGTGCTCCCTTTGGTATTTCCTGTAGAGCAGGTATCTTGTTCATAAGCTCTCTCCTTGTCTGTCAGAGAATATTTTAATTTTAAACTCTCCCTCTTATTTGAAGACCGTTTTGCCAGATATAGCCTTCTTGGTTGGCGGTTATTCTCTTTCTGTGTCTTCCTGCTTCCATGGTTTCTGCTGACAAATCCACACACAGTCTTATCAAGCTTCCAGTTGCTCCAGGGGACTAACTAAATTCCACACTTCTCTATGCCGCCATCTTGCCCCTCCTCTTCTGATAGCTTTTAAAAATATTTTTCAAAATGTGAATTATAGTTTTTGGAATAGATGAGAAAAAGACATCCTGTATTATGGGCAATACTTCATAGGAAAGAGTATTTTGAAGCCATTGTACTTTTTCTAATAATCCATTATAATATAAAATGCTCAGCCTGTAAAAGTGTATGCGGAATTATAAAATAATTTGCTAATTTGAAGACTACTATATTTATTGACCAAAAAATAAAAATAAAAATAAACTCCAACCTACCCTGTATTATCAATCCAGCCTGTAATATATATTTTTCTCCCTATTTAAATTTTGTGTAATTTGTAGTGGTGTTGTTTCTCAAATGATTTCCCCAGTTTTAGCATTTTGGGCAAGAATTTTTTGTTCCCGCTCCCCCTGCCTTTTGTCTTTGAATGTTTCATTCCTCTTTTAGTCATTCCAAGTCTTTGTAGTGATGGCCTTTCTTTTTATAACATTGCTTTGGTTTCCATGCATGACTCTTTCTTTCCTTTTCCTCTTTCATTACACTCTTTTCAATGTTATATGGTGTCTCTATTTCAGTTTTTTACTTGTGTTCTATTGTATTACATTCCATTGCATTCTTTTGTATTCTGTTCTATTCCATTCTGTTTTGTTCTATTCTGAATTGCTATAGGAACATTACTGCCTTGATAAGAAAAATCTAACGCAATCTAGTGTTTTCAGTCTTACTTCTTTCTTTTCACTCTCCTATAGCCCCACTTTACTATAGCCCCACTTTACCTTCCTTTGTCATACTTGCTCTTGTACCCTTGTGACCTCCTCTTTCACTTGGAATCTAAACCCCAGAAATAGTTACCTCTTCCTGTTCAATATTGTGAACTGCTAATTTTTTTTTTCTTTTTGGTGAATTCTCATGATTTGTTTCCATTTAAAAAATAAGTAAACAAGTAGACTATATCTTTTGAAGTTTATTCTCCCTCCTGGTTCAGGCAGGATTTGGAAAAAATAATTTGCAGATGAATTATTTTATTTGCATGCTGAATAGAGCAGAGATTCTTGCAGATCTGGCATTAGGTATTAGTCTTGAATTATTTTCTTTATGTGAAAGTATAGTTAATGCATGTCTCTGTGGACCTTAAAACATTGTGCCTTGGAACTCATAAACAAAATGTAAGTTGCTCAAATTCATTAGTAGATTATCAGTTAATTAAAAATACAGTTGTAGTATGTGATACATTAGAAGTAGTGGGAATATTCTTAGAAGAGCCATATGAATAAAAAATATAGAATATGACTTTAACAGTAGAAAAGTTTAAATTATTTTGAAATTTTTACATTAAAATAAGATTTCTAAATTTTCCCTGTGACAAATTAAGGAGAAACTAAGAGTAATAGACTTTCTGATCTTAGAAAAAAAAAATTACATGAACTTTATGTGAAATTTGTTAAAATATTATCAGCCAAATAATTTTATAACAGTATAAAACTTGAGGAATTGTACATTATTGTAATTATAATTTGTATACAAATTTTCAAGTTAACAAATCTTAGATTTTAATTTGAATAATATTCCTTAGCTTCTGCAGCATTTTATCAGGAAAAAAAATTAGTATAATCTAATAGGAATAACTGATAAACCTCCTTGATAAGTGTTAAAAGTTATGCAACAGAGAATAAGATATATACTTTTTGTTTGTTCATGTTTTCAGAGCATCTAAAAGACAAAATAGGGTTTTAGTAAATACATCAAACTCTAGAAATTTTAAGTTACTTATGAACAACAATTTAATAGCTTAGAATACAGTATGGTTTCTGCATATTAAGATTCCATTGTTACCAGACAAAGGCGGTGGGTTCTTTGCCTGATACTCTCAAATGACCAATTCCTGAGACACTGGGGTTTCAAAGAGAGAGAGTTTATTGCTAGGTGCAGAACAGGAGAGCAGATGGCCTATAGACCCAAAAATCTGTCTCCGTAAACTATAGTATTCTGATAGTTTTAGAGTGTTAAAAGATGGGCAGGTTTTTGGATAATGAGCACAATGGCTCCAGATGATGTAATTAGAGGTGATCTAATTATTGAGGTTGTGCAGATTGAGTTTACATGCTTAGTCACAGAATGTATGTAAGACAATGGCAGCATTAATATAATGATAGAAGTGATTATTAGTATTATAGTGAGATATAGGTCACTTATAAGTTAAAGTGTAAGCTACTGCACATGTCAGGTGTGCCCATTTTGATCAGATCCAACTTCAGTTATCAAGGTAACTTTGGACTTGGAGTGGTTAGTTCTGGGCTGACCCAAGAACTTCAGTGATCAAAATACTCTCAAGTTGAAAAACTGGATAAATGGGTACAAGTGAAGGTTAATCACAAGGTTTTAAAATCACAAGGGCTCAAGATAAAGGCTACACAATCATTATTAGAGATCAAGGAAGCTGAATTAGAGTTCAGAGATTTCAGGTATTTCCCTTTGTCTACTCTAATATACCGGAAAGTAAAAATGAATATCTATATAATGATTCAGTAATGTACGAGAAAGTAAAAAGGAATATCTATATAATGATTCAGTAATCATCCCTTAAAGCGTAATTTCTCAGTTATAGCATTGCTCTTGAAATATGCTAATATGTTTTTCCACCATACCGGTGAACATAAGTGATTAAAGCAAAATTGAAGCTAACACAATAAATGAACTAAATACATTGACCTTTAGTAGGCTGTATGCTGGAGGTCCACTAATTTGCAAATTTTAATAGTTCTACTTATTAGTATATTAATCTCTGTTTATCAACACCATATACATTTTTTATCTTCATTTTTTTGAGATATATTCACATACCACGCAGTCATACAAAACAAATCGTACTTTCGATTGTTCACAGTACCATTACATAGTTGTACATTCATCACCTAAATCAATCCCTGACACCTTCATTAGCACACACACAAAAATAACAAGAATAATAATTAGAGTGAAAAAGAGCAATTGAAGTAAAAAAGAACACTGGGTACCTTTGTCTGTTTGTTTCCTTCCCCTATTTTTCTACTCATCCATCCATAAACTAGACGAAGTGGAGTGTGGTCCTTATGGCTTTCCCAATCCCATTGTCACCCCTCATAAGCTACATTTTTTTTTTTTTTTTTTAATCATCATTTTATTGAGATATATTCACATACCACGCAGTCATACAAAACAAATTGTACTTTCGATTGTTTACAGTACCATTACATAGTTGTACATTCATCACCTAAATCAATCCCTGACACCTTCATTAGCACACACACAAAAATAACAAGAATAATAATTAGAGTGAAAAAGAGCAATTGAAGTAAAAAAGAACACTGGGTACCTTTGTCTGTTTGTTTCCTTCCCCTACTTTTCTACACATCCATCCATAAACTAGACAAAGTGGTGTTTGGTCCTTATGGCTTTCCCAATCCCATTGTCACCCCTCATAAGCTACATTTTTATACAACTGTCTTCGAGATTCATGGGTTCTGGGTTGTAGTTTGATAGTTTCAGGTATCCACCACCAGCTACCCCAATTCTTTAAAACCTAAAAAGGGTTGTCTAAAGTGTGCGTAAGAGTGCCCACCAGAGTGACCTCTCGGCTCCTTTTGGAATCTCTCTGCCACTGAAGCTTATTTCATTTCCTTTCACATCCCCCTTTTGGTCAAGAAGATGTTCTCCATCCCACGATGCCAGGTCTACATTCCTCCCCGGGAGTCATATTCCACGTTGCCAGGGAGATTCACTCCCCTGGGTGTCTGATCCCACGTAGTGGGGAGGGCAGTGATTTCACCTTTCAAGTTGGCTTAGCTAGAGAGAGAGGGCCACATCTGAGCAACAAAGAGGCATTCGGGAGGAGGCTCTTAGGCACAAATATAGGGAGGCCTAGCCTCTCCTTTACTTGCTCATTAATGTTAAATCATATTAGTGAGACCATACAGTATTTGTCCCTTTGTTTCTGGCTAACTTCCGTCAACATAATGTCCTCAAGGTTCATCCACGTTGTTATGTGTCCTGTGTCTTTGTTCTGTCTTACAGCTGCATTATATTCCATCGCGCATATGTACCATAGTTTGTTTATCCACTCGTCCATTGATGGACATTTGGGCTGTTTCCGTCTTTGGCTATTGTGAATAATGCTGTGATAAACATCAGTTTGCAAATGTCCGTTTGTGTCTTAACTTTCATTTCCTTTGAGTGTATACCTAGTGATGGAATAGCTGAGTCATATGGCAAATGCATACTTAACTTCCTGAGGAAAAGCCACAGTGTCTTCCAGAATGGTTGTACCATTCTGCATTACCAGCAACAGTGAAGTAGTGTGCCTCTTTCTCCACATCCTCTCCAGCACTTGTAATTTTCTTTTTTTTTTTTTTGGATAATGGCCATTCTGGTAGGTATGAGATGATATCGCATTGTGGTTTTGATTTGCATTTCCCTAATAGCCAGTGAAGTTGAGCATTTTTTCATATGTTTTTGAGCCATTTGTATTTCCTCTTCAGAAAAGTATCTGTCCATATCTTTTGCCCATTTTTTAATTGGGTTGCTTGTCATTCTTTTGTTGAGTTGTACGATAGCTTTGTATATTTTGGATATTAAACCCTTATCTGATATGTGGTTTCCAAATATTGTCTCCCATTATGTAGTCTGCCTTTGTACCTCTATGACAGAGTCTTTTGATGTAGAAAAGTGTTTAATTTTGAGGAGATCCCATTTGTCTATTTGTTTAGTGGCTTGTGCTTTGGGTGTAAGATCTAGGAAAGTACCTCCTATCACAAGATCTTTAAGAAATTGCCCTACATTTTCTTCTAAGAGTCTTATGGTCTTAGCTCTAATTTTTAAGTCTTTGATCCATTTCAAGTTAATTTTTGTATTAGGTGTGAGATAGGGATCCTCTTTCATTCTTTTGAAATGGATATGCAGTTAACCAAACACCATTTATTGAAGAGGCTGCTCTGTCCCAGTTGCTTAGGCTTGACTGCTTTATTAAAGAACAGTTGTCCATAGATGCAAGAGTCTATTTCTGAACACTCAATTTGATTCCATTGGTTGGTGTCTCTGTCCTTATGACAGTAACATGCTGTTTTGAGCACTGTAGCTTTGTAATATGCTTCAAAGTCAGGTAGTGTGAGACCTGCCACTTTGTTCCTCTTTCTCAAGGTATTTGCCCTTCCAAATAAATTTGGTTATTGATTTTTCTATTTCTGCAAAGTAAGTTGTTGGGATTTTAATTGGTATTGCATTGAATCCACAAATCAGTTTAGGTAGAATTGACATCTTAATTATATTTTCTCCTCTAATCCATGAACATGGTATATTCTTCCATTTTTTTAGGTCCTGTTCGATTTCTTTTGGCAGTTTCTTGTAGTTTTCTTTGTGTTGGTCTTTTGTGGCCTTTGTTAAGTTTATTCCTAAACACATGAGTCTTTTGGTTGCTATTGTAAATGGAAATTTTTTCTTGATTTCTTCCTCTTGTTTCACAGTACTTGTGTATAAGAACACTACAGATTTTTGGGTGTTGATCTTGTAGCCTACCACTTTGCTGTATTCATTGATTAGTTCTAATAGCTTTGCTGTAGATTTTTCTGGATTTTCTACATATAGAATCATGTCATCTGCAAAGAGTAAAAGTTTTACTTCTTCCTCTCTGATTTGGGTACATTTTATTTCTTTTTCTTGCCTAATTGCTCTAGCTAGAACTTTCAGCAGAATGTTGAATAACAGTGGTGACAGTGGGCATCCCTGTCTTGTTCCTGATCTTAGAGGAAAAGCTTTTGGCCTCCCCCCACTGAGTATGATGTTAGCTGTGGGTTTTTCATATATTGCCTTTATCATACTGAGAAAATTCCCTTCTGTTCCTATCCTTTCAAGTGTTTTCATTAAGAAAGGATGTTGCATTTTGTCAAATGCCTTTTCTGCATTGATCAAGATGATCATGTGGTTCTTCTGCTTTGATTTATTGATGTGGTGTATTACATTAATTGATTTTCTTGTGTTGAACCAGCCTTGCATACCTGGAATAAACCTCACCTGGTCGTTGTGTATAATTATTTTAGTGTGTTGTTTGATTTGATTTGTGAGTATTTTGTTGAGGATTTTTGCATCTATATTCATTAAAGAGATTGCTCTATACTTTTCTTTTTTTGTAGTATCTTTGTATGATTTTGGTATTAGGGTGAAGTTGGCTCCATAGAATGAGTTGGGTAGCTTTCCCTCCTCTTCAATTTTTTTGAAGCATTTGAGTGGGATTGGTACTAATTCTTTCTTGAATGCTTGGTAGAATTCACACGTGAAGCCATCTGGTCCTGGACTTTTCTTTTTTGGGAACTTTTTGATGACTGACTCAATCTCTTTACTTGTGATTGGTTTGTTGAGGTCTTCTGTTACTTCTTGAGTCAATGTTGGTTGTTTATGCTTTTCTAGGAAGTTATCCATTTCTTGTAAGTCGTCTAGTTTGTTAGCATATAGTTGCTCATAGTCTCATTATCTCCTTTATTGCTGCAGGGTCAGTAGTGATGTTTCCTTTCCTGTTTCTGATTGCATTTATTTGTATCCGCTGTCTTTTGTTTTGTTTTGTTTTTTGTTTTTTGTTTTTTGTTAGCCTAGCTAAGGTTCCATCAATTTTGTTGATTTTCTCAAAGCGCCAACTTCTGGTTTTGTTGATTCTATTATTTTTCTGTTCACAGTTTCATTTATTTTTCTCTAATATTTGTTATTTCTTTCTGTTTGCTTTAGGGTTAGTTTGCTGTTCTTTCTCTAGTTCCTCCAGGTGAACAGTTAATTCCTCAAGTTTTGCTGTCTCTTTTCTTTTAATATAGGCATTTAGGGCAATAAATTTACCTCTCAGCACAACCTTTGCTGCATCCCATATGTTTTGATATGTTGTGTTTTCATTGTCATTTGCTTCACGGTATTTACCAATTTCTTCCTTTACCCACTGGTTTTCTAAGAGGGTGTTGTTTATCCTCCATATATTTGTGAATTTTATGACCTTCTGCCTGTTATTTATTTCCGACTTAATTCCATAATGGTCTGAGAAAGTGTTTTGTATAATATCAGTATTTTAAAATTTGTTGAGACTTGCTTTGTGACCCAACCTGTGGTCTATTCTAGGGAATGTTCCATAAACAGTTGAGAAAAATGTGTATCTTGCTGTTGTGGGGTATAGTGTTCTTTAAATGCCTGTCAAGTGTAGTTCATTTATTATACAATTCAGCATCTCCATTTCTTTATTGATCCTCTGTCTAGATGTTCTGTCTATTGATAAGAGTGGTATATTGAAGTCTCCAACTATTATTGTAGAGTTATCTACTTCTCCTTTCAGTGTTCTCAGTGTTTTCCTCATGAATTTTTGGGGCACTCTGGCTTGGTGCATAAATATTTATGATTGTTACATTTTCTTGATTAATTGATCCCTTTTTAATATATAGTGTCCTTCTTTGTCTCTTTTAATTGTTTTACTTTTGAAGTCTAATTTGTCTGATATTAATATAGCTACTCCCTCTTTTTTCTGGTTGCTGCTTGCATGAAATATCTTTTTCCAACCTTTCACTTTCAGCCTATGTTTGTCCTAGTGTCTAAAGTGAGTTTCTTGTAGAGAGCATATAGATGGGTCCTGTTTTTTAATCCATTCTTCCACTCTGTATCTTTTTATTAGGGAGTTAACATTTAGTGTTATTACTGTAAGGGTAGTACTTTTTTCTACCATTTTGTCTTTGCATTTTATGTGTCATATCTTATTTTTTCCTCTCTCTCCTTTTACCCTGCATGATAATCTTCATTTCTACACTCTTCTCCAAACATTTCTCTCCTATCTTTTCCCTTCAGCCTATAGTACTCCCTTTAGTATTTACTGTAGCACTGGTCTCTTATTCACAAACTCTCTCAGTGTCTTTTTGTCTGAAAATATTTTAATCTCTCCGTCATTTTTGAACGACATTTTTGCCGGATATAGAATTCTTTTTTGGGAATTTTTCTCTTTCAGTATCTTAAACATATCATACCACTGTTTTCTTGCCTCCGTGGTTTCTGTGGATAAGTTTGTCCATAGTGTTATGGAGCTTCCCTTGTATGTGATGGATTGCTTTTCTCTTGCTGCTTTCAGTATATTCTTTGTCTTTGACATTGGACAATCTGATCATTAAGTGTCTTGGAGTAGGTCTGTTGGGATCTATTCTGTTTGGGATATGCTTTACTTCTGGAATGTGTAATTTTATGTCTTTCATCAGGTTGGGAAATTTTCAGTGAATATTTCTTGTATTATTCTTTCTGCTCCTTTTCCCCTCTCTTCTCCTTCTTGGATACCCATAACACTTCATGTTGTCACATAGCTCCCTAAGACCCTGCTTGTATTTTTCCATTCTTTTCACCATCTATTCTTTTGTGTGTATGAATTCAAGTGTCTTGTCTTCCAGATCACTGATCCTTTCTTCTGCCTGTTCAAATCTACTGTTTTATTCCTCTGTTGTGCCCTTCATTCCCATAAGTTCTGTGATTTGTTTTTTCAAGTTTACAAACTCTTCTTCATGGTAATCCAGTGTCTTCTTTATATCCTTCATCTCTTTTGCCATATCTTCCCTCATCTCATTGATTTGATTTTTGAATTGATTTAGGAGATCTGTTTCATTATTAATTATTTCTTTCAGTTCCTGTATCTCAGTTGAAGTGTTAATTTGTTCCTTTTGCTGGTCCATATTTTTGTATTTCCTAGTATGGCTTATTATGATAACCTATCTAGGCATCACTCTTTTATCTAGGGTTTCCTTCTTGTTTGGCTTTGTTCTCTCTCCTTTGGTGTTCTGTTCAACTTATTCTAGACCTCTAACTTAGGTTTTATTTAGTTGATCAGAATTTTTCACCCCTGTTTTTCTTTTTCTTGCCCTGCCTCTATGTATCCTTTTTGTGGGAGGGTCTCCTCAGATATGGTCAACCCCAGTCAGGTTTTTCCAGTCCAGAGAGGCCCAGGTCTCAGGAGGAGGATATGGAGTTTCCCTGTGAATGTGGCCCTCCTGTGAGGCCTCTTCACTTGTTGCTTTTCCTTTCCTGTCCAGCAGGTGGTGCTTGCCAGCCTGCAGCTCCCTCACCAGTGTAACAAGGTTTGGTGTCTTTAGTTCTTCTCCTGCTTACTCTGACCCTGGTGGAGGCATGCTGACTGAAGCTGGTTTCTGATTTCCAGCCCCTGGGATCTAAAAGCTCTTTAATGGAGGGCTGCCAATTGAGCTGGACCACACCCCACTCTTCTTGGGGAACTTATATGCCCTTCAGGGAATTGTCTCCCCCACTAGGCTCTCTGCTTTATCTGTCAGACCTATTTCAGCTTTCCATTTACTGGGTTCAGAGGCCAGTTGCAGATATCTGAAAAGAGCTACTTATAATATTTATTTAGAAAAGAAACAAAGAAAAAAAATTAAATAATATTAAAAAAAATTAAAAAATGAAATCCCTTTTTAAAGCCTTTTCCCTGCCTGGAAGTTTTGTCACTGTCAAAATAGAGAATTTAAAATGGGCTTTGGGCTATTATCTGAATAATTACTCTCCAACACCTTTAATTCTGACCTTACCAGGGGCTATTGTAGTGTAAAAAGATGAGGAATCAGAGAGCAAGAAAGGTGGAGGGGCAAAATTTAGGGGAGAAAAAAAGTCCAAACAGCCTTTTTGGATCCAGGGAATAGGTGTCCCCTTGTATGTGCCCCGCCCTCTTCTCAGAGCCCAGCCCTTCTCTAGCACACCCAGCTCTAAAAGTTAATTAATTAATTTGTTAACTAATTTTGCAGTTGAGGCTGGGTTGAGCCCCCTACTTGCTCCCAGTAGTTTGTTGTTTTTCCTTTCAAGGAGCCAGCTGTGAGACAGTCTAAGAGATCTGGGTGGGGAGGGACGCCAGACCCATGGTTGGGGGAACTTACAGATTTTGCTGCAATTTCAGCTTTTCCACATCATCCAGACTTGTGTACAATATGTGACTGGTCACTGCAGACCCTGAAAACACTGATTGATACAGTTGGTGGCTAATTACCAGCTGCCATAGCGGAGAGACTAAATTCCACTCCTCACCACTTTGCCATCTTGCCCTGCCCCCTCCTTGCTGTTTCTTAATCAGTTAAATCTTAAAAAATCCCCAATTAGATCCTGCTTCTGCTCATGTATACACAGAATTAACTTTATTTGCGTTAACCACCAAATTAAATCAGAATGCCCAGCTACAATTGAATTGAGCCTGAGGAAGTTGTGAGAGTGGTGTGTGGCAATTGGACAGTCTTAATAAAAGTATTATTCCTTTAGAGGGCAATGGCCAGGTTTATCAAATATTTATGTTTTGTTTTATTCCGATCAGATCTATTAAATTGGTTGAAATACACTTTGTATAAAAGTTAAATCTAGGAATTATTCTTTGCTTTGCAGTTTCCAGACTTTTCAACAGAAATTAACTTTGGTTTCTTTGTTAACATTTTATAATGAAATTTAAAAAAGCACCTGTAAGCATCATCTTATTTAAGTTATCTTTACTTCATGTCATATGAATCAATGTTGAGGAATTTGGGTGTGTTTTCAACCTGAAGTATAGACCAAAGGGAAATATATCTTTCTTAAAATATTTAAAAGGCAATTATAAGGTAAAAGAGTAGGGAAGGAGGCTGTCATTCACTGTGTTTTTTCTATGGCCCAGACCCTTTCTAAGTGCTTTAATTTAATCCTCAGAATAGTCCTATGAAGTATTAATTTTACAGATGAGGACACTGACCTATAGGGAGTTTTAGAAACCTGCCCAAGGTCACACATTAAGTGACAGAGCCTGAGTTCCTAGCCCTTACTGTTCCCCAAAGCATTCCAGTATAACTACCTAGCAGGGTAGCTGTCATCAAAGACCTTGCTGAATAGTGGCAGAGCTGGGATTCAGTTTCAAAATGGATTGTTTGTGGGGGGCTGGTGACGATGTGCTTTCTGCAGGTGTAGAAGCCTTTTCTTAAAAAAAAAAAAATGCTAAGGGAAGTTGTTGAGAGAATGATGGCTAAGATAGCTTGAACAGTTAGCAGGATTTCCTTTAGATATACAGAAAGGCTGTGGCCTTGGATGGCCAGGCATTTCTGCTGAGAGCAAGAAAGGAGATGGGTTTCAGGATGAGGAGAGTGGAGGAATTTTTTATATGTTGAGGGAAATTTAATAGGTAAGTAATACATAAATAGAAGTCTTGGATGAAAATATATAGCATGAATTACCATTATATAGTGGAATCACTTGGGAGAGCTCTAGATTCTTTTCTGTAGTGTTTTGCAGGAATGCAGGAAAGTATATCTTAGGTGCTTTACATAATCTTAAGTATTAAAACAATCCTGTTAAAAAAATACGGTGGTATTCCTGTTTTCTATTTCATGCTGGTACAGGTTGTTTAAAGCATGGTTTAAGGAGAAGATTATAGGTATAGAATTCTGTGTGGTAAACAAAATAATTATAAACTTGAACAAGTATTTGTAATTTATAATTAAAGGATAAATATCACTATATATAAAAAGTAATTATAAATCATAAACAAACAGATTACAATAAAATGTTTAAAAGTTCACAATAGACATTTATATTTCCTTATTTGTGAACTGGCTGATAAACTGTAAAAAAATACATTTACTATCACTAGTAATCAAAGAAGTGTAAATAGTTTATTCTTTCTTGAAGGCAATTTGGCAATTTGTATCAACATTTAAAGTGTGTGTATTTATACTTAGGAAGTTACCTCAAGAAAGTTGAGTACACATAGACTTCTGTAAAGCATATACAGAACACTGGTATGGTAAAGAATTGGAATCAAATCAAATGTTTATCACTAGAAGAATAGTTATCTTGTGTTACGTCTGTATACTGAAATTCTTATTCCTTGGATTTTTTTATTTTTGTAATTGAGATAATAATAATATCTCCCTCCCAGGGTTGTTATGAGGATTAAGTGACTTAGGTGATGTAAAATACTACAAGATTACCTGGCACTTAGTAAGTGTTCAATGAGTGTTAGCTACAATAGTTTTTTTTTTTTTTAAGGTTTTTATTATTACAATAATAAAAGTCCAGTAAATGTCATAAAACAAGTGTAGATTTTAATGAAAAACTTTCTGTAACCAAAACCTGCAAAGTGGAATCCTAGGCAGCCATCCCAGAAACTCTCTTTGGAACTGTTTCAGTTTGCTAAAGCTGCCGCAATGCAATATACCAGAAATGGGTTGGTTTTTACAACAGGGATTTATTAGCTTACAATTTACAGTTCTTAGGCAATGACAGTGTCCAAATTAAGGCATCAACAGGATGATAGCTGGACTCTGAAGACAGACTACTGGCATCTGGGACAGCTCTGTCACATGGGAAGGCACATGGCTAGCATCTCCTCGTCCTTCTCTCCTGGGTCCTGTTGCTTTCAGCTCTGGTTCCATTGGCTTCCTCTTAGAGCTTCTGTGGGTTCTCTCTTAGCATCTCCAGGGCTTTTCTCTCTTAAACTCTCTCTCTGCTTTTTCTGTCCTTTATCCTTTCATAAAGTACTCTAGTAAAAGGCTTAAGACCCACTTGGAATGGGATGGGTCACATCTCAAATTGAAATAACCTAATCAAAATGTCCTACCCACTATCTGCACCCACAGGAATTGTTTAAAATAACATGGCCTTTTTCTGGGGCGTATAACAGCTTCGAAGCAGCACTGACATTCTTCCCAAACCCCTTACTTCTCCTTTTAAGAGTAACTGCTGTTTTGACTTTTGTGGTAATCAGTGCCTTATTTTCCTTGTAGTATTATCACCCAAAGCATGCATTCCACATTATGGATTAGATTGATTTTATTTTACTTTTTAATTCATGCATCTTTTGCTCTTTAGTGCCTATTGACTTTCTATAACATTTTTCTCTGTCCTCTATATATTTCCTGCAAATTGATAATTTAAGCTGCATTGTCAATAACAGTAGCCACTAGCTGCATGGTATTGGAGCCATCCAACAGCAGAGTTCAAGAGGCAGAAGAAAACACTCAGGAACCGGAGAACAAGACACCTGAAATCCTACACACAAAAGAACAGATAGGAAAAAGAATGGAAAAATATGAGCAACATCTCCAAGAATTGAATGACAGCTTGAAGCACATGAATGTATGTGTCATGGGAGTCCCAGAAGGAGAAGAGAAGGGAAAAGGGACAGAAGCAATAACAAAGGAAATAATAAATGACTATTTCCCATCTCTTATGAAAGACATAAATTTATAGATCCAAGAAGCACAGCATACCCCAAACAGACTAGATCCTATGCCAAGACACTTAATAATCAGGTTATCAAACATCAAAACAGAGAGAGAATCCTGAAAGCAGTAAGGGAAAAGTGATCCATCACATACAAAGGAAGCTTGATAAGACTTACTGCGGATTTCTCAGTAGAAACCATGGAGGCAAGAAGGAAGTGGTGTGATATATTTAAGGTACTGAAAGAGAAAAACCACAAACCAAGAATCCTAAATCTGGCAAAACTGTCTTTCATATTTGAGGGAGAATTTAAAATATTCTCTGACGAACAATGAGAGAGTTTGTGAACAAGATACCTGGGCTACAGGAAATACTAAAGGGAGCACTACAGACAGATAGGAAAAGACAGGAGCGAGAGGTTTGGAACACAATTTTGGGTGATGGTAGCACAGTAATATAAGTACACTGAACAAAGATGACTGTGACTATGGTTGAAAAAGGAAGGTTAGGAACGTGAGACATCAGAAGGAAAGAGGAAAGATAAAGATTGGGACTATATAACTCAGTGAAACCTAGAATGCTCAACAATTGTGATAAAATGTACAGATATGTTTTTACATGAGGGAGAACAAATGAATGTCAACCTTGCAAAGTGTTAAAAATAGGGTGGTATTGGGAAAAAATACAATCAATGCAAACTAGAGACTATAGATAACAGAAACATTGTTTTATGCTTTCTTTAATATAACAAAGGCTATATACCAAAGCTAAATGCGTATAAGAGGGGGGGATATAAGGGAGGATTATGTGACTCTTGGCATTGGTAATGTTATCTGACTTTTTTATTGTACTTTAGTTTAATTCTGTCTTTCCTTCTGCTGCTTTTTAGCTGTCATTTTTTTTCCATCTTTTTCTTTTTCTTTTGTCTCTCTACCTTCTTTAACTCTTCCTCCTGCTTTGAGAAAAAATGGAGATGTCCTTTTATAGATAGTGGTCATGATGGTGAATGCATAAATACTTGATTATACAGGGAACCAACGATTGTTTATTTAGGATGGAATGTATGGTTGAACAAAACCATCTTAAAAAACAAACACACAAACAAACAAAATGGGTTGATGAAGAAACCTTGAGGGTACTATATGGAGTGAAATAAGTCAGACACAAAAGGACAAATATTGTAGGGTCTCACTGATATGAAATAATTATAATATATAAACTCATAGATATGGGATATAAGTTACCAGGATATAGAATGAGGCTAAACAGTGGGGAGCAGTTGCTTATTGTGAACAGAATGTTTAACTCGGTTGAACTTAACTGTTTGGAGATGGACAGAAATGACAGTAGCACATTGTTGTGAGAATAACTAACAGTGCTGACTGGTGTGTGAAGGTGTGGAAAGGGGAAGCTTAGAGTCATGTAGGTCACCAGAAGGAAAGTTGGAGGCTAAAAGATGGGAATGTATAGAACAGTGAATCTTCTAGTGGACAATGTCCATGATTAACTGTACAAATATTAGAAATCTCTTTCATGAACTAGAACAAATGTATCACACTGTAACTAGAAGTTAATAATAGAGGTGAATATAGGGAAAAAATATACCTATTGCAAACTATGTACTACAGTTAGTAGTATTTTAAGATTTTTTCATCAACAGTAACTAATGTACTATACCAATACTCTGAGTCAATAATGGAGGGGGTGGTGATTAGGCATATGGGAGGATTTGAGTTTTCTTTTTTGTTTTCATTTCTTTTCTGGAATAATAGATGCACAGCTGTATGATGGTACCATGGGAAATTGATTGTGCGCTTTGGTGATTGTATGGTGTGTGAACAATGTCCATAAAATTGTATTAAAAAAAATCAACACCTCAGTTGGATGTAAACATGATGGTTGATTTCTGAAATCATTTCGATTCCTTTGGTCTGTATATCTGTCTTTGTGCGAGTACTATGCTGTTTTGATTACTGTGGCTGTTATAACCTTTAAAGTCAGGAAGTTAAAATCCCCTAACATTGTTCTTTTTTTAAAGATGGCTTTCACTATTTGAGGCCCTTTATCCTTCCATTTAAATTTGATGATTGGCTTTTCCATTTCTGCAAAGAGTGCTGTTGGAATTTTGATAGGGATTGCATTGAATCTGTAATCACTTTGGATAGAATTGACATCCTAACAATATTTCACCTTGTTTTCTGTAAATAAGGAATATCCTTCCATTTATTTAGCTCTTCCTTGGTTTCTTTTAGCAGTGTTTTGTAGTTTTCTGTGTACAAGTCTTACATTCTTGGTTAGATTTATTCCAAGATATTTGATTCTTTTATTTGCTGCTCTAAATGGAATTTTTTAAAATTTCTTCTTCATATTGTTCATTACCAGTGTATAGAAACACTACCGTTTTTCATGTAGATCTTGTACCCTCCCACTTTTCTAAGTTTGTTTATTAGTTCCAGTAGCTTTTTTTGTGAATATTCCACTATTTTCTGTATATAATATCATGTCATCTGCAAATAAGGAACATTTTACTTTTTCCTTTCCAGTTTGGATGCCTTATACGGTAGGACCTTGTTTTACACAACTAATAAGGCCCTTTGTGTTAGTTGAAAATTGTACATAATAGTGAACCCTGTTATTTACTAAGTAGTTATAAGAACATGTATATCACACATTATTTTAATGCAATTTCATTGAGATGTATTCACACAGCGTAGAAACCATCCGAAGTATATGATCATTGGTTCACAGTATTATCACATGGTTGTGCATACTGCCCCATGATTAAATTTAGAACATTTTCATTGTAACAGAAAGAAATAAAAATGAAAAAGAAAACCATCTTCCTTCCATACTCCTTATCCCCCTGTATTATTGACCCATAGTATTGGTGTGGTACATTTATTACTGTTGATGAAAGGGTATTAAAATGTTGTTGAGTATAGTCCATAGTTTGCAACAGGTATATTTTTTCTGATATACTGCTCTATTATTAACTCCTTATAATATTGTCATACATCTGCTCTGGTTCATGAGTGAACATTTTTATATTTGTACAGTTAATCACAGGCAGGGTCCACCACAAGATTCACTGCGTTATACATTCCCATGTTTTAACCTCCAACTTTCCTTCTGGTGACATAAGTGTCTCTAAACTTTCCCTTTCCACCACACACAAACACCATTGAGCATTGTTAATTATTCTCACAATAATGTGTTACTGTCACCTCTGTCTATTTCCAAACATTTAAGTTCACCCTAGTTAAACATTCTGTACATGTTAAGCAACTGTTCTCCATTCTGTAGCCTCATTCTATATCCTGGTGATCTATATTCTATATTTTATGTCTGTGACTTTACATATTATAATTAGTTCATATCACTGAGCTCATATATTTGTCCTTTTGTGTGTGCCTTATTTCACTCAACATATCTTCAAGGTTCATCCTTGTTGTCGCATGCTTCAGGACTTCATTCTTTCTTATTGCTGAATAATGTTCCATTGTATGTTATGCCACATTTTGTTTATCCATTCATCTGTTGAAGGACACTGGGTTGTTTACATCTTTTGGCAGTGGTGAATAATGCCGCCCTGAACATCTGTGTCTGCTCGGGTCCCTGCTTTCAGATATTCTGGGTATATCCTGAGTAACAGAACTGCCAAATCATCCTCCGCAATGACTGTATTATTTTACATTCCCACCAGCAGTGAATAAATGTTCCAGTTTCTCTACATCCTCTCTAACACTTGTACTTGCCTGTTTGTTTAATAGTTGCCATTCTGGTAGGTGTGAGGTATCTCCTGGTATTCATTTGCATTTCCCTAATAGCTAGTGAAGCTGAGCATCTTTTCATGAGCCTCTTAGCCATCTCTGTTTCCTCTTCTGAGAAATGTCTATTTATGTCCTTTGCTCATTTTATAATTGGGTTGTTTGTTTTTTGCTGTTGAGCTGTAGGATTTCTTTAAATATACTAGATAGCAAACCTTTATCAGATATATGGTTTCCAAATATTTTCTCCTTTTTATTCAGTTACGTTTTCACCCTTTTGACAAAGTCCTTTGAAGCACTGACATTCAATTTTGAGGAGTTCTCATTTATTTTTTCTTTCATTGACTATGCTTTGGGTGTAAAAATCTAAGAAACTACTGCCTATCACTAGATCTTCAAGATGTTTCCCTGCATTTTCTTCTGGGAGCTTTATGGTACTGCTTCTTGTACTTAAGCCATTGATCCATTTTGAGTTAATTCTTGAATAGGGTGTGTATCACACATTTTTACATATATAAAGCAAATAAGAACTCAAGTAACAATAAATAAACAAAATTAATCATAGAAATAAATTTTTAAAATTTTAATTATTTTTTTCTTGTACTTGTGAGCATGCACCCCAGTAGCCTGCCCTGCCTCAAGGTCCCTCCTCCCTGTCCCCTAGAGGAAAAAAATAGGCAGTAGCCAGTCAGAGGTCAGGAAGGTGCTTGACATTGGTGAGCTGCTGGGCAGTGTTGCTTGGAGACCATGGGTGGGTCAGTGTTCTTCCCCCTCCCACTGTGCGCCCACCCTGCTGCTGCCATGCTTCCTGGCTCTATTTAGGGCATGCATAATAGCGACCCCCATTATTTCATAAGTATTTCCTATACGAACAAACCTACAATGCTTTTTTAAATAAATGGGGCAAATAAATACTCCAGTAATGATAAGTAAATAAAATTAATCATAGAAATCCTTTTTAAAAATTTTAATTTCCTCTCTCTCTGCTTTAATTTTTTCAGTTGCCAGTTGGGTATACCTGAATTCATGTGTGTGAGTTTGCATAAAATGAGGTCCTACTGCCTTTTTTTCTCTTGCCTAATTGCTCTGGTGAGAATTTCCAGTACAATAAAATCTGAATAAAAGTGTTGACAGTGGGCACCTTTGTCTTGTTCTGATCTTACAGGGAGAGTGTTCAGTCTTTCCTCCTTAAGTAAGAGGTTAGCTGCGGGTTTTTCATATATGCATTTTATCATGTTGAGAAAGCTTCCTTTTATTCCGAGTGTTCTAAGTGTTTTTTAAAGACGGTGTGCTGGATTTTGTCAAATGCCTTTTCTGCATCACTTGAGATGCTCATTCATTTTTTCCTTTGTTCTGCTAATGTGGTGTGTTACATTTATTGATTTTTCTCATGCTGAACCACCCTGCATAGGATAGATCCCACTTGATTATGGTATATAATTCTTTTGATGTGTTTTTGGATTTGGTTTCCCAGTATTTTGTTGAGGATTTTTACATGTGTGTTCATAGGGGCTTTTGGTTCATAGTTTCTTTTTCTTGTGGTTTCTTCATTTGACTTTCATATGCGAGTAATGCTGGCCTGATAGAAAGAATTAGGGAGTGTTTTTTCCTCTTCAATTTCTTGGAAGATTTTGAGCAGGATAGGTGTTAATTCTTCCTGGACTGTATTTTAGTTTCCTATTCTGCTCAAAGCAAATACCATGAAATGGGTTGGGTTAAACAATTGGAGTTCATTAGTTTTTGGTTTTGAGGCCGGGAAAATGTCCAAATCAAGGCATCATCAAGGTGTTGCTTTCTCCCTAAAGATTCTGGTTTGGGGGCTGACTCCTGAGGACCCTTGGTCCTTAGCTTGCCACATGGCAAGGCATATAGTGACTTCTCCTGGTCTCTCCCTTCTCTTCTGGGTTTTGTTGATTACAGCTTCTGGCTGCTCAGTGTCTTTCTCTCTTTGTCTGAATTCTTTCCCTTCATTAGGTACTCCAATAATTGGATAATGGTCCATCCTCCTTGAGGTGGGAAATACCTTAACTGAAGTTACCTTGTCAAAAACTCCACCTTACAATGGGTTCGCGCCAGTGTAATGGATTAAATTTAAGAATATGTTTTTCTGGGGTACATACAGCTTCGAGCACCCCAGACACTTTGGTAAAATTTATCTGTGACGTCATCTGCTCCTGGACTTTTCTTTGTTGGGATGTTTTTGATTACTGATTCAACCTCTTTAGTAGATATTGGTTCTTGAGTTAGTGTAGGTAGTTTGGGTATTTCTAGGGATTTGTCCATTTCTTCTAGGTTATCTAATTTTGTTTATGTTCAGCTGTTCATAGGATCTTCTTATAGTCCTTTTTATTTGTATGTGGATGCTTCTTATAGTCCTTTTTGTTTCTGTGTGGACAGTATTAATGTTCCCCTTTCATTTCTGATTTTAGTTATTTGTATCCTCTCTCTTTTTTTCTTCGTCAGTGTAGCTAAAGGTTTGTCGAGTTTATTGATATTTTCAAAGAAACAACTTTTGGTTTTGTTTAGTCCATTCCTTTTTTGTTCTCAGTTTCATTTATCTCCATTCTAATCTTTATTATTACCTTCCTTCTGCTCACCTTGGGTTTAGTTTGTTCCTCTTTTTCTAGTTCTTCTTGTTTTGAGGTTAGGTCTCTGTTTTGAAGTCTTTCTTCTTTTTTTAATGTAAATAATTAGAGCTGTAAATTTCCCTCTCTTACCATATTTGCTGTATCCCATAAGGTTTGGTATGTTGTATTTTCATTTTCATTACCTTGAGATACTTTCGAATTTCCCTCATAATTTCTTCTTTGACCTATTGCTTGTTGAGTACTTTGTTGCTTAATTTTTATGTATTTTGTGAATTTTCCATTTTCCCTCTGGTATTGATTTCTATTTTTATTCCATTTTGGTTGGAGAAGATACATTGTATGATTTCAATATTTTTGAATTTATTGAAACTTAATTTGTTATCTAACAAGTGTTCTATCCTGGAAAACAATTCCTGTGCACTAGAGAGAATACGTATACTGCTGCTTTGGTGTTGGCTGATTTTGAGTATTGTTCAAGTCTTTTATTTCCTAATTGATCTTCTGTCTAGATGTTCTATCTATTATTGAGTGGTGCATTGAAATCTCATACTATTAATGTAGAACAGTTTATTCTCCCTTCATTTCTGTTAATATTTGCTTCATATTTTTTGGCTTCTGCTGTTAGGTACATATATATTTATAATTGCTATGTCTTGTAGAGTTGACCCTTTATTAGTATGCAGTAACATTCTTTGTGCCTCACAAACAGTTCTGGATTTAATGTCTCTTTTATCTGGTATTACTAGTACTCCAGCTCTCTTTTTTTTTTAATACTTGCATGATGTATTTTTTTCCATCTTTTCTCTTTCACTCTACTTATGTCCTTGAATTTAAGATGAGTCTCTTGTAGCCAGCTGATAGTTGGGTCATGCTTTTTCATCCATTTTGCCATTTTCTATCTTTTGACTGGAGTGTTTAGTCCATTCACATTTAAATTAACTATTGACAATGCAGGCTTTTCTTTTGCCATTTTGTTATTTTGCCTTTGTAAGTTTTTTATCTTTTTTGACTTTCAGTTTTTCCATTAATGGACATTTTCATATTTATTTGTTTTTTATTGTAATATTATGAGTTCCTTGTCATTTCTTTCTGAATATATTTTTCATATATTTTCTTTGTGGTTACTTTGGGATTAAAATTTAACGTCCTAAAACCATATCAGTCATTTATATATACACTCTTCCTCTACCCATCTGTCCCCCCACCTTTTTTTGTACTTTTTAGAAATTGTGTCTGTGTACATTGAATGTTGAAGGCCATCAATGTCATTACTTTTTATGCATTTGTATTTTAACAGCTTCATTGGTATTAACTGGTATAAAGATACACTTTTCACCTAAATACTTTTATCTAAAAACAGAAAATTGCTAAAAGAGTTTTTTTTCTTTTATAGGTATTAGATCATCTAATGCAAAATTACCCTTGGTTCCAACAATTGGTGCAGTTCCAGAAGACCCAGTTTCAAATATGAGGTATTCAAGTTACTAATTTGTTTATTTGTGATTTATTCCTTTTGATGACCCTTTAACTATCTAGCAACATTTTTTTCTCTCTTTCACCTTCCCTTCCTCCCTCTCTCCCATCCTCTTTTCTCTCTCTCTCTTCTCTCTCTGTCTTCATTTTCTCTGTCTTCCCCGACTCTGTCTCCCCCTCCCTCCCTCTTTCTTTTACTCTTTGTCTCTTTCTTTCCTTCAAAATACATGACATTTGAGGCTTGAGAATATCTTAGAAGTTCAATTTATTTTTAAAGATGATGAGATGTAAAAGATTCATAAGACTTGACCTAAATAGTGGCTATTTATAAATGCTGTGAGCATAAAAGTTATTAAATTTACACATGCAGTTATTAGCCGTTCTGTCAAATGATTGTGAATTGAAAATTGGTCATTTAGAGTTCCTCTTCCACAGTTGTATCATAGGAATAAGTGATGACCAATCAACCAAAGCCTCAGCAAATCTGAATTGTAGATAGATAATTAGTGTCATATACTTTAATTGGGAATATCTATTTCAAGTATTAATTTTAGATACTTTGAATTCTACCCAGACAGAGAGATAGTTAATAACCATAGGAATTTCCTGTGGTTTATTAACTGGTATTTTTAACAGCAGCTGTTTACTTGGTAGTATGAATAGTAGGAACTCCAGGGAGATAAATAATGCTGTTTATAAGTTAAAAACTAAAGCTGTTGCTACCTCTGAATCTTATGAAATTCAGAGAGCTTATTTTTAAATTATTGAATATATGTGTATGTGTATATGTATGTGAACGTATATATATATATATATGCATCAATATATATCCATATAATTACACATATTAATACGTAAAATGGATTATTTCTCAGAAATGAGCCTGTACAGCTTGTCTTTTCAAGTGAAAAATTTTTCAGATTGCTTTAGTAAGAAATTGTTACAGAATAGATAAAATTCATTGATAGAGATTATAAACTGATTCAGTGTATAAACATTTATTAAGTCTATACTGTATACTGTAGTTGATAACTTAGAGATGAAAAAGATATAGTTCTTGAATTCATGGTGTTGATGTTTATTGGTGAGTAGTCAAATTTGGTAAGGATTATAGGGTTTGTTTTGGTTACATTGGATACTAGTTAAAAGCTTGTGTTCTTAATCAGCCAGTTAAGACTTCCAGTAAGAACTGATGCTTGGAGTTGTTAACACCAGGTTGTTGGCCTGGGCTGTGGGTTGTAAGATAGAGCAGGTTAAAGAAGGATATTCCAGGCTGGAGGAACGGTATGCATAGCACTAAATGAGCCTTTAGGTAATTTTAAATTTTTCATATTATTTTACATTTCTGTGGAAATTCAGGCTTCATTTCATAAACTAGGAAATTGATAAATTATGTTGAATAGCTTGTAATTTACCACTTTTCAATTAGTATTACTGAAAGGCTTGAACATGCTTTGGAAAAGGCAGCTCCTCTTCTGCGAGAGATTTTTGTGGATTTTGCACCTTTTCTTTCTCGTACACTTTTGGGTAGCCATGGACAAGAGCTACTCATAGAAGGAACAAGTAAGTGATTTTTCTTTATTTTATTATATATATTTAAACTTCCAAGTTAAAAAATTAAATTGATAATAAGAGATGCATGGAGTTTTATTATTTAAATATTTTACTTTGAGTAGGCATCTGATAATCTGTATTTTTGAGGAATATATTACATGTTTGTTATATTCTAATCTGCTCAAGATCTTCATCAGTGCTTTGGATGAGGCAGAAAATTACTGTGTTGACCCAGAGAAATAAGGTTTTTAAAAGCACATTAGAATTAACTATGAGACTAGAGAATTGGAGGAACTAGTGTCACAATAATTAGTGAGGCACTTATGTAGGTTTGCACTTAAGATCCTTATAAACAACATGTATTACCACAAAATAGGAAAATGAGTAATGCATTATTAGTCTCTATTAGCAGAATTATATTTGATGAATAAGTAGAGATTATAGTAATATTGTTTTCTATTCTGTTTACATCATACATAGATTACCAGGCCTTTTCTAGGTAGTTATTTGAGATTGTCTCAAACCAGATAGCATGCAGAAGAAGGTTGCTGGGGATATTGGAAATTGTGCTATTTAAAGAATGGATGAGGAATTTTGCTTTTTTTAAGCATGGTATACTTGCCACGCACCCCATGTGTTCAAATATTAGAAATTTAGAAAGTTGACTCATGCAAATGGAAATGGGCTTACCCTGAATTGGTATATACAGTAGATTTAAGCTTATTAAGTGTGAATTTTCAAATTTTAGAGTTGTTTAAGAGCTTAAGAGATTGACTTAAAAAATACCAGTACTACAATACTGCAAAGTTTTAAGAAGAAACTAGATGACTTTTATCAGAGACAATGTAGAACTGGGTTTTTGCATTCAAAAATGTTCTGACAGCATAGAAACAGAAAGCATATTGGTAGTTGCTGGGTCTGGGGGGAGGGGAAAATGGGGATGATAAGGACTAAAATAATAAGAAAACGAAAATAATGGAATTGCCCATAGGGTGATGGTACAATAGAATTCAAATAAGTACTGCTGGCTCACCATCTTTTTTTTTAAATTGCTTTCCCCAAAGTATTGCGTTATATTTTAAGAGGGAGTAAATTTGCATTTTCAATGTGGCAAAAACTTGTGTTTGGAACAGTGAAAATACCTTAGATATGACAATCGTTATCAGCCCTCCAATGGGCCAGAGTACATATAAACAATATTATAGCATATCATTAGTATTAAATTTTCATTAAGGGGTGTGATTAAGAAAAGAGAGTCTGAAATGTCTCATTAGTGGGGATGTTAATGAAAAAAAGGTTGCGAAATACTGGTATATAAGAAGCCTATGGATACCATCCTTGTAGTTTTATTTTTATTCTTACTGAACACAGTTGAGAATTTAGAATTTTTCATTTTCTGCCCTTAATTTCAAAGAGAATAAAATTGACGGAGGAATACATTTTACAGCTTTTAGACAATCTGAAGATGAATTTAAAAAGGGGGAGTAGCAGTCTTTCATTTCTAGCAAATTGAAGAATCAATGAATAATATCTTTCTATATTATTCTATATGATATATATTATTCTACATAATATATTTCTATATCATTCTATAATGATAACTATCATTTTTATCAAACTGTAGAATCAGTTAGTGAATAATGTATTTCTAAGGACAGAAAGAAAATTGGTTTTCTCAGTAGGTCATTCAAAAGGGAGAATTTCATCATGCGAAATTTTCATAATGGACAATTTTGCAAACAAACCTGGGCTATCCCATTTTGCTAAAAATCATGTGACAGTTTTCTTCGATCTTTCATAATGTTTATGCACCACAATTTATTTGTTTCACTTTGTAAGTGTGTAAATATTGAAGGTATGTGTATACAAAGATGATTGAAAGGGAAAAGTTCAGGTAGAAATGAAAGAAATCAGTAGATTGGTCATCTTAAATGATGCTAATAAATCTAATGAGGAAAATGTTTTTAATTCTGTATAAAGAAGATAGGTATCCTTCCTGCCACAAAATTGTAAGTCACCAATGTTTTCCAAAGTGTGTTGTTTGATGAAGTGAGGTCAAGAAAAGAACCAGAATTAATGATAAGCTAAGACCTATTAGAAATGTATGTGAAATGTGGAACTAGTATTTACAAGATGGATATATTCTAGATTCATAATGGGTAGTTAGTTGCATCCAAAGGACATTGTCCATTTGGAGTATATGTATACCTTCAACTCCAGAAAATATGAAATACAAATTTGCATTTACTATGCTTAAATTTTTATTAAAATTTCTGATGTTTTTTTGCCACCATCCTTTTATTTTGTAAATTATTTTTAAAATAATGAGAACATTAAAAGAAAATGTTCTAAGATTCCAGCTGGTAAATGATCATGGCTATTTTTCTTGATATACTGAGGGTTAAGATGAATCAATGAGTTTAGATGGTGTTAGTTTAATCTTTAGTAAATCATTTAATTTTTCTGATTCTACTATGAATTAGGGAAAAGAATGGATACTATGGATGGGATAAATATCATGTAAAGTGACATTTGGGCCAGTTTCTCCTGAAGAAATTGGAGTGGTGTTTTGGTAATGAAACTTCTTAATTTGACATGTGTTTAGTTTATAAGACTCTTGGCTTGGTATCTTGAATTTGTCTCTTTGGAAGAAACTAAAATTCCATATCTGTGAAAAATGGACCAAAAAATAAAACCAAGAAAAATGAACTCAACTGTTTCTCTGAGAGACTTTTAGAGGTGTCAGCTTATAAACTCATTTAGATCTATGAGTCTGAAAAACCTTCTCCTCTTTCTGCTGATTGGGGCAATACTAGATGTGAGTATGTAAAAATGAAAATTGTTGCTTCTGGTAACAACTTACATCCTTACCCCAATTGTTCCAGGGCCTTAACTGTAAATCTAAAGACAGATTTCCTGGATTATAATTAATTGTATGGTTCTTCATACATGTGACCAGTGTTACCCAAAGGCAGAAATTCAGGTAAAAAATAGAGAGATGTGATTTAAGTTATGCAATCTGATACCAAGCCCCTTTTTGGTGTTCTCTTTTGTTTCTTTACTCCAAAAGTTATACATCTGTGTTCACAATGTTCACATCCTTTTGTCAGTAAGCTAAGCATGAGAGGTCTAATACAGGTCGCCTTTTTCCTCTGAATCTCTTTTTTGCTTAAAATTGTACTTTCCCTCCAAAACCAGCTCCATGTCCAACAAAGCAATGAAAACCCCACTTCCAAACTATTTTAACTGAATTAAGCTATGAAATGTTACATGACCTTTTACTAGAATTTGTATTCTGAGTATTCAGCTCACTGGTCAGTGGATGTAGTTTGCTGAATCTTCACATCCAACAATGTAGCAGCTATCAACCATCCTCTAGTTTACCAGCCTTTATTAGTGGGAAATAAGATTGAAGTTGATATACATATACATTAAAACAATTTTAGGGATAAGTATATGAGTAATGAACTATCCTGTGATATGTGATAAAAGGGACAAAAGAACACCTATAAATCTTTCTAGCTTTGGATAGCCCAAGGACCTTTTTATCACTGTTCATTATCTGAGCAGAAATAAAAGGCTGAGCGAGAACAGAGCACAAATGATGAGTCATAAAAGCATAATTCGTAGGAATTCTGTTTCCCCTAGAAAAGAGCAATAAGGAATAATGGCATAATGGTATAAAGATATGAATTTACTTGCAGGTAGTAAACAGGTTTGATGTTGGAGTAAATTGTTTCCTGGTAGCTGGTTACATTTTAAGAAGAGTGACTAGGTTTCAGCCCAGTAGAGGGATATACCATCCATGAGAGATATGGTATTGTTTGGCCCTTTCTTGGGGCCTTTGCAGCATTAGCAGGAGGAGTGATTCAGAATTTATCCTTATAGAAACCACACTTTAGTTAATGACATGTTTGGCTATATAACATATAGGTATTCTATAGCCAGTGTTCATTCCAGTGCTGACACTATTGCCTTCTTCTCTGTGTTCTATATTTTTTTTGCATACTGAGAAAAATGACTCTAACTTTTCAATAAAAATGAACAACCTATTTAACTTGAATGCTATTTGTAAGGCTACAAAATGCCAACACGTGTCATTACAAGGTCTGAGGCATGATCACTAAAAAAGTGTATGAAAAAGAGGGATACAGCAAAAGATAAAAGAAAGGAAACAAAATATAGAATAGCTGGTAGAACTTTAATGGGGAAAAAAAGGAGGGGCAATTTGTAGGGTGTTTAAGAGCCACCGAGAATTATTGTAGATCTTATACTCTCAAACTTAAGCTAAGTATTTACCTAGCAAAATATAGAATTAAAAATTGTAATTTTTCTGATTATTAATGATGTCATTTAATACTTCAGTCCTTTTTTGGCATAGCCTTTTTTAGATATTGTTTAAAAGGGTTCTTTGAATGAGTTACTTTAGATTTTATTGCTCATCCAAATGAAAGAATTCTTTAGGTAGATATTAACTGTATAAAAGTCCTTCCGTAGAATATTTTTTGGTGACCAAAGAGCCAGATGAAACATAAAAGAGAAAATGTGAATGAATTAATTCATAAGAAATCAAGAATATATAGCAGACAACGGCTTGCACTTCTGTTAAGGTTTATTGTGAGGTCAGAGGTCAAGGTACTAATAAGAGTGTTTGGGATGTCTGCTGCCATGAAACAAAATGGAAACTTGATTGATAGCTAGAGGGTTGAAGGGAGAGTGTGGTGGAGAAAGCAAAGGTCAGAGAGCCATTTCCCTTCTCTGCATGTATAACAATCAAGTCTCTCCAAAACAAAATGTAGACGATATTGATCAATATGGCATATGTTGTGCACATTTTCTATGAGAATTGTGAAATGTCATTATATTTGAAGTTGTGATAAATATTTTACTATTTTGGAAGCTGAAATGAAATAGTTTACCAAAAACTGGTAGTTTTGATGCCATGTTTAAATTAACTATAGAGTATTGTGTTTAATCATATGGTCAATGTGTACAAGTTTGGTTCTTAGCAAGATGTTAATATTTTTTTACAAGCCAATTTGGACAAAGTTATATACATATAAATCTTTCATATTTGTTCTTTACTTTGTAATATGTATTTTTAAATTCTCTTTAAAATAGGTCTGCTTTGCATGAAGTCGAGTAGTTCAGTTGTGGAATTGGTTATGCTACTGTGTTCTCAGGTAAGTAACAAGAATTTATGTTGAATTAAAATATTTTCATATATGTTTACTTGGATAAGGAAGTTATAATGACTTTATCAGATATTTTTGCTATAACAGGAATTTGAGTTTGCAGTTTTCAAATAATTTTATTTGTATTGTAAATTATGTTCTTATCTTTGATACTAGCATACAGATGATTTTAAAGCAAATGCTGAATGAATTCAAGGTAGATGAAGGGGAAACACTAGGTTTTAGAGTCACATTAAACATATCCATATTATATATACCTTGATCTTGAGATAACTGAATAATTTCTTTGCTGTGTTTATTAAGGTTATAGAAACAGATTTATTTTAATACCTTGTGGAATGGCACTCTGACTCTTCTTGAATAATGGGTTTACTTTCTTTTTGTGCAGAGGTTATAAAATAAGTAATAAATACTTTTGAATCCTTGTCATTGCTAATTATTTTTGACATACACAGAGGATCTGGGAAAATTTCAACAGAAATATGGCAGTGATCATAAGATTTTGAAAATAAATGCCTTAAAATTATTTTCAGTGTTCAGAAACCCTGTACTTCATGTGGTAAGTTTTAATGATTTTAAAAAACATAAAAATCATATATCCTGTGATGTTTTTCTTTCTGTTTTGCAATTAAACACATGAATGTTTTCATTGAGAGTTTTCTTTGTAGCCTTTTAAAAATGGTATCTTGCTGGTAGTAAATTCCCCTACTTAAAACTTTAAAATAGTCTTTTTTAATAGGAAGGGTATTGGTCTGGAGGTCAAGGGTTCTGACCCATTTCAAAACCTTTGACCTTCATTTACAACTCTCATGGTTTACTTGCCTGATGAATAAGGATAATAGAAAATTAATGTTTCTCTGCATTGATTTATTCGTTTTAGTGGGTATATTGCCAAATTTATTTAGACTGTGCTGATGGACGTTCCATGAATACAAATTAAAGATTCATGGAAAGTGTGAAAAATCAATACTATGAATTGTCAGTAAAGTGCAATAAGAACAATTACTTATACAGATTATTCCTAATGGATTTTTATAATGAACTTCAAGGAGTAGTTATGTCTCTAATAGGTTTATTATTTTTAGATTTAGTTAGAATCATCTTTTTTTAAAGTTAATCATCTCCTTCAGCAAACTCAATTTCTTCAAAAGCTGACTGGATAAAATTTCCCATTAAATCATCGGATTTGAAATAATTGCTTGTTTATTTCTTGGATTGAAATTACCATATGTCATTCTTATACATACATGAAATTACCTTACTTTTTAAGGAGCAGTAACTTATAGGTCTAGATATTCCTTCACAAGAGTAAGGGTTTGTTGTTTTTAGTGATAAAATTGTTTCATTGGTGAATTTTGAGAATTAAGTTTCACTTTCTAGTTTAGCAGAATTGAAAATATTTTTGGTACATGAAAGATAGTTCCGATATGATATATTACATAGTTCAATGTTAGAAGCTGAAAAGATAAAGAATGACATGTTTTAATACATCTATTTGTCATGTATGTCACAGTGCTGTTTAATACTAGTCCAATCAAGTGGGATGCGAACAATATTTAGAGCAAGTTGCATAAGTCAGAAATTGTCAAGGTTTTTGTTTTAGTAAAATACTTTAGTGGTTATTTGAAGTCTTTAATATTTTTTATGAGTTCTTCAAAAGTTCCGTGGCATCTCTACAAGATGTAGCACAGTGTGAAAAATGATGTGAAAAATGAAGCCAGAATTAGCTCCAGATGTATACAGATTGTTCTGGGGTGATAATTGCATTTTTCACTTTGAATTTTCCTAATTCAAAGAGGTCAGATTGGCAATCACAAAAGTGATTTATTTTGTTAAGAAGTGAACTGTCTTTCTCTACATGAAAGCTTAAGAGATATGAAATTGAATTTCAATTTGACGTTTTGCAGATATTGGGTGGGGATAGCTTGAGTTTGATTGATAATTTTTTTTAGTTGGAAATAGGGTGGGAAGTGAAAAGCTACCATCTTGCTAAAATTTTAATTAATTTTTTTAAGCGGAGATGGAGAGGATTGAGTGCCAAAGATCGAAAGATCAGGTCAAAACTCCTTTTTAATCACATAAATAATGGATATGCTTATGAACCTAACATCTGCAACTTTGATTTAGAACTTTACAAATTAGTTGGTGTTAATTTCATGACAATCAGCCATGTTCTGATTACTTTTTCTTTTTTATTTTATTATAG
This sequence comes from Choloepus didactylus, assembly GCF_015220235.1. NCBI lineage: Eukaryota > Metazoa > Chordata > Mammalia > Pilosa > Megalonychidae > Choloepus > Choloepus didactylus. The sequence goes on along the minus strand of NC_051309.1, from coordinate 163,935,229 downwards.
ATTTTTTTCTTTATCAGATGATTATTTTTCTTGAATCCATTCAAAACTTACTTGCTTTTTGCATTCTTTCAAAGACACTTAATCACATTTTATTACAAAAGAGCATTTAGAGCTTAAATTTAAGAAATGAGGAAATAATCACATTTGGTGTGCTGCTAATAAGACCCAACAGATCTCTAAGTAAGTTTCAACTAAGAGTTTTTTTGTTTTACATGTCTACTCATTCATTAAAAATTGATGAGGCAACATATTTTTAAATTTTAGCATTACTTTGACAACATGTAGCTAGAGTTGAAAAGCTTTTTTATAACTCAGCATTATATATCAGTGTTTTTTAGTAAAGTTAACTGTACATAAGGTTATTAAATTAGGTTTAATCATATACTGAATTTCATATAAAAGAATTAAAAAACTGTTTAAGCACCAAAGTCTGATTTACATTCTCTTTAATTCTTTAGAATAAGACTTGAATACATTCCTTGGGAAAGTGTAAAAGTTTAACAAGTTCTCAACTATTTTTCAGATGGTTTATCACAAGCATGCAACTCATTTGTGCCTATTTGTTGCATGTGTTTATAAGCTTTATAAAAATATATATGAATTTTAAAGAAAATGTTAAATAAATGTTTCAAATAATATTACTCCTGCAATGTATAAACTATTTGTATCTTGTTTATTTGACATTAACATCATTTTTGAAAGAATTGAGATTGCATTCAAGACTACTCTATAATAGTGTTGCGTTGCTCATCCTAATTCAGTCTGACACACATTCCAATAACACTACCTCCCTTCTTGGGTTTAAAGCTAAATTTATGACTGTACATTGTGAAGTGCATCATTTAAAAATGGTTTCAACCCAAAACATCTAATAAATAAATAATGTGTATGGCTACTCAGTAGTAGACTTTCTAGACTAGAAATCATTCTATCGGATACTCAACAGTCCACTATTGGAGAGGGCTGTCAGATAAATCTTGTGGTAGCTGCATTCCTGTCCTGTAAATCACATATTATTGTCTGAGCCTTCTGCCAGGTCATCTATTCTTTTCCCATTTATCAGAAATGCATACACTACATAAAAAACTAGAAGCACCTTGTAGTGTGGCCTGGCATCCTGACTGAGTAATTAATTACTAGCAAAAATTAATTGAAAATGCTGGGTTAGTCTTGTATGTCTTTAAAACAAGTTTTGTTTAAATATGTACATTGTTGTTATTTTAGGGTACCTTTCTTTTACATGAAGGTAATGACATAAGATTTGGTTAATTCTTGACTTATTTTTCTTTTTTTCTGTACCTCTGAATTATTAACCAAAAATTATAATATTCACAATAAGAATCAGATGTCAGCATTCTTATGGTTCTTTTGTGTCAGCTTTGTGTTTTAATTTTTGCCACCTGAATTTTTTCTGAATCTTTATAGTAAAGTGTTTCTTTTTTTCTTCACTCTCAGATAATTTCTTTTCCCTAATTTGAGTTTTCTTCTTTTTGAGTTTATCCCTTCTGAATATGTGAGAGTAATGTTATTGCTCTGGCTTTTTATTTGTGAATTCTTCTTTTGTTTTTGTTTTATTGCGTATTTTGAGTATGAGTAGAATATTAAAACAAGCAATAACAAAAAGCAAACCTGCCGCCCACCATGGCATAAAGGTGTCCTTTGTTATTAGGCCTGTCTTACTCCTTGGACCTCATTTCTCACCACTTTGTTGTTTTACCTGTTTTTAGACCAATGTTGAACTATTTGAAGTTACCCAAATATGCCATCATATTTATACGTCTTGACACATGCTTTTTCTTTCCTTAAAATGTCTCTCCTTCAAATTTGGTGACTCTGTTGGCTTTTCTCATTAATCAGAGCTCAGCTAATTATCCCTTTCTCAGATCATTGTATCTACAGTTAATACCTCTTCTCTATTTCTCTCTCTTAACACACATCATAGAATTTACCAGAAATTGTATATATACATGTACTTGTTTGTTTACTTGTTTATTGTTAGTCTCCTCTCAGTACTTTAGAAACTATTTCTGTTTTGTCCATTATAGTATATCTCAACCAAGCATGGTACCTTGCATATAATGAAATATTTGAGCCAATAAAACAAAAGTTATCTTTGACTGCCAACCACAAAATGGAATCTTGACCATAAGTTGATAGGTGGAAATATAAATAAATCCTTTCAACTTCATTGTGCATTTAATTTACCTCTAAGGAGTTCCTGTAGTATGGAGTTTTGTACAGCAGTATGATGAAGCCACTAATTATACTTTTAGAATTTTCCATTTTTGTTGTCCATCTGACTGAGTTCAAATGCTATCTCTTCTGCAGTTCTTTGTGTGAAGATCTCTTCTCTAACTGATTCTTCTTCTCTATGCCTGGTTGTGATATTATTTATTTATTTAGCATACATGTATCAAATGCTTTTAAGACAAGTCTCTCTCCGTAAGGAATGTATAATCTAGTGGGCGAGACAAATACTTGAAATACAGATACAATTTAACAAAGACTTTAAGAGAAGCACATGCAAAACACAAGGGTAGGGAGTAGAGTTAGGGATGGAGTGCAATAAAGCTAATTATCAATCCCTGTTTACTCTAATGCTAATTTTATTTGTGTTTTTCAGTACATCATTTCACTCTCCCCTGACTCCTTTAAGTCAAAATTTTTTTCTTTGTTCTACCTGTATTTTCATAATTTTCTTAGTGTAATTTGTGGATCATAAATCACCGTATTTTGGCTTTTTGCCACCTAGTCTTTTGGTCTTTTCAATTATGAAATACTATCATACTTTTGCATAGTAAATTTCCCTAAGCATTTCTCCTACTCCGTCTCCTACTCTACCTATAAGTTTCCTTGGTAGGAGTTGTGAAAGTCGTCATGTGCTTTTTGATTACTTCTCACTATTAGAATATTCTGGTATAGCAAACCCCAGAGTGTTTATTGTGGGGCAATAATGGATATTCTGTGAAAAAAGCATTGAGTGGTAAAATGTTTAGAAAATGTTGTTTAAATATACTTAATTAGGTTTTACTGAAAAGTATCCCAAGGTCTTAGTAAATTTATATATGTGTGTATATGTATCATATATTATATATGTAATAATGATGTGTATTGTTGAATCTATAATGGAGATAACATTAGCTAAGCATATTTGATCCTGGGATCCTTTTTATGGGCTTATTGCTTATGGATAATTTTTGTGGACTATAAATTGGGAAAAGTTGCTGTTGCATAGGAGGCAAGAGAGAATTGCAGGAAACCTCTTTTCTGGTATTCTGTTTCTGTTTTTCTCTGCTTCTCCAATTACACTGATTAAAGAAAAATTTTAGATATGCAAAATTATACCTATTTTCTTCCAGAAACACTGTGAGTGCTTTTGCTCCATTCAGAAGAAATCATCTTAGTCACTTGTTCTCTCTTTATACATAGTTTGGACATAACTCCCAATTTACACTTTGTTTCTGAAGGAGAGATCTTCAGAATTCATTATAATAAGAGTTGAAATTCTTTCTAAAATAAACTTACATTTAACCAAAGCATATATTTTTAAATATTTATATAGAACCCACAGAGAGTTTAATGGTGAATTCAAATACTTTGATATCAATTGATTATATAGTTATTTCCTAATATTGATTGAGTGAAAAAGTTTTTTAGTCAATGTTTGTTCTAGTTTGCTAATGCTGCTGGGATGCAAAACACCAGAAATGGATTGGCTTTTATAAAGGGCGTTTATTTGATTACACAGTTACAGTCTTAAGGCCATAAAGTGTCCAAGGTAACACATCAGCTATTGGGTACCTTCACTGGAGGATGGCCAATGGTATCTAGAAAACCTCTGTTAGCTGGGAAGGCACGTGACTGGCGTCTGCTCCAAAGTTCTGGTTTCAAAATGGCTTTCTTCCAGTTCTGTGCATTCTTCAAAGTGTCCCTCTTGGCTGTAGCTCCTCTTCAAAATGTCACTCTCAGCTGCACTGAGTTCCTTCTGTTTGTCAGCTCATTTATATGGCTCCAGTGATTAATTTAGACCCATCCGGAATTGGTGGGGTAACACCTCCATGGAAACCATCCAATCCGCAGTCACCACCCACAGTTGGGTGGGGCACATCTCCATGGAAACACTCAAAGAATTACAATCTAGTTAATACTGATAGGTCTGCCCACACAAGATTACATCAAAGATAATGGCGTTTGGGGGGACATAATACATTCAAACCGGCACAATGTTGTAGTGATTTATGCATTGTACTCATGTTCAAGCATGAGGTCTAGAAACCAGGGGCAGAATGCATTTTGTGTTAATGGGAAATTATATGTACTATTTTTGACCCATTTATAGAAGTTGAACTCTACTATCCACTTTTGTATCTAAAAGATCCAAAGAAGATTAAATTAATCTGTGTGTGATTTTCTCCTGATATGATTCCTGATATGATAGAATTTCAGTAAATATTTGTCAAATAAATGAATGAAAATATTACTCATAGGCTGTGTCTATTTACACAGTTCAGTGGTTTCTTTGACGGTACAGGGGCTGTGGTTCTCCATGTGTTCATCCATTTATCTTTCCAGATGTCTAGGATTTGAGGCAGCTTGAAATCAATACCTAGACATAATAAAAATATGAAGTCAGTATGGAAAGAGTTAATAGAAATGCAGAATTAAGAGTGAAGAAATGACTGTCATGATTAAGCCCAAGGTTTTTCACTAAAATCTGTAGTAATTCTATGTTTTAGAAAATATAATTTGTGTGTAAGGCAATTCCTAAAAGTAGTAAACAAAAGGAACTCCTATCTTGGTGATGTTTAACTTTGAGGGAAGGACAGGGATGTAGGTGGGGAATGGAATGTTTGTATTCAAATTCAACCAGGCATATTTAGGAACAATCATTAGATTAAAGGATGGAGGAGAGAATTTGTTCTTCTTCTGAGAGATTTGAACAACTCAGTCTTTGACATGTACTGAATTGTTTTGGTAACAAAACAAGTGAAAATCTCTCTGTGCATTTATTTTATAATAATATATTTGTTTAATATATATATATATTTTCTTTTGCTTTTACTCTCATCTTGGCCGAAAATAGTTCCAAATCCTATCATTTTAACGCTTATCTTCCTTTCTTAGTGTAGATACCCCCAATATTGGGTTACAGATTATGAATTTTTGAACTTAACACTATATTAGAGTTAAATTCATAGTGTTAAGTGTAAGATAAGAGTTACATTTATAGAGGTAGGGGTATTTTAGCATTTATCATATGCATTATAATTTCTCTTTCATTAAACTCCTGGAGGGTAGGAAACCATTTTTAGTTTTCATTTTGTTATCAGTGCTTATCAGTATTAGATACATAGTAGACATTGAATATATTTGATTATAAATCAACATATTTATCTCACTTAGGTAAAGTTTTCCTCTTTAAAATTAAGTTTTGATTTATTAGAGTATTTTAGTTGAAGAACAGAGTTTATTCTATTTAATAATTGCCTTGTATTCAGTTTTATCTTAAACTGAAAGGCATGTATAAGTTTTAAACTACAATTTTGAATTTTCTCCTGCTAATGATTTGAGGGAATAAAATGGTGCATTTTAAATCCCTTTTACGTGATTTTAGCTTTTGGTCTCAAAAATATTGGTAAAAGTTGATAAAACTGATGACAGCTTCTGAAAAAATCAATTTTATACACTTGAAATTTTCTCTTTCAGTAGAATTATTTCTCTTGCCTTTAAGTCAAATATGGTTCATATAGCCCAGCATTCATTTCAGTCACCACAGCTTCTTCTAACAAAGAGAATATGAAAAATGTTTTTGGCTACATGAAATGTTTTTGGCTAAATTAAATGAAAAATAGGCTGTGATGAGGGGGATGATTTGGGTGTTCTTTTTTTTTTTTTTTTTTTTTTAATCATCATTTTATTGAGATATATTCACATACCACGCAGTCATACAAAACAACAAATCGTACTTTCGATTGTTTACAGTACCATTACATAGTTGTACATTCATCGCTTAAATCAATCCCTGACACCTTCATTAGCACACACACAAAAATAACAAGAGTAATAATTAGAGTGAAAAAGAGCAATTGAAGTAAAAAAGAACACTGGGTACCTTTGTCTGTTTGTTTCCTTCCCCTATTTTTCTACTCATCCATCCATAAACTAGACAAAGGGGAGTGTGGTCCTTATGGCTTTCCCAATCCCATTGTCACCCCTCATAAGCTACATTTTTATACAACTGTCTTCGAGATTCATGGGTTCTGGGTTGTAGTTTTTTTTTTTTTTTTTTTTTTTTTTTTTTTTTAATCATCATTTTATTGAGATATATTCACATACCACGCAGTCATACAAAACAAATTGTACTTTCGATTGTTTACAGTACCATTACATAGTTGTACATTCATCAACTAAATCAATCCCTGACACCTTCATTAGCACACACACAAAAATAACAAGAATAATAATTAGAGTGAAAAAGAGCAATTGAAGTAAAAAAGAACACTAGGTACCTTTGTCTGTTTGTTTGCTTCCCCTACTTTTCTACACATCGATCCATAAACTAGACAAAGTGGAGTTTGGTCCTTATGGCATTCCCAATCCCACTGTCACCCCTCATAAGCTACATTTTTATACAACTGTCTTCGAGATTCATGGGTTCTGGGTTGTAGTTTAATAGTTTCAGGTATCCACCACCAGCTACCCCAATTCTTTAGAACCTAAAAAAGGTTGTCTAAAGTGTGCGTAAGAGTGCCCACCAGAGTGATCTCTCGGCTCGTTTTGGAATCTCTCTGCCACTGAAGCTTATTTCATTTCCTTTCACATCCCCCTTTTGGTCAAGAAGATGTTCTCTGTCCCACGATGCCGGGTCTACATTCCTCCCCGGGAGTCATATTCCACGTTGCCAGGGAGATTCACTCCCCTGGGTGTCTGATCCCACGTAGGGGGGAGGGCAGTGATTTCACCTTTCAAGTTGGCTTAGCCAGAGAGAGAGGGCCACATCTGAGAAACAAAGAGGCATTCAGGAAGAGACTCTTAGGCACAAATATAGGGAGGCCTAGCCTCTCCTTTGCAGCAACGTCTTGCCAAGGGTAAAACTTATGGTAGAGGGCTCAACCCATCAAACCACCAGTCCCCTATGTCTGTGGTCATATTAGCAACCATGGAGGTGGGGTAGGCGAATACCCCTGCATTCTCCACAGGCTCCTCAAGGGGGCACTACATCTTTTTTTTTTTCCTTGTTTTTCTTTCTTTTCTTTTTTTTTTTTTAACTTTCCCTTCTTTTTTAAATCAACTGTATGAAAAAAAAAGTTAAAAAGAAAACAAACATACAATAAAAGAACATTTCAAAGAGACCATAACAAAGGAGTAAGAAAAAGACAACTAACCTAAGATAACTGCTTAACTTCCAACATGTTCCTACTTTACCCCAAGAAAGTTACATAATATAGGAACATTTCTGTGAACTTGTTCCTACTATATCCATCAGAAATTAACAGACCATAGTCATTCCTGGGCATCCCCAGAACGTTAAATAGCTTATCTGTTCTTCTTGGATTATTGTTCCCCCTTCCTTAATTGCTCTCTACTGCTAGATCCCCTACATTCTACATTATAAACCATTTGTTTTACATTTTTCAAAGTTCACATTAGTGGTAGCATATAATATTTCTCTTTTTGTGCCTGGCTTATTTTGCTCAGCATTATGTCTTCAAGGTTCATCCATGTTGTCATATGTTGCACGAGATCGTTCCTTCTTACTGCCGTGTAGTATTCCATCGTGTGTATATACCACATTTTATTTATCCACTCATCTGTTGAAGGACATTTGGGTTGTTTCCATCTCTTGGCAATTGTGAATAATGCTGCTATGAACATTGGTGTGCAGATATCTGTTCGTGTCACTGCTTTCCGATCTTCCGGGTATATACCGAGAAGTGCAATCGCTGGATCGAATGGTAGTTCTATATCTAGTTTTCTAAGGAACTGCCAGACTGACTTCCAGAGTGGCTGAACCATTATACAGTCCCACCAACAATGAATAAGAGTTCCAATTTCTCCACATCCCCTCCAGCATTTGTAGTTTCCTGTTTGTTTAATGGCAGCCATTCTAACCGGTGTTAGATGGTATCTCATTGTGGTCTTAATTTGCATCTCTCTAATAGCTAGTGAAGCTGAACATTTTTTCATGTGTTTCTTGGCCATTTGTATTTGCTCTTCAGAGAACTGTCTTTTCATATCTTTTGCCCATTTTATAATTGGGCTGTCTGTACTATTGTCATTGAGTTGTAGGATTTCTTTGTATATGCAAGATATCAGTCTTTTGTCAGATACATGGTTTCCAAAAATTTTTTCCCATTGAGTTGGCTGCCTCTTTACCTTTTTGAGAAATTCCTTTGAGGTGCAGAAACTTCTAAGCTTGAGGAGTTCCCATTTATCTATTTTCTCTTTTGTTGCTTGTGCTTTGGGTGTAAAGTCTAGGAAGTGGCCGCCTAATACAAGGTCTTGAAGATGTTTTCCTACATTATCTTCTAGGAGTTTTATGGTACTTTCTTTTATATTAAGATCTTTGGTCCATTTTGAGTTAATTTTTGTGTAGGGCGTGAGGTAGGGGTCCTCTTTCATTCTTTTGGATATGGATATCCAACTCTCCCAGCCCCATTTGTTGAAAAGACCATTATGACTCAGTTCAGTGACTTTGGGGGCCTTATCAAAGATCAGTTGGCCATAGATCTGAGGGTCTATCTCTGAATTCTCAATTCGATTCCATTGATCTATATGTCTATCTTTGTGCCAGTACCATGCTGTTTTGGCGACTGTGGCTTTATAATAAGCTTCAAAGTCAGGGAGTGTAAGTCCTCCCACTTCGTTTTTCTTTTTTAGAGTGTCTTTAGCAATTCGAGGCATCTTCCCTTTCCAAATAAATTTGATAACTACCTTTCCAAGTCTGCAAAGTAGGTTGTTGGAATTTTGATTGGGATTGCATTGAATCTGTAGATGAGTTTGGGTAGAATTGACATCTTAATGACATTTAGCCTTCCTATCCATGAACATGGAATATTTTTCCATCTTTTAAGTTCCCCTTCTATTTCTTTTTTTTTTTTTTGTTTTGTTTTTTTTAATCATTTTATTGAGATATATTCACATACCACGCAGTCATACAAAACAAATTGTACTTTCGATTGTTTACAGTACCATTACATAGTTGTACATTCATCACCTAAATCAATCCCTGACACCTTCATTAGCACACACACAAAAATAACAAGAATAATAATTAGAGTGAAAAAGAGCAATTGAAGTAAAAAAGAACACTGGGTACCTTTGTCTGTTTGTTTCCTTCCCCTACTTTTCTACACATCCATCCGTAAACTAGACAAAGTGGAGTTTGGTCCTTTTGGCTTTCCCAATCCCATTGTCACCCCTCATAAGCTACATTTTTATACAACTGTCTTCGAGATTCATGGGTTCGGGGTTGTAGTTTGACAGTTTCAGGTATCCACCACCAGCCACCCCAATTCTTTAGAACCTAAAAAGGGTTGTCTAAAGTGTGCGTAAGAGTGCCCACCAGAGTGATCTCTCGGCTCGTTTTGGAATCTCTCTGCCACTGAAGCTTATTTCATTTCCTTTCACATTCCCCTTTTGGTCAAGAAGATGTTCTCCGTCCCATGATGCCGGGTCTACATTCCTCCCCGGGAGTCATATTCTACGTTGCCAGGGAGATTCACTCCCCTGGGTGTCTGATCCCACGTAGGGGGGAGGGCAGTGATGTCACCTTTCAAGTTGGCTTAGCCAGAGAGAGAGGGCCACATCTGAGCAACAAAGAGGCATTCGGGAGGAGACTCTTAGGCACAAATATAGGGAGGCCTAGCCTCTCCTTTGCAGCAACCGTCTTCCCAAGGGTAAAACTTATGGTAGAGGGCTCAACCCATCAAACCACCAGTCCTCTATGTCTGTGGTCATGTTGTGCCAGTACCATGCTGTTTTGGCAACTGTGGCTTTATAATAAGCTTCAAAGTCAGGGAGTGTATGTCCTCCCACTTCGTTTTTCTTTTTTAGAGTGTCTTTAGCAGTTCGAGGCATCTTCCCTTTCCAAATAAATTTGATAACTAGCTTTTCCAAGTCTGCAAAGTAGGTTGTTGGAATTTTGATTGGGATTGCATTGAATCTGTAGATGAGTTTGGGTAGAATTGACATCTTAATGACATTTAGTCTTCCTATCCATGAACATGGAATATTTTTCCATCTTTTAAGGTCCCCTTCTATTTCTTTTGGTAGGGTTATGTAGTTTTCTTTGTATAGGTCTTTTACATCTTTGGTTAAGTTTACTCCTAGGTACTTGATTTTTTTAGTTGCTATTGAAAATGGTATCTTTTTCTTGAGTGTCTCTTCAGTTTGTTCATTTCTAGCATATAGAAACATTACTGACTTATGTGCATTAATCTTGTATCCCGCTACTTTGCTAAATTTGTTTATTAGCTCTAGTAGCTGTATCATCGATTTCTCAGGGTTTTCTAGATATAAGATCATATCATCTGCAAACAATGACAGTTTTACTTCTTCTTTTCCAATTTGGATGCCTTTTATTTCTTTGTCTTGCCGGATTGCCCTGGCTAGCACTTCCAGCACAATGTTGAATAACAGTGGTGACAGCGGGCATCCTTGTCTTGTTCCTGATCTTAGAGGGAAGGCTTTCAGTCTCTCACCATTGAGTACTATGCTGGCTGTGGGTTTTTCATATATGCTCTTTATCATGTTGAGGAAGTTTCCTTCAGTTCCTACCTTTTGAAGTGTTTTTATCAAAAAGGGATGTTGGATTTTGTCAAATGCTTTTTCAGCATCTATTGACATGATCAATTGATTTTTCCCTTTTGACTTGTTAATGTGTTGTAATACATTGATTGATTTTCTTATGTTGAACCATCCTTGCATGCCTGGAATGAACCCCACTTGGTCATGGTGTATGATTTTTTTAATGTGTCTTTGGATTCGATTTGCAAGTATTTTGTTGAGGATTTTTGCATCTATATTCATTAGGGAGATTGGCCGGTAGTTTTCCTTTTTTGTAGCATCTTTGCCTGGTTTTGGTATTAGATTGATGTTAGCTTCATAAAATGAGTTAGGTAGTGTTCCATTTTCTTCAATGTTTTGAAAGAGTTTGAGTAAGATTGGTGTCAGTTCTTTCTGGAAAGTTTGGTAGAATTCCCCTGTGAAGCCATCTGGCCCTGGGCATTTATTTGTGGGAAGATTTTTGATGACTGATTGGATCTCTTTGCTTGTGATGGGTTGGTTGAGGTCTTCTATTTCTTCTCTGGTCAGTCTAGGTTGTTCATATGTTTCCAGGAAATTGTCCATTTCTTCTACATTGTCCAGTTTGTTGCCATACAGTTGTTCATAATATCCTCTTATAATTTTTTTAATTTCTTCAGGATCTGCAGTTATGTCACCTTTTTCATTCATTATTTTGTTTATATGGGTCTTCTCTCTTTTTGATTTTGTCAGTCTAGCTAGGGGCTTGTCAATCTTGTTGATCTTCTCAAAGAACCAACTTTTGGTGATATTTATCCTCTGTATTGTTTTTTTGTTCTTTATGTCATTTATTTCTGCTTTAATCCTTGTTATTTCTTTTCTTGTACTTGGTTTAGGATTGGTTTGCTGTTCATTTTCTAGCTTCTTCAGTTGATCCATTAGTTCTTTGATTTTGGCTCTTTCTTCCTTTTTAATATATGCGTTTAGTGCTATAAATTTCCCCCTTAGCACTGCTTTTGCTGCATCCCAGAGGTTTTGGTATGTTGTGTTCTCATTTTCATTCGTCTCTCTATATTTAGCAATTTCTCTTGCTATTTCTTCTTTAACCCACTGATTGTTTAGGAGTGTGTTGTTTAACCTCCAGGTATTTGTGAATTTTCTAAGTCTCTGATGGTTATTGACTTCTAATTGTATTCCATTGTGGTCAGAGAATGTGCTTTGAATAATTTCAATCTTTTTAAATTTATTGAGGCTTGTTTTATGTCCCAGCATATGATCTATTCTGGAGAAAGTTCCGTGAGCACTAGAAAAGTATGTGTATCCTGGTGATTTGGGATGTAATGTCCTGTATATGTCTGTTAAATCTAATTCATTTATCAGATTGTTTAGGTTTTCAATTTCCTTATTGGTCTTCTGTCTGGTTGATCTATCTATAGGAGAGAGTGATGTGTTGAAGTCTCCCACAATTATTGTGGAAACATCAATTGCTTCCTTTAGTTTTGCCAGTGTTTCTCTCATGTATTTTGTGGCACCTTGATTGGGTGCATAGACATTTACGATTGTTATTTCTTCTTGCTGAATTGCCCCTTTTATTAGTATGTAGTGGCCTTCTTTGTCTCTCAAAACATCCCTGCATTTGAAGTCTATTTTATCTGAGATTAATATTGCTACACCTGCTTTCTTTTGGCTGTAGCTGGCATGAAATATTTTTTTCCATCCTTTCACTTTCAGTTTCTTTGTGTCCCTATGTCTAAGATGAGTCTCTTGTATGCAACATATTGATGGTTCATTTTTTTTTTGATCCATTCTGCGAATCTATATCTTTTAATTGGGGAGTTTAATCCATTTACATTCAACGTTATAACCGTGAAGGCATTTCTTGAATCGGCCATCTTATCCTTTGGTTTATGTTTGCCATATTTTTCCCTCTCTCTATTAATATCCTTTATTGTACCCATACCGAATCTCTTTAGTACTGAACCTTTCTCCAAGTCTCTGTCCTGTCTTTGTTTCTCTGTCTGTAGGGCTCCCTTTAGTATCTCCAGTAGGGCAGGTCTCTTGTTAGCAAATTCTCTCAGCATTTGTTTGTCTGTGAAAAATTTAAGCTCTCCCTCAAATTTGAAGGAGAGCTTTGCTGGATAAAGTATTCTTGGCTGGAAATTTTTCTCACTCAGAATTTTAAATATATCGTGCCACTGCCTTCTCGCCTCCATGGTGGCTGCTGAGTAGTCACTACTTAGTCTTATGCTGTTTCCTTTGTATGTGGTGAATTGCTTTTCTCTTGCTGCTTTCAGAACTTGCTCCTTCTCTTCTGTGTTTGACAGTGTGATCAGTATATGTCTTGGAGTGGGTTTATTTGGATTTATTCTATTTGGAGTTCGCTGAGCATTTATGATTTGTGTATTTATGTTGTTTAGAAGATTTGGGAAGTTTTCCCCAACAATTTCTTTGAATACTCTTCCTAGACCTTTACCCTTTTCTTCCCCTTCTGGGACACCAATGAGTCTTATATTTGGACGTTTCATATTATCTATCATATCCCTGAGGTCCATTTCGATTTTTTCAATTTTTTTCCCCATTCTTTCTTTTATGCTTTCATTTTCCATTCTGTCATCTTCCAGGTCACTGACTCGTTGTTCAACTTCCTCTAGTCTTGTACTATGAGTGTCCAGAATCTTTTTAATTTGGTCAGCAGTTTCTTTAATTTCCATAAGATCATCCATTTTTTTATTTAGTCTTGCAATGTCTTCTTTATGCTCTTCTAGAGTCTTCTTGATTTCCTTTATATCCTGTACTATGGTCTCATTGTTCATCTTTAGTTCTTTGAGTAGCTGGTCTAGGTGCTGTGTCTCTTCTGGTCTTTTGATTTGGGTGCTTGGGCTTGGGTTATCCATATCGTCTGTTTTTTTCATATGCTTTATAATTTTCTGTTGTTTTTGGCCTCGTGGCATTTGCTGAACTTGATAGGGTTCTTTTAGGGTTTGTAGACCTATTGAAGTCCTTATCTCTAATTTATCAGATCTACAGCTTCGTGGAGTACACTTTCTCTAACTCACCAGCAGGTGGCGTCCACGAGCCACCTGTCCTCCACAAGCCAGTTCTCCCCTGCTTAGCTTTTTTGGTGAGTGGGGGAGTGAGTCTTGTGGGGCCCAATTGGTGTACCAAGCTTGCGTGTGTAGTTGGTGTTGCCTGCCCTGTATATGGGGCGTGTTTCTGGGCAGTCAGGGACGGGGGATGGCCCTAACAATCAAATCTCCCTGGTGATCCTAGAGTTTTAAAGCTGCTGCAATAGTCTAATCCTTCAGTTCAGTCCTGCCACAGTTTGTCTCTGCCACTGACCCACAAGTCCTTGGTATTGGCGTATGGCTCCTGAGACTTGCAAGTGGGCCCCTCTTCCAGGCTGTGCACCCCGGGTCCTCTGTTGAGGGATGACTGTGCTATGTCACAGGTGAGTGCCGTCCCCCCAGGGCAGTTCTGGGCTGCTGGGCTGTGTAGGGAGGCTCCCAGTCTGCTCAAATGATGGCTGAATGGGGCTTTGTTAATTCACACTGCTCCACCTTCCCAACTCTGGGACAATCAGCTGAGGTTGCAGGGGAGGCTAATGTCCACGCCCAGTTTTGTGGTGTGTGCCTGTTATTTGAAGCACTTCCGTCACACTGGGTTGTCTGGGGCAGCTCTGGGCTATGGGGCTGGCGATGGGCAGGAGTGTTTCCTGTCCACCAGGATGGTGGCTGTGAGCGGACACCCCCCTTTTCTTGGGAAGTTGTGGTGTTTAGTGAATTTTCTCAGCCACTGGATTATTGCCTTTTGTCTCAGAGCTCTCTTAGTTCTGCTCTTGACTTGACGTGCCCAAATTGAAAGTCTTTGAAGCTTCCTGTATTGGGTTTCTTAGAGTAATTGTTTTAGAAAAAGAAAAAAGGATTAAAAAAAAAAAAAAAAAAAAAAAAGGGGCCCTGCTCAGAGATCTAATGGGTTATTGAAATGCTAATAGACAAAGCAACCAGGGCCATTAAGGAAAGGTCCACAGGGCAGAGAGATCAGCTTTTCTTTGGGATTTGCATATGCGCATCAAGGCCTGAGCTCCGCCCTACCCCTTTCTGTGTTCACCAGAACTCCAAAAATCCTCTGCTTTTATTTTGGAGTGTTTCGTGTTGTTTTTTTTTTTCTATGCCTGTCTCCTCTCTGCTGGGCTGGCTGCTCTCAGATTCTCTGGTGTCTGGTCTCAGTCTATCTATGGTTGGAGTTTGGATCAGTAGAATGAGTTTCCGATAAGGGCTGCCACTGCAGTTCTCCCTTCTCCTTCCCGGAGCTGACAGCCCCTCCTCCCCCGGGACTGAGCCTGGCAGGGAGGGTTGCGGGTCCCCTGGCCGCAAAAACTTACAGATTTCGCTGATCTCAGCAGTTCGACATTTTCATGAGTGTTGTATGAAGTATGCCCAAAGACAGATTGCTCTGTGGTGTCCAGTCCACGCAGTTCCTGGCTTTCTACCTACTTTCCTGGAGGAGTAACTAAAATATACAGCTCACCAGTCTGCCATCTTGCCCCGCCTCCTGGGTGTACTTTTTTACTTTTAAGTTTTCTTCTTATTTTTTCCTTTCTGATGTAATGAAAATGTTCAAAAATAGGTTGGGGTGATGAAGGCACAACTATATCATGGTACTGTGAACAGTTGATTGTACACCATGGATTATTGTACAGTATATGAATATATTGCAATAAAACTGAATTTAAAAAAAAATGATGTAGTTAACTAAATCAGTGAATACCTTATTGTGTGTCAAGGTTTCAAAAAAAAATCTGTCTATTTTGATGAATTTTACCATTTTCTTTCAAAGTACTTGAAATTCAAATATATTCAATATTGAAACACATACATTCTACAGATAAATTGTTCCATTTCCTTTGTAACCAGCCTTCCTTTCTCATAGGGTATATAGGGCTTTGGGAACAATTGGCTTCTTTATGTAAATTTATGTGCAGTATGGTCCATTCAGGAAAAATATTACTTAATATTTCAACATTTTCCTAAGTAACCCTCCCAACCCCTTGGATTTGTTTTTATCTCATGCTTAGGATGTAGTTTTAGAAAATTAGTGGATATAAATTGAATGTCCTTGAGCTTTGTTTACTGTCAGTGCCTGTGACCTTTTGATTGTAGATGGGATGGTGATCAATAAAAGTAGTTGTTTACATTTGGTTGAAAAAAATAGGATTTCAATATTGCGGGGAGAGTAATCATCTACCAGTTTTAAAGTATCTGAAGTTAGCCTAGTTGAACTTTATGCTAATATGGCAGAAATATTTATAGTTTTAATTCAAAGTTTTGTAAGAGATAACTTGCTTTTATTAGGTGGAAACAATTGTTTTTAAACAAAAGCAGAAAAGTGAAAAAGAAAATAAATTAGACTAAAATATTTAGCTTGTTAGTGAACATTAATCTTTATTTGAAGATGGATGCAGTCATTTCCATAATAATAATGTGAAGTGCTTTGTTACACGTTTGACAACCAGAGAAAGGCATAATTTAACTTCAGAACTGATTCTGAAATACAAGGCATCCTGTTGATTCACTAGCACACTAGGATTTAGAAAACACAACCATTTAAGGTAAATTTTGTGGAACAAGGAGTACACCCTGTGGCTTGGCAGTCTAGTCAGAAGAATGATACCATGCTGACTATATAACTAGATCTTTGAACATTATTCTCAAGGGTGGTAAATGCAAAACAAAGTAATATCAACTGGCACTTAATTCTGCAAGTTCCCTGCTGATTGGGGTATTCAGTGAAATGGAACTCTTCCTGACAGGAAGTCAGCCTGTGTGTGTGGAGACATCTGAAAATAAAGTGTGCTTTAATTTGGCACCCTACCGTTTTACAACTAGTCTTTTAAACTTGGGTTTAGGAAGAGAGTTAGGAAAAAGGAAGAAACACAAATAGGAATATTCTGAGCTTTTCTTCGGTATTAGTGTAATTATTAATACAGTTTGGTCTCTCTGTTTTTTCATTTATTATAGCCGGGTTTTGCTTAGTCCTTTCTTTTTCTCTATTACTTCAAACCAATCTCTTGAAGTTAAAGTACTACAGAAAGACGGGGTTAAACGTGTAAAGCTTGAAATTGCTTTTGTTTAATACCAAACTATGTGATAACTTTCCTGTACTACTACATTTTTTCATAGATATTATAATTTATGAATTTTAGAGTAGTCAATTAATATTAGCCATTCCAGCTTCTAATAACCTAGATTTAAATTTTTCTTTCTGTTTAAATTGTTTATACCGATTGCCTTGTTTAGTAGTTATTGAGTAATTTAGTACCCTGATACATGCAGTTAGAATATAACAGTATAATTCTGGAAGGGACATTATGTATTCATAATGGCATATATTCCATCTATTTTACATTTTTTAATCAGGCAGCTGTTTTTAGTCAAGTAGTCATTGTATAATATGAAAGTCCAGAAGCATGTCCACAGTTTTATCAAAGTCTGGTTTTGACTTTGATTTAGGCTTTGATTTGAGTCAGAGCACTGAAGGCTATTTATTTGCTTTCCTGGCAGTTAGTTCTTCAGCTGCTTGAGATGGACTATGTAGAGGTAACTATTGTCTCCATCATAATTAATGAAAGGAGGAAGGCAAATGATGACTTGGGCAGGTTTTTGAGGAGAGGTCTGGTTGGGTATTGACTCTTTCCCCCGCAAAAGGCATGTTCAATCCCAATATTTGGTCCTTGGGTGTGATCCCATTTGTAAACAGAACCTTTGAAGATGTTATTAGTTAAAGTGTGCTGAAACCAAATAACTGTGGTCTTAATCCAATGTGGCTGAAGTACTTACAAGCAAAGGAAATTGGACACGACAAAGAGAAGCCACAGGGAGCAGCTAGAAGCTGCAAGTCAGCGGAACCCAGAAGAGAAAGCGGACTCCAACATGTGCGTTGCCAACTGACAAAAAAGCCAACAAACCCCAAGATTGCTGGCAAGCCAGAGGATATTGATCCCAGGGGAAAGCAAGCCTTTTAGCCTCTGAAACCGAGAGCCAATAAATTCCTGTTGTTGAGCCAACCTATAGTATGGTCTTTGTTTTAGCAACTGGGAAACTAATACAAGGCTGAAGCCAGAAAAATTCTGTTGATAGTGTTTGGATTTTAATAAATAATTTTTCCTTATACAACTTATTAACTGTGTAGTCTTTCTTAGGCAAATTACTTCACTAGATTAAGTCTCAGTTTCTTATTGAGTGAAATGGGTGGAAATTAAAATTATTAGATTCTGAATCTAAGTGTTTTAACAGCACACAAATCCTCTCTATATATTCAGTGTTTTTAATACTTATTGTTTTCTCTACATGAAATTAATTGGACTTTTCAGATTTTCATCCCACAAATTCAGTCCACCATTATATTCTGCAGTATGTCTTTCAGTATTATTTTTTCTATTCTTACTGTGATTATCCCAGTCTAATCCATTTTCATTTCAAATCATAAAATTTTAGATCTAGGAGTGGTCTCACAGATTAACAGTTTTTGGCCTGCCTTTTCCATGGAGACAAGGTAACATTTGCATTTTCCATAGACTCCAAAAGATAATTCCGAGGTTTTCTGTGTAAGCTGTAATGACAGCTCTTTCTAGGAAAGTCAGTAAAGTGAGATTGATGTCATTATAGGGATTACTACTCTAATGACTTTTTAAGGACCTCTTTTGTAAACTTTAGTGTTTTTTTAAAAAAATTTAAACTACATTACTTTCAACACATCTCTTGTGTTTCCATACTGGAGAAATACTTATGTAACAGTTAATCTAGTTCACTGATTATTAATCTTTTTTTCTGGCCAAATACATCCTTTCCATTAACAGTTACGCATTATGATGATTCTCAACCTGAGCCCTTTCAGAATAGGAAGGCGGGGAGAGACAAAGGAATGTATCATTCGAAAGAGGTTTCTGTTAAGAATTACAGATTCTGATCCAATGTATTCTTAAATTATTGAAACAGACCCCCCCCTTTTTTTTTCTCTTGGATTTACCTCTTTCAGAACTTCCTAGACAAATTTACTTTCTTATGAGCCTGTTTGTATTCATGTTTGCTTTCTACAAGAACTTGTAGTTCTTTACTCTTTATTCAAATTCAAACTCCTCTGCCTTATTTTCAGAGTCTCTAGCAACTGTTATAGTTTTACTTATTTCTATGCTGCTTTGTAAATGCTATTCATGTATTTGATGTATACGTTCTCTGTGCTATGCTGTCTTCTGGACAATTTACAAAAAACAAACTCCCTAACCCTAAATCTGTTGCTCGCATTCTCCTGACACTCCTTTCCATAGGATGCTTTTATATTTAGTGCATATGCGAATACTTACTAATGTCCTGAATGCTGGATATTCAATGTATAGATTTTGTAGTAGTGAATATACTTCTGAAAATTATTTGCTTAGAAGCTCAGATTTTAATTAGGCATTTAACTGAAACATAAGCAGTATTGTCTTGTTGGTTCTGCTGGTTTACCAGATTATTATTGTTATTAGGTCCTACAAAATTGAGGGAAAATTTAATTTTAGTTTCTTTTTCAGAGAAAAAAAATTATTCCTTTACCTGAGAAAGTTTATAAAGTTCCTTGATCTTTCAGAGTTGTCTCATCTTATATTTATATCTATTCAGAAGATATACTATTATTGTTTGTGAAGTACTAGGTTCATTTGTGAAAATAGGATTCTATTTGCTAGTGCTTTGGTAAGTTAAAGAAGATGAAAGGAGGTTGGTCAGTGGCAGCGAGAAAGTAATATAATGGAGGAGGAATTTTTGCAAGCAGCTTTGAATTGTTTAGTAGTCTCTTTACCAGGTCTGGACTGCTGCCTGGCTTATTGGACAGTTGATAATGCCATTGTTGCTTTTCTTCTAGTTATTAGAAGTTGTTCAATACAATATCAGCTTGTCACCAGTAGCTCAAATGCTACACTTTTAGTTTATTGTAGTCTGATAGGCTTTGTATTTACCAAATTAAACTGAATTTGTGAAACTGAAAACAAAACCAATCACAATTCAATCACTAGTAAAACCAATACTGGAACAGAAGTTAGTTGACTTGACTTGCTTTCAAAAATTTTTCAGTTCCTGCCACAGTATACCAGTTTAAAAAAGTTTTTATTTCTTTTGAATTGTCTCTAATTTGTTTGAACTGGTTGGTAAAGTTCACGTGTCTTTAACTTGCTGTTCCTATTGTTTTAATTTTATTTCTTTAGTGTTGCAGGCCAAAAAATACCCTCTTCACCCCACCCTCCAATAATATCCAAGTAGAATCTCTGGAATCTGTGAATGTTAACCATTATTTGGAGATAGGATCTTTGCAAGTGTGAATTAAGTTAACAATCTTGAGATGAGGCAGTAATCTTGGAATATCCAAAATGCTCTTAAGTGTCCTTATAAAGTAGAAGCCAAGGGAGATTAGAGATCTGCAGTGTTGTTTCATCAGTCCTGATTTATTTGTGCAACAATGCCAGGTTATCAAGTATTTTGTCATACTATTGCAGTTATATTGTAGGTCAAAGAATGGTCTAGATGGTAATGTTTATCCATAACAAGGACATTTGCTTTAAAATTGTATTTGGTATCAGCTAATATCTCATTATTGTACCTTGATAAATATTTGAAATAGTTACTGAATCATTCTGGAATGAAAGATCTTAGTCCTTTTCGTCAGGAAAGTCTTGAGCATACTATGATTGTCCATAGGTTGTGGCTCTTGCCGGCTACAAGATGTTTCTCTAACAATCAGTATTTATGTCTGACCAAATTTATAGATAGGCACCTTATTTGTTCCTAATGAATGTGATGTTGTTTCTCAGTTATATATTTTTCATTTGAAGTAAAACTTTGAACACCGAAATTTAAATCTCATTTTATATTAACTTCAAGAATGTACTCAACAAGAACATAGTATCAGTTTACAGTGTTCACTGTTAAGAGTGGAAGACCCCAAATAGTTAAACCGCAGGAGAGTTTTCTGCTTTTAGTTAAAAACTGCTGTTTTCTATGTGACTTATTTACTACACGTTTAATTCTTAATGTTGTGTGCTGTGGGATTGGGCATGCAAAAGTCAGCAGAAAGAGATCTGGTTTTTACATCTAGAGCTATTACTTGCTGTACAATAATAAAGGCACTATTTTATTGGGTTACTTGTAATTAACTTCAGCATTGGTATTCATATAAATCATCTGTAATCTGTTTACTTTAGATTTTTATTCTTTTAAACTGTTTAATGTACTTGCTTTCTGTTGTCTTTTTACATATGGATTAAAGTTGTAATTGCTTTTTGGTATTAGGCTTTCAGAAACCAACATATATGTGGATCCAAGAAATGATTAAGGCAATCTAATGAATTTTAATAACATTTTATGCAGATTTGTTACTGAAATAAATATTTTGTAGTAATATTGTTTTGTTATGAAACTGAACCATTTTATTCTCTCAAGTAAAAAAGTGTCTAGATGTTCAAAACTTAAAATGGCAACAATTGTTAATTAGAAAATATTTGGTTTTCTTGGTCTTCAGTATCCTCACAAATACATGAGATTTCTTTGAACTCCTGTTTATCAATTTATTGGCAGTCTTCTTTTAAACATTTGACTCTAATTTAATATTTTCCATAATTCTGTCTGATAAATGCCATTTTATATTATATTTTGATTAATAATGTATATAATTTTATTTATAATTTTAAAAGATTATTAGCTTAAAATGGAGTAAAAATTAAGTAGAGTCAGACTTTTTTGATTAAAAAAATGAAACATCTCAAAAGAAACACACATGTGTCTGAGTTTAAATAACAACATATAGAATTCCAAACTAAATATTAGGAAATACTGTAAAACATTGTCTCTGAAAATACTTTTATTTGTAAAATGTTTACAGTTGTCTGTAGAAAGAATTTAGGGGTTTGATATTAGTTTTGTTCTCTCCTACGATATTAAAATCTTGATCATTCTTTTAAAACTAATGTATTTGGTTGTGTTGAAGTGGGTGATAGGAGGTATGAAGAAAACTATTTCCAACCATGCCCTGAAAGTAGTATTTTTAACAAGAATTCATTCGGTAAATAATTTTTATTGTAGTGGAATACATTATATGCTTTAGAAGTCTTAAAATTTTTTAGCTGTTTTGTATAGATTTTTTTAACTTTTTACTTTGAAATAATTTCAGACTCACAGAACAGTTCCAAAAATAATTACAAATCCCATATGGAGAACTCTAAAATACCCCCACACTTCATATACCCAGATAAACTAATTTTAACGTTTTACCACCTTTGCCTTATCATTGTCTGCTTAATAATCTAACATTTGAGAGCAGGTAGCCTACATTATATTTATTCTTTGACCGCAACACTTTCATTTACAGTTCCTGCAAACAAGGATGTTCTCTTATGTAATCACCTCTAAGTGCAGTTAAGTGCAAGGAATTTAACATGTTGATATAAAGCTTACATTCTATATTCCTATTTTTTCTTACTTCCCAAAAGTGTGCTGTTGAGCCTTTTCTTCTCCATTCTTAGATGTATCCAGTACCATGTATTATATTTACTTGCCATTATTTCTTTAGTTTCTCTTTCTTTTTTATTTAATTGTGGAAATGTATATACAATATAAATCTTCCCATACCTTGCCAAGCATATCATTCACTAGGATTCACCACATTTACAATGTTGCAGTACCCTCACCATCATCTGTTCCTCTAATTTTCCCTTTACCTCAAACAGAAACCCTACACTTATTTCGCTTTAACTCCCCATTACCCCAGCACCCTCCACCTCTGATAACCTGTACTCTACTTTCTGTCTTTGAGTTTGCATATTCTTTGATATTTTCTTTGTGGTTCCCCTGGGGCTTAAATTTTAACTACCTAAATCTATCACAATCTCATTTGCTTTGATACCAACTTAACAACTTCAATAGCATACATAAACTGAATTCCTCAGCTGCTTTACCCCTCCAACTTTATGTAGTTCTTGTCACAAATTACGTTTTTATATGAGTCCAAAATTATTGATTTATCATTACATTTTATATATTTGCCTTTTAGATCCTGTAGGGAGTTAAAAGTGGAATTAAACAAAAAAATACAATAGTTCTGGTATTAATATTTACCAATATCATAATCTTTACTGGATATCTTTATTTTTTCATGTGGCATCAATCGTTTATCTAGGGTCTGTTCCTTTCAACCTGTAGAACTCCCTTTAGCATTTTTGTAGGGCCGGTCTTGTGGCGATGAAGTCCCTCAGCTTTTGTTTATCTGGGAATGTCTTAATTTTTAAAAGATAGTTTTGCCAGACACAGAATGTTTGGTTGGCAGTGTTTTGCTTTCAGCAGTTTAGAATGTGTCTTCCCACTGCCTTATTGCCTCCATTGTATCCGGTAAGAAATTGGCACTTCATCTTATTGAAGCTCTCTTGTATGTGACACGTTTCTTGTGGCTTTCAGAATTCTCTCTTTATCTTTGTCATTTGACAGTTTGTTTTTGACATGGTATGGTGTGGGTGTATTTGGGTTTATCCTATTTGGAGTTCATCGAGCACCTTGGCTGTGTATATTCATGTCTTTTGTTAAATTTGGGAAGTTTTCAGCCATTATTTCTTTTAATATTCTTTCTGCTTGTTCTCTCTTTCTTCAACTGGGATTCTGCCGGTGTATATAATGGTACGCATGGTGATGGCCCACAAGTTCCTCCAGCTGTCATCATTATTTCTTCATTTTTCTTCATTTTCTGTTCTTTCTACTCCTCAGACTGGATGATTTATTTCATTTGTGTTATTTCCAAGTTCACTGTTTCATCTGCTAGCTCCAATCTGTTGTTGAACCCCTCTTGGGAATTAATTTTAAATTTCTATCATTGTGGTCTTGAGGTCTGTTTGGTTCCATTTCATTATTTCCTTCTCCCTATTTATATTTTCTTTGTGTCCATCTATCATTTTCCTGGTTTCCTTTAGTTCTTTGTCTATGTTTTTCTTTAGCTCTTTGAGCATAATTAGGCTCATGTTTAAAAAGTCTTGTCTGGAATGCCCCAGGTGTGATACTCCTCCTTGATGGTTTCTGATCCTTTGATCTTATGCTTTTCCTGGGCCATCGCCTCCTGTTTCTTTGTATGTTTTGTAATATTTTGTTAAAACCTGGACATTTTGATATTTTAATGTGTTATCCCTGGAATTTAGACTCTGGGGCATCCATCCATTCTTTAAGGTCCATACAGGCATTGTTATAATAGAGCTCTCCTTGAATGCCAGGAACTAACAAACAAACAAAAAAAAGGGAAAAAAGAAAACACTTTTCTGAGTTTTTGCAGATTGATCTTATGTAAGTGTTCTCTTTCAGAGCACATTTATACAATGAGTTTAGAGCATAGCTCAAGGAAATATACTACTGTTGTCCTTGGTACTTTCTGCCCATATTTTTTGTCTGGTACATGTGCATTTGGTTTAGGAATTCCCTCCTTTAAGCAGACAGGAATGTCTCCTCTTCCCTAGGAAACAATTTCCTCATATTTCTGGTCATTGCACTGTTATGTCCTATAGCCAACAGTCCCCAGGCAACATGACTTGACTCTTCTACAACAGCATTTTCTAGGAAAGCTCTGGGACCTACTTCCTACATGGAGGGCAAGTTCTGGAACAGTGAGTTTCACCATACAGATTGGATCATGCATATGTGCTCCCAGGTTGTACAGGAGGTTTATGCTTCTCCCTCTGGAATTGGTACCAGGGATCTGCATGAGCTCCAGAATGAGCCAGAAGGGATTGAGGAATGGCCAGCCAAAACACAAGAGAGATCCTACCACTTTTAAATAGTCTTTTTCTTGATTCAGCACTCATCCTGTTACTGCAGTGTGTTTTTGTTGTTTTTGTTGTTTTTTTACTGTTTTGTGGATCTTTGAGAAAGATGTTTCTGCCAGTTCTTTGTGGTGGTCCAAAGCTTCTATGAGGGTATGGAGTCCTGAAGTGTCTCCCTCCGCCATCTTGATCTGAGTGGGCTGCTGCCACCTGGAGCGGCCCAGTTGATAACCATATCTACCTTCCGCTTCATCCCTCCTCCAGTTTATATAGTTTTTTTTTTTTTTTTTTTAAATTTTTGAACATTTTCATTTACACATGCAAAAAAGAATAAGAATAAAAATTAAAGTAAAAAGGAAGAACACCCAAAACATCCCATAAGCCAAATTCCACCCTATGATTCATTTACTTTTTGTCCTCATTTTTCTAGATACTGGTTAAAGGGAGTGGGAGTCGCAAAGTTTTCACAATCACATGATCACATAGTGTATGCTATACAATTGTCTTCAAAAATCAAAGGTACTGGGTTGCAGTTCAACAGTTTCAGGTATTTCCTTCTAGCTATTCCAATACACTAAAAACTAAAAAGGGCTATCTATATAATGCATAACAATAACCTCCAGAATGACCTCTCAACTCTATTTGAAATCTCTCAGCCAGTGAAACTTGGTTTCAGTTTTCTTCCCTCTTTAGGCCCAAGAAGGCTTTCTCAATCCCGTGGTGCCAGGACCAAGTTCATCCCCATGAAGCATGTCCCACTTTCCAGGGAGAGTTACACCCCTGGAAGTCATGTCCCACGTAGAGGGGAGGGCAGTGAGTTTATCTGAAGAGTTAGCTTAGAAAGGGAGGCTACATCTGAGCAACAAAAGAGGTTCTTGGGGGTGAATCTTAGGCACAATTATAAGTAGGCTTAGCCTCTCCTTTGCAGTAACAAACTTCATAAAGTCAAGCCCCAAGATTGAGTGCTCAGCCTTCTGAATTGATAACCCCTGATGCTTGTGAGAATATCATTAATTCCTCAGGTCGGGAAATTTAATATTCCCACATTTTCCTCCAGTCACTTAAGGGAATTTTGCAAGTACATCTTCATTCTCTGCCCAGATTACTCTGGGATGTATCAGGGCTTTACACTAACCTGTACAATCCAACCAGTTTCACTCACTATTCAGCATTCCATATTGTTATGTTGTTTGAATAAACTGACCATACAAGTTAAATTATATAGTGTGTTACAAAAAATATAGATTTTACACCCAATAAACATCTTTCTTTAGTGTCGCACAGAAGTTGAAGTTTTAAAAACACCGTCAATGTCATCCTTTACCATTTAGTCTAATTTACCTTAGTCCAAACCAAGTCCATTTCATTCATATCTCTGGTTGAAGTCTGATCTCTTTTTTTAGACTCTTTAACATTTGTCATATGGGGTAATGCTGACATTCATATCTGCCGGACTCTGGCTCTGAGTCTCAAGTGTCACACATATATACAAAGTTCCGGGGACCAACCAGATTATACACAAAGAGTTCATCATCTCAGAATTTAGAAATAACCATTACAACTTAGAAATAGATGTAACTGCTGCAAGAGCTTACAATCTAGGAACCTTTACAATAAGCCTTCCCCTGATAACCTATGCTTTCAGACTCAATTCTCAGAGCTTACGCATTATAGTTAGTCCATATTAGTGAGGCATTATAATGTTTTTCTTTTCATTTCTGGTTTATTTCACTCAACAAACTGTCCTTAATATACATTCACTTCACAACTTTACTCCTTCCTGTAGCGGCTCAATATTCCATACACCATAGTACACCATTCTGTTCATCAGTCAGTACCCTTTCTCCAGCACCTGTATCCCTCAGTTTATTTTTTTAGACACTTTTATTCACAGACCATACAGTTCATCCAAAGTAAACAATCAGTGGTTCCCTATATAATCACATAGGTATGCATTCACCTCCACTATCTATATAAGAACATTTCCATTTCTTCCACAAAGAGGAAAAGGCAAAAAAAGTAAAAAGAAAAAAGGAAAGAAAATGACATCTAAAAAGCAACAACAAAAAAATGAAATTGAAATAAAATACAATAAAAATGTCAGACAATGCCACCAATGCCAAGAATCCCATACCCCTCCCTTATGTCCTGCTCTTATATACCTTTAGCTCATTATATTGCCTTTGTTACAATTAATGGAAGCATAGTACAATGTTACTGTTAAGCATAGAAGAGTTTGCATTGATTTTTTTCCCCAATATACCCCCTCCCCATTTTTTAACATCTTGCAAAGCTGACATTCGTTTGTTCTCCCACATGTAAAAAAAATATTTGTATATTTAATCACAGTCATTGACCACTCTAGGTTTTGCTAAGTTATACAGTCCCAGTCTTTATCTTTTATCTTTCCTTTTGGTGTACTACATGCCCATAACCTTCTTCTTTCAACCATACTCACAGTCATAATTTTTTAGTGTACTTATGTTATTTTGCTACCATCACCCAATATTGTGCTCTAAACCTTTCTCTCCTGTCTTTTCCTACCTGCCTGTAGTGCTTCCTGTAGTATTTTCTGTAGAGCAGGTATCTTGTTCACAAACTCTCTCAGTGTCTGTTTGGGAATATTTTAAACTCTCCCTTGTTTTTGAAGGACAGTTTTGCTGGATATAGAATTCTTAGTAGGCAGTTTTTCTCCTTCAGTATCTTAAATATATCACAGCACTGCCTTCTTGCCTCAATGGTTTCTAATGCGCAATGCACACATAGTCTTACTGAGTTTCCCTTGTATGTGATAGATCGCTTTTACTCTTGCTGCTTTCAGAATTCTCTCCGTCTTTGACATTTGATAATTGATTATTAAGTGTCTTGGCATAGGTCTGTTTGGGTCTGTTCTGTTTGGGGTGTGCTGTGCTTCTTGAATCTGTAATTTTATGTCTTTCATAAGAGATGGGAAATTTTCAGTGATTATTTCCTGCATTAGTCTTTTTACCTCTTTTCCCTTCTCTTCTCTTTCTGGGACACCTATGATACATACATTCATGTGCTTCATTCATGTTGTCATTCAGTTCCCTGAGACACTGCTCATATTTTTCCGTTCTTTTCCCTATCTTTTCTTTTGTATGTAGGATTTCAGATGTACAGTCCTGCATTTCGTGAATCTTTTCTTCCGCCTCTTCAAATCTGATGTTGTATGTCTTCACTGTGTTTTTCATCTCTTGTATTACGCCTTTCATTCCCATAAGTTCTGCAATTGTTTTTTCAAACTTTTGAGTTCTTCCTTATGTTCGTCCATTGTCTCCTTTATAGCCTTCATCTCTTTTGCCATATATTCCGTCAACTCATTTATTTGATTTTTTAATTGATTTAGGAGATTTGTTTGCTTAATAATTAGTTATTTCAGTTCCCGTATCTCAGTTGAATTATAGGTTTGTTGCTTTGTCTGGGCCATATCTTTGTTTTTCCTAATGTGACTCATAATTTTTTTGTCTAGGTATCTGGTTTCCTTGATTGCTCCAATCGGATTTTCCCAGACAAGATGGGCCTGGGTCTTAGGAGGAATGTGTAATTAATATCAAGTTTCCCTGAGGAGCAGGTTGTCAGACTTTCCTGTGAGGCTTCTAGACTCAGTGCTTTTCCTGTCCTGTCCAGCAGGTTGGAGCTTGTCAGCCCACATCTCCTCACTGGTGTAAAGAAGTGCTGCCCCTTCAATTCTAGCGGACCCTGTCCTGGCCAGAGGCTGAGGGTGTCAAAAGCTAAGCTTAAGTTGTCTCTGATCCCTAACCTTCCCCCTCCGCACCCCCACCCCCCCCTGCAGGCCCTGGGGTCAGAATTCTCTAAGGGAGAGCAGCCACTTGAGCTGGGCCCCACCCCCCCTTTTCATAGGGAAGATATGCCCTTTAGGGAGTTATGTTCTACACCTTCCTCTTTTGTGTCTGACTCTATTAACTCCACCCTTCCCTGGGTTGGTGCTGACAATTGAAAATGCCTGAGGCTTTCTCTAATGAGCTGCTTAGAATGAGAAAGAAAAAAAAAAAGAGAAAGAGCCAAGCCTCTTTTCAGAGCCTGTACCCTACTCCCCACTTTTGCCGTTTGACCTGTGTTGGTACCTGGTTCTCTGTGCCCTTTTTCTTGGGATACAGTCTTTTCCAGTATTCTGAGCTCAGCCATTTCCAGAAGCGTCTGTTTTTATTTATTTACATATATATTTTTTTTCCATTAGCCCTGTCTCCTCTCTGCTGGGAGGAACCTCAGGTTCCTTTCGTATTTGCTCCGGGTTTATCTGTGCTTGCAGCCTATATCCAGGAGCCCAAATTTGTTAGCTAAACCACAGTTGGTTCTTGAATTACTTTCCCTTGTTCCAGGTAACCAGCTTCTTTTTTCCAGAGTAAGTATTTGAGCTCAGTGTGCTGTGCCGGTGGGTGTAGGGGCTCCAGTTCCACAGTTAGGGGCACTTTACTTACAGTTCTGTGCTAGGATCTCTGCCTTTCCACCCATTCCAGTCTGGTGTACAACATGTGTCCAGTCATGGATGTCCCCCAACAACTACATACTAGTTGTTCCTGGCTATTTACTAGTCCCTCTAGAGGACTAATTAAATTCCATACTTCTCTGTGCTGCCATCTTGCCCTGCCCCTCTTCAGTGGTGCTCTTTTTTCTGCTGGTCAGCAAGACCTGGGTTTGCTTTAGAGCCCTGCTTTGACAGTTGGGTTTTCCATATTAGCCAAAACCGGGCTGGGTTTCTGTGCAGGGCATATAGAACAGCTCCTGTTGTCCCAAGAAAGGGTCTGCAGTATCTTTTTAAAAGGGTTGCTATTCCTTGCACCTTCCGGACTGTCCTGCAGAGGCACTGTTCAGTAACTTAATTGTCCTTGGAGGCTGCTTTGCCTCTGAGCACCGGCTGTGCCTGCATAGGTGAGCTGAAACTGCGGGATTCCTGGTCCCTCACTTTTCTGGCCAAAATTTGACTTGATGTAGGTCTACATGTGTGGCAAAGTACTCCTTCAGTTGACCAGTACTCCAGCCATCCCTAAGGCAAGGAAATGGCTGCCAGCTGCTACTTCCCTCAAAGGTGGGGGAGGGGCTTTCCAACCAGGGCTGGAAACTCAGTCTTTGTCCACATTTTCTCAGTCTCTTTGTCCCTCACTGACCTGGGCCTTGCAATGTTCTTCGCTGCCCCCTGGGTCTTCAAACAGTGGGATAAGTCACAATGCTATGAGAGACTTTAAAATCTGTGTCCCTGTTGGGAGGGTTCCTGTCTGCTGATATGTGTCTTGCCTGCACTGAGCCCGAGTGACGTGGAGGGTTGAGGGCCGGCTGGTTTGGTGTGGAAGATTCCTACCTGATATTCTTCTCTTTCTTCAGTTCGGTTTCTGCAGGGTCCTTCTCCAGTCTATATCCACCTCCAGAATTTCATAGAATTTGGAATTGTCCTTTTTTTTGCTGAATTGCTGGAGAGGAGTTTTCAGTAACTGTTTTCATCACCATGTTGATGACGTCACCCCTGTTTATATAGTTTTAATGGAAGTCTTTCATGTCTTCCAGCAGTCTCTAAAGATCACTCCTGTAATATCATTGAAAGCTTTGAGATTCCCTAAAGACTTGACTTCGGACATCAAGGGAGGTAATTGTCATATGTCTGAAGAGCTGGAATTGACAAACAGACTGGCCATTTACTAATAAGACGCATTTATGTAGTTCCTGAATGTGAAGCCCTGATATATAGGCTTAATGATGATCATCTGTTGAGAGTTTGTAGCTGGAAAGGGTTAGAGCAACTTTTGTCACCTTTACTGAAATCAAGCCTTCTGTGTTGATGAGAGAAAGATCTTGACTGCATTAAATTGTTGTTACTTTGAAAGTTACTGAAAGATCATTATTGCCTGGAGAATATATTTTTCCTGAAAAAGTTTAAAAATAGACACTTGCAAAAAATAATTTTGTAAATGCTTAGACATAGCAGCAGAGGGATTATTGTGTTTTTGATTGATTACTTACAAATAATTTTAAAATGTTTACAATAGTTACATGATTCATTGTATGATTATCTTATCCTTTTGGATTTTTAAATCTTTGCTTTGTATATTTTTAAAATCAGACCATGAATACCTTCAAAATATTAAATTTCTTGGATATAGTATGCATTAAAAATATTTATTAAATAATAAATTATAAATCTGTACAATTTGCTAATTAGTACTACAGTTTTTCTTTTCTCTCTTTTTTAATCTTATAGTTATCTGTATATATAATATTTGTAATTTATTTCAGCCATGTTATTTGTACAAACTAGATACACGTGTTAGAGGTATAGGTTCACAAAAATAAATGATACCAAAACTTTGAAAATGGCAATATTCTATTTTGCTATTTCATGGAATTCTTCATTTTACCTTTTAAAGAACTAATGTATTAAAATCTTTCGTTTACTATTGTGTTATATTCTTTTCTGGTATATGGTTACTAAAATTTGAGTTAGATATGTTGTTGAGAGAGAGCTGACAGAAAGTGCAAACATGGTTGAAGAGTTCTTGGTAGTTTACTTTGAACACTTAAGATTACTATATCTTGAGCATGAACAAGTTCTAATTTTGACCCTTAGTCCCGTGTGTAATGTGTTTCTCAGTTTTGTGATAGTATGTTGCCTTCCTCACTTCAGCTCCCCTTCATGGCCTCCTCCCTTGACTACTAATACTGATTCTGTCCCTTATTTGAGGTAATCCAAGACTTATCCATCCAGTTTGATTAATTTTACAAAATATGTAGAATTACTAAATCTTGAAAGTTCATATTGATTTTTCATTGAAGAACATAAGCCTTTATATACACAAGCCTTTAAATATTCATATTTTTTTAAGGAAAAGGAAACCGTGTAAATGAATTTAGGTGGTTGTTAAATTATTCTTCCTTCTTTTCATTAATTTAAATATGCATGGGTCCTGAGATTAAAAGTTGAGAAAAAGGAGACTATTTTACTGCCAGTACAAATAGAGGTAACTTTACTTTTTTTTGGTAGCATATAAAACACTCACTTAAAAAAATACAAATTATTAGTAGTTAATTTATTATACATGTGTGTTTTCATATATTCAATTTCAGTATTTTTGAAACTTGACTGCTTGTTTTATTATTTAGAGGCATTTCAGAATAATTTTGAATAGATACCTACTGTCCAGTTAGGAAAATATGTATATAATATTATTTTATATTTCTGCACATTTCCTATTTATTTCATTTCTAGTATATGCTTTTTAATTTAAATTTTATCTTTCATTAAAGTAAAACGTGTGTTTTAGATATCTAATAATACTATAATATTTAAGCTGAAAAACAACGGTTCTCAGCCCCAGTTCTCTCAGTTCTCACAATGAATAATTACATTGTGACAATGTAATCATTCATGGCAGAACTACAAAATGTACCAGAGTACATATGCTTGCTTGCTTTCTGTCTCCCTCTCTCCCTTTCTTTTCACTCCCTACCCCACCCCCCTTAGAATCAGTAATTACCTCCTTTTTCATTTATACAAATTTCTGTACACCCTTCACAAATTTATCTCTATACTTCCACTGGTGTCATGAAACTTCTACCAGGATAGTCAAACCCACCAGTATCTATTGGTTCAGTTGTTTTTCCTGGAGATACAGTATCTGGAGTTCTTCATTTTCCTATTCCAATCTGGACTCTTTGCTCTTTAGATTTTTACAAAGCTCTTTAGATTTTGGAGTCTTTTGTCATCAATCTAGACTTTACTTCTCTCTCTTATGCTGCAATACCTGCCTCCTGTGTCCGACTGCAGCCTTCTTTTTTGAAAGGTACAGTGATTTAATTTTTTTGTTCACGTTCTACATATGTGCTAGTCAGTGTTCTAGCCTTGGGATTTTAGTAGTGAATAAGACAAAATCCTTACTCCCATGCAAGGAAAAACAGGTAAAATAAAATGATGGTTATAAGTATGTCATGGAAAAATTAGAACAGGGATGGAGAATAATAGTTGGATATTTATGTATATTTTGATGAGGCACATCCTTTATCGTTTTTGAGAAACATGCATGAGAGAAATTTTTTTAGACCTTGCATGTCTGAAAATGTCTTTATTTTACTTTTAAACATGGTTAATAACTTGTTTGGATGTTGGTATTATAGACTGAAAATGATTTTCCCTCCAAATAAATTTTTTCTCTCTGTAAGCTTTTAGTCTTTTATTTTTACATTTTTGTTGTTATTGGATTGTGCTTTAGTGTGGATGGGTCTTTTAAAAATTCACTGTAATTGGTACTTGATGCAAACTTTTTTGAGTCAGAAAGAAAAATTATGTACTTGTGCTCAAAGATAGTTTTCTTGAGTTATTTCTTTCTTAATGTGTTTTTATTTTTTTCTTATTTCACTTTCTAGAACTCCTCTTAGTTAGCAGTTGAGTTACCTAGCTTGATTTTCTAATTTTCTTATCCATGCTTGTTTATTTTTCAATCATTTTATCTTCTATTTTATTCTCTGAGAGATTTCCTCAATGTCTTCTGAATACTTCTTTTGAAATTTAATGTTTAATTCATACTTTTAATTTCTAAGAGTTTTTTCTAGTTTTTCTGAGTGTGTTTTTTCTTTCCATTTGTTTGTTTTGTGTTTGCAGGGTGAGGAAATAGCAGTCAATAAGAGTCCCTGGCCTATTTTTGGGGGATGAAATGTTTCTCATCTTTCAGAGAATATTATACCAAGAGAAAATCTTTCCCCCTCCTCCCCACCTTTACAATATTGTTGATTTTCTCTGAGTCCTTTTTTTTCCTGCTTGCTTGCTTTGGTGTCTGTCATTCATGTAAGACAGTTTCTTCAAATACCTGGTGATCCTAGGCTGTCTGTTCATATTTAAGTGTAAGGCACACAAAACCTATGTTCTGAGGTGGTATTTACCTATTCGTGTTAACAGGGCTAGCTTTGTAACTGGTGGAATCTTAAATTTTATTTTGATCTCTCAATTGTCTCTCAGAGAAAAATTCTCTAATATCTTATAATGTGGAAGATATAAGGCTGACTAACAGCTTTATCTCAGAGCTAATCAGTAAAGAGTGATGGGTGTTTCATAGGTCAGAATACATACTTTGAGTTTATTTTCTTATTTTCAGTTTGGCTTTTACAGTGTCCTCAAATATGCAGAGTTCTCTGGGATTTAGACTTCCCATCTTTTATCATGATGAGGATGACCATATACTATGGGGGGAGCGGATCTAGGATTCTAACTTTTTTTTTTTAATACAAACTTTCTATTGTTTTAACTGCTTTCAGCCCTGCCTCGACCATTCTTATAGGAACTTGGTGCCTTCAGTTTGTGGGTTTTCTGGGGTACAGCATGGGTTTGATCCTGAAGTTGATTTCCACTACATTCTTGTGTAGAGCATTGTTTTCTCTATTCTTCTAGAGTAGCTACCACTTACCTAGTTACTCAGCTGTGATCACAGATACCATGAGGTAGGTTGGATTAAACAACAGGAATTTATTGGCTCACAGTTTTAGGGCTAGGTGAAGTCTAAAATGGAGGCAGGTGTAAGGTGATGTGTTCTTCTTGAAGACTGTGGCATTCTGGGCTGTTTGCTGGTGGTCCTTAGGTTCTTGGCTTTTCCATCATATGGTAATACACATGGCGGTATCTTCTTTCTCTTCTGGGTTCCATTTATTTCCAACTTCTTTCTTCTCTCCACTTAGCTTCCTCTTCATGAAGTCTCTGGTAATTAGATCGAAGTCCAGCCTCATTTGTTTAGGCTATACATTAACTAAAAGTATCTTCAAAGTGTTCATACCCAGAAGAATGGATTTAGATTAAAAAACATGTTTTTTTTTCTGGGATACATGATTAAATCCATCACAGTCCAGCTTCTAGACCCTCAAAAGACATGTTCTCCCCATACACAAAATACATTCATTCCATTACATTCCAAAAGCCTTAAGTCATTTCAGTAACAGTGCTCAGTTTAAAGATCAAAAAATCAGTTATGGGTGTGGTCTGTCCTGGGGCAAAATTTCTCGATCTGTGGACCTATGAAATCAAGAAACTAACTTATCTGGTTCCAAAATAGAATGGTATGACAGACATCAGGTATATATTCCCATTTCAGAAGGGAGAAGTTGGAAAGAAAACAGGGGCCATGGGTCCCAAACAGCTCTGAAACCCAGCCAGGCAAACTACATTTGACCTCAAGGTCTGAGAGTAATTGTGGATTGAGGCTCTGTCCTTTGGGACTGCTAGAGCAGAGCCCCACCCCATCTAAGTACCTGTGCAGTTTCCATGATCTCCCTGAACACTAAGGTATAGGTCTTTGTCCGGCGCCTTCTCGCTCGGTCCCGCGCGTCCTGTCCTCGGCCGGCAAGGAGAACAGAGGGAAAGAGGGAGAGACGCAGAC
This sequence comes from Choloepus didactylus, assembly GCF_015220235.1. Classification (NCBI taxonomy): domain Eukaryota; kingdom Metazoa; phylum Chordata; class Mammalia; order Pilosa; family Megalonychidae; genus Choloepus; species Choloepus didactylus. The sequence goes on along the minus strand of NC_051309.1, from coordinate 163,900,276 downwards.
AAACTGACACTTGAGGTACGCAATGGCAGTGAATGCAAGCCTTTTACTGGAGCCAGGAAGAAAATTTTCTCTGTTACATATTCCACACGAGGCCCTATACCCCGTGGGAGAACAACCTCTATGCGGCCGTCAGGCACGGCTCCCTGTGGGCTGTCTCCCCGAGGCTAGCCCGGGTAATTTCTTATATACAATAGTTACAACCAATGTGCTGGCAGTACGCAAGCGTGTACAATAGGCTAGCAGCAACCGCTGCCTCATGCGTCATATGCGGAAGCAGGATACGGGCGCCATCTTGGCTCAAACGATGGGCGGGGGCTACTCTGGAGCAGGTCGCGGCGTGTCCACTAGGCCCTAACCCGGAAAGCGGCTCCCCACATCTCCCCCTTTTTTATATATTTCAACCCAGTGTCTCCATTGATGAGTGTACTCCCGTGGGCCTGAGTGACCCACTACATGTTTTGGTGCTTTGGGGAGTCTGGACTAGGCCCCTGCCATTTTACGGCGGAACCTCTGGCACCGACCAGAATGCTTACCTCATATAGAGACCGGAGAGCCCGTGAGCTGGAAACAACGTGACTCTCCCTACAGTACTTTGCCTCGTAACTGGGGAAAGACGGTTGGGGCAGGAGAGTGGCAACCAGCGTCAAAGGCGTCACTAGGCGTCTCTGTGCAATGGCCAGAGTCCAGTCTGGCCACAACTGGGACTCCGCCTAAGAGACTCGCCTGAGACAAAAATTAAGACTGCTGGAGTTATATGTTATATCCGGGATACGGCCATGGACTTTGCCGCGAACCTGGCCCCAGAGCGCCCCACCCCGAGTGGCCGGGACGGGGATCGATCAGTATAGAAGCTACTGTCAGAAGTACTACAGGTTGAAGACATAGCCATCATAGTGGTAACGCGCAGTTGCTGCTGTGCTCGAAACAAGCGTTCTAACAGGCATTTGACGATTACTAAACCCACCAACAACCCTATAGCGAGGAGAACCCAAGTGGTCAGATTGGGCCACGAAAACCAGGAAGTAACTCGGTTCCACAGGTCAGTTACCAAACTGACAAGGTTGAACTTAACGGGGGTCAACTTAACGGCCCCAATCTTGTCCAGGCTGACGTCCACCTGCTGGGTAAGATTGGTAAAAGTTGGCAGATAAGTATTTTTAAGCCAGTCAGAGACTTTGTGGGTGTTAGCAGTTACATTGGCCCTGACCGGAGTGACGCAAAGTCTGAAAAGGATCCATCGGGTGTCACACAGTTGCTCGACTGTTTTCCAGAGCCCATCTATCTCCTGTCCAAGTTCCTGTATTTCACTTTGCATTTTCTGGATTGCTTGCGAATTCAACTCTAACATTAGATTGTGGGCGTGCAACGCGTCCCGGGTGGCATTGGCTAAAGTGTTGACTGTTTCCATCGTCAGGGCGATCTGCTCCGTTGTCCAGGCTTGAAGCACCGCATTCCCCACTGCTGGGACGAACAATGAAGCGACGATGCCGCCGAGGTTCCACAGCCAGCCTTTGACACTTCTTGGTTTCCTGTTAAGGGAGGGATTAAAAGGCCCAGAAAACGGAAAGTTTTCCGTTGATACAACCTGGGTAATAGGGCCTACCCAATCAGTGGTATTGACCGGGACCCAAACATAGCTGGGACGGTAGGTTAGGATGGCGTAGGGAGGGAATCCGTTCCAGCATTCAGACAGGGTACAGGGGACGCTGGAACAGTTGAAGGTAGGCTCTGTAGAGAGTAGAAAGGCGAAGGGAGGGAGCACACAAACCTGCCTGTGCAAAGGGAAGGAACAATTCTTATCAGCATATGTTCCCTCTGCACCCGAAAAAGAACAATTGGGAGAGTTACCCGTCGCGCCGGTTGACGTGTTGGTAAGGGTACCATTCAATAGCATGAAATAGCGCAGGTCCAGACATGCCCCCAGGGGGTTGCAGGCCAAATGCTGAGCGAAGGTTTGGATACGGGAGGCTTTGGGGTCGATTAATGGTTCGCGACATTGGTTTACGGTACCCCACGCCGATGCCTCAGTATATTTTCGGATCTTGCTTATTGCTGTGAAATTACGTATGTGAGGGCGCACGGACCAGAGCCACCAGTCCTCACTTAAGAGGAACGGGTGCCTCACGGGCATACAACTGTGCCAAGAGAAGTCCTCCAGAGTGACTTTCCTGTGTAGATCATGCGCGCAAGGGGGGAAAGGAGGCTGCGGGACATCAGGATCTCAAGAGCAGTTAAGGACTGTTGGTCTAAACCCAGAAAGCTTGAGGCATCTTTTCGTCTCATTTTTGTTAAGCAACCCCTCACAGTCCTGTTGATAGCCAGCCGAGGTATTAAGAAATTCTAGCAAGACTCCAAAAGTCACCTGAGTGCAATGGGTATCACAGGCAGTACTTGTGCTGTTTGCGCAGGAACAATTAGCTATAGAGCGATTAGCAAATGAAAGGATCAGCGTATCATCGGTTAGAGGAAAGGTCTCGTTGAAGGTTATGGAGGAAACATTGGTAGGCAAAGGTAGATGATGGAGGCTAAGAGTTAAATTAGGAGTGAAGAACTGAGGAGAGGCGGGGGACCCCGCAGAAAAGGGAGCTAGCGTCGGGGGATGGTGCCAGAGGCCCCAGAGGAACTGATCTTCTCCCTGAACCACTGCAACACTGCTGAGAAAGAGAAAACAAATCAGGAGGGTATTTATAGGGGAATAGGGGTTGGGATCACCGGTCCTCCCCCTGGACGACGGGGAGGCGGTCAGGATCATTCTCATCATCTTGCTGGTCCTCTTGCTGGTCGTCACCAGCGTTGAAGGTTGGGTCTCTTGTGTCATGTTGGGGGTTCCCCAATTGGTCAGGCTGCAGCTTCTCAGCGCTCTCGGGCGTTGATACGGCTCTCACCAATCTCTCCGGAACCCACACCGGTTGACGTCCTGGTTCCTGTGGGAAGACACAAACAGAGCCTCTGGCCCAGCTGAGCACGGGGTCAGGGCCTTGCCACTGTCCTGACAGGACATCCTTCCATCGGACTAGACCTCTATGTGGAGGACTCGGGGTGGTGTGCTGAAGGGCAGGTGTCATGCCCTGTGAATTTTCATTTAAGAAATTATACGTGAATAAGGCTACAGACAGTTGAGCCTTTGGGGATAGGCCGTGACCTATCCCCTCTTTCTGTTTTTTGAGCAAGTCTTTCAGAGACCTGTGTGCTCTTTCAATGATACCTTGTCCTTGAGGGTTGTAAGGGATTCCATGCTTCAATTGTACTCCCATATTATCACAAAATTTTTGGAAAGTTTTACTGGTATAAGCAGGTCCGTTATCTGTCTTTAACATTTTTGGCTTGCCCCACGCTGCCCAAGCGGCAAGGCAGTGTGCAATGACTTGGTGGACTTTTTCTCCTGTCTCAGCAGAGGCAAATAATATTTGAGAACATGTGTCTACTGACACATGCAGGTATTTGATTTTTCCGTACTCTGAATGATGAGTGACATCCATTTGCCAAATGTCTCCTGGGACGAGACCTCTAGGGTTAACTCCCACAGATGGGATATGCTGTTGAGTAACACAATTTCCACAAGCTCGGACTATGTCTCTAGCGGCCGCTCGCGGTATACTAAACCGCTTAGCCAGGGTACCTGCATTGATATGAAATTTGGCGTGGAACTCTCGGGCTTGCTGATATGGTGTCAGCACGGGGAAGACGTGTGGCTGTCGAGTGGCCACATCTACTATGTGATTTCCTTGGGCCACGGGACCAGGTAGGCCTGAATGGGCCCTAATGTGAGTTGTGTAAAAGGGATGTTGCCTAGTATGAATCGTCTTTTGCAGCTCGAGAAAGAATGTGCTTACAGTGGAGGAGCATTTTATAATGCCCACAGTTTCTAGGATTTGTAGAGAATTTACGACATAAAGGGAATCAGAGACAATATTCAGGGGGCCAGGAAACTCTCTCAGGACTGTAATAGTAACCTGCAATTCAACCCACTGCGGTTTTTGTGGTTGAAAAAACACTGTTTTGGGAGTGTCCCCTTCCACACAATACGCCCCTGTACCGGAGCTGGAGCCATCCGTGTACACGGTGAGGGCGTTCGCTAGTGGCCTAGACGAAGTCACTTTGGGAAAGATTACCGGATGTTGGGTGACAAACTGTAAGAGGGGGTCTTTGGGATATTGGTTATTAATACATCCCGAAAAGGTGCATCGGAGAACAGCCCATTGATCTATGCATCCGGTAAGCACCTCAATTTGTGGGAGAGAGTAGGGTACTCTAAGGTTTTTTGGTGGTTGGCCAAGGTGTTGGATGGCCTTCTTGATGGCCTCCAGGGCCAGATCTGCAACTGCGGTAGGGTAATGCTCTAAGATCTTTTTTGGAGAAACTCCGGGGTGGATCCAGAGTAATGGCCCCTGTTGCCACAGCACCGCCGTGGGCTGTGACACCGTCGGCAGCAGGCAAGCTTCGAAAGGCTTATCAGGGTTTATTCTTTTTAACGTGGCACTACTGAGTGCCTGTTCTACTTGGCATAGTGCTTGTCTCGCTTCAGGGGTGAAGGACCGGGGCGAAGCTAAGTCCGGATCCCCTTTAAGCAAGTCAAACAAGGGTCTTAATTCGGCATTGGGTAACTTCAGATATGGGCGAACCCAATTTATATCTCCCATGAGTTTTTGTAAGTCATTGAGGGTGTTCAGTTTATCTAACCTGAGAGACACCTTTTGGGGGGAGACTTGAGTAGACGTAAGTTTTGCTCCCAGGAAGGTGACAATCTCGGTCATCTGGATCTTCTCTGGGGCTATTTCAAGATTGACCTCTCTAAGTGCAAGAACCAAATGTGATAGTGCAGCGTTAAGGAGATCTGGGCTTTCATGAGTCAGCAAGATATCATCCATGTAATGAAGGATCCTTACTTTGGGGAATTGCTGCCGGGTATCGGCCAACTGTGCAGCGACATACAACTGACACATGGTAGGGCTGTTGGTCATGCCCTGGGGCAGGACTGTCCACTCAAAGCGGTGACAGGGCCCCTCTTGGTTTAGAGAGGGCACAGTAAAAGCAAATTTTTGGGTATCCTCTGTGTGAAGTGGGATAGAAAAGAAACAGTCTTTGATATCTAAGATGATAACAGGCCAACGCTCTGGCAGGGCCGAAAGGAGGGGCAACCCCATCTGAACGGGCCCTAAAGGCTCCATGCAATTATTGATGGCTCTTAAATCGTGCAGCAACCTCCACTTGCCTGATTTTTTCTTTATAACAAAAATAGGGGTGTTCCAAGGTGATGTGGAGGGAATGAGGTGGCCCTCTCTTAGCTGATCTGACACCAGAGTGTGTAATGCGGAGAGCTTTTCCCGTGATAAGGGCCACTGAGGCACCCAAACCGGAGATTTGGTCTTCCATTTTAGCTTTATGGGTGTGGGTGGGAACATTCCCTCAGTGGCCCCCAGGAAAAACCCAGGCCTTGCTTGACAATGTTGGAGGTAGCTTGTATGGGCTCTACACGTCCCTGTAACGAGGCTCCTAAGCCTTTGCCAGGGACATATCCCATTCCTTTTAACAATCGCTTAGAGGTTGGGGAGCAACCACTGGTCAAGGTAACGTCCATCTGGGTAAGAATGTCTCTTCCCCACAGGGAAACAGGCAGGGCTAATACATATGGCTGAAAACTACCTTGGTGTCCTTCTTCGTCTGCCCAATGAAGGGCAGCGGCACTCAGCATGGGTGCCGAAACCTGGCCTATTCCTCTGATGATATCTTCCGCCTTGCACGTCGGCCAGGTAGAGGGCCAGTCCTGTTGTCTTATAATTGACCGATCGGCCCCGGTATCTAGCAGGCCTAGGAAAGATCTGCCTTGTACCTTGATAGTCAGCATGGGTCGAGACTCCAGAGACATATTGAAGCCCTCAAAAACTTCTCCTGAAGACCCAAATCCCTTATCTCCTCTCTGTCTGGGTCTACTCTGAAAGAGTGTATGCAAGCTGGGTAGGAGCAAGAGCTGTGCCAGCTTGTCACCTTTTGCAATGACCAGCGTACCTTGCTGAGATTGTACCATAATCTGGACGTAACCTGTGAAATCTGAATCCACAACACCTGGTATGACACTTAGTCCCTTTAGGGCTGTGGATGCTCTCCCTATTATGAGCCCAACAGTCTTTGCTGGCAAGGGCCCTTTAAAGGAGGTCCCTACCAACTGGACACCCATGGAGGGGGTCAGTACGAGTCTGGAGGTGGCACAGAGGTCCAGTCCCGCTGACCCAGGGGATGCGCGAATTTGGGCGGGCTTCGTGTCGCCGGATGGCATGCAGGGGGGCCCACCGAAAGGGTGGACCCCCCCTGCCCGTTTTTTGGGTCCTGTTCAGGACGGCCAGAAAGGCGCACACCTTGCGCATCGAAGGCTGACCTACAGTCTTCTGCGCGATGAGGTCCCTTGTGGCAACGGCCACATAGCCTGGTTGCTGCATATGGTCTACCAAACTGTGGAGTGGCAGGTGGTTGACCTTTATTGGGACAGTTCCTCTTAATATGTCCCAGCTGGCCACAATGATAACATCCTCTGGGCTTCATTTCTAGTTCTTTAGATTTCTTTGCAGACACTTGCAAGGAGTTGGCTAGCATGGCAGCTAGACCTGCATTAGTTAACGGGCTGCCAGCATCTCTGCAAAGCCGAACCCAGTCCGTCAGCTGTTTTCCTCTGTTTTGTGCTAAAATAACTTTACATTCTTTATTACACTGTTCAAATATCATTTGTTTAACTACAGTCTCTGCCACCCCTGGATCTGAGAAAATTCTCTCGGCTGCAGTTTGCATTTTGGCTACAAAGTCCACAAAAGGTTCTGTGGGGCCCTGATGAATATTACTGAGCGAGGCTTGAGCCTCTCCCTCACCTGTCAGCTTTTTCCAAGCTCCCACGAAACAACGGAAGATTTGGGCATAGACCTCTTGAGGGAACCGCGTTTGATTTTGGGCATGGGCTCCCCTCCCCAACAGCATGTCTGTATTCCACGCGCCATGTCTTCCCGCTGCGTTCCTAGCCGCTTGTTCCTCAGCTAACTCTTCAAACCACGCTTTCCAATCTATAAATCGGCCTGGTGGCAAACAAGCACGGGCTAACTGAACGATATCTGCGGGCGTATGATTTAGGGCGGAGAGGTTTTCAACCATGTTCAGGGTATAAGGGGCATTGGGGCCGTACTGATGGACGGCCTGCCTTAGCTCTTTCAAAAGTTTGTAATCATATGCTTCATATTGGTTGTTGCCTTGGTGGTTAATAATAACCGGGTACATTTCTGGGGATGGTTCTGGCTTAAGTGGTTGGTACCCACCTAGTATACCGAAAGGCCTAAAGGTGAAAGAGGGGACCCATTTCCAGAAATGCCTCCCTCCACATTCTGATGGTATGGGGTCTAGGGGGCCTGAGTATTCAGGTGGGGGATACGGCTGTGGATGCCCCTCCCCCGGCCCGCCTGCAAGGGGCTCCGGGTCCCGCAAAGGCGGACCATCGTGATTATCGGATTCGGGCACTAGTGGGAGCTCTCGGCAAGGGCCTTTGGCGGAGCCGCTCAACCAGCCCACCGGAAGCCGCGGCGTTTTTTGTGACGCGGCGACAGGAGCCGGCGGGGCGGAAGGCCGCGTGGGTGGGGCGGGAGGCTCCTCCCAAGCAATTAATGGAGGCGCTTCCGCTCCCTCACCGTCATCACTACCCGATTCTGAGGCAGAGGTGTCCGAGCTACCACCACTCAACTCTGGCTGCTTGCCTTTATGAGAGCCGGCCGCAGATGACACCGACTGGGTTTCTTGGAGAGCGTGCCATACCTCTTGCAAGGCGGAGGACGGACTTAGGCCTGTAGTCGACTCCAGTTCAAGGACCGCGCGGACGGTCTCCCATATAGGGACTAGAATTGGATCCAGACAAACGCCCGTCTGACGCGCCCGGTCTATATCGTGACCAAGCTTCAGCCAAGAGGGCAGACTGAGGCTGCCGGTGGAGGGAAACCAAGGGGCAAAAGTTTCAACATCATCGAGAAACCTCTGTAGGGAGCTTTTCTTAACTGAGATACCCCTCTGCTTCAGGAGGGTTTTTTAAAGGAGCCAATAAAGGCGAACTTCCAGACTGCCCCATGCTTGCAGTCGGCGCTGTACTTTAACCACTCGGAGAGCTCTTCCGAGTCCCCGGGACCGCCTGAGAACCCACGGGCCCTGACTCTCACGTAAAAGAAACACTCACCTTCTCGCGCTGATCAGGCGCGGGAAGTCCGCTGCAGTGAAAAAGGAGCGAGGCGAAAGGTATGTGCCCCGTACGGTTAGCTCAGTTGGTTAGAGCTTGGTGCTGATAACGCCAAGGTCGCGGGTTCGAGCCCCGTACGGGCCACCACTTGTCCGGCGCCTTCTCGCTCGGTCCCGCGCGTCCTGTCCTCGGCCGGCAAGGAGAACAGAGGGAAAGAGGGAGAGACGCAGACAAACTGACACTTGAGGTACGCAATGGCAGTGAATGCAAGCCTTTTACTGGAGCCAGGAAGAAAATTTTCTCTGTTACATATTCCACACGAGGCCCTATACCCCGTGGGAGAACAACCTCTATGCGGCCGTCAGGCACGGCTCCCTGTGGGCTGTCTCCCCGAGGCTAGCCCGGGTAATTTCTTATATACAATAGTTACAACCAATGTGCTGGCAGTACGCAAGCGTGTACAATAGGCTAGCAGCAACCGCTGCCTCATGCGTCATATGCGGAAGCAGGATACGGGCGCCATCTTGGCTCAAACGATGGGCGGGGGCTACTCTGGAGCAGGTCGCGGCGTGTCCACTAGGCCCTAACCCGGAAAGCGGCTCCCCACAGGTCTTACCCCCTTGAGCACTGGAATTGCAGTTACGCTCTCCAGAACACCAGGGCAGTACAGACCCTATTCTTTCCAAACAATGGGATGGTGGTCAGGCTCTCCATGAGCACCAGGGCATGGGCCCTGCCATCTCTGAACTTTGGGATGATGGCACTCTTCTTGAACTTCAGAGTCCAAGGTCTGTCTTGTCCAGGGACTGGGCAGATGGCCTGCCCTCTTTAAGCACAGGCCTGACCTGCCCTTTTCATACATGTGGGTGGGCCCAGTCTCTTGGTTTGAGGAGATCGTTTCAGTCCAGATCTTTCCTTCCATGGTTCTGTCCTTGAAGTCATTCTTCTTGTGGTCGTTTCATGTCTGTTCCTTTCATTCCATAGTGGCAGTGTTTCTGCTCATACAAATTTCACACAAACCTCGTTTGCCCTCTGTATGGTTCACAGGACTTGAAACCTTCAGACCAAAGGACTTCCCACAGATCCTCCCTGGATAACTGTATTTCTAATCCTGACTTCCACTGAAATTGCTGATCTTTTTTTCAGCTACCCCTCTTTAGCAAAGGGCTGTTTAGTTAAACCCTCATGTGGAACCCAGTTCTCTGGGGACTCACTTTCTGTAAACCTAGGGAGTTCCCTGATAGAGCTGCTTCTGACCCTAGACTCAGAATACACTATCTTAATAGGCAGAAAATTTTCAGTCTTCAATTTCTGGTTCCTTTAAGAGTTTAATTCTCGGCTTACCCATTTACTCTCACATTTTAATATAAGCTGCAAGGAAAATCCAGACTGCACCTTCCACAGTTAACTTAGAAATTTTCTCAGCTAAATATCCAAGTTTACTGCTTGCAAGTACAATCTGACATGAGAACACAATTTTGCCAAGTTCTCTACTGCTTTATAACAAGATTAACTTTCCTTCAGTTTTCAGTAACACACTTATTTCCTTCTACGGTCTCGTCAGAGATACCTTTAACATCCAAATTTCTATTGACAGTCTCTTCACAACTATCTAGTCTTTTTCTAGCAAACACCTCACAGTTCTTCCAGGTTTACTCATTACCCAATTCCAAAGTTGTTTCCACATTTTAAAGTATCTGTTAACAGCATCACCCCATTTTCAGGTAGCATAAAATGTCTTTGTTTCCTGACTTTGATCACAACTACCATGAAATGGGGTGCTTTAAACAATGGGAATTTATTGGCTCATGGTTTTGAGACTAGCAAAAGTCCAAAATTGAGGCATCAGTGATGTGATGCTTTTTCCGTGAAGTCTGTGGAGTTCTGGGGCTGGCTGCTGGCAATCCTTGGATCCTTGGCTTTCCTATATCAAATCAGTATCCAAAGTACATGTCTATTCCAGCAAGAGGAAAAGGCTGTCCTTTCCATAATGGAAGTGGTCCAATGTAATCAACCTGCCACCAGTTTAGAAGACTGATTACCCTGGGTAATGGTTTCATATTGGAGACCAAGGTGTCTGCTGCTGCCAGATTGAATGCTTAGTAGTGGTTGTAATCAAGTTGGCCTTGGTAGGTAGAAGTCCTTGTTGCCAAGCCCATGCAAAACTTTCAACCCTGCCACCTTGTCCACTCTATAAGCCCATTTGACAGTGACAGGACTGGCTAGGGAAAGAGGGTGGGTGGTATTGCAGAATAGGTCATCCTCTCCACTTTATTGTTAAAATCCTCCTCTGTGGGAGTCACCCTCTGTTGAGCATTCAGATGGAAAACAAAAGCCTTCATGTTTTTTGCCCATTCAGAAAGATCTATGTCCATACCTCTCCCCCAGACCTCTTTGTCACCAATTTTCCAATCATTTTCCAGACAACTCCCTGACCATCCAGCCAAACCTATAGCCAAAACCCACGAATCAGTACACAAGTGCAATGCTGGCCCTTTCTCCTTTCAAGCAAAATGAGCAACCAGGTGCATGTTCTGCTCACTGAGAGGATTTCCCTTCACACCTGTCCTTCAGAGATGTCTGAGAAAGAGACTCTAATGATGCAGCTGTTTGCTTTAAAACAGTACCAGTTGATTGTGCCAAACTGTTTAAACCAGGCTTGAGTTTTCTCTTCTTCAGTCAGCTGATTGTAGGGAACTCCCCAAGAGGCCATAGTTGCAGGCTGAGAAAGAGAACATAATGTGTTAGGAATAGGGACCCTGGGGTTTTGGACCATTTCCTTGTGTAACTTACTTCTCCATTCAGAGCCTGCTTAAGCCTGATCTCATATTTACCACTTTCATTTGATGGTGGAGTATTGCTGTGTATGGCTTCAGGGGTCAGACAATGCCCAGTTCATGATGGACACCTCAGGTTTCCTGTAACTTGATGACACATGGTTAAGCATTTGGGCTCTACTTAAGCCCAGTAGCAGGTGAAGAGCTGTTTCTCAAAAGGAGTGTTGTTACCTGCAGAAAATGGCAGAGGTTTTCTCCAAAATCCTAAGAGTTTTGCATTGTGATTCTACTATAGAGGGCTCCTTCTATTTGCCACTGACATTTCCAGCTCCTTTTGATATGCTAGATCACATGACCCAAGTGACAGAACAGTTTGTGCGGTAATCTGGACCTGTTGCAGCGTCACCTTTTGTTCCAGTCAACTCAGAACTGGCAGCTTTTTCGGTCACATGTAAATGGTCTGGAGTAACATACCCAAGTGAAGGATATGCTGCAACCAAAATCTATAGAGGCCATCTAGGTATTGTGCCTCTTTTTTTGGTTGTAGGAGGGGCCAGATGCAACAGCTTATCCTTCACCTCAGAAGGGATATCTCAACATGCCCCATACTACATCTGGAACAGCAGCTGCAATTGGCATCACTACCTAGCTAAGTTTATGATAATCCACTGTTATCTTCCAAGATCCATCTGTTTCCTACAAAAGCGAAATAGGAGAGTTGAATGGGGATGTAATCAGAATCCCCCCCCCCACCTCACACCCTCCCGCCCCCTGCTTCCGTCAAATCCTTGATGACACTAATCTCTACAATCCTTCCTGGAGTTTGATATTGCTTTTGGTTTACTATTTTGTTAGTAGAGAGAGTTCTAGTGGCTTCTACTTGGTCTTTACAACCGTAATAATATTCACTCCATAGGACAGGAACCAATGTGGGGATTCTGTCAGTTGCTGAATTATGTTCATTCCAATGATGCTTTCTGAAACAGGAGGAAATAACTACAGAATGTGTTGGGAGACCCGCTGGACCCACTGTTAGTTGGTCTTGAACTAAAACTGCACTGTTCACCTAACTTCTGTAAGCAAATCTTTGACTGGTGGACCATAATGATAGTTTTAGTCTCCTGGAATTACTACCAGTTCAAAGCCAGTATCCAATAATACCTGAAATGTCTGGTCATTTCCTTTCCTCCATTGCACAGTCACCCTGGTAAAAGGTCTGCTTTGGGAAGTCTTGGACATAGATGAACAGTATAAATTTTTTGACAGTGAAACGGTGCTTCCCCAAGGGGATCTAGCCTTCCTTCCCTGCATTCAAGGTGTTTTGGATCTGACTGCCGATCATCCTTGGGTCCTTGACTTTTTCTTCTTATGGCAATGCTCATGGCGCATCTTCTCCTTTCTTTTCTGGGATCCGTTGACCTCCAACTTCTTACTTCACTCCATGTGGCTTTCTATTCCCAAGGACTCCATTAAAAGGATTAAGGTCCAACATCATTCAATTGGGCCACACCTTAACTAAAAATAACATTTCCAAAGACCCTAGTTATAATGGTTTCATTCCTACAGCATGGATTCAGAGTAAGAGTATGTTTTTTTCTCGGGTACATAATTCAACCTGCCATACCACTACACAGCTGTTTCTAGTTTCTAAAAATTTTTCACCTCCTTCACTTTATGTTTAATCTGAAGTTTCTCATTATATACATCTTTTTTTTTCCATCTTAAAGTTAGTTTAGAGATGATCTTGACCCACTGTATGAAAAAATGATAATTCTTTAATGTTATTAATCATTGATAACTTGACAAAATAAAATGACACTAGGATTGATTAGTTGCTTTTGTGAATCCATGGCCTGTTTTATCTATTTTAGAGCATGCTAATATTTAGGCATTACTTTTAAAATTTAGGTAAGTTCTTGTAGTACACTCAAGAGTCTAAAATATGTTTTAGAAGATTATAGAACTTTTATAAAAGAGCCAAGTTTACTTCTCAGGAAGGTAGAATTTTACAAAGATAAGATAAATGAATAGAAGCACGTTACTGGATATCTTTTTCTCTGTAGTCTTTGTTGGAAGTAGAAACGAATAAATTTAATTTGGTTAATGAAGTCTTTTTAGTACCAATTAATATAAGATATTTAGCACTAAAAACATATTCTTTAAATTTGGTAGAATCTGTTATTTAATACATTGCACAAATAGATATCTTTTTTGTTGTTTGACTTAAGAGTTTTAGTAATCTAAGATTATATTTTAGTAAAAATTGACTAGTCAACAATTATGGCCTTAGGAAGTGATAGTCAATTAAATACACCTTATGACAAATAGGAAATTATTGACTCTGTTGTTTTGAGTCCTTCCTCTCTAAAGTGCTGAAACGTGTTTTGGAATTACTTAGTTGCATTAGTGGTTGAATTTGAGGCTTTTAACGTGTTTTTCATCAGTACCTCTGGGTAAAGGATAACCAAGACCCTTAAATGTACTATGCATTTTGTATCACTATATAATTGTAAATACTGTGATGAAATATTGAAATGATCATGAAAGATGATGACCATTAAGCTTTTTTTTTTTTTCAATATTAAAACTCACTAAAGGTTACATTGAGTGGTGGTTTATGAAATTGTTTAGACTAGCACCTTCCACTGTTGTCTCTGAAGTAGAAAAAATTCTTTAGGATAGCACAATTAATGAATTTTCTTTTCAGCTTTGGCAATTTCCACAAAGAACTAATTTTTTTAATGGAGAAATACTGTTTGCTTTGACTAACAGTAGGGGGTATCATAAAAAAAATTCTTGAAATTATTTCTTTTCATAGGCTTCAAGATTGTCTTTAGCTGGGTTATTAATTCTTAGCAGTGTATATTTATATATATGATATGTTGCAATTTATTAAATGTTAATAATTAGAAATTAGGTGACAAATCAAATACATATTTGAGAATTGAAGGATTTTGTAACAATAGCCGACAGAATAGATTAGATTTGTATTTCTACTTCACTACTTATTTTGTGTAATTTGTTTTTAGTTTAAAAGAAAAATAATTTTTGGTTTGACATGTCCAAGGTTATATCATACAAATTTTAAGATAGTAAATTTTGTAAAGTTTTACTATTTTTCTTGCTAGTTTTCAGTATAACCTAAATAATGCTATGTAAAATTGTTGTGAAATGTAAGTGTCATGCTTCCTGATTTTATAAGAATAAGTTAGTTTCTCTACATACATGAAAATAAAATCAAAATGAAGTTTCGCTGTCCCTCAGCTTTTGTCTATTTTATCTGTGTGGAGTTCTGAGTTGTTTGAATTTCATAACACAAATCCCCACTTGTTGAAGTTTTGGATCAGGTGAAATGGATATGAGAAAAATAATAGTAGTAAATACTTTTAAAATAAAATGACTAATCTTAAGTATTGCTTACTTGATACTAGACCCTCTTGCCTTTCTTCCTGATATTTTTCTTTCCCTGAACTTTATTTTTATTTTGAGCTTTTCCTTCAACTAAGTGATTCAGTTGAAAACTTACTCAATTTAAGGTTTTGGCTCCCCATATTCTGACACTGTATGCTGTATTGGGTGTAAGAATTGAGGAATGAGCATATGTTTCTGTTCTTTGCTATGGCATCCCCTGAGGTATCACGGTCTCTTCTGATCCTCTTTTATCTATCTACAAAGGTCACGACTGTGTTCTTCTCATCCCCTCAAAGTCCTAGCTATTTCTTCATCTCTCTTGGACAATTTTCTGAGTTTGCTAGCCCATGAAAAATTTTGAGGCTGTGTATCTGTCATTAATTCCATCTTTACTGTTCCTGTGTGTTACTAGGTTTAGGGTAACTCTTTAAGGCTTGGCATCCCTCTTCCTCTGTCTGGGAAATGTGGTGTCACATCCTCTGTACTGGGATCAAAAAACTCATCAGGGATTTCTGCTTGTCTCCATTTTTTTTCTCCTGTTTCTGAGAAGACAGAGGAACATGGCATAGGCCCTTCTCTCAGAGATATACTCCTCTCAGAGATATACTCCATTTGGATGCAAATTTCCATGGAATTTGATTTGCTTTCTCTGTCTATTTGATTGTTATGGAAGGAAAAGGATTTTAATTTAGACAGATATTTCTATTTTATGCTCGACATGGCTTACCTCAGTGAAAGAAATAGAACAATGTCTATATTATTGTTTCAGTTGGGTGGCAACTGTGAATTTTGAGAGTGAATACATTGTAGACTTATGGGTTATTACTTTCTAAATATTTGTCAGTTTTAGACCATAATGTATCAGAGCTGGAAGGAATTTCTTAAAGGAGTATATGAGACATCAAAATATAAAGTGGTCTGTCCAAAACCATATTCTATTAGTGTTAGAATCATGGATCTCAGAACTTGTTGTTTAGTGCTCTTCGTCAGTAACACATTACTTTATCATCTCTGCTAAGTCTTGCTAATCACTAACCTCAAATGTCTGATTTTATGTTTCTATTCTGCTGAGTGTGTGCTAGTATGATCATATTGACAGTATTCATGGAATAGAATGGCATGCACCTATTTAGTTCTGAGGGCCACCTTGGATTTTTCAAAACTGAAAAGAAAGTAGTACAAAAGTGAGGATAAATGGAAAAAAATAGAAGAGAAAGGATGAGGCTAAAAATAAATAAATAAGAATTCTGGAGTTAAGAAGATTATCCATGAGGGATGAACTTGGATGGAATTTAAAATTTTTAAAAGTTTTATTCAGAAAATATGAATATGGTTTGTGGCAAGCAATGGAAAGTAGCTTCACATGGTCTTTTGTTTGGGGCTTTAAGAAAGAACAAAAAGAGACCAGTTTAGGGATATTATATAGTTAGAATGCAAGGGAGTTAGTTTTAAGGAGCGTAAAGATCATGTGTATAATTCCACGTCTTTAAAAAATATATGTGTGTGTATTTCTTTTTGTATATATGCATACAGGCATACCTTCACTTTATTGTGCTTCACAGATATTGCGTGTTTTATAAATTAAAGGCTTATGGCCTGTGTCGAGCAAGTCTGTCAGTGCCATTTTTCCAACAGCATGTGCTCACTTCATGTCTCTGTGCCACATTTTATTAATTCTTGGCAATATTTCATACTTTTTCATTATTTTATCTGTTATGGTGATCTGTGATCATTGATCTTTTATGTTACTACTTAAACTGTTTCGGTCCGCCATGAACTGCTCCCATATAAGATGGTGAGCTTAATCGATAAATGTGTGTGTTCTAACTGCTCCACCAGTCAGCTGTTCTCCTGTCTCCCTCCCTCTCCTTGGGCCTCTGTATTCCCTGAGATACAACAATATTGAAATTATGCCAATTAATAACCCTACAACGACCTCTAAGTGATCATGTGAAAGAGTCTTACATCTCTCACTTTAAATCAAAAGCTAAAAGCGATTAAGCTTAGAAAGGAAAGCATGTCAAAAGCCAAGATAGGCTGAAAGCTAGACCTCTTGCACCAGTTAACCAAGCTGTGAATGCAAAGGAAAAGTTCTTGAAGGAAATTAAAAGTGCTACTCTAGTGAACACAGGAATGATAAGAAAGCAAAATAGCCTTATTGCTGATAGGGAGAAACTTTTAGTGGTCTGGATAGAAGATCAAACCAGCCACAATACTTGTTTAAGTCAAATCCTAATCCAGAGCAAGGCCTAACTCCCCTCAATTCTATGAAGTCTGAGAGAGGTGAGCTAGCTACAGAAGAAACGTTTGAAGCCAGCAGAGGTTGGTTCATGAGGTTTAAGGAAAGAAGCTGTCACCATAATATCAAAGTACAAGGTAAAGCAGTTAAGTGCTTAAGTAGAAGTTACAGCAGGTTATCTAGAAGATCTAGCTAAGGTCAGTGATGAAGGTGGCTACACTAAAACAACAGATTGTCAGTGTAGATTAAACGGCCTTCTATTGGAAGAAGATGCTATCTGTGACTTCCCTAGCTCAAGAGGAGAAGTCAATGCCTGGCTTCAAAACTTCAAAGCATAGGCTGGCTCTCTTGTTAGGGGCTAATGCAGCTGATGACTTGAAGCTGAAGCCAATGCTCTTTGACCATTCTGGAAATCCTAGGAATTATGAATTATGCTGAATCCACTCTGCCTGTGCTCTATAAACAGAGCAACAAAGCCTGGATGACAGTACATCTGTTTACAACATGGTTTACTGAATATTTAAACCCACTGTTGAGACCTACTGCTCAGAAAATGAAAAAGGTTCCTTTCAAAAGATGACTGCTAATTGACAAAGCACCTGGTCACCCTGGAGCTCTGATGGAGATATGCTATGAAATTAATGTTGTTTTCATGCCTGCTAACACAACATTAACATGAATGTCTTCTGCCATGAATCAAGGACTAATTTCAACTTTCAAGTTTCATCATTTAAGAAATAATAAGGCTATAGCTGGCATAGGTAGTGATTCCTCTGATGGATCTGGGCAAAGTAAATTGGAAACCTTCTGGGAAGGATTCATCATTCTAGATGCCTTGAAGAATATCCATGATTCATGGGAAGATGTCAAAGTAACATAAATAGGAGTTTGGAAGAAGTTGATTCTAACCCTCCTGGATGACTTTCAGGGGTTCAAGACTTCAGTGGAGGAGGAAACTGCAGATATGGTGGAAAAATAGCTAGTGGCCTAGAATGAGAAATGGAGCTTGGAAGATGTGACTCAATTGTTACAGTCTCATGGTAAAACTTGAACAGATGAGGAGTTGCTTCTTATGGATGAACAAAGAAAGTGGTTTCTTGAGATGAAATCTACTTCTGGCAAAGATGATATGAACATTTTTGAATTGACAACAAAGAATTTAGAGTACTACATCAAGTTAGTTGATAAAGCAATGTAAAGTTTGAGAGGATTGACTCCAGTTTTGAAAGAAGTTTACTGTGCATAAAACGCTATCAAAAATGATCACATGCTGCAGAGAAATCTTTCATGAAAAGAAGAGTAAATCAATATGGCAGAAGATTGTGACTCGACTTGCTGAAGTCTTAGATGATGGTTAGTATTTTTCAACAATAAAGTATTTTAAAAATTAAGGTATATATTGCTTTTTAGTCATTATGCTATTGTACACTTAAAAGACTATAGTTTAGTGTAAACATAATTTTTATATGTACTGGGGAACCAAAAAATTTATGTGACTCACTTTATTGTGTTATTTTTTTTATTGCAGTGGTCTGGAACCACACATGTAGTATCTCCAAGGTATGCCTATACCTTGACATTTCTCAAATCTAGCTATATCACAATTCATGCATGCTCAATTTTATTGAATTAACACTTATTTTATGCTTTGATACGAGGATTAAAATTTTCATTTATACATATTCTGGTGACTTCCTTCCTAGCTTTTTAAATGGATGACCTATTCATAAAAATATAGTTATAATAGATTTA
This sequence comes from Choloepus didactylus, assembly GCF_015220235.1. NCBI lineage: Eukaryota > Metazoa > Chordata > Mammalia > Pilosa > Megalonychidae > Choloepus > Choloepus didactylus. The sequence goes on along the minus strand of NC_051309.1, from coordinate 163,881,900 downwards.
TAACCTCTATTAATGATTCATAGGCTAATGGACTATAGTTTTCCAGTTTGTGAGTGTTCTAGCCAAATTCATTGATCTTTTGGTTCTTTCTTAAGTCATTTTTTTAAATCAATTTTTGCAATAAAATATGCTCTACTTATTAAACTTATTGAACTGCTATTTACTGAATTCTTTGTTCCCTCATTTCTGTGGAGATGCAGCCCTTTCTTTTTTTTAAAACAAAACAAAAACAACCTCTCTTTTTGGTCCTTACTCCCCATCCCCATACCACCTCCATACTGTGGTCATCCACTGAGCCACAATTTTCAGTCCTCTGATCTATATTTGTTACTTATTTTTCCATTCAGAATTTACCTCTTTGTAGAACCGTAAACATCGTCTCTATACTACTGATTCCTACTTTCATTTTTTTTTTGCATTTGATTGCAGGGTATGTTTTAGTATCCTTTGTGTGTAGTATATTTATAATTAAATGCTCAGTTATCTGTGAAACACAGTTTAATGTGTTAGGCGATGTCCCTCACTCTGTGATTTGGATCCCTGTCCCACCCTCAAAGTGATTTCCCTTCTTTGTCTGGTCCCTTTCTCTGAAGCTTTACCTTGTAGCATTCTTTATCATTTCTTAAGCACATTAATTCCAAACTACTTACAGTCCCCCTCGAGTTTTGTTTTTCAATCTGTTGATCTTTGAGCACACTGTTAATTTTTATCCTTGTTTATTTGTTCAACCTTTAAAACACAATTAAGGCATTATACTCCTTTGTATCCCTTCTCTCCCATGATTGGTTAAATAATTCTCTCTTTTCTGCTACTTTTTTCATTAGCGTTCTTCCATTGAACTCATCATGTAGGATTATTGTATTTATTTAATAGGCTGTGTGTTCATTGAGGTCAGTTTTTATGTTTTGCCTATTCCTTGTAAATCCCAACACTTTGTAGAATGCCTGGTATATTTTAGGCCTACAGTTAATGGGGTTTAAATTATTATGTCTAGTGTTTATCCTGTTCTGTCAGGTCTGATGGCCAATGTAATAGAATTGGAAAGTATGTATGGTTTGTAGTCAAAATACCTGGATTTGAATCATCAGTTGAAAAGTCAAGAGATTTTTTTTTTTTTTCCTTTTGGCATGTTGATTTAATTTTCAAACTTCAGTTTACTCATCTGTAAAATCAGTGGTTAACAATAATGGTGTCTGGAGCATCTCTTTCACAACATGGTTTGAAAGAATCAAGTTAAATGTTGCATACCTGAGTGAAAGTTTTGTTAATTTTTTTCCTTTGAAATGATTCTTGGCTTTTACCCTTGTTCTTTATTTTCTGTTCATCTTTTCCGTTTTTAGGCTTTAATCCCACTATATCTGGCTGTTTCAGTCAACATACTGGCTATTCTCCCTGACATTAAAATCTTCACCTAGCATTCTATTGTAAAATTAGTCTTTTAAATAACATATTTTCCTGTGTAAAAAGCTATAATGTCTCTTTCAAGTATACTCTATTTAATTAACTATGTTCTAAGAATATCTGTTATGAGGAAAACTCAGTGGGAAATAAAAAGATGAAGCATAAGTACAGCCTATTCTTTAGGATTTTTTTTTGTCTCTGTAGAATAAAATCAAATTACTAAATTTAGTACTATGAATAAAGCAAGTAAAATGCTCTAATTGAGGCTCCATTAAAGTGCTGGAATTTAAGTTCACCAAGTTCAACAAATCTCTTGGGGCTATTTAATTAGCCAGCAACTAAATCTAAAGTTGTTATTCTTAAGTAGCTCTCCCACCATATGGAAAGATTGTCATGTAAACAGTAATTTAGGACATAGCATGAAAATTGACTTTGGGTTCAGTAGTCCTTTTACTTGTCATTGGTGTGCTTCTTTGATCCTCCACAATGTGGGTATTGCCCAAAGTTTACGACATTCTCAAGTTTTACATCCCACCCAGACCCTCTCTCCTGGGTGAGATTCCTGCTTATGATTTTATAGCATTTCTTCCATTATTCCATAGTAGGCAGAATAATGGCTCCTGTAAGATGTTCATATCTGAATCTCTGGAATCTGTGAATAATATTATCTTACATAACAAAGAGGTACTAAGAGGAGTTAAGATTGCTAATCATCTAAACTTGAGATGGGGAGATTCAATCTGTAATTTTCTGCCACTGTAGGAAAAGGTATTCTTTGGGCTACAATAGATATGCTTTAAACCAGGTATGAGCTTGTTACCTTCAAGTGGATGAATCTCGTCATAGTTCGTACCAGTAGCTCATGGGCTTCCTCTTTCTCTGATGACATTAATGTAATCAAGGGAGATTTCGTTTCTTGTTTTACATCATTTTTAAATTGGAAATTTGAGTATACAGTTACAGAGATCAAAATATAGATGAATATTATATTATCCTTGATTATATTTGGAATATTACATATGGATAATGGTTCTAGTAAATGTCTTTCACTATCATTTTTTTTAATAGGTGAACATTAAAATTTCTCAGGTATATTTACTGATACTATCTAACCACTTTATGCCATTGTACTATTTCAGTTAAATTAATGTATAATGGTATAGAACAAGAGCAATGTAAATTGTAGATAGGCTTGTTTAATTTATATTGAATCAAACCATTGCTAACTTGTTTAGTGTACGTTGACAATGGTTTGCCTTTTAGAGCTAAGGTATGATATTGATACAGGTGATTTTTTTATTATGCTGTTTTAAGAGAAACAATCTACTGAGTGAAATTTTTTCACCTTTTTCCTGCTATTTTTTTTTTAGGAGTGGCAGAATTCTATTCAGAAGAATGCAGGCCTTGCTTTTATTGAACTTGTCAATGAAGGAAGGTAATCTGTTTTATATCCATTTATATTTTACTTTAAAATCTTGTATTTTTGTCATTGGAACGATATTTGTGATATTATGTTTATTGTTTTTGCCTTTAGTAGTATAGTAGAGCTAGAGTACTTTGATGTCAGTATTCAAGCATTTTATGATTTTCTTCATGACTCCATGCTTAATGGTAAATTTATTGCTTTTACTTTTCCTTAATTATGGCTAAGTTTGGCAAGAGTAAAGTGAAATTATTATATTACTAGATAAAAGGAAAACTGATTGATTAGGACTTTCTGTTAAGTTCTGTTATGTTTGTACAGCTAATAATTAGATTAAGATCATATCTCTTTGATAATGGGCTGACTGTAAGGGGAAGGGAGAACAAATTTGCTTTTTGTTCTAATTAGAAAGTGGGGAGAGAGTAAGTGGGTATGGTTTTTACTTAGTGAAAGAACAGAGAAGGAGTCAAGAAAAGAAAATTGAGTTTTTGGAAAGAAGAGGAAAGAAAAGGAGTACAGAGATCAAAAGAAGGTTACAACAGAGAAAATAAATTTGACAATGAGAATATTAAAATATTAAAAATTATAAAAGTAAATTGAGGAAATGATGAGTGACCACTTTATGGTTATTTATGGGAGCTGATTTTGGGCTAATGGAACTGAAGTTCCAGAATTATAGATTAAAAGGTTATAGATTATTAAGGTTATAGATTAAAAAGTGGCCCTTGGAAACAGCATTCTGAGCAAAATTATTGTTTCAGGTATGTTTTCTTCATAGCTTTTGTCTACTGTTGTTGGAAGACTGACCTTACCACTGCAGTAATTATAATGCATTATGCTAAATCCCTACTAACGAGAGTCTTGCCTCTCTTTCTTGCTAATGTATAGAATAGGGACAAAGTGTACTCATAACTTTATTTAATATTAAATACTACTAAAATTCTTTTATTCATCCAATAATTACAGATGTTCACAGATTAGTATTTGAAACAAATACATAAACCTACAATTATAATGCATTGTGCTATATTTTGTGATAGAGATATGTAAGTATAGGGGACTAAGATAGCACAGAGAAAGAGTCCTTAATTTAGTATGGAAGTGTCAGCTAAAACTTACCCAGAGACTATGATTTTTGGGGTGTATTTTGAAGAATGAGTAGGGCTAGGCATGTAGACAGTGGAAAAATGGGATTATGGATAAAGTGGATATGTGTATGAAAAGCATATCAAAGTGAGGGAACAATATCTAAACACTGTGATTGTGGTGTATAGGGCTTGTGTTTCTGTGTGTGTGTGTGTGTGTGTGGGTGTGTGTAAGTTGTTGATATCGAATTGGGTATCTGGATCATACATGGCTTTATGTAGCATTTTTGTGCTTTAACCTAAAGGTGATGGGAAGTCTTGGAAGGCTTTTAAGCAAAGGAGCATCATTTTGATGTTTGAGTTTTGGAAAGATAGCTGGCAGAGACGTTTTGGTTGGGTGGAAGGAAAGGAAACCTGATCAGAAGCAAGAACAGTAGCAAGTTTATTGCAGTGATTCATATGAGAACTGTGGCTCAGTTGCAATGTAGAGACAGTCATGTAGTGGGCAATGAATAAATATTTCTCAATGAGTGAATGATACTTTAGTTTTACTTTTAGCAAAAATTTTAAAGTGTTTGTCCATCAACAAATGAATTACACTTTGGCTGAATTACAACACTGAAATATTCGACACTCTTAGAATTTATGTCTAGAAAAACAAAGAGTTAGGTTGCAAGAGCTGATGATCGAATATGTCTGGTTCTAGTTGTACAAAACATTAACAGATTTTCTATGACTTATAGGGTTTATTTGTTAAAAAATTTCTTGGTTCTTTTTTAAAAAAATCTTTTTATAAAAGGGGATTTTGATTAGTATAGACCCTAAGTGTAAATACCCTTAATTATGAAAGTTACTACATTTAAAAGATGAGGCACTCTAGTCTCCTGGTTAAGAGCATTAGCTTTTAAAATTAGCCCTGGGTTCAACTATCAGCTTTGATATTTAGCAAGTACTTTTACTTCTTTGGGCCTCAGTTTCCTCATCTGTTCATACATTCAGACAATATTTATTGCACACTGTGTGCCAGGCGTTGTTCATGATGTTAGAGATACAGCAGTATTTACTTAATACAAAAGTCTTGCATTCTAATAGGGATTGACAGATTTTGAACAATAAACAAAATAAGTAAGTTATGTAATATATGGGAAGTTGTAAGTGCTATGGAAGGAGAATGTGTAGCAAGGGTTTCGGGAATGGAGATTGTTGAGGGAGGTATGAGGGTTAGCATGGGTTACAGTTTTAAATGGGGTCCTAAGGTTAGATCTCATAACCAGGTGACATTTGAGCAAAGACTTGTGATGGAATTCACAAGTCGGGGTATGTAGAGAAAGAGCATTTCAGCCGGAGGGAATAGGCAGTGCAAAGGCCCTGAAGGAATAGGCAGTGCAAAGGCCCTGAAGTGAGAGTTTCTCTGGCATGTTTAAAGAAGGAGATCGAAATGTCAGGAACACAGTGATCAAAGGGGAGAGAAGTAGGAAATAAAATCAGGGAGATGAGTTAAAGCAAGATTTTTGGGTAGAGCCTTTGCATTTTACTCGATGGAAAATGGACAACCTCATTATTTAGAGGATAGGATATATTTTTAAGGAACTAATCAGAGGTTTATTTTACTAATCAGTAGATTTGACTTTCCTTTTATACATATACAGTACTATGTGAGTAAATAAGTTTTTTATGAGAATAAATTTGTGAAGAAGTTTCTCGTGTTCAGCTACTGGACTTAATTCCAGTGGCAAGAAGAGTAGTAACATGGATTTTCTTTTCACTGCAGAGATCAAGTATTTTTTTTTTCTTTTTTCTTTTTTCTTATTATGTGAGTATGACTTGACCTCATTTATAGAGTAGATGCTATAAATTTGGCCCTTGATTAATGTTTTAGTAGTAAATAACATGAAGACCCTTTATAGTCTGAGACTGTAGCATAAAGTTTATTGGATTAGATGGATATCTAAATGTTCCTCTTAATCTATGTGTTTATTAAAATATTTCTCTGTAAATACATTGTTTTGATTTTAATTATTGATATTTTTTATGTAAACAACATTCCATTTTAAATGTAAATTCATTTTCTAGAGCTGAAATAATCAGTAAAGTGATAGTTCTTTGAGTATTTTACAAGATGAAGGAAATTCCACATACTTACTAAAAACTCGTTTTGAAAAAATTGAATTTCCACAATTTATGAGCAAGAACATTGTTATTTCTGAGTGATAATTTTGTTTATGGATGTTTTGTGATAATATTGACTCATTGATATCATAATTGCTCTGTACCTTCTAAATGTGTAAGCAAGTGATCTAAGATAGTTTTATTCTCTTTGAAAACGTAACTTTCTTTAAGCAAATAGTTTTAAATTATTTAAAGAATATTGAAGCCTTCTTTTAGAGTTTTCTGTGGTGCTATGATACTGTATTGGTAGGAAATAATATATAATTACCTCCATTTCATTTGATTCTCTTGAATGGAATATGAGGTTTCAGTGTTGTACTACATTCAAGTATGGTATTATTATGTATATTGGACTTCAGTTAATTTGTATATTTGATTTAGCTTTATATTAGTTGCTTTTTCATTCACCTTAAAATGTTTTTAATTGAAATAAAATTTAACTGAATTGAAAAATGTTTTTAATTAAACTAATCCCAATAGAATTATTGCTTTCATTTTTAAATTTACTTCTTTGTCAGTGATTATTCACTTATTAGTCTTTTCTCATTTGGATAAAGGAGTGGTTTTAATATCATATTTTGCCTTTCTTTTTATTCCTATTATCATAGAGGCCTTAATGATGTCACTTTCAAAAATTTAGAAAGTTAATATTAGTCTTTATTTTGCCAACAGAAAGATATGTAGTTGCTTGGTAGCTTTTTTTCTTCCTGCCAACCTGCCTGTCATCTACTGAACAAATATTTTAAGAGTATTTTAAGCTCCAGTGTTGTACTGGGCAGCTGTGAACAAGGCAGCTGCTCTATGAGACATTATTCAGTGAAATTTATAATGATTTGTTGATGGTTAGAAGGGCCTGTCTTATAATTTAAGTTGTTTGGCTTGAGTCTCTTGGAACCATGCATTAGATGAATATGATCATCATTTATATTTTATGTATTTAGGTGGTCCTGTTTTTGTTCTTACATTTTAGAATTCTGGAAAATCAGCAAATTCCATATCAGTAATATTCTTACAGCTTAAAGTTTTTAAGGACTCCTGTGGAGTTTCTTGTCTGTCTTGTTACTTGTTTTCTTAAATTTTCTCTTAGTTTTTCCTCATTGTCTCTATTTTGTTTATATGTTACATTAAAAAAAAAAAAAGACATGATCCATGGCTGATAATTTTTAATTTCTGATGGTAAAAATCAAGGAAGCAGTAAGCTAAATGTTTGTTAAATTTTTTAAAAATTAAATTTTCATCTGGAATTTTGTACTCTGTTAAATATATCAGTAATTAATAAGATGGCCTATAATTACAGGGAGTTTAGTTCTCTAAAAATAAATTTTGGATATTTCTAAAGACTCCTGGGATTTTACTCTTCTCTTTTCCTCATTCTTGAAAAGCACAGAAGGGACAGATTATTCCACATACCACTGGACCCATTGCTTAATTATCCTCTGGGGATAGTCAGTATCTGTTTATTACAGCAATATCTCAGACTTGTGTCTGAATATGTAAATAGCCCTCATAAAAGACATAATGTTCTAGTACTAATACACTTCTCCATCTTTTCAAAATTCAACTGCTTAGATTGCACTTCTGCTTTCTGAGCATTCATTTAGCAACTATGTTTTTCATCTCTAAGTATCACTGATTCTTATTAATATCTTGGACTGAGTGAGTAGAAGAAGGAAAGGTTGAGAGGGTAGAGAGGGAGAAGAAAGGGAAAGACGGAAGGAAGGAGGGAGGGAAAAAAAAGTCATTTCATTCTGACCCCCTTGATCATTATCATTGGTATTTTGGATTTGAGTTATATTTTGATAAAAAGATGAAAGACTTTGTTTCACTGATGTAAACATGGCAACTAGAATATAACCTTGTCTGTAACAAGACAAAGAGACAAAATCTGAATTATAGGAGAGATATTTTCTTAGAAACTCTATAGTATTGAAGAGCCTTATGCTTTTTAGCCAAATTTTAAAAATTGTAAGTGTAGTAAGATACTTTATAGAAAAACTCAAATATTAAATTTTATGAACTGTTTCATAAAAATAAGAATATGATCTTATTTTGAGGGTAGAGTCAGAGGTCATTGTTCCAATGATTTGTCGAAAGAAGACTTTTCATGGCTATATATTCCAACCCTAGATCGAATTGATGTAGAACTTTGTGTAGAGAGTTTAGAATAGGTATATACTGTTCTTTTTTTCTTACAGATTAGAGTATTTTAATTAATGCTTTTTTTGTGAAGATTTAATGGCTGTTTTAGTTCCCTTAGCTGCTCAAGCAAGTACCGTGAAATGGGTTGGGTTAAATATTGGAATTTATTTGCTCTGGATTTTGAAGCTAAAAGAAAGTTCACGGAAGATGCCATCAAGGTGATACTTTCTTCCCAAAGACTGGTGTTCTGGGGTTGGCTACTGGTGATCCTTGGTCCTGGGCTCCTCTGTCAATGGAGTACAGATGGTGGCCTCTCCTGATCTCTCCCCTTTTTTTGCAGTTTCCTTTAATCTTCAGCTTATTGCTTCTTTTGGCTTTTTCTCACTCTGTCTGAATTTTATTCCCGTTCTGAAATGATTAAGACCAGTCTTCATTGGGCTGGGCTGTACCTTAACTGAAAACCTCATCAAAAGGTCCTCCTTACAATGGGTTCACACCTACGGGAATGGATTAGATTTAAGAACATGTTTTTTGGGGGTATATACAGCTTCAAACCAACACAACGGCTTATTGAAAAGGACTAGAATCTACTTCCTTTTATGAGGGTGAACATAGTTTCTTATTTTCATCATATATTTTTTGGTTTAAAACAATCATATACGCAAATTAATTTTATTTTAATTTTCTAGGTAATTTATAATTAATATAATAACATACTTCCTTTACCAGATTTTTGTATTTGGAGGCTTGTTTTAAAAACTATATGTGTAATTTTATATTCAAGTAACTTTTCCGTGGTTATTTTTAGGCTTTTTTTTTTTTTATTGATATGAAATAATGATGCTGCATTTGAATTGTGGTTTTTCACCCCCTAAATGCTAAATTCCTCTCGATTTCAGGGCTTTAAATGTTTGGCATTATAGAATTTGTTGTTTGGCCCTTCCTAGGAAGGGAAAATTTGTATAACTTTGGGATAAGGTGGATGGGACCCAGCATTCCTGTAGAATGTACTTTTATTTGTATGAATTTCATGACCTCATACAGTGTTTTTTTTTATACACTATAACAGCTATATATAAAAAGAATCATTTACTATATTATATGAAAGTGACGAGAGAGAAAAGGGAAAAAAAGTGATGGGAGAAAAGTAGGAGAAAGCTGAAGTTTGAGAATAGTTAAATGAAAATAAAATGAAGATAGAATCATTCATTTCTTTAGCAACAATTTATGCACACCATCTACGTAATGGTCCATGTTCTAGGCTGTGGGGATTCAGCAATGGATAAAGTAGTCATCTCTACCCTCATACAGTTTATTCTAACTGGGGAAAAGGACAAAGAAGAAAAGGTTTCTATTATGTCAGAAGGTGACAAATGCTATGAAAAAGCTAAAACGAGGGAGAATAAGGACTGTTTAGAGGATATTGCAATTTTAAACAAGTGGTCACAGTAGAACCTAAAAGGATGAGTTCCTTTGAAATGCTAAGGAAATGCCATTTGCAATGAAGGGACCAAGGCAGTTATACAAAAATAGAACGTTGTCAATTTTTGCAACAGAGAAAATGCTCAAGTGAATTCCAAGTGCACAGCCATCAGGGCCATCTCCATCAGTGATTTTCTGTGTCAGATAATCTTCTTTCTCTTTTCGTATGCACATTATTGAGAATAAATTCTTTCATAGTCCTAAGGAATTCTTTCATAGAGAACATGTGGTTGCTTGAAACCTGGCCCTTTTGCTTCCATTCCAGTGTCTGTACTACTATGAGGTTTTGTTTTAAAATGCTCAACTAGGGGTTATAGTGCAAATTTCTGAAAAAATAGGTTTATGTTAGGCTGTGACATTTATTTTAAATTTGACATTTATATTAAATTATTGAGCTCTTTTATATTCTCAGGGAGAAATAACTATAGATAGAGTATTTATGTTTCCATTTCAATTGTTGTAAATGAGTTATTAGTCTCTCTCACCATGGATATCTGCTTCCAGAAGATGTGTGTTCACCTGGGCTAGATCTAAACTGAGAAAGAACTAGGTTGGCCTTAAATACATATGAAGCCCATTTAAAAGATCTAAAAGGAAATACTCTTGTGGTTTGCTAGTCTGTTCTTCTCAAGTTTTCAGGCTTATGTATTCTGTAGTGTTGCATCTCTTATTCAAAGTTGTTACTGGGAACTCTAACTCGGAAAGGAGTAGAGAGATCTCAACTTAAGGGGTTTTGTGAGCTTGAATATATCCCTGGTGTGTGAATGAGTGAGTGTGTGTATGTAGGAGAGAGAGACAGAGACAGAGATAGACACAGACAGTGACAGAGAGAGACACACAGAGATGTGAGCAAGCAAGTAGGTACATCGAGAGTTGGATAATAATTCTACAGTATAAGAATAAGGACTATATTAGTTTAAGGAGATGATAGTCTAAGAAGTAAAGTTTTAGTAGTTTTCATATTACTGAAGACTTTAGAAACATTTTCCCCCCTCAGTCTTGACTTGTAATCATTCTCTATAGTTAATGTCAAAGAAATTACAATACTAGAAAGATTGCCAGCTCAGGAATGTTGCTTCTACATTTTCAGTTGTTAAGATGCAGAAAAGTGGCAACTTTTATTTTTGATCAATGGGAAAGATGTTTAGTAGAAAACATCTGACATTTGCTGCTAGTGGGCACTCAGAAAGACCAGAAAACTGCAGTACTAGTGGAAAATTCTTGGTAAAGATGTGTGTTTGTGCTTATCTGAGGTTTAGTCTAGTATAATCAGATGTGGACCATGGGCTGTAAAGTAGTTATGGGAGATGGTTGTCATCATTACTGTTATTTATTGAGCGACTAGAGTGAATCTTTCTACTTGTATACTTGATAGGGCTGTTTGTTTCCTATGGCTGACACAAGCTTTTTTTCTTTCCTTTAGGTATAAATTATACGTATTTTAAAATCATAATATTAAAATATGTGCATGAATCATTTTGTACCCTGCATTTAGAGATTTTATCTGCTTTACAGGAAAACCAATATTTTTATTCTGATTATTATGATTAAAGCTTTAGTAAACTAAATTAAACCTCCAATTCTTTGTTTGAAAGAATAGTTATCTAACTATTAAATAAAATTGTAATTGCTAAATACTGCATAATTTATATATCCAGGAAAATAAGCACAGAGATGGAAACATTTGGCTTTGTAGAAAAAAAATTATTCATTTAGATATAAGTTAGATAGATATCCTATCAGTTCAGTTTGTGAAGCCATCTTTATATTTTGCATGACTGGAAAAATTGTATTTTTGTGAATAATTAAATAATTAAATCTGAGATAATGGATTTAAAAGCATTTTATAAATTGTGAAATAAGTACATATTGCTCTCTTCCTATATGGAAGTGTTATTAATACTTTACATACATTCAAATTAATTTTTATAATATACTTTAAATAAGTAAGGTTAGACCATAATAATTTTATATTATGTAGTTTAAAATATTTCAAACTTAAATTTGAAGATGTAATTAAGTCAAACCAAGTAGCTCTAGAGTTTTGCTTTGAATGGGTTAGACATATTTAGATACTAAAGAATGTTTGGTTTGGAACATTTCCACAAACTATCCATTCATCAAATATTTATTAAGTACTGCCTACCTGAATAGTACTGTCTTAAATGCTAAAATATTGTAAAAGAAGAATAAGTAAAAAATGAGCTTCCCCAATCAGTTTGTAATCTGGGAGAATAGAATAATATAGAGAATTGTAATAGAATAGTTATAAGATACTTTGTAAACAAGTATAATATCTGCTATACATATAATGTGTGAGATGTAGGATTGAGATAAATAAAAAAAATAGATTCATGTAGGGTAGATTTGTAATATTCCTTAACAGAAATGAGGATTGAATGTTTTGCATGCAAAGAAAGGGCAAAAAAAGATTGATTTGGAGAAGAGTTTTATAGCACTTGTTTTGTATCAATTCAAAACTTATTTACTGATTGTCTTCTATGTGCCAGACACTGTTCTGGAGTCTAGGGAGGTACCTGTGAATAAATCTCTGCTGTCATGGAAGAGAGAACAAATAATAAAAATATCAAATACATAAAAGTAGTCCAGATAGTAGTAAACGCTTAGAAGAAGAAAAGCAGGGCAATATTAAAGCAGAGGATGACTTTAGAGGAACAGCAAATAGTGTTTAGAGACTTCTGAAGAATTGACACTTGAAGGAAGAGAAGTATCCAACCACTTTGGGATCTAGGTCACAACATTTTAAGGTGAGGAAACAACAAGGACAAAGGCCTTGTGGAGCAATTGAGATTTGTGTATTATTGAAACAAATAGAAGGACAGAGTGGCTGGAGCAAAATGATCAAGGCAGAGAATGAGGTTTGGAAATATCAGAGAAGAATTAAGGTTTCAGATCATATAGTGCCCTGTAAGCTATAGAAAGAAATATGGATTTACTCTTGTTCAGTAAAAATACATTGTAGAGTTTCAGGCAGATTTTTAAGTAATGGATTGTGGCAAGGCCAGTACTCAGGGCAAGTTTGGAAGTAGAGAGATCAATGAAGACACTACTGAAATATTCAGTAAGTAAGAGATGATGGTGGCTTAAACTGGTATGGTAACACTGGGTAATGGAGAGAAATAGACAAATATGTGATATTTTTAAGAGCTAAAGATGTAGAACAAGCTTTTATGGATTAGATTTGGGAGTGAGGGAAAGGTGAATCAAGGAATAATCCTAGGGTTTTATCTGTGGTGCTATTTATTAAGGTGAGAAAAATGAGGGTAGGGATAGTGGTAGAGAGATTATTGGCAATGGGTAGGTAAAATCAAGTGTTGAGTTCTGTTTTGGAAATGTTAAATTTGAAATAACCATCAGATATCCAAGTGGAGATTTCAGTTGGAGATTTCAGTTGGCTATGTGAGTCAGAAGTACAGGGAGGGAGAGTAGAGTTAGAGATTTATGAATCAGCAGAATATAGGCAAGATTTAAATGTCACTGGACTGGATGAGATAATTTAGATAGAGGAAATAATATAAATAGAGCTCTGGGACACTACATAACTTAGAGGTTGAACAGAGATTGAGGCCCTAGCAAAGGAGATAGTGAAGCAACCACTGAGGTAGGAGGAAAGCTAGGGAAGTCCTATATTTTGTTGTAGAAAATAAGAGAAGGAAATACTTTAAGAAGTTTAAGGTATTTATCACAGTTACCTTGCTACTTGCATATATTCCTAACTTTTTTTTTGTCTCAAGAATTCAGTAATTATCTAATATTAAAAAATTCATAATTGCAACTTATTTCACTATAATGTTAGATAAGAAACTATTTAAATTGAGGCCCCAAAACATATAATAATATTCAACATCTATTAATGACTCAAAATATAAAACTTCAGAACTAGGAATATGAAGGAACTCTCTTAAATTGATAGAGTATTGACAAAATCTTAGAACTGTTGATCATCTTCCAGCCATGTCAGACAGATTGGTAGTGGCCTTGTTCTTTTTTTTAAACAACTAAAAATAAGACAAAATAAATGAAACAGTTGTTATCGGGCATTGAATGCTAGAGGACACAGGACTGTGATCCCTGAGAGAAGAGAAACACAGGATGTACTCCTGAATTCCCAGTCTTCCTACATTGAGGCATTTTCTTGGCCACAGGGCACAGAAAGGGAACCTAAGCAGAGCTTGGCACTCTGAGTTGAGGAGTCAGAGAAAAAGAGTTCAGGGAGGGCAAAACAGCTGGAATTTCCAAAGCAGAGTATCAGAGAGGAGAGAATTATTCAAAGAGAGTCTTCCAGAAATCTGCATGGAGGGAACCCCTATGACTTAGTCTTGAGTTTTGAGTCTATGACTTAATACAAACTGGGAGTCTAATAAATTGAATGAAGTCAGCTACATGGAGCTGAAGCCAAACAATTCCCATATCTCACACAGGAAGAAAGAGCGCTAGAAATGGTACACTTGTAGAAAATATAAAGAAAATTTTCCCCATGTAAAAAATTTCTCTAAACTATAATTACATCTTTTTTTTGCCTTTGAATTTCTTACTTAAAATTTTTTTTCTTTTAATTAGAGAAGCTGTAGGTTGACAGAAAAATCATGTAAAAAATACAGCATTCCCATATACCCCCTATTGTTGACACTTTGCATTGATGTGGTACCTTTGTTACAACTGATGAAAGAATATTAAAATTGTGCTATTAACTAAAGTTCATAGTTTACGTTAGGTCTATCTTCCCCCCATATACCACCCTATTATTAACACCTTGCATTAGTGTGGTATATATGTTATAATTCATGAAAAAACATTTTTATGCTTTTACTATTAACTATAGTCCATCATTTACAGTAGGGTTCACTGTATTATACAGTCCTATGCTTTATCTTTTAATTTTTATTCTAGTAACATATATACGACCTAAAATTTTCACCTTAAACAACATTCACATATATAATTCAATGCTATTAATTATACTCACAATATAGTGCTACTCTCACCAACATCCATTACTAAATCAACCTAAATAGAAATTCTGTACAAATTACGCATTAACTCCTCACTTGCTACCCCCAAACCAACCCCCAATCTATATTCTAGATTCTAATTCTGTGAGTTTGCTTATTCTAATCATTTCATATCAGTGAGATCATACAATATTTGTCCTTTTGTGTCTGACTTATTTCACTCAGCATAATGTCTTCAAGATTCATGCATGTTGTTGCATGTATCAGGACTTCATTCCTTTTTATGGCTGAATAAGGTTCCATTGTGTTTTGCTTATCCATTCATTGGTTGATGGACACTTGGGTTGCTTTCATCTTTTCGCAGTTGTGAATAGTGCCTCTGTGAACACTGGAATGCAAGTATCTGTTTCAATCCCTGCTTTTAATTCTTTGGTGTATATACCTAGGAGAGGGATTGCCAGGTCATTTCTACGCTTAGCTTTCTGAGGAACTGCTAAACTGTCTTCCACAGCAGCTGCAATATTTTGCATTCTAGCTAGCAATGAAGGAGTGTTCCTATTTTTCCATGTCCTTTCCAACACTTGTAATTTTCTGTTTTTTAATAGTAGCCGTTCTAGTGGGTGGGAAGTGGTATTTTGTGGTTTTGATTTGCATTTCCCTAAGAGCTAATTATGTTGAGCATGTTTTCATGTGCCTTTTAGCCGTTTGTATATTCTCTTTGGAGAAATGTCTATTCAAGTCTTTGCCCATTTTTAAATTGGGTTGTCTTTTTATTGTTGTTGTAGCATTTCTTTATATGTATATATATTAGATATTAGACCCTTATTGGATATGTGGTTTCCCAATATTTTCTCCCATTAAATATGTTGTCTTTTCAATTTCATGATAAAATCCTTTGATGCACAAATGTTTTTAATTTTGATGAGGGCCCATTTAATTGTTTTTCTTATGTTGCATGTGCTTTGTGTGTAAAGTCTAAGAAACCACTGCATAACACAAGTCTTAAAGATGCTTCCTTATGTTTTCTTCTAGGAGTTTGATAGTTCTAGCTCTCATATTTAGGTCTTTGATCCATTTTGAGTTAATGATTGTATATAGTTGTGAGATAGAGGTTCTTCTTCATTCTTGTGCGTATGGATATTCAGTTCTTCCAGCACCATATGTTGAAGTGACTATTCTTTCCTAATTGATGAGAGCACTGTTGCATACTTGGAATAAATCTCATTTGATCATGGTGTATAATTCTTTCAGTATTCTCTTGGATTTGATTTGGAAGTATTTTGTTGAGGATTTTTACATCTGTATTCATAAGAGAAATGGTCTTTAATTTTCTTGTAATATCTTTATCTGGCTTTGCTATTAGGGTGATGTTGGCCTCATGGAATGAGTTAGGTAATTTTCTCTCCTGTTCAAGTTTGTGGAAGCGTTTGAGCAAGATTTGTTTTAGTTCTTTGAATATTTGCTAGAATTCACCCTCTATCTGGTCCTGGGATTTTCTTTATTTGGAGATTTTTTTTTTTATTAATATCTTTTTTCTTTAAATTAACTATATCAAAAAAATAAAAAAAAAAACACCATACAATAAAAAAACATTTCAAACAAACCATAACATAAGAAGAGAGTAAGAGAAAGACAACTAACCTAAAATAAATACTTTATTTCCAACATGTTCCTACTCTACCTCAAGAAAATAACCTAATATAGCAACATTTCTATGGACTTGTTCCTACCATACCCATCAGAAATTAACAAATCATAGTCATTCCTGGACATTCCCAGAACATTAAATTGAGCCACGATAGCTTATCTGTTCTTATTGGGTTGTCATTCCCCCTTCATTAATTGCTAGTACCCCTACATTCTACATTATAAACCATTTATTTTACATTTTTCAATGTTCACATTAGTGGTACCATATAATATTTCTGTTTTTGTGCCTGGCTTATTTCACTCAGCATTATGTCTTCAGGGTTCATCCATGTTGTCATATGTTTCATGACATCATTCCTTCTTACAGCTGTGTAGTATTCCATTGTGTGTGTATACCACATTTTATTTATCCTCTCATCTATTGAAGGACGTTTCGGTTGTTTCCATCTCTTGGCAATTGTGAATAATGCTGCTATGAACACTGGCGTGCAAGTATCTGTTTGTGTCTCTGCTTTCAGATCTTCTGGGTATACACCGAGAAGTGCAATCACTGGATTGAAGGGTAACTCTATATGTGGTTTTCTAAGGGACTGCCAGACTGACTTCCAGAGTGGCTGAACCATTATGTAGTCCCACCAACAATGAATAAGAGTTCCAATTTCTCCACATCCTCTCCAGCATTTGTAGTTTCTTTTTTCTTTCATGGCAGCCATTCTAATTGGTGTGAGATGGTATCTCATTGTGGTCTTAATTTGCATCTCTCTAATAGCTAGTAAAGCTGAACATTTTTTCATGTGTTTCTTGGCCATTTGTATTTCCTCTTCAGAGAACTGTCTTTTCATATGTTTTGCCCATTTTATAATTGGGCTGTCTGTACTGTTGTCATTGAGTTTGTTTAACTTCTTTCATTAATTGCTCCAGGTTCTGTCTCTCCTCTGGCTTTTTAGTTTGGACACTTGGGTTATCCATATCTTCTGGTTTCTTCATGTGCTTTATCATTTTCTGTTGTTTTTGGCCTCTTGACATTTGGTTATCTTGGTAGGATTCTTTTAGGATAGACAGGATTATTTGAACATTTATGTATAATTTGGCAGAGCAGCAGCTTAGTGGAGTACACTTTCCTAGACCTACCAGAAGATGGCACTCCCAAGCCACCTCTTATCCTCAAGCCAGTTGTCCCCCAACTTCATCCATGCACTGAGTGGGGATTCAGGCCAAGTGGAAGTCCAGTCAGTACACTGATTTTCCTTGTTCACTGTGGACTGCCAGCCCTGTGGGTGGGGTTGTGTTCTACACAATTTGGCGGGGAGTATGCTTCAGGACACAGTGGTCCCAGCCATTCCCAGGTGTGCAGGTTGAGTACTCTGTGCCTTCAAACCTGTACATTTCAACTTCTAGCTCAGATTCCCCATAGTCCCTGTCTCCCTTGTGCCCTTGAGTCCCTGCAGTTGGGGGTGGCCTCTTGGCACTCCTGTATGGCACCCTGCTTCTAGGCTGTGCACACAGTGGGCTTGTGTGGAGAAGGAGTGGATGCCATCACCAGCCCACTGAATCCCTCATTCCCTCAGGGAAGCGCTTGGCTGCGGAGCTGTGAAGGGTTGTCTCCCCAGCCAACTGCAAAGATGGGTTAAAGGGCCTTGGAAAGTTGCTGTCTTCCATGCTCGTCTGCCTACCCCAACCTCCAGTCGCTGGCACGTGGCTTCTTGGCTGTGGGTCTTTGATGGGTTATCACCTGAGTCAAGTGCTGAGGAGGGTGCCCTGGGCATGGAAGGCTGCTCTCCTCTGGCTTTTCCCCTCTGTGCTCATTTGCTGGTTCCAACCACCTGTTTCCCAGTGGCGTTCTGGGCCGAACACTCACCGGTTTTAAACACAGTCTCTCGATTCTCCAAGTACATACTCCCTATGGGTGTAGAAGTTCCTGCCTAGCCTGTGGAGCCCTGGAACTACTGTTCTGGAGCACTTTCTCTCCTTTATCTAGTGTTTTTCATGGAGAAGAATTTTGCTTTGTCTCTCTTAATCCACCATCTTCCCAGAAGCCCCCATTACACGTTTTTAAAGATTGCCTTTTTTTGTGCAAATGTTGCTTCTATAGGGAAACCTTCTTGTCTTCTGTTGCTTCTTTGGGAGTCTTATTCTGGTCTGTTGTTTTATTTGTGTGTGTGTGTGCTTGCGTGTGCAGAATTTTCTCCCCAACTCCTATGATTTGTTTGAATTTTCTTCCTCATTTAGTGCCCTATTTTCCTTACACTGTTCAGTTGTGACACCAGACCTGTCTCACTGTTTTTGGTTCTCCGCTGCCCCCCACATCTTTTTTTTATTCTTTCTTTTCTGTTAGGCTTTTCTGTCTCTGATATCTTCCTCATTAGGGTACCTCATCACTGGGAGCCAGATTGGGTCAATCCAGAAAGGTGAGTCTTTCCAGAAAAGTTTGTTTTGTCTTTATGTGGTCCATCCAGCAGAAACTGGATTGATTGTATGCACCTCTAGCCAGTAGTTCTGCCTTTGTCCCTCTTTCTTTTTTTCCGCCCTGGGGGCTATTTTGTGCAGCCTGAGGAAAAGGCTTGTGTTCCCCTCTGGGCATTTGCATACTTGGGTGTGTGTGTCTGGATATGCATGAAATTCTAAATTGTGATGTGAGTGGCTCTGTATACTTTATCAGCGGAAGGAGGGATCCAAGTCATGCTGCCTGTGTGATTCCCAATCTGTAGGGGATCCAGTTAGGCGGTGGTCTGGATTGGCGGGTCCAGTAAGGAAGTTTTGTAATTGATCTTGGGGCTTATTTTTCTTTTTCTTCAGTTCAGCATTTCCTTCTTCAGTCTCTATTGTCCTCCCTTGTTCTAAGCAAGTAGAATTTGTCCTTTTATTAGTTGATTCTGAGGGAAAACTTCTAAGGGATGTCTTATGTCGCCATGTTGATGATGTCAGTCACCTCCTAACTTCTTATATTAAATTGTAAGCTTAAAGAGGGCAGTTTTATGTGTTTTTGTATTCCTTACAGTTAGTAGTCTAAGGGTGCCTGGCAGAAGTGTGTGTTCAATGATTTTATTCACTTTGGAAATACTGCTGTCTGCTTGCCTTTCCCCCCACCACCTGTAAAGATCAGGCACTCTTCTGCCCTTTGGGATATGAGGATAAATTATACATGGTTAGTGCGATCTAAAATGGAAAACAGATGTATAAATGCGTAACTGCTATGTTGCCTTATAGAATGATACAATGTAATTTTTGCCACAAACAAGGTATATACACCTTGTAGAGTATCAGTTCTTTGGAAAAAAAGCAGGTGATTAGAAAAGGTTTTGTAGTGAAGTTGACTTTTTCTTCTGGCTTTGAAGGATTACTAAGTAGGCCAGATGGAATATGAAGTGAGGTCATTCTTGGTGAAGAGAACATTAGTAACAGAGACACAGAGGTGTGGAAGTACAGGGCATAATGTTTGTGAAAGCAGTTGCTGTCTAGGAGTGCTTAAAGTATAAAGGATTATGGAAAATGAGACTGGTTTCTAAGCTTGCAAAGATGTTTAGTCTCTTCTGTACATCATGGTAAGGTAGCTAAAAAATTTTAAAGTATACAATCATAATCAGATCCTCATTTTTGAAAGATTTGCCTGATGAAGAATTGGCTAGAATAATAAGACTAGTGGAAAGGACTTGGATTAGAGATTGTTGTAGTAACTGAATCCATGGTGCTGAGTGCTTAAATTAGGGCACTGTAAAATGTAACATAAAGAAATAGCTTTTAGAGTTATCGAATAGGTAGAATGCTTAGTACTTAATCTATTGGGTGTGTAACTGGGGAGATAGCCATGACGTTAGTGGTCAGGGTAGAGAATGAATTAACAAATGATCTCTGAATAAGGGATTAGTTAAATAAATCACAGTACATGAAGTGCATTGGAATCCTCTTCAGTTGTTCTTTGTGATTATGGTGTACCATTAAGTAAAGCAAATAAGTTGGTATAATATAACTCCATCTGTGTTAACAATTTTTTATACACATACATGCAAACATGTACACAATTACTGCATGTACTACTCCATGTGTATTACTACTATATATGTTTATATACTTTAGGAAAAAAATATTGGGACAGGAATGTAAACTGTTAATGGGATGGCTTATTCTGAAAACTGGACTGAGAACTTATTTACTTTTATAATAAGGAACCAAAAAATGAATAAACATGAAGACAGATAAAAATATAGGAAAATTGTGAAGTAAGTAGCCATTTTGAAGAATAAATGGTAGAAAGAGGTGTTTTGGTTCTCTTCTAATCATATCACATAATTAATTTCCCTTCATAACTTTGTTAATGGTGTTGTCTGGAATGTCCTTTTTGTTAGGTTCAGAGCCATTCAAGAATCCACACAAACGCAGCAAGTCATGGTTTAAGTAGAGAATTCAAGGTTTATTAGAGGAAGAAAGCAGAAGAAAGTAGGTGGGAGCCATCAGAAAAGAAAGAAAGGAAAATGGCTCCGGCCTTCTATCTGAGAGCAGCATTTTTAAAGGAAAAATCCACGTGGGGAGGGAAGGGTGTTGAGGGAGAAGGGTCCTGCTAAGTGTGTTCTGGGCCTCGACTGGGTGGGTGTCTGTCAACTTCTAGGCTGATAGGTTGTTAGGATTCTAGCCCATTATTCTTCTCAGAAAAGCAGCTACATTATCTATCTAGGGAGAGCAGGCCTTTTCAGTTGTTTGTCCTACAGAAATATCTGATCTTGCTTTTACCCGCCTTTTGGGGCTGGGGCACCACTGTGGCAGGGACAGCCTTAAACAGCCTTCATTCTTTAGTTTATGGGGCGCCTGTTTTCTGTGAGATAACCTGCGGGGCCTCTGAGTTAGAAACTCCTATATGTTAATTCCTTTCTTTCTGGGATCTAACACTTTTGTCTTCTACCTTTTGTCCTTTATTTAAGTCTGATCTTTATGCTCTAGTTCTCAATTGGAATTTTTCTCAACTTGACTACTCATAGTGATCTTTGCTTCTCCTGAACTGTGATAGCACATACGTGTATTATTTTGTCCTGATTGTATTTGTATTAGTTATCTACTGCTACATAATAAAATACTACAAATTGAGCAGTTATAAAACAACATATATTTATTATCTCACAGGAGTGAGCGTGGCTTACCTGGATCCTCTGCTCTTGGTCTCACAAGGCTACAGTCAAAGTATCAGCCAAGCTGCCTTCCTCTCTGGAGCTTGGGGTCCTCTTCCAAACTCACATGGTTGTTGGTAGAATTCACTTCCTTGGAATTGTAGAATTAAAGTCTCATTTTTTTGTTGGCTATACCTGGGGGCCTGTTTCTGTCCATAAATGCTGTCCATAGCTCCTTGCCACTTGTTCCCTTCACAGACCCTTTTACAATGTGGCAGCTTACCTCTTCAAGGTTCACAGGGGAATTTTCCTCTCCAGTCTGCTAAGGTAGAGTATGATACGACATAACCATGAGAATGACTATCCTTCACCTTTCTATGTTATTTAACCTAATTGGGGAATGACTATCCATCATCTTTTCCATATTCTGTTTGCTAGAAGGAAGACCCAGATTTTGCCTGAACTCAGGAGATGGGATTATATAATGGTGTGAGTCATTGTGGTCATCCTAGTGTGTGTTGTCTTTGGCACTGATGCTAAAGTTTAAACTGGAAAGGATCTTGGTGTATTCTCTCTCTCTCTCCCAACTACAATATAAGGAAAATTAGTCCCCTGTGTTTAGCCTAGTATTTATAGCTAGCACATGTTGAATAGATGTTTGACAGTGATTCAAACGGCAGGGGGAATTGCATACAAAAATGTTAGAAGATTGGAGTAAATACTCAGAAGACTTATCCAGTTCTATTGTTGATGACATGATTAAGATTTTTAGGGCATTGGACTTGAAGATAGAGAGCATAAATTGAATCTGGAAATATCACTGAGGAAACATTGACAAGATTTGCTGATTGATTAGGGACCTAGAAGAAGGTGGAGGTGGTAGAGTAGAGATAGGAGACTAGAATAACTTTGAGGTTGCTTGTTTGGGAACTGAGAGGATGTTTGTGCCATTGACTAATCAATTCAATTAATGTTTGAATGCAGCTAGGCAAAATGTTGGTGTTAAAGTTAAATTGTGGTTTTAGGTCTCTAGAGGGAAACTGAGAAGTATAAACTAGTATATAGTATATGCATTCATGAAAGCTCTTGCTTTCTCTATAGTATCATAGGAAGTTATTTATTAGCAGGTTTTTAAATTACACAAGGGATTGTTTTTATTTGTAATGCTTTAATGTATACCATTTAATAACATTTGAAAAAATACCATGATAATATCATCCAAAAATTATAGTCAACATGTTTCAGTAACTGAAGGAGGTAATAGAGAGTATCTGACAGATCAGGAATCAAATTCAAATACAGTGTGCATGAACTTACTAGAGATACAAAAAAATTGGTAGAAAACTTTTCAGTTTGCTTAAAGGACTTCATATTTTTTTCCATTAATTAATACTTGTAAAACTTCAAAGAGTAGAGAAATATAAATATCAAGAGGAATATTTATAGTCCCATTTGCTAGAGCAGGAGTCAACACACTTACTGTAAAGGGCCAGATAGTAAATATTTTGGGCTTTGCAGGCCATACGGCCTCTGTCACAACTACTACACTTGATGTAGTATTGTAATGTGAAAGCAGCCATGGATAATACCTAAACAAATGGGCAGAGCTCTGCTCCAGTAAAATTTTATTTAAAAAAACATACAGCAGGCCAGATTTGGCCCAAATGCTGTAGTTTTTAACCCCTGTTCTATATAACATTTCCAATTTGTTGTGTTGTCATTGATATTTTTTCCCAAAGTCATATTGTATATACTGTCCATCACCTTTCTTTTTCCATTTAACATTATATTATGGATATCTTTTGTTGTCATTGCAGAGACTCTATCTCATTGTATGGTTGTATGTTTTAGTTATTTCAAGTTTTCACTGCTGTAAGCACTGTTATAGTGAACTTTCTTATACAAGCACATATCTTTCTGTACTTATGGACCATGTTCATATAGCAGGTTATTAGAAGTATAATTGATTTGGATCAAAGTCTATCATATTATGCATTTTTTTTTGATGGAAATATATCTACAAACTGAGGCAGGTGTTCCATGGTATTGGAGTAGGCTACTGGTATCAAACACATGGCCATTGTTGAAGATTGTTGAGTCTAACTTTCTTGAGTAGGTATTATCTAATGAAGTATAGCCACTTCTGCTATATAAATTTCAGAAATAATTGGAGCCCTACCCAACCTGCCTTTCTATCTCTTTTTAAAGAAGGGAGTTTAGAAGATATATATATATATATCTGCACACACACACACACACACACACACACACACACACACGTTTCAGAAGCATCCCATTTACATAATATTTATTATTTTGTTGATAATCATGCTAGGCAAATGCTGTTGTAAAAGCATTCATGAGAATGGATTGTTTGTTTATATATCCAAGATATTGTATTGCAACTTTTAGAACTGTATGATCATTACTTACATTCCATACGAGTCTTAATATGGACAGGTCTTTCTTAGATATTATCTGAGTTAACCGTTATCTTTACTTCTAATATCACAGATTAATATTGCTTATTTTTAATCTTTATACAAAGTAATATGTGTGTCTATCTTCTTTTGCTCAACGTTACTGGTGATATACAATCATTTTGTTTCATGTAACATTAGTTTTATCTTTTTGTTGCTGTTGAGTATTCTATTACATGAATATTCTCAATTTTAAAAATCCATTGTACTTGTAATGCACATTTGGGTAGTGCTAGTGTTTGGCTATTATAAATATTATAAATAAAGGTACTATGAACATTCTTCATCTCCACATTCTTCTTTAAGAATGTCTTAGCTGTCCTTTGCTGTTAACATTTTCATATAAATTTTAGAAACTGCCAGTCAAATTCTACATAAAAACCTGCTGGGATTTTGATTGGGATTCGTTACTACTATAGATAATTTTGGGAGAATTAATATCTTTATAGTATTTAGGTTTTCCCTTTCAACAACATGATATCATCATTTCTTTAAGTCTTTAATTCTCTCGGTATTTTTTGTGTTTTACATGTAGAATTCTAGCACATTTTTGTTAGTTATTCCTAGATATTTGATGTTTTTTAATGTACTTTTTTTTTAATTTGGAGAAGTTGTAGGTTCACAGAAAAATCATAGAGAAATTTT
Organism: Choloepus didactylus; assembly: GCF_015220235.1. NCBI lineage: Eukaryota > Metazoa > Chordata > Mammalia > Pilosa > Megalonychidae > Choloepus > Choloepus didactylus. Next base: position 163,857,357 of record NC_051309.1, on the reverse strand, counting down.
GAATTCCCGTATGACATTAGTAACTCCTTGCATTAGTGTGGTACCTTTGTTATAAATGATGAGAGATTGTTATTATGATTGTACTATTGACTAGTTCATTTTTTACATTAGGGTAAGCTGTTTGTGTTGTATAGTGCCATGTTTATTTTTTTAAAATTTTATTCTAGTGACATGCATACAACCTAAAATTTCCGCTTTAAACCTCATTCAATTATAAAATCATTGGTATTAATTACATTCAGGATGTTGTGCTATGATCACCACAGTCCATTACCAAAAGTTTTCCTTCCCCAAACAGAAACTGTACCAGTTAAGCGTTAACTCCCTATTCCCAACCACCACCCTTCTTCCTGGTAACCTCTATTCTCACTTCTCACTATGAATTTGCTTATTCTAGTTATTTCATGTCAGTGATGTAATATTTGTTCTTTTGTGTCTGGCCTCTTTCACTCAACATAGTGTCTAGAAGGTTCATCCTTGTTGTCGCATGTATCAGGACCTCACTCCTTTGTACGGTTTAATAATATTCCATTGTTTGTATATGCACTTTTTGTTTGCCTGTTCATTAGTTGATGGAACTTGGGTTGCTTTCATCTTTTGACAATTGTGAGTAATGCCGCTATGAACGTTAGTGTGCAAATATCCAATCAAGTTCTTGTTCTCAATTCTTTTGTGTATATACCTAGAAGTGGGATTGCCAGGTCATATGGTAATTCTATACTCAACTTTCTGAGGAACCACTACTTGGTTTTCCACAGCAGCTGCATCATATTACATTCCCACCATCAGTGAATGATTGCTTTTTGTCAATTGAGATGATCATGTGTTTTTATTTCCTTTATTCTGTTAATGTGGTATATTACATTAATTGATTTATTTCTGTTGAACCACCCTTGCATATGTGGAATAAATCCCTCTTGATCATGGTTTATAACCCTTTTCATCTGCCATTGGATTTGGTTTGCTGGCATTTTGTTGAGGAATTTTGTATCTATGTTCATAAGGGATATTGGTCTGTAATTTTCTTTTCTTGTGGTATCTTTATCTGGTTTTTGCTTTAGGGTGATGTTGACTTCATAGAATGAATTAGAGAGTGTTCCCACCTCTTCAATTTTTTGAAAGAGTTTAAGCAGGGTTGGTGGTAGTAATTCTTCGAATACTTGGAGAAATTCTCCAGCAAAGTCATCTCATCCTGGACTTTTCTTTGTTGGGAGGTTTTTGATTACTCATTCAAATTCTTTGCTAGTTATTTCTCTGTTGAGAGCCTCTATTTCTTCTTGAGTCAATGTAGGTGGTTTTGCATTTCTCGGAATTTGTCTGTTTCATCTAAGTTATCTAATTTGTTGGTGTATGGTTTTATTTTCCAAACTATAGATGTATCAGTACTTTTTTGCATGTGCATTCTAGAACCTATAAGAAACAAAAAGTAGAGTTACATAAAATATATATATATATATTGCAACTATTCTGGCATTTATAATTACCCATATGGTTATCTTTACCAGAGGTCTTTATTTCTTTATGCCACTTTAATTCACTGTCCTGTATCCTTTCCTTTCAGTCTGAAGAACTTCATTTAGCACTGCTTGTAGCATAGATCTTTTAGTGAATAACTCCCTTAGCTCTTTTTTTTTTTTGGAATGTCTATTCTCTCCCTCATTTTTGAAAGGTAGTCTTGCTGGACATAAAATTCTTGGTTGGCAGTTGTTTTCTTTCTTCGCTGTATGTATTTCTTCCCAGTGCCTTCTTGCCTCCATGGTTTCTGATGAGAATTTGGCACTTAATATATTGGGACTTCCTATTACATAACACATTGCTATTCTCTTGCAGATATCAGAATTCTCTTCTTATCCTTGGTGTTTGGCAGTTTGATTACTGTATGTCCGGGCATGGTTATCTTTGAGTTTATCATGTTTGGCGATCATTGGGCTCCTTGAATGGATATTCATGTTTTTCCATAAATTAGGAAAGTTTTCTGTCATTATTTTTTTGAATATTCTTCCTGCCCCTTTCTCCCTCTGGGGGTCCCAATCTGGTTGATTGTGACCCACTGGGCTCTTAGGCTCTATTTACTTTCTTAAATCTTAAATCCATTTTTCTTTCTGCTTCTCAGCCTGAATCATTTAAACTGTTGTCTTCAAGTTCACTCATTCTTTTTTTTTTTTGCCAGCTCCAATTTGTTTTTGAAACCCTCTAGTGTAGTATTCATTGCAGTTATTGTGGCTTCAACTCCTTTAGTGCCATGAGGTAACAAAAACAAATAAATCAGTGCAAAAAAACACCGTTCACAGACTTTGCATATTGGCTCTCCTTTGGCTGGTGGTTTCCTTCAGAGGGTAGCCCTCCTGTTGAGAGGATCAGTCTGAGATGAATGTGAACTGCATGGTCCCTTTCTTCTTATGTGAACCTGCTTGGAGCCTGCTTCCTGTTCTGGGCTTGTGCTTGCCCATGGACTTAGAATTTCCCCCATTTACACAAACTGAATGCCCCCTCTTCTACCTTGAAATAGATTTCCTTCTCTTGTGTGCACTGTTGTATGGCTTAATGCAGAACAGGTAATCAAGATACGTTGATTTAATTGGTTGTTATACTGCTTTAACTGCCTGCAAGCTGCTTCTGCCTGGGAGGGTGAGCCTGGGTCAAGACTGTTTTTCAGTCTTCCATCAGATAGACTGATACCAGCATAAGGCATGTCCTTATGTGCATAGTGGTTTCTCTGCTCTCTCTAGTACAGGGCCAGGGACTCACAATGGGAGCAAAGGCTGGCTCCATGCTGCACCAGGGTAGGAAAGGGGCTAATAAGGGTGCTTTGAGCTTCACTCACCATTTTTAAGGCTGTATTTCCTTGATTCTGCACTTGTCCAGTTATTGCAACCCTTTAACTCTTTTCCAAAGTTTTGAGGACGATGGCTTTGCCAGTTTTTTTATAATTGTTCAAAGATTCTATGGGAGAATTGCACCCTTGAGCATTTTACCCTCCCATCTTGGTTATTAGAACCAACTCTGATGGTTTTTAAAGCTTTTCAAAATTGCCCTTAAAAAAAAAAAATATATATATATATATATATATATATATATATATGTATATATATTTGTAATTGTTGAATAGAATCTGGTTGATTTTTGTGTATTTAGCTTCTATCCAGTGACTTTTCTAAATTCATTATTTTTGTTTTCTCATCATTATATTCTTTTGGATTTTCTAAATACGCATTATGTCTTCTATGAATATAAGCAATTTTGTACCTTCCATTAAAAGTTTTTAATTTTTACTTCTTTTTTCTTGTGTTATTACCCTAGCTGTGACATCCAGTATAGTATTGAATAGGTATAATGATAGAAAGCATTGGGGTTCATTTCCTTCTCTTACTGGGAAACTTTCAACATTTTACCAAAGTATGATATTTTCTGAGATTGAATTTGGATACTTTTTATACATTAAGAATAATTTATTTCTTTTCCTAGTACTTACAATTTTGTCCTGAATGGGTGATGACTTTTGTGAATTTCTTGTATCTGTTGAAAGTTTTTATGATTTTTCTTAAATTAGTTAATTTGAAATTTAATTTCAAATATTAACATCACCCTTACTTGCTTGGAATAAATCTTATATATAACACATTCTTTTTTCACTTAGGACCACTAGATAGCACTAAAACACTAAGGTTCAGGGCAATTTTAAACAGCAAAATTACCAATAAGTGGCACAAAAATGTGAGAAGCATGGCGCTGAATATATCATGAAGCACACACTTGTTTACAATATGAGAGCTGCAACAAGGTCGATCATCACTTTGTTTGACCTTAGCTGGCAGTGTGCGCACTGGGTGATGAAAAATTTTGCCACTCTGCACATGGCTGTTAATGTGCCATGAATATTAATTTTGGGGTTACAGAAATATTTTAGTAAGTAGGTCAATTGGCACATTTGGAGTCCATGAATAATGAGGATTGACTGTACATGTATTCGGTGTAAACATTTCCTTCCAAGCATAGGTTTAGCTAAATCCCATGTGTTTGGCATGTAGTTTTAATTATCTTTTAGTTGAAAACATTTTATTAATTTCCATTCTGGTGTTTTCTTCGTCCTGTGGAATATTTAGAGGTACATTCCCTAATTTTCCAACATGGTATAGCAAGATCATATTAGTTACCCGTTTCTGTTACCTCAACACGGTTTAGCTGGGCCTTCTTCTTCTGTGTCTCTTAAAGGCTGCAATTACAGTGTCAGCTTGACCTGCAGGATTGAGCAGGATTTAGTTTCTTGTGGGTTTTTGGATGGAGAGTCTCAGTTCCTTGCTCGCTGTTGGCTAAGGCTGCACTCAGTTCTTAGCCATGTAGGCCTTTCCGTAGGGCAGCTCATAACACAGCAGCTTTCTACCGGAAAGACATTAAGGTCAAGTGTCAATAGAGAGAGTCTACTGGCAAGATGGAAGTTACAATGTCGTACTGGATTAATGGAAGTGATATCTGTTCCCTGCTGCCATTTTTTTTTTTTTTTTTGGCTATAGGCAAGCCACAGTTTGTACTCACACTCAAGGGCAGGGGTTTATATAAGAGCATGAATACCAGCAGGGGGATAACTGAAGGCCATTTCAGAGTCTCATTGCAAAAAGTGTTCTATTTTTTTGTTATTTTTTCTAGTTTTGTGTTAGAGAACATACCCACTATGATTTCATCTTTCAAAATTTGTTACAAATTGCTTCATGGTGTCCTGCATTTAGTCTGTTTTTGTATATGTTTCATGCTTTCCTGAATAGACTGTTTGTTCTTCACTTGGTGGAGACAGTGTTCCATGTATGTCAATTAGATCAGGTTTTTAATCATATTGTTTAAACCTTCTGTAGCTTTATATCTTTTGTAACTAGTTGTAGGCTGTATTCCTGGGAACATACAAATCTGGGTCAAATTTATCCTTTTATTATTTGAAGTGTTTATGCTTTTATCTCTGATTTTGCTTCTTGCCTTAAAATCTATGTTGCCTGATATTAATAAAAGTACCTCAGCTTTCTTTCTTTTACTTTTTTTTGCATTGTTCATCTTTTCTGAAAAATTGCTTTCAGACTTTTTGTGACCATGTATTGAAGCTGTGTCACTATAAGCAGCATTTACTTAAAAAAGTCTATTTTGACAATCATTGTATTATTAAATCTCTTTACTTTATATGTGATACTGATGTATTTATGTGAAAATCTGCCTGCTTCCTATTTGTGTCCTTTGGTTTTGCTCCACATTTTGTGTTCTTTTTTTCTTTCCTTCTTTTGAACTAATTTTTTATTATTCCATCTTTTCTTTTAGCTTGTTGGTTATGCATTCTTTTATATACCTTTAGTTGTTAATAGAGATTACATATAAATATTAGGTTTATTAAAGTCATATAACTTGGTTCTCTAATTTATTGAAAATACAAGACTTTTATAACACTAATTACATTTCTCTCTTGCATTGTATGCTATTATTGACAGCAAGATTTGGAAAATATTTTTCAATTGTAGAAGATTTTATAATTGTTACAAACATTCAATACTCTTTTAGATTTACTCACGTTTACCCTTTTCATTGATTTTTATTTTTTCCTTCCTTGTTGTGCATTAATCTGCCATTATTTTTTCTTCTGTCTGACACATTCTAGTGACAGGTTCTCTCAGTGCTGTTTGACATAAAATGTCCTTATTTTGCTTTCATTATTGAATGATATTGTCACTGGATATAGAATTGTAATTAGCTGCTATTTTCATTTAGCAGTTTGAAGAGGTCATAGTTATTTGTCTTCCCTCATTTCAGTTAAATATTCAACTTTCATTCTTACTATTGCTGTTTTGAAGACAAGAAGGTTTCCTTTCCCTAGCTGTGTGAGACTCCTATAAGCTCAGTTTACCTTCTCTGTTCCCACCTTTGAATAGCAAATTCTTCAATGGAAAAAGTCATGCTGAATGTCTTCTCTGTGCTATCTTCTCTAGGATCTTGGCTCCTTAAATCTTAGATGTCTTGGTAGATTTAAAAGCATATTTGAATTAGCATGTTTACTTGCTTTAAGTGGGAATGGTTAATCTGATAGAAGCTAGTCTGCTACTGCCAGAGGCCTAACCTTTGGTCTTATGTTCTTTAATTCTAGTGTGAAATAGTGGTAACTCATTGGGTATGATGTCAGAAGAGGAGAGTAAAACATTTCCTTCTGGCCCAAACAAAAGAATGTACCTTTTTGACCATTGCATAATCATGTATTATATATTCATTTGTTTGACTTTATTCATCTTTTATAGGTTGCTTAGCCAAACAATGAAGGATCACCTAGTAAGAGTAGCAAATGAAGCTGAATTCATCCTGAGCAGACAGAAAGCAGAGGATATTCACAGACATGCAGAGTTTGAGGTAGGTTGAATGTGGTGGTTGGGATGAGGAAATCACCATTTTTTTTTAATGGTAATCATGGGAAACTGTCCAGGTAAAATGACAATACATATCATGAAAAAATTAAAAATTAAGTTTTTGAGAGTCATGGAGGATTATGGGAAGATAGTTCGATTCTGTGTAGCCCTCCAGTCTAACTCCAGTTCCGTACTAGCTACTCAAAGCAGCTTCTGTGTTTGACTGATCTGATTTGAATGATGTGGGCTGTGTCTTGGCTCTATCGGTTTCCCCCAAAATTAGTGTAGGACTTTGTTCTTCCGGACAGGACAGATTAATTAACTAGAAATGAAGATCCCTATGGCAAAGATGGGATCTTTCAGGATCCTAGAAAGAAGAGTTGGACATTGAGGGGTAAGATTTCTCTATCCTTGAGGTTTGAAAGCATGCTGATCTTTGTAGCTGAGGAAATTAGAGAGATATACAACTTCCTTCTTGGAGTCTCACAGTGGGACTAAGTGACAGACCTATCCTGAGGCTACTCCTTAAATATCCCAACCATTGCCCCTGAACATGTGTGCAATTCCATGATACCTAATATGAATTTACAGAGGAAATGAACAGCTTCTTAGCTATACAAATAACCAAAATTTACCTGAGAGATATTAGAAAATTCAGTATTAAAGACGTGTATTTAACAAAAAAAAAAGCACTAGCTAGGTTCTTTCTGGCATGTTAATAGCAGATAATTAAAATGTCTCTGATACTCTTCTAGAATATTAAATAAGATGAAAATATCCTCAGTATATTTTATGCAGTTATCACAACCTGAAAAAGGCACTAGAAAAATAGAACTGTAGAGGACCAATTTCACTTAAAAATATGGGTGCAAAATTCTAAATAAAACTTTAGCTAATATAATCCAGCGATGCAGTGAACGAACAATGTAGTATAACCTCTAAGAGTTTATTTCTGAAATCCAAGGATGGTTTAATATTAGGAAATCTTCTTGCCTAAAAAATCACAAGTAGAAAAAGCATGAGGATATTGATGAGTGTAGAAAAGGCAAATAAAATTTAATAGCCAGACCTAATATAACTGAGTTTAAAAACAGTATGTAAGAAAATGATCTAAATATAATAAAGGCTATTTACTGATTATTTAAAATGATTAACTATAAAAGCCATTGCTATTAAAATTGGGACAATAGATACTATCACTGTTATTATTTAACATTTTTTCTCAGGTTAAGAGAAGGTACAAAGGGTGATAACATGTACTGTTGAAGGGGATATGGGAGATGGGTTGGGCAATGGTATCCTTTTATATTGTTAGGGGAAATGTACATGTCTTTTGGACAAGCAATATGATCGTATCTATTAAAATAATTTATATAGACACACTCAAATACATACATGCATACACTGGATAAAGGGAGTGCAATCCACAAGTTTATCAGTTTTTGTAGGTTGATTTTTGTAGCATCTTTGTTTAGAAGAGGAAAGAAATAATGATACCTATTCAGTTTGCTTCTCTCCATATTTGAAGGCATTAAGAAAAAATTCAGAATTTTGTTGATTTACCAGTATTGCTTCTGGGGCATGGAATGATGGCTAAGAACTGAGCTTTGCTGCTTCCTCAGTTCCAATTCTAGTGTCTTTGTGTTTTCTCCTTTCCCTTGACAACAAATTTTTAAAGTTTGGTGCTTTATCTTTTGTTCCTTTTCTTTTTTAATTTATTTTTTGCTAATTTTTAAAATTTCTATTTCTGCTTACCATCCTAACCAGGAAATTACTCCTTATTATCTTTTTTTAGTTAAATATAGGGAATTTACTTTGTTGTGACTCTGGATTGAGATTGCAGCTCATTCTTTTCGTTTTAGGAAGTTTCTGCTTAGGAACAGTTTAAGTAAAATGATTCTTACCTCTTTGGTGATCATGGTGATGGTGGTATATATGTTCATGTGTGTATGTATGAGAAAGAGAAAAAGGAGGAAATGTGTGGAATTCTAAGAAAGCAAAATAACCTTTGAAAAGTTCTGTTATGTAAGAGATGAAATTGTTTTACCTAAACAGTGTATATTTTTGCGTTTTAGATGAGGGATGATGGCATTAAAGGTAGCTAATACTGCAAGAATGTTTATGATGTATCTGGAACTGTTATGGGTGCTTTATAACTATTAACTAATTTAATCTTTATGGTAAACCTCTGAGTTAGGTACTGTTATTACCTTTCATTTTATAAAGGAGGAAACAGCACAAACGGGAAATAATCCAGAGTTACTGCTGGGATCCAAAGCCAGTCAATTAAGCTCTTAACCTTTACTCTATGAATTGGGTTCAAACTTTATCAGATTTCTATAGCATATGTGAATAATGTTTAATCCTGGAAAATGCTTTATCTTGTACAGTTTTTCATTTTAATCTTTATCATCATGTGAGATTTGTAGCATTGTACAGTAGTATTATAAATCATGATAATAAAACATCTAAATAAAAGCAGCATTTTTTCCAAACAAATTTTATTTTTACTTAAATTGTTAGTGCAGAAAATATATTATTTGTTCAATTAATGAGCATGAGGGACAATTTTAAGAAAGCAAACATATATGTTTTCTTGTATCTACTAGTCTTTTATACTCATAGAAAAAAATAGTTATTGTTTATAAAACAAAATCCCAAGTATTGAGGAATGTTCATGTTTAACAATGTTCTATCCATATTGCTCTTAAAATTTAAATAGTACACTACAATATGAAGGCATATTTTTACTAGATAACAAATATTCTGAAGGTTATCTGTATTCAGCTCAGCCTCAAATTTATACTGTGCATTGTTTAATAATACATGAACTTTACTGCTAGTTACTTTCTCTTGCAGAAATAGTTGTTGTCACATATTTACTGTACCATTTGTGGTTTTGAAGTGGATAACTTGCCTCATTTATTATCAAGGATTTCATGACAGTTTGTAGATCTGATATGCACATCTCTTTAGTTCATTGTGCAATAATCACTATAGTGGGATATGCTTGACATCTTCTTTTGATTTATGTAGAGCTTCCATGAATGCCATGACATCATGATTTAGAGTATATCTTAACTTTGTTTTTTAATCTTAAAGCTGTAAACAGGATATTTATTTAAAAAATTAAATTGTGCAAAGCCTTAGACCTAATCTTATATAAATATTACTTGAGTGACTATACTCATTTCTTGACAATCCTTTTCTTAAAACATTTGTCTAACAGGGTTATAGTATTGTATTATTTTAAACAATGCAGTATATATATATTTAAAAAACATATATATTATTTTTAGGGATCTATGTAAGTTAAAATTCCCCTTGAATAAGAATTTCCTAATGTTCTTTTCGCTGATGTTGCTTTAGATTTCATCTGCTATACTGTAAAACTCACTTCTTATCAGCTTCAGTGAAACTTTAGAACATTGGTATATTTGTTTGAAGTAATAAAAATGAATCTTTTTTATAAAATAAAGACTGTGAAAGCATTTGACTAATTCTTAGTATAGCAAGACTATATATATATTTTTTTCTTTTAGATGAGGGACTCAAATGTTTTCTCCCTTTGGCAATATCTGTTCTTTAGAACAAAATGTTTTTCAGTGAAAAAGTGAATTTTTCTTGTGGGTTAAGTACTTGAAAATTTTTTTGAATTAATAAACACTTCTATATCACTACTTATTTATCTAAGCTCTTAACAAGTATAAAATAAATTCTCATAGCAATCCTTTGAGCTAAGTATTATTATCTTCATCCCAATTTTACAAATGAGAAGTTTTGAAATAGAGATAGGTTAAGTTATTTGTTCTAGGTCATCAGCTAGTATGTGGTAAGCTTGGATTTGAACCCAGGTGTCTGCTTTATGGTATAAATTTATGACCATTATGCCATGCAGCTTCTCTAGCATCATCTACTAAATAGTTTGATATCCATTTTCTCATTTCAGTAACACAACACATCTGTGATCTCTGTAGGATAGATTACTCTTGTTCACATAGCTAGTGAACTGATGATTTTGAACCGGAAACCAGATATTATAATGATAAGCCAGTCTGGTCTCTGTTGCCATATCCTCTGTAGATCTCATGGTATCATTAACTGTTTTGCTGTAGCAATAATTTATTATTGAACATATTCTTGACAGTTTGAAATAACATAAAGCATATTAACTATTAAAGTATTTGAAACCTAACATTCTAATTTTAGGTTTAAATATGCTGGATTATCCATTTTTTATCTTCAGTATTTGCATTTTTTCTGATGGTCTTTTTTTTAAAAATTTAAAGTAAATGTTTATTTTTCTAATTATAAAAGTGATACATATTTATTATAGAAAACTGAGAAATAAAGCAAAATATAAAGAATGAAAATCATTTGTTGTCCAGCTTTAACTACTATTTATATCTATTTCGTATAGGCTTTTATATTAATGACTTTATATGTTAAATGTATTAATCTTTGTAATATCTGTTGCATGTATTTACCCCCAATTTTTTATCATGTTTGTTATACATTTATAGTCATTTAAATTTTAATATAACCCAATTTACATTCTTCCTTTATCATTGCTTTCATCATTTTTCATGTTAAAAAGGTCTTTGCAATTCAAGATCATTTAAATATGCTCTTATATATTCTTTAAGATTTTCTATTTTTTATCTTTTTAATTAGTTTTTTAAATTAATTTTATTTTGAAAATTTAAAAACAAACAAGTGGAATAGTGTAATGAACACTCTAGATTTAACAATTATAACATTTTGTCATATATGCTTATTTCAATTTTTGCTGAAGTATTTTAAAGTAAATTATAGACATCATGACAATTGACCAGTTAATACTTTACTATGAACCTCTAAGGCATGAGGACATTTTCTTATATAATAACATCATTATATCTGAAAATAGTCAATAATTCACTAATATCTTATAATACCTAGTCCATATCCTGATTTCCCCAGTTGTTTCAAAAATGTCTTATAGCGGCTAGATTGTCCTGACCAGGATCCGTTTAAGACCACCAATTATATTTAATTGTTTTATCTTCTTAAAATTTTTTTTAAACTCTGAAAAAGCCAAAAGTTAGAGAAAAGTTGCACATTTTTAAAAGCAGGTTTTTTAGATATAATTCACATACCAAAAATGCACCCATTTAAAGTACACAATTCAGTGGTTTTTTATATATTCAGAGAGTTGGGCAACCATCACATTCAATTTCAGAACAGTTTCTTCACTTCAAAAAGAAACCTCTCACTAGTCAGCTAGTCACTCCCCATTTCTCCCCAGCCTTCCTGAGCCCCCACTCCAGCCCTAGGAACCATAATCTACTTTCTTTCTCTATACATTTGATTGTTCTGGGTATTTCATATAAGTGGAATCATGGAATTGTACAATATGTGATGTTTTGTGGCTTGCCTATTTCACATAATATAATATATTCTCCATGTTGTAGCCCTTCTTGGGATGAAAGAAGATGAGGGTCTGGATCTCTATTAGGCTACTTTCTGGAATTTGGTTCTTTTAGGTTTCTTTGCATTCTGTTGTTGTTAGGGTTGTAGCAGTAATTTCTTGTGACTTTTGACATCCTAATTAGCAGCAGACATCACTCTGAATTTATTTTTTAAGAAATTTAATTTGCTTAAAAATCATTAACATATTCATATTGCTAAACATACAAAAGACTTTACATGAAAAAATTTCCTTTGCACCCCTGTCTCAATGTAATCAGCATTATCAGCATCTTGTAATTCCAGAGATATATAGGAAACATATATGTCATTTCTTCAGTGTCTTTTTATATACATAGACGTTGACTATATACATTGTTTTCTACTTTTTTAATCTTAAAATTATAGCCTAATGTCATTCCATTCTGAGCTTTTTCATTCTTTTTATTGTTGTATAGCAACTCGCATTTTTGAATCATATATCCCGATATATCATCATCATTATAACCTAATGTCAGTCCATTCTGAGCTTCTTTATTCTTTTTATTGCTGTATAGTAACTCACATTTTTGAATCATATAGCCCGATAAATTATCATTATTATTATATCAGCCCCCATTGTTAGACATTTATGTTGTTTCTAATCATATGATATTATGAAACTAACTATAGTGAATAATTTTGTGCATAGCATTTTCTTGCTATGTGTTTCTGTAGGTAGGTATTGAATTTTCTATTTTTCTTTATCATCATCTATTAAGCTTTTCATATTGTTTTCATTATAGCATCCATAGACATTATTTTGTACGTCTTAGCTTTTTTTATATTACCATGGATAAACCCTAACACGTTCAGGTGATTTTTTTTTTTTTAACATAAGCAATTCTAAGTATTTTTAAAGGATTTTTGTAACTATAAGTAATGTTTTTATTATTATATGCTGATGTATTAAAATGAATAAAGTAGCTTTTTTTCTTCATTAGAGAAGTTGTGGGTTTACGGAAAGTCATGCATAAAATACAGGATTCCCCTATTCCACCAACCAACACCTTGCATTGGTGTGGAACATTTGTTACAATTGATGATAGCTGAATTTTATAATTATACTATTAATTAAAGTCCATTGATTTAAACTAGGGTTTACCATTTATATAGTGTAGTTCCATTCTTTTGTTTTATGCTGTTAGCTTATATACAACCCATTGTCCATTGATTGTTTAAGATAGATTGTTTAATTTCCACATTTTTGTGAATTTTCCCTTTCTTCCTCTGATATTGATTTCTGGCCTCATTCCATTGTGATAAGAGAAGAAACATTGTATCATTTCAGTATTTTTGAATTTATTGAGATTTGTTTTATGAGCTAACATATAGTCTATCCTGGAGAATTATCTATGTGCACTTGAGAAGAATGTGTATTTTGTTGTTGGGTGAAGTGCTCTACGTATGTCTCTTAAGTCTAGTTGGGTTAAAGTATCATTCAAGTCTTGTATTTCCTTAATGATTTTCTTACTAGATGTTTTATCCATTATTGATAGTAGTGTATTAAAGTCACCTACTATTAATTTAGAACCGTCAATTTGTCCCTTCAAATCTATCAGTATTTGTTTCATATATGTTTGGGACTCTGCTGTTAGGCGCATATATATTTATAATTGTTTCATCTTCTTGTTGCATTATCCCCTTTATCAGTATATAATACCGTCTTTGTTCCTAGTAACAGTTTTTGATTTAAGGTCTATTTTATCTGATATTAGTACAGCTACTCCAGCTTTCTTTTGGTTCCTAATTGCATGGTATATTTTTTCCATACTTTCACTTTCATCCAACTTGTATCTTTGAATTTAAGGTGAGTCTTTTGCAGACAGCATATGTTTGGGCCATGCTTTTTTATCCATTCTACCAGTCTCTGCCTTTTGACTGGAGAGTTTAATCCATTTACATTTAAAGTCACTATTGATAATGCTGGACTTTCTTCTGCCATTTTGCTCTTTAGCCTTTGTATGTCTTTTACCATTTTTGTCCCTCACTTCCATTATGGTCTACTATTATATTCATTTGATTTTTTTTTCTGGTGTACCCTATTGAGTGCCTTCTCATTTCTATCTGGATATATTTTTCCAATTTCCCTGTCTTTACCATGCAGTTAATATATAAATATATAGCAGTCATATTTGGTTTGGTAACAACTTAACTTCAATAGCATACACATATACTTTTCCTATACCCCTCTCTCACCCCACCTTTTTTTGTACTTGTTACCACTTTATCTTTGTACATTGTATATCCAAAAACCTAGATTTATCATTATTTTTAATGTATTTGCATTTTAGCACCTGAAGGAAATAAGAAGTGGAGTTACATAACTAAAAACACACACCACAATAATACTGGCATTCATAGTTACCCAAATGGTTACCTCTAGCATGGGTCTTTATTTCTTTATGCCTCCTAGAACTACTCACTAGTGTCCTTTTGTTTCACTATGAAGAATTCCCTTTAGCATTGCTTGTGGCCAGGTCTAGTGGTAATGAACTCCCTCAGCTATTGTTTATCTGAGAATGTGCTAATCTCTCCCTGATATTTGAAAGAAAGTCTCACTGGATATAAAATTCTGGGCTTGCAGTTGTTTTCTTAGAGTTAAATATTTCAGTCCACTGCCTTCTTGCCTCCATGGTTGCTGATTGTCATTCGCTTTTATGTAACATGTTGTTTTTCTCTTTCAGCTTTCAGAACTCTCTCCTTGACCTTTGCATTCACAGTGTTATCAATATATGATGGGGTTATTTTTCTTCATATTTATCTGGTTTGGTGTTCTCTGGGCTTCTTGGATGTGCATAGTCATGTCTTTTGCTAAGTTTGGGGAGTTCTCTCTCATTATTTCTTTGAATATTCCTTCTGACCCTTTCTCTCTTTCTTCTCTTCCTGAGACTACCATAATGTGTATATTGGTGCACTTGATGGTGTTCCAGAGTTGGTGTTCCAGAGTTGCCTTAGGCTATTTTCACTTTTTATAATTCTTTTTTCTTTTTCTTCCTCAGCCAGACTCATTTCAGCTGTTACCTTCTAGTTCACTGATTATTCTGCCTGCTCCAGTCTGTTCTTGCAACCCTTCTAGGCATTTTTCAGTTTAGTTATTGTGGTCTTCAACCCCAACAGTTCTGTTTGGCTCCTTTTAAAAATTTCTATCTCTTTACCAAGATTCTCATTTTGCACATTCATTGTTTTTCTGATTTTCTTCAGTTCTTTCTCTGTATTTTCCTTCATTTCCTTGAGCATTTTTGAGATCATTTTTGTAGAGGCTTTGTTGGGTATATCTACATTCTCATCTTCATTGGTGTTTTCTGGACTTTTATTCCCTTACTTTGGATGGACTATCGTTTCCTGTTTCTTTGTTTTGTACTTTTTTCTTGCACACTCTACATTTTAATATTTTCAAATGTTAACTCTGGAATTTATTCCCTGAGTTTGATTTTGTAACTGGCTGTGAAAAGGCAGATTTTCTTGAGCTTCAGCCCTCCTATTAGGAAGGTCTGCCCAAGGCAAATGCAGTGTATGGGGTTTTCCCTATCTTTCTGGGTCTTTATCTTCTCCTGGGCTTTTGCTTGTTAGTTTCTTTGGAGTTCCCCAGTTTACAGGATTTTGCTTCTCCCCTCTGTTTCCCAGAATGTAGACCTCCCTCTCCTGTGTGTTTCAAGCCCACAGGCCTTTATCCCAGACTGTCCACCTCTATAGGTTTGAAGTAGCTTCAGATTTTTTTTTCAAAGCCCCAAGTCTTGGCCTTATTTATTGATTCAACAAATTTAATTATTTTCTAATTTATTTTCATCTGTTGATAAGAATATTATTTCATTCTCCCTGCATTTCTTTGTTTTTGTTTTCTGTTTATTTGTTTATTTAAATGCTTCATTTAACTGCTTTTTAAGTAAAGAAAACGATTGTTAATATAAACGGTCTTCTGAAGGTAGCTGTTTTAGTTTGCTAAAGGTGCTAGAATGCAATGTATCAGAAATGGATTGGCCTTTACAATGGAGATTTATTAGCTTACAGATTTATAGTTCTAAGGCCATGAAAATGTCCAAATTAAAGCATCAATGGGACGATACCGTCTCTGAAGAAATGCCACTGGCATCTGGAATATCTCTGTCACATGGGAATGCATTTGGCCCATGTCTGCTGGTCCTTCTCTCGCGGATTTTGTTTCAGCTTCTGGCTTCAGTGGCTTCCTCTCTTAGCTCTTCTGGGTGCTTTTCCTCTTAGCTCTCTGAGCTTTTTCTGTCTTTTATCCTCTCATAATGGACTCTATTAAAAGGATGAAGAAACACCTTGAATGGGGTGTGTCACAACTCAATTGAAATAACCTAACAGGAAGGTCCCACATACAATAGGTTTGCGCCCACAGGAATGGATTTAAAGAACATGGCCTTTTCTGGGGATATATACAGCCTCCATATGAACACAGTAGCACTGGATTAACTTGTCAGTTTTTTTCTTTTTTTTTTTTTAGTATGGTATTCTCATTTTTATGTTATAAATTGTATCATTTTTTGTCTTGTTATTTGATTTCCAAGGAGTGAGTCTTTACTGTTTATTCATTTTTGATATTTATTTCTTAATTATTGAATTACGAACAGAGAACATGGTCTGTGGAATTTCAAATTTAGCAGTTTATTGAGGATTCTTATTGATCTAATATGATATTAAACTCGTATTTATAGGCTTTTACGTATGTTTAAAAAAACACAGTTTATAATAAACCACAACATTTTTTTCAACAATCAGTAAACTTCCCAATCGGATTGTTTTTCCGCTGCAATTTTATTGAGATATATTCACATACCATACAAACATCCACAGTGTATAATCAGTTGTTCACAGTATCATCATATAGTTGTGCATTCATCACCAAAATCAGTCCTTGTACACATTCATTACTCCAAAAAATAAAAATAAGAATAATAATCATAAAATTATAAAAAGAACACCCAAAGCATCCCATAACCCCCCCCCCCCATTCCTTCCTATTATTCATTTACTTTTTGTCCCTATTTTTCTAACTCATCTATCCATTCACTGGGTAAACGGAATATGAGCCACAAGGTTTTCACAATCACGCCGCAACACCATATAAGCTATATAGTTATATGGTCTTCTTCAAGAATCAGGGATACTGGATTGCAATTCAAGAGTTTCAGGTATTTCCTTCTAGCTATTCTAATACACTAAAGATTAAAAAGGGATATCTATATAATACAAAAGAATAACCTCCAGAATGATTTCTTGACTCCATTTGAAATCTCCCATGCACTGAAACTTTATCTTATTTCTCTTCCCCCTAATGGTCAAGAAGGCTTTCTCAACCTCACAATAACAGTTCCAGGCTCATCCCTGGGAGTCATGTCCCACGTTGCCAGGGAGATTTACAACCCTGGGAGTCTTGACCCACATAGTGGGGAGGGCAGTGAGTCCTCCTGCCAAAGGGGTTGGAGAGAGAAGCCACATCTGAGCAACAAAAGAGGTTTTTTGGGGTGACTCTTAGGCACAATTATAAGTAGACTTAGCCTCTCCTTTTCAGTAACTGGCTTCATAAGGGCAAGTCCCAAGATCAAGGGCTCAGCCTTCTTATTTGGTAGCCCCCAATGCTTGTGGGAATATCATTAATTCCCCAGGTAGGGAAATATAATATTCCTACGTTTTCCTCCAGTCACTCAAGGGGGTTTTGCAAGTACGTCTTTATTCTCTGCCCAGATTACTCTGGGATATATCAGGGCTTCACACTGCCTGTACAAACTAACCTGTTCATGGTTCCTTGTAGTTATGGTGGTTGAATAAACTGACCCTGTAAGTAAAATTATATAGCATGCTACAGAAAATATAGGTTTTGAACCAAATAAACATTTCTTTCCTTGATCTCACACAGAAGTTGAAGTTTTAAAACACAATCAATTTCATCCTTTACTCTTTAGTCTAATTTACCTTAGTCCCATCCATTTAGTTCGTATCTCTAACTGAGTTCTGATCTCTCTTTCAGTTTCTTTAACATTTCCTGTATGGGGCAATGCTGACATTCACAGCTACCGAACTCTGTCTCTGAGTCTCAGGTTTCATACAGATACCTGAAGTTCCAGGGATCGACCAGGTTATACACAAAGAGCTCAGCATCTCAGAATTTAGAAATAACCATCACAACTTGGAATAGATGTAGCTGCTGTAAGAGCTTATAATCTTAGGAACCTTTACAATAAGCCTTCCCTTAATAACCTGTGCTCTCAGATTCAATTCTCAGAGTTGGCACATTATAGTTAGTCCATATTAGTGAAGTCTTATAATGTTTGTTTTTTCATTTCTGGCTTATTTTCCTCACAATACTGTCCTCAAGTTCCATTCCCCTAGTTGTATGCCTCACAACTTCATTCCTTCTTGAAGCTGCTCGATAGTTAGTCCATTGTATTTATACACCACAGTTCGCCATTCCATCCTTCAGTTGATGTACCCTTAGGCCACCTCCATCTATTGCAAGTTGTGAATAATGCTACCATAAAAAACAGTGTGCAAATTCGTGTCCCTGCTCTCAGTTTTTCCAAGTATATACTCAATTACAGGGCTACAAGGCCATATGGCAACCCCATACTTAGTTTCCTGTGGAACCACCACACTATTCTCCAGATGGGCTGCACCATTCTACTTCTCCGCCAACAGTGAATAGGTACATCCCTTTCTCCACATTTTTTTCCAGCACTTGTATCCCTCTGTTTATTTTCTGAACAGTTTTATTCACACACCATACATTCCATCCTAAGTCAACAATCAGTGGTTATTGATATAATCACATAAATATGGTTTGACCACCACAGTCTATGTGAGGACATTTTTATTTCTTCCACAAAGAAAGAGTAAGAGGAGAAAAAAGAAAAAAAAAGAAAAATTTTTTAAAAATTGACAAAAAATAAAAGAAAAATTAAATATACAATACAATACAATAAAAAGGTCATAGTAAAAGGATGGTATTGTGGAAAAAATACAATCAATGCAAACTAGAATCTATAGTTAACAGTAACATTGTAATATGCCTTCATTAATTTTACAATTAACTACAAAGGCAATATACCAAAGCTAAATGTCTATAAGATGGGGTATAAAGGCTGGGTATGGGATTCTTGGTGGTGTTGCTGTCTAGGATTGTTTTAAAGGATTCCAAGAAATATAGTAGGATATTCTGAAAGAAGTTCATTAAGGCATGCATAATTGTTAAGTTAAATATAAAAAGTGCACTTAATGTATTAATTGAATAATGTTTTTTTCAGAGTTTTGAAGAGAATAATTTTTTGGAATTTTAAAATTCCAGGCAATCTTAAGTGGAGTAGATATATAGATTCATCACTGCAGACATTTCAAACATTATTATAAGCAAGTAACAACCATTAAATCTGTATATATAATTAGAACAAACAGTTGCATCAAGTATGAGGTTTTATTTTTCAGAAATATGTAATAATATAAATTGTGATTATATCAAGATTGTAATAGATAAATGGGAAAATATAGGTTACCAAAAAGAGCGTGCTATTTGTAAGTAATGGAAAATTGCAAATTAAAGAGGCACAACTGTTAAAATTCTCTTTTTACTTGGTGCTGGCATTAAGGTAGTAGAAAATGTGTGTGGACATCTAATTTGTAGCATTGTGACTTGAGCACAATTCTTTTCAAAAGCCCTTTGAAATGGTGCATATTTTAAATTTAATGATCCTTATTAGAGTTCTTATGTAAATAATTCAAAAGAAAAAATGATATTCTTGAAAAAGTCTGTACTGTGATGAGTATAAAAGAAAAATATTGGAAAATATCTTAATTTCTAACAGATGAAGAATAAGTAGGTAAATAGTGATAGATGCTCTTGGTGGAACCTTAAGCTTTCATTATAATAGTTATTTTTCATTACTTTAATTTTTAAAAACTAGGATTCAAAATTATGCCTTGTGGTCATAACTATTTTAAATATTCGAGAATAATGCCAAAGTTTAGAACATGACTGGAAAAGTAAAACAATTGTTCTTTTAGTATATATTTTTCCTTTTATTAATTCATTCTTTTCTTATAAATCTGTGGGTGTTTAAAAAAATAGCTAATATTTAGAAATTAAATAGGGAGTGATTACATACCACAGCTGATTCAGAAAAGTAAGAAAAATGGAAAACTTTGGATGCTCCAACTATGAATTTTCAGTTCCCTCTCCATGACCGTGTTGGGCTTCCTATTTGTCATAGATGTCATAATTCTAGTCTTCCAGACTTTAAAACTGATAGTCCCAACCAAAGAAAACCTAGATAAATTGGATTTTATCAAAATTAAAAGCTTTTTTGCTTCATAAGGCACTATCAAGAAAAGGAAACGACAACCCACAGAATGAGAGAAAATATTTATAAACCACATATTTATAAGAGTTTAGTTTCCGAATACAGAAAGAGTTTAAAACTGAGCAATAAGAAGACAACATGTTTTTAAATTTGGCAAAGGATTTGGAAAAAAAAAAATCTCTCCAAGAAGATATACATGACCAATAAGCACATGAAAAATATGCTCAATATCATTAGTCATTAGGGAAATGCAAATTAAAATCTTGTTGGGTATCACTTCACATTCACCAGGATGACTAAAATAAAAATGACTGAGAGTAGCAAGTGTTGGAGAATATGTTCAGAAATTGGAAACTTTATACATTGCTGTTGGGAATATGAAATGTTGAAGGTGTTAGGGAAAATAGTTTGGCAGATCCTCAAAAGGCTAAACATAGTTACAATATGACCCAGTAATTCCATTTTTAGGTATATGTCCAATTGAAAACAAGTTCAAACAAAATCTTGTGCATGAATGTTCATTGCAACATTATTCATGATCAAAAGTGGAAATAACCCATATGTTGATCAACTGAAGAATGGATCAATAAAATGTGGTCTTTCTATACAGTGGAATATTTCCAGCCCTAAAAAGGAAAGAAATACATGTAAAATGTGTATTTATTTTGAAAATATGTGCTAATTGAATGAAGCCAGACACAAAAAGCCACATATTGTGAGCTGAGAAGTAGATTAGTGAATACTAGGGTCTTCTGGGGAGTGATGAAATTTATTCTAGAATTAGATAACGTTGATCATTATGCACCTTGTGCAAATGCTAAAAACTGATGAATTGTATTCTTGAACGTGGTGGATTTCATGATATGTAAATTATATCTCAATTTAAAAAGAAACTAAAGCCTTATAGTTAACTTGGTATCTTCCTTTATATTATATATCCTGTTACTTCATATTTGTATTTGGTTGTGCTGGATGTAGGACAACAGGCACAGACACTCACATGCATATATAAATATAAAGTTCTAAAAGTTGAAATGCATTGTAAAATAAATAATATTCTTATGTCTGAGATGTTTTGAATTGGTAAATAAAGTTCTTCAATTGATTTTTTTGAAGATGAGTTATTCATCTAGCCTCAATAGTGCTTTATGAATTATTGTCTAAAAGAAAATGCTGTGGTCTCTTTTATGTTTCATATTTTAAGTAAATTAACAACTTTTTAAGAATATTAACAGGTCCTCTAGGTTTAAATGCATTTTTTGTTGTTGCACTAACATTATTCTCTATTCATACTCTAGATTTTTTTTGTTCATGTATTCATAAGTTCTTAGAATTTGTGTTTATCATTATTATTGGATACTGTGAAATTCCTGATCCTTTTACATGACTTCCTGCATTCATTGTAAATCATGTTCAGCAGGCAGCTTCTCTGCATGATTTCTCCTCAGTAATTAAATTTAGCATTTCCACTGCTGAAAAATTTGTTGGCCTTTTCATTTGTTTCCTCACGTGTAAAATGTAAGACATCCACATAGTTTTAATGCTTTCGAGTGCCATTTTATAGTCAAGTTTTGGCAGTAACATACTATGAATAGTTTACTTTGTTACTCAATTCTTGATATAATCTAAAATTTTATTCTTAAATCTTAATCAAATATGAATGCAGTGTGAATCTGGCATGATAACCCTAAATGGCTGCCTTCTAGTAATTCATAAGGGATTTAGATTTTTCCTTCTTAAAATGTCACATTAGGTTATTCTTATTGATGTGTAATTTCTGTCACCGGTATTCTTTGTGTAAGTGTAGGTATAAGTAGTTATACAGAGCTATTAGCTGCACTAATTACCATGGGATTTAATGAAACTTATGGTTATAATATAGCTAAATAATTTTAAATCAAGGAAGTAGATCTTACATTTTTTCTCTTACAGTGCCATATTTAGGCACAGATCCTTTTCAAAGTGGGTAGTTTCTTGAGAAGTGTTTACTGAACTATCTAGCCACATTTGTATCTTGAGGGGATATCATTGCTGTAATTCAGTGCCCATTCTCCATTACTGCAGAAAGTACTTTTCATAAATAATATATTTCTTTGTAATAAATTGAGTCTACCTACAGCTTGCAATACTTTGAGGTCTCAGATTGTCATTCTTTAAAATATTAATGGGTTCATATATAAACAACTGATTGGAAATTCTAGTACAATGTTCATTTATGGACTTACTTAGAATTATAAGATAAACACAGTTAATAGGTCCTTTTTAACTTTCTGATTAGACAAAGATGCATGGTGTATGGTTCACTAGGTAATTTCAAGTATTTCTTAATAGAATTCCCTGAAGATATTGTGCTATTCATTCTTTAAATTGCATTACATTGTGAAATATAGTTTGCTGACATAATAAAATATCATGGTATCAGATATTGATAATAATACAAATGTGCTTGTTTCAGCTCTTAATAATCTTTAATTCTCCATTGCTTTGGCAGTATATTAGCCCATAGAATAAAATTCAGTTGATGAAATATTTTGATTTGAGAACTACATGTTGCTCCTAAATTGAACTGGCATTTAAAAACAATTGTTTATTTTATTTTTTTGAAGATGTAGATATATGTGATTTAATAGTACAGAAATCACAAAAGAGTTTGCTTTACCTGAGCTACCCACATATTATAATCCTGTGGATTAAAAAAAAAAACAGATATATTGGAGGCAAGATGGAGACATAGGGAGGTGTGGAGTTTAGTTAGTCCCCTAAAGCAACTGGAAAATAACCAGAAACTGTCAGGGACAACTGTATGGGGACATCAGTGACCAGACACACATCGTACACCAGTCTGTAATGGGTGGAATGGCTGAGATCTCAGCATAAAAATAAATAAAGCCCCTGTGAAGGCTGATACCCCTCCCCAATGGCCTGGCCAGATGAGTTGGAACACTTCCCTGGGGAAAAAGAAGCGGCCTCCACTAGGAGCAAGGGAGTGTAGCTCAACTCAACTTCAATTTTGATTTTAATTAACAAATTTGGACTACTGAATAGAAGCTCTGAGCACAGATGAGCCCAGAGCAGGCAAGAAAGGAGCCCTGAGGTCTATCCTGGCAGGGAGGAGGTGCAGGTGATGGAAAAATAAATAAAAACAGCGGTTTTTATAGTCAGTCAAGCTCAGAATACTGGAAAATGATGTGCCCCAAGAAAAGAGACAAACTGGGCACCATCTCTGGCTCTTGACCAGTGAAACTTGGGGGCTATAGACTGGCTCTGAAAAGGGTATTTCTTTTTTCTTGTTTTAAAAACTATTCTATTAGCTCATCAGAGAAAACCTAAGGCATTTTCAGCTGTCAGCCCTGACCCAGGCAAGGATGGAGTTAAGATAGGTCTGACAGATAAAATTAGGAGTCAAGTGAAAGAGATAATTCCCTAAAGGGTGTATCTTCCCCAAGAAGAGGAGGGGAGGCCCAGCTCAAGTGGCAGCCCTCTTTCAGAGAATACAGACCCCAGGGCCTGGGTGAAAAAAAGAACAGATAAAGAAAAAAGCCAGTCAACAAGAAAACCCTAGGTGAAAGAGTGAAAATGGCCTCTAGAGGGGACTAATCAAGAAAATCAGATGCCTAGATGCCAACAAAAAATTATGAGTAACCCTAGGAAAAGTGAAGATATAGCCCATTGAAAGGAAGTTATTAAAAAGTCAAGGATACACAGAATTTGGAAGAACTAATCAAAGATGTTCAAATAAATATCCTAAACAAATTCAATGAGATCCTGAAAAGATCAAGGATATTAAGAAGAAACTGGGTGAACACAGAGAAGAATTTGAAAGAATATGTAGAAAAATAATAGGTCTTATGGAAATGAAAGTATAAATGAAATTAAAAATACTCTAGAGATACACTGCAGTAGTTTTTTTTTTTTCAGATTAAGTCAGCTATTTTCTTTTCTTTTTTTTTCATTTTTATTGAGATTGTTCAGATACCATACAATTATCCAAAGATCCAAAGTGTACAATCACTTGCCCCTGGGTACCCTCATACAGCTGTGCATCCATCACACTTAATTTTTGTTCAATTTTTAGAAACTTTTCATTACTCCAGACAAGAAATAAAGTGAAAGATGAAAAAAGAAAAAAAGAAAAGGAAACTCTAATCCTCCCCTATCCCTAACCAACCCCCCTCAATTGTTGACTCCTAGTATTGATATAATACATTTGTTACTGTTTATGAAAAAATGTTCAAATACTACTAACTGTAGTATATAGTTTGTAATAGGTATATAGTTCTTCCCTATATGCCCCTCTATTATTAACTTCTAATTGTATTGTCATACATTTGTTCTGGTTCATGAAGTGATTTCTAGTATTTGTACAGTTGATCATGGACATTGCCCACCATAGGATTCAGTTTTATACATTCCCATCTTTTGACCTCCAACTTTCCTTCTGGTGACATATATGACTCTGAGCTTCCCCTTTCCACCTCATTCACACACCATTCGGCACTGTTAGTTATTCTCACATCTTGCTACCAACACCCCTGTTCATTTCCAAACATTTAAGTTCATCCTAATTGAACATTTTGCTATACTAAGCAACCACCCCCCATTCTTAAGCCTCGTCCTATATCTTGGTACCTTATATTTCATGTCTATGAATTTACATATTGTAATTAGTTCCTATCAGTGAGACCCTGCAATAATTGTCCTAATGTGTCTGGCTTATTTCACTCAGTATATTGCCCTCGAGGTTTTGTCATCAACCCATTTTTTTTTTAATATGGTTTTGTTCAGTCACCATACATTCCATCCCAAGTAAATAATTGATGGTTTTCTGCATGGTCATACGTATATGTGTTCACCACCTTCACAACTATCTATGTAAGAGCATCTACATTTCTTCCACAAGGCAGGAGGGAGAGTCAAAGAAGGTAGAGAGGCAAAAGAAAGAGGAAAAAAAAAAAGACAGCTAGGAAGCAGGAAAAGGAAAAATAACCTTAAATCAAAGTAGAATAAAGAATCAGACAATACCACCAATGTCAAGTGTCTAACATGCCTCCCCTATTCTCCCCTCTTATCTGCATTCACCTTGGTATATCACCTTTGTTACATTAAAGGAAGCATAATACAATGATTCTATTAGTTACAGTCTCTAGTTTATGCTGATTGCATTCCTCCCCCAATGCCTCCCCATTTTTAACACCTTGCAAGGTTGACATTTGCTTGTTCTCCCTCGTAAAAGAACATATTTGTACATTTTATCACAATTGTTGAATACTCTAGATTTCACCAAGTTACACAGTCCCAGTCATTATCTTTCCTCCTTTCTTGTGATGTCTCACATGCTCCCCACCTTCCTCTCTCAACCGTATTCATAGTTACCTTTGTTCAGTATACTTACATTGTTGTGCTACCATCTCCCAAAATTGTGTTCCAAACCACACACTCCTGTCTTCTATCACCCTGTAGTGCTCCCTTTAGTATTTCCTGTAGGGCAGGTGTCTTGTTCACAAAGTCTCTCATTGTCTGTTTGTCAGAAAATATTTTGAGCTCTCCCTCATATTTGAAGGACAGCTTTGCTGGATACAGGATTCTTGGTTGGTGGTTTTTCTCTTTCAGTATCTTAAATATATCACACCACTTCCTTCTTGCCTCCATGGTTTCTGCTGAGAGATCCGCATATAGTCTTATTAAGCTTCCTTTGTATTTAATGGATTGCTTTTCTCTTGCTGCTTTCAGGATTCTCTCTTTGTCTTTGACATTTGATAATCTGATTATTAAGTGTCTTGACGTAGGCCTATTCATATCTCTTCTGTTTGGAGTACGCTGTGCTTCTTGGATCTGTAATTTTATGTCTTTCATAAGAGATGGGAAATTTTCATTAATTATTTCCTCTATTATTGCTTCTGCCCCCTTTCCCTTCTCTTCTCCTTCTGGGACAGCAATGATACGTACATTATTGTACTTTGTTTCATCCTTGAGTTCCCGGAGACGTTGCTCATATTTTTTCATTCTTTTCTCCATCTACTCCTTTGCGTGTAGGCTTTCAGGTGTTTTGCTCTCCAGTTCCTGAGTGTTTTCTTCTGCCTCTTGAGATCTGCTGTTGTATATTTCCATTGTGTCTTTCATCTCTTGTGTTGTGCCTTTCATTTCCATAGATTCTTCTAGTTGTTTTTTTGAACTTTTGATTTCTGCCGTATACATGTCCAGTGCTTCCTTTACAGCCTCTATCTCTTTTGCAATATCTTCTCTAAACTTTTTGAATTGATTTAGCATTAGTTGTTTAAATTCCTGTATGTCAGTTGAAGTGTACATTAGTTCCTTTGACTGGGCCATAACTTTGTTTTTCTTAATGTAGATTGTAATTTTCTGTTGTCTAGGCATGGTTTCCTTGGTTATCCAAATCAGGTTTTCCCAGACCAGAACAGGCTCAGGTCCCAGAGGGAAGAAATATTCAGTATCTGGTTTCCCTGTGGGTGTGTCTTAGAAAATTGCTCCACCCTTTGATGCCTCAGGTCACTGTGCTTTTCTGCCCAGCAGGTGACACCTGTTAGCCTATAATTCATGACTGGTGTGAGGAGGTATGGCCGTGTTCCCCCAGGCTCTGGGTTCTGGTTCTGAATGGAAAGGGCCCCACCCCTTTCCTCCTAGAGAAGACAGACCCCTCAGGTGGAGG
Organism: Choloepus didactylus; assembly: GCF_015220235.1. Lineage (NCBI taxonomy): Eukaryota > Metazoa > Chordata > Mammalia > Pilosa > Megalonychidae > Choloepus > Choloepus didactylus. The sequence goes on along the minus strand of NC_051309.1, from coordinate 163,830,520 downwards.
TCATTAGCATTTCAATGGTCTCGCTCTCTGCTTGTGGTGTCTCCACCCTTCCCAGAGTCACAGCCCTGGAAACTGAAAATGACTGGGGCTTTCTCCACTGAGCTGAAAAAGAAACAGATGGTCCCCTTCAGATCCAGTCCAAGGCGACCCTCTGGCTCTCCCAGGTCAGTCGTCACCCAAAGCCTCTGTCTGTTTTTTGGGGATGCGTACCTGTAGTGAGCAGTTCACACTCGCTACTTAAAACCCCAGTTGGAGCTCAGCTGAGCTGTATTCACTTGCTGGGAGAGAGCTTCTCTCTGGCACCACGAGGCTTTGCAGCTCGGGCTATGGGGGAGGGGGTCTCACGACTTGGTTCCGCGGTTTTTACTTACAGATTCTATGCTGTGTTCTTGGGCATTCCTCCCAATTCAGGTTATTGTATGATGAGTGGATGGTTTCGTTTGTCCCCCCACAGTTATTCTGGATTATTTACTAGTTGTTTCTGGTTTTTTGTAGTTGTTCCAAGGGGACTACTTAGCTTCCACCCCCTGTATGCCGCCATCTTACCCGAGTCCCACTGCAGTAGTTTTAAAGAGGAAGAAGAAAGGATCAGCAAGTTAGAAAACAGAGCATCTGAATTTGATCAGACAAAGGAAAAAATGGTGAATAAAGTGGAAATATTTGAGCATGGTGTTGGGGTAATGATTGGCAATATGAAGTGCACAAACGTATGCATCATGGGTGTCCCAGAAGGAAGTGAGAAGTGAAAAGGGCCAGGAATTATTTGAGGAAATAATGGCTGAAAATTTCTCAACCCTTAGAAATGACATTAATATGTGAATCTAAGAGACCTCCTGTACTCCAAACAGAATAAATTGGAATAGACCCACTCCAAGGCACATATTAATCAGACTGTCAAATGCCAAAGAGGAAGAGAGAATTCTGAAAGCAGCAAGAGAAAAGTGATTCACCACATACAGGGGAAGCCATGTAAGACTAGGTGCTGATTTCTTATCAGATATGTGCAGGTAAGAAGGAGGGAGTATTATATATTTATGATACTGGAAGATAAAAATTGCCAGACAAGAATTTTTTATCCAGCAAAACTGTCCTTCAGAAATGAGGGAGAGTTTTAAATATTCACAGATAAGCAGAAGCTGAAAGAGATCGATATCAAGAGATCTGCCCTGAAAAGAAAATATAGGAGAGAGAGGCTTGGAGGACAATATATTTTTGAAGATTATCAATAATGATAAATATTAGAATAAAAAATAGAGGAAAAAATAGATCTGACCAATAAAAGTCAAAGGTAAAAATGGTTGAAGTAAGTACTGCTTTTAAATTAGTAACATTGAATATTAATGTGGATTAACCTCCAATCAAAAGGTGGAGATTGGCAGAATGGATTTTTAAAAAAGATACATCTGTATACTGCTTACAAGAGACTGATATTAGATCAAAAGATACAAGTAGGTTGTGAGTGGGAAAAGGTATTCCACACAGGCAGTAACAACAACAGCAAAAAAACCTGGTGTAGCTATATTAAATTTCTGACAAAATAGACTTTACATGTTATGAGACATAGGACATTTTATATATACATAAATATATATATATATATATATTTCAAAGGGACAATTCACTAAGAAGAAATAACAATCATGAATATCTGTGTATCTAATCAAGGTCTCCCAAAGTCCTTGTGGCAAAGACTTCCAAGACTGAAAGGAGTGATAGGCATCTCTATCATGTTAGTGGGCAACTTCACACTAATCTCTTAAATAGATAGAACATCTAAACAGGGGATCAGTAAAGAAACAGAGAACCTAAATAATATAATGACTAGACCTAACATACATGTATAGTACATTGTGCTCCAAAAGAGCAGGTTATATATTCTTCTCAAGTGCTTGGAACATTCTCCAGTATAGACCACTTGCTGGGGTACAGAACAGGTCTTAATAAATTTAAAATGTTTGAAATTATATAAAATATTTTTTCTGTTCATAATGGAATGAACAGCTGGAGACCTGGAAAATTCACTAATATATTGTGATGAAGCAACATGCTCAAATAGTCAGTGGATCAAAGAAGAAATTGTGAGAGAGATCAGTAAATATCTCAAGATGAATGAAAAGAAGTACACAACATATCAAAGCTTATGGGAGGCAGTAAAGGCATTGGTGAGAGGATAATTTATAGCCCTAAATACCTACATTAAAAAGGAAGAAGGAGGAGGCGTGGCAAGATGTCAGCATAGAGAGGTGTGGAAATTAATTAGTCCTCTAGAACGACTAGTAAATAGCCAGTAAATCATTGGAAAGTCATTGGATCTCTTTTGGAAATCATTGACTATTATTACATGTGGAAAACTGATAGAGATACGCAGCAGAAACAACTTAATGCAGCAGAAGCTGAGAGTAAACTGAAACAAATATGTATCTCAACTTACAAACCAAATCCCAACAAATGTCCACTAGCAGCAGCAAGCCTGGCGCTATAAACGGAGCCTCATAATTCCCTCTTAGGGGGAACGTGTGAGAGCTGCTACAGTGCAGAGGCTCATCAGTGTTATTCTTGGGGCCTACCTAATATGCAATGTAGATTATGTGCAATTTGTTTTATATTGGAAGAAATACACAGGCCTGAAAATGCCCACCCAGTCAGAAGAAGAGAAGTTATCTCCCAGCCCAACTACAGAAGATCCCAGTGTCAGAAGTCACAGATCCTGCCAGGCCATACAGGGGGTGCTAGTCTGAAACTCTGGGAGTCCAAAGTCTGCAGTGAAGACCTGTCAAGCTTTCTTCCTTCACAGTACATATTTCACAAAATTTTCTCATCAGGTCTGCAAAGTACCCTCCAGCTGCAGCTATTAATCCCACTGCCATTAGGGCGGAATGTAAGGTGCTTTTAAATTCTTATGCTTCTGAACTCTCTCTCCCTCTCTCTCTCTCTCTCCCCTGTTTGCAATAAACATAAGTTCTTATGTAAAAAAAATAGTCTGGAACAACTGTTGGGGGACATCTGTGACTGAACACATCATACATCAGCCTGGAGTGGGTAGCAAGACTGAGATCACAGCATAAGAATTGTAAGTAAAGCTAACCACCTGTGGAGCTAGCGACCCTTCCCCACCAGCATAGCAAGCTGAGGTGAAACATTCTCTCTGGAAAAAAGAAACAGGTTACCTGGAGCGAGAGTAGGTAATCAACCAAGCTCCAATTGCAATTTTAATTAACAAATTTGGATTACTTAATACAAGCTACAAGCACAGATAAACCCAGAACAAGCGGGAAAGTAAACCTGAGGTCGCTCCCAGCAGAGAGGAGGTGAGGTTGACAGAAAAAATAATAATAATAAAAACTGAGGCTTTTGAAGATGGCTTAGCTCAGAATACTGGAAAATGGCTGTGTCCCAAGGAAAGAGGCACAGAGAATGGGGTACCAATACTGGTTGACTGGTGAAACTGGGGTGGGGGGCTGGGTACTGGCTCTGAAAAGGGCCTTTCTCTCTTTTTCCCTCTCATCCTAAGTAGCTCGTTAGAGAAAGCCTGTTATTTTCAATTGTCAGCCCTAACCCATGCAAAGGTGGATTTAACAGAGTCAGAGACACAAAGGAGGAATTCAAGTGTAGAAGATAAATCCCTAAAGGGTATATTTTGTCTAAGAAAAAGGGGGTGGTTTCCAGCTCATGTGGCAGCCCTTCATCAGAGCATTCAGACCCTAGGACCTGGTATGTGTGGCGGAACCAGAAACAACTTAAGCTTAGCTGCTGACTCCATTGGCCCTTGGCCAGGAAGGGTCTGCTGAGACTTAAAGGGGCTGGACCTGTTTCCACCAGTGGGCAGCTGTGGGCTGATGAGCTCCAACTTGATGGACAGGATAGGAGAGGTACAGAGTCTAGAGGCCTCACAGGAAAGTCTCACAATCTGCTGGGTCTCAGCCTTAGGGAAGCCTGATGCTTAATACAGCCTTTTCTTGAGTTGTGGACCCATCTGGTCTGGGAAAATCTATTGAGCTAATCAAGGAAACCAAATGCCTAGACAATCAAAAATTATTAATCACATTTGGAAAAATGAAGATATGGCCCAATCAAAGGAAGAAACTTACACTTTAACTGAGATACAGGAATTGAAACAACTAATTATTAATCAAACAAATTGCCTAAATCAATTAAAAAATCAAATCAACAAGTTGAGGGAAGATATGACAAAAAAGATGAAGGATATAAAGAATACATTGGGCAAACATAACAGCTCAAAAGTTTGAAAAAACAATTGGCAGAACTTACGGGAATGAAAGGCACAATACAAGAAATGAAAAACACTATGGAGACATAAAACATCAAATTTGAAGAGGCAGAAGGAAAGATTAATGCTGGAGAACAGGACATTTGAAATCGTACACACAAAAACAGATAGGGAAAGAATGGAAAAATATGAGCAGCATCTCAGGGAATTGAATGACAACATGAAGTGCATGCGTGTACCTGTCATGGGTGTCTTAGAAGGAGAAGAGAAGGGAAAGGGGGCAGAAAGACTACTGGAGGAAATAATCACTGAAAGTTTCTCATCTCTTATGAAAGACATAAAACTACAGATCCAAGAAGGGCAGAATACCCCAAACAGAATTGATCTGAAATGATGTATGCCGAGACACTTGATAATCAGATTATCAAATGTCAAAGACAAGGACAGAATCCTGAAAGCAGCAAGAGAAAAGTGATCCATCATATATGAGGGAAGCTCAATAAGTCTATGTGTGGATTTCCCAGTAGAAACCATAGAGATGAGAAGGAAGTGATATGATATATTTAAGATACTGAAAAAGAAAAACTGCTGTCCAAGAATTGTATATCCAGCAAAACTGTCCTTCAAATATGAGGGAGATAGAAGGAAAGAATTGAAATGGTGGAACTGTAACCCATCACATCCTTTGAAATTTGTTCCATAGCCACTTCTTAAATTGTAATTTGAGAGCTATAACTTTTGTATAAATGTTATATTTCAGAATAAGGAAATAACAGAAACTATAGTACTGTAACTCATAATAACTTTCCCATGTATTCACTTGTTAAATCATACTTTGAAAGATATTCCCTTTTTTAATATATGTTATATTTTATAATAAGGAAATAACTGAAACTGGAATTGTGACCTATAATATTCATTGACATTTGCTCTATTTGTTAAATTGTACCTAGGAAGCTATTACTTTTACATATATATGTTATAATCTCCAATAAAAATATGGTTAAAAAATGAAGGAGAGTGTAAAATATTTTCAGACAAACAGAGACTAAGTGAGTTTGTGAACAGAATACTTGCTCTACAGGAAATACTAAAGGGAGCCCTGTAAACAGAGAGGAAAAAAACAGGGGAGAGATTTAGAGCACAATATTGGGTGATGGTAGCAAAATAATGTAAGTATACTGAACAAAGATGACTGTGAGTATGGTTGAAAGAGGAAGGTTTGGGGCACATGGGACACCAGAAGGAAAGACAAAAGATAATGCCTGGGACTGTATAATTTATTGAAACCTAGAGAAGTCAATGATTGTGATACAGTGTACAAGTATGTTTTTACATGAGGGAGAACAAATGAATGTCAACTTTGCAAAGTGTTAAAAATGGGGTGGTATTGGTGAAAAATACAATGAATGCAAACTAGAGTCTATAGTTAACAGAAACATTGTATTATGCTTCCTTTAATTGTAACAAAGGCAGTATACCAAAGCTAAATGTCTGTAAGAGCAGGACATAAGGGAGGGGTATGAAATTCTTGGCATTGGTGTTGTTTTCTGACTTTTTAATTGTGTTTTATTTTAATTTTATTGTTTGCTTTGTTGCTTTTTAGTTGTCATTTTTTTTCTTTCTCTCTTTTTTTTTAATCATCATTTTACTGAGATATATTCACATACCACGCAGTCATACAAAACAAATTGTACTTTCGATTGTTTACAGTACCATTACATAGTTGTACATTCATCACCTAAATCAATCCCTGACACCTTCATTAGCACACACACAAAAATAACAAGAATAATAATTAGAGTGAAAAAGAGCAATTGAAGTAAAAAAGAACACTGGGTACCTTTGTCTGTTTGTTTCCTTCCCCTACTTTTCTACACATCCATCCATAAACTAGACAAAGTGGAGTTTGATCCTTATGGCTTTCCCAATCCCATTGTCACCTCTCATAAGCTACATTTTTATACAACTGTCTTCGAGATTCATGGGTTCTGGGTTGTAGTTTGATAGTTTCAGGTATCCACCACCAGCTACCCCAATTCTTTAGAACCTAAAAAGGGTTGTCTAAAGTGTGCGTAAGAGTGCCCACCAGAGTGATCTCTCGGCTCGTTTTGGAATCTCTCTGCCACTGAAGCTTATTTCATTTCCTTTCACATCCCCCTTTTGGTCAAGAAGATGTTCTCCGTCCCACGATGCCGGGTCTACATTCCTCCCCGGGAGTCATATTCCACGTTGCCAGGGAGATTCACTCCCCTGGGTGTCTGATCCCACGTAGGGGGGAGGGCAGTGATTTTACCTTTCAAGTTGGCTTAGCCAGAGAGAGAGGGCCACATCTGAGCAACAAAGAGGCATTCAGGAGGAGACTCTTAGGCACAAATATAGGGAGGCCTAGCCTCTCCTTTGCAGCAACCGTCTTCCCAAGGGTAAAACTTATGGTAGAGGGCTCAACCCATCAAACCACCAGTCCCCTATGTCTGTGGTCATGTTAGCACCATGGAGGTGGGGTAGGCGAATACCCCTGCATTCTCCACAGGCTCCTCAAGGGGGCATGACATCTTTTTTTTTTTTTCCTTGTTTTTCTTTTTTTTTTTTTTTTTTAACTTTCCCTTCTTTTTTAAATCAACTGTATGAAAAAAAAAGTTAAAAAGAAAACAAACATACAATAAAAGAACATTTCAAAGAGACCATAACAAGGGGGTAAGAAAAAGACAACTAACCTAAGATAACTGCTTAACTTCCAACATGTTCCTAGTTTACCCCAAGAAAGTTACCTAATATATCAACATTTCTGTGAACTTGTTCCTACTATATCCATCAGAAATTAACAGACCATAGTCATTTCTGGGCATCCCCAGAACGTTAGCTTATCTGTTCTTCTTGGATTATTGTTCCTCCTTCCTTAATTACTCTCTACTGCTAGTTTCCCTACATTCTACATTATAAACCATTTGTTTTACATTTTTCAAAGTTCACATTAGTGGTAGCATATAATATTTCTCTTTTTGTGCCTGGCTTATTTCGCTCAGCATTATGTCTTCAAGGTTCATCCATGTTGTCATATGTTTCACGAGACCGTTCCTTCTTACTGCCGCGTAGTATTCCATCGTGTGTATATACCACATTTTATTTATCCACTCATCTGTTGAAGGACATTTGGGTTGTTTCCATCTCTTGGCAATTGTGAATAATGCTGCTATGAACATTGGCGTGCAGATATCTGTTCGTGTCACTGCTTTCCGACCTTCCGGGTATATACCGAGAAGTGCAATCGCTGGATCGAATGGTAGCTCTATATCTAGTTTTCTAAGGAACTGCCAGACTGACTTCCAGAGTGGCTGAACCATTATACAGTCCCACCAACAATGAATAAGAGTTCCAATTTCTCCACATCCCCTCCAGCATTTGTAGTTTCCTGTTTGTTTAATGGCAGCCATTCTAACCGGTGTTAGATGGTGTCTCATTGTGGTCTTAATTTGCATCTCTCTAGTAGCTAGTGAAGCTGAACATTTTTTCATGTGTTTCTTGGCCATTTGTATTTCCTCTTCAGAGAACTGTCTTTTCATATCTTTTGCCCATTTTATAATTGGGCCGGCTGAACTATTGTCGTTGAGTTGTAGGATTTCTTTATATATGCAAGATATCAGTCTTTTGTCAGATACATGGTTTCCAAAAATTTTTTCCCATTGAGTTGGCTGCCTCTTTACCTTTTTGAGAAATTCCTTTGAGGTGCAGAAACTTCTAAGCTTGAGGAGTTCCCATTTATCTATTTTCTCTTTTGTTGCTTGTGCTTTGGGTGTAAAGTCTAGGAAGTGGCCTCCTAATACAAGGTCTTGAAGATGTTTTCCTACATTATCTTCTAGGAGTTTTATGGTACTTTCTTTTATATTGAGATCTTTGGTCCATTTTGAGTTAATTTTTGTGTAGGGGGTGAGGTAGGGGTCCTCTTTCATTCTTTTGGATATGGATATCCAACTCTCCCAGCATCTTCCCTTTCCAAATAAATTTGATAACTAGCTTTTCCAAGTCTGCAAAGTAGGTTGTTGGAATTTTGATTGGGATTGCATTGAATCTGTAGATGAGTTTGGGTAGAATTGACATCTTAATGACATTTAGTCTTCCTATCCATGAACATGGAATATTTTTCCATCTTTTAAGGTCCCCTTCTATTTCTTTTAGTAGAGTTATGTAGTTTTCTTTGTATAGGTCTTTTACATCTTTGGTTAAGTTTATTCCTAGGTACTTGATTTTTTTAGTTGCTATTGAAAATGGTATCTTTTTCTTGAGTGTCTCTTCAGTTTGTTCATTTCTAGCATATAGAAACATTACTGACTTATGTGCATTAACCTTGTATCCCGCTACTTTGCTAAATTTGTTTATTAGCTCTAGTAGCTGTATCGTCGATTTCTCAGGGTTTTCTAGATATAAGATCATATCATCTGCAAACAATGACAGTTTTACTTCTTCTTTTCCAATTTGGATGCCTTTTATTTCTTTGTCTTGCCGCATTGCCCTGGCTAGCACTTCCAGCACAATGTTGAATAACAGTGGTGACAGCGGGCATCCTTGTCTTGTTCCTGATCTTAGAGGGAAGGCTTTCAGTCTCTCACCATTGAGTACTATGCTGGCTGTGGGTTTTTCATATATGCTCTTTATCATGTTGAGGAAGTTTCCTTCAATTCCTACCTTTTGAAGTGTTTTTATCAAAAAGGGATGTTGGATTTTGTCAAATGCTTTTTCAGCATCTATTGAGATGATCAATTGATTTTTCCCTTTCGAGTTTTTAATGTGTTGTAATACATTGATTGTTTTTCTTATGTTGAACCATCCTTGCATGCCTGGAATGAACCCCACTTGGTCATGGTGTATGATTTGTTTAATGTGTCTTTGGATTCGATTTGCAAGTATTTTGTTGAGGATTTTTGCATCTATATTCATTAGGGAGATTGGCCGGTAGTTTTCCTTTTTTGTAGCATCTTTGCCTGGTTTTGGTATTAGATTGATGTTAGCTTCATAAAATGAGTTAGGTAGTGTTCCATTTTTTTCAATGTTTTGAAAGAGTTTGAGTAAGATTGGTGTCAGTTCTTTCTGGAAAGTTTGGTAGAATTCCCCTGTGAAGCCATCTGGCCCTGGGCATTTATTTGTGGGAAGATTTTTGATGACTGATTGGATCTCTTTGCTTGTGATGGGTTGGTTGAGGTCTTCTATTTCTTCTCTGGTCAGTCTAGGTTGTTCATATGTTTCCAGGAAATTGTCCATTTCTTCTACATTATCCAGTTTGTTGCCATACAGTTGTTCATAGTATCCTCTTATAATTTTTTTAATTTCTTCAGGATCTGCAGTTATGTCACCTTTTTCATTCATTATTTTGTTTATATGGGTCTTCTCTCTTTTTGATTTTGTCAGTCTAGCTAGGGGCTTGTCAATCTTGTTGATCTTCTCAAAGAACCATCTTTTGCTGATATTTATCCTCTCTATTGTTTTTTTGTTCTCTATGTCATTTATTTCTGCTTTAATTCTTGTTATTTCTTTTCTTGTACTTGGTTTAGGATTGGTTTGCTGTTCATTTTCTAGCTTCTTTAGTTGATCCCTTAGTTCTTTGATTTTGGCTCTTTCTTCCTTTTTAATATATGCGTTTAGTGCTATAAATTTCCCCCTTAGCACTGCTTTTGCTGCATCCCATAGGTTTTGGTATGTTGTGTTCTCATTTTCATTCGTCCCTATATATTTAGCAATTTCTCTTGCTATTTCTTCTTTAACCCACTGATTGTTTAGGAGTGTGTTGTTTAACCTCCATGTATTTGTGAATTTTCTAAGTCTCTGATGGTTATTGACTTCCAATTGTATTCCATTGTGGTCAGAGAATGTGCTTTGAATAATTTCAATCTTTTTAAATTTATTGAGGCTTGTTTTATGTCCCAGCATATGATCTATTCTGGAGAAAGTTCCATGAGCACTAGAAAAGTATGTGTATCCTGGTGATTTGGGATGTAATGTCCTGTATATGTCTGTTAAATCTAATTCATTTATCAGATTGTTTAGGTTTTCAATTTCCTTATTGGTCTTCTGTCTGGTTGATCTATGTATAGGAGAGAGTGATGTGTTGAAGTCTCCCACAATTATTGTGGAAACATCAATTGCTTCCTTTAGTTTTGCCAGTGTTTCTCTCATGTATTTTGTGCAACCTTGATTGGGTGCATAGAAATTTACGATTGTTATTTCTTCTTGCTGAATTGCCCCTTTTATTAGTATGTAGTGGCCTTCTTTGTCTCTCAAAACATCCCTGCATTTGAAGTCTATTTTATCTGAGATTAATATTGCTACACCTGCTTTCTTTTGGCTGTAGCTTGCATGAAATATTTTTTTCCATCCTTTCACTTTCAGTTTCTTTGTGTCCCTGTGTCTAAGATGAGTCTCTTGTATGCAACATATTGATGGTTCATTTTTTTTGATCCATTCTGCGAATCTATATCTTTTAATTGGGGAGTTTAATCCATTTACATTCAACGTTAAAACCGTGAAGGCATTTCTTGAATCGGCCATCTTATCCTTTGGTTTATGTTTGCCATATTTTTCCCTCTCTCTATTAATATCCTTTATTGTACCCATACCGAATCTCTTTAGTACTGAACCTTTCTCCAAGTCTCTCTGTCCTGTCTTTGTTTCTCTGTCTGTAGGGCTCCCTTTAGTATCTCCAGTAGGGCAGGTCTCTTGTTAGCAAATTGTCTCAGCATTTGTTTGTCTGTGAAAAATTTAAGCTCTCCCTCAAATTTGAAGGAGAGCTTTGCTGGATAAAGTATTCTTGGCTGGAAATTTTTCTCACTCAGAATTTTAAATATATCGTGCCACTGCCTTCTTGCCTCCATGGTGGCTGCTGAGTAGTCACTACTTAGTCTTATGCTGTTTCCTTTGTATGTGGTGAATTGCTTTTCTCTTGCTGCTTTCAGAACTTGCTCCTTCTCTTCTGTGTTTGACAGTGTGATCAGTATATGTCTTGGAGTGGGTTTATTTGGATTTATTCTATTTGGAGTTCGCTGAGCATTTATGATTTGTGTATTTATGTTGTTTTGAAGATTTGGGAAGTTTTCCCCAACAATTTCTTTGAATACTCTTCCTAGACCTTTACGCTTTTCTTCCCCTTCTGGGACACCAATGAGTCTTATATTTGGATGTTTCATATTATCTATCATATCCCTGAGGTCCATTTCGATTTTTTCAATTTTTTTCCCCATTCTTTCTTTTATGCTTTCATTTTCCATTCTGTCATCTTCCAGGTCACTGATTCGTTGTTCAACTTCCTCTAGTCTTGTACTATGAGTGTCCAGAATCTTTTTAATTTGGTCAACAGTTTCTTTAATTTCCATAAGATCATCCATTTTTTTATTTAGTCTTGCAATGTCTTCTTTATGCTCTTCTAGAGTCTTCTTGATTTCCTTCATATCCCGTACTATGGTCTCATTGTTCATCTTTAGTTCTTTGAGTAGCTGCTCTAGGTGCTGTGTCTCTTCTGGTCTTTTGATTTGGGTGCTTGGGCTTGGGTTATCCATATCGTCTGGTTTTTTCATATGCTTTATAATTTTCTGTTGTTTTTGGCCTCGTGGCATTTACTGAACTTGATAGGGTTCTTTTAGGGTTTGTAGACCTATAGAAGTCCTTATCTCTAATTTATCAGATCTACAGCTTCGTGGAGTACACTTTAACTAACCAGCAGGTTGCGTCCACGAGCCACCTGTTCTCCACAAGCCAGTTCTCCCCTGCTTAGCCTTTTTTTTGGTGAGTGGGGGAGTGAGTCTTGTGGGGCCCAATTGGTGTACCAAGCTTGCGTGTGTAGTTGGTGTTGCCTGCCCTGTATGTGGGGCGTGTTTCTGGGCAGTCGGGAAGGGGGGTGGCCCTAACAATCAAATCTCCCTGATGATCCTAGAGTTTTAAAGCTGCTGCAATAGTCTAATCCTTCAGTTCAGTCCTGCCACAGTTTGTCTCTGCCACTGACCCACAAGTCTTTGGTATTGGCGTATGGCTCCTGAGACTTGCAAGTGGGCCCCTCTTCCAGGCCGTGCACCCCGGGTCCTCTGTTGAGGGATGACTGTGCTATGTCACAGGTGAGTGCCGTCCCCCCAGGGCACTTCTGGGCTGCTGGGCTGTGTAGGGAGGCTCCCAGTCTGCTGAAATGATGGCTGAATGGGGCTTTGTTAATTCACACTGCTCCACCTTCCCAGCTCTGGGACAATCAGCTGAGGTTGCAGGGAAGGCTAATGTCCACGCCCAGTTTTGTGGTGTGTGCCTGTTATTTGAAGCACTTCTGTCACACTGGGTTGTCTGGGGCAGCTCTGGGCTATGGGGCTGGCGATGGGCAGGAGTGTTTCCTGTCCACCGGGATGGTGGCTGTGAGCAGACACCCCCGTTTTCTTGGGAAGTTGTGGTGTTTAGTGAATTTTCTCAGCCACTGGATTATTGCCTTTTGTCTCAGAGCTCTCTTAGTTCTGCTCTTGACTTGACGTGCCCAAATTGCAATTCTTTGAAGCTTTCTGTATTGGGCTTCTTAGAGTAATTGTTTTAGAAAAAGAAAAAAGGATTTAAAAAAAAAAAAAAAAAGGGCCCTCCTCAGAGATCTAATGGGTTATTGAAATGCTAATAGACAAAGCAACCAGGGCCATTAAGGAAAGGTCCACAGGGCAGAGAGATCAGCTTTTCTTCGGGATTTGCATATGCGCCTCAAGGCCTGAGCTCCGCCCTTCCCCTTTCTGTGTTCACCAGAACTCCAAAAATCCTCTGCTTTTATTTTGGAGTTTTTCGTGTTATTTTTTTTTTTCTATGCCTGTCTTCTCTCTGCTGGGCTGGCAGCTCTCAGATTCTCTGGTGTCTGGTCTCAGTCTATCTATGGTTGGAGTTTGAATCAGTAGAATGAGTTTCCGAGAAGGGCTACCACTGCAGTTCTCCCTTCTCCTTCCCGGAGCTGACAGCCCCTCCTCCCACGGGACTGAGCCTGGCAGGGAGGGTTGCGGGTCCCCTGGCCGCAAAAACTTACAGATTTCGCTGATCTCAGCAGTTTGACATTTTCATGAGTGTTGTATGAAGTATGCCCAAAGACAGATTGCTCTGTGGTGTCCAGTCCACGCAGTTCCTGGCTTTTTACCTACTTTCCTGGAGGAGTAACTAAATCTTACAGCTCACCAGTCTCCCATCTTGCCCCGCCTCCTTCTTTCTCTTTTTTGCCTCTTTTGCTTTGTGGAAGAAATGGAAATGTCCTTATATAGATAGTGGTGATGAATGTATAACTGTGATTATACAGGAAACCTTTGATTGTTTTCTTAGGATGGCATGTATGGTGTGTGAATAAAACTGTTTAAAAAATAAACAGAAGGATATAAGTGCTGGAAAAAATGTGGAGAAAGTCATGTAACTAATCACTGTTGGTGCGGAAGTAGAATGGAGCGGCCCATCTGGAGGGTAGTGTGGTGGTTCCACAAGAAACTAAGTATGGGGTTGCCATATGGTCCTGCAACTTAGTTATGGATATATACTTGGAAGAATGTAAAAGAGGGACATGATTGGACATTTACACAGTGGGGTTTATGGTGTCAGTATTCACGATTTTCAATGGATCGAGGTGGCCTAAGTGTACATTGACTGATGAATGGAGTGGTGAACTGTGTTTTATACATACAATGGAATATTGAGCCGCTACAAGGAGGAGTTAATCTGTGAGGTGAATGGACATTGAGTACAGTATGTTGAATGAAATAAACCAGAAATAGAAATAAAAACATTATAATGTGTCACTAATATTGACTGACTATAATGTGTAAAGTCTGAGAATTGAATCTGATAGTATAGGTTATCAGGGGAAGGCTTGTTGTAAATGTTCCTAGACTGTAAGCTCTTACAACAGTTACATCTATTCCTGAGTTGTAATGGTTATTTCTAAATTCTGAGATGCTGAGCTGTTTGCATACAACCAGGTTGGTCCTGGAACTTTGGGTATCTGTGTGACACCTGAGAGTCAGAGCCAGAATCTGGCAGCTATGAAGGTCAGCATTATCCCATACAGCAAATGTTAAAGAGTCTGAAAAAAGAGATCGGACTTCAATTAGAAATGAATGAAATGGACTTGGTTAGGACTAAGGTAAATCAGACTAAAGGTTAAAGGACAATAGTGACAGTGTTTTTAAAACTTTGTCTTCTGTGTGAGACCGAAGGAAGAGATGTTTATCATGTGCAAAATCTATATTTTTTTGTAACACACTGTATAATTTAACTTGTATGGTCAGTTTGTTCAAACAATAATTACATGGAATGTTGTATTCACAGTGAAATCTGGTTGGTTTGTGCACGTTAGTGTGAGACCCCAATACATCCAAGAGTAATTTAGGCAGAGAATAAAAATGTATTTGCAAAGCACCCTTGAAAGACTTGGGCAAATGTGGAAATATTAAATGTCGCCACTTGGGGAATAAATGATATTTCACAAGCATTGGCGGCTACCATTTTAGAAGGCTGAGTCCTCTATCTCGGGGCTTTCCTTTATGAAGTTTGTTACCTCAAAGAAAAGGCTAAGCTTACTTACAATTGTGCCTATGATTCACCCCTAGAGAACCTCTTTTGTTGCTCAGATGTGGCATTTCACTCTAAGCCCACTCTGCAGGTAAACTCATTGCCCTCCCCCCTACATGGCACGGTGAGACCAACTGGCTTCAGAGGTGAATTTTGGCAAACATTGCAAGAAGAATTAATACCAGTCGTGCGCAAACTCTTCCAAAAACTTAAAGAGGATAGTATACTACCAAACTCGTTCTTTGAAGCCAACATCTCCATAGTACCAAAGCCTGCTAAAGATTCTATTGTAACAGAAAACTACACACCAAATCTCTCTGATGATTATAGATGCAAAAATCCTCAACAAAATACTTGCAAATAAAATTAAATGAAAAATAGGGTGGGATGGGCAGATGGAATGTTTTGGGTGTACTTTTTCCTTTATTTTTATTCTTATTTTTGTCTTTTTTGGGGGTAATGAAAATGTTTAGAACTTGATTGTGGTGATGAATGCATCACTATATGATGGTCCTGTGAAGAATTGAGTGTATTCTGTGGATGTTTGTATGGTGTGTGAATAAAACTTAATTTAAAAAATACTTGTAAGTTGAGTGCAACAGCATATTAAAAGAATTATACACCTTGACCAAATGGTTTCTATTTCAGGTATGCAAGGGTGGTTCAACACAAGTATATTAATTAATGAAATACTCCACATTATTGGAAGGGAAACACCGCCTGATCATCTCAATTGTTGCAAAAAAGTCATTTGACACCTACTAGAATGACCACTATTAAACAAAAGGAAACTACAAGTATTGGAGAGGATGTGGAGAAATAGGAACACTTAGTCACTGCTAGTGGGAATATAAAATGGTACAGTTCCTTTTGAAAATGGTTTGGTCGTCCTCAGGAAGCTAAGTATAGTTTTGCTTTACTGTCTGACAAAACCGCTGATTGGTATATATATGCAGAAGACGTGAAAACAGTGTCTCGAACATACATTTGCATTCTGATGTTCATAGTGGCATTATTCACAGTTGCCACAATTTGGAAACAATCCAAGTGTCCATCAACAGATGAATGAATAAACAAAATATGGTTTATACATATGATGGAATAGTTTTCAGCAATAAGAAGGAAGGAAGTCCTGTAGCCCATGACAATATGGATCAACCTTGAGGACAGTATGCTGTGTGAAATCAGTCAGACATAAAGGATAAATATTGTAAGATTGTACTAGTGTGATCTAATTGAAATATGTACACTCATAGGTATAAAATCTAGAATATAGGTTACCAGGAAATATAGACTAAGGCTAGATAGTGGGGAACTGTTGCTTAATTTGTACAGATTTTTTAGATTGAATTTAAATGTTTGAAATGGATAGAGGTGATGTTAGTATATTATTGTCAGTATTATAAACCATGCTAAGTTGCGTGTGAATGTGGTTGAAAGGGGAAGCTTAGAGTCATGTATGTTGTTAAAAGGAAAGCTGGAAGTTAAAACATGTTACTGTAAAACAGAGTGAATGTTGTTGACTATGATGTCTGTGATTAAGTATACTAATATAAAAATGTTCTTTAATGAAGTGGAACAAATGTAGAATACTATTACAAGAAGTTAAGAGAGTGATATATGGCCAAAATGTGCCTAATATAAACTGTGGACTATAATTAACAGTAATGTTTTAATATCCTTTCATCAACGGTAACAACTGTACCACACGAATGTTATGGGGTCAATGATAGATGAGGGGATAAAGAGTAGGAGATGTTTTCATTTTTTCTTTCTCTTTCTTTCGTTCTTTCTTTCTTTCTTCGTTCGTTCTTTTTCTTTCTTTCTTTCTAAATAGATGAGGGGATAAAGAGTATGGGATGTTTTCATTTTCTTTCTTTTTTTCTTTCTTCCTTTTGTTTTGTTTTGATAATGAAAATTTTCTAAATTGTGGTGATGAGTGCACAGCTGTGTGATGATACTGTAAACCACTGATTGTATACTTTGGATGGTTTGTAAGGTGTGTGAATATATGTCAATAATAATGCATTTTAAAATATCAGGAGAAGGAACAATGTTGGAAGGGATATTGACAAGTGTAGTTTGGTGCATGTTAAGTGTAAGCTTCTTGGAGAACTGAAAATAGACATATTTCATAGCAATTTGGAAACAAAGGTTGTATTCCTTGAGAAGATACATCAGTATATGAAAGTTATATTTAGATGAAAATAGCAGATAGTTGGTAGTTGAAAAGTCACTCTACTCTGCTTGAGCTGCATAGGGTGAGAAGACCTAGACATCTTTTTTTTTTTTTGCATCTCTTGAAAGTATATTTGTTTTTTTTTTAACCTAAAATAACTACATTTGCTTCCAACATGTTCCTACCATACCCCGAGAAAATTAACAAACCATAACCAAACAAAGGAATAAGAAAAACAGATAACCTAAAAAAACTACACTGCTTCCGACATGTTCCTACAATAACCCCCCAAAATTACCAAACTATAGTCATTCCTGAGTATTCCCATAACATTAAGATT
Source organism: Choloepus didactylus (assembly GCF_015220235.1). Taxonomy (NCBI): domain Eukaryota; kingdom Metazoa; phylum Chordata; class Mammalia; order Pilosa; family Megalonychidae; genus Choloepus; species Choloepus didactylus. Next base: position 163,813,225 of record NC_051309.1, on the reverse strand, counting down.
ACCTTCCATAACTTATCTGCTCTTATTCGATTATTGTTCTGTCCCCTACATTCTGCAATAGAAAACATTTATTTTATTTTACATTTTTCACAGAATTCACATTAATGGTAACATACAATATCTCTTTTTGTGTCTGGCTTATTTCCCTCAGCATTATGTCCTCAAGGTTCATCCATGTTTTCAGATGTTTCACAACCTTGTTCTCTTTCAGAATTTTAAATATGTCCTACCACTGCCCTCTTTCCTCCATGGCTGCCACCGAGCAGTCACTACTTAGTCTTATGTTGTTTCCCTTGTATGTGGTGTGAATTGCTTCTCTCTTGCTGCTTTCTGAACTTGCTCCTTCTCTTAAGCATTTGTCAGTCTGATCAGAATATGTCTCGGAGTGGGTTTATTTGGATTTATTCTGTTTGGAGTTTGTTGGGCATCTATGATTTGCGTATTTATGTCATTTAGAAGAGTTTGGAAGTTTTACCCAACGATGTCTTTGAATATTCTTCCTTTTCCTTTACCCTTCTCTTCCCCTTCTGGAACACCAATGATTTTATATTTGTGTGCTTCATGTTGTCCATCATATCCTTGAGATCCATTACGAGTTTTTCCGTTTTTTTCACTGCTCATTCTTTTGTGCTTTCACTTTCCAGCCTGCTTTCTTTGAGTTCGCATATTCATTCCTCTTCTTCTAATCTTGTGCTCTGTGTTTCCAAAATCTTTTAATTTGATTAATGGTTTCTTTTATTTCCATAAGATCCTCTATATTTTATTTACTCTTGAAAGGAGCTGACAAGCAGTCGCACCACTTTTTAGTGCTGAGAAACCACTAAAAAAAGGAAATTTGGACCTCATTTTTAACTTTTAAATGTTTTTTTTTCCTTCAGTATGGCAAGATAAAATTGACTATGTAAATAACAACATAAGATATGGTATTCATTGATGCATAACATTACATGCTTACTATTTGATATATATACATATATATCTATGTATGTGCATATGTGTGTGTGTGTGTGTGTGTGTATTGCAAAGGGTATCTCTTTAAAGAGAATAGCAGTGGCATGATATGTGGATTATAATTTTTAATTGAGTCATATTGGTAAATCATAAAAAGCATTTTTCTAAAAGTCAGAATTATGTAAAGGTGCTGTGTTCTTTTGAAGAGAGATTTTTTTTCTTTCATGAAAATTTATCATATATTTTCACATTATTGTCTTTTAGCTCCCATTTAAAAGAACCCATGTAATCTTTTTATTTATTTTATTTATTTATTTATTTATTTATTTTTAAATTTAATAAATTTTATTTTAAAATAAATTCAGTCTTACAGGAACAGTTGCAAAAACAGTACAAACCCCATACATAGAACTCCATCATACCCTGATCCCCCTCCCCCGATACCCCGATCCACCACCTTTAACATCCTGTCACACCACTGTTTCTTTCTTTCCCTCCCTCCCTCCCTATCTATCATCCATCATCTATTGCTCAGTCCTCTGAACATATGAGAGCAAGATGCACATATCTTTGAAGAAACAAATATAATTCACCTATACCTTTCCCATGGACAAGAACATTCTTTTATGCAATCTCATTAAGCACAGCTAAGAAGTTTGAGAAATTCAACATTGATATAAAACTTACATTCTATAGTTCCTTTTGTGTGTGTGTGTGTGTCCCATCTGTGTCCCTTTGAGCCTCCTCTCCTCCATCCTCAGATCCCATCCAGGATCATCCTTGGCATTTAATTGTCATGTATTTAGACTGTCCTTTTTTTTTTTTTTTTTTTTTTTCAGTTGTGGAAACATATATATAGCCTAAATCTTCCCATTCCACCCCCTCCCCAAGCATTTCATTAGTGGGATTAATCACATTTAGAATGGTGCAATGCTATCACCTTCCCATCCATTTCTAGAAGTTTCCCTTCACCCCAAACAGAAACCCTACACTCATTTCTTAACTCTCCATCGCCCCTTCCCCCACTTCTCGGAACCCCTACTCTACTTTTCATCTCTATGGTCATATTCTTTGATACTTTCTTTGTGTTTACCATGGGGCTTAATTTTAACATCTTAAATCTATAACAATCTTGTTTTTCTTTGATACCAACTTAACTTCAGTAGGACACGTAAACCGTGTTCCTGTGCTCCACCATTCTCCCACCTTTATGTAGTTCTTGTCAAAATTTACATATTTTACATTGAGTCCCAAACCACCAATTTATCATTGCAGTTTATGTATTTTAAATCCTGTAGGAAGTAAATAGTGGAGTTATAAGTCAAAAATATAATAGTATTGGTATTTATATTTTCCATGTATGTGATCTTTACTGGAAATCTTTATTTCTTCATGTGGTTTCAGTCAATTGTTTAGTGTCCCTTCCTTTCAGCCTGCTCAACTCCCTTTAGCATTTCTTATAGGACTGATCTACTGGTGATGAAGTCCCTCAGCTTTTGATTATCCAGGAATGTTTTCATCTCCCCCTCATTTTTATCCTCCAGGTGTTTGTGAATTCTCCACGTCTCTGATGGTTATTGACTCCTATTTGTATTCCACTGTAGTCAGAGAATATGCTTTGAAGAAATTCATTTTTTTTTTTTAATTTTTTTGAGGCTTGTTTTTATGTCCCAGCATATGGTCCATTCTGGAGAAAGATCCGTGATCACTAGAGAAGAATGTGTGTCCCAGTGACCTGGGATGTAATATTCTATATATGTCTGTTAAAATTCTCAATATCTCTCTCTCCTTTCTTTGTTTCTCTGTCGGTAGGGCTCCCTTTAGTATCTGAAGTAGGGCAGGTCTTTTATTGGCAAAATCTCTCAGCATTTGTTTGTCTGTGAAAAATTTAAGCTCTCCCTCAAATTTGAAGGAGAGTTTTGCTGGATAAAGTATTCTTGGTTGGAAATTTTTCTCTGTCAGGATTTTAAATATATCATGCCACTGCCTTCTCGCTTCCATGGTGGCCACTGAGCAGTCACTACTTAGTCTTATGTTGTTTCCTTTGTGTGTGGTGAATTGCTTTTCTCTTGCTGCTTTCAGAACTTGCCCCTTGTCTTCAGTATTTGACAGTCTGATCAGAATATGTCTTGGAGTGGGTTTATTTGGAATTATTCTATTTGGAGTTCTTTGGGCATTTATGCTTTGTGTATTTATAGTGTGTAGAAGGTTTGGGAAGTTTTCCCCAACAATTTCTTTGAATACTCTTTCTAGACCTTTACCCTTCTCTTCCCCTTCTGGGACCAATGAGTCTTAAATTTGGACATTTTATTTTATCTCTCGTATCCCTGAGATCCTTTTTGATTTTTTCATTTTTTTCCCCATTCTTTCTTTTGTTCTTTCATTTTTTGTTCTGTGGTCCTCAAGGAGGCTGAGTTGTTGTTCATCTTCCTCTAATTTTGTATTATGAGTATCCAGAGTCTTTTTAATTTGCCCTACAGTTTCTTTAATTTCCATAAGATCTTCTATTTTTTTATTTACTCTTGCAATTTCTTCTTTATGCTCTTCTAGGGTCTTCTTTATGTCTTTTATATTCTGTGCCATGTTCTTCTTCATGTCCTTTATATCCTGTGCCATGCTCTCGTTGCCTGTCTGTAGTTCTTTGATTAATTGCGCCAAGTACTGTGTGTCTTCTGATCTTTTGATTTGGGTGTTTGGGTTTTGGTTCTCCATATCATCTGGTTTTATCATATGCTTTAAGATTTTCTGTTGTTTTTGGCCTCTTGGCATTTGCTTTACTTGATCTTTAATTTGTCAGAATTGCAGCTTGGTGGTGTACACTTTCTCTAACTAACCAGCAGATGGCGTCCATGTCACCTATTCCCCTCAAGTCAGTTCTCCCCAACTTTGTGGTGTGTGGGGATCTGATTCTTGTGGGGTCCAATTGGTGCACTTAATTTGGGTGTGTTGTCGGTGCTGTCTGCCCTGAATGAGGGGCATGTGTCTCAGTGGTTAGGGAGGAAGGGCAGCTTTGATAATCAAACCTCCCAGGTGTTCCCGGAGATTTAAGGCTGTTCTCTGCCACTGACCCACAAGTCCTTGGTATTGGCGTAGGTTCCCTGGGATTTCTGAGTGGTTCCCCCTTCCCTGCTGTGCTCTTCCAGGACCTCTGCTGAGGGAGGGAGGGCCATGCCATGTCGCAAGTATGCGCTGGCCTCCAGGGAAGCCCTGGGATGCCGGGCTGTGCATGAGCGTTCCCAGCCCGCTTCAAAGATGGTTGAATGGGACGCGTTAACTTCCCCTTTTCTGCACAGCTCCATCGTCCCAGCTCTGGGACAATCAGCCGTGGGTGTATTAAAGGCCACTGTCCATGGTGGATATTGTGGCATGTGTGTGGTGCTGTGGGAAAGACTCCCTGTCACACTGGGTTTCCTGGTGCAGCTCTGTGCTGTGGGTTCAGCCCCGGGCAGGAGTTCCTCCGCCCACCAGGAAGATGACTGCAAGTCATGCGTTTTTTTCTCCTTTTGGCTCCCCTTTGCTCCCCTGGTCCTGAGACAATCAGCAGTGGGTGTGGGAAGGGGTATCCTCCACGCCAGACACTGAGGCATTAGCCCAGCCCGCTCCTGTCGTATCTGCAGCTGCTCCAAGGCTTTTTTTTTTTTTTTAAAGAACTAGTCCATCTCCAAACGCCAACGCACCATTTCCCCACACTGCAGCGTGGCCAAGGGACTTTCAGCCGACTCACGCACTTGTTTCAGAATGCAGACTCGTGGTTTCACCAAATGCACGGTCCCTGTAGATTTAGCAGACCTTGTCTAGCTGGTGCTACTCAGGAAGTGGTGTTCTGGGTCACTTTCTGGTTTTTATCTAGTATTTTTCACGGAGGTGTTTTTTGCGCTCTCTCATCTAGCTGCCATCTTCGGTTCTCCCCCCATGTAATCTTTTAAATATGTCATTGTTTTCAGTATTAAATTTTTCTAAGTTTTATATCTTTTGGACAAGATTTTTGTTGTATCCATATATATTTTTTGCTTTGAATATCAAAAAACAATTTTAGATTATTTACTTTATTTAAAAGTTAGTAAACCTGCCCTAACTGAAACTGTCAATGATGATATAAGTTTTATCTTCTTTTAAGAATGAATCTAAAATTATTAATTCAAATAAACACTTCGAGTATCAGTTTAAGTAATCCATTCTAGACTCTTCGCTATGTAAATAGTCTTATGATTCTTATCCCTTGGCACAGTACCTGGCAGATAATATATTAAGATTGTTTATAGAATTAAAGTTGTGTGCTTTACATTCTAATGTGTGACATACTTTTTCTTTTGCTTTCTGTATGAAAGAGAAACTTTTATTTTAGAATGAAATACAACAGCAAGGAACCATGTATATTTCCTAAATTACATGGTATCATATTAACCAGTAATTCGAACCATTTCCTAATTCTTTCATTTCCTTTTCTGAAACCAATGCAACAGGCATCATTTCAGTTTTCATTTAATTTTATTGTTTATATTCTTGTTAGCAGTGCTACTAAAGATATTTAAATGAATACTGGCAGTGAAAATGAATAAGGAAACCTCAGAAAGAATATACAAACTTCTAAATAATTTGTCATTTATTTTTGCTGGACATGATCTTTGTCTTTATATTTCTAACTAGTTTCCCAAATCTTATTTTTTTAACATGTGGTTTTATAACATTCTCTTATGTTTAGATTATGGATTATAGATTATATCAGTTTAAATAGTATTTAATGAAGATGGTATTAATTAAAATAATGATGATCATTATGTAGCAGTTGCTGAGGGTGACTGGTTTATTCATTTTATCTTTAGAAGAACTCAAATCTTACTGTTTGGCCTTTCATACAGAATAGGGATGCTAAGGCCTAGAGAGGTTTAATAATTTTCTGAAAGTTATACAATTTACAATGGATTTAGAATCTGGATTTAAAACTCACAGTTTTTAAGACATTGCACTTTTAATCCAGTTACATTATCTTGTTTTATCTTTTTTTAACTATTATTCTATTAACTGAGATTGAAACTGAGTTAAAATACTTATAAATTATTTGTTTACATGGATTAGAAGGAATTAGCTCTTCATATACAAATAAAGAATGGTTTGTGAGAAATTAATTTTGATATTTGGCTGTATATTCTAGAAGTACTATGGAATCAGTAAATGCAAGAACTTTTATTTTTAAGGGTATAACATTTTTATTAAGACTGCTGACATTTAATGAAATTAAAATTAAATACCATGCTTTCCTTTCATTTCCTTTCGTTTCCTTTCGTTTTCTTTCCTTCTTTTTCTTTTTTTCTTTTCTTTTTTTTTTTTTTACAAAGTTGTATTCTTGTTTCTATCTTCCCATGTAAAAACTTGAGATAATTGAGTCATTATTATGATGGAAGTTACATATTTTTAAATATGAGGCTTTTCCTTCACAGAAATGTAGGTATGATAAAGTATATTGCTTCTTGATTCTTTTATTTTGATACATTCAATAAACAGAATGACTTTCTTAGAGGAGAAAAACTGAGACTTGGAGGCACTGCCAAATTACAAGGCAGTAATTATAATATCCCTAAGACTAACAGAGCCAGCTCCTTGGCAGTTTTGAATGTTTACTTCAGTTGTATATACCTTTATTTTCCAGTATGGTAGCTACTAGCCTCTTGTGGCTATTAAACATTTGAAATGTGGTTAGTCCAAATTGAGAAATGCTGTAAGTGTAAAATACACACCAGATCTCAAGGATTTTGTATTAAAAAATGTAAACTATCTTATGGATAATTTTTACATTAATTTTCTCAGATCTGTCATCTGTTCCACCAATTCTTCTGTATACTCACCATTGAGTTTTTAATTTCAGCAAACATACTTTTTGTTTCTGGAAGTGCTATTTCTTTTTTAGGTTTTTTCCTTATTTTAGAAAGTAGTATCACTGTCTTAAGTGTATAATTCTTTTATATCTTTAATAACTTTTTAAATGCAATTTTATTGAGATATATTCATATACCATATAATCCATCCAAACTATACAGTCAGTGGCACACAGTATCATGATATACTTGTGCATTCATCACCACAATCAATTTTTGAACATTTTCATTGCTCCCCAAATAAAGGAAAAAAAATATAAAAACATAAATAAAGAATACCCAAGCCATTCCATTCCCCTTAGCCCCCCTATTATTTATATTTTTGTCATTTTATTACTTATCTGCCCATACACTGGTTGAAGGGGTTGTCAGTCATCAGGTTTTCACTATCATATTGTCACACAATAAAAGCTATATAGTTACACGATTTTCATCAAAAATAAAATCTACTGGATTACCATTCAACATATTTATGTATTTCCGTCGAGCTATTCTAATACAGTAGAAACTAAAAGAGAATGTCTAAATAATGCTTAAGAATAACCTCCAGATTGACCTCTTGACAGTATTTGAGATGTCTCAGCCACTGAAACTTTTGTTTCATTTCTTTTCCCCCTTTTGGTCAAGATGGCATTCTCAATCCCCTGATGCCAGGGCTAGTCTCATCCCTGGTCGTCCTGTCCCTAGTTGCCAGGGAGACTTACACCCCTGGGAGTCATGCCCTATATAGGGGGAAGGGTAGTGAATTTATTTGCAGAGTTGGCTGAGTGAGAGAGGCCACATCTGAGCAACAAAAGGGGTTCTCTGGGGGTGACTCTTAGGCATAATTATAAGTAGGCTTAGCTTCTCCTTTGCAAGAATAAGTTTCATAAGGGCAAGCCCCAAGATCAAGGGCTTGACTTTTTAAATTGGGATTCCCTAATGCTTATGGCAATATGAGGAATTCCGTAGGTGAGGAAGTTTAATATTTCAACATTTTTCCCCAGTCCCTCAAGGGGACTTTGGAAATACTTTTTTGTTTTCTGCCCGAAGTACTCTGGGGTAAATCGGGGTATCATAATAACCTGTACAGAATAACAAGATCTCATTTCCCATTCTAGGTTCTATGCAACCATGTTGTTTAAATAAACTGAGCATACAGGTTATATTAGCATTCTATAGAGAATATAAATTTTGTGCCAAATAAATATCTCTTAAGTCATGGTCAAAACTCAGGAATAGATGTGACTGCTGTAAGAACTTACATCTACAAACCTTTACAACAAACCTTGTTGAATGCTCTGCACTTCTGCATCATTGATTGCCCAGTCTCTTACTGTTCTATCCCCTGGTACCTATACTCTAGAATTCCATTCTCAGCATTTGCTTATTATAGTAAGTTTATATTAATGAGGCCTTATGATATTTGTCCTTTCATTTCTGGCTTATTTCACTCAACATAGTGTCCTCAAGGTTCATTCACCTAGTTGCATGGATCACAACTTCATTCCTTCTTGCAGCCCTTCAACATTCCATTGTATGTATATACCGTATTTTGCCCTTCAGTTCACCCATCAATTTACTCTTAGACCACCCATTCATTGCAAATTGTGAATACTGCTGCCATAAGCACCAGTGTATAAATGTCTATTCCTGTCCCTGCTTTTCTTCCAAGCACATACCTGCACTATTCTTCCCTACTGACAGTGAATAGGTATATCTCTCTATATCTTTAGTAATTTTAAGCATTCTGATTTTATGGTCTATTCAATAACAGAACATTATCCGGGAGGGCATCTAATCTATTTTTTTATGCCTTCTGACTGTAGTTCAAAATGGATTGTGATTTGTGTTTGTGGTTTATCTTCAGGGACAGCTTTGTCAGGTAGAATGCTTCCTGCTTTAGCTGAACACATCTCTCTCCAGAGGGGTTTCATATTTGCTTCTGCCTTATGTACTTGTGTATTAACAGCCAGTGTTGCTTTACCATTAATATCTTAAGTTGGACCACAAACAATTTTATGGAAATGTCCTTGATTATGAATTTCAGGTAACACGTTTCCTCAACTCAGAATGGGAAGAGCGATATGCAGTCTTATCTCCCTCTGCTTGTTATTATATCTTTAAAATTTTATGATTTTATTATAAAGAATTGTGGTATTTGTTGTAGATTTTGTTCAGGGGCTTTTCTAAATTGTGAGTTTTTGTGTCATTTCCCCTCCATGTGTATATGATGTGCTATTTGGGATAGAAGCACCCTTACTTTAATTTAGAGTAGGAATTTCTCTTGATGTTGGTGTTGTATAGCTTGGTGGTATTCCACCCCCCCCTTTTAATTTTAACATTTATTCTAGTAACAGAAATACAACCTAGTATATCCCCTTTCAAACACTTTCATATTTATAATTCAGTGCTGTTAATTGCATTCACAGTGTTGTGCTACCATCATCATCATCCATTACCAAAACTTTACAATCACCCTAATTAGAAATTCTGTACAATTTAAGCATTACGTCCCCATGCCCTACCCAACCCTTGGTAACATATATTCTAGATTCTGACTTGATGGGTTTGTGTATTCTAATTATTTCCTGTAAAATATTTGTTCTGTGTCACAGATGCAGACTGTCATTCAGAGCCGGCATTCAGAATACCATGCATATCCAGGCGTAGATAGGGACCCAAGTCCACCAAGACCGGGGCTGGACACATACAAGTGAGGAGCACCATATAAAAAAGTGCCCCCAGAGAAAAAAGTGACCACAGCAGAACTTTTGGCAAGAGGTGCACACACTCAATTCAGTTTCTGTTTGCTGGACCTCCTAAATGTAAAATGAACCTGTCTGGATTGACCCCAGTTGGCTCCCTGGAGCGGGATACCCTAATGGGGAAGAAAGTATTCAGATTTTTTCAAGCCTTCTGCACCTGATTCTTCCCCTGGATATCCAGAACAATGTTTAAGATTGCCCTTTTGTGTACAGTTGTTTCTCCTCCAGGAGAAAGCTTCCTTCCCTATGTTCCTTCTCCTGGAGTCTTATTCTGTTCTGTTTTTGTGCAGAATTTTCTTCCCAGCTCTTATAATTTGTTTAAATTCTCTCCCTTATTCGTTGCCCCCTTTTCGTTACACTTTTCAGTTCAGGAAACCCTTCCTGTCTTACAGCAGTTCGGTCCCCACACCCCATTTCCCCCTTCCCCCTGAGGCTTTTCTGCTTCCAGTTTCTTCCCCATTAGGGTATCTTGCTCCAAGAAGCAGGAGGGACCCTGGCCATGCTGCCTCTGTGTGCCTCCCAAGTTGTGTGGGATCCAGTGAGGGAGAAGGCATCCAGACTAGAGGGTCTGGGATGCAAATGTCCCACTTGATTTTTTTTTTTATTTATGTTATTTTGGTGTTTTCTTTTTCTTCAATTTGGAGTTTGTGAATACCTTCTCCAGTCTCTGTCATATTCCAGAGTTCCAAGCAAGTGGGATTTGTCCTTTATTAATTGATTCTGAGGGGAAACTTTTTCAGGGGATGTCTTAAGTCATCATGTTGATGATAACACTCTTCGGTGGTATTCTTTGAGACTTCTTACGTATGCTGTTTTTCTTCTTTCCTGTATATATGTCTGACCCAGTAGAATTGTTATCATAAGCAAAATTTGGTGGAGTAAATATTGTGCTATATTCAAGAACTTCTTTGATGCCTTATTTTTGCCAATTAATGTTAAATTCAGTTCTCAGATGGTAGTTAAGAATTTTTTAAAGAAAGTTTCATAGCATGTGAACATTACTTTTGAAGAGGAAATTAGAAGCCTTCATCTTACATTAGCTCTCAATTTTTCAATGTTTGATTTTTTTTTAGACTTATTAAGATATTTCAGCTCAAACAACTAGATAGGTAAGAATTTTTTTCTCGTGTTTCTCACTTAAATATTCACATGTTTTTGAATGAGTTTTCCTTTACCTATTTGTGAGATAGCTACTTGGAATTATTGGCACAGTCTTGGTCAGAGTCACTTTTTTATGTTGTTTAGGTTTCAGTCTTAAGTTATAGTACTTTCAACTAACTTTGTCTTAGTTACAATATACATTGAATTAATTGGAGACTTGAAGTGTAGCTCTGATAAAGAAGGGTCTCTTTTTCTCCTAATTAACGAGCCCATGTCTTCACTCATTATTGGTATGTGAAGGTAGATTGTGATAGGAAGTAAAGCCCTCAATCCTCATTGCCTTGTTTAGGGTCAAAGTAATTCACTTGTAAGTAATATATAAAGATTAACTAAATACCTGAAAAAGAGAAATTATGCAAATCTGTAGGTCTTTTGGCTTGTGGTTGTTACCTGTAATCAAGAAGGGTTAGAATATATTCTTTTTATGTGAAATGGAAATGGTCGTAAGGTATGTTTTCATAATTTTAAAACAATGCTTTTTTTTACTCTTTTCTCACCTGAAATTTCTGAGGACTCCTTCCTCTATTGTCTTAGGACACATTTATTTTCTTGTTTCTCAATTTTTATCTCTAACTCTGACTTTTCTTTTAAACTCTAGACCTATATATACAGCTGTCTATTCTTCATCTCCACTTGAAATTTCTTGTAAGCATCCCCACTTTTACCTTTCAGAAACAGAACTTTTGATCTCCCCTGTTACCTGCTCCTCCATTTTCTGCTAAGTAAATATCATCTCCATCTGCTTACACAAGTCACCCATCACCTCTTTTTTCCCCTTACCACAAACTTGGAGACTCTCATCAAGTTCTGTTTATTTTACCTCCAAATATATATTACCAATACAATTCTTTCTACTCGTTACCACCTCTTCTATAGTTCAGTACACCTGAAGTAATTTCTTACTTGATTTTCCTTCTTCCACCAGTATTTCCATCCTTTTCCACACAATAGCCAAAGTAATCATTCTGAAACATAAAAACTGATCATGAATAAAACCCTCCATTGCCTTTCTGTTACACTTAGCTTAAAACTGTAATTTTTAATATGATCTACAAGACCCTCTGTGATGTGGTCCTGCCTGCTACTCCCACATCATATCAATCACTGTACTCTTTTCTTAAGTTCTAGTCACATTGGCTTCTTATTCATTCTAACTTCTGCTCACCTTTCGTATCTCCCATTAAAAGTCACTTTTATAGGAAAATCTCTGCTTCCCATCTCCTACCCCACCAATTACCCAATCTAAATCTAAATTAGGTTTTCTGTTTTAATCTCTCATAGCACTTAATTATGGTTTGTAATGATATATTTATTTGCCTGATTATTTGTTTTCTGCCTGGCTGTTTCTCAACATTGTATGTTTCATGAAGACAGGAACTCTGTGTATTCATGACCTATCCATACACACTGACATAATGCCGCACACATAACTGGTGCTCAGTAAATACTTGTTCAATAAATGAATAGTTAATAACAGTCTACCCATTTGCTTTCTTTTTCTTTATTCATTTTTCTCCCCCTGATTAAAAGTGGAAGTACTGGTTCACTATGGAAACAAAAACAATTAAGTCTGAGAATGGCAATGTTAAAACCATTTTCTACCAATTACCTGCAAGAATGGTAATAGTATTTCATATTACCATGATTGGTGGCTTTGAAATTATAGCTCTTAGTTCTTCAATTCAAAAAGTGCCAAATGTGCTTGAAAATGAATGAATAGGCAGTTTGAGCTATAAAATACAGGTTAGTACACTTTACATTAAAAAATTACAAAGAGATTTGTTGGCTATATTCTTTGCTTTCTAGCCCTTAAGGGTAACCTGATTTTGAAATAGTATGTGACAGTGTATGGAAAACTGAGTCAGAAAACATTTTCAAATTCTAGATTCTACCATTTATTAGATGGGGAATCTTGGGCAAAATTATTCAAACCTCCCTGAGTATTAGTTTCCCATCTAGAAAATGGACATAATGAAACCTTAATCAAAGATTTATTATGGAGAGTAAAATGATGTAATGTGGGTTAAAACACGTTGTAAACTGTGTTAGTGATTATTGTCATTATCGTTATTATTGTGGCCACAAATGTAGAATTTAAAGGTCATGAATAGCCAAGTTGGAATCTTCATTTGAGGAATTAAATCCATATTAAAGTTTTTCTGAAAAAAGGGGGTTATGTTAATTATCTGAATTTGAATAATCTTATTTTTTCAAAGATTTAACATAAACTGAGAAGATCAAACTCATGATTTCTCATAGTGTTGTTCTTCATTTTTAGGTTTTTTTTCTGTTACAAAATGAATGTTTAGAATATAGATAAGGAACACATTTCCCTGTAAGAACTATTATTTAAATTAAGTTATTGATGCTTTTTTCCCCTAAAATAGAATCTTCTAATATTTTATTTTCTAAAATATATTTCACTATTAATTTATTCAAGAAAGAAATATTGAAATAGTACTTGAGAGCATAATGAGTAGCATCTGATTAATAGCTTTTTTTAATTTCAACTCAGAACAAACTATTAGAGTTAACTATATAAACAAATTGAAACTTCATGTACTTTACCCATTCTACTATTCATAGATACCAACTTCTTTGTTTAAGAATGATGATTGTCTTTCTGTTTAAGTCAGAGAAACCATTTCAGCTGACTTTATGAGAATATCTGCAGATCATGTATTTGTCTCATGACTTCTTCCATCAAAGCTTGAAGAAGTGAATTATTGAAAAGATAAAAATAAATTTGTTTGCTTTCTGTCAGAGTTCATATCCACTGCTAACCTTGATAGAAGACCAGAATGATTTAGACAAGTTTGCTTTGGAGATTCATAACATATGCTTGTTGGACAGAATTGAGTTATCTGTGCTCTGGAGAGTAAGTTATTGTAGCAGGAGCTGACAGAGATGAAGATAACTGAGGGAAATTCAATTACCTTTTAGTGTTTTCTTTCTAATAGGATTCTTAATGTGAAAAAGATCCTTAGACGATGTGCCTCTGTTACTTGTGAGATCTGCCTTGATACCTGCTTCCAAAATACTATGAACTTTCAGCTCTAGGCCTTTATTAGGATGAAATATGCAGCTTACTGTTAAAAGAGTAGTTTTGATGGAAAGATCCGTTTTTTTACTTGATGTCATTGGTGATCTTTATAATCACTGACTACCCTCTGTGGTTTTCTTTAACAAAGTGTACATTATTTCGAATGAAGTTATTTAATATTCTGTAAGTTTTTTTTTTTCCCCTCTCTCAAATGACATTTAGGAAATATGTTGTAGCTTCATATTGTTCTCCCATTAGAATTTGCTTGGGGCTTGGAAACCTTGTTCAAATGCTGTTAGAATTCTCAAGCTTCCGTTTGCACTTGTTTTTTCATTCTGCCAGACTTTTTTCTAGAATGGTGCCTTTACCTTCCCACCCCTGTTTTGCTTTTAATTCCTTGCAGTCTGGCTTCTCCCCTCTCCTTATCTCCAATCCTAGAACAAATTGATTCAAAATTCTCTCTTGAATATCATTAGTGATCTCCTAATTATATATACTATCCAGTGGTTCTTTTTCATTCCTCATTGTCCTCTGTCTCTGCGGCATTTGACACTGAGGGCAAACCATTCCATTTTTTAAATTCTCTTCTTTTTCCTTGACTTCTATACCTGGTTCTTTTCTGATTAGCTTTTTATTCCTCATCGTTTTTCTACTTTAATCCCTTACTCCATTTCTTATTCCTTTTACAGAAATGTAGGTCTTTCACAAAAATGCCTCTTTTATACTTTTAACTTGTGCTGTTTTTTTGTACATGAGTTTCATCTCATGTAAGCATTATCTAAAACCTCTATATAAAAAATACTTAAAATTTTCAATTTATATATTTAATTTCTTCTATAGGTAATTCAAAATAAAAAATTACAAGATGGCACATAGTGAAAAGTCCCCTTCTAACCCATTCCAGGTTGCCTTCTACCTAACTCACTCCTATAGGAAACCACTGTTAGTAGTTTCTTGTAATCCTTTAAGGTCTTCTTTATACACATACAATCAAACAGGAATATCCCCCTTTATTTGAATGCTGTTAAATTATATATAATTTGATTGTTAAATTTAATATTAAGTTTTTGAGATCTTTTACATTCCTATCCTCAGGGTGTGTCTGTGTAGTTTTAATTTGTATTTCTCAGTGTAGTTTTAACTTTTATTTCGGTTTTTATTAGTGCTTTAGCTTGCTAATGCTGTAGAATGCAAAACACCAGAGATGGATAGGCTTTTATAAAATGGGGGTTTATTTCACTACACAGTTACAGTCTTAAGGCCACAAAACGTCCAAGGTAACACATCAGTAATCGGGTACCTTAACTGGAGATGGCCAATGGCGTCCGGAAAACCTCTGTTAGCTGGGAAGGCACATGGCTGGCGTCTGCTCCAAAGTTCTGGTTTCAAAATGGCTTTCTCCTGGGATGTTCCTCTCTAGCAAGCTTGCTCCTCTTAAAAACGTCACTCATAGCTGCACTCCGTCCAGTCTCTTTGAGTCAGCATGTTTTATATGGCTCCGCTGATCAAGGCCCACCCTGAATGGGTGGGGTCATACCTCCATGGGAGTATCCCACCAAAGTCACCACCCACAGCTGGGTGGGGCACATTCCAAGCAAATCTAACCAGCACCAAAAAGTCTGTCCCACAAGACCACAATGATAATGGCATTTGGAGGACACAATACATTCAAACCGGCACAATTAGTGAGGTTGATTATCTTTGAGCCTTTTGTATTTCCATTTTCTGAGAATATATCCTTTCCCTATTTTATTGGATTGTTTTCTTTCCTAAAAATAGTTAATTTGTAGGGGTTCTATATATGTTAATGAATCAACTCTGATACATGCTACAGGTATTTTTACCAGTTTTTTGACTTAATCATGTTGTTTTTGTTTTGAATATATGACTCTCTTCTTTAATCACTTTTGAATTTTTGATAGTAGTTAAAAAGGTCTTCTACACATCAGGATTATAAAGGAATTTCTCCATGTTTCTTCTAATATTTCTGTAGGTTTATTGTTTTACATTTAAGTATTTGATTTATTTGGAATTTATTTTAGTATAAGCTGTGGTATGAATCCAATTTAATTATTTTGACATATGACTACCTAGTTTTTCCTATGTCATCTAATATTTAGTCTAAATTTTCTCTTCTTATTTGAAATGCTACCATCATCATAGACCCCCTGTATATTGGGGGTCTATTTGAAGATGTTCAATTTTGTTCCAGTTGTCTGTGGTTTCATGTACTGGTGTCAGACTTTTAATTAAGACTTGATAATATGTTTAATTTCTGATAGGGCTGGGCTGTCCTTCCCTCATTGCCCTACTTTTTTAGAATTGCTGTGGCTAAGCTGGTTTATTATTTTTCCACACTAACATTACATTCAGCTTGTCTGGTTTAAAAAGAGACTTTTCATTTGATTCTTTATGGTTTCTTAGGTATGCAATCATATCATCTGCAGGTATTGATAGTTTTCCTCCTTCTTTCCAAATTTTATTGCTTTTTCTTACCTGATTGAATTGGCTTATGCCACCGGGGTAATGTTAAAAAATAGTATTTGTCTTGTTTCCTGACTCTAGTAGAGAAGCTTCAGTGTTTCCCCAGTAAACATATAACCAACGATATTTTAATTATTATATTATTGTTTCAGCATGCCATTTTCATGATTTAGAATCAATTCTAATATATTGTCTTAGTCTAGGAAATCTTAGTCTATGAAAAGGATTTTCAGTCATGTAGTATCATTTTGAAAAAGAAATTTTGTCATTATCATTGGTAAAAGAAATCAATGGAATATAATAATGTTCCTGTCATTTGATGTCATGATGTCAATTGATGTCATTTTAACATTATGGTAGACCAGTCCAATGCTTATCAACTCATTATAAGTTATACCCTTTTGCTTTAAGCAATTATAAACTATATAAACTATATAAGTTTGGTTTTTGTGCTGCTATTTGTACTTAATTTGTGATTAATTTGGTTATAGCTGTATAAGAGCTATGAGCATATGAAATTCTTTCAATTTATAAATTTATTTTTTTCTATAGGTATTTCAAAATTAAAAATTTGTGAGAAAGCACACAGTGAAAAGTCCCCTTCTAACCCATTGCTATTAGTTTCTTTTGATTCCTTTCAGGGTTTCTTTACACACTACAAGCAAATAGGTGTGTGTGTGTGTGTGTGTGTGTGTGTGTGTATTCCCCTTTATTTATATGAATGCTAGTGTATTATACATAATGCCCTCTATATTTTGATTTTTAAATTTGATGTTATGTTTTTGAGATCTTCTACACCCCCATCAGCAAGGCTATCCAGGCATCCCCAAATCTGTTTTTATTGTTTTTCTTTTTTTTTTAGATTACTATGGAAATAAAAACAACAAAGAAATTTAAGTAGCATTCAAATATCATTATGTTCCCTTGCTTTGCTAAATCATTGCTAGGGTGTCTTGCGAAACTCTGACGTAAGAAAAATTTCGTTTAGATCAGTGGTGCTTTCACTTTTAAAAAAGATTTGAAAATTTTTAAGTTGGAGAAATAATACATGTGGAGAAAAAATAAAAATAAAAAGAAAATGCAACAATAAAGATTAATGTAAAATAAAAAGTATAAAGAGAACTTTGTCTATATCCTTCTCCCTGCCTTTCCTGCCAAGATAACAGTTTGGCATATAACCTGTCACACTTTTTACTATGCATATACACTATGTGTGTATTAGGTACTTATATTTTATACATAATATGTATTTTTTAAAAACTGGATTGTATTATGTAAAATGTCCTGTACATTGTATTTTAAGTACTTGTTTTACTTTTTGACTCATGGACTCTTGAGAATTTGACCTCATAAATTCATACAAATAAAACCATTTAATTTTCGGAGGTTTACATATTCTAGCCGTGAGTCTCTGTTATAAGGAATTCATATGTAGTGTGCACGTATTGCTTCTCTTGTAGAAGTCATGTAGGAGAGATGTTAAGCTCATTTTCTTTTGCTGCCATTTCTCTTTGTTATAGATATTGTATATTCGGAGTCTGGATTATATTATTCTCAGAAATTATCAGTGTCTGCTGAGAGAAACAAACCTTAGATGCTGAGCTCCTTTATAGTAGGATCTGTATCCTATTTTAATTTCAACACCTCCTATTATAGGCTTGGGACATAGGAAACTCTTGATTAAAAAAATGCTGAGTGAATGTATGAAAGTACGGATTAATGCAAAATATATTGTAGGATTAATGAAGGCTTAGATTTCCATATTCACTTAACATAAATTTGGGGACTCAGGGTTTTCATGAGATCCTAGATTCTTTAAGATTAAAAAGTGCTTTGTTCAAAGTTATCTTCTATTTATATCCTAGCAAAGACAGAAAGTAAGAAAAGTGTAGTAATCATTATATTATGATGCATTGCTAGAAAACAGATTGCCACTGTTTTCCTTAACCAGCATTTAATGTTCTAGGAAGACAGATGATTTAAATTTCTATGAAAATTATTTGCTGAACTGATGATTTGATAGTTGAAGTGTGGGCCTTATCTAATATTTAGATTTTCCAAGGAGTAAAAAATACTTTTAGATATGATGAATAAACCCTCTTAAGTCCCATAATCCAGTTTTCTCTTTCTAAACAGGTCTTTATTTTGTAGCTTTTATTTTTTGAGAATTAGGAGTATGAGTTTAAAATATTTATCTATATGTGAACTGGAAAACTTTATCAAAATCTCTATCATATAATAGGAAAACAGAAATGAGATTATGGGAGCTAGTGTTGGTCCTGATTCTGCCATTAATTAATTATATAGTCTTACACAAGTTACTTAATTTAGTTTCTTTATAATATGGGGGGCCTTAACAGTTATTTAGTCTATCTCCAAATCTGGAGCTTGTATTATTTTTAGTCTAGCTCAAAGGAGCAGAAGTAAAATAACACTGTTGGGTGTCAGCTATGTAAGTATTTTGATATTTTCTTTTTAATTTACTTTTGTAGAAGACTTTTGAAACTAACCCTTGAATGTATGTTATTGCTGTTTTCTTTACTTTTTTCCGCCAAGACTTTATATATTTATTCCTATGTCCGTGTGGAATTAGTAGAATAGAAAATAAACCCAAGCTATTTAAAGATTAGTTGAATGACAAACCTTTTTCCATGCTACTGCTGCCCTAGAGCTCTGGAGTTTACCTCTTGTCATAGAAGTGGCTTTTCCAGGCAGCAGCTGCTTTCTGTTATCTTTATAAAGCATGGACTTAGATTTTTCCTTTTCTTTCCTGCAAGCTGAGCAATTATAGAAGAGCATCACAATGCAGAAAAAGAAAATAAAACTCGATACTGGATATTGCATATGCTAGAATTCATAAGCCATGCTCCTGCACAGGAAGTTTTCTCATGGCCCTTGCTTTCTTTCTCCCCAGCCCTTGGCCCTTTGCCATCTTGCAAGGACTAGTTCATCTCCCCACAGTGAGAGCTCCTTTCACCACATTTCTTCCACTTTGAATCCAAGCCCATCTACTTCTAGTCTTAAGAGAGAAGAATGTTGATTCTTTCCCCATCCAAGGTCAGCCTCTTCTGCCTTATGTAGATTGACAATGGGACCATCAAGTTCCTTTAGGGAAATTCCCTCTGCAATTTACCATATATGACTGGCTCCCATAGGCCTGGACTATGCAATCATAGTATTTCTCAATATATTTCCAAACTCTGGTATATTCAGCCTGGAATGTACCATTATTGGTTCTTCGAATGTATGTTTTAGCTTTATGCTACTTTAGCATCTTGTTCATGGCCAGATTAAGAGATGAGGTGTAAAATCAATTGTGCTACTTATTTTCTGCTTCTTGTGTTCTTTGGATCACTCTTGAACAGAACATATGCACACTATATAGAGCACCTGTATATACACATGCAAAAAAGAAATCTTAATTTTTAGAGACATGACACTGAAAGAACCATCATTGGTGGTGCAGAGGAAGACACTTAAAAGTGAATTGAAGGGTCTTCCTTCTTTTGAACATGTTAGGTGATGTTTCAATACCTTAAAAAAGTCAGTTATGTTACTGGACAGTCCATTACAGTTGGGAAGCTAGAAAAAAAGCAAAAGGACTACAATATAAGTAATATTGACCTCATACCTATGGGCTGTGTTTCACATCCAAACTGAAAAAAAAGAATTTTTTCTTCATTATCTTCTCATTATTTCTAACAATATAATTTATTTTCTTGATAGAAAATAATGCTATTGAAAAATCTCTTCCAGCGAAAGATCTATTTCCTTATAGATACACTAAAGCTCTGCTTTTAAGATTTCAATTTTTCATATAGTAGTTATCTTTAACAGTCAAGCAAGTCATGTGTGAGTGTAAAAATTGCCTTTTCTTAATGAATTTTAAAATAAACATAGAAAAGAAATTAAGCTAATTTAAAATCTTCATAGTGTTTTTCATACAACACTTTGTCATCTAGAATTTGCTTATAGGAAGTTAGAGTGTTGGCTACTGTTACTTGTGGTTTATTAGTACAAAGTAAAACACAGAATATAAGATGAAATATTTTATCATAGAAAGCAAGATGACAATACTCAAGTTGATAAAAGTCATTTCCTTCTACCTATCCTTTATACCAGTGCTACTTAAGTGTGGTCTGCTGACCAAACTGCTTGTTAGCAGTTGACAAAAGAGATGAGTACAGAAATTAAGTAGGTATTTAGTAAGTATTTAGAAACTTTTATAACTTCAATGTTGGGCAATATCAGATTAGTTTAAAAAAAAGTCTGTCCTCAGTATTGGTCCTTCACTACAGATAGTGTGAAACACAGTACTAAAAAGCCATTCAAATAGCTATATTTTGAAATAGTCTATGTTAGCCATACATTTGACTAACGCTTAAAGAAGTAATAGCAATATAACAAAATATTTAGCTGAACAATATAAATTTAGTTAACATTTTATATATCTTATACATTAATGCTTTATATAAATGATCTATATAAACCTTTTTGAAGGAAATAGAAAAAAATACATTAGGTCCCCAAGGAAAGGATAAACATATATCAGGATATTAGAAAAAGAGAGAGCTCTAGTAATTATGTATCTTATTCTGCTATTTTTACCTTTGTTTTTTTTTAAATTCATTTTTGTTGAGATATATTCACATACCATACAGTCATACACAGTGTATAGTCTGTTGTTCACAGTGCCATCATATTGTTATGCATTCATCACTACAATCAATATTTGAACATTTTCATTACTCCAAAAAAAAAAAAGACAAATAAAAATACAAGTAAAAAAGAACACCTAAAACATCCCATCTTGCCGCCCCCCATTCTTCATTTAATTTTTGACCCCACTTTTCTACTCCTCTGTCCATATACTGGATAAAGGGAGTGTGAGCCACAAGGTTTTCACAATTGCAGTCACACCACGTAAGCTATGTAATTATATAATCATCTTCAAGAATCGAGAATCAGGCCTACTGGTTTGCAGTTTCACAGTTTTAGGCATTTCCTTCTAGCTATTCCAATACACTAAAAACTAAAAAGGAATATCTATATAGCTCATAAGAATACCCTCCAGAATGACCTCTCAACTCCATTTGAAATCTCTCAGCCACTGAAACTTTACTTTGTTTCATTTCGCTTCCCCTTTTTGGTCCAAGAAGGCTTTCTCAATCCCATGATAACGGGTCCAGGCTCATCCCCTGGAGTCATGTCCCACATTGCCAGGGAGATTTATACCCATGGGAGTCATGTCTCATGTAGGGAGGAGGGCAGTGAGTTTATCTGCTGAGTTGGCTTAGAGAGAGAGAGGCCACATCTGAGCAACAAAAGAGGTTCTCTGGCGGTCAGCTGTTAGGCACAATGTAAATTGGCTTAGCCTCTCCTTTGCAGTAACAAGCTTCATAAGGGCAAGCCCCAAGATCGAGGGCTCAGCTTTCTAAATTGGTATCCTCAATGGTTGTGAGAATATCAGTAATTCCCCAGGTGAGGAAGTTTAATATTTTCACATTTTTCCCCAGTTTGTCACGGGGGCCTTGCACATACGTTTTTATTCTCTGACCAAATTACTTTGGGATGTATTGGGATTTCACACTAACCTGTACAAACCTGCAACTTCCTATTCAAAGTTCCATGTAAATATAGTGTTTGAATAAACTGACTGTACGAGTTAAATTATTCACTGTGCTACAGAAAACATGGATCTTGCACCAAGTAAATATCTCTTCTCTTGGTCTCACACAGACATTGAAGTTTTAAAACACAATATCTTCCTTTTCCCTTTGGCCTGATTTGCATTAGACCTAACCAGATCCACTTCATTCATGTCTCTAATTGAAGTCTGAAGTCTTTTTCAGCTTTTTTAACAGTTGCTTTATGAGGTATTGCTGACATTCATAGCTGATGAACTGTAGCTCTGAGTCTCAGGTGTCACACTGATACTCAAAGTTCCAGGGACTGCCCAGGTTATACATAGACAGCTCTGCATCTCAGAATTTAGAGATAACCATTACAACTCAGGAATAGATGTGACTGCTGTAAGAGCTTACTATCTAGGTACCTTTACAATAGCCTTCCCCTGATAACCTGTGCACTAAGATTCAATTCTCAAAGTTTACACATTTTAGTTGGTCCATATTAGTGGGGTGTTATAATGATTGTTTTTTTGTTTCTGGCGTGTTTCACTCAAAATGCTGCCCTCAAGATCCATTCACCTAGTTGCATGCCTCACAACTTCATTCCTTCTTGCAACCACTCAATATTCTGTTGTGTGTATACATCAGTTTACTATTCTGTTTATCAGTCGATGTACCCTTATTTACCTTTGCTTTTAAAAAAGATGTTTGAGATTGCACTCTAATTTTTTGCCTCTTTATTTTGCTATGTCTTAAATAAATCCTTTCTTTTTGGTGAATAGTTACTTAGTCTTCAATTCCTCTGTGAAACTTTCCCTGATTGTAAATAGCTATTTCTTTTCTCTCATTCCAAACACATCGTATATACCTCTCATACTCTAGCAGGTATCACATACTTTAATTATTTGGTTCCCCTGTCTCTCCTCAGCTACTCTGAGATTCTGAAAGGAAGAGACTGCTTGCTTGTAATTTGGTGACTTCATGACCAAATGTTAGTTGTTATTGGTAAATAAATGTTATTTGTGCCTGGCACCATTCTAATTGCTCTCTGTCTATTCTTCTTTGATCCTCCTGAAAAACGTGTCGTATTATTTTTCTTTTGTATGAGGAAATTGACCAATAGGAAGGCCAAGTATATTGCCCAAGCTTGACTGTATCAGAGTCAGATAATAAACAAGTTGATATTAGATAATAAACAAGTTATATCAGATAATAAACAAGTTGTTTATTATCGGTAGTCCAAAGTAAAAATTTAGATCCTAAGTTATTTTTTAAAACTGTAAAAAGAATATTGAGGACTGCAATTTGCAGAGATAAGAACCAAATATATTGTTATCTAGTCCATTAAAAAAAAAAAAAAGAAATGGAAGAGGTACTTTGATAAGTGTTCTGCCTGTTTTAACCTTGAATGCTATTATGGGGATTACGGGGGGCAGGGAGCAGTGAATGATGCCATGTCTGTTTCATTGGCTTAGGCTTTTTCATGCTGAGAGAAATCAATACTTTGAGGTGTTGGATGGCAGAGGAATCACTTCAGAAGTAAAGGTGGCTGTCACACATTGTCATTGGTTGACTTTTGTTCGCTGTTGAGGTTCTTAAGCTTCTATTTCTCTACGTCTTCTTAAGGAGTCTTTGTAAGATGTCTGTTGATAGTTTTTTTTTTTTTTTTTAAGTTTAGGCTTTAAATCTGTGGTCAGGGATCAGGTGCAAAGAACTCCAAAAATGAAAGATTGAGAAGCTTCTTTGTTTACTAAAATACCTCTGTCGTCATCCCTTAGGTGATTTCCCTTTTAAATGGTTTCTAATAAGACAAGTAATTTATAATGTAAGTGATTTTTGAGACAAATTGTAAATTAAGGTAGTAAATTTAAAAGTGTTTAGCAGAATGTATGTGTAATTAATTAAAAATGTAATACTCTCTGTTTAGCCATTAAAAGGAAAGCAGTTAGAACTAACTATATGTCCTGACATGGAATGATGTATAGTTTTATAGTTTTATACCATTTATATAGGAACTACATCTTACTCTTAACAGTGACTACCTCTATGGAATATAAATGGCCAAATAGGAAGGAGGTGGAAGAGAGAATTTTCTTTTTATTTCATGTAATTCATTACTTAAAATTTTTTTTCTAAAGTAAGTATATGTTTCTTGCAAAAAATAACTTTTAAAAACAAATTTTAAATACCTAATTTTGCCTTACCTGCCCTGTTAAGGTAACCACCATTCTGAATTTTATGGAATGTCTTATTTGCTTTTTTTCTTACTTAATTATGTTTTCTTTTAAAGGTACAATAATTTCTTTATCAATTTTTGAACTTTATTAAATGAAGTAATAAAATAAGCGTTTTTTTCTGATCTTTTTAGTTCAATGTATGTTTGTAAAATTAAACCATTTTCTTAACATTTCCCTATTCATTTCATTTTCATTACTGTATTGTTTTCCATAATATGAGAATAACACTATTTTTCCAAATCTCTTTTACTGCTGATAGGTTGTTTCCAGTTTTTAGCTATTATGAACAATGCTGCTTTGAACATGTTGTGTGTATTTTGGTGCACAGGCACATGAATTTTGTACAATAGAATTACTTGGCTGTATTTATTTTCAACTTGAATAGATACTGCCACACTGTTTTGTAAAAGCGTATATTGCTCCAAACATCTGTGTTTACGTGTTCCCATTCTTCATTAATTTATCAGTGGTTTCTATTTTAGCATTCCGATAGTTGGGTAGTGACACCTAGTTGTGTTTTTATTTTGTATTTTGTTTAGAAATGAGTCTGCTCATTTTTTTTCCTCCTTGCTAGCCATTCTCATTTTTACTTTTGTGAAATGCCTGATCCAGTTTAGTATTTGTTATCTTTTTTTTACCATATCAATTTGTGTAAGTTATTTATCTATTTGGAATATGTGTCCTTATTTTGATATGAGCATTGTTATTACTTTCTCCCTCTCTGTGCCTTGCCTACATGCTTTTTAAAAACTTCTTAAATAAACATTATTAAATTATAATTTACATACTATAGCATATACCCATTTTACATATAGAGTTTGAGTTTTCACAAATGTATATACCTGTTTAACTGCCATGGTGAAGATATAGAATATTTATATCACCCCAGAGAGTTCTCTCGTGATCCATTGTGGCTAGTCCTTCTCCACATATACATACCTATCCCTAAGCAACTACTGATCTGATTTCTGTCTTTATAGATTTGGCTTTTCTAAAATTTCATATAAATGGACCCATACATAAGATACTCTAGTGTCTGGATTCTTTTGGTCAGCATTAAGTTTTTGAGATTCATTTACATTGTTGTGTGTTTCAGTAGTTTTTTGTTTTTTTTTTATTGCTATGTAATATTACTCTGTTTATCCGTGAACTATTAATGGATATTAGATTGTTTCCATTGTTTGGCTTCTACAGCTAAAAACATATGGACATTTTTGTGTAAGTTATTTTTGTGGAAATATGCACTTCTGGTGGAAATTTTTTGGGAAATGCCTATGAGTGGAATTCCTAGATAAAATTGTAAATTTATGTTTAACATGAGAAACTGCCAAACTGTTTTCTAAAGTATGTGAGTGTTCCAGTTTCTCCACATTGTTGTCAGTACTTAGTGTTGTCTTAATTTTAAATTTTAGCCCTTCTAGTGGGTATGTAGTGATAGTTTATTGTGATTCTAATTTTCATTTCCCACTAATTAACATTTTTCATGTGCTTATTGACCATTTATATATCTTTATGAACAATCTGTTCAAATCCTTTGCCCGTTATTATAATTTTGTCTTAAGTTGTGGGAGTTCTTTAATATTCCATAAAGAAGTCATTTATTAGTTACATGTATGGTGAATTTTTTTACAGTTTGTGGCCAACGATTTCATTTTCTAAGTGGTATCTTTTAAATAGCAGATGTGAATTTTTATGAAGTCTGATTAATCAATATTTTTCTTTCATAAAAGTTATGATTTTCTTTTATGATTTCTTTTATAGTGTCCAGTCTAAGAATTCACAGCCTACCTCAAGGTCAAGATCTTCTGCTATGTTTCTTTTAGAAGTTTTAGAATTTTAACTTTTATATCTAGGTCCTTGATCTATTTTGAATTAAATATTTTATGAATGACTTGAGGTGAAACAGAAATTTCTTTTTTTCTCATATGGATAACTAGATGTTTCAGTATCAGTGTGTTGAAAAGATATTTTTTCTTCATTTGATATCCTAAACTCTCATGATTTCTATAGTTTTGTAGTAAGTTTTGAAATAAAGTGCTAAGAATTTTTTTCTGCAGAATTGTTTTGCTAGTCTTGTTCTTTTCTGTTTCCATATACATTTTTGAGTTAGATTTTTAATTTCTGTTAAAAAGTCTTTAAAATTTTGATGGATTGTGTTGAATCTATGAAACCAACTTAAGAGTGGTGTATATTTTAACAATATTCTATTTTCTAATCTTTGAATGTGGTATATTGCTCCATTATTTAGTTTTTTAGATTTCCCTTTAGTAATGTTTTATAGTTTTCATTGTACAGATATGTACACATCTTCTAAATGTATGCTAAGTATTTCATATTCTTAATGCTATTGTAAATGTTGTTATTTCTTTATTTTAATTTTCTGGTTGTTCATTGCCAGTGTATAGAAATACAATTGATTTTTTTTATATTTTCAATGTCTGGAGGATATATAGTGAAGTGCCTTTCTTTTCATTCCTGATTTTGGTAATTGGTGTCTTCTCTCTTTTTCCCTTGATTGTTCTGCCTAGATACTTGTCAATTTTATTGATGTTTTCGAAAAAAAAAACAAAAAAAAACAAACAGCTGATGGTTTTATCGGTTTTTCTCTACTGGTTTTCTTTCTTTTTTTAAACTGACTTTCTGCTTTAATCTTTATTATGACCTTTACTCTGTTTATTTTTGATTCATTTGCTCTTCTTTGGTAGAAGCATAGGTCATTAATTTTAGGTAGAAGTTTAGATAATTGATTTCAGCATTTTTTTCTTTTTAAAATATAGACATTTAAAGATATAAATTTCATTTTAAACACTGCTTTAGCTGATTCACACAAATTTTGATATGTTGTGTTCACATTATCATTCAGTTAAAAATGTTTTCTAATTTCCCTGTGATTTCATCTTTGATCCATGGGTTGTTTAGGTGAATTGTTCGATTTCCAATTATTTTGGAATTTCTTAGATATGATTTTTTTTTCACTCTGTGCATTAATAGTTCAATATTCCACCAAAGAATTTATGGACCTCTAGATTTCTGGATCTCTTTCTCTGCAGAGTTTCCTCATCTGTAGTAGTTTTCTTTCCAATTCTAGCCATCTCATCCTCTCAGCAGGCAATTTTAAGCTGTAAGAAAATTATATTTCCTTGCCTGTGGAAATGTCTTTAGCATATTTGGGGAGTAGCCTATAAACTGAGTATGTCTGGAATATAGGATACATAGATAGGCATGTTGAAAGATAATGTACCATATGACTGAATTATACAAGGTAACAAATTCTAGGTAGTAAAATTTGGTCCCAATTTTAAAATATTTTAGACAATCTTATACCTTTTTTAAGGTGGAGTATATAAATATCAGTGCTATACCAAAATAAATTCCTCTGAAATAATTCTGGAACTATTCATAAGGGATGAATTAGTGAATTGTTTCAAGAGCTGTGTTGTGAACTAATAAAGATCTGTGTAAGGGCAGCAAAAATAAAGTAATCAAAAGGCTTGCTAAAATGGAATGAATGAGATATGAAATTAGGGGAAGTGAGAAGTCACAGATGGCAGTAAATGGAAAAATTACTCTTCCATGTATAATAGCATGTTTTAGGATGAAGATGGTGGTTCCGTCTTGACTATTTCTAATTTTAGTTGCTTATTGGACCAGTGGAGATATTCCTACAGATTGAAATGTGGGCTTGGAATTTAGGAAAAGAATTGAGCCTGAGATGAAGATTTGAAAGCTAAGCCTAAATTAGCGATTGTAGATGATGTGGAAGTGGATGATATTGCCAAGGGACCTTTGATAAAGCCTGGGGAAAAGGGCAGCATTTCATAACAAGAAATAATTAAGGAAAAAGCCTGACCTATCAAGAACAGTGGTCAGAGATGACAGGAAGAAACCAGATAAAACTATTTAATTTTAAGTTTGCTTCTCTTTGAGCTTTCTTGCTACATCTTTGCAAGATGGTTTGTAAAGTTAAGTAGAGCTATAACATGTGGAAGGAAAAATAAGTGCCATATTGTTTCTTTTTCTTCATTTACATTTAAAGAGCCAAATAGTCACTTGAATTATAAATGACTAATTTAAATTGCTTTTCTCTTTAGTTACTACTTTATCTTTTTCTTGTGACTGAATTTATTTTAAGCAATAGGTTTGTTTCTTTTATTTTTAGTTTATGAACTACAGTGATAAATCTTAGACTTCTTTAGCAATAATCAGATAAAATTGAATTGTTAATTCCAAAAATGCTTATTTCTTTTCTGTTTAGATTCATATATTTTTGTGGTCATGTTGTTATAGTATACTACCCATTTATGTGCTTCTCAAAATAGAAAGGCATAAAAGATGATGTAAAGTATACGGAATTCTGCCTAAAATAAAGCAGAATTAAAATTTTAAACCTGATCCTTTATTCTAGTGATAAATGGTACTTTTAGGCAGGAAGGATTTCCTGGAGTACTTCCTTTCAACCTCCAAACATAAGCACACACATATACACATTGCTGATGTGTAATATATATTTGATCTTGAAGTAAATATTCTGTTTTTTACTTTGAATGATATGACATATTTATAATTTATTATTGGTTTTTAATAAGAACATATTCAAATTTCATTGTAAAGATATTTTTAAAAATAGATACAAGTTCATTATATACTTACAAAACCTAATTGTTTAGTTTCCTTTTATCATGTTTTAATGTCAAATGTGACTGTAATGTTCCACAAGGAGACAGAGATTGATAATCGGGAAAGAATAGCCCTTTAATGTGATTTATATCTATAGATTTTATGTCAGATATGAAAAGTTGCTCTTCAAATTGTAAAGGAAGACCCATTAAAGAAACTTTAAACCATTTTGCTATTTACCTTACCTTGGACTCTTATTTTTAGAATTATGCCTTTTCAAGCAAACATTAAAGTAATAGCTTATCAAATGTTTATGAAATATAATTTAATAATGCTTAAATTAATAAAAGGTAGCAATAATGGCCTATTTGATAATGTCTCTTTTGGTACTTTTAGTACTGTTTAATATGAAGGGATGCAGTTTTATGGGGGTGGGGGATAGAGAGGGGATACCAGAAACTAATGACTTTATAATTTTCATAAATAATTTAAATTTCTTCTTATTAGGTGAGGTTAGACAAGGGTAGATTATGGATAAAGTAGGGAAGGTAGAAGGTTTAAAAATTCTGCAAATGTCTATCAGTTTGTACTATTGGTTTTAATATGTAGTTGGACTAGATATGAAGTAACCTATAGAGTGCTTCCTGGTTCTTGAACAGTCTCACTTATTAGTTGACATTTTGTTACATGGAATAATTTCCAGTTATCTTCACCTAAACTACTATCCCTAAACATATTTCTTAATTATTTTTTTCTTTTGTTTGCTCACTCATATTTTTGACAGATTGTACTACCCTGTGGTTTGTTTGGCTCAGTCTTTTTTTTTAAATACTATATATGAAATTTTGCATTTAATTTCTTATAAATTAATATGGTTCCTAGCATGACTTATTCTCTCCACATCAGTGTTTAGGTAAAAGCAGTAGTTTGCCTCTGAGGTTGCCCCAAATCTTCTAATTGATGAATTCTTAGAGCTAATATAATCCCCCCTTTTTACAGATGAGGACATTCAGACCTAAAGAGATACAGAGAGTTGCCCAAAACTGGTAGGAGATGTTAGCAAGGTTTTTGTTTTGCCTCCCAGTCTTATGTTGTTTCATACATTTCAGTGACTTTTCTGTATACTCGTTTTGTATTCCAAAATTTCCTCAATCTATTACTTTTTCTAGTTTTACCTTATACTTGGGTCAAACTGTATTGCTTCTCTCCTCCCCAAAATTGATCCATGTTTTTCTGTCTTTGCCTTTGCATATACTTCTCTTTATTCCCACCTACAAATCATTTAACTTATCAAATTCCTCCATTCCCTGTCTTCCGTTGTAATGTCTCTATACCTCTTATTACTTTCTATATACCTTTTAACTTAAAATAATTTTTAGGTTCATATTATAGGCAATTACATACTTCTATTAACACTTCCCTCCTCCCACTCTAGAGGGAATGAGGATTCTCCATTGGAATGGCTATAAAATTCATCCTTTGATACCTATGGCATATTGTTTTGCACATACTAAGAGAGGTAATTTTATTCCTTATGCATGTACT
This sequence comes from Choloepus didactylus, assembly GCF_015220235.1. NCBI lineage: Eukaryota > Metazoa > Chordata > Mammalia > Pilosa > Megalonychidae > Choloepus > Choloepus didactylus. Next base: position 163,782,937 of record NC_051309.1, on the reverse strand, counting down.
GCTTATATACCATATCAGTAGGGTTGCTTTGGGTTGTAAGAAACAGAAAGCCCAACTCATACTGGCGTATAATGAACAGGAGTGCATTAGCTCTCATGTCTAGAAATCATGTCATCTTTAGGATTCGCCTGATCCAGAAGTTCACAGTTCCATTTGGTATGCCCTGTTTTTCTGTAATTCACATAGGGCTGCTCTCTTTAGATTATGGTTTCCTTCTCAGGCTAGTTTCCTTCATGGTACAGAGAGCGCTTCCAACACTCCTGGAACTATGTACTTCCTCTTTTACACCTGAGAGGGGGTGAGGGAACTAGCCAACAAAGATCCTGAGCTTTACTCTTATTGTACCAAATAAATCAAGTGGCTTTCCCTAGCTAGTGTGTTGGTGTGGATTTTTAGTCAGGATTATTACTCTGATTGGTTTAGAACATTTAGAGCCCCACCTTGTTGCTAGGGTTAGTATGGTGGGAGTGTGTGGGAATACTCTATCTAAACTGTTTTTACAGTAGGAGAGATAGGCATCCATAATGTGTATCATATACATAAACTAGTAATATTTTTTTCCAATATCAAATGCATGTTACTTACCAGAAGTTGTATATACATATGTCTGTGTATGTGAGCTTCTGTTCAGAGGTTAAGGGAATAGACCCTATGACTAGAATAAAGGATCAAGTTTGTATCAACTTTATCTTTTCCTATTTTAATCAGTGCATTAACTAGGAAATATAGTATCATACACATGACACCACAAGTATCTGAATTCTAAAAGAAAATAAATAAGCCTCTTGGAAAGCAGGTATTCACTTATATCTGATTATTGGTAAAGAATCCTAAGATTTTTTTTTTTGCAAAATAGATGATATCTAATTAATGATATCTAAATTTCAAACTGGGGATCTTATTAAAATCCAGATTCTGATTTAGAAAGTTTGGGTGGGGACTGTGTAAATTTTTAATATATTCTCAGGTGATTCAGTGCTGTGGTTGCTATTTTCTGATGTTGAGAACAGATAACTGTTGTAAGCTACTATCCTCTCTTTTCTGAACCTCTGTAGTAGTCTCATAATTTGTCTCCCTACTTAATTTCTCTTGTCCCACTATAATCCATTCTCAAAACCAGCTATAGTGATCATTTCAATATGTGAATTGATCATATCACTCTGCTACTTAAAACCTTCAACTGGCCTTCCCCTGGTATTCCATTGCATTAGAATAAAATCTAATCTCTGAACCATAACTACGTAGTACTAAATTATACAACCCTGCCTACCCCTCCAAACTCATTTCTTCTCATTTTTATTTGCTATGTTCCAAGTCTTCTGCAACTACTCTTTAGGCTCCTTGTATTGCTGGACCCCTATATCTTCACTTGACTGGCTTCTTTGAATCATTCAGGTCTCTGCTTAAATGTTCACCATTTCTGAGTATATCTAATCGCTGAGTTTACAGAAATAAATTCTTGGGGGATGTTATACTGAGACAGTAGATCACTAAATCTCAAGCAATTCAGTTAATATGGAATATAAAAGTAGCTTTAAAATTTGATTGCTTTGATTTATGTTAAAGATTATTTAATGATACATTTTAAACTTTTTTCCATTTTTTTGAGGTATTAATAATTTTTTCTTTCCATCCAAGTCACTGTGTGCCCAGTATTCTGCAGACAAACGAGAAGATGAGAAGATGTGTGATCATTTGATAAGAGCAGCTAAATATCGAGACCATGTGACAGCAACTCAACTAATCCAGAAAATTATCAACATCCTCACAGACAAGTATGGCGCCTGGGGAAATTCAGCATTGAGGTAAAGGGATACCTTTAGGTTTGCCCACTGATTTTCTATAAACAGCCCAGGTTTAGATAAGTGACTCTGGATATGATCAAGGCCAGATGAAGAACAGAGTAATTTAATTTAGTGTTTTATCATCTACTATGAATTTAATGCAAAGGGAAACAGAAATTCAGTATGGTTATGGTTATAGATCTTTGTGGTTATTTCAGTTACTTCTAAAAGAATATTTGTTCATGTATGTTTATTTACTTTGAAGTAAACTGTTAAGGGAAGCAGTAACATAAATCATTTATTAGCTGCAGTATTAGCTGAATATATAGAAATATATTTTATTTTAAAAACCTATTATCTATTTTACTTTGAAGTTTTTAACACATAAATATAAAAGCATAAAAATATGTCTTTTTTTCCTTGAATCGTGTTGCAAATTGCAGAGCTACATGATAAAAATGGTAAAAAAAACCTTTAGAAATATTGTCTTTAGAATTTTATTCAATATATCTACCTCCTTTTACAATTTCCAGACTGAACTTGCTA